>NC_057399.1:45975877-47243381 GCF_019320065.1 Cervus canadensis | reverse complement strand
AATTGGTGGTGTTACTAGCTAACAACTGAAATTTTGTAGTTATCTTAGAGTGGTACAGATGCGATCTGAAGTTTAGGGGAAGGAAGAGCTTGGGTTTGAAGGAACGTGACTTCCTGACATTGTCCCCTGGGGTCCTGTGGCCTTGTGTGTTGTACTTCTGTCCCTCCAGACACTCTTTGACATCAGAATGTCTTATTTTTCTTGCATCCTTTCTGCCTGAAATGTAGTATTTGTCCAGCAAATGTTTATTGAATTAAACTGTAGCTCTCATATAATGACCAGCTTTTCTTTTTCAATTCATATTTTTTTCTTTAAGAAAATCAATACATAAGCCCTGATATCTTTGATAGAACTCAGGGGGTTATGCTAAATTAGGTTTTTCTCTTAATCCAGAGCTGTTGTTTTCTGCATTTAGCTTGGGATAGTACTGGTTCATCAGACCTAAAAAACAGGGGCTTTGAGGGAAAAATTTGAATTGTTTTAGAGACAAGTAAAAGCCCCAGCCCAGGTTTTTCCCAGAATAGAAAACAACAGCCCCACCCAGGCTAGTCAACTGGGTGGAGCAAGTTATGATGCTTTGTTTCATATGGGATGTAAAGCAACAATCAGTCCTTTAGAAAGAATTCCCTTGGATATGACTGGTATCCTTATAAGCCACAGGAAGATGGAGGCACATGGGGAAATGCCTTGTGACATCTGAAGCAGAGATTGTCATGCATCTACAAGTCAAGGAATGCCAGAGCTGGCTGGCAAACCACCAGAAGCTAAGAAGACACTTCAACTTCTTTGAATCCACTTGCTACTCTGTTTTCCTATCTCTCCTGGCTCTTCTTTTTGGCTCCCTTGTATTTTCCATATTCATATGCTAGCCTTATTCCTACTGGTATTGAGGGCAGGTATTTTTCCCCTCGTCTTCCTGCTTCAGATGGTGATCTCCTCAGGCAACCTTTGACCTCTTCTTCTGTCCAGAGCTGGGGGCTGTGGTTGCACAGGTGGTTCACTGCACTAGGACTCCTGGTCAAAGGGACAAGCAGGGCAACAATCCTATGCTTGCCTGGCTGTGTATCCTGGCTCAAGCCCACACTCCTATAGGGGGCATCATTTAAAATTTTTTCATGAAAATGCTGGCCAGCCTGGTTCTTATCCTGAAATTAGCTGTCCTCTGCCTTTTCTGTGCCTGTGGGTCTCAAGGTCTCCAATGGCCTCACCCAGTAGAACCCCATCTGTCTCTGCTTCTCTGCCTCTCCCCAGGATTCTCAGCCTTCAGGATCTCACTGGATTTCAAGAGCTTTCAGAATCTGTTCCTATGGTAGCTCTTTCTGTGGTGGCTGGTGGGCTGCTGAGGGGCAGCTCCCTTTAGCATCCAAAATGCTTCATCCCTGTTCTTTCTTCTCACCCCACAGCCCAAGGCAGCAGGAGCCGCAGGTGGTGGCGTCACCACAGCTTAGGATCCAAGAGATTCATTCCAGCTGCCAAAGCGCTAAGCTTTCCCTGTGATCACACGTTTTTGCACCAGCCAGGACTCACACATTCCTCCACAGACCCGCGGCCAGAGGCATGTGGGTATCAGCGACTGCTTAGAGAAGCTGGCCAGGGCCAGCCGACGAGGGAGGGAGGGCCCGGAGACTGCGCAAGATGAGATGCTTTTGCCACAACTGACAAGAAACTGTACGTCGTCGGAAATTAGAACAGCTGTGGGCTCCTCGACGCAGCAGATGGGTATGCAGGGAATGCTATGCAGCTTTAATCACATTTAACACGCCTGTCAGAGAATTGGGTCCACCTCAGTATTAATTTGGGTTTTCTGCATTGTTTGTTTGACAGAGTTCAGCCTTACCCTGCATGCTCCGCTCAGCATGGCTAGAAAGAAAATGATTTCCCTCCCTGGGTTTCAGCAGAGAGCAACAAGCACAGTTCTGCTGGGCTGGGAAAGTGGCAGGGTTCAAGCCAGGGTTGGGAGCAGGGTGAAGGGAGCCCTGTCTGCTCTCTTCCTGGCAGATCTCAGCTGAGGTTGGGGCAGTAGAGCTCAAGAAGTGGGCATCCCAGCCCTGATTATGATCACTGTGTGATAGCACCTGTGTGTGTGTATGTGTGTGTGTGTGTGTGTGTGTGAGAGAGAGAGAGAGAGAGAGAGAGAGAGAGAGAGACCTGTGATTAAATTCTGAATTTTTGAGCATGTCTATGAATCCACCATTCCAATATGTCTATTCTGGGTCAAGCCAGCACATAGTTTCTGGCCAGAAAAGGCAACTCTGCTGACTCCCAGCCCTCAGTGTCAGCATGATGCAACAGGAGGAGGGGGTTTGGCATCAGTAGATCACAGGTCAGTGTTTGCTGTTGCTTCCTTTGTTCATTCATTGATCTCTAATCATCCATGGAGCACCAACTCTGTCAAAGGTACTTTCTCTACACATGTTGCACATAAGTAAAAACAACCCTTCATTTGGTCAAGTCATCATGGCTTGGGTACCAACCACATGAAGACATGAACAGCCACCTTGGGTCAATGTCATGAGGATAAAGGAGGGAGTGTATGAACAGCATGTAGCACCTGCAGGACTAAGGGGCTCCATACATAAAACTGTTTTCTCTTCCTTCCCAGGAAGAGGACATTTTTAGCTTGTTTCCTTAAGAGGTTCCCACACGGTCTGCATCTTAGAACATGGTATGTCATCACCTGCTCATCCTACCAGTCCTGGCCAATGATCCGGGTTTTTCGGCCTGTTGGTAATAAAAACCCGTAGGTACTCCTTGGGCTATAAAGTTCTAAAACTGCTAATGAAATTAAGTTTTGCTTATTTGAATTGCAAAGGCATAATAAAAAATAGCTGGCCCCCAAATAATACCACTGCAGATGTCATGTCCCTAGAACTCCCTGTAAGGCATGAGAAACGGAAACCAAATGCCCGTAAACACACGCATGCCATCCTCAGGAAAAACAATCCTTTTGTCACTATTTGATGAGACCGGAGTCAGCGGAGGGGGGTGAGCTCAGAGAGCCGGAGCAGCCCACCCAGCTGTACTTCCCCTCTGGCCCGCGAAGGCCAGCCCTGGATGGCATGTTATTTTGTTTGGCTTTCTAGGTGTAGCTTTCATAGCTTTTTACAGTATTTTTTTTTTTTTTGAACACTTCAAAATAAAAATTTTGCCTTCTGCTTTTAAGATCTTTCCTTTTGTCATCTAGTTGGGATCCTGCTAGGCACAGAGGCTGAATTCACAGTGGCTGCCTA
This sequence comes from Cervus canadensis, assembly GCF_019320065.1. Classification (NCBI taxonomy): domain Eukaryota; kingdom Metazoa; phylum Chordata; class Mammalia; order Artiodactyla; family Cervidae; genus Cervus; species Cervus canadensis. Next base: position 47,240,151 of record NC_057399.1, on the reverse strand, counting down.
CCCTGGACCGCTGAAACTGTGTTGTAAGCTTATTCACATGGCCAGGTTTGAACAATTACATTCAACAAGTCTCTCTGCAACTATTAATGTACCTGAAAGCACATTTGACGTGATATAGATGAGCAAGAGCATCCTGTGAAGATTATTGCTACTCATGGAATGAAGACTTGGCTATTGGTTTGTGGCTCCTAGGGACAGACTTGGCAGAGGTAGGATGGAGGAGGATGGTGGTTATCAAAGTCTAGAAGCGTATGAATTGATAGCTAAGCGCTAACTGAATCAGATTCCCCTTAGGCTACCACCTGGGTGTCTGATCAAGTCTGGTTTGAAACTCAGGAATCTGCCTATTCCCTGTGCACCTCAGCATTCTAACCCAGGTAATCCAGAAGACCATATTCTGAGAAACACTGGCGTCCAAAAGGGAAAATACACGTGGCCTATAAGTAAATGTCCAACATCACTATTACTTAAATATGAATGTATATGATTTAAACCTATCCAGTTGGTTAAGTATGTTCCTAAGTGATAAAACCCAACACAGGCAAAGAACAAAGTGGTGGCCACTCTCTCAGACAGTGGGGAGTGGGAACAGTGACCCATCTCAAGGGCATGGAGCATCAGGTGTAGCGGGGAGGACTTGGCCAGGTATATTAAAGAGGCTTCACATATGTCTATTCCTTTAATCTGGGAGAATATTTTGAGGAATTTATCATAAAGGAGAAACTGTAAGTGTATGCAATGTTGTAATGATACAAATGCCTATGTAGTTCATTGCAGAGTTATCAATTCTATGAAAAACAAATAATTTAAAGGTCCATCATATGTGAAATAGATCGCCAGTCCAGGTTCAATGCATGAGACAGGGTGCTCAGGGCTGGTGCAGTGGGATGACCCTGAGGGATGGGATGGGGAGGGAGGGGGGGGGGGGGTCCAGGGTGGGGAACACGTGTACACCTATGGCTGATTCATATCAACGTATGACAAAAACCACTCCAATATTGTAAAGTAAGTAGCCTCCAATTAAAATTAATAAATAAAAAAAAGAATAACCCACACACAAAAAATTTAAGGGTCCAGCATGAAAGATAGTTGGTTAAAAAAATATGCTGGATTTAACTGATAAAAAATTATATAGACATTAGAATGATGTCAGAAGGATATGTAAAATTATAAGGTAGTTACCATGAAGCAATATTAACTGAAAAATATGCATTTATAAAAACCAGTTGTCCATACTTTATATTTTTCAGAGTTTCTATAATGAACATTCCTTTAATAGTTGAAAAGATACTAATTAATGTACTTTTAAAGGAGGGGAAAATTACCTTTGGCATCTGTCAGGCCTGGATTTGCATTTCTATCACTGATGGAGTGTGATTTGGGGCATTAATCTCTGTGTTTCAGATTCCTCAACTGTAAAATCGAGTAAATGCTAACAGCATATGGGTTTATCATGAGAATTAAGAGATAATTATGTAAATGCACTTGACACATAATAGAGTATATAAATGTTGGATTTTGTCTCCCTTTTCAAATTTTTGAAATCAGAGAAAGTACTAAACTCTGACCAAAGATCAAGAGAATTAATCTATTTTACATCAAACACAGAATTTCAACTTGTTTCTTTTGGGTACTTTTCTGAAAAAGGATTTCTTAGGGCTTATTAAATACCATTGATGATGAAAACTGAAATTTGTCATTAATGACTGAAAGGGACTAATTGCAACCTCTGATCCTATTTGTTTCCCCCTTTGCCAGCCTTAACAGTTTGGAATAATTTTCCTCCTCCTACAATTTTAATAAAAGGAAATCTTATATTCCTTGTCTGGAGAGGCAGTAAAGCTCAGGCTATTGAAAATTTCCATCTCCTTAAAATCCCAGTCAGTCAGTCACTTCAGTCATGTCCGATTCTTTGCAACCCCTTGGACTGTAGCCTGTCAGGCTCCTCTGTCCATGGAATTCTCCAGGCAAGAATACTGGAGTGGGTTGTCATTTCTTCCTCCATGGGATCTCCCCAACCTAGGGATCGAACCTTCATCTCTTATGTCTCCTGCATTGGCAGGTGGGTTCTTTACCACGAAAGCCACTTGGGCAGCCCCTTTAAAGTCCCACAGAGTCCCAATACCATTTACAATAGCATCAGAAATGTATTAATAAAACACTAGGAGTAAATCTAAGGGAAGATGTCAACAGATTTAAATAAAAGTATAAAACATTGTTGAGAGATTATTTTAAAACAGCTGAATAAAAGGAAGGACGTACCATGTTCATGTTCTAGAAGATTTAATACTATAGGGAGGTCAATTTTCCCAGATTGATCCATTATGTATGTTTTGTTGTTGCTGTTGTTTAGTCACACAGTCATGTCTGACTCTGCGACCCCATGGACTGTAGCCTGCCAGGCTCCTCTGTCAGTGCAATTCTCCAGGCAAGAATGCTGAAGTGGGTTACCATTTCCTTCTCCAAGATTTCTTCCTGACCCAGAGATCGAACACATGTCTCCTGCATTAGCAGGTGGTTTCTTTATCATTAAGCCACCCGGGAAGCCCATAAGTGTGTTTGCTGAAAGATATAAACTAGAATGTTTACAGTAGCACCATTTGTAATAGTCAACAATTGGCAACAACCCAAATATTCATCATTAGTAAAATAGATAGATCAACTCTGGTATAGTCCCCAAATGGAATGTTACACAGCAATGATAACACACAATCTACCCTTACAGATAAAATGGGCGAGGCTCATCAACATTACATGGCACAAAAGGAGACACGCACAAAAGGAGACACGCACAAAAGAAAACAGATATGGTTCCATTTATATAAAGTTCAAAAAACAAGCAAAATTCATCAGCATCATGGTTTCCCTTGTGGTGGAATAGTGATTGGAAAGGACCACAAGTGAAATTTCTGGGAGAGGGGAAGCTGGTAATGTTCTGTGTCTCGATCTGGATGCTGGTTACATGATTGTGTTCAGTTTGTGGAAATTCAAACTTTCTGCTAATAATATGTATATATTTGATCTTCCAGTAGGCTATCATTGAAGTGACGCTTTATTGAAAATTTTCTGTTTGGCCTTATTTTGATCTTTGGTAGCAGAGCCCCATCATATATCTGTGAGAGGAGAGGTGCTAAGGTTCTATGGTTACGGTGTTAGGGCTGCCACAGTGGAAAGGCAGAGTGAGAACTTACTTCATACAGCTTCGTTTAGGGCCAGTATAGGTAGAAGAGAGATGGGAAAGTAAGGTTCATTGAACATCTGTTATGTGTCAAGTCTTGAGTGCCTGTGAGCTTTTTTCCCCTTCAAACAAAATTATGAGATTCTTTAGCCTTTTTAACATATTAGGAAGCTGAGGCTCTGAATAGTTAACTTGAAAACCACCAGGCAGATAAGAGATTTGTATTAATTTCATGAGGCTGTCATAATAAACCACCATAAACTGGGTAGCTTAAGGCAGCTGAAGTTTATTCCTTGGTGGTTCTGGAGGCCAGAAGTCCAAAATCAAGGTTTTGGTAGGGCTGCACCCCCTCCAAAGACTCTAGGGAACAAACTCCACTCCCTGTCCCTTCTGGCTTCTGGGGGCACTATCTAGGCATTCCTTGGCTGTAGACTGCATGGCTCTAATCTTGGTCTTCATCCTCACATGTCTATCTCTGTGTTTGTGTTTTCTCTTCTGTCTCTTGTAAGGACACTTGTTTTTGGATTTAGAGCCCAATTCATCTTGAGATCCTTAATTATATCAGCAAAGACTCCCCCCTCCACACTCGCTTTCTTCAAGTAAAGTTACATTTACAGCTTCTAGGAGTTAGGACATGGATATGTCTTCTGAGGAAGACCACCATTCAGCCCACTATAGGGGCCCAGGTTTAAAAGGAAAACAAAGACAAAATCAAAACCATAAATCTAAAATCTGACATTGCTCCAGTACTAGAGATTTCTTCTTTGGTAACAGTGGTCACAGTTGATGTTTATACAGTCATTCAGGACAACTTCTCAGGTGCCCTGAAGTGTCTTCTGTCCTGTGCAGAGACAGAATGCGTCGGGAATCTTCACCCCATCTTTCTTGCTGCTTCTAGAGGATGCATGGGTGACTGGCCCAGACCTGCCTCCCCAGGTGGATCCACCCTGTCGTTTGGGGCTCTGCTGGCTCCTAGCGACTCACAGTTGCTATCTTCACAGGGTTGCCCTTGGTCACATGCGGGCTGTCTCCATCTGGAGGTTATGCATATGCCACCTCCCTCCAGAGGCCGATGACTGACAAGGGGTAGAAGGTAATTCTTCCTGAACATAACATCAACTTTGTGGTACAATTTATGTCCCAGAGCTCCCGATGGGACCACACTGAAGCCATCTAAGCCATATCCTTCCTTAATTTTCTCCTCAGCCCTATTCTCATTTTCTTGCTCTTTTTCTCCTGAGCACACTCCCCTAATATATTGCCTTCTTAAGAATCCCCATCTCAGACTTTGCCTCTGGGAGATCCAAACTAAGACAATAACTGCCATTGGCAACAGCCTACCTTTCCTGCCAGATCCTACTGCTTCATTTAGTTGGCAGGCACACACAGGTGAAGATCCTAAGCATGGGAATCTCAATTTTGACGCTGGATGGTGAGAGTGAGTCCCTAAGACCAGGACTTGTGACCAGCCCCACAAGCCAATGGAAGAAGACCTATTTTTATGGTGGGGATGAAATGGTCAGTTCATTAATCTGAGAAAAGATTTTTCTGTCTCCTAAAATGTGATCTTATCTTTCTAACTCTACTTTAAACAAAACAGTAAAAAATCTAAAACTCCTCAGCATTTAATTCTATGAGCCAAGTGAGCTATTAGTCTGGCAGGAGCATCGTCCAGACATCTTGGTTAGAAATGGATCAATGAGTTGCTGATGGACTTACACAATCAACATTAGTTCTTTTAAAGGCAGATTTGGAGGGAGGTCAAGGCGGCAAAAGTAGGAAGATAATGAGCTCACCTCCTCCCACAGACACATCAAAATTACGGCTACCGTCCAGCCCATTTTCAGAAAAAGCAGCACCGCTGGTCTCAGGGCAAGGTGACTCAAGGGAGTTTGAACAAAGATGGTTCGTGATTCTCCTTGTGAATGCTCTGGCATGAGTATGACCCAGCCTCTCCTGTGACTCGTGGGTACCACGGTACTCATGGCCTTTGCGCTTTTCTCTGTAGGTCTGCTCCTTCATCACTTGTTTGCCATAAGCCTTAACCCAGCTCTACATCTATATTAACTTTTAGCTTCAGATACCACTGCTGAGAACCTCTTTTTATTGGTATTTCTTAATTCAGTTTCCAGAGAGGGATTCTGATTGGCCGTTCTTATCTTTTTTGTGCCAGGCTGTGTCAACTCAACTGCCTGGCCAGCCTTCAGATCCCACGACTCAGATCAAGAGTCCAGTCTGAACTGGACATCCAGAGTCAGGCTGGGGTGAAGGTTGAGGAAGAAAGTCACGTGTCATGAGATGTAGTTGCATGAAGACTGCCTCTTTCACATGGATGGTGACTGAAGCAGGAAAAGGTACTGTTATGTCTAGTGCTGCCATTCAAGCTTCTATTCCTTTCCCAGTGTAGGGGAGAGGCCTGAGAAGGACACAGTCTCTTCATCCCCAACATGTAAGCCATGCTCCATCATCCTTGGGCAAAAATAAAAGAGACACCAAGCTTCCTCTATTGTCATTGCAGCTTGCTGAAAATAACCCAGGACCAAGATAGGAGGCCTGGTTCTCCCCTCAGCCCTGACAGCAAAATGCAGTGGGCCCTTCACATTCCTGAGTTTCAATACAGTTTCACCTGGAACCTCGCCAGGGTCCCCTTTGCCTATGAACTCTTTACTCCAGTCATAGGGCAGTGGTCAGGAGAGGGATCTAGGGGTGAACTGGCCTCCCCCTTGCACATGAAAAGTTGATCCTTAACCCAGAAGATTGATGGATCCTGTTCAAACATTAGTTGAATCAAGCCACTCTTCTGATCAAATTCTCTAAGGGCTTCTTAGCTTCTTAGCTCACTTAAGGTTAAAGCCCACGTCCCCAGCGTGGCCTAGAGCACCCTGAATCATCTCACCACCACTGCCTCACCATCTAGGTCTAACCTCACCATCTAGGTCTAACCTCACCATCTAGGTCTAACCTCACCATCCACTTCACTTCAGCCATAGGCCTCCTTGCTGGTCTGTAAACACACTAAGTGTGCTCCTGATTCAGGCATTACACTTGCTGTCCCTTTGGCTGGAAATTTTCCTCCCTCAGATACCTGCATGGCCCCCCCCATCCATATGACATGACACCCCCATCCAGTCTATGTAGAATCACAACCCCCAGCTCTTCTACCCCACTTTTTGTTATACCCAGAGTCCTTGAGGCCATAACATATTGTGTCTTAATTAGAATTAAATTAAATTAATTAGAATTAAATCCAATTAATGTTGATTGTCTTAATTAGTTTGTTCATTATCTACTCCACCACCCACCCACACATTAGAATATAAACTTCTTGAGAGCAGAAATTTTGGTCTCCTCACTCACATCCTTGGTGCTCAGAATAATGTCAAGCACATACTTGTTGATTGAGCAGAGATGTAAATCAGGTGTTGGGGACAAGTGTCACATTTCAACTGTGTGCATCCTCTGTAGTGTGTGGTAGTAGTTGGACACACAGCCTTCCTCCCCCTGTAGAATTTGCTGAGGGTGGATGCTCTTCATCTGCCCCCTGGCAGCCAAGTGTGACCTCGGCTTGGCCAATCGGATCCCAGCCTGGGATTCTGGATCAGGACTGAGTGATAAACACTGAGGGCTCTTCATCTTCATCTGCAGTAGCTGCGCCATACCAAGGGCATCGCTGCTAGGCTCCGAGCCGAGTCTCCTACTGATGTTTCACTTGGCTCTGGCTTCCTGCACATACCATGGGTCACTGGTAATCTTCCAACAAGTTTCTTTTCTGCTGAAGGGAGCCAGGGTAAATTTCTAGAGCTTTCACCAAGCACCCTGACCAGAACAAAACCAACTTCTCGGAGGTTGCTGCCATAGTTTTTCTTCATTGTTTTGAGTTGCCTAATCAGTCTATTGGTTTATTTCAAAGACTGGTTTACATGTTTATCAGAGAGATAAGTGAGACAGTTTGGGGTTTTATTTGGTCAATATCCTAACTTGCTTTTGAAGGGATTGTAGCCTTGTTAGAAGATCAGTTCGTTGAGAGAGAGATGGAGTCTATAACCATCAGGGGTACCAGGGCAGCATCTAGAACAGAACCTGGCACTCGTTTCACACATTTGTGGGGCAAATTTGTCAGGCTGAACTTCTCCATTAAGGGCTACGTCAAACCATGAAACTCCTCAACAGCAGTTCTCTCTGGATGATGTTAGGAATGGTGACAGAAATCTCCTCCTTTTATCTGTTGGAGGGTCTTGATGTCTGTTACACCACCGAGTCCCTATTAGGTCTCAGAAGGATATTGTCTTCTGGTCTCAGTGCTCCTCCTGAATTACTAGTTTGAATGTTGGCTTTTAGACTCAATGAATCATAAAAGTCAGTCATTCTCAAAGGTGTGTGATTGGCATTTTGGATGGGACAACGCTGCTATGGAGGGTTATGTACTGCGGGATACTTAGGCTTCCTGAGCCCACCCACTACATGTATAGAATACTCTCAAGTTATTGTGAAAAAATAAGTGTGCGCTATAGGACCTCCTTCCCCTCTCTAGATGGGCTTCATCTGAAGCTGTGTTTTCCTCTTTGCTTTGGCCATTAGGAATCTCAGTGCCAAAGCTAGTCAGTGCCTTCAAAGATCTACAAAGACTCTCACAACAGGCAAGTTATATACAATTTTTGCAAGAGGAATATTTTCATTTTTCTTTCCTAACTTTTTAAACTGAATTTCCTTACTGTTTGTTAAAAATTGTTAGTATTGGAGTATAGCCAATTAACAATATTGTGATAGTTTCAGATGAACAGTGAAGGGACTCAGCCATATATACACATGTATCCATTCTCCCCCAAGCTCCTCTCCCATCCAGGCTGCCACATAACATTGAGTTATCTGTGCCATACAGTTGGTCCTTGTTGGTTAACTGTCAGTTTTAAATATGGCAGTGTGTACCTGTCCATCCCAAACCCCCTTTCCTCTATCCACCCCCTGTCCCCCACTGGCATCTGTAAGTTCATTCTCTAAGCCTGTGAGTCTCTGCTTTGTAAATAAGTTCATTTCTATCATATCTTTTTCGGAGAAGGGAATAGCAACCCACTCCAGCGCTCTTGCCTGGAGAATCCGAAGGACGGAGGAGCCTGGTGGGCTGCCATCTATGGGGTTGCACAGAGTCAGACACGACTGAAGTGACCTAGCAGCAGCAGTATCATATCTTTTCAGATTTTTAGATTTCGCATATAAGGGATGTCATACAATATTTCTGCTTCTGACTTCACTCAGAATGACAGTCTCTAGGTCCATACATGTTGCTGCATCCTGTTTTTTGCTGGGTTTTACATATTACAATATTATATGCACTTTTGTAAACCTCCTCAATTTTTTTAAAGTTTATTTTTAATTGAAGTATAATTACAATATTGTGTTGGTTTCTGCCATACATCAACATGCATCAGCATCAGTCAGTTCAGTTCAGTCACTCAGTCGTGTCCGACTCTCTGCGACCCCATGAATCGCAGCACCCCAGGCCTCCCTGTCCATCACCAACTCCTGGAGTCTACCCAAACTCATGCCCATCGAGTTGGTGATACCATCCAGCCATCTCATCCTCTGTCATCCCCTTCTCCTCCTGCCCCCAATCCCTCCCAGCATCAGGGTCTTTTCCAATGAGTCAACTCTTCGCATCAGGTGGCCAAAGTATTGGAGTTTCAGCTTCAGCATCAGTCCTTCCAGTGAACACCCAGGATTGATCTCCTTTAGGATGGACTGGTTGGATCTCCTTGCAGTCCAAGGGACTCTCAAGAGTCTTCTCCAACACCACAGTTCAAAAGCATCAATTCTTCGGTGCTCAGCTTTCTTCACAGTCCAACTCTCACATCCATACATGACCACTGGAAAACCATAGCCTTGACTAGACGGACCTTTGTTGGCAAAGTAATGTCTCTGCTTTTTAATATGCTATCTAGGTTGGTCATAACTTTCCTTCCAAGGAGTAAGCGTCTTTTAATTTCATGGCTGCAGTCACCATCTGCAGTGATTTTGGAGCCCAGAAAAATAAAGTCTGACACTGTTTCCACTGTCTCTCCATCTATTTCCCATGAGGTGATGGGACCAGATGCCATGATCTTAGTTTTCTGAATGTTAAGCTTTAAGCCAACTTTTTCACTCTCCTCTTTCACTTTCATCAAGAGGCTTTTTAGTTCCTCTTCACTTTCTGCCATAAGGGTGGTGTCATCTGCATATCTGAGGTTATTAATATTTCTTCCGGTAATCTTGATTTCAGCTTGTGCTTCTTCCAGCCCAGCATTTCTCATGATGTACTCTGCATATTAGTTAAATAAGCAGGGTGACAATATATAGCCTTGACGTACTCCTTTTCCTATTTGGACCCAGTCTGTTGTTCCATGTCCAGTTCTAACTGTTGCTTCCTGACCTGCATACAGGTTTCTCAACAGGCAGGTCAGGTGGTCTGGTATTCCCATCTCTTTCAGAATCTTCCAGTTTATTGTGATCCACAGAGTTGAAGGCTTTGGCATAGTCAATAAAGCAGAAATAGATGTTTTTCTGGAACTCTCTTGCTTTTTCGATGATCTAGCAGATATTGGCAATTTGATCTCCGGTTCCTCTGCCTTTTCTAAAACCAGCTTGAACATATGGAAGTTCACGGTTCACATATTGCTGAAGCCTGGCTTGGAGAATTTTGAGCATTACTTTACTAGTGTGTGAGATGAGTGCAATTGTGCAGTAGTTTGAGCATTCTTTGGGATTGCCTTTCTTAGGGATTGGAATGAAAATTGACCTTTTCCAGTCCTGTGGCCACTGCGGAGTTTTCCAAATTTGCTGGTATATTGAGTGCAGCACTTTCACAGCATCATCTTTCAGGATTTGAAATAGCTCAACTGGAATTCCATCACCTCCACTAGCTTTGTTTGTAGTGATGCTTTCTAAGGCCCACTTGACTTCATATTCCAGGATGTCTGGTTCTAGGTGAGTGATCACACCATCATGATTCTCTGGGTCATGAAGATCTTTACTGTACAGTTCTTCTGTGTATTCTTGCCACCTCTTCTTAATATCTTCTGCTTCTGTTAGGTCCATACCATTTCTGTCCTTTATTGAACCCATCTTTGCATGAGATGTTCCCTTGATATCTCTAATTTTCTTGAAGAGATCTCTAGTCTTTCCCATTCTGTTGTTTTCATCTATTTCTTTGCATTGATCGCTGAGGAAGGCTTTCTTATCTCTCCTTGCTATTCTTTGGAACTCTGCATTCAAATAGGAATATCTTTCCTTTTCTCCTTTGCTTCGCTTCTTTTCACAGCTATTTGTAAGGCCTCCTCAGACAACCATTTTGCCTTATTGCATTTCTTTTCCATGGGGATGGTCTTGATCCCTGTCTCCTATACAATGTCATGAACCTCCGTCCATAGTTCATCAGGCTCTCTGTCTATCAGATCTAGTCCCTTAAATTTATTTCTCACTTCCACTGTATAGCCATAAGGGATTTGATTTAGGTCATACCTGAATGGTCTAGTGGTTTTCCCTACCTTCTTCAGTTTAAGTCTGAATTTGGCAATAAGGAGTTCATGATCTGAGCAACAGTCAGCTCCCCATCTTGTTTTTGCTGACTGTATAGAGCTTCTCCATCTTTGGCTGCAAAGAATATAATCAGTCTGATTTCAGTGTTGACCATCTGGTGATGTCCATGTGTAGAGTCTTCTCTTGTGTTGTTGGAAGAGGGTGTTTGCTATGACCAGTGCGTTCTCTTGGCAAAACTCTATTAGCTTTTGCCCTGCTTCATTCTGTACTCCAAGGCCAAATTTTCCTGTTACTCCAGGTGTTTCTTGACTTTCTACTTTTGCATTCCTGTCCCCTATAATGAAAAGGGCATCTTTTTTGGGTGTTAGTACTAAAAGGTTTTGTAGGTCTTCATAGAACCGTTCAACTTCAGCTTCTTCAGCGTTACTGGTTGGGGCATAGGCTTGGATTACTGTGATATTGAATGGTTTGCCTTTGAAATGAACAGAGATCATTCTGTCATTTTTGAGATTGCATCCAAGTACTGCATTTCGGACTCTCTTGTTGACCATGATGGCTACTCCATTTCTTCTAAGGGATTCCTGCCCACAGTAGTAGATATAATGGTCATCTGAGTTAAATTCACCCTTTCCAGTCCATTTTAGTTCGCTGATTCCTAGAATGTCGACATTTACTCTTGCCATCTCCTGTTTGACAACTTCCAAATTGCCTTGATTCATGGACCTAACATTCCAGGTTCCTATGCAATATTGCTCTTTACAGCATCGGACCTTGCTTCTATCACCAGTCACATCCACAACTGGATATGGTTTTTGCTTTGGCTCCATCCCTTCATTCTTTCTGGACTTATTTCTCCACTGATCTCCAGTAGCATATTTGGCACCTACCGACCTGGGGAGTTCCTCTTGCAGTATCCTATCATTTTGCCTTCTTATACTGTTCATGGGGTTCTCAAGGCAAGAATACTGAAGTGGTTTGCCATTCCTTTCTCCAGTGGACCACATTCTGTCAGACCTCTCCACCATGACCCGACCATCTTGGGTGGCCCCACACAGCATGGCTTAGTTTCATTGCATTAGACAAGGCTGTGGTCCTGTGATAGGTATACATATATCCCCTCCCTGTGGAGCCTCCCTCCCCAATTTTTTTTTTTAAAGATGGAGTCCAGGTAAATAATAAAAGTACAGAATAATTTGGGTAGTGCATGTTGTTCGATGCTTTCCTTTCTTCTGTGATGTCTGCACCAGTCTCCTGCTGGGACTTTTCTTTCTTGACATGTCGCAGGAATAGAGGCACATGTAGAAACCCATCTAAGGTCTCTTGTCTGTTGCGCCTAGTAGCGCTGTGACAGAGGCCTTCCATGTCCTGATAATCTCAGCCAGTTGTAAAGTGACTTTCCAAAGATGATCTGTTGGGTACGAGCTGGAGAAATTAAGAAGGAAATCCCATAAAAGAGACAGCAGCACATGTCTGGTGAAACCCACTAGCCCAGGAGGAAAGGAAGAATAAAGAGGCACAGTCTAACTCTTAAAACTGCAGGAGAGCATTTTCTGGGTAGAATGTAACTCCCCAGACATCTGTTGGTGACATCTACAGTCAGACATGCATCATTGGAGGGATCGGTAAATTATATGGGGGACGGTTTAATGACCTACAAAGCAGCACATCCCACCAGCACAGATAACATCTTCAAAATAGGGCAAGAGAATTAATTTAGGTAGGAGAAGAAAGCGTGGTGTGGTAGATGAGTGGGCAACAGGGCTCAGTGGGAAGGAGCCCTTGGATATAATAACCTTGAAGGCAGGGGTGAGGTGGAGCGGGGGTAGGGTGGGAAGTGCAGTTTTGCATATCTCAGAGAGGGTTAAGCAGGAAATAGGAGGTGGTTAGCACAGCCTAAGAGAATAGAGGAGGAAATAGTCCTTTCACAGAGGAGGAAAGTAAAAAAGGAAACTGGATCCCAAAAAACAGGAGCCAGTTCCTCCCTCCATCCCCCCTTCCATTTAAAAAGAATAAATAGGAAAATTAGCAACCTGCTATGGTTGACTCTAAATGTTTTCTTAAATATTCTGAGACATCAACTTTCAAGCTTTTACTGTGTTGAAACCTTTTTATTTCCCAAATGAGGGTTTGCAGAGTTCCCTAGAATGTAATCTCTATGAGGACAAGGATTATTGCCTTGCTGTTTACTCATATCCCCAGACTCTCACCTAGTAGGCACTCAATAAATATTTATTAATTAGGCTAATGAATGAATGAGTAGGATGGAAGTTTAGGCTGAGAAAGAAAAAGTATCTATTGGTTTTCCAGTAGATACCAGAGTTGCTTAGGGAAAGAGCCTTATTTTAGAGGAATTCCTTGATAAATCACCCGGGGGAAAAGGCAACCAAGAGACAACTAAAGGTTTTGTGTAAATAATAAAACTGAACTTGGTGGTTGGGGTGGGGGGGAGAGGGGAGGTGTTGTGAGGTTGGGTAGCAAAGAGAGATGGAGAAGATGAGTGACAGGGCTTGTTATGAATCGTCATGAAAATGCTCTTCAATTACACACTGTGCAGTACTGTGTAGAAACACCTTACCATCATCCCCAACCTCCTGTAAAAATATAGTCTTCCATGTGAGTGAAACTGGGAAGTACATTAAGACATTAATAGGAAGGGGCTGAATTCTTTGTCTGGGTCAATACCAAGAAGAGGATTTTTTTAAAAAGCAACAATAAAAGCCTGGATGACCCTGATTGACAAATTCAGGAAAAACCGAGTATGAGATAGAGGCAACTCGGGAAAGGTACACTTCTGAGAAGCTGAAGAAATCTTGAGCGGAGTTTATATTTCTTCCTGCTTGTTGAAGGGGATTTGGGGCTGATTTTGTCTGGATGTTAAAGGATAGCTGATGTCAGGGAGACAAAGAAAGCAGAGGAAACAGGGGATGTTGGGGATGAAAAGAGACATCCAGAACTCTGCTCTCTCCCCATATCCCCTTTCTCACTGTATCCCACCTCCTTCAGAACTTAAGAGCTGAGAACAGATGAATGAGAAGGGAGTTTGGGAAATTAAGGAGTGGGAGGGGAAGATGAGCTGAGAAATGGGGCACTGGGGTTTGAATCCAGAATCACCAAATATGTGGGTATTCCTGAGTGGCTTGTTGCTATTGTTCCATTACTAAGTCATGTCTGACTCTTTGCGACCCCATGAATTGCAGCACGCCAGGCTTCCCCATCCTTCACTATCTCCTGCAGTTTGCTCAAACTCACGTCCGTTGAATAGGTGATGCCATACAACCATCTCATCCTCTGTCATTTCCTCCTCCCCCTGCCTTCAGTCTTTGCCAGCATCAGGGTCTTTTCCAATAAGCCGGCTCTTCCCAACAGGTGGCTGAAGTATTGGAGCTTCAGCTTCAGCATCAGTTCTTCCAATTAATCTGGAGAAGGGCATGGCAAGCCACTCCAGTATTCTGGCCTGGAGAATCCCATGGACAGAGGAGCCCGGTGGGCTACAGTCCGTGGGGTCGCAAAGAGTCAGACATAACTGAAGTGACTTAGCATGTATGCAAGCACTTCCAATTAATTGGACTTCCCTGGTGGCTCAGCTGGTAAAGAATCCGCCTGCGATGCAGGAGACCTGGGTTCAATCCTTGGTTTGGGAAGATCCCCTGGAGAAGGGAACAGCTACCCACTCTAGTATTCTGGCCTGGAGAAGTCCATGTGGTCGCAAAGAATCGGACATGACTGAGCAACTTTCACTTCACTTCTTCCTCCTGAAAGGATTATATCCATAATTCCCCAAATCAAATGGACATTGCATCACATGTGTATCTCATTTCTTTATTTATACAACTGGTATAATAACGGCTACCCTACCAGGAAAAGCGAAATGTTCATACACATTTGCATTAAGTGAGCCACAAAACTGGTGAGGTTTAGGTGACATCTAGGACCTGGCTAGGACTCCCTCCCTCATACCAGCCTGGATTCTTGGACATTGAAATTCATGCCTCAGGCACAGTGATACAGGACTCTGCTCCCCAGTGGTCCTTTGGAGTCACTTGCAAAATGTCAAAGCAGTGAATTTTAAATCTTTAGCTGCAAAATTGTGCCTTAAAAAAAAAAAAATCCCTAGCTGCAAAGCGTCCACAGTGAGTGCTGCTCCCGTGGCTCCTTGTTGGAGATGATGTCCCAGAATGGCAGATCCTAAGTGTCCTGGAAGGGCACCCCTCTGAAAGCCTACTTTCCTGTTCCTCCCCCTGACACAGCACTTATTTCTGCTCACAGACTACCTACTGTGAGCAGTGGGCAGATGGGAAAGGTCTTAACTGAAGTCTTCAGATGGGCCCTGGAAGACTGCCTGCATCCTGGGAGAGCAGAGAGCTGAGCCTGAAGAGGTGGGACTAGAGGCCTGAATGCAAAGGCAGAGCTTGGGGCTCGTAGCCAGTGACTGGGGGTGGGGGGCGGGGAGCTCCCTTCTTGGTGTTTTCCAGTCCCCCTCTCCCATCTTCCTACCCTGTCCTCCATCAACCTCAACATCCTCTCTCCCTCCCCACTTCCCAGCTCCTCCTGCATGTCCAGTTTTCCAGAGTGACCTACAGCAAAGTGTTGTGAACCAACTCTGAGAGTGAGGGAGCTGATCCCCAAGTCTTGGTTCCCAGTCAGTGTGAACCTCCTCATGCATGCGTGGTTAGAGGGGTTGCTTCTCCTCAGGCCAGTCCTGTCCCTCTTTCCTTCCCTCCAGCACAGGAACCAAGTAGCAGAGAACCCAGGCTGAGGAGGAGGAAGTGGAAAGGGGGAGAAGAGAAAATAGAGGGCTGCGCGCTCTACCTCCAATTCTTGGCACCCAGAAAGCAGGCCCAAGAAGCTCAAGGTCATTCACTTGTCACCTCGTTCACCCAGCCACCCCCTTGTTGGTTAAGTCTCCAAGCTGGGCCCTGTGTGGACACTGGACACACAAAACTAAGAGAACATGTATTTTCCCTTATGGGGTTCACAGTCCAGAGGCAAAGATTCTCCCATATATGGAAGGGCATGATGTCCTGCAATGTGCAAAAGTGATTCATTCATTCACTGATCATTGATCACCCACCACGTGGCAGACTCTGCTCTAGGCTCTGGGAGTGTGACTTCAGAGGGTGTATGGGAGCTCCCGGAAGGGTGGGACCTCTAACGCCTCACCTTGGGGTCTCCTCTGACTGCCTACCCAACACCCCTTTAAAGGTCAGAATCCCTGTAGTCAGAATGCTGTCTTTCCCCTAGCATTAATGAGGATCACTGCTACCCAAGCTCCCCCACCCCGTAACACCAAGGAAAAGTGCAGCTATGGGGGAGGGGGCTCTGGCCCTGCAGTGAGCTTAAGAGGCCACACTAACCTTGAGACTGAGTTCTAAGTGGGATATGAACAAGCAGTTGCCATATTCTTATTCCAAAGTTAACATGATACCTGAGATGGGTAGGGATGGGAGTGTGGGTGGGTGATAGTGATGGTGAGAACTATTTGCAACCTAGTGAAAATACCATTATTTGTGGTGAAAAGAGGACATTTAAATCTCCATTTAAAATTATAGGATGGACTTCCTTGGTGGCTCAGTGGATAGGAATCTGCCTGCCAATTCAGGAGACACCGGTTCAGTCCCTGGTTCGGGGGAGTTCCACGTGCCACGAAGCAACTAAGCTTGTGTACCACAACTACTGAGCTTGTGCTCTAGAGCCCTTGAGCTGCAACCACTGAAGCCCTTGAGCCTAGAGCCTGTTCTCCGCAACAAGAGAAGCCACTGCAATGAAAAGCCCACACAGAGCAACTACAGAGTGCCCCTGCTCGCTGCAACTAGCAAAAGCCCTTGCAATGAAGACCCAGTACAGCCAAAAATAATTAAAAAATAAAATTTGTTTTAAATTATAGCATGGCAGTTTCCAAATTCGGTCTGAAAAACATTTGCTTCTCATTTTTAAAAAAAAATGTCTTGGGGTTTACATTAATTTTTGACCTGTCAATTAAAGAAAATCAAATTAGCTTTCTTTTCATTGCTCAGTGCCTTGGCTGTGATGAAGTGCACTGTAAATCTCCAAGGATGCAGAAATTTTCAAACTCACATGTGTGGGACCTACTGAATTTGGAGAGCCTCTTGGCGTTAAGAATATAGGTTGTGAAATGTAGCTCTCGTGTTTCAGGAAGTTTTGGAACACCGTGACTTATGGTGATGTGTGTTTCTTAAAGTGCCCTAGAAAGAAACATGTAGTAGGTGCTTATTGTTTAATCTCTCAATGGTGTATGACTCTTGGTGACCCTATGGACTGTAGTCTGCCAGACTCCTCTGTCCATGGGATTCTCCAGGCAAGAATATGGGATGGGTTGCCATTTTCTTCTTCAGGTGTTCTTCCCAACCCAGAGTTCAAACTTGTGTCTCCTGCATTGGCAGGCAGATCTTTACCACTGAACCACCAGGGAAGTCAATTAGGTGCTTAGTGGATGTGCACAGCAAGGAAACCCAGGCCTTTGTGAAACCTTGAAAAGCAGTTATCTGAAGGCAGGGATGGGATGACTTTTCTTCAGCTCCCTTCTTTTTCTTTTAACTTTACTAATTGAAGGATAATTGCTTTACAGAATTTTGTTGTTTTCTGTCAAATCTCAACATGAATCAGCCATAGGTATACATATATCCCCTCCCTCTTGAACCTCCCTCCCATCTCCCTCCCCCTCCCACCCCTCTAGGTTGGATACAGAGCCCCTGTTTGAGTTTCCTGGTACATACATCAAATTCCCATTGGCTATCTATTTTACATATGGTAATGTAAGTTTCCATGTTACTCTCTCCATATAGCTCACTCTCTCCTCCCCTCTCCCCATATCCATAAGTATGTTCTCTGTCTGTTTCTCCATTGCTGCCCTGTAAGTAAATTCTTTAGTACCATCTCTCTAGATTGTATGTATGTATGTATTAGTATTCGATATTTATTTTTCTCTTTAACTTAACTTCATTCTGTATAATAGGCTCTAGGTTCATCCACCTCATCAGAACTGACTCATATGTGCTCCTTTTTTATGGCTGAGTAATATTCCATTGTGTATATGTACCACAACTTCTTTATCCATTCATCTGTTGATGGATAGCTAGGTTGCTTCCATGTTCTACCTATTGTAAATAGTTTCAGCTCCCTTTTATCATCATCATCACTTAGGTACACTTAAATCTCTGCCTTTGCCCAGAATCCCCACAGGGGATGGCAGTGCCTTTCCAGTGCTCTGCCAGCAGCCACACCTGTCCTCTTCGCTGTGATGCTCATGTGACTGGAGAGACCTCAGCAGTATGGATAATCATTTACGTGGCTCCCCTGCTGTGGGTGGTGTAAGAACAGGGACACACTCCAGGATATTTGCAGGGTGCTGCTTCTCTGGCTGGCCTGGAAATATCCCTCAAAAGGTAACAGTGCCATGCTGATGGACCCAAGGTCCAGATCTTGGTCTGAGCCCTGGACTCAATGGTCTACTTCAGTGCTCACTCATCAGGAAGATATAACAGTGGTGACTCCATGCATCAACTGTAGCTTGGAGACTTACATGTTTTAGCATGAAGAGTCCCTCAGAGGCCATTTATATCAACCTATTTTATAGGCATGCCCATTCATAGAAGGGCTTCCCAGGTGGTAGTGGTGCTAGTGGTAAAGAACCTGCCTGCTAGTGCAAGAGATGTAAGAGATGCAGGTTTGATCCCTGGGTTGGGAAGATCCCCTTGCAACCCACTCCAGAAGGGCGTGGTAACCCACTCCAGTATTCTTGCCTGGAAAATCCCATGGACAGAGGAGCCTGTGGCTACAGTCCATGGGATTGCACAAAGCCTGACATGACTGAAGTGACTTAACAAGCACATATGACATTCATAGAGATTAAGTGACTTGCCTAACCCTTTAAACATCAATTTTTGAAAAAAACAAAATTGTTTATTTGGTTGCACCAGGTCTTAGTTGTGGCACACAGGCCCCCTTCATTGGGAGTGTGGAGTCTTAGCCACTGGACCACAAGGGAAGTCCCTAAATCTCAGTTTTCTATAAAATGGAAACTTTAGGAATGGGAGGAACTAGTACTAACATTTTGTCCCAGTGGATCTTCCATATTATCTCACTTAATCTTTGCAATGACCATCTGATGTAGATATCATTCATTGCTCCCATTTTCAGAGGAGGAACCCGAACCTGAGACTGCCCTTTGCCCCGAATTCTGGTGAATGAGTGATGGAAACAATTGTTTTAAATGCTTTAGCTGAACTCTTTTCGCCAATCCATGAAGGAAAGATTTGTTTTAGAAATTCTTTGACTTGGTATTTTCATAAGAAAAAAAAAATCTTTGAGGAAGGACAAGGTTCAGCTGTAGTACGTGAACCAAGGTCAACTGAACTGACTTTCAACTTTTTGCTGGTCCTGCCCAGAGTGGAGAAGATAAACTGAGTTATCTGAGAAAGAACAGCCCACAATTACTGATCAAGGGCTGAATAGGAGCCAGCTTTGTTCAGACACTTGAATAGGAACTCTAGTTCCCTCAACTATCCTGTAGAGTAGGTATCATTATCCTAACTTTATACATGTGGAAACTGAGGCTCTGAGTGGTTTGTGGAACTTACCCCAGTCAGTGGCTCAGCTTGGGCAGAGCTGTCTGAATGGGGGCATAGTAACCTCAGTGCCCCTGTTCTCCACAGCCTTTGTTATACATCAGCTTCTCCTGATCTCTTGCATTATTTAGTTTGTGCTGACAGTTTGCCTGGTATTGCTGGAGATGGGGGCCCTCAGGGCTGACAGTGATAGAAGTCAGATTAGCAGCAGGAAGTGGCTTCTGGGTCTCTTGTCAAAATTTAGTCATTCCAGACACCTGGCCAGCCCAGAGGTGCAGAGCAAGAGTGAGACCAGTAAGAGCCCGGGGCGAGAGAGGAGATGTGTATCTCTGTCAGGTCTGAGATTTACTCAGAGCCTTAGTTGTGTGGGGCTTGAAGGAGCATACCAGGAGGGCCCAAGGGAAGTGGATAAGCTGGCTTCCTCCCTACAATCATGAAAGTGTTTAGGGTTGGCTTTATTCCAGCAGCACCAAGAAATATTGCAAAATTCTTCCCAAAGGGACACACATTAGAGGGTGAAACTAGCACTGGACTATCACTGCTCCAGAGGGCATCATTCATATAAAAAGAGGGCACTGGGATGCAGGGGCCGCCATTCACTTGGAGTCTAGTGGAAAGTGTGCCCTTGGAATTCTACAAGCTTCCTAGTTTCTCACCAGAAAGCAGGCAGTGACCTGAGCTGTAACAAATTCTCACCTAAAGATTCCCCTGCCCAGGTTGTGGTGAACCTTACTGGTTAATACCTCCCCAGTTAACCTCAGAACAAATCAGTAGTGAAAAGAGGAAAAAGTGCATGTCCATCGTTCATGATCTGGAAAATGCCTTGGACCTTGGGTTATGGAAAGCACGCAGCATTATCGTAGGTGCAGATGAATCTACACATGTTCTGTTATCCACCCTTTTACTCAACTCTGATTCATTTACTCAGCAAACGTTTATTGACATTTACTAAGTGCTGCTCTGCTAGGTACAGGGGGTAGGGAGGTGAAGATAAAATTCCCGTTCAAGAAAAAAACATTAAAACCAACTTTGCAGATTAGAAAGAGACATGTGATGGTAGAAAAATGTACCAACTCCAGAGTGGATGGCAAGGAGAACATGATGAGAAGAATGGGGAGACTGAGGGAGAACATTCCTGCAGAGGAAGTCCGTTAAGGGGAGCCAGAGTGAAGCATCCAGACGGTGGATGCTCTAGTTTGATGGCTTCCATTTTATACACTCTGATGCCCAAATATGAAGTGAGAAGGTGCCTGTGATAGAGTATACATAGTAAGTGGGAAAGAGCCACTTTTCCAGTTTTAGTGGGCTAGGTCTGACTCTGTGTGACCCCATGTACTGTAGCCCACCAGGCTCCTCTGTCCATGGGATTCTCCAGGCAAGAAGACTGGAGTGGGTTGCCATGGGAAGAAGATCCAGGGGATCTTCTAGACCCAGCGATCTAACCTGCATCTCTTCTGTCTCCTGCATTGGCAGGCAAGTTCTTTACCACTGCTGCTGCTGCTGCTAAGTCGCTTCAGTCGTGTTCAACTCTGTGCGACCCCATAGACGGCAGCCCACCAGGCTCCTCTGTCCATAGGATTTTCCAGGCAAGAGTACTGGAATGGGGTGCCATTGCCTTCTCTGTCTTTACCACTAGCAAGACCTAATTATTTCTGGGCTATGCTGAGGTGAAGGCCCATTTCTAGCAACCAAGTTGCAGGTGGCTCAGACTCTTGTGGCCGGCAAATCTGTTAGGAGTCCCTCAAGAATCCAGTTCACAAATTCATTAAAAGTCACTTTTGGGCCAACTTTGACCACTTCCCTTTGCTAAGCACTGTGCTAAAAGCTTTACATATATTATCTCCAACCCTCACAAAAGCCCAGGAGGCAGTCCTGATGATTCTCATTTACAGATGAAGAAACTGAGGCAGCTGCAGGTAATGGATTTGCCAGGGTTGCACAGATACGAAAGGTCCAAAACCAAGATTCAAACTATGTGCGTCTGACCCCAGGTGAAACACTATGCCTTTGGGAGGGTCAGTTTTATTTCCTCAAAAGTAAAATTCTGAGTAATCTGGGTAGCCAGGAATAATGTACTACAGGGTTATTTCTCCTTTTTCTATCAGTTCTGGGGAAATAAAATGCAAACAATGCTGTCTTTTGTCGATGGTGTGATTAAAAAAAAATAATTTGGTGTTTTCCATACTTTCCAAAGACCAGGCTTTACCAATAAAAGATAGCAAATTTTATATGAAAAAATACAGTTATGACATTGTTCTTCAATTTGGTTAAGAACTATAAAGAGGCAGATTTTAATCTTAGGAGCTTTACATTTCTAAAGCTTAGGTGAGAGTTTTCTTCTATTTTGGCAGCCTGTCTGGAAATCTCTAATTGTTAAATTCAAAATTGTTTACCAAGTATTTATCACTAATTGTAACTAGGATCAAATCAGTCTGGTAGTGTATATGGCAGACCAAGAGACTGGGGAGAATTCCTAGACATTGTGGATAAGCTGAAATAATATACCTTGGAAAACCCACAACCAATTTTAAAACCAGGTTGATAGTGCCTCTCATTTAGAGTACCCTGGTACCTTAGCGTGCTGAATCCTCTGATTATATAAAGTGATTAAGCTTTCAGTAACCAAAGACAAATAGAAGTTTTTTGTTCTAAAAAGAATAATAGGATTGTCAGGGCACATTCATTCACCTTAGGGAAGAGAGTGTGCATATTAGAGTTTTCTGGGTTTTTTTTTTTTGTTTTCCCTGCCAGTTTCCTTTCTTTGGGAGCCACTTCATGCTCAGTGGGCATGGCAGGAACAAATAAAAATAAAAAAGAGCCACGAACTTGTTTAGAATTTATTAACTCCAAAGGTGGCTTCTACTACCTGGGGGAGGGAGGAGAATCTTCTCCCTTCCCTGGACTCATCAGAAAACCCTTGCTGAATGTGCAGCTCTAGAAACCATGAGCCCATCCCCTCCCTTGCACAGAAGCTGACAGCTAGATTTGGAAAGCTGCAGCCTCTATAATGCTATGGCAGAGCCTGGAAGAGTGGAACAAGAAGAGAAGCTTTGGGACAATCACCCCAAGAAGTAGAGGTTGGGCAAAAGACAATGTGGAAAGTGGAGGCCTCAGTTGGTAAAGAGAGAGAGAGGAAAACATTATGAAGTATAGACAGCCCACTTCCTAGAATGACTGGCAAAGGCTTGGCAGTGCTCTGCCTTCACAAAGGACTAAACCTTTGAAGTTCTTGAGAGAGTCCAGGAGAGCAGAGGCTTACCAGAGAGGACATCAGAGAGAGCAGCACAGAATCGGTTGCAAGGATAGTTCTCACATTGTAAACCATTTTGCCCAAGTCATCAGTCTTGAGCTCCCCACCCCACCACTTTTATGATAAACTCAACCAACAATTGAAGCTTAGACTCAACTTGCTTCACAAAATAGAAAAATTTGGTTGAAGAAAGCTGGCCACAACTTTGTTGATGCTTTTTCTACTCTTTTTAACCTGAGCAGGCTCTGTGACCCCTTCGACAAACAGGATACGGCAGAAGGGGTATTCAGTCAGTATCAAGGACCAGGCCGTAAGATACCAGAAGTTTCATTCACTGTCTCTTGGAACCCAGCCACAATGCTGTGAGGAAGCCCAAGCTGCCCCTAAAAGAGGCCCCTGGTGGGTAGCCCCATCTGAGCTCCCAGCCAATAGGCAGGACCAATGTTCTAGCCATGTGAATGAGCTATCTTAGAAGGAGATCTTCTGCCCTAATCTATGACCAGCTGTCTCCTGTGAGTTTTGCCTACATTGCAGACTGATGAGGAAAATAAGCTACTATCTTGGGAGTGGTTTGTTGTGCAGCAATAGGTAACAAAGGAGATGGGGCTGAGAGAGGGATGAAAACTATACGGTTTAATGCCACACCATGGCAGACATTACCTATCAGTCTCGAAACTTTTTGCCTCTGAGCTCAGAAACCTTATCAGCAGTTCTCTGAGCAGTCATTACCAACTGATCAGGGATGGCAAGCAATTTGTCCTCTCTGGGCTAAGTGGCAAATGGCTAGCGAGGATGGTATAGATATTAAATGTGCTAAACTTGGGAGTTCTTTTGGTCACATTCCATTCTAGAAAGAGAGGGACATTCTCCATGCAGGAACCTGCTTGGAACCTGATTGCATCAGGAAATGGGAAGTTGTCACCTCTGCCTCTTTCTTGGCTCACTAAGCAGTGGTCATCCTTGTCACTCTAGGTACCCCTGCAGTCAAGGATAAATGCATCTACCATGTTCTTCCCTTCATCACTGGAAGCAGCCTGATGGGTGTCTGATGGATTATACGCAAGTGACCCTACTACAAGTAGTTGCCTGCATTCTTGTCAGTGTCTAGGGTTCTCTCAACCCCTAGCATCTCACAGGGTGCCTGGCAAGCTGTTGATCCTGAACATATTTATTGAATGGATGTGGCCAAGGGATGGAATCAGTCCTTTTTATCCATTCCTACTACCCAGCTCTTAGCACACAGCCTGGCACATGATGGGTGCTCAACAAATGCTCGTTAAGTGGATTTTGACAGCATTATTTCCAAAATAGTTGCTTGATGAACAAGTGGAGTCTCTCCCTCCCTAAAAAATACCAACTCCAAACAGAAGCATAATAGAGCTGGAGCTCAAAGCAAAATTATTCACAAATTCCAAGTGCCTCAATCCATGGGTTTTAATGAAAGTCATTCTGCAGTTGAGAATGTTGTAGTAATTACAGGCAAGCTAATATCTCTGCCATATGGTTTGAAAGCAGGTCTGAATTCTGAAAGCCATTATCAGCAGTTTTATTTTCTGCTGCTGCTTCTCTGCACCCCACCCCCTGCCTGTCTTTGTCTCTCTCTCTTTTTTTTTTTTTTTTTGCTTTTATCTCTTTCTTTCAACCTCATATTCCCTTTCTCCCACACGATTCTTCCTCACTGCCCTCCCTCTTCCAAGCCCCTGTCACATTTTTAAAACCTTTGACATGAAACCTCCAGTAGTTCTGAGGGGTAAATGCAATGCCCAGAGTGGGTCATGAGGTAGCATCGCCCATGCTGACCCACTTGCCAAGAAAGAAAACCAAGGGTGCTCTGACCCCTTGTGAGTTGACTGTGTCACTCTCTCCCTCAAGTGTGGTTGCCTGATTGAAGGAAGGAGACTCCAATTAACCTCTATGCTGCTGACTTACCCTGGTGCAGGGGTTCTCAACCCCGTGTGCAGAGAATCACCTGACGGGCTATTAAAAGAGTACTGATGTCTGGGTCCTACCGCCTCAGAGATTAGGTTCTGAATTAATTGGTTCAGGACATTACAGTCTATAAACCTCCCCCCAGATGATGCTAATATAGAGCCCAGGCTAAGAACCCTGCCCTGGAAACTTAGCCTAGGATAAATAGCAGCGGGATCTCTCTTTCTCCTTTTGTTCACCTGGTAACCCTCAGAAGTGAGACAATGCAAGCAATGATTATTGAAGTCATGCCAAATTCAAGCATCTATGGCCCTAAATGCAACTCTTTAATAGCTTCCCATCTGTTTAGCTCAAGACTCATTCACAAATGATTTGATAAAGTCTTATAAAAGCCCTGGGAAGAGGGCTGGGCTGGAGTTAGTATTTTATAAATGGGAACTGAGATATTAATAGTAAGATCATATAGTAGATGGGTTTCCCAGGTGACCCTAGTGGTAAATAATCTGCCTGCAAATTCAAGAGACATAGGAGATGTGGGTTCAATCCCTGTGTCAGGAGGGCATGGCAACCCACTCCAGTATTCTTCCCTGGAGAATCCCATGGATAGAGGAGCCCAGCAGGCTACAGACCATAGGGTTGCAAAGAGTCGAACACAACTCAAGCAACTTAGCACACATGCATGCATATAGTAGACACGTCTTCTCTAAGATCAGGCCTCTTTCTGGGCTGTATCACACTGTTCCCTTTCCCCTCCTTTAGGATAATTATGGGAGTGATGCCTACCCACCTAAGGTCTAAGGGTCAAGCCTTCCCTCTAGCCTGTCTGCAAATACACACTACAGAGATAATTGCCCTGAGACAGGCTACAAAGATGGTGCCCTGTTTCTAGAATTCCATTGTTATTCTCCCCTAGAGGGCCAAGAGCCTGGTGTCTTTCCTCAGCAAATTAGTTGATAAGATTAACTAATGATCCCATTGGAAGGTCAGAGAGCCTTGAGGCAACAATGAAAGGGGAGATGGCAGGCGCTCAGAGCAGCAAAGCACCAGCTGCTTAGTCAGGCGGAACAGAGGCTCACA
This sequence comes from Cervus canadensis, assembly GCF_019320065.1. Taxonomy (NCBI): domain Eukaryota; kingdom Metazoa; phylum Chordata; class Mammalia; order Artiodactyla; family Cervidae; genus Cervus; species Cervus canadensis. Next base: position 47,214,623 of record NC_057399.1, on the reverse strand, counting down.
GGGGAGCCTGGAGCCAGAAGGGGCTCTAGAGTGTGACAATTTGGAGTGGGTGTCTTACATTTTTTTGAGACATTCTTGCTAATTCGGGACTAGGTGTTGAGACAGGTGGGAGTACAGAAGAAGGAAAAAATTATCAGAAGAGTGAGGGCATATCTGGGAAACCTCATTGGGAGAAAGTACCACAGAGCGCAAAACATTCAGAAAGAGATAGAGTTGGAAATTCTCAGACAATATGTAACCTTTGAGATTTTCCCAAACATTGCTCAGACCCCTCTCTCCAGTTTCTCTTGCCAGTGTTAAGGAAAATGGGCCTTTCCTTTTCCAGTGTCTTCTTGTTCGCTGGGAGCCACGCTGGGCAGAGACTAGCCCTGGACCTTCTGTCTGGAGGAGGGAAACACTGGAGACAGCTGGTGTCTTGCATATACGAGTTGCTCATCCAGATGCATCTTAGGGATCTCATTAATCGAGGTGAGAGCTGTGATTCCAGGAAATCAGGTCATGAAGCTTATCCAGATGCCCAGAATTCAGAGAAAGGCAAGGATTACAGACTTGGCTTATAGCAGAGGTTACAAAGTGATGGCCTCTGAGCTGTGTGTGACCCAAACGTGCATTTTGTTTAGGCTGCATAGTGCTGAAAAATTGAGATTTTTAGATACATGCTCAGGTTTTTATTTAAAAATATGAAGATAAAGCAATGTTGAACATGCACTTCAATGTGGGAAGACATTAGCTGAAGCGACTTGGCTGCTCCTTCATCCAGGACAGATGATGCTTCATTCAGCACTCTCACATGAAGTGTCCATGGGGACTGACATCCCACCCATTTTATTTCCATGATCAGCCTAGTCCCTGTTGGAGGGATCTGAGTTTTCATTCTTTAAGGCCTAATGCCTGGATGACACAGAAGTTTCACTTCACTTGCCAGGTTGAATTGTGTGATATTGGCTCCTGAATGGCTGTGTTAGAAAAAGATTCTTGGATTTACTAGAAAAGAGCCACTATTGATTGGTGATGTCTGCCATAGGCATGAGATGGGGGACTCATTATTACTTGTGGTGTAAATATCAACCAGGCTTGACACACTCTTTTCCCAATTTTGAAGCTGCTCTGTGGCCCCACTGAGCAGCTTCTAGAAGGCGAGGGAGAGAGAGTGCAGGAGCAGGAAGAACCATAAGCAAATCTCTGGAGGAAACGACTGTCTAATGGATACTTTATTGTCTATAAAGACCCTACAGGAGCTCTGCCATGTAGGTGCCTCAGAAAAATAAATGCCAGAGATATAGTTGTACATAGGATTGCAGTTGGGTAGTTATTTTATTCCTGATAAGAAAGGGAAATGAAGTCTTAGAATTCTGCTTGTGAGGCAGAGCCAGAGAAATGTTCTTTCCTTGGGGGTATTTTTCTTCAACCACTATTAAATCCCTGAGGCAAGAAACTTTCCTGAGCTGTCTGATACCCGTTGTGGACCAGCAGGAGCTCCTAGCAGGTATTCACCACTGGCCCCCAGCTGCAGTTGCTTCCCCCAAAGCCCCAGTGAGAATAATCCATTCCACTTCAGAAAGCAGAAGCTGAGTCTCAGAGAACTTGACTTTATCAAGAAAGCTCACCTAGTTGGTGGGAGACCTGCATCTAGAATCCAGGTCCTCTGACATCCACTTCCTGGCTCTTCACTTTACGCACATGGACAGATGGATCTAATCAACCACTACATATAGAGGACTCACCACCTGCCAGCTTTGTCCAAACACTTTGTATGTTATAATAACTCTCTTGAGCATATTGAGAAGGACTGATCATTCCCATTTTACAGATGAAGACACTGAGTTTTACAGATGTTAGAAAACTTGCCCAAGTTCACACAGTAAATGAGCTTGATTTCAAGCCTATGCTGTTAACTGTCATGCTCTGTTAACTCTTGGGGTGTGTGTGTGTGTGTGTGTGTTCTGAAAAGCCTCTGAATTGAAAACAGTTGGTGATGAGAAGTATGGAGGTCGATGAGAGAGGCAAGATGTACTGTATGAGAGGGGTCCACTGCTGCCCAAGTGAGAGTTGGACCACCATGGGATTTGCTAAAGAAAATGATCTGCTGATTCTCCAGTGGAAGAATAAATCAATACCTGCTCTCAACCAGGACATGCATTCATGGAAATGCCTTTGTTCTCCAAGCCACTGCATAAAAATATTTCCAGTGCAGAAACTTGTGAAGATTTCATAAGATGGTATCTGAGAGTCAGTTGAGGTACTTAGCAGAGGTGGGGGGTTAAGTGAGTTCATGACATAAACGGTCTCAAATGTTTTTCTGTGAAAGGAATCTCATTTTATAATAAGGCAGTACACTGTGTAATGGTCATTTGGCACCGAGAAACAATACAGAATAGCAGTGTTCTCTGGAACTAGATAAGGGTCCTGGTGCCCCAGCCCCTTAAAGCTGAGCCAGAGAGCAGATTTCAGTCAACAGCTGTGTTTGGGGTGGGGGTGGGGGGCTCTAGCTGAGGGTGGTATGAATGCAAAGAACCTACATGGGCAATCCTGCCAGGCCACAAAAATCTAAGTAGTGTTCAATATTTGTGAATGGTGTGGTCGGTGGTTGTATGGACTGTACAGCTGAGGCCAAGGGACTGGGGCTGCTCCCTTTCCTCCCTGTGATCGTCAATTTCATGATTGACTTTCTTCTCTCTTCTGGAGAGAGGTCTGCATTCCGTTTACCTATCAGGAACTCTTCACTACTGTGGGCTTCCTATGAAATTCTATCAACATAAGTGATGGAGACATATTTTATTTTCCCAGCCCAACACATGTGCTAAGTGGTTTAAAAAATTAAAATGAACCCTTTCTTCCTAACTGAATTTTTACACATTTATGAGGTATTTTATTTTAATTGAGAGCCAGTAGGCATCATTCCAAAGTTATATAAACAGGTACTAAAGGGATGAATTATTTTATGGAAGGATCTATCTTTGAGTTGTTTTAGAGTATGTGTTCGGTTCTATGATGAAAATTATTTGCTTGACTAAAACTTGATATTTATTTAGTTGTTAAGTCATGTATGACTCTTTCGTGACCCTCATGGACTATAGCCTGCCAGGCTCCTCTGTCCGTGTGATTCCCCAGGCAAGAATATTGGAGTGGTTTCCATTCCCTTCTCCAGAGGAATCTTCCTGACCCAGGGATGGAATCCGTGTCTCCTGCATTGGCAGGCAGATTCTTTACCACTGAGCTACCAGGGAACGGGGTAAAAAATTTGATATACTGTGCCAAAAAAAAAAAAAAAAAGGGAAGGGGAATTCCCTGGCAGTCTAGTGGTTAGGACTCTGCACTTTGACTGCTGAGGGCACAGGTTCAGTCCCTAGTTGGGGAACTATGATCTGTCAAGCCACACCATGTGGCCAAAAATAATAAAATCTGGTATACAAGTACTTTGCACTGTGGGTGCTAACTACTTTGATGATGTCATAACTCCAACTCTCACACAGAGCTGGGTACGTAATAAGCACTCAAGAAATATTTGCTGAATGAATCTTTCTCCACTTGCCAGGCCTATTTTTCCAACCATTTATTGGACATTTGTCTTGATTTGCTGTTGTTCAGTTGCTCAGTTGTGTCCAACTCTTTGCAACCCCATAGACTGCAGCACACCAGGCTTCCCTGTCCCTCATTATCTCCCAGAGTTTGCTCAAGTTCATGTTCATTGAATTGGCGATGCCATCCAACCATCTCATCCTTTGCTGTTCTCTTCTGTCTTGATATCTTGCAGCAACTTCAAAATTTACATTCATACATGATCTCACTTCTTTCCCTTTAAATACTGTGTCTCCTTCTCCATGAGCATATGTGCAGTAACTGTCCAGGGGACTGAATGGCCCTCATTTAAATTCTGGCTGCCTCATTGAGTCATCTGTAATCTTAGCTCTTTACTAAACCTCTCTTTGCCTCATTTTACTCATCTGTAGAGGGGGTATAATAATAGCTCCTGCCCTAGATGGTTGTTGTGAGAATTAAACTAGCATGGATCTAGCACGTAGCAACACATGGTAAATGTTAAACGTTCCTTAGCACTTCCTATTTTAGCCAACCACTTTAGGAACTGTGTTAGGAACTTGATCCTCAAGCTCACCTTATCTTTTCACTAGATCCAGTCTGACTTCACCTTTCCCTGTTTCAGTCCACTGCTGCTGCTGCTGCTGCTAAGTCACATCAGTCGTGTCTGACTCTGTGCGACCCCATAGATGGCAGCCCACCAGGCTCCCTCATCCCTGGGATTCTCCAGGCAAGAACACTGGAGTGGGGTGCCATTTCCTTCTCCAGTGCATGAAAGTGAAAAGTGAAAAGTGAAAGTGAAGTCTCTCAGTCGTGTCTGACTCTTAGTGACCCCATGGACTGCAGCCTACCAGGCTCCTTAGTCCATGGGGTTTTCCAGGCAAGAGTACTGGAGTGAGGTGCCGTTGCCTTCTCTGCCACCCTAACATTGCCATACAAAAAATGCTTCTTGTTTTTGAAAGACCCCTTTCCCTTCCAGCACAGCTTCTGAAGACCAGGGGATTCTTTCTAAACAGATTATTCCCTTCCCCTGTTTCTTAGCAGTCACCTTCCTTTGCATAGCAATCTAAGCCTTTGATGAACTGCCTTCCGGCTCCAAGTCCACATTCCCAGACCAACTCCAACCGTTCCAGTCTCTCCCCATCTCCACACTCCAGCCACACTGGACTCCTTTCTGCTTCCAGAAAATATCAGACTTCCACTCCTTTTGGCCTTTATTATTTGTCTCTGATTACCTTACCTTTCTGCTTTCACCAATATCATCGAGGTGTAGTTTTCTCTGATAGTTATCCTACAGAAAGAATCGTTCCTTCGGTATGTCGTCACCTAACTTGGTTGTAACACTCATCATTTTGCTCCTCTTCACCTGCCTTTCTTCCCCTATTGGACACAAGCTCTTTTAGGGCAGAAATAGGCCATGAGATCTTTAACCATTTCTGTGTTAGTAGGGTCTACTACAGGATTTCTGCTCAATAAATTTTGCTTTTCCTATTATAAAATTAAAATGTTCTCATCAGAAAAGAAAATATCTATAGGAATAAATGATTTAAGATGTGAAAGTTCCCTGTAATCTGCAGCCAATGCTATATCCTGCCAAGCTTTATGGACATCATTTCTGACGTTTGCCTTGCAAACACAATGTTTTAAAATGGAATAGAGTAAATAATCACAATGATTCCCTATTAAAAGCCGATTTTTTTTAATTAGGTACTGCTGGTACTATGGTAGATTTTAAAGCAAATTGTATTTCTCTGTTTTAAAGAAAATATGGAAACATCTGCTTTCATAAAGGAGCAGTACTGTTATTCTGTAATACCTTCTATTTTTATAGTATGCCTCTTATCATAATTTCTCCTCTCTGCTTGAGAAAAGGAAACATAAATGCACAGAGAAATGGGAGAGATATTAATTTCTCTTTTGAACCTAAGGGGGAAGCACATGTTTCTACCAAACTTCCATTAGGCTTTGAAGGCAGAACGATTTTTCATTTGGAACCCATGCAGAATTTCAAAGATGTTCAGCGCTGGTGCCCTTTCCTCTTCAGTCCCTGCTGAAGGCGGGTGTAAAGCCGGCAGGATCTGGGGGCACACGTTTCACAAGAGGGCTGTGTGTGGGGTGGGGGTGAGGTCTGTCTGCTCATCCTCCCCAACTGCTGGCCCGGGGGCCCCCTTTCTGATCCTCCTCCTTCCTTCTGTTTCCAACGCTGAAAATCATCTGGTTCTTCAGCTTGTTCCCAATTCCTTTAATTGTCTCCTTGGAAGCTTATAAAGACTCATTTTGGTGTCTGGCCCATGGCTATTTAAAGGCACGTATTTTAACCTGATAGTTTTATCTTTTCTTTTTTAATTTTCCCTTGAGTTCATCATTCTTCAAAACCACCTTGGCCAGACAGCTAGAGTCAGGGGTGCTCCTCTGGGTTTGGAGCTTCTCAAAGGGATCAGTCTGGCTGCCCAGACTCGCTGGATTAATTGAAGCCCTCCCGCCTGGGCTGTGAGCCTGGCCGTGTGAGCACAACTTTGTGGGCTGGGGCAGCAGCAGGACACGGCGCTTTGAGTTGAGAAATTCCCGCTTGATCCCCTCTTACTGTCCCTCCTCCCGTCCACCAATAAAACAAAGAAACCTGAGAAATAATCTCTGAAAGAAGAGACTTCGCCAGCCTTGATTGTCACACTGGCCTCGAGCCAAGCCTGAGCCTGCCTCAAAAATGAACCCAGGAGGGGAGCTACTGGAAGGCAGTCAAAACCCTTGAAAGTGAGGTCGTGAACACCCCCCACATCAACAAACTCTCACTTGCTCTGCCTTCCTTTTCTTTTAAAGGTAGAATGAAGTCTTCTAAGACAAACTCCAGAATACCTTGTTCATATATATATATATATATATATATATATATATATATATATATATATATGTATATAAAACGAAATTGAGAATGTGTGTGTACATGTAATAGTGTGGGTGTGTAAACATGTTTACACCTGACTAGAAAAAAGTATCCTGGGTGGAAGGTCTCCTCAATTGCTGAAAGTGATGTTTATCATTTTCAAGCATGTTTGAATATTTGTACTACTTGTATACATGTATTCACCAACAGTATTATATACTGTTTAGTATGCTATGAAGTTTTATAACATCTCATATTTATGAAATATTTGATACACACAATCACAAAAAAAGACAGAGCAAGGAGGTCAGTATTCTGCTTATATGCTTTTATGATGACGATAGTTTCATGAACAGGTGGTTTTAATGCATTCTCACTTGAAATGCAGCAGATGTCAACTATGAGGGGTTGAAGGTGCTAATTTATAGTTTTTAAAAAACTTGTGCACAGAAAGCTAAGAATGTAAGTGCAAGCTTAGCAATAAAAGGAGAGATGAAAACATGCAAAATGGGGGCTTGGGGGGCCCTTTCATCTGTAACTGAGGTGGTCTGCAAGAAACCACGGAAGCTTCTGCTAATTTGAAATTCCACCAGCAGAGAAAGAAAACTCTGCTGGGTTATTGAAGAAAGATCTTGGCACCTTATGCATGGGAAATGAAACTTTTCATTTTGCAATTGGCTTATAGGTTGGTTACAACGCCCTCCCTCCCATCTTTCAAAGACTGAGGAGCCGACTGGAGTTAGAGATGTGGTTTGCATATGCTGCCTAGTTGACAGCCGCAGATCGACAGTGATAGGCTAATTAACTAAATGAAGGCAGCAAAGAAGTGAGGTTTTGGCAAATGACAAAGCCATTCATTGAGCGCTGTTTACTTCTACTTGAGCTTAAGTTCTGTTTTTAATTAGCCTCAGGATGTTTTTCTTGCAGCCAGTTAGAAGGAGGTTCTTTCCCTTGTCAGGTGCTGCATCCTTGAGTCGGATGTGGTGAGGGGAGGAAAACCCCAACACATTCAACGTGAGCCAGAATCACCAGCCGTCTCTTTCCAAAGTCCCTTCCCCTTCCTGTGCTAGAGCCTTAGAGGTTGGGACCCTCCTGTGGGAGACCTGACATCTCCTGTTGGATGAACTGCAGTTAGTTGTTAACTTGGGGGATTATTCTGAACACATACAGGTCCATCTTGCTGGAGCCTGAGCTTCCAGTTGGATTTCCTTGCTTCCAGTTGATCTGTAAGCAGCATTCTTGGATATGATCAAGCCAGCCCACCAACCCAGTGAATCAAGTCAGATGCTATTCCTTTTTTGCTACTTGTCTTTTTTTTTTTTTTTTTTAATTTGGCCTTATTTTATAATTTTATTTATTTATTTTGGCTGTTCTGGGTATTCGTTGCTGCTCGAGCTTTTCTCTAGTTGCAGAGTCGGGGCTGCTACTGTAGACACAGTGTGTGAGCGTCTCTTGTGGCTCCTGGGGTCTAGAGCACAAGCTCAATAGGTATGGTACACGGGCTTAATTGCTGCATGACATGTGGGATCCTTCAGGACCAGGGATGGAACCCGTGTCTCCTGCCAATGGCAAGCGGATTCTTTACCACTGAGCCACCAGGGAAGCCCATTTCTAAGTGGGTTTTTTTTTTTCCCATTCTATTTCTTGAGACTTTGTAGGCTTGTGCAGCTTACCAGACTCCTTTTTATCTAGGTAGCTAGAGTGCTTGTGTCTATTTATGAGCAGGAACACTGAGGCAAAGTAGTATTTTAGCCAAGCTCATGTGGAAATTGTGGAGAAGACGGACAAAGAGGGTCAGATCTCCTGGAGCTTGGCTGAGAACTGGGCCAGAACTACTGAGCTGGGATGCTGATTTAGTACATAGAATGGGGGATGGTGGATAGGATGCTCAGGGCAGAAGATGTATTTGGTGAACAAGGTTAGTGGTGGTGGTTTACTCACTAAGTCATATCTGACTCTTGTGACCTCCTGGACTGAAGCCTGCCCGGCTCCTCTGTCCATGGGATTTCCCAGGCAAGAAATAGAGTGGGTTGCCCCTTCCTTCTCCAGTGGATTTTCTCAACTCAAGGATCAAACCTGCAGTCTCCTGCATTGCAGGCAAATTCTTTACCACTGAGCCCCTAGGGAACAAGGCTGGGAGGCCATTAAAATTTAGAGAAAAATGTCAAGGAGAATGAAGAGGTAAGCTTTAGGGGTAGGGGCAACTAATTTGATTTAGAAGGGACCAGGTATTTGTCGAAATAGATGATAAATACGGTGACCGTGTTTTTTTAGAAGTCATGATGGTATGACCTACCTCTGCTCTTTCTATCCCTTCAGCCTGTTCAGTGGAGGCTAGTAAACTTTCAAGGCCTGGCTTGGCCCCCCAAACTCCTCTACCTCCTCTCCACTCATGCCTGTTCGGAGTTTAGTGACTCATGGGTCCCTGTGATAATTTTATGTGTCAATTCAACTGGGCTAAGGGATGCCCAGAGAGTTGGTAAAACATAATTGCTGGGTATATGTGTGATAGTGTTTTGGTTTTTATTTGTGTGTGTGATAGTGTTTTATTTGAATAGGTAGACTGGGTAAAGAGGATCGCCTTCACCAGTGTGGGTGGGTGGTGTCCTGTCTGCCTGATAGAATAAAAAGACAGAAAGGGTGAATTTGCTCTCTGCTTGAGCTGGGACATCCATTTTCTCTCGCCTTTGGACATTGGTGCTCCTGTTCTTAGACTTTCAGTCTTGGTCTGGATCTTGCACTATTGGCTTCCACATTTCTTAGGCCCTCGAGACTCTGATCAGAACTCACACACCACCAGTTGCCCTGGTTCTCAGGCCTTCAGATTTGGACTTGAACCATACCACTGGCTTTCTCTGGCCTCCAGCTTGCAGATAGCAGAATATGGGACTTCTTAGCCTCTCTGATGGCATTAACTAATCCTCATTAAAAAGAAAAAATCTTCCCTATGTCTGTATATCCTGTTGGCTCTGTTTCTTTGAAGAATCCTGATTAATATACCCACTGCGTGCAGTAGCATATCCTTTTCCAGGAGTGGTAGCAATTTTCTGTCTTTATTCTCACTCAGGGTAGTAAGCTCCTTAAAAGGACAGAAACCACATGATTGTCTTTATTCCTTGACCAATCAGTAGTGCCAGGCACTGTGATGGCTGCTTAACATACATTATTTCAATGATTCCTCACAACAACCCAATGAAGCAGTATATTTGTAATTCATATTGTAAGGGAGCTGGGCTTGAAGGGATTAAAGTAACTTACTCAAGGTCACACAACTAGCAGGTGGCGGAGTCAGGATTCTCTCTTGATCATCATGTTACCCACTGCCCTAGTGGTCAAAATATTTGCTGAATTGAATTGGCAATTTGCCGAAATAATTGGCAACTTATTTTATCACTTGTAGTAGGTGCGTTAATTATTTGATTTCAAAACTCATTCAAGCTGAAAAGCCATTTGTTGTTGTTCTGTCCCTAAATTGTGTCCAACGCTTTGAGACCTCATGGACAGTAGCACTCCAGGCTTCTGTCCTTCACCATCTCCTGGAGTTTGCTCAAATTCATGTCCATTGAGTTGGTGATGCTATCCAACAATCTCACCCTTTGTTGTCCCCTTCTCTTCCTGCCTGAAAAGCCATGTATTTGTCTAAACAATCACTCTCATAGATACTAACATGAATAGGAGCAAAAAAAAAAACAAACAACCCTCAGTATTATTATCAGGTGAGTGAAATGGTTGTGTGTTTCTGCAGGTGATGGTGGGGTTCTAAAGACATATGGTTTTTATTCGCTAAGGTATCTACACTTTATTTCATTTACATTTTCTTTATTACTGTAACAAAGTTGAAGGAAGAGTCCTTTTTCTGGGAGAAGAGTGGATCTGAAGGGAGGAAAAAAAGGAGGGAAAAGAAGCTTCACTTTTTATGAAGACTCATGAATGTACCTAGATGGGGCAGAGAGGCCATTCATGCAATGGTCTTTCAGGGACAAAAGCTCTACATCTGGTTACACGGGACCCTCAGAGATGCAGAAGGGGCTGGAGAAGTATTATCACCTCAATTGACAGATCTCCATCTGAACTCCGGGTAATGCCTCTTCCTGGGAACCCCCACCCCCACCCCATCTCATCTGCTTGCACCAAAATGCAGAACCACAATGGTCCTAGGGACAGTCCAAGCCCCTAAACAAGGTCATTTCAGCCCCTAGTCAATTTAAACTCTTGTAATCTGCAAAAGAAAGAAACCTGGATACCTTAAAGTTCAAAAAAAATTCTACTCCCATTAAATCACCCAAGTTTAAAAGGAAGCTGATCAGTTTGACTCTGAGCCACCTTGCCCTTACCATCCCCACCCCTTTACTTCTTACTCTGGACTTTTAAGCAGGAAGAGACCCTGAGTCAGATTCCATGAGGTGGTAGTTAGGAATGAGACTGTGAAATTAAGAAAGGAGTCTTAGCTTTCATGATGGTCCAAGTCCATTTACCTCCTCCTCAAACACTGAGCACTTCACCTGGGGGCGAGCTTGCTTGGGCTCCATTTGTGTACAGCCCTGCAGCCCCGAGTTACAACCATACGGCTTAAATTCTCATAGAAGGCTGGCTGGCTTCACCCAAGACAGAAGACAAGTCTGTGAGGTAAGTGAGTAACTACTTCACGGCACCTCAGGCCAGGCAAGTGTCTGCTCTGTTCCTTGTCTTCCCCGCTCCCCTTGGAAAGGACAGTGCCTCACCTGCCTACCAGCCCAGATATAGGTGTTGAGGAACAGTGAGGGCAGGTGGGGAACAGGAAAAGCCCTCAGCTGTCCTGGGATACTTAGCCCCAGCCTCTCTCTTTGAGCTTCATTGGCTGCTACATCGAGCAGAGAGTGATCGTTCCTAATCCAGGTATAAGCAGTGGAAACATTGATATGATACCTTTTCCCAGCTCAGCTGAGGTCAATCAACTCAACAACAGAAAGCAGGAAGCAGAAAAACTCAGCCTTTTCCTAGTATTGATCTCCCTTTAAGTTGATAATAAAAGCTGCTAGTATTGAGACCTACTAAGTGTTGAGCACAGGCTAACTTTCTTACAAATAGGAATCCAGGGAAGCCTCCATTCTACACACAGTTCAGATAACTGAGGCTCAGAGAGAGAATGTGATTTTGCCCAGCGCTTGTAGTGGAGCCCAGTCTGTTTCACAGCTGAAGGCCTCTCCCTCTCATGTGCTGGCTTTCCAAGCCTCCTTCTACCAGTACTGCTCTTAGATCTGGGCACCAGGTGTCCCTCCCTCAGGCTCCAGGCTTTAGAGGCCCCTCCCAAGAGGCAAAAAGTCTGGGAAACTGGATAGTTCTGCCTACCCAGGGACCCCTTGCTGCCCCCCTGCCCCCCTTACATTTTAGACTATACACTAGATACCTAGTCTCCTGGAACTCCCTCACCAAGGGGTCCTAGCTGGAGTTGCCAGAGGTAGCAAATATTACAGGCTGATCAGTTAAATTTGAATTTTAGATACAGCAAAATTTTTAGTATAATTATGTCCCATGAAATATTTAGAACATGCTTAATGCTAAAAAGTTATTATTTATCTAAATTCCAGCTTGACTGCATCTTGTATGTTTTCTGGCAACCCTAGCCCCAGCCCACTTCCAGGATTTGGCTGTTTGGGTGGCGCTTGCACAGAGCTTGGACGTGCACAATTGAGTGTCCAAAGGCAGGCAGGCAAGGGCCCCCTCAGAGCCGGAAGGAGCCTGAGAAGAGAGAAAAGGGGGCCAACTGGGGCCCTCCATTTGTATCCTTGTTAGGGATGCACTTGTTCTCCAGACCACACCTAAAGCATAGGCTGCTTTATCGTCTAACTAGCTTAGTTTTCATTTGTGATTTCTATAGTCATGAGTTTCCAGAACATGACCCCTTTCGTCAACCTCACCTCCAGCTGGATCTGGGGTGAGGGGCTGGAACAAGGTACTCAGAAGTCCAGTCTAAGGGATATTTCCATGCGGATACAGATGACTTAAGAGGGCTCTCAGTCTGTAAAAAGGACAAGCTGCTGGATGTGTGGGTCTGCTTTTTCCACTTTTCTGTGTAAAGGGTGCCTGGCCATGAATGAGGTGCTGCACTTCTTGAGTTCGTTTTTTTCTCCCATTCATAACATATGAGAAATATCCCAGCCTCCTGGAGTGAGTGTGAGGGTGAACTGAATTAACATGTGAAAGTGTCCAAGCACTTGACAAGTGTCGAACCTCATAAATGCACTTGGGTCTGCATAGTCAGGAGCAGGCTTTTTTTTTTTTAAGGCTCAGCTGGACCACCCACACTTCCGTTTCCAGCCTGGGGCCCTTGGATCTTCCATGAGGCCGAGATGGCTCCTGAGTCATGGAACAGCGAGGTCACCCTCATCCAGGCCTTCTGGAGTATTTTGAAGAATGAACCCTAGGAGCATGGCCTTCCAGAACCATCTAACTCTACATCTGCAACTCAAACTTACACTACACCATGGAACCTATGAGATGACTTCTGTCTGGGGGACAAGGAGGACCCTTCCCACCAAGTTAGGGCTAAGTCATCAGAATGAAGGTCTGGATTATTCCCCAGAACTATGTGAAGGCTACTAAGATCAAGTCTTACTAAGAATTATTGAGTAAAAGCCCAACTTCTTTTCAGTGCCAGGTGAATAAAGAGAAAAGCAAATCATTCCCAACACAGGGTTTCTCTGGTCTTCACTAGTTTGTGTTCTCACATCTTCCTAATTCATCCCTCCCTCTTCTTCCCCTCCTCCCAACAAATTAGCTTCTAGTCATCAGCTAGAAATCCTCAGGAAAACCTTCAAGAGGAAGGTGGTATATTGTGAAGCAGGAAACAAGGACTCTGATGTCAGAAAGACTTGGGTCCCAGCTCTGCCACCTCCCCATCACCATAGGGAAGCTACTGAACCTTTTTTCGTCTCAAGTTCCTCTTGTAACAGTGGTAATACTATTTACTTTCGCTTAGCACAGTGCCTGGCACCTAGAAGGTGCTTGTTAAATGGGGGCCATCGTTATTGTTGAAGATAATGCCCAATATATATAAGATTATACTTTATGCTCAATAAAGCATAAATACATGAATGAATGAAAGAAACACTTCCTGAAAGGTTACCTTTTCAAATTTTTCAGGATCACAAAAGCAGAAGTCAGCCAAAGGCATAACTTGGGGGTTCCCTCCAACCCTGAGTCCCCAGATTGGAGGGCTCCTTTGAGCCTCTGGCCTTTGTGATTCAGTCTCCAGCTTTGCCTGACAATGTGAGGCACACCTCACTCTGCTGGTTCGCTGTGGTTGTCTGTCCCCACCTCCTCTATCCTTCATTGATCTAGCTCACGTTTCTCCGTAACCATCCTTGATTACCTGCAGGACTAAACAAGCAGGCAGCCATCATTAAGAAATCGCAGGCGCATACCTTTCAGATAGCATAATCGCCCCACCGGCTGGTACCAGTGCCCCAACAAGCTTCCTGCTGTGACCCACTATGCAAACAGTTCCACCCACCGGAGGTGAAAACAATTCTACTTTTCAGGGCTGGAGAAGACTGATTTTATGCAGCAGAATCCTTTCAATTATTCAGGATGCTGCTGTCTTTTTTTAGTTCAATTATTCAGGGGTTTCTGAGTACACGATTGTAAATTCAGCATTTGTTGGCGGGAAAGCCCAGACTTGATTGGTTGAGATTCAACTTGGCTCTGTGTTTCTCAAACGTGACAGTGAATCTAGACAAGAGAAGTGGCCATCCTTTTGGCAGAGAAATAAGTGCAGAGAAAAATTTATCTTTGAAAATTTTTGATTCATAACCTGTAGTTTATGCAGAGTGCTTACTTTCATGATCCTTTCCCTTGCAATACACTGGCAGAAAGGTTTTTGTAAATCAATAAACAGCCATCCATGTATAATGAGGACACTTATTTCAGATACATTCTCCTCTCTGTCTCCTACTAAAACAGTATCTATGTATCCTCTCTTGAATATTTAAATTGAGGGTAAACTACCTTCTTGGCTACCAAGATGCCACATTTCCTGGTTTCAAATGAGGAAGTAACCTGAAGATGAGGTGGCAGGGTTTCCATGTTATCTTTCAGAGAAATGACTTATGTAGCACAGAGAAGCATGTGGTTTACTCTCAGGAAGCACATCATGACTGCTGGTGGTAAGATATTTAACACTTACCACCTGTCTCTGTCACTGTGCTGAGTTTTAGTGAGAACTTCTGGAAAATGATAATTCCTCCTCTTGGCTCATTTATTCACTCAAACCTTCACTGAGTATCTCATATGTGATTTTGGGTTGGACAGTGGGGATACAGCAATAGACAGATCCCAGACCCTGCCCTTGGGAAGCCTATAGCGTATGCAAGTGACCAATATTAAAGTAAAATCATTAAAAAATCCAAGTTTATTCACTGTGATTAATATTTTATTGCAAAAATAGTTTTTTAAAAGGGAAGAAAAAGAGCTTAAGATTAGGAAATTAAGATGGTAAACTGTTGCAGGGAGATGTTGACAAAGTCATGAATTGCGTAGCACAATTATTTTTGTTATCTCTAGACCCTTGCCCAGGGCCTGACATTTTTAGTCTATTGTGTGAATGAAGTTTCTTTTATGAAGCCCTTTTTACTCAAGGGCCTCTGATTTTAACAAGTAAAAACTTGTACATAGTGCTTATGGAGTGTCTAACATGGGCCAGACACTATTTTAGTTCTTTATGTCTATTAGGCTGTTCATCCTTCCCCTAAAGTTCTGAGGTGGGTATGAGCGCTGTGCCTTCATTACTTAAATAAAAATTAAAAAAAAATCAATGCACAAAGAAGCTAAGGCAATTCATCAAGGTCACATAATACACAAGTTATTGAGTGGCAGAGTCTGGATTTGAACTTTGGTCATCAAACTTAAGAATCTCAATCTCTAACCAACGTGCTACACAGTGCTAGTCAAGTTAACTAGCTTTGCATAGACTCAAGACATGTGAAGAGCTATGGTGATGTAAAAGAAATAAATATCAATAGCATGTCTTCCTCCAGGGATTGGTTGGGGGTTGCAAAAGAGCAAGGAGAGAAATAACATAGCTTATAACAACTTGCCCCTTATCACCTGCCTCCAGGTTCTTCAGGTTTGCTAAATTCCTTTCTTTGGCCCAAAGCAGGCATCTTCTTCCATGACTCCATGGAAATCTGCATTCTCAGGGATGACTGGCTCTGGCTGGTAGCCTTGGGGCCTTCTGGAAGAATCCACATGCTACAGCCACTACAGTGCCTCACCCTGCATGGAGTGCTAGCATCTGCCCCTTCCCCAGAGTAAGCAGCCTCAGCCTCACCATCATCTCTCCTTCCTCTGAAGGAGGTTTCTCTTCTGTGTGCTTCCAGCTACATATGGGGTTGGTGGGTAAACAAGAGTTTAGGGCCTGGGTGCCACACTGGATTGAATCCACCTTAGAGCCATCACAATCTGCTTGTAGTCTAGGTTTCCATCCCTTCCTGAATCAGGGAAGATGAGGTTCTTTCTCCTTCCCTCTCAGGGCTATAGTAGGGAGCATCTGAGGAAATCATCACTTCTGGTGCCCACCCTCCCGAAAACCTGCCTACCCCTTCCACTTAAGCTCCCTGGTGCTTGCTAGGTCACTTTAATCGTGTCTGACTCTTTGCTAGGCTCCTCTGTCCATGGAATTCTCTAGACAAGAATACTGGAGTGGGTTGCCATACCCTCCTCCAGGGGATCTTCCTGACCCAGGGATTGAACCCGTGTCTCTTATGTCTCCTGCATTGGCAGGTGGTTTCTTTACCACTTGCACGTCTGGGAAGATTGAGTTATCTTGTACTCTTTGTTCTCGACACTAATGTTTCCCCTCTTTTCTTTTAATTTGAATGTGTAGTCCTGTAATTGGGAATTCATACTCCACCATCAAGTTTCCTGCTCTGGGTGTTTATGTACGTGAAACTGAGTAAACTGTAGACACAGGTGATGCGTCTGTGATCCTCCTACCAGAGCCGGTGCTCTATACCTGAGAGCAAGAGCTGGAGAAAAGCTAGTGGCTTGCAGAAGAGAAGAAAAGGAAATCTGAGGCCTTTGACTTCAAGCCATAAGGTCTGATCTTTGGAAAACACAGTTTAGCATATCTTCAAGTTGTGGAGACATTAGGTCAAAGCAGTTGTAAACTCCATTTGTTCAAGACCTGTGACTAAAAGAATTTGTGCATAATGTTTGAAAATTTGTGAAGTTAGAATATACAAGTGAAGGATTTTCTCATGTCAAAACTGCTTGCATTTCCTTGTGCTACAAGAAGTGAAGATGTGGTAGGAAATTTTAACCTGTTTTTCTGGAAGACTGACTTCCTTGGGCCTTTTGATTTTGTAAAGGGAATGTGCATGCATGTTTGTTTAGTCATGTCCTACTCTTTGTGACTGTAGTCTACCAGGCTCCTCTGTCCATGGGATTTTTCAGGCAAGGACACTGGCGTGGGTTGCCATGCCCTCCTCCAGGAGAATTTTCTGACCCAGGGATTGAACTCATGTCTCCTGCATTGACAGGCAGATTTTTTACTGCTTGAGCCATTGTGGAAGCCCATTTGTAGAGGCAAGTGAAGGTCCCATTTGGAAAAAATGAGTGTCTAGACTTGAATTCCACATAGCTAAAATGGCACAGGTTGTTTTCATGGTGGATAGGGTGCAATTTTTGAGACTAGTTTTAGGAAAAAATACACACTGTGTACCACACAATCCCCTGAGTGGCAGTATTAGTTGTTGGGCCACAAGTGTGAGACATGGTTGAAGCAGTTATCCCAATAGAGACATGGGAAAACTTAGGGCAATCACATTAAGAGATCAAGTCTTTGGGCCTGAGCTCAGGTTATTATTGAACATAATTGGCTGCCTAGATTGTTCTGGAATGCCCTAAGGCTATGCTGATGGCTGTGCTTCGAAGGGTGTAGCAGACACTGTTTTTGTTCCAGTGCATTACAGAAACATAGTTGACTTCTGCAGCAGTCACCTTTAATTCATTCTGCTCAGGCTATTTCTTCGAAATGTGTAAGCTTGCAAAAGATTATGTGTTAGTTCACGAGAACTTCAACTCAAGGGGTTGAGCTGTCATTAAATATTTTGATGGAAGAATGGTAATTAAAACACCAGAAAGATGATGCAAATAGATATGGACCACTCTGCTAGGTTACTACAGCATCCCAAGCCTGAAGAAAAGTGAGGTTACACACCATCACATACCAAAGAAACCATAAACAAACCAAAGATTTTCATTGGCAAAGTGCAGCTAAAATATTTAATTGACTCCAGCAGCCGAGTCAACATACCATATTTATATTTTAAAGCAATTGACTGTGTCATAGAATATAAGAAAATCTGACCATTTGCCAAGAGGCAACATTTCAAGCCATTCAGAACCAAGTAGAGTCAAATAGTCTAAAAGGGACTCACTTTATTACAATGCTAAGATAAAGTTACTGGGGATGTTGGATTTATAGAATGAACAATAAAAATCATTGATTAGAAAAGATTTGGGAAATTTGCTTCTGATACAAGAACAAGAAAGACCACTGTACAAGTAGTGAATCCCCCACACCCTGTACTCCTGTTAAAATTAGAACAAATATTCTAGTCTAAAATTAATTCCCTGATGTTAGTCAGATCCCACCTCCTTGGCTAAATATACCGACTTGCAGACGGTCCGGTTTCCCCATAGAGGCTGTAAGACACACACATGGTTGATAGAGATTACAAAATTGCATAGGTCCATGAAATATATAAACATGTATCTCTAATGTATTTAAAATGAAGACAGATGGAAGAATGTGCCCGCAAAATGACGAGACAGGAATATGTATATGTATGGGTCCAAGTCTTCATCAGCATTGCTCCAGCTCCACGCCAGGTATATATTATGGCCTAGAGAGTATGTGCATGTGTACACCCAAGGCAATCTCAGAGAAAGGAAATTGCAGTAGGCACACAATTCATCTCTAGCTGCCCACCTGCAAAAAGTTGGCAGGCTCCTCCGGGTCACAACCGACATGTTGTGAACCACGCCTCTACCTCCCTGGGTAGGTAGCATGTGGTTTTGAAGGCAAAGGCTGTGAGTTTATATTCCCGGACACCATATGAATGCAGTTAACAGACAACTATGGTCTTTTTATATGTACATGGCCACAAATCATTCCAGATTGATGCCTGGCTGATAGACTCAATCTCCTGAAAATTTCCCATATGTTTCACCGGACTCCAAAATGAGCTGGAAGAAAATATGCAACTATTGGGAGCTTCAACACAGAAACACGGGAAACCTCTACTCCTTGTGGAACAGCGGCATGAGAAGCTACAATTGGTAAGGGAGGGAATGTCCGCTTTTCCTTGATTTCCTAGGCATTCAAAAACCAAAATCTAAAAAGGAACTGCAGTCAAAAATACACCTGACCACAGGAGATTTCTCCAAAGTGGTGCTGATTCAGCCTTAGGAACTGGAGGGAAACAAACCATCCCCATGTTAAACCATGCCATTTTCACTGAAACTGAGATTCACAGTTTCTTTTACCTTCTCACTTTTTCCTCAACTTTCCGTCCCTCCTTCCTACTTATTTTTATTTCATGAAAGACTTGAAGAAACAAAAACCACAATTAAACAGCAACCCCAGCCCCATGGCAACTCAGAGTACCAGCTGATTGTAAAGACCAGGAGTTGATTATTATTAAGCCTCCACATAAGCTAGTTCTCTTGTGTATTCTTAGAATAAAGAACATGAGAAACTTAACATATAGAACTTATCAAAGAGTGGGAAACACATGGCTTCCTCATTTATCCGTGGGGGTGTATAAGAGAAGGTGAGTGGTCAAGGAAGTGAGGATTAGGGCCTTTATCTTGCTCATTAAATATTTCAAATAAAGAGAGAACTATAGAAAAGAGAAGCATAAAAAATATCAGAATTAACCGGTGGTAATTTTTTGTGGTTGCTGTTGGGCAAGAAATAGTGACCTTCTTCAGAAAGCCAGGAGACCAAAAAGATGGTGGACTACTGTCCTAAAGAAACATCTTTGCTGAGTTAGAATTTGGGTTTCTTTTACACGAAAAGATCTCTCTGGCTCCTCTTCAAATATGGACTTACTGCAGTTACTGAGTATCTGAATTAAGTCATCAGAGACTACATAGGAAAAGGTAAAGGATTTGCCACAACCACTGAGCCAGGGAAGTATGGCTCCACTACATTCCTGTCTTGTGACTTTTGGGTAAGATCCTTGCCGCACGCATGACATTGCTGTGTGTTTCCTCCAGGATAAATACTCTGAGCCTACTGGCGAGACGTGGGCTCTAAGGATAGGGTTCTTTTCTTTTGTCACGTTTGTGAAGCCGGTGAAGAATCTTTCTCGAAGGAATTCATGTTCTAAAGACCTGACTAATAAACACATATATATCTGGCTTCTATCCGGTATGAATGTTCTCATCAAGCCTAAGGTGTTGCCACACTCCTGATATTTGTATGGTTTCTCAGTAGTATGAATTCTCTGACCAACAGTAGCGTGTGAAGTTCAAATTTGAGTTTTAAAGACTTCTACCATATACCACATTCACACAAGTTTCTCTCATGTATGGATTTTCTGATGTTCAGTGAGTGCTGAGACCTGAGTAAAGGATTTTCCACACTCGAAACATTTGAAAGGTTTCTCTATATGTATTCTCCGATGACTTGTAAGGTGTGACTTTTGACTGAAACACTTGCCACACTCATGACACCTGAAAGGTCTCTCTCCAGTATGACTTCTCCAATGATGTCGAAGGTGTGGTTTTTAACCAAAGACTTTTCCACACGCATCACATCTGTAAGGTTTCTCACCAGTATGAACTGTCTGATGCCTTCAAAGGAGTGATTTTTACACGACAGGCCTTGCCACACTCATCCCATTTGTAAGGTTCCTCTCCACTATGAACTGTCTGATGCCTTAAAAGGAGTGACTATACGCGAAAGGCCTGGCCACACTGGGCCGGCGGAGAAGAGCGGGGAGCATCCCCGCAGGCAGTAAGGGGACGGTTTGAATTTTCAGAAGAAGCCGGATTCCTAGAGGGGGCTGGGTGCAGAGGAAGGCGAGGACCTCCAATAACATCCGAGCGTGGAAGAGCTAATATCCGAAAAGTTGGGAAGCGTTGGGGGAGTCGGTGAAACCCTCTCTTGGGGTGTTTTCGGAAGCAGCCACAGTCACCGCTCCGGATGCTTTCCCCTGGGGTCCGGAAGTGGCCGACGGGTCTGGCAGCCAGACCCTGGGGGGAGGGGCACCTGGCGGGCGCGCAGGCGGGCAGGGGCGGAACCGGGGTGGAGCCGGGGCGGGGCGGGGCGGGCAGCCAGGCCTTGATTAGGTTAGGGTAGGAGGCGGCGGCCGGAAGTAGCCAAAGCAGTCTGAGCGGGCGCGCGGCCAGGGAACCCAGAGCTGCACAGCGCCCTAGGCGGCCGCCTCAGCATGTCGGACTTCGACGAGTTCGAGCGGCAGCTCAACGAGAGTAAGCAAGAGCGCGACAAGGAGAACCGGCACCGCAAGCGCAGCCACAGCCGCTCCCGGAGCCGGGACCGCAAGCGTCGCAGCCGGAGCCGGGACCGCCGCAACCGGGACCGGCACGGCGCCTCCCGGGACAGGCGGCGCCGCAGCAAAGCCCTGACCAGAGGCGCTAAAGAGGAGCACGGTTGGATTATCGTCCCCCTGCACGAGAAGAAGAAGGCCCGCAGATATGGGACGTGCCGCCGCCGAGGCTCTCGCACAATCAGCCCCATTGCAGTACAAGGCCATTGCAAGCTTGCGGGTCAGATTTCCAGCCACCGCCCTCCTTCCACCATTGACCCCCGACGGTCTGGCTGTGACCCCGACGCCGGCTGCCCGTGGTCGGGAGGCCGATGACCATGACAGGCCCGGCGCCTCTACGTGGGCAACATCCCTTCGGCCGTAACACTGAGGAGGCCATGATGGACTTCTTCAACGCTCAGATGCGCCTGGGGGGGCTGACGCAGGCCCCCGGCAACCCCGTCTTGGCCGTGCAGATCAACCCGGACAAGAACTTTGCCTTCTTAGAGTTCCGCTCGGTGGACGAGACCACCCAGGCCTATGGCCTTCGACGGCATCATCTTCCAGTGCCAGTCGCTGAAGAAATCCGCAGGCCTCTATGACTACCAGCCCTGCCGGGCATGTCGAGAAGCCCCTCGGTTAAGACGACGAATAGTACGTGCCTGGAGTCGTGTTCCACCGTGGTCTCCGGACTCTGCACACAAAGCTGTCATCGGGGGCTTGCCAACTACCTTGAACGACGACCAGGTGAAAGAGCGCTGGCGTCGTTCGGGCCGCTCAAGGCCTTCAACCTGGCCAAGGACAGCGCCACCGGGCTGTCCAAGGGCTACGCCTTCTGTGAGTACGTGGACATCAAGGTCACGGACCAGGCCACCGCGGGGCTGAACGGGATGCAGCTGGGAGACAAGAAGCTGCTGGTCCAGAGGGCGAGTTGGGGGCGCAAGACATTGCCACGCTGAGCACATCAGCCAGACCCCCGTGACCTTTGCAAGTGCCCGCCTGATGAGCTCGCAGGTGCAGATGGGCGGGCAGCCACGGAAGGTGCTGTGCCTGATGAACATTGGTGCTGCCGCCGAGCTGCTGGGACGACGAGAGTACGAGGAGATCGTGGAGGACGTGCGCGACGATGTGCGGGAAGTTCGGGCTCGGTTCCAGTCCATGGAAGATCCCACGGCCCGTGGACGGCTTGAAAGGTGCCGGCTGCGGGAAGATCTTCGTGGGATGTTCACCTTCTGTGTTTGACTGCCAGGAAAGCCGTGCAAGGGCCTGGCGGGTCGCAAGTTCGCAACAGATGTGGTCGTCACAAAATCTGTGACCGACTCTTACCACCGCCGGGACTTCTGGTAGAGGCGGCGGGGGAGGGCAGGGGCGGAGCTGGCTGGGGGCTTCTCCCTCTCCTGCTCCCCCCATTTTCCCCCTCTGAAGACGATGGGCAGAGGAGTGACCGCCGAATGACAGCCGGCAGCAACTGGAATGGCAGCAATTAAGGGTGGGGGCGGGCTGGGGTTGGGGCGGGGCGGGGACTGGGGAAGTGCGCACACAGACCCACACAGACACACGCACCCACAGACACAGAGGGAAGGGCGGGGGGCGGGCGACAGCAGGGCGGGGTCGGACCCCCACAGCCCCTCCCTGAAGCAGTCTTAACTGCGGGATAACAAACCCACCCCCCCACCTGTTCTCTTACCCTTCCCCACCGTGGAAACACGGCGTGTTTTCTATGACGGCCAGACTTCTTTTTGAATTTGGTTGTCCGCCCGGTACCTTGCCCCTTCCCTCTCAGGACCACAGGTCCCGTCCTCCTGCCTCTGGTCCTTCGCCCCGGGATGTCCGGTTTTTCCCTAGTTGATTCTTCTAGTCTCCCGGGCCTGCCCCAACCCCGTGGCCCTGCCCTCTTCCTCCTCTCTGTGGCACTTTATTATTATGCTAAGACGAATTGCTCATTAAACATTTTGTTGTATTTTAGAAAAAGGACCAAAAAACAAAACAAAACAAAACAAAACACCACCACCTATACCCTCCCTGGCTAGATCAACCTATTTGCAGACGGTCTCTTTTCCCCACTGGGGCTGCAGGACACACACATGGTTGATAGAAATTACAAAACTTTCATGGGTCCATGAAATATATACACATGTATCTGTAATGTATTTCAAATAAAGACAGATGGAAGAATGTGCCCGCAAAATGACAAGACAGGAATATGTCTATGTATGGGTCCAAGTCTTCATCAGCATTACTCCAGCTCCACGCCGGGTATATATTATGGCCCAGAGAGTATGTGCATGTGTACACCCAAGGCAATCTCAGAGAAAGGAAACTGCAGCAGGCACCCAATTCACCTCTAGCTGCCCACCTGCCAAAAGTTGGCAGACTCCTCCGGGTCACAACCCACATGTCGTGAACCACGCCTCTACCTCCCTGGGTAGGTAGCATGTGGTTTTGAAGGCAAAGGCTGTGAGTTTATATTCCCGGATGCCGTATGTATACAGTTAGCGGACAACTATGGTCTCTTTATGTGTACATGGCCACAAATCTTTCCAGACTGGTGCCTGGCTGATGGACTCAATCTCCTGCAAATTTCCCATATGTTTCACCGGACTCCAAAACGAGCTGGAAGAAGATATGCAAGTATTGGGAGATTCTACACAGAAACACGGGGAACCTCTACTCCTTGCGGAATGGCGGCATGAGAAGCTACAATTGGGAAGGGAGGGAATGTCCGCTTTTCCTTGATTTCCTAGGCATTCAGAAAGCAAAATCAGAACAGGAAGTCACCTGCAGTCAAAAATATAGCTGACCACAGGTCACAGCTCTCCCAAGTGGTTCCGATTCACCCTTAGGAACTGCAAGGAAAGAAACCATCCCCATGGTAAACCATGGCGTTTTCACGGAAACTGAGATTCCCAGTTTCTTTTGCCTTCTCACTTGACTTTTTCCTTCCAACTCTCCTTGCCTCCTTCCTACTAATTTTTATTTCATGAAAGCCTTGAGGAAACAAGAACCACAATTTAACAGCAACCCCAGCCCCATGGCAATTCAGAGGACCAGCTGATGGTAAAGACCAGGAGTTGATTATTATTGAGCCTCCGTATAACAAAGTTCTCCTGTGTATCCTTAGAACAAGGAAGAAGGGAAGCTTAACTTACAGAACTTATCAAAGAGTGGGAAACACATGGCTTCCTCATTTATCCGTGGGGGTGTATAAGAGAAGGTGAGTGGTCAAGGAAGTGAGGATTAGGGCCTTTATCTTGCTCATTAAATATTTCACATAAAGAGGGAACTATAGAAAAGAGAAGCATAAAAATGATCAGAATGACCCAGTGGTAACTTTGGGGGAGGGGTGGTGGCAAGAAATAGTGCCTTTATACAGAAAGCCAGGAGAACATAAAAGTGGTGGACTACTGTCCTAAAGAAACATCTTTGCTGAGTTAGAATTTGGGTTTCTTTTACACGAAAAGATCTCTCTGGCTCCTCTTCAAATATGGACTTACTGCAGTTACTGAGTATCTGAACTAAAGTCATCAGAGAATACATAGAAAGACGTAAAGGATTTGCCACAACCACTGAGCCAGGGAAGTATGGCTCCACTACATTCCTGTCTTGTGACTTTTGGGCAAGATCCTTGCCGCACGCATGACATTGCTGTGTGTTTCCTCCAGGATAAATCCTCTGAGCCTACCGGCGAGACGTGAGCTCTAAGGATAGGGTTCTTTTCTTTTGTCACGTTTGTGAAGCTGGTGAAGAATCTTTCTCGAAGGAATTCATGTTCTAAAGCCCTGACTAATAAACACATATATATCTGGCTTCTATCCAGTATGAATGTTCTCATCAAGCCTAAGGTGTTGCCACACTCCTGATATTTGTATGGTTTCTCAGTAGTATGAATTCTCTGACCAACAGTAGCGTGTGAAGTTCAAATTTGAGTTTTAAAGACTTCTACCATATACCACATTCACACAAGTTTCTCTCATGTACGGATTTTCTGATGTTCAGTGAGTGCTGAGACCTGAGTAAAGGATTTTCCACACTCGAAACATTTGAAAGGTTTCTCTATATGTATTCTCCGATGACTTGTAAGGTGTGACTTTTGACTGAAACACTTGCCACACTCATGACACCTGAAAGGTCTCTCTCCAGTATGACTTCTCCAATGATGTCGAAGGTGTGGTTTTTAACCAAAGACTTTTCCACACGCATCACATCTGTAAGGTTTCTCACCAGTATGAACTGTCTGATGCCTTCAAAGGAGTGATTTTTACACGACAGGCCTTGCCACACTCATCCCATTTGTAAGGTTCCTCTCCACTATGAACTGTCTGATGCCTTAAAAGGAGTGACTATACGCGAAAGGCCTGGCCACACTGGGCCGGCGGAGAAGAGCGGGGAGCATCCCCGCAGGCAGTAAGGGGACGGTTTGAATTTTCAGAAGAAGCCGGATTCCTAGAGGGGGCTGGGTGCAGAGGAAGGCGAGGACCTCCAATAACATCCGAGCGTGGAAGAGCTAATATCCGAAAAGTTGGGAAGCGTTGGGGGAGTCGGTGAAACCCTCTCTTGGGGTGTTTTCGGAAGCAGCCACAGTCACCGCTCCGGACGCTTTCCCCTGGGGTCCGGAAGTGGCCGACGGGTCTGGCAGCCAGACCCTGGGGGGAGGGGCACCTGGCGGGCGCGCAGGCGGGCAGGGGCGGAACCGGGGTGGAGCCGGGGCGGGGCGGGGCGGGCAGCCAGGCCTTGATTAGGTTAGGGTAGGAGGCGGCGGCCGGAAGTAGCCAAAGCAGTCTGAGCGGGCGCGCGGCCAGGGAACCCAGAGCTGCACAGCGCCCTAGGCGGCCGCCTCAGCATGTCGGACTTCGACGAGTTCGAGCGGCAGCTCAACGAGAGTAAGCAAGAGCGCGACAAGGAGAACCGGCACCGCAAGCGCAGCCACAGCCGCTCCCGGAGCCGGGACCGCAAGCGTCGCAGCCGGAGCCGGGACCGCCGCAACCGGGACCGGCACGGCGCCTCCCGGGACAGGCGGCGCCGCAGCAAAGCTCTGACCAGAGGCGCTAAAGAGGAGCACGGTGGATTGATTCGCTCCCCCTGCCACGAGAAGAAGAAGGCCCGCAGATATTGGGACGTGCCGCCGCCGGGCTTCGAGCACATCAGCCCCATGCAGTACAAGGCCATGCAAGCTGCGGGTCAGATTCCAGCCACCGCCCTCCTCCCCACCATGACCCCCGACGGTCTGGCTGTGACCCCGACGCCGGTGCCCGTGGTCGGGAGCCAGATGACCAGACAGGCCCGGCGCCTCTACGTGGGCAACATCCCCTTCGGCGTCACTGAGGAGGCCATGATGGACTTCTTCAACGCTCAGATGCGCCTGGGGGGGCTGACGCAGGCCCCCGGCAACCCCGTCTTGGCCGTGCAGATCAACCAGGACAAGAACTTTGCCTTCTTAGAGTTCCGCTCGGTGGACGAGACCACCCAGGCCATGGCCTTCGACGGCATCATCTTCCAGGGCCAGTCGCTGAAGATCCGCAGGCCTCATGACTACCAGCCCCTGCCGGGCATGTCGGAGAGCCCCTCGGTCTACGTGCCTGGAGTCGTGTCCACCGTGGTCCCGGACTCTGCACACAAGCTGTTCATCGGGGGCTTGCCCAACTACCTGAACGACGACCAGGTGAAAGAGCTGCTGGCGTCGTTCGGGCCGCTCAAGGCCTTCAACCTGGTCAAGGACAGCGCCACCGGGCTGTCCAAGGGCTACGCCTTCTGTGAGTACGTGGACATCAAGGTCACGGACCAGGCCACCGCGGGGCTGAACGGGATGCAGCTGGGAGACAAGAAGCTGCTGGTCCAGAGGGCGAGTGTGGGCGCCAAGAATGCCACGCTGAGCACCATCAGCCAGACCCCCGTGACCTTGCAAGTGCCCGGCCTGATGAGCTCGCAGGTGCAGATGGGCGGGCAGCCGACGGAGGTGCTGTGCCTGATGAACATGGTGCTGCCCGCCGAGCTGCTGGACGACGAGGAGTACGAGGAGATCGTGGAGGACGTGCGCGACGAGTGCGGGAAGTACGGGCTCGTCCAGTCCATGGAGATCCCACGGCCCGTGGACGGCGTGGAGGTGCCCGGCTGCGGGAAGATCTTCGTGGAGTTCACCTCTGTGTTTGACTGCCAGAAAGCCGTGCAGGGCCTGGCGGGTCGCAAGTTCGCCAACAGAGTGGTCGTCACAAAATACTGTGACCCCGACTCTTACCACCGCCGGGACTTCTGGCAGAGGTGGCGGGGCAGCGCAGCGGCGGAGCTGGCTGGGGGCGTCTCCCCCCTCCTGCTCCCCCCATTTCCCCCCCCCGCTCTGAAGACGATGGGCAGAGGAGTGTGAGCCGAATGACAGCCGGCAGCAACTGGAATGGCAGCAATGAAGGCTGGGGGTGGGCTGGGCGCGGGGCGGGGCGGGGCGGGGCGGGAAAGTGCGCACAGCAGAACCCCAACACAGATGCACGCATGGGCCACCACGCACAGATACAACAGGGAGGCGGGAGGGGGAGACGCGGGGGCGGGGTCGGAACCCCCACATCCCGTCCCTGAAGCAGTCTTCTGCGGGAATATCCCCTGTCTCTTACCCTTCCCCACCGGTGGAAACACGGCGTGTTTCTATTTGAATGGCGCAGACTCTTTTGATTTGGTTGGCCGGCCCGGTACCTTGCCCCTTCCCTCTCAGGACCACAGGTCCCGTCCTCCTGGCCTCTGGTCCTCGCCCCGGTGTCCTGGTTTCTTCCCTAGTTGATTCTCTCTAGTCTCCCGGGCCTGCCCCCCACCTAGGGTTGCTGTCCAAATGTTGGGGCCCTGGCATTCGTAAAATCCGTGGGCCCCTGTCCCTCTCCTCCTCTCTGTGGCAACTTTCCAATATTTGCTAAAGGACGATTGCTCATTACATTTTGTTGTATTAAGAAAAGGAAACCAAAAACAACAAAACAAAACAAAACATACGCGTCGGCGATACCACCACCTATAACCTCCCTGGCCTGAGATCAACCTTGCAGACGGTCTCTTTTCCCCACTGGGGCTGCAGGACACAACATGACATGGTTGATAGAAAATTACAAACATTTTCAATGGGTCCATGAAAATATATACACAATGTATCTTGTAATGTATTTCAATAAGACAAAGATTGGAAGAATGTGCCGCAAAATGACGAGACAGGAATATTCTATAGTAATGGGTCTCCCCAAGTTTCAATCCAAGCATGTGCTCACAGCTCCACGCCGGTATATTATTATGGCCCAGAGAGTGTGCCATGTGTACACCCAGGCAATCTTCGAGAGAAAGGGGGAAACTGCAGCAGGCACCAATTCACCTCAGCTGCCCACCTGCAAAAGTTGGGCAGACTCCTCCGGGTCACAACCCACCATGTTCGTGAACCACGCCTCATCCGCTGGGTAGCGTACAATGTGGTTTTGAAAGGCAAAGGCTGTGAGTTTATATCCCGGATGCGTATGTATATCAGTTTAGCACGGACAACTATGGGTCTCTTTATGTTACATGGCCACACAAATCTTTCCAGACTGGGTGCCTGGCTGATGGACTAATCCTCCTGCAAATTTCCATAATGTCACCGGACTCCAAAAACGAGCTGGAAAAGAAATATGCAAGTATGGAGATTCCTAACAACAGAAACAACGGGAACCTCTACTCCTTGCGGAACGGCGGCATGAGAAGCTACAATTGGGAAGGGAGGGAATGTCCGCTTTTCCTTGATTTCCTAGGCATTCAGAAAGCAAAATCAGAACAGGAAGTCACCTGCAGTCAAAAATAGAGCTGACCACAGGTCACAGCTCTCCCAAGTGGTTCCGATTCACCCTTAGGAACTGCAAGGAAAGAAACCATCCCCATGGTAAACCATGGCGTTTTCACGGAAACTGAGATTCCCAGTTTCTTTTGCCTTCTCACTTGACTTTTTCCTTCCAACTCTCCTTGCCTCCTTCCTACTAATTTTTATTTCATGAAAGCCTTGAGGAAACAAGAACCACAATTTAACAGCAACCCCAGCCCCATGGCAATTCAGAGGACCAGCTGATGGTAAAGACCAGGAGTTGATTATTATTGAGCCTCCGTATAACAAAGTTCTCCTGTGTATCCTTAGAACAAGGAAGAAGGGAAGCTTAACTTACAGAACTTATCAAAGAGTGGGAAACACATGGCTTCCTCATTTATCCGTGGGGGTGTATAAGAGAAGGTGAGTGGTCAAGGAAGTGAGGATTAGGGCCTTTATCTTGCTCATTAAATATTTCACATAAAGAGGGAACTATAGAAAAGAGAAGCATAAAAATGATCAGAATGACCCAGTGGTAACTTTGGGGGAGGGGTGGTGGCAAGAAATAGTGACTTTATACAGAAAGCCAGGAGAACATAAAAGTGGTGGACTACTGTCCTAAAGAAACATCTTTGCTGAGTTAGAATTTGGGTTTCTTTTACACGAAAAGATCTCTCTGGCTCCTCTTCAAATATGGACTTACTGCAGTTACTGAGTATCTGAACTAAAGTCATCAGAGAATACATAGAAAGACGTAAAGGATTTGCCACAACCACTGAGCCAGGGAAGTATGGCTCCACTACATTCCTGTCTTGTGACTTTTGGGCAAGATCCTTGCCGCACGCATGACATTGCTGTGTGTTTCCTCCAGGATAAATCCTCTGAGCCTACCGGCGGGACGTGAGCTCTAAGGATAGGGTTCTTTTCTTTTGTCACGTTTGTGAAGCTGGTGAAGAATCTTTCTCGAAGGAATTCATGTTCTAAAGCCCTGACTAATAAACACATATATATCTGGCTTCTATCCAGTATGAATGTTCTCATCAAGCCTAAGGTGTTGCCACACTCCTGATATTTGTATGGTTTCTCAGTAGTATGAATTCTCTGACCAACAGTAGCGTGTGAAGTTCAAATTTGAGTTTTAAAGACTTCTACCATATACCACATTCACACAAGTTTCTCTCATGTATGGATTTTCTGATGTTCAGTGAGTGCTGAGACCTGAGTAAAGGATTTTCCACACTCGAAACATTTGAAAGGTTTCTCTATATGTATTCTCCGATGACTTGTAAGGTGTGACTTTTGACTGAAACACTTGCCACACTCATGACACCTGAAAGGTCTCTCTCCAGTATGACTTCTCCAATGATGTCGAAGATGTGGTTTTTAACCAAAGACTTTTCCACACGCATCACATCTGTAAGGTTTCTCACCAGTATGAACTGTCTGATGCCTTCAAAGGAGTGATTTTTACACGACAGGCCTTGCCACACTCATCCCATTTGTAAGGTTCCTCTCCACTATGAACTGTCTGATGCCTTAAAAGGAGTGACTATACGCGAAAGGCCTGGCCACACTGGGCCGGCGGAGAAGAGCGGGGAGCATCCCCGCAGGCAGTAAGGGGACGGTTTGAATTTTCAGAAGAAGCCGGATTCCTAGAGGGGGCTGGGTGCAGAGGAAGGCGAGGACCTCCAATAACATCCGAGCGTGGAAGAGCTAATATCCGAAAAGTTGGGAAGCGTTGGGGGAGTCGGTGAAACCCTCTCTTGGGGTGTTTTCGGAAGCAGCCACAGTCACCGCTCCGGATGCTTTCCCCTGGGGTCCGGAAGTGGCCGACGGGTCTGGCAGCCAGACCCTGGGGGGAGGGGCACCTGGCGGGCGCGCAGGCGGGCAGGGGCGGAACCGGGGTGGAGCCGGGGCGGGGCGGGGCGGGCAGCCAGGCCTTGATTAGGTTAGGGTAGGAGGCGGCGGCCGGAAGTAGCCAAAGCAGTCTGAGCGGGCGCGCGGCCAGGGAACCCAGAGCTGCACAGCGCCCTAGGCGGCCGCCTCAGCATGTCGGACTTCGACGAGTTCGAGCGGCAGCTCAACGAGAGTAAGCAAGAGCGCGACAAGGAGAACCGGCACCGCAAGCGCAGCCACAGCCGCTCCCGGAGCCGGGACCGCAAGCGTCGCAGCCGGAGCCGGGACCGCCGCAACCGGGACCGGCACGGCGCCTCCCGGGACAGGCGGCGCCGCAGCAAAGCCCTGACCAGAGGCGCTAAAGAGGAGCACGGTGGATTGATTCGCATCCCCCTGCCACGAGAAGAAGAAGGCCGCGCAGATATTGGGCGACGTGCCGCGGGCGGCTTCGAGCACAATCAGCGCCCATGCAGTACAAGCATGCAGCTGCGGGGCAGATTCCAGCCACCGCGCCTCCGTCCCCACCATTAGACCCACGACGGTCCTGGCTGTGAGCCCGACGTTACGGTCCCGTGGTCGACGCAGATGGACCAGAACAGCCCGGCCCTCTACGTGGGCACATCCCCCTTCGGCGTCACTGAGGAGGCCATGAATGGACTTCTTCAAACGGCTCAGATGCGCCTGGGGGGCTGATCGCAAGGCCCCGGCACCGTTCTTGGCGTGGGCAGATCAACCAGGACAAGAACTTTGCCTTCTTAGAGTTCCGCTCGGTGGACGAGACCACCCAGGCCATGGCCTTCGACGGCATCATCTTCCAGGGCCAGTCGCTGAAGATCCGCAGGCCTCATGACTACCA
Organism: Cervus canadensis; assembly: GCF_019320065.1. Classification (NCBI taxonomy): domain Eukaryota; kingdom Metazoa; phylum Chordata; class Mammalia; order Artiodactyla; family Cervidae; genus Cervus; species Cervus canadensis. The sequence goes on along the minus strand of NC_057399.1, from coordinate 47,183,124 downwards.
GCCCCTGCCGGGCATGTCGGAGAGCCCCTCGGTCTACGTGCCTGGAGCCGTGTCCACCGTGGTCCCCGGACTCCTGCACACAAGCCTGTTCATCGGGGGTTGCCCAACTACCTGAACGACGACCCAGGTTAAAGAGCTGCTGGCGTCGGTTCGGAGCCGCTCAAGGCCTTCCCTGGTCAAGGACAGCTGTCCACCGGGCTGTCCAGGGCTACGCCTTCTGTGAGTACTGGACATCAAGGTCACGGACCCAGGCCACCGCGGGGCCTGAACGGGATGCAGCTTTGGGAGACAAGAAGCTGCTGGTCAGAGGGCGAGTGTGGGCGCCAAAAGAAATGCCAACGCTGAGCCACCTCACCAGACCCCCGGTGACCCTTGCAAGTGCCGCCTGATGAGCTCGCAAGTGCAGTGGGCGGGCAGCCGACGGAGGTGCTGTGCCTGATGAACATGGTGCTGCCCGCAGAGCTGCTGGACGACGAGGAGTTACGAGGAGTCGTGGAGGACGTGGCGCCGACCGAAGGTTTGCGGGAGTACGGGCTCGTCCATCCATGGAGATAACCACGGCCGTTGGACGGCGTGGAGGTGCCCCGGCTGGCGGGAAGATTTCGTGGAGTTTTTCACCTCTGTGTTTTGGACGTGGCCAGAAAGCCGTGCAGGGCCCTGGCGGGTCCCGCAAGTTCCGCCAACAGAGTGGGTCGTTCACAAAATACTGTGACCCCCCGACTCTTACCACACCCCGCCGGACTTCTGGTAGAGGTGGCGGGGCAGCGCAGCGGCGGAGCTGGCTGGGGGCGTCTCCCCCCTCCTGCTCCCCCCATTTCCCCCCCCCCGCTCTGAAGACGATGGGCAGAGGAGTGTGAGCCGAATGACAGCCGGCAGCAACTGGAATGGCAGCAATGAAGGCTGGGGGTGGGCTGGGCGCGGGGCGGGGCGGGGCAGGGCGGGGCCCGGGGAAGTGCGCACGCGGACCCGCACAGATGCACGCACGCACAGACACAGGGGGAAGGGCGGGCAGGGGGAGACAGCGGGGCGGGGTCGGACCCCCACATCCCCTCCCTGAAGCAGTCTTCTGCGGGATATCCCCTGTCTCTTACCCTTCCCCACCGTGGAAACACGGCGTGTTTCTATTTGACGGCCAGACTCTTTTGAATTTGGTTGTCCGGCCCGGTACCTTGCCCCTTCCCTCTCAGGACCACAGGTCCCGTCCTCCTGGCCTCTGGTCCTCGCCCCGGTGTCCTGGTTTCTTCCCTAGTTGATTCTCTCTAGTCTCCCGGGCCTGCCCCCCACCCCGTGGGCCCTGTCCCTCTCCTCCTCTCTGTGGCACTTTCATATTTGCTAAGACGAATTTGCTCATTAAACATTTTGTTGTATTAGAAAAAGGACCAAAAAACAAAACAAAACAAAACAAAACACCACCACCTATAACCTCCCTGGCTAGATCAACCTATTTGCAGACGGTCTCTTTTCCCCACTGGGGCTGCAGGACACACACATGGTTGATAGAAATTACAAAACTTTCATGGGTCCATGAAATATATACACATGTATCTGTAATGTATTTCAAATAAAGACAGATGGAAGAATGTGCCCGCAAAATGACGAGACAGGAATATGTCTATGTATGGGTCCAAGTCTTCATCAGCATTGCTCCAGCTCCACGCCGGGTATATATTTTGGCCCAGAGAGTATGTGCATGTGTACACCCAAGGCAATCTCAGAGAAAGGAAACTGCAGCAGGCACCCAATTCACCTCTAGCTGCCCACCTGCCAAAAGTTGGCAGACTCCTCCGGGTCACAACCCACATGTCGTGAACCACGCCTCTACCTCCCTGGGTAGGTAGCATGTGGTTTTGAAGGCAAAGGCTGTGAGTTTATATTCCCGGATGCCGTATGTATACAGTTAGCGGACAACTATGGTCTCTTTATGTGTACATGGCCACAAATCTTTCCAGACTGGTGCCTGGCTGATGGACTCAATCTCCTGCAAATTTCCCATATGTTTCACCGGACTCCAAAACGAGCTGGAAGAAGATATGCAAGTATTGGGAGATTCTACACAGAAACACGGGGAACCTCTACTCCTTGCGGAACGGCGGCATGAGAAGCTACAATTGGGAAGGGAGGGAATGTCCGCTTTTCCTTGATTTCCTAGGCATTCAGAAAGCAAAATCAGAACAGGAAGTCACCTGCAGTCAAAAATAGAGCTGACCACAGGTCACAGCTCTCCCAAGTGGTTCCGATTCACCCTTAGGAACTGCAAGGAAAGAAACCATCCCCATGGTAAACCATGGCGTTTTCACGGAAACTGAGATTCCCAGTTTCTTTTGCCTTCTCACTTGACTTTTTCCTTCCAACTCTCCTTGCCTCCTTCCTACTAATTTTTATTTCATGAAAGCCTTGAGGAAACAAGAACCACAATTTAACAGCAACCCCAGCCCCATGGCAATTCAGAGGACCAGCTGATGGTAAAGACCAGGAGTTGATTATTATTGAGCCTCCGTATAACAAAGTTCTCCTGTGTATCCTTAGAACAAGGAAGAAGGGAAGCTTAACTTACAGAACTTATCAAAGAGTGGGAAACACATGGCTTCCTCATTTATCCGTGGGGGTGTATAAGAGAAGGTGAGTGGTCAAGGAAGTGAGGATTAGGGCCTTTATCTTGCTCATTAAATATTTCAAATAAAGAGAGAACTATAGAAAAGAGAAGCATAAAAAATATCAGAATTAACCGGTGGTAATTTTTTGTGGTTGCTGTTGGGCAAGAAATAGTGACCTTCTTCAGAAAGCCAGGAGACCAAAAAGATGGTGGACTACTGTCCTAAAGAAACATCTTTGCTGAGTTAGAATTTGGGTTTCTTTTACACAAAAAGATCTCTCTGGCTCCTCTTCAAATATGGACTTACTGCAGTTACTGAGTACCTGAATTAAGTCATCAGAGAATACATAGGAAAAGGTAAAGGATTTGCCACAACCACTGAGCCAGGGAAGTATGGCTCCACTACATTCCTGTCTTGTGACTTTTGGGTAAGATCCTTGCCGCACGCATGACATTGCTGTGTGTTTCCTCCAGGATAAATACTCTGAGCCTACTGGCGAGACGTGGGCTCTAAGGATAGGGTTCTTTTCTTTTGTCACGTTTGTGAAGCCGGTGAAGAATCTTTCTCGAAGGAATTCATGTTCTAAAGACCTGACTAATAAACACATATATATCTGGCTTCTATCCGGTATGAATGTTCTCATCAAGCCTAAGGTGTTGCCACACTCCTGATATTTGTATGGTTTCTCAGTAGTATGAATTCTCTGACCAACAGTAGCGTGTGAAGTTCAAATTTGAGTTTTAAAGACTTCTACCATATACCACATTCACACAAGTTTCTCTCATGTATGGATTTTCTGATGTTCAGTGAGTGCTGAGACCTGAGTAAAGGATTTTCCACACTCGAAACATTTGAAAGGTTTCTCTATATGTATTCTCCGATGACTTGTAAGGTGTGACTTTTGACTGAAACACTTGCCACACTCATGACACCTGAAAGGTCTCTCTCCAGTATGACTTCTCCAATGATGTCGAAGATGTGGTTTTTAACCAAAGACTTTTCCACACGCATCACATCTGTAAGGTTTCTCACCAGTATGAACTGTCTGATGCCTTCAAAGGAGTGATTTTTACACGACAGGCCTTGCCACACTCATCCCATTTGTAAGGTTCCTCTCCACTATGAACTGTCTGATGCCTTAAAAGGAGTGACTATACGCGAAAGGCCTGGCCACACTGGGCCGGCGGAGAAGAGCGGGGAGCATCCCCGCAGGCAGTAAGGGGACGGTTTGAATTTTCAGAAGAAGCCGGATTCCTAGAGGGGGCTGGGTGCAGAGGAAGGCGAGGACCTCCAATAACATCCGAGCGTGGAAGAGCTAATAACATCCGAGCGTGGAAGAGCTAATATCCGAAAAGTTGGGAAGCGTTGGGGGAGTCGGTGAAACCCTCTCTTGGGGTGTTTTCGGAAGCAGCCACAGTCACCGCTCCGGATGCTTTCCCCTGGGGTCCGGAAGTGGCCGACGGGTCTGGCAGCCAGACCCTGGGGGGAGGGGCACCTGGCGGGCGCGCAGGCGGGCAGGGGCGGAACCGGGGTGGAGCCGGGGCGGGGCGGGGCGGGCAGCCAGGCCTTGATTAGGTTAGGGTAGGAGGCGGCGGCCGGAAGTAGCCAAAGCAGTCTGAGCGGGCGCGCGGCCAGGGAACCCAGAGCTGCACAGCGCCCTAGGCGGCCGCCTCAGCATGTCGGACTTCGACGAGTTCGAGCGGCAGCGCAACGAGAGTAAGCAAGAGCGCGACAAGGAGAACCGGCACCGCAAGCGCAGCCACAGCCGCTCCCGGAGCCGGGACCGCAAGCGTCGCAGCCGGAGCCGGGACCGCCGCAACCGGGACCGGCACGGCGCCTCCCGGGACAGGCGGCGCCGCAGCAAAGCTCTGACCAGAGGCGCTAAAGAGGAGCCACGGTGGATTGATTCGCTCCCCCTGCCACGAGAAGAAGAAGGCCCGCAGATATTGGGACGTGCCGCCGCCGGGCTTCGAGCACATCAGCCCCATGCAGTACAAGGCCATGCAAGCTGCGGGTCAGATTCCAGCCACCGCCCTCCTCCCCACCATGACCCCCGACGGTCTGGCTGTGACCCCGACGCCGGTGCCCGTGGTCGGGAGCCAGATGACCAGACAGGCCCGGCGCCTCTACGTGGGCAACATCCCCTTCGGCGTCACTGAGGAGGCCATGATGGACTTCTTCAACGCTCAGATGCGCCTGGGGGGGCTGACGCAGGCCCCCGGCAACCCCGTCTTGGCCGTGCAGATCAACCAGGACAAGAACTTTGCCTTCTTAGAGTTCCGCTCGGTGGACGAGACCACCCAGGCCATGGCCTTCGACGGCATCATCTTCCAGGGCCAGTCGCTGAAGATCCGCAGGCCTCATGACTACCAGCCCCTGCCGGGCATGTCGGAGAGCCCCTCGGTCTACGTGCCTGGAGTCGTGTCCACCGTGGTCCCGGACTCTGCACACAAGCTGTTCATCGGGGGCTTGCCCAACTACCTGAACGACGACCAGGTGAAAGAGCTGCTGGCGTCGTTCGGGCCGCTCAAGGCCTTCAACCTGGTCAAGGACAGCGCCACCGGGCTGTCCAAGGGCTACGCCTTCTGTGAGTACGTGGACATCAAGGTCACGGACCAGGCCACCGCGGGGCTGAACGGGATGCAGCTGGGAGACAAGAAGCTGCTGGTCCAGAGGGCGAGTGTGGGCGCCAAGAATGCCACGCTGAGCACCATCAGCCAGACCCCCGTGACCTTGCAAGTGCCCGGCCTGATGAGCTCGCAGGTGCAGATGGGCGGGCAGCCGACGGAGGTGCTGTGCCTGATGAACATGGTGCTGCCCGCCGAGCTGCTGGACGACGAGGAGTACGAGGAGATCGTGGAGGACGTGCGCGACGAGTGCGGGAAGTACGGGCTCGTCCAGTCCATGGAGATCCCACGGCCCGTGGACGGCGTGGAGGTGCCCGGCTGCGGGAAGATCTTCGTGGAGTTCACCTCTGTGTTTGACTGCCAGAAAGCCGTGCAGGGCCTGGCGGGTCGCAAGTTCGCCAACAGAGTGGTCGTCACAAAATACTGTGACCCCGACTCTTACCACCGCCGGGACTTCTGGTAGAGGTGGCGGGGCAGCGCAGCGGCGGAGCTGGCTGGGGGCGTCTCCCCCCTCCTGCTCCCCCCATTTCCCCCCCGCTCTGAAGACGATGGGCAGAGGAGTGTGAGCCGAATGACAGCCGGCAGCAACTGGAATGGCAGCAATGAAGGCTGGGGGTGGGCTGGGCGCGGGGCGGGGCGGGGCGGGGCGGGGCGGGGCAGGGCGGGGCCCGGGGAAGTGCGCACGCAGACCCGCACAGATGCACGCACGCACAGACACAGGGGGAAGGGCGGGCAGGGGGAGACAGCGGGGCGGGGTCGGACCCCCACATCCCCTCCCTGAAGCAGTCTTCTGCGGGATATCCCCTGTCTCTTACCCTTCCCCACCGTGGAAACACGGCGTGTTTCTATTTGACGGCCAGACTCTTTTGAATTTGGTTGTCTGGCCCGGTACCTTGCCCCTTCCCTCTCAGGACCACAGGTCCCGTCCTCCTGGCCTCTGGTCCTCGCCCCGGTGTCCTGGTTTCTTCCCTAGTTGATTCTCTCTAGTCTCCCGGGCCTGCCCCCCACCCCGTGGGCCCTGTCCCTCTCCTCCTCTCTGTGGCACTTTCATATTTGCTAAGACGAATTTGCTCATTAAACATTTTGTTGTATTAGAAAAAGGACCAAAAAACAAAACAAAACAAAACAAAACACCACCACCTATAACCTCCCTGGCTAGATCAACCTATTTGCAGACGGTCTCTTTTCCCCACTGGGGCTGCAGGACACACACATGGTTGATAGAAATTACAAAACTTTCATGGGTCCATGAAATATATACACATGTATCTGTAATGTATTTCAAATAAAGACAGATGGAAGAATGTGCCCGCAAAATGACGAGACAGGAATATGTCTATGTATGGGTCCAAGTCTTCATCAGCATTGCTCCAGCTCCACGCCGGGTATATATTATGGCCCAGAGAGTATGTGCATGTGTACACCCAAGGCAATCTCAGAGAAAGGAAACTGCAGCAGGCACCCAATTCACCTCTAGCTGCCCACCTGCCAAAAGTTGGCAGACTCCTCCGGGTCACAACCCACATGTCGTGAACCACGCCTCTACCTCCCTGGGTAGGTAGCATGTGGTTTTGAAGGCAAAGGCTGTGAGTTTATATTCCCGGATGCCGTATGTATACAGTTAGCGGACAACTATGGTCTCTTTATGTGTACATGGCCACAAATCTTTCCAGACTGGTGCCTGGCTGATGGACTCAATCTCCTGCAAATTTCCCATATGTTTCACCGGACTCCAAAACGAGCTGGAAGAAGATATGCAAGTATTGGGAGATTCTACACAGAAACACGGGAAACCTCTACTCCTTGCGGAACGGCGGCATGAGAAGCTACAATTGGGAAGGGAGGGAATGTCCGCTTTTCCTTGATTTCCTAGGCATTCAGAAAGCAAAATCAGAACAGGAAGTCACCTGCAGTCAAAAATAGAGCTGACCACAGGTCACAGCTCTCCCAAGTGGTTCCGATTCACCCTTAGGAACTGCAAGGAAAGAAACCATCCCCATGGTAAACCATGGCGTTTTCACGGAAACTGAGATTCCCAGTTTCTTTTGCCTTCTCACTTGACTTTTTCCTTCCAACTCTCCTTGCCTCCTTCCTACTAATTTTTATTTCATGAAAGCCTTGAGGAAACAAGAACCACAATTTAACAGCAACCCCAGCCCCATGGCAATTCAGAGGACCAGCTGATGGTAAAGACCAGGAGTTGATTATTATTGAGCCTCCGTATAACAAAGTTCTCCTGTGTATCCTTAGAACAAGGAAGAAGGGAAGCTTAACTTACAGAACTTATCAAAGAGTGGGAAACACATGGCTTCCTCATTTATCCGTGGGGGTGTATAAGAGAAGGTGAGTGGTCAAGGAAGTGAGGATTAGGGCCTTTATCTTGCTCATTAAATATTTCACATAAAGAGGGAACTATAGAAAAGAGAAGCATAAAAATGATCAGAATGACCCAGTGGTAACTTTGGGGGAGGGGTGGTGGCAAGAAATAGTGACTTTATACAGAAAGCCAGGAGAACATAAAAGTGGTGGACTACTGTCCTAAAGAAACATCTTTGCTGAGTTAGAATTTGGGTTTCTTTTACACGAAAAGATCTCTCTGGCTCCTCTTCAAATATGGACTTACTGCAGTTACTGAGTATCTGAACTAAAGTCATCAGAGAATACATAGAAAGACGTAAAGGATTTGCCACAACCACTGAGCCAGGGAAGTATGGCTCCACTACATTCCTGTCTTGTGACTTTTGGGCAAGATCCTTGCCGCACGCATGACATTGCTGTGTGTTTCCTCCAGGATAAATCCTCTGAGCCTACCGGCGAGACGTGAGCTCTAAGGATAGGGTTCTTTTCTTTTGTCACGTTTGTGAAGCTGGTGAAGAATCTTTCTCGAAGGAATTCATGTTCTAAAGCCCTGACTAATAAACACATATATATCTGGCTTCTATCCGGTATGAATGTTCTCATCAAGCCTAAGGTGTTGCCACACTCCTGATATTTGTATGGTTTCTCAGTAGTATGAATTCTCTGACCAACAGTAGCGTGTGAAGTTCAAATTTGAGTTTTAAAGACTTCTACCATATACCACATTCACACAAGTTTCTCTCATGTATGGATTTTCTGATGTTCAGTGAGTGCTGAGACCTGAGTAAAGGATTTTCCACACTCGAAACATTTGAAAGGTTTCTCTATATGTATTCTCCGATGACTTGTAAGGTGTGACTTTTGACTGAAACACTTGCCACACTCATGACACCTGAAAGGTCTCTCTCCAGTATGACTTCTCCAATGATGTCGAAGGTGTGGTTTTTAACCAAAGACTTTTCCACACGCATCACATCTGTAAGGTTTCTCACCAGTATGAACTGTCTGATGCCTTCAAAGGAGTGATTTTTACACGACAGGCCTTGCCACACTCATCCCATTTGTAAGGTTCCTCTCCACTATGAACTGTCTGATGCCTTAAAAGGAGTGACTATACGCGAAAGGCCTGGCCACACTGGGCCGGCGGAGAAGAGCGGGGAGCATCCCCGCAGGCAGTAAGGGGACGGTTTGAATTTTCAGAAGAAGCCGATTCCTAGAGGGGGCTGGGTGCAGAGGAAGGCGAGGACCTCCAATAACATCCGAGCGTGGAAGAGCTAATATCCGAAAAGTTGGGAAGCGTTGGGGGAGTCGGTGAAACCCTCTCTTGGGGTGTTTTCGGAAGCAGCCACAGTCACCGCTCCGGATGCTTTCCCCTGGGGTCCGGAAGTGGCCGACGGGTCTGGCAGCCAGACCCTGGGGGGAGGGGCACCTGGCGGGCGCGCAGGCGGGCAGGGGCGGAACCGGGGTGGAGCCGGGGCGGGGCGGGGCGGGCAGCCAGGCCTTGATTAGGTTAGGGTAGGAGGCGGCGGCCGGAAGTAGCCAAAGCAGTCTGAGCGGGCGCGCGGCCAGGGAACCCAGAGCTGCACAGCGCCCTAGGCGGCCGCCTCAGCATGTCGGACTTCGACGAGTTCGAGCGGCAGCTCAACGAGAGTAAGCAAGAGCGCGACAAGGAGAACCGGCACCGCAAGCGCAGCCACAGCCGCTCCCGGAGCCGGGACCGCAAGCGTCGCAGCCGGAGCCGGGACCGCCGCAACCGGGACCGGCACGGCGCCTCCCGGGACAGGCGGCGCCGCAGCAAAGCTCTGACCAGAGGCGCTAAAGAGGAGCACGGTGGATTGATTCGCTCCCCCTGCCACGAGAAGAAGAAGGCCCGCAGATATTGGGACGTGCCGCCGCCGGGCTTCGAGCACATCAGCCCCATGCAGTACAAGGCCATGCAAGCTGCGGGTCAGATTCCAGCCACCGCCCTCCTCCCCACCATGACCCCCGACGGTCTGGCTGTGAGCCCGACGCCGGTGCCCGTGGTCGGGAGCCAGATGACCAGACAGGCCCGGCGCCTCTACGTGGGCAACATCCCCTTCGGCGTCACTGAGGAGGCCATGATGGACTTCTTCAACGCTCAGATGCGCCTGGGGGGGCTGACGCAGGCCCCCGGCAACCCCGTCTTGGCCGTGCAGATCAACCAGGACAAGAACTTTGCCTTCTTAGAGTTCCGCTCGGTGGACGAGACCACCCAGGCCATGGCCTTCGACGGCATCATCTTCCAGGGCCAGTCGCTGAAGATCCGCAGGCCTCATGACTACCAGCCCCTGCCGGGCATGTCGGAGAGCCCCTCGGTCTACGTGCCTGGAGTCGTGTCCACCGTGGTCCCGGACTCTGCACACAAGCTGTTCATCGGGGGCTTGCCCAACTACCTGAACGACGACCAGGTGAAAGAGCTGCTGGCGTCGTTCGGGCCGCTCAAGGCCTTCAACCTGGTCAAGGACAGCGCCACCGGGCTGTCCAAGGGCTACGCCTTCTGTGAGTACGTGGACATCAAGGTCACGGACCAGGCCACCGCGGGGCTGAACGGGATGCAGCTGGGAGACAAGAAGCTGCTGGTCCAGAGGGCGAGTGTGGGCGCCAAGAATGCCACGCTGAGCACCATCAGCCAGACCCCCGTGACCTTGCAAGTGCCCGGCCTGATGAGCTCGCAGGTGCAGATGGGCGGGCAGCCGACGGAGGTGCTGTGCCTGATGAACATGGTGCTGCCCGCCGAGCTGCTGGACGACGAGGAGTACGAGGAGATCGTGGAGGACGTGCGCGACGAGTGCGGGAAGTACGGGCTCGTCCAGTCCATGGAGATCCCACGGCCCGTGGACGGCGTGGAGGTGCCCGGCTGCGGGAAGATCTTCGTGGAGTTCACCTCTGTGTTTGACTGCCAGAAAGCCGTGCAGGGCCTGGCGGGTCGCAAGTTCGCCAACAGAGTGGTCGTCACAAAATACTGTGACCCCGACTCTTACCACCGCCGGGACTTCTGGTAGAGGTGGCGGGGCAGCGCAGCGGCGGAGCTGGCTGGGGGCGTCTCCCCCCTCCTGCTCCCCCCATTTCCCCCCCCCGCTCTGAAGACGATGGGCAGAGGAGTGTGAGCCGAATGACAGCCGGCAGCAACTGGAATGGCAGCAATGAAGGCTGGGGGTGGGCTGGGCGCGGGGCGGGGCGGGGCGGGGCGGGGCGGGGCAGGGCGGGGCCCGGGGAAGTGCGCACGCGGACCCGCACAGATGCACGCACGCACGCACGCACAGACACAGGGGGAAGGGCGGGCAGGGGGAGACAGCGGGGCGGGGTCGGACCCCCACATCCCCTCCCTGAAGCAGTCTTCTGCGGGATACCCCCTGTCTCTTACCCTTCCCCACCGTGGAAACACGGCGTGTTTCTATTTGACGGCCAGACTCTTTTGAATTTGGTTGTCCGGCCCGGTACCTTGCCCCTTCCCTCTCAGGACCACAGGTCCCGTCCTCCTGGCCTCTGGTCCTCGCCCCGGTGTCCTGGTTTCTTCCCTAGTTGATTCTCTCTAGTCTCCCGGGCCTGCCCCCCACCCCGTGGGCCCTGTCCCTCTCCTCCTCTCTGTGGCACTTTCATATTTGCTAAGACGAATTTGCTCATTAAACATTTTGTTGTATTAGAAAAAGGACCAAAAAACAAAACAAAACAAAACAAAACACCACCACCTATAACCTCCCTGGCTAGATCAACCTATTTGCAGACGGTCTCTTTTCCCCACTGGGGCTGCAGGACACACACATGGTTGATAGAAATTACAAAACTTTCATGGGTCCATGAAATATATACACATGTATCTGTAATGTATTTCAAATAAAGACAGATGGAAGAATGTGCCCGCAAAATGACAAGACAGGAATATGTCTATGTATGGGTCCAAGTCTTCATCAGCATTACTCCAGCTCCACGCCGGGTATATATTATGGCCCAGAGAGTATGTGCATGTGTACACCCAAGGCAATCTCAGAGAAAGGAAACTGCAGCAGGCACCCAATTCACCTCTAGCTGCCCACCTGCCAAAAGTTGGCAGACTCCTCCGGGTCACAACCCACATGTCGTGAACCACGCCTCTACCTCCCTGGGTAGGTAGCATGTGGTTTTGAAGGCAAAGGCTGTGAGTTTATATTCCCGGATGCCGTATGTATACAGTTAGCGGACAACTATGGTCTCTTTATGTGTACATGGCCACAAATCTTTCCAGACTGGTGCCTGGCTGATGGACTCAATCTCCTGCAAATTTCCCATATGTTTCACCGGACTCCAAAACGAGCTGGAAGAAGATATGCAAGTATTGGGAGATTCTACACAGAAACACGGGGAACCTCTACTCCTTGCGGAACGGCGGCATGAGAAGCTACAATTGGGAAGGGAGGGAATGTCCGCTTTTCCTTGATTTCCTAGGCATTCAGAAAGCAAAATCAGAACAGGAAGTCACCTGCAGTCAAAAATAGAGCTGACCACAGGTCACAGCTCTCCCAAGTGGTTCCGATTCACCCTTAGGAACTGCAAGGAAAGAAACCATCCCCATGGTAAACCATGGCGTTTTCACGGAAACTGAGATTCCCAGTTTCTTTTGCCTTCTCACTTGACTTTTTCCTTCCAACTCTCCTTGCCTCCTTCCTACTAATTTTTATTTCATGAAAGCCTTGAGGAAACAAGAACCACAATTTAACAGCAACCCCAGCCCCATGGCAATTCAGAGGACCAGCTGATGGTAAAGACCAGGAGTTGATTATTATTGAGCCTCCGTATAACAAAGTTCTCCTGTGTATCCTTAGAACAAGGAAGAAGGGAAGCTTAACTTACAGAACTTATCAAAGAGTGGGAAACACATGGCTTCCTCATTTATCCGTGGGGGTGTATAAGAGAAGGTGAGTGGTCAAGGAAGTGAGGATTAGGGCCTTTATCTTGCTCATTAAATATTTCACATAAAGAGGGAACTATAGAAAAGAGAAGCATAAAAATGATCAGAATGACCCAGTGGTAACTTTGGGGGAGGGGTGGTGGCAAGAAATAGTGACTTTATACAGAAAGCCAGGAGAACATAAAAGTGGTGGACTACTGTCCTAAAGAAACATCTTTGCTGAGTTAGAATTTGGGTTTCTTTTACACGAAAAGATCTCTCTGGCTCCTCTTCAAATATGGACTTACTGCAGTTACTGAGTATCTGAACTAAAGTCATCAGAGAATACATAGAAAGACGTAAAGGATTTGCCACAACCACTGAGCCAGGGAAGTATGGCTCCACTACATTCCTGTCTTGTGACTTTTGGGTAAGATCCTTGCCGCACGCATGACATTGCTGTGTGTTTCCTCCAGGATAAATACTCTGAGCCTACCGGCGAGACGTGGGCTCTAAGGATAGGGTTCTTTTCTTTTGTCACGTTTGTGAAGCTGGTGAAGAATCTTTCTCGAAGGAATTCATGTTCTAAAGCCCTGACTAATAAACACATATATATCTGGCTTCTATCCGGTATGAATGTTCTCATCAAGCCTAAGGTGTTGCCACACTCCTGATATTTGTATGGTTTCTCAGTAGTATGAATTCTCTGACCAACAGTAGCGTGTGAAGTTCAAATTTGAGTTTTAAAGACTTCTACCATATACCACATTCACACAAGTTTCTCTCATGTATGGATTTTCTGATGTTCAGTGAGTGCTGAGACCTGAGTAAAGGATTTTCCACACTCGAAACATTTGAAAGGTTTCTCTATATGTATTCTCCGATGACTTGTAAGGTGTGACTTTTGACTGAAACACTTGCCACACTCATGACACCTGAAAGGTCTCTCTCCAGTATGACTTCTCCAATGATGTCGAAGGTGTGGTTTTTAACCAAAGACTTTTCCACACGCATCACATCTGTAAGGTTTCTCACCAGTATGAACTGTCTGATGCCTTCAAAGGAGTGATTTTTACACGACAGGCCTTGCCACACTCATCCCATTTGTAAGGTTCCTCTCCACTATGAACTGTCTGATGCCTTAAAAGGAGTGACTATACGCGAAAGGCCTGGCCACACTGGGCCGGCGGAGAAGAGCGGGGAGCATCCCCGCAGGCAGTAAGGGGACGGTTTGAATTTTCAGAAGAAGCCGGATTCCTAGAGGGGGCTGGGTGCAGAGGAAGGCGAGGACCTCCAATAACATCCGAGCGTGGAAGAGCTAATATCCGAAAAGTTGGGAAGCGTTGGGGGAGTCGGTGAAACCCTCTCTTGGGGTGTTTTCGGAAGCAGCCACAGTCACCGCTCCGGATGCTTTCCCCTGGGGTCCGGAAGTGGCCGACGGGTCTGGCAGCCAGACCCTGGGGGGAGGGGCACCTGGCGGGCGCGCAGGCGGGCAGGGGCGGAACCGGGGTGGAGCCGGGGCGGGGCGGGGCGGGCAGCCAGGCCTTGATTAGGTTAGGGTAGGAGGCGGCGGCCGGAAGTAGCCAAAGCAGTCTGAGCGGGCGCGCGGCCAGGGAACCCAGAGCTGCACAGCGCCCTAGGCGGCCGCCTCAGCATGTCGGACTTCGACGAGTTCGAGCGGCAGCTCAACGAGAGTAAGCAAGAGCGCGACAAGGAGAACCGGCACCGCAAGCGCAGCCACAGCCGCTCCCGGAGCCGGGACCGCAAGCGTCGCAGCCGGAGCCGGGACCGCCGCAACCGGGACCGGCACGGCGCCTCCCGGGACAGGCGGCGCCGCAGCAAAGCTCTGACCAGAGGCGCTAAAGAGGAGCACGGTGGATTGATTCGCTCCCCCTGCCACGAGAAGAAGAAGGCCCGCAGATATTGGGACGTGCCGCCGCCGGGCTTCGAGCACATCAGCCCCATGCAGTACAAGGCCATGCAAGCTGCGGGTCAGATTCCAGCCACCGCCCTCCTCCCCACCATGACCCCCGACGGTCTGGCTGTGACCCCGACGCCGGTGCCCGTGGTCGGGAGCCAGATGACCAGACAGGCCCGGCGCCTCTACGTGGGCAACATCCCCTTCGGCGTCACTGAGGAGGCCATGATGGACTTCTTCAACGCTCAGATGCGCCTGGGGGGGCTGACGCAGGCCCCCGGCAACCCCGTCTTGGCCGTGCAGATCAACCAGGACAAGAACTTTGCCTTCTTAGAGTTCCGCTCGGTGGACGAGACCACCCAGGCCATGGCCTTCGACGGCATCATCTTCCAGGGCCAGTCGCTGAAGATCCGCAGGCCTCATGACTACCAGCCCCTGCCGGGCATGTCGGAGAGCCCCTCGGTCTACGTGCCTGGAGTCGTGTCCACCGTGGTCCCGGACTCTGCACACAAGCTGTTCATCGGGGGCTTGCCCAACTACCTGAACGACGACCAGGTGAAAGAGCTGCTGGCGTCGTTCGGGCCGCTCAAGGCCTTCAACCTGGTCAAGGACAGCGCCACCGGGCTGTCCAAGGGCTACGCCTTCTGTGAGTACGTGGACATCAAGGTCACGGACCAGGCCACCGCGGGGCTGAACGGGATGCAGCTGGGAGACAAGAAGCTGCTGGTCCAGAGGGCGAGTGTGGGCGCCAAGAATGCCACGCTGAGCACCATCAGCCAGACCCCCGTGACCTTGCAAGTGCCCGGCCTGATGAGCTCGCAGGTGCAGATGGGCGGGCAGCCGACGGAGGTGCTGTGCCTGATGAACATGGTGCTGCCCGCCGAGCTGCTGGACGACGAGGAGTACGAGGAGATCGTGGAGGACGTGCGCGACGAGTGCGGGAAGTACGGGCTCGTCCAGTCCATGGAGATCCCACGGCCCGTGGACGGCGTGGAGGTGCCCGGCTGCGGGAAGATCTTCGTGGAGTTCACCTCTGTGTTTGACTGCCAGAAAGCCGTGCAGGGCCTGGCGGGTCGCAAGTTCGCCAACAGAGTGGTCGTCACAAAATACTGTGACCCCGACTCTTACCACCGCCGGGACTTCTGGTAGAGGTGGCGGGGCAGCGCAGCGGCGGAGCTGGCTGGGGGCGTCTCCCCCCTCCTGCTCCCCCCATTTCCCCCCCGCTCTGAAGACGATGGGCAGAGGAGTGTGAGCCGAATGACAGCCGGCAGCAACTGGAATGGCAGCAATGAAGGCTGGGGGTGGGCTGGGCGCGGGGCGGGGCGGGGCGGGGCGGGGCGGGGCAGGGCGGGGCCCGGGGAAGTGCGCACGCGGACCCGCACAGATGCACGCACGCACAGACACAGGGGGAAGGGCGGGCAGGGGGAGACAGCGGGGCGGGGTCGGACCCCCACATCCCCTCCCTGAAGCAGTCTTCTGCGGGATACCCCCTGTCTCTTACCCTTCCCCACCGTGGAAACACGGCGTGTTTCTATTTGACGGCCAGACTCTTTTGAATTTGGTTGTCCGGCCCGGTACCTTGCCCCTTCCCTCTCAGGACCACAGGTCCCGTCCTCCTGGCCTCTGGTCCTCGCCCCGGTGTCCTGGTTTCTTCCCTAGTTGATTCTCTCTAGTCTCCCGGGCCTGCCCCCCACCCCGTGGGCCCTGTCCCTCTCCTCCTCTCTGTGGCACTTTCATATTTGCTAAGACGAATTTGCTCATTAAACATTTTGTTGTATTAGAAAAAGGACCAAAAAACAAAACAAAACAAAACAAAACACCACCACCTATAACCTCCCTGGCTAGATCAACCTATTTGCAGACGGTCTCTTTTCCCCACTGGGGCTGCAGGACACACACATGGTTGATAGAAATTACAAAACTTTCATGGGTCCATGAAATATATACACATGTATCTGTAATGTATTTCAAATAAAGACAGATGGAAGAATGTGCCCGCAAAATGACGAGACAGGAATATGTCTATGTATGGGTCCAAGTCTTCATCAGCATTGCTCCAGCTCCACGCCGGGTATATATTATGGCCCAGAGAGTATGTGCATGTGTACACCCAAGGCAATCTCAGAGAAAGGAAACTGCAGCAGGCACCCAATTCACCTCTAGCTGCCCACCTGCCAAAAGTTGGCAGACTCCTCCGGGTCACAACCCACATGTCGTGAACCACGCCTCTACCTCCCTGGGTAGGTAGCATGTGGTTTTGAAGGCAAAGGCTGTGAGTTTATATTCCCGGATGCCGTATGTATACAGTTAGCGGACAACTATGGTCTCTTTATGTGTACATGGCCACAAATCTTTCCAGACTGGTGCCTGGCTGATGGACTCAATCTCCTGCAAATTTCCCATATGTTTCACCGGACTCCAAAACGAGCTGGAAGAAGATATGCAAGTATTGGGAGATTCTACACAGAAACACGGGAAACCTCTACTCCTTGCGGAACGGCGGCATGAGAAGCTACAATTGGGAAGGGAGGGAATGTCCGCTTTTCCTTGATTTCCTAGGCATTCAGAAAGCAAAATCAGAACAGGAAGTCACCTGCAGTCAAAAATAGAGCTGACCACAGGTCACAGCTCTCCCAAGTGGTTCCGATTCACCCTTAGGAACTGCAAGGAAAGAAACCATCCCCATGGTAAACCATGGCGTTTTCACGGAAACTGAGATTCCCAGTTTCTTTTGCCTTCTCACTTGACTTTTTCCTTCCAACTCTCCTTGCCTCCTTCCTACTAATTTTTATTTCATGAAAGCCTTGAGGAAACAAGAACCACAATTTAACAGCAACCCCAGCCCCATGGCAATTCAGAGGACCAGCTGATGGTAAAGACCAGGAGTTGATTATTATTGAGCCTCCGTATAACAAAGTTCTCCTGTGTATCCTTAGAACAAGGAAGAAGGGAAGCTTAACTTACAGAACTTATCAAAGAGTGGGAAACACATGGCTTCCTCATTTATCCGTGGGGGTGTATAAGAGAAGGTGAGTGGTCAAGGAAGTGAGGATTAGGGCCTTTATCTTGCTCATTAAATATTTCACATAAAGAGGGAACTATAGAAAAGAGAAGCATAAAAATGATCAGAATGACCCAGTGGTAACTTTGGGGGAGGGGTGGTGGCAAGAAATAGTGACTTTATACAGAAAGCCAGGAGAACATAAAAGTGGTGGACTACTGTCCTAAAGAAACATCTTTGCTGAGTTAGAATTTGGGTTTCTTTTACACGAAAAGATCTCTCTGGCTCCTCTTCAAATATGGACTTACTGCAGTTACTGAGTATCTGAACTAAAGTCATCAGAGAATACATAGAAAGACGTAAAGGATTTGCCACAACCACTGAGCCAGGGAAGTATGGCTCCACTACATTCCTGTCTTGTGACTTTTGGGCAAGATCCTTGCCGCACGCATGACATTGCTGTGTGTTTCCTCCAGGATAAATCCTCTGAGCCTACCGGCGGGACGTGAGCTCTAAGGATAGGGTTCTTTTCTTTTGTCACGTTTGTGAAGCTGGTGAAGAATCTTTCTCGAAGGAATTCATGTTCTAAAGCCCTGACTAATAAACACATATATATCTGGCTTCTATCCAGTATGAATGTTCTCATCAAGCCTAAGGTGTTGCCACACTCCTGATATTTGTATGGTTTCTCAGTAGTATGAATTCTCTGACCAACAGTAGCGTGTGAAGTTCAAATTTGAGTTTTAAAGACTTCTACCATATACCACATTCACACAAGTTTCTCTCATGTATGGATTTTCTGATGTTCAGTGAGTGCTGAGACCTGAGTAAAGGATTTTCCACACTCGAAACATTTGAAAGGTTTCTCTATATGTATTCTCCGATGACTTGTAAGGTGTGACTTTTGACTGAAACACTTGCCACACTCATGACACCTGAAAGGTCTCTCTCCAGTATGACTTCTCCAATGATGTCGAAGGTGTGGTTTTTAACCAAAGACTTTTCCACACGCATCACATCTGTAAGGTTTCTCACCAGTATGAACTGTCTGATGCCTTCAAAGGAGTGATTTTTACACGACAGGCCTTGCCACACTCATCCCATTTGTAAGGTTCCTCTCCACTATGAACTGTCTGATGCCTTAAAAGGAGTGACTATACGCGAAAGGCCTGGCCACACTGGGCCGGCGGAGAAGAGCGGGGAGCATCCCCGCAGGCAGTAAGGGGACGGTTTGAATTTTCAGAAGAAGCCGGATTCCTAGAGGGGGCTGGGTGCAGAGGAAGGCGAGGACCTCCAATAACATCCGAGCGTGGAAGAGCTAATATCCGAAAAGTTGGGAAGCGTTGGGGGAGTCGGTGAAACCCTCTCTTGGGGTGTTTTCGGAAGCAGCCACAGTCACCGCTCCGGATGCTTTCCCCTGGGGTCCGGAAGTGGCCGACGGGTCTGGCAGCCAGACCCTGGGGGGAGGGGCACCTGGCGGGCGCGCAGGCGGGCAGGGGCGGAACCGGGGTGGAGCCGGGGCGGGGCGGGGCGGGCAGCCAGGCCTTGATTAGGTTAGGGTAGGAGGCGGCGGCCGGAAGTAGCCAAAGCAGTCTGAGCGGGCGCGCGGCCAGGGAACCCAGAGCTGCACAGCGCCCTAGGCGGCCGCCTCAGCATGTCGGACTTCGACGAGTTCGAGCGGCAGCTCAACGAGAGTAAGCAAGAGCGCGACAAGGAGAACCGGCACCGCAAGCGCAGCCACAGCCGCTCCCGGAGCCGGGACCGCAAGCGTCGCAGCCGGAGCCGGGACCGCCGCAACCGGGACCGGCACGGCGCCTCCCGGGACAGGCGGCGCCGCAGCAAAGCTCTGACCAGAGGCGCTAAAGAGGAGCACGGTGGATTGATTCGCTCCCCCTGCCACGAGAAGAAGAAGGCCCGCAGATATTGGGACGTGCCGCCGCCGGGCTTCGAGCACATCAGCCCCATGCAGTACAAGGCCATGCAAGCTGCGGGTCAGATTCCAGCCACCGCCCTCCTCCCCACCATGACCCCCGACGGTCTGGCTGTGACCCCGACGCCGGTGCCCGTGGTCGGGAGCCAGATGACCAGACAGGCCCGGCGCCTCTACGTGGGCAACATCCCCTTCGGCGTCACTGAGGAGGCCATGATGGACTTCTTCAACGCTCAGATGCGCCTGGGGGGGCTGACGCAGGCCCCCGGCAACCCCGTCTTGGCCGTGCAGATCAACCAGGACAAGAACTTTGCCTTCTTAGAGTTCCGCTCGGTGGACGAGACCACCCAGGCCATGGCCTTCGACGGCATCATCTTCCAGGGCCAGTCGCTGAAGATCCGCAGGCCTCATGACTACCAGCCCCTGCCGGGCATGTCGGAGAGCCCCTCGGTCTACGTGCCTGGAGTCGTGTCCACCGTGGTCCCGGACTCTGCACACAAGCTGTTCATCGGGGGCTTGCCCAACTACCTGAACGACGACCAGGTGAAAGAGCTGCTGGCGTCGTTCGGGCCGCTCAAGGCCTTCAACCTGGTCAAGGACAGCGCCACCGGGCTGTCCAAGGGCTACGCCTTCTGTGAGTACGTGGACATCAAGGTCACGGACCAGGCCACCGCGGGGCTGAACGGGATGCAGCTGGGAGACAAGAAGCTGCTGGTCCAGAGGGCGAGTGTGGGCGCCAAGAATGCCACGCTGAGCACCATCAGCCAGACCCCCGTGACCTTGCAAGTGCCCGGCCTGATGAGCTCGCAGGTGCAGATGGGCGGGCAGCCGACGGAGGTGCTGTGCCTGATGAACATGGTGCTGCCCGCCGAGCTGCTGGACGACGAGGAGTACGAGGAGATCGTGGAGGACGTGCGCGACGAGTGCGGGAAGTACGGGCTCGTCCAGTCCATGGAGATCCCACGGCCCGTGGACGGCGTGGAGGTGCCCGGCTGCGGGAAGATCTTCGTGGAGTTCACCTCTGTGTTTGACTGCCAGAAAGCCGTGCAGGGCCTGGCGGGTCGCAAGTTCGCCAACAGAGTGGTCGTCACAAAATACTGTGACCCCGACTCTTACCACCGCCGGGACTTCTGGTAGAGGTGGCGGGGCAGCGCAGCGGCGGAGCTGGCTGGGGGCGTCTCCCCCCTCCTGCTCCCCCCATTTCCCCCCCCCGCTCTGAAGACGATGGGCAGAGGAGTGTGAGCCGAATGACAGCCGGCAGCAACTGGAATGGCAGCAATGAAGGCTGGGGGTGGGCTGGGCGCGGGGCGGGGCGGGGCGGGGCGGGGCGGGGCAGGGCGGGGCCCGGGGAAGTGCGCACGCGGACCCGCACAGATGCACGCACGCACAGACACAGGGGGAAGGGCGGGCAGGGGGAGACAGCGGGGCGGGGTCGGACCCCCACATCCCCTCCCTGAAGCAGTCTTCTGCGGGATATCCCCTGTCTCTTACCCTTCCCCACCGTGGAAACACGGCGTGTTTCTATTTGACGGCCAGACTCTTTTGAATTTGGTTGTCCGGCCCGGTACCTTGCCCCTTCCCTCTCAGGACCACAGGTCCCGTCCTCCTGGCCTCTGGTCCTCGCCCCGGTGTCCTGGTTTCTTCCCTAGTTGATTCTCTCTAGTCTCCCGGGCCTGCCCCCCACCCCGTGGGCCCTGTCCCTCTCCTCCTCTCTGTGGCACTTTCATATTTGCTAAGACGAATTTGCTCATTAAACATTTTGTTGTATTAGAAAAAGGACCAAAAAACAAAACAAAACAAAACAAAACACCACCACCTATAACCTCCCTGGCTAGATCAACCTATTTGCAGACGGTCTCTTTTCCCCACTGGGGCTGCAGGACACACACATGGTTGATAGAAATTACAAAACTTTCATGGGTCCATGAAATATATACACATGTATCTGTAATGTATTTCAAATAAAGACAGATGGAAGAATGTGCCCGCAAAATGACGAGACAGGAATATGTCTATGTATGGGTCCAAGTCTTCATCAGCATTGCTCCAGCTCCACGCCGGGTATATATTATGGCCCAGAGAGTATGTGCATGTGTACACCCAAGGCAATCTCAGAGAAAGGAAACTGCAGCAGGCACCCAATTCACCTCTAGCTGCCCACCTGCCAAAAGTTGGCAGACTCCTCCGGGTCACAACCCACATGTCGTGAACCACGCCTCTACCTCCCTGGGTAGGTAGCATGTGGTTTTGAAGGCAAAGGCTGTGAGTTTATATTCCCGGATGCCGTATGTATACAGTTAGCGGACAACTATGGTCTCTTTATGTGTACATGGCCACAAATCTTTCCAGACTGGTGCCTGGCTGATGGACTCAATCTCCTGCAAATTTCCCATATGTTTCACCGGACTCCAAAACGAGCTGGAAGAAGATATGCAAGTATTGGGAGATTCTACACAGAAACACGGGAAACCTCTACTCCTTGCGGAACGGCGGCATGAGAAGCTACAATTGGGAAGGGAGGGAATGTCCGCTTTTCCTTGATTTCCTAGGCATTCAGAAAGCAAAATCAGAACAGGAAGTCACCTGCAGTCAAAAATAGAGCTGACCACAGGTCACAGCTCTCCCAAGTGGTTCCGATTCACCCTTAGGAACTGCAAGGAAAGAAACCATCCCCATGGTAAACCATGGCGTTTTCACGGAAACTGAGATTCCCAGTTTCTTTTGCCTTCTCACTTGACTTTTTCCTTCCAACTCTCCTTGCCTCCTTCCTACTAATTTTTATTTCATGAAAGCCTTGAGGAAACAAGAACCACAATTTAACAGCAACCCCAGCCCCATGGCAATTCAGAGGACCAGCTGATGGTAAAGACCAGGAGTTGATTATTATTGAGCCTCCGTATAACAAAGTTCTCCTGTGTATCCTTAGAACAAGGAAGAAGGGAAGCTTAACTTACAGAACTTATCAAAGAGTGGGAAACACATGGCTTCCTCATTTATCCGTGGGGGTGTATAAGAGAAGGTGAGTGGTCAAGGAAGTGAGGATTAGGGCCTTTATCTTGCTCATTAAATATTTCACATAAAGAGGGAACTATAGAAAAGAGGAGCATAAAAATTGTCAGAAGTACCCTATACCCCTACCCCTCCCCCCGTAAAGGCTGAAATTTGTCATGTTTCCTCAACCTTAGTCCTTTCTGGTCTAAGGCGAATATGAACAAGGGGTTTGTTATTTTCACACATATTATCTTTGCTCTTACTGGTAGAGCATTACACTGGAATTTTCACAACAGACACCCTTGTCACTCTCTCCTTGTGCGTGCACATTTACAAGAATCTGGAGCCGACGCGCTCAAACCTTTAAAACCCTATTTACATCATAACCCTTCTCACCTACATGTATGTGTGTGCTCACTTGCCTTTGCAACCTTTTGGACTACAGCCCACTAGGCTCCTCTGTCCATGGAATTTTCCGGGCAAGAATAGTGGAGTGGATTGCCAGGCCCTGCTCCAGGGAATCCTCTCAACCCAGGGATCCAACCCACGTCTTCTGTGTTTGCTGCATTGCAGGGTAAAAACCTGAACTACAAATGGCAAGGCAAGTTTGGTTAACTGTGCCAGGGGTGAGTCTGGCTTTTATACCCCTCATGTGTCAGCCATTGGCTGCAGGCCACCTGGGGCGTGGGGATGGGGCGGGGCAACTGCCCAGACTTCTCCAGGTAAAGAGGCTCCTCTCGGCTTACTGGCCAAGTTGCGATAAGAGTGCAGGTGTGAGCAGTTAGCAGCTAATAGAGCAGGTAGGGTGAGTGTGCTCGCCCAGTAAAGGGGATCTGGGCAAGGCACTGCTAGCACTGACTGCACCTTCCAACCTGTGATATAGTCTGATGTTTACCCTCTCCCCTCCCCGCACCTCGTGTCTTCCCTTTCCCCTTCTTCTCCCCCCTTCCCCTTCCTTCTGTTCATTCCCACTAAATTGATTTCATTAATTTAGTGAATTAGTGGGGACAAGATAGATTATTCAATAAATGGTGCTGGAATAATTGGCTGTTTATGTAGAAAATAAAAGAAAATCATATCCCTCATCTATACACACACACACACACATTCATGGATGAGTCAGTCTAAATGTGTTGACTCTGGCCTCTCCTCTCTTCCTCCTCCCCCTCCATTCTGTTCATTGCCTACTAAAATTGATCTCATTATCTGTTAATGGGTCAAAACCTCAAGTTTTAGTAACACCGTTCTGGATTTGCCTAGAAGAGGAATTGCCAAGGGTATGCACAGCATCTACATTGGAAGATACTACCTGGCTTTGCAAAGCAGTTTTTACTGATTTATTTTTCTGCCGGGTATGGTTTTATCACCCGCCATGAATGGGGATACTTATTATTGCTTTCAGGCTTTAATTTTTATTAAATTTATGGTTGAGAAATGGTTATATCATTAGTTTTGTAAACTGAATTGCTCTGATTATGACTCAAATTGAGCAACTCCTCATGTTTGTGAATCTGTAATGTTTCCCTTTTGTAACTTGACTATTCATAATGCTTTGCCTTTTCTTCTTCTTGCTGACTTCTAGGAATATAATTAAACAGGACCCTGTTTAATTATGGGGCCTTCTGGTCCACAGACCACCCCCTCCCCATTCGTATGTTCTCCCTGTGCCTCTTGTTTGTAGAAAAACTTTAGCTTCCTAGGTCTTTCCTGAGTTCTGAAGCAGAGATTTAATCAGAAAAGTGAGAAAATGCAGAAACAAAGGAAAACAGTCAAGCAAGCAAATATTAGTAGTTTAGCCTTTAAACAAAATCAAGGACCTTTAGTTCCTCCCTAAGGGGTAGAGATAATATTCTGAGCCACATCCTTTTACAGCTACTGAAATCCCCACAAGGTGGAAGAAGTTAACTGAATGCTGCCCACAAGCCCCAATCCAGGTGGATCCAGGTTGATGATGCCATCTCCACATTGTCTCACTCCTTGGTTGGCCTTGCAATAAACTTGCACTTTCCTTCACCACAGCCTGGTGTCAGTAGATCGGCTTTACTGAGCAGGTGAGCAGACTGGTTAGGTAACAGGAGTTCTTTACGTATTTTGGGAATATATATATATGTATATATATATATGGGTTTTTTTCCTTTTGTTCTGGGTTAATTTTGGGTTAATTTTGCTCGTACCTTCTCCCTGTGTATGACTTTGACTTTTTACTTTGTGGTGTCTCTTCATGTGCAAAAGTTTAAAGTTTTTATAAAGTCAAATTTATCTATATTTCCCTTTAGGTTTTGTGCTTTTTAGGGGTACAGTTATTATGAAATTCTTCTCTAGCTTGGAAATGTAGAAACAGTCTATTTTCTGCTAAAAAAATTTAAACTTTTATTTTTCACACTTAGATCTTTATCCACCCATAGTTTTTTGGTTTTTTTTTTTTAGGATGTAGCTTAGGGATATAATTTTATTTTGTACATAAATAGCCAATTATCACAGCACCATTTATTAAATAATCCATCTTATCCCACTAATTTGTAATGTGTCCATTTTCCCCCATACACAGATATGTTTTTTAGTTCTTGATATGCTATCCCATTAATCTGTTTGTCTATTCACTTGCACAAATATCATGATCACTTATGTGCTATAGCTTTATGATAAATCATGGTATTTGATAGGGCCCAACTACTCATTTTGTTTTTCAAAATTTTCCAGGTGATTTTTGCCCTTTTTTCTTCCATATAAATTTTAGGATTAACTTTTTTAAACTTCTTGGAAGTTTCTGTTAGATTTTGTTTGGAATTGAATTGACACATCAATCTGAGAAGACTTGATATCTCTATGCCATTGAAACTTTCCATCAGTGAACATGGTATATCACTGAATTTATTCAGGTCTGCTTCTGTGTCCTTCAATGCTATTTTAAAGTCTTCCCCATAAAATTATAGCATATCTTTTCTTAGATGTATCATAAGATTTAAAAAAAAACACATTTAATTGATATTTTGAGTGGTAACTTTTATTCTAGTACATTTCTCTCTGGTTATTACTAGTTCATAGGAACATGACTGATGTTTGTATAAACTCTTCCTGAGCTCTCTTACCAATTCTAACTTTGTAGACTCTTATTTTCTTTAGGCAATCACATCACCTATAAATAAGAAGAGGTTTGAGGTTTCCTTCTCAAGTTTGGTGCTCCTTATTTTCGTTTTTTATTAGGTAAGTTAAAATACTTAACATTGTTTGTGTTCTGACCTATTTGGGTTTACTTTTACCTTTTTTATTTTAGGTTTTCTGATTGCCTTCTTCATTCTTGCTTACTTTCTTTTACTTCCTTTCTTCTAGTAGACTAATAAGATACCTACATTCTCCCATCCAAGTACTAGCCAGGCCCAACCCTCCTTAGCTTCTGAGACCAGAGGAGACTGGGCGTGTTTAAGGTGGTATGGCCATAGACAGATACCCACATTCTTTTCTTCTTTCTCCTGTGTTATAAACTAGATTGTTTTCCTGCCATTTTATTTATTACTCTTAAATGTTTACCAGAATATTTAACCATACATTTTTCTACCAACCTTTAGCTATGTAATAATTCTATCTTCCTGTCAAACATTACAAGATCCATTAGCCTGCTTCTACTACCAAGGAACAGTGCCTCCACCCCATCTTTTTATTGAGTTCAGAGCTTCTATTGTACTTTCAAAAATGCAAAATAAATAGTTATTTTTATGTATGCATGTTTGTGTGTGTGTGTGCTGTTTTGTTTCTTCCTTCTGGGTTCATTTTTCTTCTTGAGGTAAATCATTTAATAGTTCCCTTTGTGAGGATCAGTAAGTGGTAAATACTCCAAGTTTTTGTATGGTGAAAATGACTTCTTTTTTGTCTTACAACTGAAAGGTTGTTAGGGCATAAAATTGCAGATTGACAGTTATTTCCGGTGAGCCCTGAAGATAGTATTGTTATTTTTTGGCATTGATTGCAGCTAAGGAAAAGCCTGCTATCTGAGAGCTTTAAAGGTCTTCTTATTTTCTTTGATGTTCTGCAGGTTCATTATAGTGGCGACATTTGGATTTATTTTTATATATTCAGTTTAAGATTTTGTACTTCCAGTCTGAGGACTTATATCTTTTTTCGATTTTAGAAAACTATTGTATCTTATGGTTTTGGTTTCAGATCTTTTTTCTCCTATATTGTTTCTCCCTAAATTACTATTTCATAACTTCTCCTCTTTCTTCAAATATCTATCACTTCTGCTACCTTCATCATCCGAAACAAATCCTTCACCTTCTTCCCCAAGTCAGTTTCTCTCATGTTAACTTTCTTTTCTTTCTCTCAAATTCAGCCTGTTAACAATCTTGTTGGCTCTAATTTAAAAATAAACCCAGAAAATGACCACTTCTCACCACTCTCACTGTCACCACCCTATCCTAAACCACCACGATCTTTCTGCTTCTCCTTTGTTTCCCATAGTCTAGTCTTAGCACTTAAAATTTTAAATTGCATCTCCACTCCTGGCTTCCTCCTTGTTCTCTCCATTTTTCTCCATGGAACTTGCACAATTAAAAAAAATACACACACACACTCATATGGCCCCTGCTCTATTCTTTTTCTCCTCCTCTTTCTCCTTTTTCCCCTCCTCTTCCTCTCCCCCCACCCCCATTCTTATTCTTTTCACTGTTTCTCTTTCTCACTAACATATAAGTTCTGGTAAGATAAGAATGAGTATGTTTACAAGGATAAGGATTTTAGTCTATTTTGTTAACTCTGTATGCTGAGCACCTGGAACAGTGTGACACAAAGTAAGATTTCATTACATATTTGTTAAATAAATACATATATTTAAAGGAAGATTTGTCTTGACCATTTCCTTTGGGGATGAAATTTATTCAAATTATATATTTTCCAGTTAGGTAAATGAGAGCCAAGAAATTTAAAAATAAATGATGAGAAATAGTCTCCAATAATTAAGAACATGGCATTATTTTAGAGAATCAACAGTTCATCCTGGATCTTAGCATTCATGTATTTTTTAAAAGGAAGGGCATCATGACTGCATTCTAAGTTAAAGGACAATGGGGTAGGCAGAAGAAACAGAAATAGGAAACTGCAACCAACTGCCCAAGTGAAAGCTAAATAAACAAACAAACTAACCAACTGTCTTTCTGGGCTTATGACAGAGGTGCTGGAAATCACAGGAGACTTGCTTGGGACATGTGTTGTGTAACAAATCCTGACAAATACATGGATCATCAAAGAGATTTCTATTTTATATACTGAGAAGCTTTATGATCCAGGAAGTGGTCAGGCCATCTGGGATCTCCTGCTTACCCATCTGGAGCTCTGATTGAATATGTGAGAATAGGAGGAAAGCTCCATTTTAGTGAACATGAGCTGTTGGAGTCAGCATGGGGGTGCATCAAAGGTAGTGGTGAAACAAAGGGATTACTTTTCCACCAGGCCCTTGTAAGGGAGGACAGAGGGGAGTCAGTTGGAAATAGAAGAAGGAATGATGAAGGAGGAAAGGATGACCTCCATTTTGCCCAGTGTTGATGTTATAGGATACTGTCACTGACCTTAAGAGCCAGGCATTTTCTTGGATGGGGAATCACTGAGAAATACATGGAAGCATCATGTTGTCAGGAAAACAAATTACTTTCATCTATAGGAACCAGCAGGTTTTGTTTACTAAATGAAATAATAAATTGTGTTTATATAGTATGTTACACTTTTAAAGTGTATAAACCACCCCATTTAGTATTTTCAACCCTGTTAGGTAGGGAAAACAGACCGTTTCAAAGAAGGAAGTGAGCCATATTTCTTTAACCCTCCTGGCCGCTCAAAGATCTAGTATAGTGCTGGATGCATTCATTGCTTTTAATCACTATTCTATTGGTTCCCATTTTACAGTTGGAATTGAGGAAATTGTGAAGTTGTCAGTTTCCAAACATCACATAGCTAGTCATGGCACAACTGGACCCAGGAGCAAGTTTAGTAACTGTTAAGTCTTATGCACTCAGTATTCCACCATGTGCCCTACAAAACATGCCAATGTCCAAAGACCACACAGATGCAAGAACAAGAAATACAAGTGTTCTTGGCAAGGGTCCTGTGCTAAGGGTCATTGATCTTCTTGATGAAGAGCTACTGTTGATTTACCTAAAGTTTAATAATCTTCCAATGAAGGCACTATTAAGAATTGCTTAACATAAGCACTACTTGCCAGTTAGAAGAAGCTTGGCACAGACAATGTATTGGCTAGAATGCCCAAATCCATCCAATTCAGGAAATTTTATCAAAATATCCAAGACTGGCCTGGTGTCAAGGCAGCATGCCAAAGAGGCTCAAGAAGAACAAAACAATGTTTCTTCCAACTCTAGGTGACTTACTCAAAAATTCTTACTCTTTTTTGTTTCTCACTTTTTTTTTTCTGGTTCTTTTTTCTCTCAACATCAGTGTCCTGCTTCAACACTGGCAGAGGTAACAGACCTTCTTGCTGCAGGCTGCCAGTGTGCCTCCCATGTCTGCCTGGAAACCCACTCTGCACTGTGGGCATCTACATGCTAATAGGAGGCTGTCCCTTGGTTCTCTTCACCAGCAAGAATACACAGTCTTCTCTTGCCATACATGTTAACAATGTGTCTGCAAAATGATCCACTAATGGGAACGTCCTGGGGTTTACAAAATCCCCTTCAGTCAGTTCAGTCTGTTCAGTTGCTCAGTCATGTCTGACTCTTTGCAACCCCATGAAGTGCAGGACGCCAGGATTTCCTGTCCATCACCAACTCCCGGAGCCTACTCAAACTCATGTCCATCAGGTTGGTGCTGCCATCCAACTATCTCATCCTCTGTTGTCCCCTTCTCCTCCTGCCTCCAATCTTTCCAGGCATCAGGGTCTTTTCCAATGAGTCAGGTCTTCACATCAGGTGGCCAAAGTATTGGAGTTTCAGCTTCAGCATCAGTCCTTCCAATGAATATTCATGACTGATTTCCTTTAGGATGGACTGGTTGGATCTCCTTGCTGTCCAAAAGACTCTCAAGAGTCTTCTCCAACACCACAGTTCAAAACTATCAATTCTTCAGCATTCAGCTTTCTTTATAGTCCAACTCTTACATCCATCCATGACTACTGGAAAACCATAGCTTTGACTACATGAACCTTTGTTGGCCAAGTAATGTCTCTGCTCTTTTATATGCTGTCTAGGTGGGTCATAGCTTTTCTTTCAAGGAGCAAGCATTTTTAAATTCCATGACTGCAGTCACTATCTGCAGTGATTTTGGAGCCCCCCAAAATAAGGTCTCTGACTGTTTCCATTGTTTCCCCATCTATTTGCCATGAAGTGATGGAACCGGATGCCATGATCTTAGTTTTCTGAATGTTGAGCTTTAAGCCAACTTTTTCACTCTCCTCTTTTACTTTTATCAAGAGGCTCTTAAGTTCTTCTTCATTTTCTGCCATAAGGGTGGTGTCATCTGCATATCTGAGGTTATTAATATTGTTCCTGGCAATCTTGATTCCAACTTGTGCTTCATCTAGCCTGGCATTTCTCATGATGTACTCTGAATATAAGTTAAATAAGCAGGGTGACAATATACAGCCCCGACATACTCCTTTCCCGATTTGGAACCAGTCTGTTTTTCCATGTCCAGATCTAACTGTTGCTTCTTGACTTGCATACAGATGTCTCAGGAGGCAGGTCAAGTGGCCTGGTATTCCCATCTCTTGAAGAATTTTCCACAGTTTGTTGAGATCCACACAGTCAAAGGCTTTGGTGTAGTCAATAAAGCAAAAGTAGATGTTTTCTGGAACTCTCTTGCTTCTTCGATGATCCAGCAGATGTTGGCAATTTGATCTCTGGTTCCTCTGCCTTTTCTAAATACATCTTGAACATCTGGAAGTTCATGGTTCATGTACTGTTGAAGCCTGGCTTGCAGAATTTTGAGCATTACTTTATTAACGGATGAAATGAGTGCAATCGTGCAGTAGTTTGAGCACTCTTTGGCATTGCCTTTCTTTGGGATTGAAATGAAAACTGACCTTTTCCAGTCCTGTGGCTACTGCTGAGTTTTCCAGATTTGCTGGCATGTGAGTGCAGCAGTTTCACAGCATCATTTTTTAGGATTTGAAATAGCTCAACTGGAATGCCATAACCTTCACTAGCTTTGTTAATAGTGATGCTTCCAAAGGCCCACTTGACTTCGCATTGCAGGATGTCTGGCTCTAGGTGAATGATAACACCATCAGGATTATCTGGGTCATGAAGATCTCTTTTGTACAGTTCTGCTGTGTATTCTTGCCACCTCTTTGTAATATCTTCTGCTTCTGTTAGATCCATACCATTTCTGTCCTATATTGTGCTCATCTTTGCATGAAATATTCCCTTGGCAACTCTAATTTTCTTGACGAGATCTCTAATCTTTCCCATTCTATTGTTTTCCTCTGTTTCTTTGCATTGATCACCGAGGAAGGCTTTCTTAGCTCTCTTTGCTATTCTTTGGAACTCTGCATTCAATTTTCTCCTTTGCCTTTAGCTTCTGTTCTTTGCATAGCTATTTGTAAGGCCATGTCAGACAACCATTTTGCCTTTTTGCACTTCTTTTTCTTGGGGGTAGTCTTGATCACTGACTCCTATATAATGTCATGAACTTCCATCTATAGTTATTCAGACATTCCATCTATTATATCTAATCCCTTGACTCTATTTGTCACTTCCACTGTATAATCATAAGGGATTTGAATTAGGTCATACCTGAATGGTCTAGTGGTTTTCCCTACTTTCTTTGATTTAAGTCTGAATTGGCAATAAGGAGCTCATGATGTGAGCCACAGTCAGCTCCCAGTCTTGTTTTTGCTGACTGTATAGAACTTTTCCATCTTGGGCTGCAAAGAATATAATCAACCTGATTTTGGTATTGACCATCTGGTGATGTCCATGTGTAGAGTCTTCTCTTGTGTTCTTGGAAGAGGGTGTTTGCTATGACCAGCACGTTCTCCTGGCAAAACTCTGTTAACCTTTGACCTGCTTCATTTTGTACTCCAAGACCAAATTTGCCTGTTACTCCAGGTAGCTCTTGACTTCCTGCTTTTGCATTATAGTCCCCTATAATGAAGAGGATATCTTTTTTGGGTGTTAGTTCTAGAAGGTCTTTAGGTCTTCATAGAACCATTCAGCTTCTTCAGCATTACTGGTTGGGGCATAGACTTGGATTACTGTGATATCAAATGGTTTGCTTTGGAAATGAACAGAGATCATTCTGTCATTTTTGAGATTGCATCCAAGTGCTGCATTTTGGACTCTTTTGTTGACTATGATGGCTACTCCATTTCTTCTAAGGGATTCTTGGCCACAGTAGTAGATGTAATGGTCATCTGAGTTAAATTCACCCATTCCAGTCCATTTTGGTTCACTGATTCCTAAAATGTCAATGTTTACTTTTGCCATATCCTGTTTGACCACTTCCAATTTGCCTTGATTCATGGACCTAAGATTCTAGGTTCCTATGCAATATTGCTCTTTACAGCATTAGACTTTACTTCCATCACCAGTCACATCCATGACTGCTTTTGCTTTGTCTCTGTCTCTTCATTCTTCCTGGAGTTATTTCTCCACTCTCGTCCAATAGCATATTGGGCACCGACCTGGGGAGTTCATCTTTCAGTGTCATACCTTTTTGCCTTTTCATACTGTTCATGGTGCTCTCAAGGCAAGAACACTGAAGTGGACAAAACCCCACTGAGTAACTCAAAATTGGAGGTCTCTATCTCTGTGCTGTTGTGCTTAGTCGCTCAGTCACGTCCGATTCTTTGCAACCCCATGGACTGTAGCCTGCCAGACTCCTCTGTCCATGGGGATTCTCCAGGCCAGAATACTGGAGTGGTTGCCTTGTCCTCCCCTCCAGGAGATCTTCCCAACCCAGGAATTGAACCCAGGTCTCCCATGTTGCAGGTGGATTCTATACCATCTGAGCCCCCAGAGAAGCCCAAGAATACTGGAGTGGGTAGCCTATCCCTTCTCCAGGGGAACTTCCTGACCCAGGAATCTAAGTGGAATCTTCTGCTTTGCAGGTGGATTCTTTACCAGCTGAGCTACCTGGGAAGCCCTGGTCTCTACCTCCCTCACCCTCAATAACAGAGGTACTCTTTTGTTAACACTTCTCATTTCTCAATTTCCTAACTTTCCCATTTTTTAAAATGTGCATTAAGCCTCCAACACTCCATCATTGGGGTCCCCTCATACACAAAATCATTTTCCTTGAGTACCAAATGATTTTTGGTCACCTTGGCTCCATTAAAACTATAAATGGCTAAGGACTATTGTTACTCATTTACCCCATATTTGCCTAATAAGATCTAGGGTCCTTTGCATCTCCACATCCTTTCCTTTCTCTATCCTATTCTGGAGGGATCCATACTTCACCATGTGCCATTTAGGGACTCTGAGCAGCTGAAGGGCTTGGTAATGACTCTATCTCCCTAAGAGGAGTAAAGAAGGGACTGACTTGGGGCTAATTTGTCTCAAAAAAGTGAGAATTCTAGATTAACAGTTTTACCCCATTGCTTCTTTTCAATGTCTAATTAATATCAAAATGTTAATTGCTTAGCCATGTCCAACTGTTTGTGACCCAATGGATGGTAGCCTGCCAGGCTCGTCTGTTTATGGAATTCTCCAGGCAAGAATTCTGGAGTGAGTTGCCATTTCCTCCTCCAGGGCATCTTCCCAACCCAGGGTTTGAACCCAGATCTCTTGCATTGCAGGTGGAATCTTTACCATATGAGCCATAAAAATATTTTTTAAATGAGAAGGCAATGATTGACAGGAGAGATATATTTAGAAAGTTACAAAATATTTTTCTAGGTTTTTATCTTTGCATCATACTAAAGTTCAGGAATTAAAATATTGAGTTTTCTCTTTTGAAATTTTTTATATTTTACAAAAGGAAGGTGAAGTTGCCTGCAACAAAAGATGCATCAGCTGCTTAATGAGATAAATATAAAATGTAGATCCCAGCACTGCTTTTCAAACCAGAGTAAATCTGTCAGAAGGAATATCATATCCATCGTGGCAGGAACTCAAAGTAATAGAAACATGACTGAGATTTCTAAGGCATCAAGGAGGGACTGTTAAGTGAATATTAACCAATAATTCAAAGATGAGATGTTGAAAAAACCAGAAGCAGACCATTGTTTGGAGGATGTCAGTGGTCTGTTTTTTGATAATGCCAGTTTCTTTGTAAAGAGGTGCCCTGAAATGTGAAAGGAGATGTGCAGGTCAAACCAGCACTGCTTCTATGATCCAGGTACCAATTTGGCCCAGTTTCCTAGCTTTCAGAGAAAAGGGGCCATATGGTCAGTAATACTGCTTTTCAAAGCAGAATGGGTGAAGCCTCATAGGTCCTTAGGAGGACATGTTTTTTATTTTGGCAAAGATAATATCTCTCTTTCCAGCTTTAAGATTAACAAGGTGAGTACAGAGAAGAATATCAAAGTCTAATTACAGATCAGTGACATAGAAAGTGTTCCATTACCAAGAGTCAAATGGGAAATGCCAGTGACTGAGTGGACGAATATGAAAGGCAGAATCCATGGAGACTATGATGTGACAACCAACAGGAGCATCTGAACAGATGGATTTGTAGATATAGGTTCTAATGATGGTGGCACACAGTTCACTGTTTAAAATTAATTTTCCCCTGAATATCTTTTGAAAGCTTTTGAAAGGTTCATCATTATGGGAACCTCCTTCCCACAGAAAGTTCTCTGATGGAGAGCCAAGAAAATGGTCACCTCAGTCTACAGATCATACCCAGAGAAGGCAAATTGCTAACCTAAAGCCACATAACATCATCTCAGGAAATAAATCTGGGGCTTTGATTCCCAGATCACTGTTTTCTTTGAGATTGTTGAAAGACAGATATAATTGATTTAACAAAATGCATGAAGGATGCAAATGGAAGGTGTTGAAAGTTCTAATAAATATAGCAAAGCAATACAAAAGCAGCCTGAGATCAGGAATATAGGCAGGAAATAGCCAGATGTGATTAGATTGGAGAAGGAGAACCCAAAACATCTGGGGAACAATAATTTGAAACAGATACTCTTCTAGAGAAAGAGATCTGGAAAGCAGTAGTGGGGTGAGAGCCTTAGTGGGTAGTGGGGTACAGAGTTAAGACAAATGGGGTCTCTGATGCTTGTGCAGTGGTCAAAACTGACTAATTGAATTTGGAAGCCACAGAAGGTCAATGGATACAAAGAGAGGATGTGATTCTTAGGGTCTAAGTGTCTGAGGCCATGTTCCTCCAGTCCTTCTTGGCTGTGCACTCAGATCTCTCTGACTTGAAGAGGAAGTCATAGATTCCCTGCTAACGAAGACAAAGCAGGGTTCTGAAAAAAATTGATCCCCTCAGTCCCCAGGGAAGCCGGAGCCCATGGGCCAGTTCTATACCCAGTCTCTCTTTTCACTCTAAAGTGCATTCAAATATTAC
This sequence comes from Cervus canadensis, assembly GCF_019320065.1. Classification (NCBI taxonomy): domain Eukaryota; kingdom Metazoa; phylum Chordata; class Mammalia; order Artiodactyla; family Cervidae; genus Cervus; species Cervus canadensis. The sequence goes on along the minus strand of NC_057399.1, from coordinate 47,148,355 downwards.
CATCGTCTTTGAGTGCCATACATTTAAAAAAGTTAGGACCCACAGGCCTAGAAGACACACCTCTGCTTGTTCTTCTTTCTAAATATTATCAGTAAACATTTTAGCATCAAATATTGTACACATATGAGAAGAGCCCAAATAATAGATTTCCAGCTTGATGAATTATATAAACTGAACATACCTGTTTAACCAGCCCCCAGATTAAGATGTTGAACATCACCAGAACTCTAGAAGCGCTTCCCCTCACCCACTATGGTAATATCTTCTTCTGATCGCTACTCACCTGCTAACAGCATGGATCAGTTTTGCCTGATCTTGAACTTTTTATATAGTTGGTGATTTTTACACCTGGCTTCTTTCATTCAACATTATGCTTGTGAGTTTCATGTATGTTGTTGAGTTTCATGTATGTTGTTGAGTTTCATGTATGCTGTTGCATTGTTATACATCTCCTATTTTCATTATAGTATAGTATTCCATTAGTATTATTATTAGTATATTTATATTACATATAGATATAAATATATAAATATTAGTATATGTTAGTAGTAGTAGTAGTATATAGTATTCCATCATATAGTATAGTATTCCATTGTATGAATATATTCAGTTTGGATCTGTCATGAAAATTTTTTTCTTCTGGTGAGCATATGTACACATTTCTTTTAACCAGCTTTTAAGAGTCTTTCAAGGTAACCTGCTTGGATTTCCTTTGTGTGTCTGAGGTTTTATGAGCTCAAAACACATTTAATTATTTTTCTTCCCTCTCTTTCTTGAAAAAAGATGAAAACAGCCAACCATGACTGTTAATTATTATTCTCAACTGAGGTCAAGATCTTTATGTACTTGATCAGAAACATTATTATAGAGGCTTATTTATAAGCATATTGTGAGAAACCTTTGTTCCAAAATTGAACCAGTTTTCTGTTCAGTGGTGCTACTGAAAAACACAGGATACTTGTCCATTGAACCTACTACAGATGAGGCATGGTGATCACCACTGCCCCACGAAAGAGAATGTTGGGGGGTCAGAACCAAGGGTTGTTAGCTGGATTGTCTTTTGGGAACCCCACAACTAACTTCAAAGATGGTGACCAACCTGTTTTTTTTTTTCACCCCAAGGTGCAACAAATATTATCATGGTCTGTGTATACCATAATATCAAAAAGAAATGTTTCTCTTTTGACACTTTAACAAGAACACTTGATAATTCTCTCTTCTCTAATAAAGATAGATCTGCTGTTCAATCACTCAGTCATATCTGATGCCATGGACTGCAGCACTCCAGGCTTCCCTGTCCTGCACTATCTTCTGGAGTTTGCTCAAACTCATGTCTAGTGAGTTGATGATGCCATCCAATCATCTCATCCTCAATCTCCCCCTTCTACTCCTACCCTCAGTCTTTCCAGAATCAGGGTCTTTTCCAATGAATTGGCGCTTCTCATCAGGTGGCCAAAGTATTGGAATTTCATCTTCAGCATCAGTCCTTCCAATATTCATTGGATTTCCTTTAGGGCTGATTTCCTTTAGGATTGATTCGTTTGATGTTGTTCAAGGGACTCTCAAGATTTTCCTCCAGAACCACAGTTCAAGAGCATCAATTCTTTAGTGCTCAGCCTTCTTTATGGTCCAACTCACATCTGCAGAGGTTTATTACCTCTGGAGGCCAAGATTTGTATAAGTCTCTTAAATATGCTTATTCCCAGACTCCATCCCTTCACCTCTTCCTCAGAAGAAATTCATTTTCCAAGGAAGACTAAGGCTATTCTATTTCCTCTTTGAGCAAGGAGACAAAGAAAGAAAACAAAATCAAGCTTTATTTATTGACAGGTCATCCTGTTCTAGGGACTGTGTTTCTCTCACAGCACACATTTTCCTGAGGCAAACTGGATACAATATGATGCATTATTTAGGAAACACATTTGCATTGGACTAACTGCCCAAGGCACTAACTGATATCAGGTATTAACACTGCAATGGAAAAGGAAAGAAAAATCCTCTTGTTTTGTTTGAATAGCTTTAGGATTTATCATTAAAAAATAGGCCTATCAGTTAAGGTGTTTTTCCCTCCCTTGTAAGTAACAGAAATGGACTCAGGCTAAACTGAACTACAGCCAACACCACAAAAGGATTTATTGGGAGGATACTGTGTAATGGCTAAACAGCAAGACCTCAAGGTCAGGAACAAGTGTGAGGAACAGGCATGCTTTCTCTCTAGGGTTAAAAGGTCCACCTATTTTGGATTAGTGCTCATTTCTTGGGCCATTCACTGTGGCTGAGGCAGTCTCAGGGGACCAGCCTAGGTTACAGGCCCTCTACCTCAGGGGCAGAAACGGGTTGGAAACACCAGGCTTAGACTTCCCAGGTGGCACTAGAGGTAAAGAACCCTCCTGCCAATACAGGAGACATAAGAGACCCTGGTTTGATCCCTGGGTAGGGAAAATACCCTAGAGGAGGAAATGACAACCCATTCCAGTATTCTTGCCTGGAGAATTCCAGGGACAGAGGAGCCTGGTGGACTATGGTCTATGGAGTCGCCAAACGCTGGACATGACTGAATCGACCTAGCACGTCGCACAGCTCAGCACTCTAAGGATGATAGCTGAAGTCATCAGCCTACCAACAGAAATAGGACAAGAAAAAAGGAAAAGTGGTCCGATAAAGGTGTAAACATTAGTAAGCGGTACAGGGGCCTGGGCTAATGACAACACAGGGAGATCTAGGAAAAGGCTTGACTTAACCATACATCATAATCAAAGGACAGGTTAGCTCGGTATAGCTTTGCGGTAGTTACACATTTTTTTTCTTATTAAAAATTATTCAATTTTCTGTAGGAAAGCATCTTTGTTATTGTCTGTCTTCCCCTTCATCCCACTGAAAGAATTTTTTAATAAAACATTTCTCAATAATATGAGGTTTCTTAGGAATGCAACTTTTATATTACAGTTAAAGACACACACACATATGTTGGGTAGGGTCTTCACATTCATATATGTAAGTGAGTGCATGCGTGCATGCTAAGTCACTTCCATCATGTCCAACTCTTCAGCGCTATGGACTGTGGCCTGCCAGGCTCCTCTGTCCATGGGATTCTCTAAGCAAGAACTGGAGCAGGTTGCCATACCCTCTTCCAGGGGATGTTCCCAGCCCAGATTGAATCCACATCCCAGTATGTCTCCTGCATTGGCAGGCGGGTTCTTTCCCACTAGCACCACCAGGGAGCCCACGTAGTGAGACTGGACTCTAGCTTTTCCTTACGATAGTACACTGCACTACGCTACACTACATACTATATGAGTTCCCAGCGTTCCCATTCTTTTAGCAGTTTGTTGACTTACCCTTACGTCTCAGGCTTTCTGTGAATGTGGGTGCTGGGAATATAGGGGCTGCTCATGGTGGACTGAGCCTGTGGAGTTTAGAGTTTAGCAGAGAAGACAGATGACAACAGCAGAATGTAATGAGTTCTTTGATAAGAGAAATACAGAGTGATATGGAATCAGAGCAATGTGTATAATAATACCTACGTTACTGGGTTGTTATATCAGGGATAGTGAATAAAGTACCTGATCTAAGGCAAAGCACATAGTAAGCACTCACAAAATATTATTGCTATTATTTGACAGCTTTTTCAAATTTTTTGAGTTGGATTATTAGTTTATACACTTTTTTAAGTTCCAGAGCCAAGTTTGATAATGTCTATTTCTTGAGAATATTGCCCACTTTATCATTAGCATAAAAGTATACAGAATATGATCTTATAATTTAAAAATCTTCATGTCTATGGTTATTCACACCTTCTTCTCCCTATTTTTCTCTTTTTTAGATTTAAGGAAAGGCAGTTGGGAAATTATGTTAACTTTTTAAAGTATTTTTATGCTTGAATATATTTATTGATTTTTTTTTTTACTTTTAAGTTAATTATTTATGTTCTCTTCCTCCATATCTTCTGCCAATTTTTCTGACAAATGTATTGCTTTCTGGCCTCTTAAATTTAATGCTTAGCTTATTATATTTAGTCCTTCTTAACAATTAAAACATTTAAGACTGAAGTTTTATCTGATATAAACTTGCCTTCATCCTAGAGGTTATGATATTTATTTAGTTACTTTATGAATCATATGTAATTCCAGTTTTTACTTTTTATTTTAATAAAGAGTTGCTTAAAAGAACATCTTAAAACTTTCAAATGGCTGATGTTTATTTCAACTTTTAAAATGAAGGATTTTTAGCAGCATGGTCAATTTTATAAGAGATTGATAAAATTTCTGTTTTTCTTAAAAGCATATCTTCTCTATAAATGTTTATCTTTTATATAAATTTTATTGTGAATATTTATAAATATATGTATTTACCTACATTTTATACATGTACACAACACTTTCTGGTTTTGTTAATGTTTCACAGGAGCCAAAAAAGTGCCATCTGTAGGCTGCAATGTTTGAGATGGATATTGTAGATATCTGTAGAATGATTTAATAAATCATTCTTATCAATAGCTAGTTTTCAGTTCCTCCGTGTCCCAGGTACTTTGGCATTAGAGAGCCGTATAAAACTGGCTCTCTTTTCATTGGGTTCTTTTCATTGGTCATTTGTATGTTTTTCCTGTCACTTTCCCCAACTTTAAACATTTTTCCTTTATACATTTGTATGTAGTGAGTTTGGCACACAAAATTTGCTGACTCATATCTTCATTATGAATTGAACCACCTATCCACATGAAATTATAATTGTATCTCATGTTTATTGCCATGAACCTTCATTTGTATTGTACTACTATTGTGACACCTATAGTTTTTCCAGGGGACAGGAAAGGGAATACATTTAATATTTTTAAATCTTTTTTACTTTATGTTTTAATAAACCTAAATAAATTTTTCACTTTTAATAAACTCTCATTGGGTTTAAAAATTTATTTTGAAGTTCTTTGTATTTTAATGACTTCAATTCATTTATTGATGTAGCTATTTTGATTTTACTTCTAATGTCATACTTTAATTATTCCCTGTAGTTGTCTTTGTTTTCCCCCATGTAGCCTGTAACTTACTTACTTTTATTTTTTACAGTGCTTAGAAGGCTCATTTTCCACCTCAGTTCCATTTCTTTCTAAGTTAAAAGATTGTTCTTTGATGGCTTGGATGGGAGGGGAGTTTGGGGGAGAATGGACATGTGTATATGTATATATGGCTGAGTCCTTTCACTGTTCATCTGAAACTCTCACAACATTGTTAGTCAGCTATATCCCAATACAAAAAAAAGTTAAAAAATTGTCCTTTGATCAATATCTCCTTAGTTATTAGTAAAAAAATAAACATGAATCTTTGGAAATCCTGTATTTTAGATAAATAATTTAATATTCTTATATTTTTTCATGTTTTATTCTAGCTTCATATTTCCCAACTTTTGAAAGCATAATTTGAGTAAACACTAAATTATTTTATTCAATTATTGCTATAATTATTATTTTTTATATGTTATACCTAATCTTTTAAGAATAATTTATAGACAACACTTTCTTTTGCAGCCATACTTAGTGCAATTGTTTAGACTGACATCCATGTGTAACTGACTTCAATATTCATTCTGAGTTTCTTAGCTGTACGATTAGTATGTATTATTATATAACCATTAAAATCAGAGGGCTTTTTTTAAAGGTAGAAATGACAAGTGCCCATACCAATCAGAATAGCAAATGCTTGTTAAAACTTTGCACAATGTTTTCTTACCTGGAGCACCAGCAGCTTTTTTGAGGGAGGTCCTGGAATCAGATATAAATACATCTTAATGGCTGTAATATAATAATTTTTTTTTCTTCTTCCTAATGCCAAAGGCAATCCCAAAGAATGCTCAAACTACCACACAATTGCACTCATCTCACACGCTAGTAAAGTAATGCTCAAAATTCTCCAAGCCAGGCTTTAGCAATACGTGAACCGTGAACTTCCAGATGTTCAAGCTGGTTCTAGAAAAGGCAGACAAACCAGAGATCAAATTGCCAACATCTGCTGGATCATCAAAAAAGCAAGAGAGTTCCAGAAAAACATCTATTTCTGCTTTATTGACTATGCCAAAGCCTTCGACTGTGTGGATCACAATAAACCGTGGAAAATTCTTCAAGAGATGGGAATACCAGACCACCTGACCCACCTCTTGAGAAACCTGTATGCAGGTCAGGAGGCAACGGTTAGAACTGGACATGGAACAACAGACTCGTTCCAAATAGGAAAAGGAGTACGTCAAGGCCGTATATTGTCACCTTGCTTATTTAACTTATATGCAGGGTACATCATGAGAAACGCTGGGCTGGAAGAAGCACAAGCTGGAATCAAGATTGCCGGGAGAAATATCAATCACCTCAGATATGCAGATGACACCACCCTTATGGCAGAAAATGAAGAAGAACTAAAGAGTCTCGTGATGAAAGTGAAAGAGGAGAGTGAAAAAGTTGGCTTAAAGCTCAACATTCAGAAAACTAAGATCATGGCATCTGGTCCCATCACTTCATGGGAAATAGATGGGAAACAGTGGAAACAGTGTCAGACTTTATTTTTTGGGGCTCCAAAATCACTGCAGATGGTGATTGCAGCCATGAAATTAAAAGACGCTTACTCCTTGGAAGGAAAGTCATGACCAACCTAGACAGCATATTAAAAAGCAGAGACATTACTTTGCCAACAAAGGTCCGTCTAGTCAAGGCTATGGTTTTTCCAGTGGTCATGTATGGATGTGAGAGTTGGACTGTGAAGAAAGCTGAGCACCAAAAAATTGATGCTTTTGAACTGTAGTGTTGGAGAAGACTCTTGAGAGTCCCTTGAACTGCAAGGAGATCCAACCCGTCCATCCTAAAGGAGATCAGTCCTGGGTGTTCATTGGAAGTACTGATGCTGAAGCTGAAACTCCAATACTTTGGCCACCTCATGTGAAGAGTTGACTCATTGGAAAAGACCCTGATGCTGGGAGGGATTGGGGGCAGGAGGAGAAAGAGACGACAGAGGATGAGATGGCTGGATGGCATCACTGACTCAATGGACAAGAGTTTGAGTAAACTCCCGGAGTTGGTGATGGACAGGGAGGCCTGGTGTGCTGTGATTCATGGGGTCGCAAAGAATTGGACACGACTGAGCAACTGAACTGAACTGACTGACTGAATGCCAAAGTCAAGTTTTTTCTCATAAAACCTAAAAAACCATAAACCTTACAAAACCTCTGCCTGTTGCAGGACCCATTCTAGAGATGAAGGATTTATGTTGAGTGTCCAGACTGAGGTAGAAAAGAAGAATTCAGCAGTGTGACTGCAATGATCACCTCATTTCAGATTTCTCTTCCCCTCTTGCTACTCACAAACCCTATCACTCAGCACCCTTTATATGTACGAGAAACTTCAGCATGATGATTCTGTCCGTTTTTTTTCTTCATTAAATGCTTTTTAGCCAAATGTTTGTCTTTTATCACTGCTTTCTATCACCCTACAGATTTTTGTTTTTTAAGGAGCCATTTGTTTATTGTCAAAAATTACTTTTCTGGTTCCCAGCACTTGTTTTAAACTGTGTGAGTGATGTTAGTGTGGCCCTAGCCATTGGAGGCCACCTGCCTCTGCCACCTTGCCAGAAACTGGGTCTGGCTGTGTGTGTACCGGTGTTAACCCTGTCCCTCAAAGAAAACCACATCAGGCATTTTGTCCTTTTTAATGCTGTGGTGGGCTTGTTCATCCTGTGTGAATGTAAACAGAGCACTCAGTTCTTGGAATTCAGGAAGAAATAACACTTGCTAGAAACTCCTGACAATGAACTGTTCACAAGACCCCTCACATTAAGCTGTCTGCAAGTTTTAAAAAGTGTTTCAAGGTTCTAAGTACTTTCTTTCATTTGAGGTCCTGAGATATTCCAATGAAAGGCCCTATGCAAAGGTCAGGGAGGCATGTTATTCTGGTTATTTCATATTTCAGGAATGCTTAAGCCAAATGTATACTTTTGAAAGTCTTTCTAGCTTCTCACCAAGCACAATCTTGATGTGGTTTCTACTGATCCTTGTTCCTCTGTGGGTTAGGTAAGAGAGAGTCACTTTTCTCACACAGACACATTGGACCTTGAGGGGGCTTAAGGATGGAAAAATATCAAAATCTGTGATTACTTCATGCTCTGCCCAGTCTTGGGTGAATGTGGCAGGCGTTTGGTTTCAGGATGTTGGTGGGTGTCAAGTGAGGGCTCATGAAAGTTCTCGGGTCTGAGTGGGGATTAGGGCGCCCCCATGCTGGGGGCTGCTCTTCTCAAGACAGGAGTGTCTGTTCAGACTGTAACGGAAGCAGTTGGCAAATTCTGAGAAGAAAAGGCTCTTTTAGAACGATGCTTTAGATTTTAAGAGAGAACTTTCTTAGAATATTTTTTACAGGGTATAGAAGTTACAGCAATAAGGAAGGGGGTAAAATCTCACAAGGCTGGTTGGCTAGGATTTCATGAAATGAGTGCTATCTGCATGAAGACTAAAAACAGGGTGATTCCTTACAATAACTATGTCCTTCAGATGCCAAGTGATTGGTTACAGATAGGGGTGAAGCAGACAGCTAGGCTGTTCTTGAGGCCTGGCACATTGAGCCTTGGAAACCCTCCTTGCTGACTTATTGAGGCTAGGGAGTCATGGTAAGAACAGAAGACCTGTAGTGAATGCTGTGCTAAGCACAGATTTCCATTATCTCAGTTAACACCTGTAACTGGTATTATTTCATTTTACAGAGGAACATATGAGTGACAGGTAGGTTAAACAACCGAGGTCACAGGGCAAGTTCATGGTTAAGCTGGGGTTTACCCGTAAGGTGTGTGCAAGCTCAGTTGCTCAGTCATGTCCAATTCTTTGCCACCCCACGGACTGTATTATAGTCCACCAGGTTTCTCTGTCCGTAGGATTTCCCAGGCAAGAGTACTGGAGTGGGTTGCCATTTCTTTCTCCAGGGGATCGTCCCAACCCAGGGATCAAACCCACATATTCTGCTTTGGCAGGCACTGAGACACTTATGCAGTGGACCTTAATTACTTGACAGGACGTAGGTTGCTCATTGGTCAGCCCTGGTTTCTCCCTCCCTATTTTTTTAGCAAACCAGCTGAAAAAACTATGGAGCCTTGCTAGTATTCCTCCCATTGGAGGGGCCAACCCTTAAGTAAGAGTTGGTCCCAGCCCCAGGATGGATGTTCCTATAATATCGCCATGACTCTCTTGAGCTATTTTTCAACTTCTGGGCAGGAGCCCGAGTAGGGGTCTATCTGGTTATTCTGGAAACAACCACAGCTGTGCTATTTTTTCCTTTATTTATGGTTTGTGATCACTGCCAGCAAATTTGTTTGAGGAGTGCATTTAAATATGCTACATTCGTATTACTGTACATGTATTCTGGGTGAAACATTTATGATAAATCAAGTTTTTAGGTGCCCTATGGGGAAGTGCCAATGGAAAAATACATAAGAAAACTTTTCTCTTAGCAGTAGTTACTTGAGGAAACAGGCTCTATTTATCTTGTGAGGGCTTATGTGAGATGAATACAGACCACCCAGAATCACAGTTCAGCCTATCACAAGAGGAAAACACAAGTATCCAAACTTAGCCCCAGGTTTCTTCAGGCCTGGGTGCTGCACCATATTCATCCCTCCCTTCCTCCTCCAGCTCTCCAGCCCAGCAAACCTGGCAAGCGCTGATGTTCATGGCAAGCCTTCTGCCCCACCCAATGACCTACCCTTCTCACTGCTTTCCTCAGTACTCTGCTCCTCCGATGGTTAACTCTATCATGCACCCACCCACCTGCACATTGAGGGCACTTTCTCAGAAACACCTAATCTGATCTGTTTGCCCTCCCTAGTCAAAACTGATCCCTGATGATAGTATCTTTTTATGATCTTTCTTTCTCAGTCCTGCTCACTGTTTGAAATTACGCATCTCATTTGTGTGACCTTTGTTTAATGCCTGTCTCCTTAACTAGACTTTACATTCACTGAGGGCGCATGCTTCTGTGAGAGTCTTGCACAAGTGTCTTGCCACATGGAAGGTGTTCCAGGTATCTGTTGAAGGACTATGCTTCTCCTGAGCTCCGTAGAAACACGTGTGTATAGTTTGCTTATTGTAGTCCGTCATTTCAAGTCTCTCTCTCTTCCATTGGACTGTAAGATCACTGATTTGAGTATTTATAATCCCGAATGCTCACCACAGTTGTTGTTAAATGTAAGTGTTCAATAAAAGGAAGTGAAATTGACTGGGGCTTGGATGACTTATACCTAAGCTTTATCATCAAGAGGAAGCATTTCAGTGTAATTCATTCTTATTAAGTACCTATTAAGTGTCAGACTCTATGTATGGTACTAAGGATATAAGAATGTGTAAACGGATAGTCAGGAAAGGAAGACATATACACAAAAAGGCAATTATAGCCAAAGTATTACATGTGTAATGAGAAAACGAAGCATAGAGTATTATGGTAGCACAGAGAATAGAGAGATGCCTCGTGTCCAAGCCTGATCTGAACCTTCAAAGTTCAGGGTTAGAACTGTGACGTGTATGTGTGTATGTGTGTGTGTGTGTGTGTGTGTGTGTGTGTTGATTGTGGGTGCTGGGGGAAATAATCAAGCATGTGACTAGTAGCAGTTTGATACTGCTGAAATATAAAGTCTCAGGCAGGAGTGGTGGAGGTGAGGTTAGAGGGGATGTCATGGAGGATCTTGGAAGGCATGTGAAAGAATGTGTGATCTTTCCTTTATGTTTGTCTCCACAACCTGGACATTGTGATTGCAGGAGTTTTTCTTGGTCACTGAAGCCAAGAACAGCATTACAGAATGCAGGAAAATTTCAGACACTAAAGTTGAATCACTGATGCAGTCATTCCTATAGTGAATGCTTACTTAGTATCTACTAAATACCAGGCATGGAGGATAGATACAGATTCAAATAGGATACCCTGCATATTCTTGAGCAGCCCAGTGTAGTGAGGGAGACAGAGTAAGATACAATGAAATAATTCCACAGTTCTCAAGTATTTTGACTTTCAGTTCAGTTCAGTTCAGTTCAGTCACTGAGTCGGGTCCAACTCTTTGCAACCCCATGAACTGCAGCACGCCAGGCCTCACTGTCTACCACCAACTCCCGGAGTCTACCCAAACTCATGTCCAATGAGTCAGTGATGTCATCTAGCCACCTCATCCTCTGTTGTCCCCTTCTCCTCCTGCCTTCAATCTTTCCCAACATCAGGGTCTTTTCCAATGAACTGGCTCTTTGCATCAGGTGGCCAAAATATTGGAGTTTCAGCCTCAGCATCAGTCCTTCCAATGAATATTCAGGACTGATTTCCTTTAGGATGGACTGGTTGGATCTCTTTGCAGTTCAAGGGACTCTCAAGAGTCTTCTCCAACACCACAGTTCAAAAGCATCAATTCTTCTGCGCTTTAGGGCTTCTTTATTCTGCTGAATATCATTGAATATCTCCCCAAACTTTTATGAGGGCTATATATATTATTAGAAATTAAAACAAATTTGTAAAAGATGAATTAAATGACTCTCTTAAATAAATTACATGCTAGCATAAATATTTTCAAAGTAGCTATATCTTACCACTCTTTTTCTTTCACAAAAATTTACTGAAGAGAGTACAATATGTTATTTTGGTTGAAGAACATGAAGAAAACCCAGCCTCACACAGATGTGTAGGTGGAAAAGGGGGAAGTGTTGCAATAGCTTTTTCAGATAATTGTGGAAATTCTTTGATGCTCCACCAAAACTTGACAAGTGGTAGTTTCCTAAAAGTTAATTGAAATGTAGAATCTGAAACTAATCCATAACCTTTCTTTTTAATTCTGTCACACAAAAATTTATTGGCCTGGCGGGTCGAGGGCGGGGCGGGGCCAGCGGGCAAAAAAAAAAAAAATTTATTGGCCCACTTTGTACTTTGAATGGATCTTTTAACCAGGTAGGATTTTGTAACATCAGGTATTAGTTATTTGGAAAATATTGGTTCACTGAGTGAACCACAGATGCATTTCCTTGTAAAACATCAAATCATAATATAAACGAAATATGTAATAACATAGTAAAATATCACAAACATAAGACATTACAAAATCCATAAACATCACTGTTGATGTCATCAGAAGAGAACACAAGTATCAGGAAACCATAAAGCTCATGGTGACAAGTTTACCAAAATTTGCAGTTTTGTTTAAAAGTTCCGCTTTCATCACTGGCCACGAATAGTATCGGCTGTTTTCTTTAAAGCTATAGGTTTACTTAGGTCATTTTCTAGAAAACATCAGCCAAATACCTAGCTCAAAATAGTCTCGGTTTTTATATGTCATTCTTTCAAGTAAAAATGGCTTTCCATGGAAAAAGTAATTCAGCTTGCAACTGAAGCATGTAAGTGCGTTTCTTCAATATGTTCATAGAAGTAAATCATCATATCTCAATGTGCAGAAGTGCTTTGAGTCTATGTCCCATTTTGATGCAGAAATTTTAAATGTGGGCTGAAGGGTCAAGTTGAATAAAAAGTAATCTTCTTATTGCTTCATCAGGCATCACCATTTGTTTTTACTTTCGGTGGGTAAAGAATACAGTAACTCCTGGCACAGTTTGGTGCCATCACTGTGATTTGTGCCAAGATGAAAGCAGCTTTTTTCAGTTGTTTATAATTTGGGGGGGTATTATTTGCTTTCATATCTTATGACCATATTATTCTAAGTATGTCAAAGGTTTTTTCTGTATATGGAGATGTAACCTACATTTCGTCATTGTTGTCTTGTCACAAAGTCATGTTCGACTCTTTCACCACCCCATGGACTGTAGCCCACCAGGCTCCCCTGTCCATGAGATTTCTAGGCAAGAATACAGGAGTGGGTTGCCATTTCCTTCTCCAGGGGATCTTCCCAACCCAGGGATCTAACTCATGTCTCCTGCATTGGCTGGAGGATTCTCTACAGCAGAGCCATCAGGGAAGCCCTATGTGAGCAGTTTTATCCACCATTATTTTGTAACATCAACACAAGGTCAATGTGGTTTTTCCAAAATTAATCAAAAGATTTTTTAGAAAATGTATGGAATATTATTTCAGCACTACTCATGCTTGTTATCAGGCATTCAAATAATGGATAATCTTCTTTAATGATTCGTTGGTGCTGATATTGGACAAATATCAATACAAGCAAAATTGTTGTTTGTAGATTATTCCATTTGTGAGGCAAAAGTACAATTCTACTGGCAACTCAGTCTTCGTGTTTCCAGCTAAACCTTTTTAATTCAAGGAATTACCGTAGTATTGGAATGTGATGGTGCTTGAATTCTTTTTACTGACTTTTCATATAGCAGGTATTTAGCAATTCAACTACAGAAGGCTTTATTGTCTCAGCTACTGTATATGCTTTTCCAGCCAATGCAATTTGATGGTTTACCCTGTAAGATGCCTCTGGGGCATCTTCATTTCTAGTTCAAAGGATGTAAGCAATAATTTTTGGCTTTTAAGTCTTCACTACATCTATACTTAAAATAGTTTTAAGTCCTTTAACTTCAAACTCTGAATCTGCTTTTTAGTAAACTTTTGTTGAATTTTCTTTTGTATGTTGAGTTTATTTCGGCCAAAGAATTAAGTCATGTGAATCTGTTCCTGAACACACTTTTTTTTGTTGTTGTTACTAGAAGGAGAGTTTCTGTCCATAAATAAATGTTGAATAAATACTCAAATAATGTAGATTTGAAAGGTTTCCTTTTCACACATTAGGTATCTGCTAATGTGTACAGACTGTGGGACTTTCCAAGTGGCTCAGTGGTAAAAAATCTGCCTGCCAATTCAGGAGACTCGGGAGAGGTAGGTTTGATCCCTGGGTTGGGAAGATCCCCTGGAGGAGTAAAATGGCAACCCACTCCAGTATTCTTGCCTGGAAATCCCTTGGACAGAGAAGCCTGGTGGCCTATGGTCCATGGGTTCACAATGAGTTGGACACAACTGAGTGACTGAGCATGCAATGTGTATATACTATAGGTCATCTCAAAAATCAGGAATGATGAAGCACCCCTGCACTAGAGTTTGGGTTGAGATGTATTTTTTTCTAGTTAGTGATAATGTGTTTTCCCATTTTACCCTGGGCTCCAAGTCCAGGATTGTAGGTGTTCATTCAGAGTGTGAGGGACAGCTTCTAGCTCCAGGACAGAGCAAATTTCACTATTTCATATGCTGACCACCTCTCCCTACCTGAATGACCCTGTCATGGGACTACAATGCAGCACACACTTAATGCCCAGTGTAATGCTATCAGCCTAAAGATGAGGTTTTAATTGTATTAAGAGCAGCATGAACAGTTCTCACTGAAGGGAATTCTGAAGCCATCTAGACCATGGATACATAGAATTGAAGAGACCTTAAGTGACTTGCCTGAGTTCACCTGCTAATCCACAATAGGACTGACTGAGCCAACAGTGAATGCTTTGATATACAGTGGAGCTGAATTAGGAGCAAATTTACATGCAACTTTAGGGACAGCTCCCTGCCATAAGAAGGAACTACATCATCTAGCTTAATTGTCACAACAACAAAAGAATCATGTCCTGTATTAGGTAATGGGGCTCCACACGGAAAGCAGTAGGGGTAAATCCTCTTGCCAAGCCCCAGAGAGGTCTCTGCTCTCACCCTCATCACAGCTGGGCTGGATGCTGCTCTGAAAGGAAAATGGACAAGCTAACCTACCCTTTTTGTTTGTTTATCCCTTTAGGTCAGTGCTTCTTCAGCTTTAGTGTGAAAAGCATTATTATTCAGAGATATATGTAATTAATGTGAGATTTAAGGATATTCAAACCAATTTGGCTAAAAAACAATATTTGCCAATCTTGAAACCTAACTCTGGGTAAGTGGAAATCCACTTCACGTTGGTTCATTAGAGATTCAAAATGCATTTAAATGAGTTGTTTTCCAAATTAAAATTTTTAAGTATAAATTTCAAAAAGTGAAATTGGAAGAAGCATTTTGGGGAAACCCTGAAAACTACTGCTTTCCATACTAGTACCTTCTAAACCCATTCCTGGTCTCAATGCCAGTTACTAAGGGATTCTATAAATTACATACATTTCGACCCTTCCCTCCCACTTCTTTTTCTATAATCCAGCAATACATCCCACTTGCCTTTCTCCCCTCTTCTTCTCTGTCCCCAAACAGTCTTTTTTGGAGCATTCAAATTCCAGAGGAGAACTGTGAACTCTGACTCCCCCCAAATCCAAGCCAACTTTTACAGTGTCTTATTCTGTGTTTTTATGCACAGGCAATGCCTCCCCATCCTTCCTCTGCCCCCAACCTACACTGTCCCGTCTGGTCCAGCTATCACAATGTTTTCCCACCTGGCAAACAGCCTCACTGAATTCTGGGTGGCAGGCATTGACCAGACTTCAATGCAAATGGTCCTGTCGAAAATGGCACCAACTTAGGTGAAGAACAAAGACTCTCTGGCTTCAAAGCGGAAACTCGTTCCTGCACAGAAGGGGTTTCACACAACCCCGGTTAACAACAACAACCACCTCAGGGGAAGAAAAGGCCCGGACTACAAAGACATGCCAAGCAAGCAGCCATCGGCGCTCCCTTTCTTTTTCTGGTGTGTTTAGCACAAAACCTGATCAGGAGAGCAGTTCTTTGATAATTGCGTGGACCATGACTGCCACTAGTAGCACTTCTTATGTCTCATAGATCCCAGCAATTCATGGAGAGTTGAATGTTCTGTGCTCACTCAGGCTTAGAGATGTGCAGTGCACACACACACACATCCGTGCACACATAGCGTGGAATGGAATTGGTTTGTTAGCCAAGGACTCTGGCAACTTCCCAAAGATTACAGGTCAGTTCATGTTTTTCCTTTCCTTCCCTTTAATTTTTTGTGTGTGATTCTCTCTTTTTCTCCTCATTCTAGTTAACTGCTGAAGTATGGCCGTACCGCACTGGCAAAAGCATACTTGCTGTAATTGTCCTGTTTTTGAGGAAAAGAAGTTGAGAATAGTGGGAAAGTAGAGGCTGATGACCTAGGGAGAGAGAAAGAATGAAGTTTTAAAATAACAAGTCTTAAAAAAAAAAAAATAACAAGTCATTTTTAACCGTTATGTGTCCCCTCCCTGTAAACCCAAAGAAGAGAACTAAAAGAACAGTTTTCAGCTTGGTCTGGCTCTAACTCAGAAGAAAAAGGCCAGGGGTGGGGGGGGGGGCGGGATCAGTCTTTTATGGAATGTGACAGGCAATTAGTAAATAAATAAATCAAACAAAATATTCTTAGGTGTTCATTATTTTCCTGTTGCAGCATTTTTTCCCCAGCTTCTAACATGATGCCTCCCTTTTCACCCCTCAATCCCTCACTTCCATTTTTCCCTAAACTGTCGGGCCCTTTCTGTTCTTCCCCCCACGTGGTCTGTTATCAGCAAGGTGGACAAGAGCCAGGCTCAACCATGGTTCTTTGCCATGTCACTAGCTACACCAGTTGTTGATGAAAATCTGGCACTGAGAGATGAGGCCATCTGTGGTGAAGTTTAAACCTATTTACCTCTCTGGCAAGCTGGTTGAAGCCTCTCTTTCTCTGTATTCAGTGAGGCTGAAGATGACAAATGCAGTGGGATTAAAGCCATGGGATGAAGTTTGGGCACAACAAAACCCTTCCCCAAAGACAGCTCCTGAGAGCTGTTAGCCGTAAGGATAAGCAAATTCCCCATGTCTGGCATGTGCGGCCCAGGGGCTCCCCAGCCCTGGGTTCTGCTTTCTGAGC
The DNA here is from genome assembly GCF_019320065.1 of Cervus canadensis. Classification (NCBI taxonomy): domain Eukaryota; kingdom Metazoa; phylum Chordata; class Mammalia; order Artiodactyla; family Cervidae; genus Cervus; species Cervus canadensis. The sequence goes on along the minus strand of NC_057399.1, from coordinate 47,131,613 downwards.
ACTTGAAGGAACAAGACAACTGGCCAAGTTACAGGCTGGACTCTGGGTCTTGAGAGATGCGAGTACTCTGTTGAATGATCTTGGAATGATCCTGGGCTGTATTTTTTGGTTTGCAGGGCCAATCCCTGTTTCAGAGAACTGTTTTCAGATATAGTTAATGAGCAACAGAAGAAAACCCTTTGCCTTTAAAAGCAGACTCCACAGCCTGACCAATTACCTGAACCCCATGACATTTGAGTCCAAAAGACTTTGGTTGTTTCCCAAAGTCCAATCAACCCATAAAGCTACCAGCAAAACTATTCAGACAAGCATGAAGTAAGCTCTGAAGTCAATGCCAAAAGCTGTGGACAATGGCAGGATCCCTGGGCAGAGGCCAATTTACCATGAAGCTAATAAAGCTTAAGCTTCTGGGCCCCTTTTGAGGCCCTGAGAGGGATCCTAGCAATGTGTTCACATGTTTGTAGCAAAAATAAGGTATTTTTAAGTCCAATGAGTTGACTGCTGTTTCTGTTTCGACTTCTGCTGTATTTCCCCCATTTTGTGGAGCTGGAGTGATACAAAGCAGTTGAGTTGGAGATTCATTCAGTTTGGGCTTTAGTGAGTTAGATTTATGAGGATCAAACTCACTTCTTCGTACGGTTACTTTATTGCTGTCCATCTTGGTATAAGAATGGCTTCTAGGTACATGCTTTCAGACTGGCCATGTGACTCAAAGAGGCAGGGCACAAGGAGAAGATAACTCTCCATATGAAAATCTCCCCTGGTGCTTGGCACTGAAAATATGTACTTAATGAAGGAGGAGAAACTGGATTTGAAATGTATGGAATCAGAAGTTAGTCTGTTAAATGGGGATAAAATATATTGTCAGGTCATTATGAAGATTAGACAAAATGAGGTGTGTGGCAGTGTTAACCAGCATCTGGTATAAATGGCAGGGAAATAAAGGTACTTTTCTTCTTTCCTTTCCTTTTAAACACAGGCTTTTTAAAAGTTACTTGTTTATTATTTTGGCTGTGCTGGTCTTAGCTGCTGGGCAGGCTTTTCTTTAGTTACAGCAAGTAGGGCCTACCCTTCGTTGTGATGTGCAGGCTTCCCACTGTGGTGGCTTTTGTTGTTGCGGAGCGCAGTCTCCGGGCACTCCAGCTTCAGTAGTTGCAGCGCATGAACTCAGTTGTTATGGCCTTTGAGCTTAGTTGCCCCGAGGCATGTGGGACATTACCGGGTCAGGGATCGAACCCATGTCTCCTACCTTGGCAGGGAGATTCTTTACCACTGAGCCACCAGGGAAGCCCTAGCTCTTTTCTTTCTTACTTGAAGCATTTCAGTATCTTCACTATAAAAACTGATTATCAGAAAACTTGGGAGACTGTGATAGTCTTTGAAACTTATTATTTTTTTTAAATGTCTGATGTTACTTCCTGCTCCTCCCATTTTTTTGCCCGTTTACTGTCAAAGTGGATTGTTGGAGAAAATATTGAGGAGAATGGTTATTTAGGTTCTAGATCATCAGAAGTACTCTCACACTAACTAATTAAAAATGTAAAACCTCTTCAAGATGTTTCATAGTGGCATTAATAGTAAGCATCAAGACCTCCCAAATGCTACTGGGAAGAAGCAAAGTCCATCTGAAACTACCAAGCAGCTCTCCGCTTTATTGATTGCTAGATTTTCTGAGGATAGGAGGAACATTTCGGGGCTTAATAACACAGTGGCTGTTCTGTGACATGGGTGCTCAACAGTGACTATTACACCTCTCTGTTCTTTTGATTGGTTCAAGGTATGTAGCCTCTATCCAGTCTGAGTTTTAAAGATCAAACTGAAATGGACCACTTATTCTCCATTTGGTATCATTTCTAAAGTAATGGCTGAAATCATCTCTAACTGTAGAGAGAGAAAATAAAATGACACCTGAAACATTCTTGTCACTTAATAAGCAAATTGGCTCACTAGAGATGAGCTTCTTTTTTTTTTTCTGCAGGGGAAAAAAAAAGGCCTTGTGTCCCTGTCTCCTGCCTAGGCTACCTTCTGTCTCACTCCTCTCTGCTTTCCTTTCCCTGCACCCTCCAAAAGAAAAGAGGTGCCTCATTGTACTGCAAGCAAGCTTCTCCACATCAGAGAACCAGCTCTCCTTCCCTTTTAGCCCCGGCATCACCTTGGTGAAACTTCAAGAATGTGCCCAGACACAAAAGAGAATTTGCTTCTCCTTCTGGGAAACTGCTCTCTCAGGGCCCCATTAGGTTTGTCAGGGCCAGCTGAAAGTTCAGCAATCTTAACTGTGCTTCAGGAGGTCAGACCCAGCTGAGGTCCCAGCTACTAGGTGTCAGCTCCTCGGGGTGAAGGGTGAGAGAGAGGGAGAGACGCAAGGGGACCCCGGAGTGTCCCCCAAAGGACCTCTCTCCAGCACCCAGCCACCAGGAGTGTAGGAAATAATTCCTCTTTTGTCTGCCAGCTGGCTTTCAAAGTGATTGGGATGAGTCCGCGGGACCTGTCTGGGAAGCTTGTTAAACTGCATGGAGTAAGTCAGAGAGAGGGAGGGGTGGGGAAAAGATTAAAGGGCGAATACAATCTGTGTGAGGCAGTGGCCCTGACTCTAAAGAAGCAGACGGTCTAAGGGAAGGAAGAGCTCCCCTTCAAAACCAGAGAGGACATGCAATGCAAATGACCCTGCGTGCAGCTGCCTCTGGCAGGCAGCCACCCGCCTCCCAGAGAATAAAGTCAGAGCAACAATCCCCTCCTGAACCCTGAAGCTTAGTGACTTCAAACAAGAAAAAAGAAAAGTGACATTTTTTTTTTTCCTTTCCCGAGTGAACTCATCCATTCCCCAAACTGTGCTGATGACCTCATCACCTGCAGCTGTGCACGCCAAGCTCTTCTCCTCACCTCAGCTCCCAGGGATCACATCTGGAACAGAGCCTCGGTACCTGGGGCTGGCACATCTGGAGGGAACTGCCTTTGAAAGTGGATCACGTTGTAACTTCCTTTCACTCTTGATGCAGCCAAGTGGCAGGAAAGTCCTCAGCGAACTTGTGCTTTGGAGAAGGCCCTCTGGAAAGCATTTGGAGGGAAAGTCAGGGAGGTCATGGTGACTGTTTCTGGTACCTTTTCATTTTCCACCTTTTACACTTGTGGGCAAGTGTGCAGACCTGACCTTAGAAATGATACTCGTCTCTCTGGTTCAGTTCTGCTTGGGTTCATTCTGGAGTCTGGCAAGACTCTGACTGATGAAAGTTATTTAGGTGTTAACTGATATAGATAATGACCCCAATCAACAGAATTAAACTGACTTTAGAAGCAATCACAGTAGATATGGCCCCCAAACTATCTGTATCCTGGGGAAACATACAAACTTAAGAACGGGACTGTTCTCTACTGTGAGAACACAAATTGATCCAACCAGCCTTTAGGAAAGCAATTTGGCAATCCTCTCTATATCAAGGACCTAAAAATGCTCATATGCTTTGATCCAGAAGATCCATTTCTGGGAATCCCTCTTACAGATATTATAAAAACTCATTAAACTATAGTAAAAGATCTTCACTATAGCATTGCTGCTGCTGCATTACATATTACAAAAAAAACAAAAGACCCCTCCCCGCCACAAAACACAAAGAATCTAATTAAATGTCCAACTTTAGAAGAATAACTATGGTACATCTGTACTATGGAATATTACACAGTTATCAAAATGATGCAATATTGCTTTCATTGCAATGCCTTGGACATGCAAGTCTGGAAAACAGCAGAATACAAAGCATAATTTCAAGTTATATATACACAAATTCCACCAGAATTATCTTTAGGAGGGATCAGATTACTGACATTTATTTTTATGCATTTCTATGCTTCTAACTTTTCTATAGTGGCTATGCCTTATTTTTATAATTAGGAGAAAGAAGTTATTTAAAAGGTGGGTATATCAAATCTTTGATAGATCAACGCCCCTGGCAAGATGTAATGAATTATTATCCTAATTACTATTATACCTAACACTTAAAGCACAGGTATTAGGCGGGTAACATACACAAGTGAACCAGGAATGGTATAAGAAAATGTCAAACTATAGAAGAGATTATCTCCGGTTTCAGCTGATTGTTATCATGTGGAGACACAGAAAGCTCAGAGTTGCTGATTTTTCTAGAGAAGCTCTAAGGTAATGCTTGCAGTGGAATCTACTAATTTTTAAATGAAGACAATAAACGTATGTTTAAAAAGTTGACTGCAAGCGTTGGACAAACAAAAAACCCAGCTATTGGTCATCCTTTTGAAATCTACTCATAGACAATGCAGGCCTGCAGGACATGTTGTCATCCTGTGAAACCATCCACTAGCCTGGGGGTCTTCTGGGCATGTCATTTCTCTTCATTACTATTAATAATGCTGCAGTGAAGAGGCTCCCATGTCTGTATTTTCATATCTAAGCAATTATATCCTTAAGGTGAACTTATCAAAGGTGGGTTTTAGATTCAAATGGTATGAACATGGTTTTATCTTTAATGCATAATGTCAAATAGTTTTCCACCAAATTCAAGCAAATTTATGTTTATATTTACTGTTCACAAGAGTCTTCATTTCTCATACTCTCACCAGGACAGAGGTTTGTGAAGCTTTTTCATATCATTGATTTTAGAGATGAATATTTATATCAAATTATATTTACTTACATCTCTTTAATTAATGGTATTAAGCAGACATGTGTTTATTGACCTTTGGTAAATACTTTTTATTTTTTATATTGCCTGCTCATATTTTTACCCATTGAAAAATTGTCTCCTGACTTTTTCTTATGGCTTAGGACTTCTTTTTATACTCAGAATATTAACCGAACTAACTCAACATTGTAAAGCAATTATACTCCAATAAAAAAATTAAAAAACACTACTCATTTGCCTCTTAACCTTGTATAGTGGGATAAAATTTTTTATAATTTTAACACCTGCCATGACAGTATTTGAAGTGGGAATTTAATTTTGCTTAAGAGAATACATTAATTGGTAATTTAGATCATAAATATGAGAGTTCAGTTTATGTGAAAACAATGAAGCACAGAGACAGCTAAACACAGTGGAGTGCTGGAAGATGTTAAACAAAAGACACAATAAAATAGAGAAAAGTGGAAGATTTTTATAGCACATGTAATTGGTATGTATTAGTATCCAGTATATATAAAGAACTCCTTCAGTTCAGTTCAGTCGCTAAGTCGTGTCTGACTCTTTGTGACCTCATGGACTGCAGCACGCCAGGCTTCCCTGTCCATCACCAACTTCTGGAGCGTGCTCAAACTCATGTCCATCGAGTTGGTGATGCCATCCAACCATCTCATCCTCTGTTATCCCCTTTTCCTTCAGCCTTCAGTCTTTCCCAGCATCAGGTTTTTTTCCCCAATGAGTCAGTTCTTCGCATCAGGTGGCTAGAGTACTGGAACTTCAGCCTCAGCATCAGTCCGTCCAAAGAATACTCAGGACTGAATTCCTTTAGGATTGACCAGTTTGATATCCTTGCAGTCCAAGGGACTCTCAAGAGTCTTCTCCAACACCACAGTTCAAAAGCATCAATTCTTTGGCACTCAGCTTTCTTTATAGACCAACTCTCACATCCATACATGACTACTGGAAAAACCATAGCTTTGACTAGATGGATCTTTGTCGACAAACTGATGTTTCTGCTTTTTAACGTTGTCTGAGTTGGTCATAGCTTTTATTCCAAGGAGCAAGTGTCTTTTAATTTCATGGTTGCAGTCACCATCTGCAGTGATTTTGGAACCCCCGAAAATAAAGTCTGTCACTGTTTCCATTGTTTCCCCATCTATTTGCCATGAAGTGATGGGACCAGATGCTATGATCTTAGTTTTCTGGATGCTGAGTTTTAAGCCAACCCCTTTTTTTTTAAGCCAACAAAGCCAACTTTTAAAAACTCCCACAAATTGAGAGAAAAAAGCAGACAACCAATTTAAAATATGAACAAAATATTTGAATATAGTAGAGTTTGTCTTCACAAAAAAAGACATCCAAAAACCAATAAATATATGGAAAATTTCTAAAACATAATTAATAATCAGCTAAATGTAAATTAAAACATAAAGAAAAGCACACCTATCAGATGTTTACTGCCATTAAATGTTTTTGAGAATATGGAATATCAGGGATTCTTAAAAATTGCCAGTGGGGCTGTAAAACCTTTAGGAAAAGTTCCTAATGTAGATACATATATCCCATGACCAAGGAAGATGGAGATATATATACACATATAAATTTCTACAAATATGCATACTTTTATATCAAGATATATTTGTCTATATGTGTGTGTATATATATCTATATGTATAGATAGATACACACACACACACACACACACACACACACACACAATAATGTTCACTGAAGCCTTGTTTATAATTTCCTCAAACTGAAAAGAACTCAAATAGCTATTAGCACAGAATAGATAAAATGTGGTATGGAAAACTATACAGCTGTGAACACAAATACATTAAAGCTACATGCTCCAGCATGGGTAAATCTTACTAACATGGATTGGGAGAAAGAAAAGAGAGGCATAAAGAACATAGCAGGTGTTATTCTTTGTATACAAAGGTCAAAAAGAGACTAAATTATATAATTTAGGGATGTATGCTCAAGTACTAAACCTACAAAGAAAAACAAGGATATGATTACTAATTATTTAAAAAATTAAGGGCACAAATAGTAATTAGACCCTGGAGAAGGAAATGGTAACCCACTCCAGTATTCTTGCCTCGAGAATCCCATGGATAGAGGAGTCTGGTGGGCTACAGTCCCTAGAGTCGCAAAGAGTTGGGCATGACTGAAGCAGCTGAATGCACAATAATTAAAATATTGGCTGTTTCTAGAAGTGGTGGTTGTGATGGGGTGAGTATTTTTGTATGTGTGTGTGGTTTTCTTTTGAGAAATGTCTTAGAGTGTCAATGATCTCTTTCTTGATGTAGGTGTTTGCTATTTAACTTTTGAACTTTTCTGATGTATTTTACGTTTAGCAATAAAATAGAAATTTCAGAAGTTAGAAAAATACAGAGAAGTGAGGATACAGGAGGCAAAAAGAAATACTGGGAGAAAAGGAGCTAGATGACATAGCAGGGGGTTGAAGCCTGCAGAAAAATACTGTTAGTGATTTCTTCCATCAGTGGAGTGTATGAAGTAGTTTTTAGGACAAAATTATTCAATATTCAATTTGCTATTGCTGTACATGTTTCGTCACCCTAGACATTCAATAAATTTCATTAAATATGTAAATATTTTGTCTGAGATTTCAAGGAAATCAAAGAAAAGTAACCAAATTGGTTCATTTCTCCCTTCAAAGAGAGGGAGATGTATGTAGAGTCAGATCAAGAGTTCTTTAAGAAAGCTGAGTAGTGACTATGAGCATATGAGTGCAGGGTGTGTACAGAAATCCTGGGGAGAAAGCAGAGGGTCTCGCAGAATCTAGAGTAGGGGTTTATGCCTCCAAAGAGTACTGCCTATCTGAGGCCCATAAATACTGGTTGATGACAAGATTTTCTCTTCTTCTTCCTTCTACTTCTTTAGTCCGCACACAAATTTAAGATTTACAGATAATCAAGTTCAATAGTCTTTACTTTTTGACTTTTGGATTTGATAATGTGCTTGAAAGACTCTTCTTCATTTTTAAACATTTAAAGTCCTTGATTTGCTTAGAATCCTACCCAGGGTAAAAACAGAGGGAGAGTTCAATTTTGTTTTCCCAGAGAGCCAGCTCAATCTTTTTCTCTGATAATTTAAAATGCCTCATTTGATCACATATTAAATTTCATATTTACATACTCTCAATTCTACCGGTTCTAGTCCTCTGTTATTCCTATGTTTTTATTACTATTGTTCTAAGATACATTTTAAAATCTGATAAGAAAAAATCTTTCTTGCCAGTATTTTCTTGCACTTCCTCTTAGATGATTGTGTCAAATACATCTTAAAATCATTTTGCCACGTTTTAAAGCAAAATAAGATAAAATCAAAACAAAACCCCATTGGGGCTTTGATAGAGAAGTCACTGAATTCACAGATTACTTTCAGTAGCAATATAGCATTTTCTTATTCAAGAACCTTCTGTTTCCAATTATTCAATTATTTTTGTATGTTTCTCTATTGTGTTTTCTATTTTTCTTCATTAACATCCTAAATATTTCTCATCTCTAAACAAACTATCTTGTTTATGGGTTTCAGCATCCAGTATTAATTTTAGAATCTCATTTGGTAGATATTTATTTTTGCATTAAAGGATTAGCTGCATTTCATTAGAGGATATCAGTGGAGTTTTAAAAAATACATTCTATTTCCTTCTGTTTAATATTTGGCAAGTCTTCCCAGATTCTGGCCCTGAGTTGACAGTCTTTGTTTTGCGTGCTTTGAGTTTTCAAGTTTCCTTGTTTTTCTGTGTCTCCATAGATGATATTTTAGTGGGAAACTGGGAGGATACAGGAGGAAACTCCAGGCAGGCACCATTTTAAATCAGAAATCTGTTCACTGACTAAAAAGCAGTAGAATCCCAAGGCATAATTTATGTATCTTAGTGCTGCTCAAGGTTGCAGATCTAGCCTGTTGCTTTCTTTATTCAAACCCATTCCTGTCACTTCAATTGATATATGCATCTCATATCTGTGTATGTTTGAGTTTTAAATGTACATGATTTCAAGGTGTACTTACTATACAAAGTATGTGGCCATATTCTACCACCTGGCGTTGTTTCTTTTCATCAGACCAAACCAGAGCAAGGATCTTGCTACTTTTATTTAATTCCAACTTTAGTCCTTTTATGATAATCAAATGTCAATTGCTCAGAACCAGGGATGGAAAAGCACTATACTGTGTGCCAGGGGGTTCTTGAAATAAAAGGTTGGGTAATTTATATTTTTAATATAAGTGATTTAGAGCCTGAGGCTTTGATCCAATTAAGTAGAGAATCAAATTAGCTGGAGATTAAATGAAGATGGAATAAAGAGAAGTCTTGCTGGCTCCTGAGTTTTCTAAAGAAGGCTTGTTGGAGTGCAGGATATTCTCAGTCTGGGCTGCACATTAGAATTGCTTATGGAGCTTTAAAATATACTGATGCCCAGACCCCACCCCAGAGATTTCAATTTAATTGGTCTGATGAGTTGCCTGGGTATCAAGAATTTAAAATTTTTCCCAACTGATTCTTGTATGCTGCTATGGTTGAAAATGACATAGTTCTTAATCCTCAATGAGCTAGAGAGTCACCTGGGAGCTCGTTTAAAAATATACAGATTCCAGGGCTCTACTTAGACACCTTCGGGTACAGTGAACTGAAATAGGGTCTAAGAATCTGCATGTATAACAAATGTCCACATGATAGTAATCTAAATTATTTCCACTCTACCCACTGTAGTCTATACTCTCCTCGTCTACTTTTAACTTGACCCTCAGAATATCTTTTTTTAAATACGTACATCTTCCCAAATTTAAAACATTCCCTGGTTGCCCATTGTATCCAAAATGTAGTCTTTATGGTGGCTTTGAAGGCCTTCCCCTCCAGTTTTTAATCCATCTCCATGACCTTCTCAGCATCTCCATTCCAACCCCTCTCTGATATGCACGCTGGATCCTTTTCTGGAATTAACTTCTTTCAGAGCCTTTGTTTATGCCTCTGCCTTCAAAAGCCTTTCTCCCTTGGCCCATGGAAAGCCTGCTCTTGAGTTACTAGAATGCCATGTCTTCCCTGAAGCTTTGTTTCCCCTTTCCAAGTTTGGGTAATTAACGCTTTTTTCTTCATGCCTAGTGCAATTGATCTGCATCTCTCTTGTATTTTGTTTTCTTTGGTTGGATTCGAGCTATGGAAAGCTAAGTTCATCCTGCCCCCAACCTCCAGCACAACATATTATCTTCATTGGTCAATGCAAGCCACTTTAATATGTTTGAACAGTATCCATAAATATGTGCATACCCTCAAAAATAAGTCTTGTTGTCTTGTGTGTAGATACTTCTAATTGACCTAAATGCTCTTTTGCTAGAAACCTCACTCTCTTTTTCCACCCTAGATTTTTTAATGATCTATCCATGTTGCTGAAATTAAGTCAAATTTATTACTTTTACCTGCTGCATAGTAATCCTTAGGGGACTTTTGCCACAACATTCTACCTGTCAACACAACTATATTTTCTCAAGAGGGCCACTCCTCGTAGGTAGGCCTGGATGGATCTATGTGAGAATTTCTCTGAAATAGCAGCTGAAGAATGGTATTACCTAAGTCACATGTTCTCTCTCTCGGCTTCACCAGATACTCCCAGAATGCTCCCCATCTGTTTGTGTAGTTACCTTTCTTCTAGTCTGAGGCAACCACCCCCTCATATGTGCACTTTTTCTTGGTGAGGATTTAGTCCCTGTTAACCATCCTGGCAAGGGAGGGCACCACTTATGAACTCAAGACCTTATAGGAAAAAAGTGCATCAAGATCTTGAAGTTGTGATTCTACAAAAATCCTTTGAGATATTTTTATGTCTACTAAAACAATGACTAAAAATTTTGACATTCACTAAGGAGATCATCAAGGATACTTTACAAACTAAAAGCAATAATGGATATTTTCATGAGTGGAAGTGAGAGATCTAAAAGTCTGTCCCAAGAAAAAGTGGTCTAGAAAACATGGTGGCTATAGCTTGATTAGGCCAATTTTATGACCTTGAGTGACTCAAGATCACTCAATCTGAGATTTTTGCTATTGGAGAAACAATCTTCAAAAGTCAATTCACAGATATTAATTTTAGAAGAGTGAAAGTATATTGGTGAAGGAATACCATTAGAAGATAAATCTCTTCAGAATAGCATGAAAAAAATAATCATGTATAGTTAATACTTTTTGAGAACTTTTTGTGTACCTAGTACTGTTCTAAACAACACGTAACCATTATCTCATTGAACCCTCATTAATCCTATGAAATAGATTTTATTTTTATCATCCCCCTTTTGAAGAAGAAAACACTAAGATTTAAAGAATTTAAGTTATTGGGTCAAAGTCATATAATTACTAAATAGCAAAACCAAGATTTGAACCTAGGTTTTTTGTTTTGCTTTTCATTCCAGATTTCTAGCTCATAATTAGTACAGAAAAAGCCCAGGCTTGGAGTGAGGGAGAATCAGCTTGATTTCTTGCTTTGTGCATAATTTATTAGTTGTATGATGTTGGGTAAATTATTTGACTTTTCTGAGCCTGGCTTTTCTCATCTAAAAAAAGAAGGCCATGAAGTTGTAAGTATAAAGGAGCACGTGATGTAGTATGTAGCAGATGCTCATTAAATGTCGTTTTCCTTATTAACCTGTTCTTTCTAGTTTCTGGCACAGAGTAGATATTTATATGCTTATTAAATGCATATAACAGGCAATTAAATTTTTCATATATTACCTGTCTCAACTGGATTCATTTGATAGGGCATAGATCTGAGAGGAGTAGGAAGATGTCTGTAAGAGGAAGGGGCACTAAAAGGATTCCTTTAAGAAGCCAGATACAAACCTAGTCTATTTTCCCTGAAGACTGTGCTGCCCGTTGCGCTTTCCACGTAGAGGCAGTGAGTTACCTGACTCACTTAGAGAGGTGGCGAAACAAAGACCCAGTGAGCAACAAGCTAGTTTTGCCTACTTCCCCAAGTCTCCTGCAGGGAGTGTTGTGGGTTCATACATCAAGGAACCAATGGAAACTCTCCCAGGGAACTATTAGAGAGGAAGTTAATTAACCTCTGCCTCAGCTTCCGGGTGGGGGACTGGGAATGAAGCCGTCATTCCTCTTGGATTCATGGCTCGGGCCCCTGTTTGTGGCTGTCAGAGACCCTGAAAGACAGCCCATCTCCCTTCCCCTCCCTGCTGCCCTTGGACCGAGAACAACACTGCTCTAAGCAGGTGAGATGGGCATTCCCCTTTGGAAGCAATATCATGCGGCGGTCACTGCCACTTGTGTATAAGGTTGGAAACTCAGGAGAAACCTCCTCTACGGGGGCTCAGAATCAGTTACCCGTAGCTAAAGTAATGCGATTTGCAGAGATCTTGAGAGAGTCACTTTAGCTGTGGACACCAAGGAAACTGTTCAGCGTTTGGGATTCTTTGGCACCTAGACCATTGTTAGCTCTCCCAAGGGAGGCTCAAGCCATGTGAAATTCAAAGCTGCGGAGAGAGCTGCACTCTTAATGAGATCTTTCAAAGAGAAGAGCTCAAATGGCCCATAAGAATCATAATGTCATGTGGATTTCATGGTCTAGACAGATCTGAAATTGCCCGCTCCTTTTTTTTTTTCTTTCTTTCTTTAAGGTTTCTCCATAAACCAACAGTCATAAAAAATTTTAAAGTTCTTCTGGGAAAGGATTGATTTATTAATAGAAGCTACTGGTTTTCTGCCTTGATGGTCCCCAGGCTTTTCACTCCATGGTTGTGATGACTAACTTTCCCCATCAAGACTCCAGGGCTCTCAGTGGTCGATTTATCAATGCAGGATAACAAATTCATCGTTGTTCTCTGGAAGCTTCGGCTCTGGAGAACTGCTTGGGGTGTTAGGCTAGGAAGATGCCTTTGGGAGAACATTCTTGCATGGAATAGTAAATCTGCTCAAAAAATGCTTTTGAAACTGAGATAGAACCAGGCCCTTGTTCCCTTCCCACTTCCAACCCACCCAAGGGAGTAGGTTTGTCTAGAGCTTTCCAAGAGCCAGTCAGCTGGAAATATAACCAGTTTCTGGCAGACCAGGACTGTTGGAGCTTAGCTTCGGTGTCCCAGATGTTACTTCATTCCCCAGCTTGTCTAAACAGAGAAATTCACATTAATATGAATAACTCAGCTCTCCTACTTATACCAGCTTTCCAGTGCTACTGTAACAAATTACCACAAATCTGGAGACTTAACACAACACACAATTATTCTCCTTACAGTTCTACAGGATTGATGTCTAAAACATGGATCTCACTGGGCTAAAATCAAGGCTTGAGCAGGGCTGGTTTCTATAGTAAGCTCTAGGGGAGAAATTGTTTTCTTGCTTTCCCAGTTTCCAGAGGCTGTCCTCATCCCTTAGATCTCTGGCCTCATCCCTCGTCTCCTCATCCTTTTCTTCCATCATTCCAACCTCTGCTTCTGTGGTCATTTCTCTTACTTCTCCAACTCTGATTCCTCTTGCACCCCTCTTGTAAGGACCATTGTGATCCTGGTCAGGCCCCAGATTTGGGGCTCTTATGTTGACATGTGGGCCCCATAAACATTGCTTGTGTTAGGAGTCCTACAAAAGCCTCTCTTAAAAACAGATTTTGCTCAAGTCCTCTCCCAGTAGGGATACAAAGCCAAATCAGGAGGCCAGGTGGGGTTCAGGTACAGGCATGGTGCCAAAAAGCCCCTATGATGTGCTAAGTACCATCGTAGGTACTGGGAATTCAGAGATGAAAGAAAAGTTCTCCTCCTGAGGCGCCTCACAAGTCTGTCTTAAATTAGGGAAGCCTTCTCATACTTCAGTGAACCTAGGAATCACCTGCAGATCTTGTTAAAACAAAAATTCTGATTCAGCGACTCTGAGATGGACCTAGAGATTCTGCATTTCTAATACTTTGAGTGGCAAAGGTGTAGGTGAGACTGACCATCAACCCATGCTTCATTATGATAAAGTCTGATGAGTGCTCTGCCACCAAATCCACAAAATGTTTTGAGCATGAAGATGCACCTAGCCAAGGCTGGGTAGGGAGGGGATGGAATGGTTTCTAGAGGAAATGACAAGTCTGAATGGAAGTTTTCCAGGCAAAGAACTGGGGGAAAGGATGCAAAGAGAACAGCACGTACAAATAGAGGGAGCAAGAGGGTTCTAGAACTGCAAGAATTTCAGAATGACGGCAGCAAAAGGCTTAAGAATGGAAAGGTGGCAGAAGATGAGGCTGTTGAGGCGAGCAACATGCATCTGATCATATAGGCCCTTGTGCCCTAGGCTAAGAATACGGACTTCATCAAGTAAGTGATGGAGAGAAGATATTTAGCCTAAGAGAAAGAGGAACATGTAGGCAGAGAATTATCTCTGTTACTATCCATTCTTGGAAATGTTAGCCTTGTTTTGATTGGTGAATTATAGGGCAATTAAATGAAGAACAGGAAATTTGCCTTCAAAAAGACAGGACTTATTTAGAACCCATGAGCTTATCAGGATAATGCCATATTCGTGGTCAGCCAAGCTCTGTTTTGTGGCAGAGTGGTGGCAGGGGTTGAAATGGCTCTGATACCACTGGAAACAAGCCTGGGTGCATGGATGGGATGGGGAGTGGGGGAGAACAGGACCTGCTCTGCTGGTTGGTTGAGGGACACTATCTTGATGTTTTGTTTTCACACTGCTTCCTCTCATGGCTTTTCATCTCAGCCTTGATGGTGGACCAGTCACATATCATCTCTTGAAAGTTGTATAGGTGCCACTTTTGCAGAGTGTGCATGGAGCCAGGACTCAGAAAACAGCCCCCATCCCCGGAAGTTGTGGAAACAGGTATGGAGGTAGGTGCTAAAAGCAAATTACCATCTGGAAGGCAAAGATGCCCAAGATGAATAAAATGCCTCTCATTGACTGAACACCTGCTATGTGCCAGGCTTTGCACTAAGAGCTTAAAATACACCATCATGTTTCATTCTTGATGATCTGGAATGTCATTATTATTACCCATCCCCCTTTTTCAGTTGAGAAAACTAAGGTTCAGAGAAATAATTCTATTTCCTCAGGTCACATGGCTGAAAAATGTAGGAACTCAGATTTGAACTTAGGACTGACCCCAAAGCTGATTCTACAAAACCACCTGGATCAACAGCAAAAGTCGACTGTAGTTTGGGTAGGTGGTCGGCAAAGAAAGGGTTCAACATGAAGGAGTAGTGAGGTAGTCCAGGCACAACGACTGGGAGTTTGCAGGTGGACACTGATGAAGCTCCAGGCAGGGAGATGGAGAGGAGGCGGTCTGTACCAGAGAGGTCAGTCTGTTAGCTAGCAGGAGCTCAGTTATACGGCTCCAGATAGAAAGGCAAGAATGCAGAGGCAGTGCAGAGAAGAGGCAGGTGGCCAGAAGTAAGTGGGCAAACAGAAGAAAGGCACAAAGTAATGGCCTGGGGCAGAAATTTACTTACCTGAATGGGGCAGAGTATGTGGGGATGGGTTTTGAGAATGAGGCAGAAGCCAAAATTTCAGAACTGGTCAAGTGGCCAGAGGCAGATAAACAGTAAATGTGTCATAATTGATCATTGGATGTAATTTACTCCATGATGGGTTTCCCAGTCACAACCCGCAAGGTAGACCCAGCACCTTGGGTAGGTCTTGGCATATAGCAAGTGCTCAATACACATTAAATAAATGAAAGCACAAGTGTAGGGTATCAGTTTTTTCCATTGAATTTCATTTTCCTGTCAAATCTCTTTTTTTTCCTTCTCTAGCTTGGCTTTCACTCTCTATAAACTTTAGAGCACTTAAGAATCACTCGGGCTGCTATTATAAAATGCAAATTTCCAAGACCCACCTTTGGTAGAACTGAGGTTGAGGCTGAAGAGTTTACAACAAGCAGCCCAGAAAATTCAGGTGCAGGTGGTGCTAGGTGCATGTTTTGTAAACCACTATTCAACACCCCTCTGATCCTTACATCAGGACCACTTGACTTCCTTCACTCCCTCCAGGCCTGCTTCCAGCTCTCAGGATCAATCTGGACCCCAGTTATGATGTCTTGAGTCTGTGCTTTCACTTCCATAGGATTCTTTCCATCCTCCATCCTCTGCCCATCAAAAAAGTGATCCATTCTTCAAGGCCCAGAATGAGTGCAGTTCAGTTCAGTTCAGTCGCTCAGTTGTGTCCGACTCTTTGCAGCCCCATGGACTGCAGCACACCAGGCCTCCCTGTCCATCACCAACCCCCGAAGCCTACTCAAATTCATGTCCATTGAGTCAGTGATGCCATCCAACCATCTTATCTTCTGTCATCCCCTTCTCCTCCAGCCTTCAATTTTTCCCAGCATCAGGGTCTTTTCCAATGAACTGGCTCTTCAAATTGAGTGGCCAAAGTATTGGAGTTTCAGCTTCAGCATCAGTTCTTCCAATGAATATTCAGGACTGATTTCCTTTAGGATTGACTGGTGGGATCTCCTTGCAGTCCAAGGGACTCTCAAGAGTCTTCTCCGACACCACAGTTCAAAAGCATCAGTTCTTTGGTGCTCAGTTTTCTTTATGGTCCAACTCTCACATCCATACATGACTACTGGAAAAACCATAGCTTTGACTAGATAGGCCTTTGTTGGCAAAGTAATGTCTTTGCTTTTTAATATGCTGTCTAGGTTGGTCATAACTTTCCTTCCAAGGAACAAGTGCCTCTTAATTTCATGGCTGCAGTCACTGTCTGCAGTGATCTTGGAGCATCCAAAAATAAAGTCTGTCACTGTTTCCCCATCTATTTGCCATGAAGTGATGGGGCTGGATGCCATGATCTTAGTTTTCTGAACATTGAGTTTTAAGCCAACTTTTTCACTCTCCTCTTTCACTTTCATCAAGAGTCTCTTTAGTTCTTCACTTTCTGCCATAAGGGTGGGGTCATCTGCATATCTGAGGTTCTTGATAATTCTCCCAGCAATCTTGATTCCAGCTTGTGCTTCATCCAGTCCAACATTTCTCATGATGTACTCTTCATATAAGTTAAATAAGCAGGGTGACAATATATAGCCTTGACATACTCCATTACTGATTTAGAACCAGTCTGTTGTTCCATGTCCAGTTCTAACTGTTGCTTCTTGATCTGCATACAGATTTCTCAGGAGGCAGGTCAGGTAGTCTGGTATTCCCATCTCTTGAATAATTTTTCACAGCCTATCCTACATAAATCTGTTTCTGGCACCATTAGCTCTGAGGTTGGGCAACTCTGCAAGATGCTAAAGGCATTCCATGAGAAAAGAGCTCCTATTGTCAAATACATTTGGGAAATGATAGTATTAATAGTTATTCAAAGTTAAATGGCTCCCTTTACTATAGACATCTCAGAACCTTAAATATACTAACAAACATATGACTGTCCTTGAGGGGGATCCCTTGTGTGTCTGTAGAGAATGCATGGAGACATTTGCTCCCATTCATGCTCATCTTTCTATTCTCTGAACTTCTTTCTTATTTTTATGTTTCATAACATGAAATAGGATACATTTTTATTGCAGTTAATTTAAAAAAATGCTTCTTGAAATCAGGAATCAGATATTATACTCAGTCTTCCCCCCAGCTATCTGAGAACTGAGCACATAATAAGAACTCAACACATGCTCAAATGAAAACAAAATTTCTTTTCCCACGTTCCATTATGAGTCACGAAGTTGGATTTCGATTTTAGGGTCAGTCAAACATTGTCTTCTCTCCAGGAAGTGTTTCTTCTAAGTAACTTTTAAAAACAAGACAGTTTAAAAAAGAGAAAAAAAAAAACTTCTGTCTTATCATCATTCCAGGGAACACTGAACTATTAAACAGCTTTTATAAAACAATTTTAAAAGTAATTCTTGCCTCTTGAAGAGATATTAGAACATTCAGACAAGTAGAAGTTCAGATTATTGCTCAAATACATCAGTTGTTAAGATTTTGGTTATTTACTTTAAATTGTTTCCTCACCTTGATACTTATGTACTGACATGAACTTGTTCCTTTGCTCGTGAGTTTCTTTATGTGCCCCCCAGGACAAGGTGACTTGGTGATGCTGGAAGCTTGTTGGACTGGCCTGGCCTTGCCAATGGTTACCAATGGGGCTTCCAGTCAGTATCGCTCATGATCCTAGGCTCTGGATGGGTACCTGGAGCTGTTTCAAATGCCAAGAACCTTCCTCATAGGCTCTCTCTGAAGACAGTTTCTATCGACAAAACACGTGCTGAAGGTGGCAGGAAGGGCTCATAACAAAAGAGAACAATTCCCCCAAAGACTGTCAGTGTGAGGAAGTCTAGTGTCCAGGGTGAGCCGAGGTTAGTTCAGGGCAAGGAAAAGAAATGGGAAGGAAAGGTCTCCTGTCCTCAACACATTATGCAACATTACAAGTGAATGAAGAGAAAGCAGAGCTCTGAACTTCTTGTTTGTCCCCTCTCCTCTATGGACTCTGGGAGTTGGTGATGGACAGGGAGGCCTGGTGTGCTGTTGTTCATGGGGTCTCAAAGAGTGGGATACAACTGAGCGACTGAACTGAACTGAACTGATCCTCAAACTGGAGAGGAGCAAACCAGTATGGCTAAGAGGTTTGTGCATTTCACTTGATGTAGGGAAAGAAAAACAGGTTAGTTGAGAAGCAAAAAGGATGGTGAAAATTATGCCCAAGTCTCTAAGGTTCTGATTGTTAATATCTCCGGAAACATAAGAACTGTGAATGTAATCATTGAACCGTGTCAATAATCTCCATGGAATCAAGGGGAGCTGGATAGATGCCAAAAGAGTCCTTGTTTCCAAGAAGTAGGCATACTCAGTCTCCTGAGTATGAAAGGACAAAGGATTTCTGAAATGATCCTTGGCAAAATGTTTGGATTTTTGGAATTTTTTAAATGGATGGCTTATAAGCACTTAGAAAGTTAAATAGAGATCACTGGGAGCCAACATGGGCTTAATACAAAGACATATCTAAATCAACCATTTCTTTCTAAAATAGTGAGTTTTAAGTAAAACTCACCCATATAACAAGAGGTACAACTGACATCTATGTGGTGATTAATATTTACTACATATGTGACTCAGTTGATGCTCATATCTTTATAACAAATCTTTGAGTCAGGTACTATTGCTGAATTTGACCCTCATTTAACAGATAACAAAATTTAAAAATGGAATCTTAGAAAAGTTAAGCAATTTATAGACTCTTCCTCAGCTAGTAAATTACAGGATTCAAGAGATTTTCTAACTCCAATGCCAACACTTATTTATTATGTTATACTTTATGTAAATAGTGTGTATCTTGATTTCATCCAGGCAATGACCAACTCTTTATTGATATCTTCATGGAAAATATGACATGTAAAGACTGTAAATATATTGCATTGTGATTGGTTGAACCAACGTAATCAACGGATATTGACATATAGATTGATGTCATCTTAGAAGCAATTCTTTAGTCATGTCCCAAGCACTCTCCTTTGTCCAATCTTGTTCAGTAATTTTAAGCAATAGATAAAAGCATAAAGAACATGTCTATCAGGTAATACTAGCATACTCTGCAACTCAAAGTTACCAAAATGTAATTTTTTCTTTTTCTTTTTTTTTTTTTATTTTTTTGTTTTTTTCATTGATATGAATCAGCCATGGATTTACATGTATTCCCAATCCCGATCCCCCCTCCCACCTCCCTCTCCACCCGATTCCTCTGGGTCTTCCCAGTGCACCAGGCCCGAGCACTTGTCTCATGCATCCCACCTGGGCTGGTGATCTGTTTCACCATAGATAGTATACCTGCTGTTCTTTTGAAATATCCCACCCTCACATTCTCCCACAAAGTTCAAAAGTCTGTTCTGTATTTCTGTGTCTCTTTTTCTGTTTTGCATATAGGGTTATCGTTATCACCTTTCTAAATTCCATATATATGTGTTAGTATGCTGTAATGTTCTTTATCTTTCTGGCTTACTTCACTCTGTATAATGGGCTCCAGTTCATCCATCTCATTAGGACTGGTTCAAATGAATTCTTTTTAATGGCTGAGTAATATTCCATGGTGTATATGTACCACAGCTTCCTTATCCATTCATCTGCTGATGGGCATCTAGGTTGCTTCCATGTCCTGGCTATTATAAACAGTGCTGCGATGAACATTGGGGTGCACGTGTCTCTTTCAGATCTGGTTTCCTCAGTGTGTATGCCCAGAAGTGGGATTGCTGGGTCATATGGCAGTTCTATTTCCAGTTTTTTAAGAAAATCTCCACACTGTTTTCCATAGCGGCTGTACTAGTTTGCATTCCCACCAACAGTGTAAGAGGGTTCCCTTTTCTCCACACCCCTCTCCAGCATTTATTGCTTGTAGACTTTTGGATAGCAGCCATCCTGACTGGCGTGTAATGGTACCTCATTGTGGTTTTGATTTGCATTTCTCTAATAATGAGTGATGTTGAGCATCTTTTCATGTGTTTGTTAGCCATCTGTATGTCTTCTTTGGAGAAATGTCTGTTTAGTTCTCTGGCCCATTTTTTGATTGGGTCATTTATTTTTCTGGAATTGAGCTGCAGGAGCCAAGATGGTGGAGGAGTAATTTTTTCTTTTGAATTCAACTTTTAAGTCCTAGAGCACACATTCTACTGTATTCCATTTTGTGATGCTGTTTTTTCCTAGTCAATTTACATGTTATTATCTCAGTCTTAATCCATTCACTTTGGCATAAAGCACTGTCTTTCAGGACTTCTTTCCCCTTTCCTCTCCTTTTTTCTTTCTTCCAGAAGACATCTGTGCACAGAGGGAAGCTTTCAGAAATAACAACATGGCCACAGGAGGAGGGCTCTCTGGCCTCTGTGTCCTTTTCCAGTTTCTGTTGATGGTGAAAGGGGCCCCAACCTGGCCTCTAGACTTGGACCAGCATCTGCTGGTGTTTGACAATCCTACCTCAGAACCACTGTCCTGATGACATTCCACTGCTCTGCACCACAGGGCAATCTCTGAGTGATCACTCTCCAGGAGAGCAAGGCATACACCTTGTGTGTGCCAAGAGTCTTGCCCCACCTACTCAGGATTTCTAGGACCTCCTCTTTCTTCCAGCTGCCCCCAAACTTTGAGCATCTAAATTGTAATATTAGGAAACCTGGTAGCAGATTAGGGAAGAGGTGGTCACAATAATTCAGTTCACCTAGATGAAGGTCAGGCATATGGAAAGAAACTTTTCAAACTGAAGGAATCTCCCCAAGTGATAGAAATATGACTTTGGATACAAGTCTGTCCAACCTGAAAGCTGGTCTTTCAGTGTCAGAGGAGTGTGTTGATAGTTCAACCTTGAGAATAATTAAGAAAATATGCACAATATACCTATAGCTGATTCATATTGATGTTTGGCAGAAAAACAACACAATTCTGTAAGGCAATTATCCTTCCAGGTCTCCCTTATTTCAGGCAGATTCTTTACTGTCTGACCCACCAGGGAAGCCCTCAATTAAAAAATAAATAAATTTAAAATAAAAAAAGCTTAAATCACAGATTTTAAAAAAAACATACACAAAGTAACTGACATGTAACTAATCCTCAATAAATGGTCATTATTCTGAGCATCCCCCTAGGTATTTGGGCTGACTCAAGCAAGTTTCCTTAAGAAACCACTAATCTATCAACTTGCTTAAGAACCTGAGCCACACACAATTCCCAATACATATCCTAGCATTTCTATTACATAAGAGTCCTGGAAGCATCAGCTGTTGCTCTCTCACAAGTCACTGGATGTTGACATCCCTGAATGTCAGGAGCAGGTCTGGTTGCCAGTACTGAAGAGGTAAAGGCAGGGGTCAATGTCAGATGGGGTGGGAAAGCTCTGCTAAGTTTTCCCTCTGGGCATAAGTCCACTTCTCCTTATCAGTAGTCTGTCATGTTGAATTTGCCATTTTGCCAAAGACAGCAGCAGAAAGTGAGTTTCTGAGGGGTAAGGTAGAGGAAGACGGAGACAGGAAACCCACAGCTAGCATTTGTCTCATTAAAATCTGTCAAAGCCAGAGGAACAGAAGGCAGCAAAGAGCTAATATCAGATGTCACTAGCTCTCAGAATATGTTGACATGTGGGAGAGCAAACTGTAGTGACAATGTGCCCTTCAGCTGCTGTGGCTCTCGGCTGGTAATAATAAAGTCCTTTGCAGGCTGCAGTGGGGAGGCAGACAGCAGTCTCACGCTCGAGGACAGTTACAGCTGATGGGCTGCAGGACCCTTGCAATGACTTATTGCCTTTAAAGAAACATTTTGTCTTGCCAAGATTGGCTTAGGAAAACCAGTGTGATTTTGTTTGTAGATGTAGACTCATCATGATGTGTTCAAATCATCACGTTTTAACCTGTACCTGTAAAACTGAAAATATTTAAGCTTATATTAAAGGAATAAATAGAAACTTATTGATCCAAATTCTTGCATATTGGATGCTATCAATGGTAGAGTAATTCTTAGAATGGATAAAGTAGAATAATGGCTTGCTTAAAGGTAGTGTGATATAGTGGGAAAAGCAGGGACTGTGGAGGCCTACAGATAGGGGTACAAGTTCTGGCTCTCCACTTACTGAGGATGTCTGCTTGGGCAATTTATGTAATTTCTTTGTATCTCAGCTTCCCGTATCTTCAAAGGAGGGGTGCTTATTTCTTGCTTTTAGAATTATTCTGAGTGTTTGTTGAAATCACACATAGTATGCCATATATGGCATAATGCGTGCGTGCTCGGTGGTATCCAACTCTTTGCAACCCCATGGACTGTAGCCCACCAGGTTCCTCTGTCCACATGATTTTCAGGCAAGAATAGTGGAGTGGGTTGCCATGTACTCCTCCAGGGGATCTTCCCAGCCCAGGGATCAAATGTGTGTCTCCTGCATAGGCAGGCAGATTCTTTACCACTGAGGTACCTGGGAAGCCCATATGGCATAATAGGCACTCAATAAATACTAGTTTTCTTGTCTTGCATATTTTACTTTTATTTTAGAATATATTTAATTAATTTATTATTCACTTGAGCTACTACAGGTTAGAATTTGGTTCCCTAGCCTTACGCTGTAGGTTCCAAACACACCACACACTTCCTCTCAAGACTTGATCAGATTGCATAACCAGTGTTGACACCTCTTCCCGAAGTCCCGCTCCTCAGGAAAAAGGGTCATTTGTACCTCTTTATCTGCTCTGATCTGAGTCTTTAGAGTAGGTATTGTTCTGTTGCTTCAGAGAAGACAAAGTAGCTCCTTGGGGAGAAATAATTTATAGAAAGGAAATGAATATTTCCTTCTAAAGATGGTAAGCAGAGAAATAGGAAGTAAATACAGTACCAGCAGAACTTTTGGTGACTATTTTAGGAGCCAGGAAATAAAGTTTGATAAGGTATTTTTTTAAGTTTATATAAAAAGTCTTATGAAAATATAAAACAAATTCACACACATATATTTGACGAAAGGCCCATATTATGAAGAATAAGGATAAGTGAAAAAAGTAAAGACTTCAAAGAAATGAGTAAAAATAAATACCAGTTCATCTAATATTTTCTATGGAGCCATACGGTCAAAATAACTATGCTCAAAACTACAAGTTTTTGTGAATCCATGACATTTTTAACTGGTAAATTTATTTCTTTAAAGAGAATATACATTTTTCTTTGTTCTCTGGAGCTACTGCATGAAATTCTTCTAGCACCAAAAGTTGAAATTCTGGGCTCTTAGAGCAAAAATATCAAAATGCTTCCCTTTCCCCTTGATAAATATGATTTATTGTTGCCACATAAAGAACCAGATCAAACTAGCAGAGGCAAAAACATTTAAAACCCAGGTCAAAACTGCATAAACAAGAAAGGGAAGGGAAGGTTGATGGGAGGTCTCTCAGGAGTGACAGAGGGGTGGAACAGGCAGGCCATGGCAGAGCAGACTTGCCCCTTGGCCTTGGGGGCCACTATAGCTCAAGATGTAGGCGATCCCTGTCTGAAGTTCTCCCTCTCTGATTCTTCTTTCTTTACTCACTGCCTTGTTTCTCACTTACTGTGTGTCCGCCAAAGGATGGGAAACATGGCTATTCCAGCCCTTTGGAGCCTCATAGCCCATGGCTCCCACCACCGAATGGGGATCTCTAGGCCCCTCCAGGTCTAGCTGAAGAAATTCAGAAGGGCAATTCTGATTGGACAGCTTGAGTCAGGTGCCGCCACTCTGCCCATACCAGCCAGCCCTACCCATCCTGGCCCTAGGCTCAGGCAATTGTGATGAGACCAAGAAATTCAACAGCAACTCCTACATGGATGATAATGGTTCTGGGCAGGAGGACGCACAAATGTACGGTCCAGATAGCAATAGTTCCTTCTAAGTGTCATACTCCTTACATGAGTTATAGTTTTGCTTCTTTTCTGAGTATCCAATTGTTGGGTGCTTGAAGGTACAGTACAGTAGAGCAATTCTACCTGCGTTTGAATCTTAGCTCTTTGGTATACCAGGGATGTGACCTTGGGCAAGTTGCTAATCTTGGTCCTCAGTTTTCCTATTTACAAAATGGGGATAATGATAGTCCTTACTTCATGAGGTTTAGGTGAGTATTATATGAGTTAATGCATCTAATGTACACTTAGAAGAGTGCCTAGCACATAGTGTTAGTTGCTCAGTCATGTCTGACACTTTGCAACCCCATTGACTGTAGCCCAACAGGCTCCTCTGTCCTTGGGATTCTCCAGGCAAGAATACTGGAGTGGGTTGCCATTTCCTTCTCCAGGAGATCTTCCCAACCCAGGGATTGAACTCCATGTTGTAGGTGGATTCTTTACTGTCTGAGCCACCAGGGAAACCCACCCAGTACATACCAAGTGTTGAGAAATAATTACTACTATTAAAGCACAAGAGGGGAAAAAAAACACATGAGGAACAATAAATTGTAGGGAAGTTCTCTTTAATTTTCCCTGCTTCACCATCCTCCTCACATACCTTCCACTGTAAGTAACTATTAAAAGTTTAGTGTATATTTTCCAGAACTTTAAGTCTTACATTATTAAGTGTGTTTTTACAGATTTTGCAACTTGCTTTTTCATCTTTCAATTTCAGTATGTTATAGATCAAGACTAGCCATTTTCTCAAACTAGTGAGAGAAGAATAGGCATGGAGATGGATGTTTATATTCAAAATAGACCTAAGAGTCATAGTCATCAATATCAACTAACTCTCTCCTTTGTATCCCTGGCTGAATTCCTGGAAATAAAATTTATGCATGTCCAACAGTGTCTATGGCTGGCATTTCTCATCTGCAAGATAGTACACTGTGTTCCCAAGACCTTGCTGTTTCCAGATCCTTCCATAGTTTATTTCTAGTGGGGGAGATTACATGAAGTTATTTTAATGACTATGTTCTTGCAAGAGGTTTCTTACTACTCTCCCAAACCTTTGCTGACCTCTCTTTTTATACTTGAAATTTCAGTTAGAATGATTTCTGATTGATCCTCAGGCTCTTGGTTCTTTCTCTGTGGTTTGATTTACCATCTGACTCATCGAACTAAAATTGCAGCTACAAGTCTGTAAATCATAAATCACCTGACTTTAACTTAAAATTAATTAAATCAGAAGACATCACTTTACTCAGAAAAATGGCTTATTTGGGGAAGAATAGGAGGCTCATTGGAGGCTTCCCTGGTGGCTCAGATGATAAAGAATTTGCCTGCAATATAGGAGACCCAGGTTTGATCCTGTGTCTGAATGATCCCCTGGAGAAGGGAATGGCTACTCACTCCAGTATAATTGTCTGGAGAATTGATGAACAGAGAAGCCTGGTGGGCTACAGTCCATGGGACTGCAAAGAGTCAGATACAACTGAATAACACAGAGGGTTCCTTACTCCATTTTTAAGCTGTTTATTTGATCACCTGACCCACCTGAGTTTCACTGAGGCTTTACTCTAGAAGGAAAAGATTTTACTGAAATGCCTTTAAGGTAAGAACAAAAATGTCATAGTGCCATGTTGCTTCATGGAAGCATGCAACTTGTCAAGTCCTCTCTGCTTTTCATGCTCAGTGGGCCCTCACTTTCTGCCCTTCCAAATCCTCCATGTCCTCCTAGCTCAGATCAAATCGCCTTTGGGATTGCTTTATAATGTTGTGTAGCCATCGCTCTGCATATAAGCTAAATAAGCAGGGTGACAATATACAGCCTTGATGTACTCCTTTCCTAATTTGGAACCAGTTTGTCGTTCCATGTCCAGTTCTAATTGTTGCTTCTTTACCTGCATACAGATTTCTCAGGAGGGAGGTCAGGTAGTCTGGTATTCCTATCTCTTTAAGAATTTTCTACAGTTTGTTGTGATCCACACAGTCAAAGGCTTTGGCATAGTCAAAGCAGTTCAGTTCAGTCGCTCAATCGTGTCTGACTCTTTGCAACCCCATGGGCTGCAGCATGCCGGCTTCCCTGTCAATCACCAATTCCTGGCGCTTGCTCAAACTCATGTCCATTACATCAGTGATGCCATCCAACCATCTCATCCTCTGTCCACCTCTTCTCCTCCAGCTGTCAAACTTTCCCAGCATCAGGGTCTTTTCCAATGAACTGGCTCTTTGCATTGGGTGGCCAAAGTATTAAAGTTTCAGCTTCAGCATCCTTCCAGTGAATATTCAGGACTGATTTCCTTTAGGATTGACTGGTGGGATCTCCTTGCAGTCCAAGGGACTTTCAAGAGTCTTCTCCAACACCACAGTTCAAAAGCATCAATTCTTTGGTGCTCAGCTTTCTTTATGGTCCATATGGAAAAATCATAGCTTTGACTAGATGGGCCTTTGTTGACAAAGTAATGTCTTTGCTTTTTAACATGCTGTCTAGGTTGATCATAGCTTTCCTTCCAAGAAGCAAGTGTCTTTTAATTTCATGGCTGCAGTCACCATCTGCAGTGATTTTGGAGCCCCCCAAAATAAAGATTGTCACTATTTCCAGCGTTTCCCCATCTATTTGCCATGAAGTGATGGGGCTAGGTGCCATGATCTTAGTTTTCTGAACATTGAGTTTTAAGCCAACTTTTTCACTCTCCTCTTTCACTTTCATCGAGTCTCTTTAGTTCTTCTTCACTTTCTGCCATAAGGGTGGGGTCATCTGTATATCTGAGGTTATTGGTATTTCTCCCGGCAATCTTGATTCCAGCTTGTGCTCCTTTCAGCCGAGCAGATGTTTTTCTGGAACTCTCTCGATTTTTCGATGATCCAACAGATGTTGGAAATTTGATCTCTGTGAAATACCAGGCTGGATGAAGCACAAGCTGGAATCAAGATTGCCAGGAGAAATATTAATAACCTCAGATATAACCAAAATCTGGACAGGGAGGCCTGGCATGCTGTAGTTCATGGGGTCACAAGGAGTTGGACATGACTGAGCGACTGAACTGAACTGATAACCAAAATAAAGTTCTCAAATTCAGGAAGATTGACACTCATACAGTGCTTTAATCTATTGAACATATGCCAATTGTGTTCCAGTACTGTCCTTCATAGTGTTTTTTTTCCTCCTCCAGTCTGGAATCTCATACGTGGTTTATAAATATACATTGCTTATTCCTTTATTCTCTGGCTTGTGTATATTAAATAGAAATCTGTTGACATCAACCTCTTACCTATACAGTAGTAAATTGATATTTAACTTTACCATTTCTCCTTCCTTTTTCATTTTCTTTTTTCTTTTTTTTGTGAGGTGGTTAATATTCTTTATACTTTGTCAGAATACAAGATGTTTAAATACTATTTTTCAACCCATGTCCCCCCATTTACTTTAGTTCTAACTCTACAATGAAATATATTCTTCATCAGTACTTTTCCAAAACTTTTCATTTATCTCCTAGTTAAAGAATAGTTTGTTCTTCAGTACATTCAAGAGAGTAAAAGTTGCTTCTTGGGGCTTGGGTGAAAATTTCTTAAATATATAATGGCATATAATCTTGAAAAAAATAACAATGGTACATAAACAGATATACAGTGTATGTGATGTGTTAACATTTCATGATTGTTGGTAGGTGTGTGCAGGCATAACTTAAAAGACTCCTTAGGGGGCAATAATGGGAAAATAAAAAGTTAAGAAACATTGCTCTAGTAGATTCTTTAGAAATGACTCATGTGTATATTTCCTGAGTTACTGATGTTCAAAATATATTTTCTATAATTTTTACTTGAAGCAAACCTCAGATAGGCATAAAATTCTTGACTTGCACTTCCTCCTTGGAATTTCTTGAACATTCTACTTCACTATGGATATATTTTTAAAATAGATCTTGTAAACTCTGGTATAAGATTAAGGACTTTTTGGTCCTTATAGGTAATTTGTTCATTTGCCTGAAGTTCCTGGTGAATTTTTTCTTTGTTTTTTAAAAGTAATAGTTTAATAGGTTAGACCTAGTGGTTGGTCAGAATAGTTCTATCTCAATTTTTCCCAACATAAGGTAGGCCTTTTCAACATATAGAGTCAAATGCTCTTTTATTTCTGTAACATTTTACTTGGTTATAGTTTAAATATTCACTTCCATGATACAGCATTTTTTCCAGTATTTTTTCCTTAAAGTATACTTGATGTATATTATATGTTACAGGTGTACAATATATTGATTTACAATTTTAAAGGTTATACTCTATTTATAATTATTACAAAATATTGGCAATTTTCCCTGTATTTTACAGTATATATTAATCCACTGCCCCTATATTGCCGCTCCCCTCTTCAATCTGCCCTCTCCCCACTGGTAACCACTAATTCTCAATATCTGTGAATCTGCTTGCTATGTTATGTTCACTAGGTTTTTTTCTTTTTTTGTATTTTTTAGATTTCACCAACAAGCAATATCATACAGTATTTGTCTTTGTCTGACTCATTTCACTTGGAGGACATAATGCCCTCCCAGACCACCCAGCTGCAAATGACAAAATTTCATTCTTTTTTATGTCTGAATAGTATCCCATTGTGTGTGTGTTGTGTATGTGTGTTCACGTTTTCTTTATCCATTAATCTGTTGATGGACACAAGTTGCTTTCATAACTTGGTAAGTGTAAATAATGCTGCTGAGAACATTGGGGTGCATGTGTCTTTTTGAGTTAATGTTTTTGATGTTATCAGATGTAAACCCAGGAGTAGAATTGCTGGCTCATACGGTAGTTCTATTTTAAGTTTTGGAGAAACCTCCATGGTATTTTCCACAGTGGCTGCACCAGTTTACATTCCCACTCACTGTGTACCAACGTGCCATAATTTTGTTTTCCAGTTACATAGATGATGGACTTTTTTTGCCTTCTTTACTCTTGTCATTGCTCCTCCTTCTCTCATTTTCATTCTCTTGTTTCCCTAACTTTTCTCAATATCTCTTATTAAATTTTCTTTTAAATCTAGTCTCCCTTATGCAACTAGTAATTTATTCAGTGTTTCACAATTGTCTTTTTTCTTAAATTTCTTTCCAGAGTTCCAGCAATTCACTATTTTTAGTTTTTTAATTTCTGATTCTAGGCATTAAAACATCTCTCTAAATGATTGCTCAAGGATTTTTCATTTACTTTGAGGGTTATTGTTTTTTCTTCCTATGTTTCATGGGACAGAATTTTCAACTGAGAGTTGGTTTTTATTTTCTTACATTATCTTCGGAGGATCTTTGCATTAATCTAGATTGCTTTTTAGATTTCATTTCTAGGTATTTTGTGGTCATGTTTTCTAGTTTCAAAAGTGCCCTCCTTAGTATCGTGTAGTGAAATTTCTGTAATGTATGAATGTTGATGGTGGTAAGGGTAGGAAGAATGATTATAGTATCTTATTTATCTAATTTCCGTAGAATATTAATTTTTATTTCTCCTTTCTGTTTCTTTCTCTTCATTGTTACATCTCCAAAGGTCACCTTATTTTCTATATTTACCTGATTCCCCCTTAGAAGCAATTCTTCTCTGAAGTTGCCCTCCCCAACATCTTTTACTTTCAAGTCCCTTTCACATAGTTGTGAAATATCAAGACACATCTTTTAGCAATTAATGATAATTTTATCTTTTTGAGAGTGATTGTTTTTCTGTGTTTCATCCTAGGTACTCTACTCTCTTCACCCCTTCTCATGGAGTCTCTCAAGCCACCTCATTCTATTCTCTGCATTCATAAATATGTAGTAAAAGTGGAGCTCCGAGGAAATTTGAAAATTGGTATTATTTTTTATGGGTGATTTGAAGTGTGTAGCATTTTCAGATAATGATAAATGTATAGATTACGTGAAGTTTTATTTATTTGCTCCTGTTGATCTTATAGTTTTATATGGAGATTTGATTCCATCGGTAATAATTCTCCTGAATAGAAAATATTTTCAGTTTAACAAAGTTATTGTGTTTTCTATATTTCCTATGTCTTGACCCTAGTTATTTATCAAAATAATGAGGACTTTGTTGATGCCCAACAAATGAATTGATCTAAGAAAATTATAATAATGTTTAAAAATCATTTTTATTGTCTTATTGCTTTGGATACAAGTGAAAGTGGCTTTAGCAGACACCCTAGTCTCAGAACCAATCACTTCTCATGACAGCTGCTCTTAACTGGAAAAGTAATTGCAATTTTGATTTTGATGAATCAAAACATTTCCCTCCTTTACCTTGGTCTTGGATCTTTGTGCTGTTGACTTGGGGAACTGTTTGTTGATATGCTGTAATGCTGACAATAGTTACCTTTAAAAAGAAATAATTTTCTTGTCTTGAGTACTAAGAGAATAGTACAAGGGTGCAAGACTTTAACACACAGGTAAACTCTGGACATTGGTGGAGCAATCAGTAGATAGAAGAGCAAATGCAGGATACAATATGAACAGGAAAGGGGAAGAAAACAATATGATGTCACTGTCTAACAAAAGGAAGTTTCCTTTCTTCTGAATTATTGGAGAGAATTCAGCAACATATGTGGCTTGAGTGGAGTACTGATGAGTGAAAGATCTCTTATGGTCTATGGCCTCCAAGAAGACAGTAATAGAGACATCATAAAGAGGAGCCAGTAGGGAAGTGGGATTGGCTCTAGTGGATTAGAGAGATGAGGACGTCACTGAAAAGGAGCTGAAGGGAATTCTCCTGGGTCATTTCATAGATTCATTCTGTGATATGGAGTCTTGGGAAGCTGTGTGGTTAAGAGATGCTTAACAGAATCAGATGCCTTTAATCAAGGCCTTTAATGTCTTCTCTGGTGAAGGTTTATGGTGTCGAGGTTCGTGAGATAAATTTGGTTTGGTTAATTAGGTCATCTAGGAATACTTAGGGTCTCTGCATTTTGCCCAAGTAACGTTTGACATGGGTAGCATACAATATTTTCTGTTAATTACATTTCACAACATAACGCTGTGGTAAGAGTTCTTGTATTTTATAAAATCTCAGGAGTAATGAAGAGGGAGGATGTGCCATCCAGCAATATTTCATGAAGCTAATTACCTTAGGGAATTCAGGAATATTTGTGCAGATGAATGCACTATACAGGTAATAAGCTCTTATAAAAGATGAAGTGTTCTAATTACAAAGCAATTATTATAATGCATGACAGTTTTAAATTGCTCTTATTTTGTGTTGCATTTAGTTTTTATTTGAAAGTAAAACAAAACAGATAAAAATTTGTCACCTATTTTTAGTTTCACTGTTTAATTATTCTTAACCCCTTCAGGACAGGCAGCTTTTGATTTCAAATAATATTCAGAAATCATTTTATTTGTTTAAAAGTTAAACTGTTGTGAATGTATATTCACCTTTGATGTTTGAAATTATGTTCATGGCATCTGAGTAAGTTAATCGAAGCTACTTTAATTATGCACTATATTTTTGTCTAACTTCTAATTTTGCTTACTTTTCTTTCAGTGCTTGATGAATAAATGTTCATCATTTATTGTGGGATTTCAAAAGTGCTTGTGAAATATTGCTTTCAAACTTTGCAGAAAAAAAGGTAAACAATCATAGAAACCACATATTCCTGGCTTCTGGGGGTTTTGTTGTTGTTATCACAATTCCTGTAATAGCATCTGAAACCAAAAGGAAAGTCCACAAAAATCCAAAGGACAAGAAATAAACACTATCTTTTGTAATTGTAATATTATCTTATTCTGTAATTTCAGCCAAGGAACAAATATTTTGGAAAGAGCAAAGAGAAAAAAATAAACAAAATAGAGGTGAGTATTATGAGTGTTTGCTCTGTGTGTGTGTGCGTGTGCATGTGTGTGGTGGGGGCGTAGTATGGAGTCCAGGTACTTTTATTTTAAGAAATATCTGCTAAAGTAACCCCATTGAATCACTTGCTGAAATAGCAGAGTTTCTGCAGGAACAGAGAACTTGAAAGTAAATTACCAGAAGGAAAGTGTTTTATTTTACAAACAGTAGTTGTAATGCCTACTGTTGATTCTCTACACAACAGCTAACTGCTACCCTGTTTTTTTCATGCAGGTAGAGACTACAGCCCACATCAGAAATTGAAAATGCAGATACTTGCTTTCCTACCTTCCTTGACGGAGGTGGCCGTTTACCCAGTGGTGACCATTGAATATACAGAGGAGTTTGTTGGGGGAATTTCTGTGAAATACCTTTCTCTCTGCTTGGACTGCAAGGAGATCCAACCAGTCCATCCTAAAGGAGATCAGTCCTGGGGGTTCATTGGAAGGACTGATGTTGAAGCTGAAACTCCAATACTTTGGCCATCTCATGAGAAGAATTAACTCATTGGAAAAGACACTGATGCTGGGAGGGATTGGGGGCAGGAGGAGAAGGGGACGACAGAGGATGAGATGGCTGGATGGCGTCACCAACTCGATGGACATGAGTTTGAGTAAACTCCCAGAGTTGGTGATGGACAGGGGGGCCTGGCGTGCTGCGATTCATGGGGTTGCAAAGAGTCAGACAGGACTGAGCGACTGAACTGAACTGAACTGATAAAGGTGGAGAGATATATGGGGAAAAACCCTTTGCTACTCTGCCTTTCCTTGCCCACCTCCATTATGACTCTTTCCTACTTTCTAGGAGGTTGTACAGGGCTTCCCTGGTGGCTCAGATGGGAAAGAATCTGCCTGCAATGCAGGAGACCTGGGTTCAATCCCTGGTTCAGGAAGATCCCCTGGAGAAGGGAGTGGCTATCCACTCCAGTATTCTTGCCTGGAGAATTCCATGAACAGAGGAGCCTGGCAGGCTACAGTCCATGGGGTCTGCAAAGAGTCAGAGATTGTATGCTACTGCTGCTGCTAAGTCGCTTCAGTCGTGTCCGACTCTGTGCAACCCCAGAGACGGCAGTCCACCAGGCTCCCCCATCCCTGGGATTCTCCAGGCAAGAACACTGGAGAGGGTTGCCATTTCCTTCTCCAACGCACGAAAGTGAAAAGTGAAAGTGAAGTCACTCAGTTGTGTCCGACTCTTAGTGACCCTATGGACTACAGCCCACCAGGCTCCTCAGTCCACAGGATTTTCCAGGCAAGAGTACTGGAGTGGGGTGCCATTGCCTTCTCCCAGAGATTGTATAGGGATATGATATTTGGAATGGTCACAGGCATATTGCAGCTATGCAGGGAGTCATGGCACTCAGGGGGTGGCAGAGAGAAACCTACCTGTAAGAGTCTGGATCTTTGATGTCATGGAGTCATTAACCTTGAGACCACTTTACCTCTAGGCTTCTGTTATTCAAATCACTTTTAGTGGCACACTCTATTATATACAGCCAAACACATTTTGATTAAGTAGGGTATCCAATTTTTCACATTAAACAACACTAACTTGGTAAAAAAGTTAACAAGATTATAGCTGCATCATAGGTGACTTTGTTATCTAACAGAACTAAAGGATCACAACTCTTTTGTTTTGCGCTGAAGACATGCGAATTTCTCTATAATCATCGTAATTCCAGGATCCTGTTCCCAACACCCCTTCTCTGCTGCATTTCTTTCATCCTCAATGTAAAGTCTTTAAACATTTCTAATTTGTTTTTCACCTACCCTGGATTCTCTACTCCTTTGCTATCTCTTCCAGCAACATGAAGTACTGCATGGGAACTGGACTTCTCTGCCTAAAAACACACTATGCTGTCTGTATTTAGAATCACTTCCTCACTTACCACTTTCCAATGTGTTCACTTTCTGCTTAGCCATCACATAGTTTGATTTTATCATTTTAATACGCACACAGGACTTTTTTAGGATCCAAATTTTCAGATAGGTGGGATTGTGTGTGTTTTCCCTGATGTGTTACAGCATTTGGTATATAGAGAAACCATATACACTGGAGCAAATCAAGCATGTGGAATGGAGTAGCCACACTTAGAACTCTCCCATAAAACCTGG
This sequence comes from Cervus canadensis, assembly GCF_019320065.1. NCBI lineage: Eukaryota > Metazoa > Chordata > Mammalia > Artiodactyla > Cervidae > Cervus > Cervus canadensis. The sequence continues at coordinate 47,097,703 of NC_057399.1, read as the reverse complement.
AGAGTAGGTTTGCATGGTTTATGTCTAAGAACCTGCAAACGGCTGCTTAATAAACTAGTCTACTGATCACTCTGTGTTTGTTGATTCTTCACTCTTTTCTTTCTGGTCAAAAATATTTATTAAAATGTTTAATATATGCTTACATAGGAAATTTGGAAACTGCAGACAAAGAGGAAAAACCAAAAACCAGCCAACTCCCTACAATCCAAAATGATGTTCACTTTTCGGTGTTTTGCTTTCCAATAATTTTTTTTCTTCATATAGATTCCAGTGGGATTTTGCTTGTTGGTTTGTTTGCAGCCATTGGCCAGGCAAAATGAAGATGGTAGGAGAATCTGAAGGGATGTCTGTTATGAGGAAAGACACCCTGAAAATTTCTCCTGAGTCCCTATTCATCACAGACAAGTAAGTACAATTTTGGTTGCTGATTATATCCAAGATATCTTTTAGTTCTCAAAATTTAACAAAATTACGAATCAATGTTATAATTCATAATTTAAGGATGAGATGCCTAGGTCAGGGAAATTAAGGCATTTGCCTGAGGTAAAGCAGCTTGCTAAGTCCTAAAGCTGGGGATGAAGCCCGTGTCTGACTTGACTTCCAGGCAGGTGTTCTTTTTTCACCCCGCTACCAAACAGGCAGTTATTTGTTGTTTGGTTGCGATTCTTTTATTTTGTAAAGGAGGAGGCTATCAAGCAGAATGCTCTAGAAACGAGTACTCTTGTTTGCTCTTTCTGGGTTCTTGTTAAGCTCTTTTAGCTAGTCTTTGTTCTCTTTTGGCCGCTTTCTACCATATCATCCATGTGTGTTTGTTGAGCCCTGATTCAAACGAGCAGGGCCAAGTATAATACTTGGCACCATACCAATCACTCCAAGTGGTGAACACCAACCATTGCTGAGATTCTAAATTCTAAGAAGCACATTCCTTGATGAAAGATAGTCTCTGATTTAAGTTTCCCCAACTCAGGTGCCATCTCGAACAGCAAGACCATGCTTCGCATTCCATCCACCTTTTAAAGAGGGTGAATTTTTCAGGGCAGAGCAAAGAGGGGAGATTCTAGAGCCTAAAGCTGACAGAGGACAGCCAAGATCAGTTTCGTTTGGTGTGTGTTTGTTTTCTTAAGCCCGAACCGTAGTCAAAACTGGACACAGCTGTCCTTTCTCAAGGAGATTTCACTCCCAGACTGAGTGTTTGGATTTCAGCTCATTGTTTAATAGTTCTAGAATGCAAATGGTCACCTTGAGGCAGGAAGGTTAGCACTCCATTAAGATGGATGGGGAAGGTTCACACCTCTCACTTTTATTTTATTTCTTTGCTTTTCTTTCCGTTTGCCTGCAAACTCAGCAAAGCTGAAGCCCATTCACTACATAGGCTGTTTTTATACCCACTGGGCTGAAAAGTTGATTTACAGAAGAACTTGGATTTTCCAGGAAAAGGAAAAATCCACAGAGGGTTTCAAAATCTGCAAAATATGACAGGATTATCAGAGGAATAAGAAATCTTACGCTAGATCCTTTGGTTCTTAAGTCAATCCCCAACGAGGGTTTAAAGCCCATGTGCTTCTTGGATGGTTCTTCTGGACCTTCCTATAAATGTTCTTCATATAATATCTGCTAAGAGGGAAAGCTAAAACCTGCAGCATTAATGTGAAGTGCTGGCCAGTGCATTTTTGTTCCGTTAGCTTTCGCAGATGTTGATTGAAAGGCAAAGAGGAAGTGAGTTAACATTTGCTGAGAGCCCATTGTGTGAAAGCACCAGAGCACCTTCTCTCTGTTGGAGAAACATACATGATTTCCTCTAATACAAGTCAGTCTCTGAGAAGGGTTGTATTAGAGATTCATGCAACAGAACCATGGAGAAAGGGACAAGTTCATTTTGATTGGAGCAATTTAGAAAAGTTCCTCAGAGGTCAGACTCAAAACCAATTTGGAATCTGACAGGAAAAGTTTGACAGTGGAGGAGTCCATTTAGTAAAGAACTGGAGCTGAAGCAGAGTATATTATCTGAGAACTGAGAGCAGACAGTTCCTCGCAGTTGCCTGCAATGAACATGGCAGAAACAGCCTAGATGTTTCCCAACCTCTTTCCCTCTTCCTGAACGCACAAGGAGACTACATTCCCAGCCTCCCCTGTGGTCACATGGGGTTACACGATTGTCCTCTGACAAATGGAATGAAGGTAGGGGTATGCCATTTCCTCCTCACTAGCTCTCTTTGCTATATGGCTAGCTGAATGCAGTGGATCCATCATGGAAGCCCTGGGAGATGGTGGTCCCATGAAGTGGCAGAAACTGGATGCTGGCATTATCAGACAGAGGCTGTCCCCAAATACTTGATCAGACTGTAAAGTGAGCAGGAAATACATTAAGCCACTGAGCTTTGTTGTTAGAGTGTGCATGCATGCTCAGCCGCTCACTCATGTCCAACTCTTTACAGCCCCATGGACTGTAGCCTGCCAGGCTCCTCAGACTACTGGCTGTAAAGTTGGGCACAATTGTTTCCAAGATTTTTGTTGTTGTTGCTATTTTAATAAGAATAGATATCATTATTCATAAATAATTGCCTGGATTCTTGATTATCTTTTTAGGATGGATTCCTAGTAGAATTCAAAGTCAAAAGAGTTTGAAAAATTGTAAAAGATCTTGATGTAAAGGAAAGTGGCTTTCCAGAAAGGTTCCAGAAGTTGATTTTCCAAGCAGCAGATTATGAAATGACCTATCTTAAAACACTTTCATCTACATTGAACAGTATCACTTAAAATTATCTACACTTTTTATGGTTTTCTCTGCAGTCAAAAGACTCAAGGATAATACATTCATGATGTATTTGGTAGCTGATTTTTAGTTGGCAAAGTGACTGGCTCCTGCTGCAATGGGCTTAAATGTTTCATTTTAGGAAGCCATGGGTGTTCTCTGATCATAATGTACAACAAGCTGATTTCATTTAGTACAGGCTGGGCTAAACCATGATAACAAATCACCATCAAATCTCAGTGGCTTAATACAACAGAACTTTACTTCTTGTTCTAAAGGTCAGTAGTTGGTACTTTGCCATTTATAACTGCTTAAACTTGATAAGGGAATCTGATAAATCAGGTATTTGCTCTTTCATTTTTCACCTGGGGGGCACCTGTCACTTCTTCTCATATCTCCTTGGCCAGATTAAGCCATGTGACCACACTGACTACAGAGGTGTGGGAAAGGATGATGTCATCTTTGTGCCCAGGTACCAATCAGGGAATAGTTCATGGACAACAATACTGACTCTCATACCTAGTTGACCTTAACCTTTGAGGAAGGGGCTGCATCTTTTAATAACTCCTGGAAGTATCCTTTGGTACTCTCTTCCTTTCTGAGGTTCTCAGACAGGGGTCAGTAAGGTCTGGGCCTTGGACCAAATGTATACTGCTGTTTTTGCACGGTCTACAAGTTAAAAATTGCTATTATATTTCTACATGGTTGGAAAAAAAGCCAAAGAAAAATAATATTGTTTAACACATGAAGATTATATGAAATTCAAATACATGTCTAAATAAAGTTTTATTGAAACACAGCCTACTTGTTGATGTACTGTTTATGACTGTTTCTGTGTTACGGTGGCAAAACTGAGGCATTGCAACAGAAACTTTTTACCATCCGGCCTTTTACAGAAAAAGTTGGCCAATCTCTGAACTTAGACATGGCACTAAAGAAAACCATGGTCGTTTCAAGATGAAAAAAGTCACCTCTTGGAAAGTGATTATTTGCTAAATGTTTCAAATTCAGCTCATTGAATTCAAAACCAAGAAACAAAAATATTAAATCTCTTCATGGTTGATGTGCATATTTACTGTGTGTGTGGCTGAGCCCTGAATAGAAGCTTGATGAAAATTCAGGCCCAACAGCCAAGTTGGACTGGAATTAGAGAGGAAAGCTCTTGGAATTACCAGGAGGTCATCTGAATTAGATATTGTGGTTACAAGTTAGACAAGATGAGTTTCTCATCAGGATCTTTTACCTCCTGAGGATTTGTTATATAAATCCACTCAATGTTTTAGAATCAACCTGGATACAAAAATAAGCCCTCATTGCCTCCCATTAAAATAAATAACTTAAAGGAAGAAAAGATTTGCTTCCCAAGTGGAGGAAGAAACCCGAGTTTTGCCATTCACTTTCCCAGTTTGCTGCTGCTGGAAGACTGTGTTTCACTTTTGATGTGATTTAAAAAAAAAAAAAAAAAGTTTTGGATTTCCCCTTAGAGGTTCCATAAGCATTTATATAGAATTGGCTTTCTGGGTGATTTACCAGCTGCGCTGTGTGAGGTTTTCAGAGAGTGCACGCTCCATCCATTGTCAACATATTCCTTGTGTTAAAACTGGGATTTCTAAAATAACATGTTGATCCAGTGACGGAATGCCATTTCTCTTCATTTACTTTCCAAGTTGTAATGCACCAGTTAGTGATGTTAGGAATGAGATGGGAGACACACATATATATTCCAACTGAGGTCAAGATCTATTCTTTTTAAATGTCAAAAATGACATTCCTAATACCCATGTATATAGATTCCATTTATTTGTGCACTTAAATTAACTCCTTTCTAAATCCAGCTTCCACAGCTGCCAAAGACTTCCTGTGAAAGGCATTTTCTTCTAAACTAGTCATAATTCACATTCGACTCTCACTGGAAAAATGTCTCTCATGGATTTGCGCCATCGTCAAAGGTACAGGCAGATAGTTTTTTTCTAACTATAAGAGTAAGTTGTAACTGGTTTGGAAACAGATTCCTCTGATAGTTCTTTGTACCTTTCCTCTCCTGAGATAGTTCTATTTTGCTTTCTCTTTCTTTTTGTGCTTGGCTAGTTTTCTTTTAAAAGCCTTTCCAACAAAGGTTGGTTGTTGGTTTCTGCCATACAACAGTGCAAATGGTTAAAAATATATGTACCCTCCCTCTTGAGCCTCCCTCCCACCCCGGCCATGCTACCCCTCTAGGTAGTCACAGAGTGCTGAGCTGAGCTCCCTGTGTTACATAGAAGCTTCCTGCTAGCTATTTATTTTATACAATAGTAGTGAATATATGTATATATGTAAATGCTGCTTTTGCAGTTCATCCCACCTTCTCCTTTGCCCCTGGTTAACTGCGCTCTTTCATGATGCTATCCGCTCAAGAGTGGTAAAATAGGTCCTGAGCACAGGCCATCCTCTGAAACTGGTAGGTGAATTTTTCCATTAGAAAGAAATCAATAGCTCTGATTAAGGGCTTGAATCTTGGACTTGTGTTCTGTTTGATCACCTATTTACTGCACATCTATATTGGACACTTGCCAAACTCAGAATTAGCTCCTTTCTCCAGCTTTGGCACAATTTTTATTTCTTCTAAGATAAGATATAAAGCAGAAATCTCCAGACATCAAGAGATCTAGAAACCAGTCAAGTTGATATTATGTGGCCCATTTATTTTCGTGTCAAAGCTTTATTGCACAAAATATACTGCCGTGTAGTTTTCAATGAAAATTTTTACCTTTTTCATAAGTATAGCAGATCTGGGTGTCTCAGCTTTAGAGGTGGCGGTATTCAGAGAACTGGACATCCAATTCAAAGGAGAGAGGTGTCCTGGATCTTTTTATGACTTTCTTGAGGGCAGCATTGATTGGCAGCAAAGGTATCCAACCATAAGTCTGAACTTAATTTGAGATGGGTTCATGGTTGGGTCTCTCTGTTATTTACAGCAAGGTAAACAGCAAGTCAGGGCAACTTTTAGGAAAGATTTATCCTTGAAACTTGGAAAACATTACATACTCCACATAATAAAATAAGAATCCTTCTGAATAAAGGGTTCTAGTTCTTGAACTGCCTTAATATTTAATGACTTGTTAAAAAGTCTCTATGCTTTTCTCAAGGAAAAAACTGTTAAACTTATAATGAGTATTAACATGGAGAATCTGACCAACTTGGCCAAGTTGTTTCTAAAACAACTTCATAAATGATTGCTTGGTGGCAGTGTCAATGAACCAAGTTCAAAAAGAAAATAAGCATCATGTTGGTCGAGTTTAGAAAGTTTTCTTCCCCCTCATTGAGTAATTCACTGTTTATTCAGTTCCTAGGGACAGTATCATGTTAATCTAACAAATACAGATTTAATTTCTATTTCACAGCTTTTCTACCTTGGCCACCCAAGAAAGGTTGAGATAAAATGCCAATTTTACCTTTATAAAAATAATACACAACAATGACTACTTATGAAAATATTTTTTAATTATTAAAAGGCCTTATTCTTTGGTTAACCACCATATCTCAAAAAGAAAAGTCAGGGATGGGAGGGAGGGAGCTAGGTCTCTGACTGGTTTGTCCCAAACACTTCTCCTTTCTTACACAAGTCTCCAGCCTTGTCAAACCTTCACATTTCCACAGAAGTTCCCACCCTTCAGTGAGACTTTTCTACCTTCTATCTTACAAATACAGTTTATGTTTCTCAATGACAGGGTGGTGGGAATGGAAGCGTCTTTCAAGTGAAAAGAATAGTAGAAGCAGAGACCTGGAAATGGGAATAAAAAAGGTGTAGTGTAGTGAGAAATTGGACCACTAAATTAAGATGGACTCGGGTTTTAAATGCCAGCTCTTAGGGGATTGTACTTTATTTTATAAACAATAAGATGCTCTTTAAGAGTGCTTTTGAGGGGAGTGAGACCAAAGACAGCAGAGTCAACTGCAGGCTGTACTGATGTCATGGATGACAGCCTGAACCAGGAAGATCTCAATGCCAAGATGCTGAGAAACTCAGTGGTCAGTGCCCCCTCTGCCACTGTCCTCTAGCTATAGGACTGACAAACTCAGATCACTGTGGCTCTTGCCTACTAGAAGCTTGCCATCATCTACACAAGCATGTAACTGAAGATATAGCATGGGGGCTAGTTGTTGGCCCCATTAATGACAAGATGGCTTTCAAATGGCCCACAGGACAGTAGTTCTGTACACTCAAGAATTTCATGGGCATGCTGGGAGGATCCGTGTCTCAAGGGAGGAGTTACATAAACCCAAAAGACAGACCTGGCAGAGAATGTTGCTTAGTGAGAATAGAATCTGAATAAGTTATAGGAATTAGGTGCTATTAAATTTACCTCATAATCATTAGAAATAAAATGACTACCTAAGAGAGCTGGAAGCACTGCTTGCTCAGAGGTCCTTTCCCAGTGAGACCAGACACCAGAAGTTAGAGACTCAGGCTTCCTTTTCTCCCAACAGCAGATGGATGGACCCTGCTAACATTTGTCTTCCAGATTCTCTGTGCTTATGTTGCTGATGATCTCTTCCCCTTCCATCTCAAATTCCTTCTTATGAGACATGAATAACTAAAGACAAGTCCCAGTTGTCAGCATCACTATTTCTAGGAAGATATTAATATCTTTCAGAAACAGTAACTAAAATCAGTGAAAAAATACATTTTTTGTTGTTCAGTTGCTAAGTCTTGTCCAACTCTTTGTGACCCCATGGACTGTAGCACACCAGGCTCCTCTGTCCTCCACTGTCTCCCTGAGTTTGCTCAGATTCAGGTCCACTGAGTCCATGATGCTATCTTACCATCTCATCCTCCCTGGTGGCTTAGTGGTAAGGAATCTGCCTGCCAATGCGGGAGATGTGGGTTCAATCTTTGGGATAAGAAGATCCCTTGGGGAAGAAAATGGCAACCCACTCCAATAATCTTGCCTGAAGAATCCTATGGACAGAGGAGCCTGGTGGGCTACAGTCCATGGGGTTTCAAAAGAGTCACACATGACTTAGCAACTAAACAACAAACAACAACAACAACCATGAAAAAATATACATAATGATATTAATTGCAGCCTTGTTTGTCAAACCAAAAGTTGGCAACGAGTTTCATGTTCATCTAGCTGGGGAATTAGTTAAATAAAAGATGGCATATTTATTTAAAGGTATACTATGCAACTATTAGAAAGAATGCATAGAACAATATGTACTTCATCAGATATACATATAATATAATGGTATTATAAAAACAAGTTGTATATCAATAGGTATAGTAGATTCCATCTTTGTTGAAAAGATGTATATATGTGGCTGTCTGTGTAATATATGTATATACCTATAGTCAGATTTAAGCACCAGAACAAAATCTAGGAAAGAAATGCCTTTAAATACTAATGCGTTTAATCCTGGGGGAGGGGTGGGATTGTATGCTAGAGATAATCTGAGACTGTCACTTATTGCTTTATATGCACATATGTGCATGTGGGTACACAGACATACATGAGCACACACACAAGTAATGGAATTATGGGTGAAATTTACTTTTTTTTTTTAAAGAATCTCTTTCTTTCCTTCTCTTATCCAACAGTCCCTGACAACCTCACAATTTTAAGGAAATCACTATGTTCTAGGATAAATTACTAACCACTGTAGAAACTGATGAACACTACAAAAGAAGTATAAATTGAGTCTTTGGGCTTGTAGGAAACTGAGAGATTGCTTCCAACTATATAAGGCTGAGAGCCAAGAGACAGTGCAGAGATGAAGAAATTTTATATTCCCCATAACTACAGAGACCCTAAGCCATGCTTTTGCAAAACAAGCAGCTCACTTTTAAACAGTCTTCAACATGGCTCCCGTAAGTCATCAAAATGCCTATAAATTCCAGTACTTTAGGCACCCACACTTCATTGTCTGGACTGCATCTTGAGTTGGAACCTGCCACAGTTATTTCATGCAAGATTCTGAATTCCAATTTTTGGTTCCCCAAATATGTTCACTTTACCCATAGATGAGGTCCAGCAATTTGAATTTAACAGTTCCTTGATAAACAGTTGCCGCTTCATGGATTATCAGTCTCATTGAAGAAAAATAATACTACTTGATGATGATCTTTGAATTCAGTAGTCTATTATCTTTCCTCTTTAGTGGGACATGATGACTGCTTGCAGCCTCCTTGAGCCCTCTGATCAAAGCCACCAGAATGAAATATAAAGTGCCACTGAAGATTTTTTTTCTTACCCACATTAGCAAGGAGCATAAAGAAAATGTTTCATGAGTGAATGCAGACTACAAGACTACATGAAGCAAAACCCTTCCTGAGGATGGACAGAGGGTTAAACCCAAGCACATGTGATGGAATGACCCCAGTTGCAAACCTTGCACCCCGTTACAAACAAATGGGACCAGGAATGTGGTCTTCTTGCACTTGCCGGGAGTTGCCCTCACCCACTGCTTCCCACTATCCATCTCCTCCTTCCCTGGTTTGTGTGTGTTTTTGTTAAACAGTGGATCTTGCTATGCTTTTCAGAAAACTAACAAGAAGCAAGCTGAAAATTAAAAATGGGTGCCAAGAGGCTTTACAGGAGTCTAAATAAACAGCCCGACAGGAAAGACGTGTGGCAGGCTGAGGTTTCAGGCTAGTGGTCCGAGCGAGTTAACAGACGTCTGTATAACAGAAGGGCTGTGTTTGTTTTCCCTGTCCCTGCTCTAGCAAATTTATTGGGTTATCTGTCTTCTTTTGACACTTGGGTGTTTAAGGTTTCTGTTCTAGGTGTCTGAAGACAGAAAAAAATTATTGTACAGTTTACATTCCTGGCGGAGGCTTTGACACATGCTAGCTGAAAAGTTCCTATCTGCCAATAATTTTGCAGAAAAAGCCTTGTAGAACTGGATTTTCAGAGAAGGTCCAAGAATCTTCTGTGAAAAGCATCAAGAACAAAAGTTTTCTTATTTTATTTTCGGATCATGTCATTCTAACATCTAGTGAAATGCTGCCACCAAGCCACTTTTTTTTTCATTGTACTCTTCCAACTTGGCAGGTAACATATACAGAATATCAGTGTCTTGTAGGTGGAGAGGTTTTTCCATCAGTAGGGCTTGCACTCAATGTAGATCCACAAGATACAGTTTGATTTGCTTCTGAGATGAGGAATGCATGGAAGTGTTGAGTGAATACTAGGTGTTGTGATAATGCATTATCAAGATATTACAGTCATATGTGTAGAAATATTGACATGTTGATGACTGATGAACTCAGCCACCCACAAGCAATGTTGATATATTTCTTCTTTTCAGAATACACATTTTGAAAGCATTTTACTTGTAAATGTCTTGTTCCGGTCTGTAGCCTGCCAGGCTCCTCTGTCCATGGATTTCCCAGGCAAGAATACTGGAGTGGGTTGCAATTCCCTTCTCCAGGGGATCTTACCGACCAAGGAAATCAAACCTGGGTCTCCCACATTGCAGGCAGATTCTTTACCATCTGAGCCACTAGGGAAGCCCCCATAGATATTGAGGCTGCCAAAACTAATGAAGGGGTTGGTAGGGGATTTAAATAGTTCTCTTATATAAACTTATTTTCATTCATTCACTCATTCATTCAAGTAGCATTCAATGAATATTCAAGAATTTAATTGTTAGGAAGTGGGAAACACATGGCAGAAAAGAGTAAAACACAGTCAGCGGCTCTAATGGAAGCTTACAGTTTCTTCTTTCATCATCTTCTGCAGCAGATAACCTACTTGGCATAGTCGAGTCAAATTTTTGTGATACCAGATAATCAACAAGAAGACAAGGAGAGAAAAATGGCTTGCAGTTGATTTTTTCCTAGAGCAAATAGCTTTGCAGGAGTTGAGGCAATTTGAGCACATTACTGGATTTTTTTTCCTTTGTTTTGGCTTCCTTCATTTTGGTTCTTCATGGTAGGACTGGATTTGGCACCTGGTACCTACAGTTCCTGCTCCTCCCAGTACTCTTGGCAAAGACAATCACCCAGGCCAAATGGGATTCTTTTCTTGGGTGGCCTCCGTTTTCATCACCTGCATTGGCATGTTACTGTTGTTTGCCTCACTATTAGTAAAGGCTTCTGTTTTGTGCAAAAGAGTAAAGATTTTTAGAACCAGCATTTCTGAATTTGAATGAAGTGTCACTTAATTGGTGGGTGACACTGAGCCTTGGTTTATTGTTGGTAAAATTGTGTATAATCATGTCTGTTTCATAAACTTGTAAATTATACATACCATTGTGTACTTGAACAGAATCAGCCTGACTTCTGGCTCTAGGAGGTAATTTTAAAAAGTCTGTTCATCCTCCCTTTGAGTCATATAGGATATTGAGAAAATGAGCCATTTGGGAGAGTCAAAGAAAATATTTGTGTCATAGAGACTCTATAGTTCATTGCCTTCCTATTCATTTCAGACAAATGTGGTATAAAACTTTTTTAAAATAAGAAAAAGTCATGTTTATACTAGTGATGGGAAGCAACCTAGAAATCCAGTTGATATTGGTCGCACACTATGCCTAAGTCCTAGAAAAGGCTTGGAAAGGGCTGCAAACAAATATAGAGCCCAAATACTTATTTTAGTAGCTTAAAAACAACTTGAAACAAGACTTATTCACTAAAAAGTCAAATAGTAATAAAAATATTTTGTTGATTTTACTGAGCAATAGGCAATTACTTAATGAATAAGTTTTCTTTCCTGAAGAGCTCCTCATGTTGTTGTTAAGTTGCTAAGTTGTGTCCAACTCTATTGAGACCCCATGGACTGCCAGGCTCCTCTCTCCATGGGATTTCCCAGGCAAGAATACTGGAGTGGGTTGCCATTTCCTTCCCCAGGGGATCTTCCCGACCCAGGGACCCATCCTGAGTCTCCTGCATTGCAGGCAGATTCTTTAGCACTGAGCCACCTCGGGGAGCCCCAGAGCTCCTCATAGAGCAGTTAATATCACAATACACATTAAGAATCTCTAAAGAGGGAATAGTAAGCAAAGTTTTCTGAACTTTCTTTCATCAGGAAACTCTATTTTAATTTTGTCTTTATGGAAATATCAGGTGTAGAAAGATAAACTGGGGTCATGGAGAGTGAATGCTAAAATGAAGACTCAGAATTTTATGCTTTAAAGGCACTGAAATTTCTAGAAAGGAAAGTGTCATGATTCAAGGATGCAAGTAATGTTTTTGAAAGGGTGGGTCACTGGTGATAAATGAGGTTATTGAAAAGAATCAAGAGAAAGGGCATTTTCAAGTAGGATAGAATCTAGTAGAATCTGTAACCTAGATTATAGTTAATTGAGATTGTAGGCTGTGACATGGAGTTGGCATGTAGCTGAACACTCTTAACAATCATTTTGGAAGTGAAAGTATGATACTAAGCCAAGCTAGTTGAACTTGAGTAGATTTTGTTAAAGATAGGGAAGATTAGAGTATGTTAGATGATTAAGGGGTAAACCACAAAAAAGAGAGGACCATGAACAGTCCTGGGGGAGGAAGGATAATTGTGATGGCAAGTCCATAAAATGATGGAAGGAAATAAAGTAGAGAGCATAGGTATGGGAAGCAGCAAAGGCATGTAGCAGATGGAGAAAACCTGAAGTATAATTGATTTCATAAAGTGGTGAAATTGGGTGTACCAAGCAGGTTCATCACATGTTGTATTAATTCTTAATTATCACAATAGTTATGTGTCATAGAAATAATAATCATCAATTTGCATACACAGAAACTTGCTCAAGGTCACATAGCTACTAAATAGCCCATCAGGCATTTGAAAAGCATAAAATCACTAATAATAATCTTGTTCGGACACTAACTTCCTGAACGTGGGAAATCCAGGAGATAATAAAACCTTTGTTGGGGCCAGAAACAGGGCAAAAGGCAGGCACCAGCTGACCACAGGGATAGGAAAATTAAGTCCCAAGATCAGTCCCAACCTAGGATATGGCCAGCATTCAGCCTATAGCTTTATGCTATTATGCTAGAGTTTGCTGGGTCCCCCAAGTAGGAATAAAGGAAATTGATTTTTTTCCCTACAACTGTGCATATACAGTTGATGCTTGAACACTACAGGTTTGAATTGCATCAGTCCACTCATACTGGCTTTTTTTCAATAAATATGCATTATAGAACTATGCCGTACACATTTGGTTGAATCCACATATGTAGAACCACACATACATACTGGGGGGCTGTTGTGAAGTTATCAGTGGATTTTCAAAGACTCAAAGGTTGGTACCCCTAACCTATGTTGTTCAAGAGTCAACTGTACATACTAATGAATATACTCATTCAGGCTCTCTTGCTACCCAATTTTCTGAGGCCACCACTTCACCACTCCCAGGTGACTATGTTGGATTCATCTCTTCTTATGAAGATTGTACTATCTAGTATAACCATAGTAAATTAGAATATCTCCTTGTCTACCTTCCTCTCTAATTCATCCAAGGTTCAAATTTCTCACTCACTAAACCTCATCCAAGTGAGTTGAATCCTGAGTGAGTCAGTGTCTTCCCATTTCTGATCTCCTTCCTTTTCTTCTCCTTGAATTCCCCTTTTTTGCTGAAGGATTGCTATTCCTCTTTCTTGTTGGGTGGGGTTTTTCATCCATTTTAACTTCTCTGTCACTTATTCAAGCTCCATGACTTAGCAATAACAGCAAAGAAATATGTAGAAATACTTGTTGCAAATATCACTTATAAAAAGCATTGATTTATGAACATCTACCTTCAGTGTGCAAAGGCTGGAGATTACCAGTACTGTCAAGCGACAATTTGGTTGCCTAGTCCAAATTAATCAAACAAAACACATGAACAATGGCAAAAAGTAAAAGACTAGGCTTGAGATGAATAAAAACATATTTCCTACATTCAGAGAGTCATAATCTTGCAGAAAAGATAATTTAGACAAAGGAAACACTAAAAGGTTTAAGGAGGTAAAAGGCTTATGAGAAAAGAGCTGTGGGAATTCACAGGTGGCAGAATTCAAATCAGGCTGAGACCATCAAGAAGAGCATCTAGAAGGAAATGGCTTGGAGAGGAGCCTAGAAGGATGACCTCTATGGGCATGCACTATAACTGCAATAATTAATACAAGACTTCTCTCAAGTCCTGTGGGACAAGCTCAGAAATGGAGCATTTCCTACAGCTGGTTAGAGCGATTGGGCATGTGGATTACCATTTGGATATGGAAGCATCTGAAAGGAATGAATGAGTAAAAGTCACCTAAATATGGCTAACCTCAGAGCCCAGGTTAAGCCAGGAGGTCAATTGCAGCCAGAAGCCAGCCAGTGGACAGCTGAGGTAGGGAGTGAGTGAAGGAGCAGGAGAGGAATCCCCTGAGCCCGACAGGGACATGGGAGAGAGGGAAGGTGTGGATAGAGACGAGGAACACCATGCCCTTGGAGATAGAATATGACCATGAGTGGCTCAGGCTAAGCTTGGTAAAGAGAACAGCTAGTGTGGAAGGAGACACACGGAGGTGCAGAGCAGGAAGATGAAAATTTCTATGGTCAGGATTTCAGGTGGCTAGTTAACTGAGGGCTGGAAATAAGGGGCTCATATTTTCTCTTTTTTCGCCTGCTGTTGGAACTGCATGCTACAGCTATAAATACACCAGGCTGTATTTTCCAGTGGGCCTTGGTCTTTACAAGGGTATAGAGAGGTCACCCCTGGAAGATGCCAAATCGAACCCTCGTCCACCTGTGCCCAGCTGTGAGTGCAGCAGCTGCTGCAGGCTCCACAGTCCACTGTGTCACTTGATCAGCATGTTTCCCCCCTGACAAGGGTGCTTTTCAACATGGGCAGAAGCAAGCTTTGAAAGAAATGTATTCCACTCTCTCTGCTGCAAACTTGGCGGTTGCGGGTGGGGGACAGGGCGGGGAGGAAGACAAAACCTCAAGAACACCTGAGTCAGCTTCAGTAGCTGAGAAGTGGAGCAGTTTAACACCAAATAAAATCCGGTCCAATGGCTGGTGCATCAAATTAAATTCTGAACAAACAACTCTCCAGCCACATCTCAGTCAGTTTTAGAATCAGTGCGGGTGAATTATGGTTCCTGAGGGTTGTATTCTCTCCTCAATGTGCAGGGATTTCCACACACAGCTACCATTTACTACTAATGAGCAGCACGCATAGGTCCCTGGGCACCGGAAGGGAACGCATCACTTAGTCTCCTTCAGCGGTGTGGGCTCTTCCCTGCAAAAGGGGCCTCTTAGCTGGGTCAGGAACCTGGGTCTTCCAAGTGAACGATGTTAATACAACGTGCCGATGTTATTTAGCCTTTTTCTCTCTGAAGCATCCATGCTTCTTTTCATTTAATGAGTCTCTGGTGTAGGCGAACCTTTGGGAGAAATTGGGTCCTCCAGCCTCAGCATGCTGAATCAGACAGAAGCTGGGGACAGGCCGAAGGGAGTAGTGGGTTTTCTCTGTTACCATTTGATGAAAGTGAATCTTGAGTCTGTATTTTTAGGGGAAGAAAATAATACACCAATGCTTAACAGAGTCTGCCACCTAGCTAGATATCTGTGGAATAAATGGCAAGTAGATACGCAAATGGAGTGTACGTCTCCTGAAGCAAATCTTTGGGGATTCTCAGAAGGGTGTTGCTGGCTGACAGGGCAAAACTAGTCAGAAGGGAGAAAGATCCTGGTAACGCCAGTGTGTTTTGAATGCCTGGCTCTATGCCTGTTTAATTTCATTCATTACTCAGAGTAATCTCTTTATTTGGTACTGTTGTCATCTCCATTTGACATATGGGAAACTGAGGCACAGAGGGACTAAAGTGATTGAGGTCTCACAGCTAGTATGTGACAGAGTTGGGATTTTAACATGGGCAGTCAGCTTTGGAGACCCTATAGTTTAATCATGATGTAATAGGGAATTCTCTCAGGCCTCTTCCATTTGGGTAGTAGAGTTTTTTTCCCCAAAGCAGTTAAAAGACTAGCTCTACTTTTTAAAATGGCAAGAAAAAACAAAGCCGCATTTGCAGCCTTTGAGTTCTCAGCTTCCCCAGCAATTAGCAATGTAGAAATGAATGCATTTACACAGTTGTTTTCAGACCAAAGAAAGTGGAGGGTGACCGTGACGCAGGGGGAATTGGGGGTGAGAACAGATTTCTGCTCTGTTCTTGAGGCAGATTTTATCTTTCTGAAGATTAAAGTTGGAAAGAGGAGGGAAAAAGGCAGAGCTTCTGAATTGGCATCATGAAGGAGGCCTTTGCCTGCAAGTGAAACAACTTCTCTGAGGTTAAAACTTGAGCCACATCCATTGGGGGAGGATTCTTCTTGCTGAAACAGACGTGTCACTTCATGTCTGCATGATGTGAGTCAACCTTCCAGGGCAGCAGCATAATTAGAACCCTAAAAAAAGTAATTTTCTAAATGAAACCTTAGTTCCCTGGGAAAATACAGTCGGCACACACGGAAGGAAATTTAGGATTTTTCCATTAGCTCCTGGGATTCCTGCTCCTAAAACAAGTTGTGCAATGGGATCTGACTAATACTGCTTGCATTCTTTGGTCACCCTTCTTCCCTTTAAAGAGATTTTAAGCTCCATACAAAGCTGAGATGACTTACCCACTGAAATGGGTCTCAGAGCAAGTGGTCTACAAACAAAATACAAGATCCAACATTTGGAATCACTTTTCAAATCCAACCTAAAATTTCAGGATCCAGATTTCATAAGAAAAAGAGAGGCTCCTGTTCTGAAATCTGATTTAAAAATAGTTTCTAGAAAAGTATTAAGTAAGCCCCAGTATCTCCTGGGAAAACAAGTGGCT
Organism: Cervus canadensis; assembly: GCF_019320065.1. Taxonomy (NCBI): domain Eukaryota; kingdom Metazoa; phylum Chordata; class Mammalia; order Artiodactyla; family Cervidae; genus Cervus; species Cervus canadensis. Next base: position 47,081,189 of record NC_057399.1, on the reverse strand, counting down.
CTTAAAATATCTTAAACTGCATTGTAGAGATTTTTATGAATGAGTAACATATGGATTAAATTACCCATATTTGAAAAACAAAATCAAATGACAAAGCACACTTGGCAGTTTTATTGAGCCTGAATTATTTGGAAAACAGATCCATGATACTGTAGAAATCCCCAAAGGAAGCCAGTTTACCAACCACCTTTTAAAAATGAAATATAGCCATTCATACAAAAAGGGCCGTCTCTGCTAGAGTGTGTAGAGGTTAAGATTCAAGTTAGCTGGTTTTCCTAAGTTCTGAGGGATCCACAGATGAGGGGACCTGAGACAGTGATGATCATACCCATAGCTTCCTGGAATTCTTAGGGCACAGCCAGTGAAGCCTAGGTTGATCTCCTTTCATCCCTGTCTCCATCTCCCTCTTTTTTCCCCTCCCTCTCAGTACCAATTTGGCAGATAGGTTAAAGCTTCATTGCTTGCTCTGTTCCCTAATTTTTGACCTCAGTCATTGTCGATCCTGAATGAGACTTTCTTTCTGAAAAATACCTTGTGGTCAACTTATTATACACATGATTACTGTGGCTGTTTTTCTTTCCATATATAAAGTGGGGAAACCTCTTTAATTCTCTTTAAAAATTGTGTTATATTTTTTAAATAGTCCATTCTAAAAATAGTCTAAACATTTATTAAGCAGTCAATAAGAGAATGAGTGAAGGTACTTAAGGGAAATAAAAAGATCCTTGATTAGTTCTGATTACTAAGCACAGAAAAGGGTAGGAATCATCGGTTCCTGGCTGAGCTGCGCAATGCTCTTTTATTTCCACATCTGGTGCATGGGACCAACACATCAAATGTCAAACAGAAACGTGAATGTTTACTGTCTTTGAAAAACACTACAAAAGGCTATGACACCAAAGGATTTATAAACCCCTAGGACTGATGCTGAAGCTGAAACTCCAATACTTTGGCCATCTCATGCGAAGAGTTGACTCATTGGAAAAGACCCTGATGCTGGGAGGGATTGGGGGGCAGGAGGAGAAGGGGACGACAGAGGATGAGATGGCTGGATGGCATCACCGACTCAATGGACATGAGTTTGAGTCAACTCCGGGAGTTGGTGATGGACAGGGAGGCCTGGTGTGCTGCAATTCATGGGGTTGCAAAGAGTTGGACATGACTGAGCGACTGAACTGAACTGAACTGAGGACCTTTGTGTCAATAAGTGACTGAGGTAGGACTTGATCCCAGGTCTTCGGATTCCAAGTCCAGTGCTCTCTCTGCTGGAATTAGTCCTTAGGCCTACAAAGATCTTAAAATCCTGGACTGTTATTAAATATTGAACAGGGATTTATAAAGTAGAGACCCATCATATGTTTGTTTTTAAATTCATCTCACCAAGTGCTCTTCTAAATAATTTACATAAAAATGGCTTAAATGCTATTTTGCATATGTGCCACTTACTATAGATTTTTATTACTGTAGGCATTATACATTTATACACACAAGATACTGAAGACAAGCTTGTCAACATGAACTAGGCACGTTATTCTTTGTGGGTGGCTTATGAGATATTCAAGAGTACTTTTGACCACACTCATTGTGTCTTATTTCTAACTGTTAAAACTAAACCCTGTGTGAGATGGGACTCCATTTATTATATTTTCAAGAAACATGCCCTTTTGGCCAGTTGTTCTCAATTTACCCGTCCCCACTTCTTACCTTTAATGCAATTGCAAAGTTCATGACTGGAGGTGAAAGGCACTAAAGGAAAAGTGTGCAGATGCACTCTGGGTAAATGTTCAGTGTTTTTGGTTCTTCCAATGGAGTCAATCTTCTGCTAGATTAACATGGCCAAGAAAACCAATGTATTAGTTGATGCTCTGCCTCCTTGCTCTTCTGAATCATTGCTTTGTTCTGCATTTCTTGGAGAGAGGCCAACATCAAGGAGCAAAGTGGTGAATATTTGGGGGGTAATTTCAGAGTTAAGTCTTCCTTTCTTGTCTTGTGAGACTATCTGGTAATTGAGAAAATTGGTTTGAATTCATCTAAAGAACAATTCCAGAGAACATAATGTAAATGTGAAGTGTGGAATGATTGTTTTTGGCTGTCCATGATCAGTCATGCAGTTTCCTTGCCTTTGCATATACTTTTCTTTCTTCTTGGCATGACTCTTCTGATTTTTTTTTTTTTTTAATCTCACTACTTCTCATCATCCTAAAGACTAGGCTTAAGCACAACCTCAGAAAGCCCTCTCCAACCAACCAGTCTGGTTTAGGTGCCTCTCCTCCAGTCTCCCATAGTAGCACTGGATGTAATTCTGTGGTAGGATTTACTTGTCCTGTAATAATAGATTTATTTGTCTGTAAATACAAGAAATAGACCCCTTGAGGACAAGAATTACATGGTTTCATTCTGAATGCCCAGTCCCTGGGCCAGTATCTAGCACTGTAGATCTTCAATAAACGTTTATTGAGTGGCTAATGTAGTGAGGCTGAACATCCAACCACAAGGGTACATGGATACCAAGAAGTATTGCTCTTTCCTTATTATGTGTCAAAATGTGTCTTGCCTTTGGAAAAAGAAAAAGCACTACATTCCCCAACACAATGAAATATATTAACATAATTCAGAATCTGGGGCTCAAAGTTTCATCTACAGAACAACACTGTAGGAAATTAAAATTTTAAAAAATAAAAACAATCCAAAAAGTACATGATTTTTCAGCCTCATTTGCATGGTTAGAAACTTATATATAGATGTTAGGGCTTCCCAGCTGACTCAGTGATAAAGAATCCACCTGCCAAGCAGAGATGCAGGTTCTATCCCTGTGTCAGGAAGATCCCCTGGAGAAGGAAATGACAACCCACACCAGTATTCTTGCCTGGGAAATTCCACATGCAGAGGAGCTTAGCGGGCTAGAGTCCATGGCATCACAAAGAGTTGGACACAACTTAGAGACTAAACAACAACAACATGTAGTGTAACCTTTCTGTGGTTCAGAGGAGACATTATTGTTTATTAAGCATTTTCATATCCCAGACACAATGATAAACTCTACATGTCTCAGTTAATTATGATGACTTACAAGGACTCCAGGTGCTAGAATCCTTATTTTTATATTACCAATAGCACAACTCCAGGAAACTAAGTCATTGTCTTATAAATGGCAGAAACAGGATTTGAACTGACATCTGGCTGACTAAAGTTATTCAACACAAAAGTTTTCAAATAAGTTGGAATTAATTAAAAATTAAATAAAAAAAATAAATTAAGAGTCAAAGATTTTAAATTATTTTATTTGGACAAATTTCTGGGCGTGGATTTACTGAGTTGGGTGAAATTTGTATTCCTTTTAATAGCTCTGGCTAACTTAATTTCCAAAATGACTAGAGGAATCAATTCACAGTGTTCCTCACCAGCCTGCAAATTTTTCAGTTTGTATCTTATCTCTCTAATCTCAGAACCTAACCCCAGTGCTGAGCATGTGGTATCTTCTTCACAGATGTTTGCTGAATAACTTACTAAATAAATGCACACTACCACCAGTATTATAGATTTTCTTTGAAACCTACATAATGCATTGCCTGAGAAGTATATCTACAATAGGTTTCTCATCCCCAAATAAAAGAATAGAGATGACTCCGTGCAAAGCAGATTCTCTTTGTTGGAAAAAGCAACTGATAAATCGATATTTTTTCCAGCAACAGAAAGTATTCTTCTCTATTTCTGCATCGAAGAATTAAGTGAATCACTTTCCAAAATATGTGATCTGAATAAATCCCAGGCTGCCTAGTGGTCTGGACTTCGGCTGCTGTTGTAGTTAGACGCACAGTCCAGCCAAAAGAAAGTCTTTAAAATGTAGTTTAGGACTTTATTTGAATTTTCAAAGGAAATTAAAGGGAATCTAATAACACTCTGGAAAATTCTTCTCTCTCTTTCCAATTTTCTTACATCTTTAGCTACTCTCACTCCTCAGTTCAGTTCAGTTGCTCAGTCGTGTCTGACTCTGTGACCCCATGAACTGCAGCACTCCAGGCCTCCCTGTCCATCACCAACACCCGGAGTTCACCCAAACTCATGTCCATTGAGTCAGTGATGCTATCCAACAATCTCATCCTCTGTCGTCCCCTTCTCCTCCTGCCTTCAATCTTTGCCAGCATCAGGGTCTTTTCAAATGAGTCGTTCTTCACATCAGGTGGCCGAAGTATTGGAATTTCAGCTTCAACGTCAGTCCTTTCAATGAATATTCAGGACTGATCTTCTTTAGGATGGACTGGTTGGATCTCCTTGCAGTCCAAGGGACTCTCAAGAGTCTTCTCTAACACCACAGTTCAACAGCATCAATTCTTTGGCACTCAGCTTTCTTTATAGTCCAACTCTCACATCCATACATGACTACTGGAAAAACCATAGCCTTGACTAGACGGACCTTTGTTGGCAAACTAATGACTCTCACTCCTACCAGTCTCTAAATTCACATTCTCAAAACTTTATACAAAATTCTCTTTAGATCCTTTAACCCAAGGCTTTTGTTGTTGTTGTTGTTTCTTTTCTTGGGGTCCCATTGGCCTCACCTCTCCTAGAAATGGCTGGGGGATCTGTGGTTCTCCTGGCCTCTGAGACTCCAAACCTCTCTTCCTCAGCCTTGGGAGTTAATTTCTTTTTCTGCTGGTTTTTCTTTTCCTTTCTTCCTCCCTTCCCTCCATTCCCTTTAACTTCATCTGACATAGTTCTTCTAAAGTTGAGGTATAGGTATTATTAGCCGCTCAGTCATGCCCGACTCTTTGCGACCCCATGGACTGCAGCCCACAAGGCTCCACTGTCCATGAGATTTTCCAGGCAAGGATACTGGAGTGGGTTGCCATTTCCTTCTCCAGGGGATCTTCCCAACCCAGGGTTTGAACCTGGGTCTCCTGCACTGCAGGCAGATTCTTTACTGACTGAGCTACGAGGTATAGGTAGTATTTACTTTTTATTTGGCTGGGCTAGGTCTTGGTTGCAGCACGCAGGATCTTTAGTTGCAGCATGTGGCTTCTTAGTTCCTTGACCAGGGATCAAACCTACCCCCCTCCGCAGCCCCTGCATTGAAAGCATGGAGTCCCAACCACTGGACTACCAGGGAAGTCCCAATATAAGCAGGGTTTAGAATCAATTCACTGACCTGAAGTATCATTTCTCAAATTATGCTAGAATTTTCCTGTGGCCTCACCAAGCTTTGCCGATTTTTCTACAGGAAGCTTTCTTAAATATTTCCCTTGCCCTCCATTTGTACAGTGTCGGCTCAGAGTTATAGTTCTCATGAAGGTTATAACAAATATTTGCCCTTCATTGGATCAGTTCCCTAACTTGGGCCTCTCTTTTCTGCTCCTGTTTCCTTTCATTGACATCCCCTTCTCTTCATTTCAGACACCTCCAGCTTTTTGGAAGTTTTTCCTCTGTCAAAACAGAGAAGATTCAAATAGAATTTACCTTATTAGGTCAAACTGAAATTCATGTTCAGCTACTTCTCATAAGTATTTGTCTATAAAACTCTCTGACACATTTGTGAGATGAGGTTTCTTGAGCATATTTTAGGCTGGCTGAGATTTCTGTTCAGTTGTTCGTACCATTTGCCTGAGTTGTAAATTCTCTTACTCTGATTCAAGTCCAATTTTACTTTTATGATTTTTTAAAAAATTGGGTAAACAACATTGCAATTTTGGCAACTTATATAAATAAATATAGATATAGGGGAATAAATTAAACCTATAGTTATTATACTTTGTGTTTTTAAGAAAGAAGTTTTGATTATCATGATGATTGTATCAGTTATTTTAGGCTTTTGAAACTTTAAGAAAATTTGACACTTAAAGAAGCTGGCACTTTGCTTTGTGATTTTATACAATGCTTAATTATCATTAGATTTGTGATTTGAAAAAAGTAAGAACATGATTAGCTTTGTAAACAGTCTTGCAAGCTTAAGAAAACCCGTTTTGTGTGAGGGTTTTTTGTTTGTTTGTTTAACATTTCTTCTATTAGAATAATCAAAGTTTTGCTCATAGGGTTTATAAGTCAGCCCTGTCAGGTATTTGAAGTTTGTGACAGAATCAGCTTTACCAAGTTTGAAATGTGTATCAGTTAGAGTTTAACCTGAGAAGCAGATCCAGGAGAATGTATGATATGTGTGTGTGTGTGTGTGGTTTATGGAGAAATTGGCTTGTGTGATTGTGGGCGCTGGCTAAGAAGTCTGGGGTTAGGAAAGTCCTTAGCGGAGATCATACGTAGATTGGAACTCCATAAATACGGGCCAAAGCTTTGTCCACAGGAGGACTTCCTTTTTTCCTTCCTTCTGCAAAAGCCTCAGCTCTGCCTTTAAGGCTTTTGAACTAAGTCAGGCTCACACAAAATAATCTCCCTTGCTTAAAGTGAATTGAGTAAGGGTGCTAATTACATCTTCAAAATCCCTTCACAGCAGCACCTAGATTAACGTTTGGTTAATTAACCAGGAAACTGTAGCCTAGCCAAGTTGACACATCAAAACCCCATCATAAAGTGTTTAACATGTTTTAATTAATTTGTAAATGGGTTGGACCCTTTGGGCTTACCAATTGCTCAGATGGTAAAAAATCTGATTGCAATGCAGGAGACACAGGTTCGATTCCTGGATCAGAAAGATCCCTTGGAGAAGGTAATGGCTACCCACTCCAGTATTGCTGCCTGGAGAATTCCATAGACAGAGAATCCTAGTGGGCTATAGTCCATGGAGTTGCAAAGAGTCAGACACGACTGAGTGACTAACACTTTTACTGGACCCTTTAGTGGCATCTAGTCTGTTAAACTTATAATTAAACATAATACAAAATTAAAAATACAAGTTATATTGTTCTTTTGAGATAGAATTTCCAGTTTTCTAAATAAAATGACACCATTTATAAACTGAACCTAAAGACATGAGATTCAATATTCAGAATTTAACATTCAGAAAACTCAACATTGAGAAAACTATGAACATGGCATCTGGTCCCATCACTTCATGGCAAATAGATGGGGAAACAGTGGAAACAGTGGCAGATTTTATTTTCTTGGGCTCCAAAATCACTGCAGATGGTGACTGCAGCCACGAAATTAAAAGACGCTTGCTCCTTGGAAGAAAAGCTATGACCAACCTAGACAGCATATTAAAAAGCAGAGACATTACTTTGCCAACAAACGTCCGTGTAGTCAAAGCTATGGTTTTTCCAGTAGTCATGTATGGATGTGAGAGGACTACAGAGAAAGCTAAGCTCCGAAGAATTGATGCTGTTGAACTGTAGTATTGGAGAAGACTCTTGAGAGTTCCTTGACCTGCAAGGAGATCAAACCAGCAAATCCTAAAGGAATTCAGTCCTGAATATTCATTGGAAGGACTGATGCTGAAGCTCCAATACTTTGGCCACCTAATGTGAAGAACTGACTTATTGGAAAAGACCTTAATTCTGGGAAAGATTGAAGGCAGGAGGAGAAGTGGACAACAGAGGGTGAGATGATTGTATGGCATCTCTGACTCAATGGACATGAGTTTTAGCAAGCTCTGGGAGTTGGTGATGAACAAGGAAGCCTAGCGTGCTGCAGTCCATGGGGTCACAAAGAATTAGACATGACTGAGAGACGGAACCGAACTAAAGTGAAAGACATGAGGAAACCTAGATTTTAGTATTTGTGGTTTCAGCAGTTATAATCAGCCAAATAGCTGTAAATAGTCTTTTCTGTGCACAAAGCTTTCCATGTATGAAAAAGAAATCCTGGGTGAGAGAGACTGACAGAGGAGAATCAGATAGAACAACAGAGTCCTCAGCCTTGACATATAGTATGGGGATGACAGAAAATAGAATTTAGATGATCATAGAGTAAGAGCTGAGACCTTTAAAAGATACTTGTGTCAGTGTTTGATAATGGCAATCATTAAAACACGTAAAATGTCATCAACACCATCAAGATCCATGTGGTCCAGTTTCAAAGCTGTATCATGGTAAAATAAATAAATAAATAAATAATCTAGCAGTCAAAAGAAATTTCAAAATAACTTGAAGGTTTTATTTATATTTCTTGACACAATAACACATCACTCAAAGAATCCTCTTTTTGTCTACCATCCAACTCCCTTCCATTGCACTTCTGCAATTTCCTCTGCAAATTTTTCGCTAATTTTTTAGTATCAGTTTTTCTTTTCTTCTTTCTCCTTCTGAACAGGAAAGCCCCAATAACTGTTCTAATAGCAGAATGGATGCGGAAAACTTAAAGTGAGAAAAGAAAAGCTAAAATGTGTTCAGTTATGTAAAGGTAAAACCAATTATGCTTAATTATGTAAACTGTTTACCATTTATACCTAATTACCCCAAAGCACAGTCATGATTATGCACTCCATTAGCTATATATGTTAGATTAACCTGCCGGTAAATGCTATTCTATTACAATGCTAAACCTGTATGTTCAACCCACTTAGATTACTGCTTCTTTTACTCAATAACCTGCATGTGCTGTCTGGCTATATGCTTATAAATTTAAAAAAATTCAGGGTGAACTTTGTCCCTCTGACTGCCACACTTACAAACTTTTTCAAATATCTATTGGAGCCCTCCAGCTTTCAGCCTCTCTTCCTTTCCTCTTTCTTATACACATTGATATAAGTATAATTGGAAGCCTCCTGTAGCCCCCAGCTCTCTCTCATCCTACTTTTTAGGCCGTTGACTTCTTGTTATACCAAAGTTATATTTTTCTTTAAACACAGGCTCCATGTGAGGCATCGTTCTTTAAAAACTTGGGCCTTCCCTAAGGAAGTTGAAGTGTGAAGAAGTTTTGTTTTCCAAGACGTATCTTGATGAATGTCATTTTCCCTTCCTTCAAATTCTCTAATTTGGGTTCCTTGTCTAGTTTACCTGACTCTGGTTCAGTTTGAGAATGAGCAGAAAGAAAACTTGAGGTGACCAGAATTTGGTCACCCAGTCTGCTCTCCCCATTGATAATGGGACAAATAAACTGCTTTCCAAGTTGTGGTCTGTAGGATCGCCCACACCGAATCATGACAGAGGCCAAGCCTCTTTTTAAAGCCTGCTCTGCTTTGAAATGCAGGATCTCCTTCTATAAACAGGAAGTGTCTGGACGAGTGTATTTGCAACAGAGCCCACATTTTGGAAAACAGAAGAAATCTTGGCTACTGTGCTTTCTTGTATTTCTTGTTATTGTTGCTGTTCATGGATGTGCTCAGATCTCTGCCTCTCTCTGAGACCAGAATAGGGTAGGTCCTACCGAGGAAATGGGAGGAAAGTCTGATGAGGCAAGGTCCCCAGGCTTGGTTGGGCATACAGTATTGTATGTTGTCCAAAAGGCAGGAGTGGCAAAAAAAAAAAAAGAAGCGGGAGATAGGTCAAGGAGTCCTGGGTGATTTTTCTGTCTCCACAACTCCCACCCAACTCTGGCCACCATTGTCTCTCCTGTGAAATCTAACACAACTCTGTCCTACCCGTCTCCACACTTCTACTCTGCAGCCTACAGAGCCTCCACACATCAGCCAGAGTGGTGGTCTTTTTAAATCATCAATCAGATCATAGTTTCTCTCTCCTAAAACCTTCCAGTGGCTTCCCAATAAACTTACAGGCTTTATAGGATCTGATGCATGCCTACACTTCTCACTTACTCTGCTTCAGCCACTGTAGCCTTTTCTGAACAAGTTGGAGCCTTTTCTGCCTTGGATTCTTGCATGTGAGTTCCCTTTGCTTGGAAGGTTTCTCCTAATCAGCTCCTTTCTGAATTTAGACTCTCAGCTCAACTAGATTCCCCCCTCCCTATCCTTCTCCATCATGTTTTATCATCCTCATAACACGGAGTGTTCATAAAATTATCTGTTTCATTTATCTACTTCCTGCCTGTCTTTTTCCTGTGATTTAAGTTCTTTGAGAGTAGATTTCTCATTTGTCTTATTCACTGTGCTATCTCCAGTTTCTTATATAGAGGGTGTAACATAATAGGAGTTTTTTAAGTAATTAAGAAATAAATAAATTATTCCTGGCACACAATTATCAGCTATTTTTAGAATTATACATGGGAGAATTGAGGTAAGGTGACAAAGGTGTTGGGCTGAGGATTGTTTTAGAGTCAAAGAAAATCTCTTCACAGCAGCTTCAGGTTGAAGAGACTGGGAACGGTAGGCCAGAAAAACATTTTAGGAAATCTTGACTTTTTGTATTGTGGTAAATGACACATAAAATTTGCCATTAGTAATGTTTAGTAGATTCACAATGTTGTGCAATCATCGCCTCTTTGCAGAACAATTTCCACACCTCCAAGGAAACCACATATCCATGAAGAAGTCCCTCCATTCCCCTCTCTACCTCAAACCTCCAGAAGTCACTCATCTACTTTCTATCTTTTGGGTTTTCCTATTCTGAATATTTCAGGTAAATGGAATCATACGCCACGTGGTATTCTGTTCTTGGCTTCTTTCAACTAGCATAATGCTTTCAAGGTTCACGTGGTAGTATGTGTCAATACTCCATCCACTTTTATGACTGAATAGTAGCCAATTTTATGGATATACCACATTATGTTTATCTACTTATCAGCTGGTAGACGTTTGAATTGTTCCTACCTTTTGATTCTTATGAATAGTGCTGTATGAATATTCTCGAACAAGATTTTGTTTGAACACCTATTTTCAATTCTTCTGAATTGTTGAGTCATACAGTAATTATACATTAAACTTATTGTGATGGTTAACTTTATGTGTCAACCTGACCAGATCACAGAGTGCCAGATATTTATCTAAATATTATTTCTGAGTGGATCTGGGAGGGTGTTTCTGGATTAAATTGGCGCTTGAATTGGTGGACTCAGTAAACTGGCTGCACTCCCCAATATGGGCGGTCATCATCCAATCCATTGAGGACTTGAATAGAACAAAATGGTGGAAAAAGGAAGAACTCTGCTCTTCCTGCCTGATGGCTGAGCTGGCACATTGATCTACTCTAGCATTCTGTGCTCCAGGTTCTCGGGCCTTCGGACCTGGCCTCGAATCTATACCAGCACCTCCCTTGGTTATCAGGCCTTTGGATTCAGACTAAATCACACCACAAGCTTTCTGTGGTCTCCAGCTTACAGATGGCAGATCGTGGACTTCTCAGCCTCCATAACTGAGTAAGCCAAGACCTTATAATGAATTTATTCATATGTCCTATTAGTTCTGTTTCTATTCGGGAACCACCAATGGGTTTCCACAGCAGCTGCACCATTTCACATTTCTACCATACTTCTTCCAGTGTGAAGATTCCAGTCTCTTCACATCATCTTTACCAACTCATGTGTTTCAAAAATTTTTTTTTGCTTGTTTTAAATTATAGCTCATCTTTGTGGGTATGAAATGGTATTTCATTATTATTTTTATTTGCATTTCCCTAATGACTGAGGATTTATAAAATCTTTTCATGTGCTTCTTGGCCACTTGTATGTTCATTTCTTTCAGGAAAAATGTCTACTCAAGTCCTTTGCCCATTTAAAAATTGGTCTTTTTTTTGTTTTGCCTCTTTTGTTGCTGAATTCTAAGAGTTGTTTATATTCTAGAAACTAGATCCTTATTAGATAAGTGATTTGCAAGTATTTTCTCCATTTTGCAGATTGTCTTTACTTTCTTAATAGTATCCTTTGATGCACAAAAGGTTTTAATTTTGGTGAAATCCATTTTACCTATTTTCAATTTTGTTGTTCCTACTCTTGGTATCATAAGTAAGAATCTTTTGCCAAATCCAGGGTCATGAAGATTTATCCCCATATCCCTATGGTGTTTTTTTTTTTTTTCCCAGAGTTTTATGTCTTTGATGCACCATACTTTTTGTATATGGTGTTGAGATAAGGGTCAGGCTTAATTTTTCCTTGCATGTGTATATCCAGTGCATCAGTATGATTTGTAGCAGATATTATTCTTTTCCCACTGAGTAGTTTTACCATCCTTGTTGAAAATCAATTGACTATAAATGTATAGATTAATTTCTGGACTCTCAATTCTATAGGAAATCTTACTTTTTTAAAAATGGAGATACTACTAATACATTTTGAGATCCTGGGGGAAGTGGCCTTTGAAAACCCCATGTTCTCTTTTGAATGTTGTTCTGAATAATCTGGTTTTAACACATTATGGGAATGTAGGCTAATAGTCAAGTAAATTATAATTACTGTAATTTGGGATCATAATCTCCTGCTGAGATGATAGTAACGCTATTATTAGTAGTAAAATACTAGGGATTCCAGGCAGTTCCTATTTACATGAATCTTTTAAGATAAATGATCCAGTAACAAATATTAGGTTAAAGTTACTTACAGAGCATGAGTCTTTTATCTGGCCACATTTGAAGATGACATTTTTTCCCCCCACACCAGTCCCTCCACAATTATAAAAACTGAAAAATGGACAGAGGGGAGAAGAAAAATTTTGTGGAATATAATATATACTCATTTTTAAGTCATGTGAATCACTTGCCTTTCCTAGTCTTTCTTTTATCATGAAGATTTAAACAGCCTACTGGAGCTGATAATATGGGTCCTGATGAAATCAATCTCTGATCACACTATTCCGTTTTACATGGCTTATACTCTTGTTCCTAGAGTAAACATTATTTGTGGGTTTTCAGGCCCTGGGGTGGATTGCGGGATTGCAATAAGCTGAAAGATATTCATGTTTTTGAAGCATTTACTATTTGGTGAGAGACATAGATATATAAGCATAGAGCTATGGAATAAGGTGATAAAGGCGTCAATAAAAGTTATGTACAAAGTATTTGGATAGCATGGGGAAGACAGTGATTAATCCTGCCCAGGGCTTCACAACTCCTCCATTAGACAGAGATCCTTGAGGGTAAGAACTCTCTCTTCATCTTCATACCCCATTGCTGAGAAGGATTTTTGAGCATTTATGTGCTCTACAAATGTTTGTTAAATAAATGGACAAAATAAGACCTGAATTATGGATAGGAATTTTCCACACAGAAAAGGAGAATAGGAGAATTCTAGGTTGGGGGGACAGCACTATACAAGTGCAGGGTAATGAGTGTGATTCATTCATTGGATGGCAAATGATGGGAAGAGTCTGAGGGTGTGTGGGTAGCAGGAGGTAAGAATGAAAAGTAGCCAAGGGTTCATTTGCAGGGAGCCTCACATGTAGTACTGAAGAAATTTGAGAGATTATCTTTCAGGTTTTAGGGAACCATGGATCATATATAAGCCCAGGTTGGTGACAGAAGTGGGAGATATAAACAGCTACATGAAAATTGATCTATGTTTCAGAAAGAATACTCAGGGAGGACAATAGAAAGCAGAAAGTCGGTTTGGGGACAGGGAGATAATCAGGATGACCATTTAAAAGACTATCACAGTCCAAGGAAAATTGAGCAAAGTCTGAATTAGGGCAATGTCTGTGTGAATACAAACATTCTGAAGGTAGAATTGGTTGTTAAGAAATAGAGACTGGGTTGTTGAGGAGTGAGGCCAAGTTTCTAGTTTGAGCTACCATGTGGATTATGATACAGAGAGTGGAAACAGAGAACAAGATATGAAATGGGACTGGGCCACATACATGGGGAGAATGGGAATGAAGATGATGGATCCATGAAGACAGTTATAACCTGATTGAAAACTCCAAGCTCCAGGTCACTCTCCATCCTTATTCATGGCAGGATCAAGAAAGAGAACTATTCAGATAATCTGACTAAAAAGAAAGGCTTTATATAGTCCATACACATGACTTGCCCTTCCTGGGTTTTCCGATAGTAGTGAAGTCACCTGAGGCTTGTAGAAAGATCCTGTCCATTTGAAGAATGATGTAAAATTACTATATTTGAGTTTACATTTTTCTTCCCACTTCACAGTCTTCTAATCTTTGATTCCAATTCTGTTACTTATTAAATACTTTAATACTAATAATAGCTAACATTACTATGTTTCTGGCACTATGTTACTATATGCTTTTTGTGTATAATTTCACAGTCATTTTAGGTAGAAGAAAGGGTTTGATATGATTCCTATTTGATACAGTCTGAATCTCAGAGAGGTAAAGTGACTTGCTTAAGCCCACACATCTGAGTGACAGAGCCAAGTCTTGACTCTGGTTCTTTTATGTCTATAGTCCACATTCCATTACTACCCTGATATTTTTCAAACTATATGAAACTCACTGGATTGTGAAACTCATCAGTGGATTGTGAAACTCATCAGTGGATTGTGAGATCATTTTAGTATCAATATTTAGTGCTGACTAAATAATTAGAACTTTAAAATATCAACATGCATCATACATATTAAGGCTAAATATTTTATAAGTTTTTTGTTTCACTCACACACACACACACACACATATACGTGCAAATAGCTAGGACTGCAACATGTGTATGTTCAGTATTGGTGTCAGTGTGGGTTGGTGGTTCTCCGAGAGAGGAAAATCCTTCAATTTGGGATGGCAGAGGCAAGTTTCATGAAGGAGGTGATGATTTATTGAAACTTAAAGGATGTTAAGCTTTGAGCAGATAGAAGAACCGGGTCATTATGGGTGGTTGACTGTTGTATTTCACATGAAGTAGGTATATCTCTTGAATATCCTCGTTGGAATTATATCCTAGGGAATTTAAGTAAAATCAAGATTCAGGGAATGAAATTAGGTCTAATAACCTGTGTAGACAGCTCTCATTGATTTTTGACTATCAGACATCCTCATTCCCTTCCAAAAAGAATCCCCATTTTCCTTGGGACATTAGCTGTCTGGTTGGGGGAAATGTTTGGGTGTTGATGGGGGACCATTTCTCCTTCAGATAAGGAGCTGCCATGGGACCAGTAATGGTTTTAGCAGATTCATTCCCAAGCCTGCTGCCTGGAGGTACTGTAGCTGCTGACGTTCAGAGCTTCCCAGTTAATGCTCCTTGTGATATATGTTTCCTCATTTTCCATCCACCTCTCAGTCCCATCAGCCTTCTAATTTCCTTCACTTTAAGTTATAACTCTAATCGTGTCTTGGCCTTTTGGCTAAGATCAAGTGTGAGTTATAACTCTAACTAGAACAATGAGAAAACATTTGCTTTTTATTCAGCTTATTGTAAATCTCCACAACATGTGAAAGTGAAAGTTCATCGCTCAGTCAAGTCCAACTCTTTGCGACTCCATAGGCTGTAGCCCACAAAGCTCCTCTGTCCATGAGATTCTCCTTACAAGAATACTGGAGGGGGTTGCCATGCCTTCCTCTAGGGCATCTTCCCAACCAAGGGATTGAACACGCGTCTCTTACGTCTCCTGCATTGGCAGGTGGGTTCTTTACCAACAGCGCCACCTGGGAAGCTCTCCACAACATAACTATGCATTGAATATTTTATAGAGAAGGAAACTGAGGCTCATAGGGAGGCCCTACCCTGGGAATAGAGAAAACTGGGTTTTGAACACAGGTTTTAATAAGGATAATGTTCTTTATTTTTTCCATCATTGCAGGCTGTCTCTCCAGAGCTGGATAAGCTTTTGTGCTTTACAAGTTTTTATGATTTTAAGGAGTTCTCATTTGTTGTTAAAATGACCCCAAATGTAAATGACTGCCTTAATATGAAAAGGATGTTTTCTTAAAAGAAGATGTTAGACTTAAACTGAAGTTTCCTGGTCTAAAAAAAAAACAAACAAACCAAAAACATCAAAACCACTCAATCAACAAGCCTGAGCCCTCTCCCTCTTTCCAAATGTTTACTAGAGATTCCAGGCAGAGAGTCATAGATAATTGAGAGGATTACGATGAAGGAATGAAGGAGAGAAGAAAACGTTCCCTCAGGCAGAATGGAATGGGAAAATGTTTTCTTGAGAAAGCAGAAAAGTATGCAAAGCAAGATTATTTTTAAAGACATTAAGAGGAGAAGGGTTTGGGGTAGGTTAGACAGAACCAGGAGAAGACAAGGGAAATCATTGGAAGAAAAAAAACAAGATTTGGAATGAAGTTTAGTCTGGTTTTAATTTATGTCAATTGGCAAATAAATCCATGAAAGCTGTTCTAGGCATGGATATCCCCTTTGTAACATAAGTAACTGAAACCAGTTCAGAATGCATTTTTCCCTCCTCTTCCTAAAAATATGATACACCCTATAGACAGAGGCAACATCAATAAAGTTTCCTGCCTCTGGCTCCACATTCTCCCTGCCCTCCTGATACCTTCTGTTGATGCTACAGTTCAGAGCTGGTATAATTAGGGGAATTAAGGCTACTCATGAATATAAAATATATGTATGTTTAATTGTGCTCTCAAACCAAAAATATAAAGAGGAGCAGTGAATTAGCAAAATTCCTCAACTAAGATTCTGTTGAAAACTTTTGATCCTTAGACTCACTCATTTCCGGCACTTTCCCTAACTATGGGGTGAGAATGAAAGAAAAAGTATGTTTAGTTGTATCAATCATGTTCAAGTGTCTTCTTAAAATTTTACCTGCCAGATTATGAAAAGAATTCTGAGACAATTAAGCAAGCATGTATGGTGAAAGTTTCTACAGAAAGTTAACCTTGTTGATTGACTTCCAGGAATAAACTAGTGGAAATGGGGAGATTAAAGGCAATTAACTGACAGAGTTTCATATCTAGACAAGAACTTCTACAAGTCTATAAGATGAACAACCTAGTTTTTGAAAGGTGAAAGTTATAATCAGGGTTTCACAGAAGAAATATATATGCTTTCAAAAACATACAAAGAGATGGTAAACCTAACCAATATATTACAATTTGAAACCGTAGAAAGATATGTTTTCATACCTACAAACCTGTCAAAAATTTGAACAGTACTAATGGTTGGTAAGAATGTAGAACCACAGGAACCTCATACAGTGTCCAGAGAAGTAAAAAAGGGTTGAATCACTTTGGGAAGGAGTTTGGTAACTGCCTTGCTAGTAGCACTGTTAACTTTATCCATTCAAGTCCTTAACATGGTAATCATTGTTCTTGCAAATTCCCGCTCTGATAATCCAACATCTCTGCCATATCCGAGTCTAGCTCTGATGTTTGCTCTATCTTTTCAAACTTTGTTTTCTGCCTTTTAGTATGCCTTGCAATTTTTCTTCATAGCTGTATGTGATGCATGAGATAAAAGGAACTGCTGTAACTAGGCCATTAGTAATGAGGTGATGCCATGTGGGTGGAGGGCAAACTTTGTATTGAGTCCTGTGATTAGGTCTCGGTCTCTGAGTAATTCTGTGCCTCTGGACTGTGAAGTTTCACAAGTACTTCTCAGTCCCCTCTTAGGTGGGACAGGATGGCTAGAATGGGCTAGAGTTGGATATTCCCTTTCATCCATATGAAAGTCTAGAGCCCACCTGGTGTTGGGTCTTTCCCTTCCACCAGGTCATTTAGGCTCTGATAAAAACCCTTGCAGAAAAGGCTCTGGGTCAAGTTTCTTTTGAGAGCAACCTTTTAAAGAAGAACACAGTGCTTGGCATATTTCAAAGTGGTTACTTTCCAATCCTCCTGTAGGAAGCAAGAGGGGTGAGCTTGTAGAGGTAAAAACTCATAAAACTGTGAGTGGCCCCATCCCAGATGGCTGGGTACCCCTGGAAGTTTTGACTCTGACTTGTCCACACTGAGCCTACAGCGATTCAGCCATTACAGTTCAGATATTTCTACCCTGGCGCTTGTTCCCAAAGAGTTTCCTGCTCTGGTGAGTTGTGATTCTCTGTGACTGTGTCTGTCTGCCTCTCACATTTGGGTGGCACTGGTTTGCTCCATGACCCAACTTCTCTTAGAATTGCTGATTTTTAAGTTTGTTCAGTTTTTTCTTGTTCTTAGGATAGACTTGCAATTTCCAAGCTCCTTTCTTGCCAAACCAGAAACTGGAAGTCCCACAACCTTTCTTAAAAAGGAAAGTTTTATGACAATTCAACATGGACATCCTCACAATCAAAGTGAGTCTGGTCAGAGTTTTCATGCTGTTATCTGAAAATTTGGTTGAGAATAATGATGCTGCTACCTGGCATGTGTGACAACCTTACCTGGGTAAGACCCAGAGGATCTGTATAGAGACTCAGAGGCCCTGATGACTCACCCTGCTGCCTGGCCACCTGGTAATGGTAGTAACTTTTCTAGAGGAAATTCCCTAGTCTTTGAAGTCTTTGCTCCTCTTTGTTCGGGTGCAGCGTTACTGAGGAAGTACATGGGCTGCGTGGAAGGATTAAGGCCCTGCATATATGATGGTGTGATTCTTTCCTGTTTGAGCCTTGATGAAAATCAGAACATTAATGGAGAGCAGTACAGCCTTTTCCATTTTCTGACGCTCTCAGGATAAAAATAACAAAATGGCAGAATAAAAATGTGGTACGTTTTAAATATTTAAATTGAACCACTGTAAGCCACCTTGCAGAACCAGTAGCAGGACTAGTTTTAAGTCAGGTGATTGAAGTTGTCACAGTGAATCTCTGTGAGTGTATGTATAGTCTCATCTGAAAAGGGGGGATCAAAAACCCAAATTCAAGGCCATAAAATCTACTGCCTCAACTCCCAACCCTTTTCTGTGGTGGGTCACAGCCTAAATAGTAGAAAAAATTTCAAAATGGGACCTACAGTTTTGCTTGAGCAAGATGGTATTTTCTGGCATCCAAGGTTGAAAGTGAAGATAAAAGTTAGTTGCTCAGTTGTGTCTGACTCTTTTCGACTCCCTGGACTGCAATCCGCCAGGCTTCTCTGTCCATGGAATTCTCCAGGCAAGAATACTGGAGTGGGTTGCTATTTCCTTTTTCAGGGGGTTGTCCCAACCCAGAGATCAAACCCAGGTCTTCCACATTGCAGACAGACTCTTTACCATCTGAGCCACCAGGGAAGCCATAGTTTTGCTTGAGCAAGATGGTATTTTCTGGTATCCAGGATTAGTCTTATAAATAGCGTTAAAAGCAAGCACCTTTGGTGTATTAGTATGCATCTGGGCAGACAAAGGTTCAAATTCTGGCTTTGCAATTTCCTGCTTATGTAAACTTGGTCAAGTCATTTCCCTTTCTCTGAGCCTCTGTTTCCTCATCTATAAAATGAGTCTATGGACCTGGGTCTTAATGAGTTTTTAAAAATCAATATTAATGTTATTTTTATGTATGTCTTATTTATTCTCTTAGATAGTAAGCTCCCTGAGGACATAAATCATGTCTAATTCATTTTTTAAAATTTCACAGCACTTTTCACTAATTTAATCTTTTAAAGGAATACTTAAAGACCAGGCATTTTATACTTGCATTTTTAAAAACTCCATGGCAAGCTTATGAAGTTGGCCTTACCACTTCTCAGAGGTTCGGAGAAGTTAAGTTAGTTGCCTGTTAGTGAGCAGTTGGATTTAAATGTACATCTGTTTGTCCATGTTCTTCTTACTCTGCTATGATGCTGCCTCCGGTTGTATTGAGCACACATTTGATGAATACATTCAATGATCTCATCTCCACTAAATGGATCTTTCATCAGGCTACCTGAAATTCTTACCCTCTGGTTTATCTTCTGAATATAGTAAGGCCTCCATGGAGCATAGTTGCCAACCAAAAGCATGGTCATTACCAGGTTAGCTTGGGCAGAGGGCTGAAGCCCTGAAGGAGGCCCAGTGCTTGCAAAATTTTTCTAACTTCCTGTATTATCCAATTTTTTTTTTTTTATAATAAGCAGGGTGTTTTTTGGTAATTAAAAAAGAAAACAACACCTGGTAAGCTTAAATTTTTTTAATGACATATTTGCTCTTTCTCTCTATAGGTCTGCAGTACAAAATCACAGATCATTTTTGTGCTGGAGAAACCTGGAAAATCCTCTGGTCCCATTATCTTTCCGTTGCCCTTTCTCATCAAAAACTGTGTCATAATAGGAGGTAACAAGGGCCAACTGTTCATCATTGTGTCAGGAATAGACAGAAAGTACTGAAAAGGCTGTCAACTCATTTAAGTACATTTATAAGACAACACTTTATATTCTTCTATGAGTTGAAGATACTTTTGGTGTTTTAAGCCTAATCATCAGGAATAGGGAAGAGAAGTCAAGGCCTTGAACACTTAGGTGTGTTATTTTCAAAATGCTAGTCAGCACTGTATTTTGATTTACCCCAATATTTACCTCTAAAATTTCTTGTCCTAGTCTCAAGCTCAACTTTAAGGTAATTGATGCTTATTGCTTTTTCTTTAATCCAGGGGTTATCTAAAACAAGAGAGTGGAAGTTTACCAATGCTATCTTCATACAGAGAGTAAAAATTTGGCACTGCTACTTACTAGGTGTGACTTTAATAATAAGCACTACTGGCTTATGGTGTGCTTACCTTGTACTAAGCACTTTACTTATCTCAATCCACATGATAATCTTATGAGGTAGATATTACTCTTTCTATTGTATAATTACAGAAAATCTAGTTCATAGGAGTTTAGTAGTTTTTCCAAGTCTCATGCGTACAACTGCAAACATGAGATTTGAACCTAGATCTGCCTGATTTCAAGTTTATGATCTTAATTACTTCTCTGTACCCTCATGGACACATCATTTAACCTCTCTAAGCCTTGAGTTTGTCCTTTGAAAAGTAGAGAAAATATTTCCACCTTTATAGTTTTATTGTGAGGGGGGAAATTAATATAAAGCATTTAGAGGGTGCTCAATAGATACTGCTTTTTTTTTCCATTTATTTTTATTAGTTGGAGGCTAATTACTTTACAATATTGTAGTGGTTTTTGCCATACATTGATATGAGTTAGCCATGGATTTACATGTGTTCCCCATCCCAATCCCCCCTCCCACCTCCCTCCCCATCCCATCCCTCTGGGTCTTCCCAGTGCACCAGCCCTGAGCACTTGTCTCATGCATCCAACCTGGACTGGCAATCTGTTTCACCCTTGATAGTATACTTGTTTCAATGCTATTCTCTCAGAACATCCCACCCTCGCCTTCTCCCACAGAGTCCAAAAGTCTGTTCTGTACATCTGTGTCTCTTTTTCTGTTTTGCATATAAGGTCATCATTGCCATCTTTTTAAATTCCATATATATGCGTTAGTATACTGTATTGGTGTTTATCTTTCTGGCTTACTTCATTCTGTATAATGGGCTCCAGTTTCATCCATCTCATTAGAACCGATTCAAATGAATTCTTTTTAATGGCTGAGTAATATTCCATGGTGTATATGTACCACAGCTTCCTTATCCATTCGTCTGCTGATGGGCATCTAGGTTGCTTCCATGTCCTGGCTATCATAAACAGTGCTGCGATGAACATTGGGGTGCACGTGTCTCTTTCAGATCTGGTTTCCTCAGTGTGTATGCCCAGAAGTGGGGTTGCTGGGTCATATGGCAGTTCTATTTCCAGTTTTTTAAGAAATCTCCACACTGTTTTCCATAGTGGCTGTACTAGTTTGCATTCCCACCAACAGTGTAAGAGGGTTCCCTTTTCTCCACACCCTCTCCAGCATTTATTGCTTTGTAGACTTTTGGATAGCAGCCATCCTGACTGGCGTGTAATGGTACCTCATTGTGGTTTTGATTTGCATTTCTCTGATAATGAGTGATGTTGAGCATCTTTTCATGTGTTTGTTAGCCATCTGTATGTCTTCTTTGGAGAAATGTTTGTTTAGTTCTTTGGCCCATTTTTTGATTGGGTCATTTATTTTTCTGGAAGATACCACTTTTTTAAAAGCTAAAATCTGAAAGCTACAGGAATGGCGGGTAAAAAAAAAAAAAGTGGAATTGGACTGAGTCCTTAACTCAGGTTTTTAAGCTTTATGGAAATTGGTCAATAAAGAAAACTCGCAACTCTAAAAATATGTATGTTTATTCAAAACAAGAACAGGAAGAGAGGGTGGTTCTGTCTCCAGTGAATTCTCTAGGAGTCAAGGTAGGGATAAATCAAAAATTAAAAACTAGGGTTTTTTTGTTTTCTTGTTTTTGTTTTTGACAAGGCTATTGGGATGGAAATACAATCAACTTCTTTACTTTGCCTTCCTGATGACCAGCAAGTATGCATAACTGGTGAGTGTAAACAGAGCACTCTGGTCCTGGGAACCATGGACAAGTAAGCTGTGCAGTCAGAAGGGAACCAGTGCTTAGAAGGGCTCCATGTTTGGATAAAAATACTCTCCTATCACTGTCTCAAAATGCTTAAAAATTTTTGAACACGGCACCTCCATTTTCATTTTGCACCTGGCTGGGCAAATTATGCAGCCAGGCTTGTTTGGAACATTTGGTGTCTCCTAGCTCACCTCACTGAAATGTCCTCAGTCCAATGAACACATTCTCAGGAGACGGCTCAAAATGCTGCTTTAGCAAATTTCCCCTTTTCTTTTTGTTTTTGTTAGCCAACGATCACCCACCCATTCTTTGAGGCTATGTATAATGTGTACTATGTATAAAGCTCTAGGTGAGTTCGAAGGAAAGTAATACAGTAAAAAGGGGCCTGAGTGGTTTTTTCAAGAAGGAAGAATAACAGCACTGTGGCCAAAATGAATGTGCTGAGGACAATAATACTTCAGAATGACTTCTCTAGAGAGAAGTTTTGAATTTCTGCTTATGGGTAGCTTTGGGTGGGATATGGGTATCAGTGTTCCCTTAAAGCACCCCAGGTCTTCCTAATGTGTAACCTGATTGGGTACCACTGAGTTAAAACCTCACTGGAAGAAGTGGACAGTTTTGATAAGCACTGATATAATGTCTCCAAAATATCTACTGGAGGATTTGTATGTGATCAACTTTGTGATCTTGGGGTAACTAGAGTTTTGTAACTAGTAGGCACTCAACCAACTTTTATTGACAGGTGCAAGATCAAATATGACGCTAATTCTTTTGTTAAAGGACAATGTAAATGCAATCTGCACCTAAGTTTTTTTTTTTTTTTTTTTTTTATGCACCTAAGTTTTTAACTTTAGTTTTTTGTTTTTGTTTTTGCTGGCCCCTGGACAAGCAGTGGTGAAATTACATTTAAAATTTCCATTTATAATAGCATCATATAAATCTAAAATGTCTACACTGAAAACTATATACTTCCTAAAAGATTAAGGCCTAAAAAATTAGAGCTATACAATGTTTACAGATTAGAAGACTACATATTTCTAATGTGTCAATTACTCCAAATTGATCTAAATAAATTCAATGTAGCTCCAACTGAAATCCCAGCAGGCTTTTTCTTTTTTGTAGAAATAATCAGAGTGATGCCAAAATGTACAAGGATATGCAAAGCATCTGGAACATCCAAAAGAATTTTGAGAAAAGATTGAGAAAGAAAAACAGTTGGAGGAGCCACACTACCTAATTTTAAGACTTACAATAAAACTTCATTAATTGAGACAGTAATTAAGAACAAAGTGGAGGTGATGGAATTCCAGTCAAGCTATTTCAAATCCTAAAAGATGATGCTGTGAAAGCGCTGCACTCAATATGCCAGCAAATCTGGAAACCTCAACAGTGGCCACTGGACTGGAAAAGGTCAGTTTTCATTCTAATCCCAAAGAAAGGCAATGCCAAAGGATGCTTAAACTACCACACAACTGCACTCATCTCACATGCTAGCAAAGTAATGTTCAAAATCCTCCAAGCCAGGCTTTAACAGTATGTGAACCATGAACTTCCAGATGTTCAAGCAGGATTTTAAAAAGGCAGAGGAACCAGAGATCAAATCGCCAACTTCTGCTGGACCATCACAGAAGCAAGAGGGTTCCAGAAAAGCATATACTTCTGCTTTATTTACTAC
This sequence comes from Cervus canadensis, assembly GCF_019320065.1. Classification (NCBI taxonomy): domain Eukaryota; kingdom Metazoa; phylum Chordata; class Mammalia; order Artiodactyla; family Cervidae; genus Cervus; species Cervus canadensis. The sequence goes on along the minus strand of NC_057399.1, from coordinate 47,057,521 downwards.
ACCAAAGCCTTTGACTGTGTGGATCACAACAAACTGTGGAAAATTCTTCAAGAGATGGGAATACCAGGCCACCTGACCTGCCTCTTGAGAAATCTGTATGCAGGTCAAGAAGCAACAGTTAGAACCAGACATGGAACAGCAGACAGGTTCCAAATTGGGAAAGGAGTCCATCAAGGCTGTATATTGTCACCCTGCTTATTTAACTTATATGCAGAGTACATCATGAGAAACGCTGGGCTGAATGAAGCACAAGCTGGAATCAAGACTGCCAGGAGAAATATCCATAACCTCAGATATGTATATGACACCACCCTTATGGCAGAAAATGAAGAACTAAAGAACCTCTTGATGAACGTGAAAGAGGAGAGTTGAAAAAGTTGGCTAAAAACTCAACATTCAGAAAACTAAGATCATGGCATCTGGCCCTATCACTTCATGGCAAATAGATAGGGAAACAATGGAAACAGTGGCTGACTTAATTTTTTTGGACTCCAAAATCACTGTAGATAGTGATTGCAGCCCGAAATTAAAAGACGCTTACTCCTTGGAAGGAAAGTTATGACCAACTTAGACAGCATATTAAAAATCAGAGATATCACTTTGCCAACAAAGGTCCATCTAGTCAAAGCTATGGTTTTTCCAGGAGTCATGTATGGATGTGAGAGTTGGACTATAAAGAAAGCTGAGCACCAAAGAATTGGTGATTTTGAACTGTGGTGTTGAAGACTCTTGAGAGTCCCTTGGACTGTAAAGAGATCCAACCAGTCCATCCTAAAGGAGATCAGTCCTGAATATTCATTGGAAGGACTGATGCTGATGCTGAAGCTGAAACTCCAATATTTTGGCCACCTGATGTGAAAAACTGACTCATTTGAAAAGACCCTAATGCTGGGAAAGATTGAAGGTGGGTGGAGAAGGGGACAACAGAGGATGAGATGGTTGGATGGCATCACTGACTTGATGGCCATGAATTTGAGTAAACTCCAGGAGTTGGTGATGGACAGGGAGGCCTGCGTGCTTCAGTCCATGGGGTTGCAAAGAGTCGGACACAACAGCTCAACTGAACTGAACTGAATCAAGACAGTGCGATACTGGGTAAAAGATAGATAAATATATGAGGAATAGAATAGTCTACAAACAGGCCTACACATAAATAATCAATTGACTTACATGAAAGACACCAAGGTAATTCAATGGAAAAAGGCTAATTTTTTCTACAAATGATCTGAATCAGTTGGATAGCCAAACTTTCACACACCATACAAAAATTTTCATTTGAAATGGATCAGAAAATTATCATAGATAGACCTGAATACACAAGATAAAACTATAAACCTTGTAGTACCTATGGAACTTTGAGTTAGCCAGAGATTCTTAAAAGGGCACAAGGAAGAGCTAACCATAAAAGAAAAATATGTTATATGGGCCTAATCAAAATTTAAAATTTCTAGTCTTCAAAAGACACCACTAAGAAAACTAAAAGGTAAAATACTCGTGGAGAAAAAAAAATATTTGTATGTAAATAATGGTCAGAGAGATGCAATTATGCTAGCTTTGAAGATGGAGGAGGGGGGCGACAAGCCAAGGAGTGTGGATGGTCTCTAGAAGGCAGAGAGTTGAGGAAGCAGGTTCTCCCTGAAAGCCTCCAGAAAGACAAACAGCCTTGCCAACACTTGTGATTTCAGTCCTGTGGAAACTCATATGCATCTATCTATAGAACTATGAGGATATGAGTTTGTGTGGTTTAAGACCACTAAGTTTATGGTAATTGTTACAGTAGCATAGGAAACTAATTCCTTAGGATTTTCTATGTAAGCAATCATGTTGTGTCTGCATTAAGACAACTTTACCTCTTACTTTCTAATCTTTATGACTTTTACTTCTTTGTTTTTCTTTATTGCACTGGACAGGAACAGTACAATGTTGAACAGAAAAGGTCAGAGCAGACATCCTTGTCTTGTTCTAAATCTTTGCAGAAAGCATTCTGTTTTACACCGTTTAATATGATGTTAGCTGTAGGTCTACCCTTTATCACATTGAAGAAGTTTTTGTTTTTTTCCCTAGTTCACTTAAGAATGTTTATTATGGAGGTATCAAATTGTGTCAAGTGCTTTTTCTGCACCTTTTAAGATATGATGCTACCTCATTTGCCATTTGTGACAAACTTTTTAATTGATTTTTGAATGTTGAACCAACTTCACAATTTTGAAATGTATTGATGAGTTTAATATGTTAATATTTTGCTTAAAATTTTCACGTGTGTGTTATTGCTGCATAACAGCTTACCTAAAGTTTAAAACACAGTTTTAAACTTATATCACAGTTTTATATGGCTTAGCTAGTTACGCTTTAACTGGGTCCGAGCTTAAGGTCTTACAAGGCTGCAGTCAAGGTGTTGGCCATGCTGTATTCTCATCTGAAGGCTCAGCTAGGGAGGAATATCCTACCAAGCTTTTTCAGGTTGTTGGCAGAATTCATTTCCTTGTGGTTGTACAGTTGAAGGCCCCAGTTGCTTGTTGGCTATTGTCTGAAGGCTGCTTTCAGTTCTTTGAGAGAACCCTCACTTCCTTGCCATGTGGGTCTCCCAACTAGCAAGACATATTACATAAATGTCATGCAGTGACATCTCATTGCTTTTGCCATATTCTGTTGATTAGAAACAAACTGCAGTTCCCACAGCACTCAAGTTAGAGGGGATTATACAAGGGCATGAACACTAGAAGCTCCCACAGATCTGTTTATCACAGCATGTATGTTCATGAGAGATATTGGTTTACCATCTTCTTGTCTTATAGCGCCTTTGTCAGGTTTTGTTATTTGAGTTATGCAGATTGATTTTTTTTTTATGCAGATTGATTTTGAAAATGCCTTTTATTCTCATTTTTTCTTTCTCTCTTTCTCATTTTCAACTGATTTTCAGAAGCAAATACTGGTTGAATTGTTGATAGGAACATATGACTTAAAATAATCATAGAATAATAGAATATATTATTTAAAATGAAAGCAAAAACAAAACTATATTTGAGAACAACTCTAATAGTTTTATTTTTTATAAAAGAGGAAGTCCACAATGGCCACTAAAAAAGTACTGATCACCATTCAAGCCTCAGCCAAAGGCCTATGAAAGCTTATTCATGTCTATAGTTTGTCAGTCATCCTTCATAAGATCCCTAGCTTCTTGATAGGATGTTAGCAGGATTAAACTTAAATAGCTAAACGTATATAGTGAATTTCTTTCAACTTCTATTCAATGACTCACTGATCTGGATGTGTAAATTACCTAAGAAGGTATACACTGGCAGTGGAAGGTAGACAAATGAGTCTTACTATATAGTTCTCATGCATTAAATAACTTAAGAAGATGTGGGGGTTTTTTCCTTTTACTTTTCACCAGCTCTACACTGGGGTCAAACTGGCCACATGTGTGTCACCAAATGGTGATTAGACCCTTGAATTCAGAAGGATGACCTACTCTACAGGTTAAGGCAAAAACTGCATACTGGACATTCCTTTTCTAACTGAGTGAGAATTTAATCTAAGGATGTGCTCATAGTCAAGCAGAGGGTGGGACCTGTAGCTCAAGTCATTCAGACAACAGTTTAAACTGTGACACTTTAAACTGCCTCTTACTAGTTTTGTGACTTTAGGAAAGTTATTTAATTAAACTGCAAACTCCTTTGCCTCATCTATAAAATCAATGGCACTATAGTAGCTGGTATTTCAAAGAGCTGTTTTGAGAATTAAATGAGATAATTCACACATAATGCTCAGCACAGACATGTAATAAGCATTTAGTAGATGTTGGCTATTAATATTACTGTCACTATTCCTGTTATTATAAAGTGGAAAGAGTATGGGCTTTGGACTCAATAAGACCTGGGTTGTTGCTGTTATTCGGTCGCTCAGTTCCGTTCAGTTCAGTTCAGTCATTCAATCGTGTACCACTCTTTGCGACCCCATGGACTGCAGCACACTAGGCTTCCCTGTCCATCACCAACTCCCAGAGCTTACTCAAACTCATGTACATTGGGTCAGTGATGCCATCCAACAATCTCGTCCTGTGTCGTCCCCTTCTCCTCCTGCCTTCAATCTTTCCCAGCATCAGGGTCTTTTCCAATGAGTCAGTTCTTCACATCAGGTGGCCAAAGTATTGGAGTTTCAGCTTCAGCATCAGTCCTTCCAATGAATATTCAGGACTGATCTCCTTCAGGATGGACTAGTTGGATCTCCTTGCAGTCCAAGGGACTCTCAAGATCCTCCAACACCACAGTTCAAAAGCATCAATTCCTCAGCATTCAGCTTACTTTACAGTCCAACTCTCACATCCATACATGACCACTGGAAAAACCATAGCTTTGACTAGATGGACCTTTGTTGGCAAAGTAATGTCTCTGCTTTTTTATATGCTGTCTAGGTTTTTCTTCCAAGAAGCAAGTGTCTTTTATTTTTTATTTATTTATTTATTTTGCAAGTGTCTTTTAATTTCATGCAGTCATCATCTGCAGTGATTTTGGAGCCCAAGAAAATAAAGTCTGTCATTGTTTCCATTGTTTCGCCATGTATTTGCCATGAAGTTTTGGGACTGAATGCCATGATCCTAGTTTTCTGAATGCTGAGTTTTAAGTCAGTTTTTTTCCTCTTCCACCTTTATCATGGCACCTTTAGTTGCCAGGTGGCCTTGTGCCGGTGGGTGATTTCTCTGAACTTCAGTGTCCTCATTTTCTAAAAGGAGGACTATTCATTATAAGTGCTTTCTAGGATTGTCATACATCTTTTCTCTAGTCCCCTCTTAGAAGTGTTATCCCATACAGACATAGGAGCTAGATTTTTGTCGCCTAAAGAACAAGTAGTAGTTAAGACATAGGTTAGGCCACTGTTACAAAAACCCTGAAATCATCAAATAATGAAATTATCTCCTTTCATGGAAGGGGCTGGTATGTAGTCTAATATCAGAGGTGCAGTCTCCTTCCATTCTGTTGCTCTGTCCTCCTCCACATTATAGCCTCTGGGAGATGGATAAAAAGGAGGGGAGAACATGCTCCCATCTTTTGTGGAAATTTTCAGAAGTCATATGCTTCCCCTCTACTCATACCTCACTGGCCAGAACCTAGTTACTTGACCACACCCAGCTGGTAGGAAAGGAACTGTTACCTTTGGCTGGAAATGATAATGGGTGTACTTGGGGCTATCAGTCTCTGCCAAAATACATTTCTAGCCTAATCCTACCAAATGAAGTGAGAAGGACAGGCTTGATTTCCCTCTAAAGTGGTAGAGGTGAGTTTCCTGGGGGATAAGAGTAGGAAAAAAAAAAAAAAAGACAGTGTTCAATTGTACAAAAGATGGAGACTTTGTACAAAAGATGTACAAAAGATGTAAGACTGGTCAGTCTTACATAACTGATCTTATGTATTTTGGGTATTAACAGGGCTTAACATGACTATGAACATGACCATGGCTGCTTTTGTTCCCATTCCCTTCCCTTAGTACAAGGCATGCTTGCTAAGGATGATCTGAGTTACCTACCATCTTCAACTTTCATTAAGCACAGAGGAAAACAATCCTTCTTCTGCTCCCTTGTACCAGAATCAATGAATTGATGAGTAAGGAGTAACTGAGCTTCTAGAATTCAGTCATTTATGCATTCATTTATTCTCTCACTTGGCACTCATTCCTTGAGTATCCATTTGCAGTGCTATTCTGTACTATATTCTGGGAATGTTAATACATCCTAGCCATGATCTCAGGCCTCAAGGAACTCTTGTTTAGTGGTTGAGAGAGACCAGCATTGAAAAGACCATAACAAGTGCAGTAGGTCCTGAGAAGGAAGTAAGCCTGTGACACTGTGAGAGCCCACTGCAGAATGCCACTTAAGGAGGAGGTAGACTCTGAGTTGGATTCGTGCTATGATGGATGATTTGGCCTTCTCCTTCACAACAGTCCATAAACAATGAATGCTCTTTTGAAATCCACACCTCACTAAATGCTTATGGATCCTAAGATCTGCAGGCATTTAAAGAGAAGATACATGAGGGCTGGAGCAGACAGAAAAAGCTTTTGGATAAGGTAAGTTTCAACCAGTTTTGGATGGATTTAGAGTTGTGAGAATAACAATCCAGTGCGGGAGCAGTTTGAACAATAGCATGGTCTGTGCTGAGTTCCTGAGGTGGGAGAATAGACTAGACATTACCACTAAGTTTCCTTTCAATGGAACAAATATTTATTCTGCGGTCTTGAGAAAACTGCAGAATGGATCCTAGTAACTTCTGCTTTGTCCTGTGTGGCTCTTCACCAAACACAGGGCACAGAAATGGACAATGGCAGAGTTGTATTTGAGGCTGCTAAGCTTTCCATTCCGAGTTGGCAGCTTCAGTATATAATTTTCTCAGATAGAAAATCTCCTGGCTTGAGATTTTGCCAGAAATTACTTTCCCCCAATTAGACTCTAGTTTGATGCAATCATTGCTTGAAAATTGTCTCAAATTGTAACCATCTAATAGACCATTTTGGAATGAAGAAGATGGGAGAAATTCAACACACCACAAACAGTCCATTCATCGAGCCTGTGATCCAATAACAGGAGAAAAACAGAACTTTCCGTGTGTCCTGCCCCAGAAATTTGCATGAGCAAATTTCATAACAGGGTGGTCTCAACCAGCAGATCCTTTTGTGAGTTTAATACAAATCAAATCAAATGTTCAGGGGAAGCAGTTTGATCTTAGGAAACCAGGTTTGGGGTGTCCATCAGATACTTCTCTCTCCCTTCATTTTACAGGTATATTCCAGAAAGGCTGGCCAGAGTGCAATGCGATTGGCCATGTCCTGATTCCTAAAATAGTGACTGAGCACCAGCTCTGGTGACTCAGATGATAAAGAATCCACCTGCAATGCAGGAGACCCTGGTTCAATCCCGGGATTGGGAAGATCCTCTGGAGAAGGGAAAGGCTACCCCCTTCAGTATTCTTGCTTGGAGAATTCCATGGACAGAGGAAACTGGTGGGCTACAGTCTATGGGGACACAAAGAGTCAGACAGGACTGAGCGACTAACACTCACTTTCACCAGCTCTATAAATGGACTGACTCCACTATTTTGTGCTAAAATATATGGAGGCTCGTGGCACATGATAGGTGCTCATTATATACTTGAATGAGTGAATGGACAAATGAATGAACATGGCTGGACCAGAACATTGCCCATTCTCTACAGCAGTGTAGGCTTGTCTTCCTCCAGACATTTCTCCCTAGGTGTAGTGTGGCACTTTTGTGATTATGTACTTCATTCCTCTGATTTCATCTATGAGAAAACACTAGCAAGAGATGCAGTTAAGTTCCTTGGAAAGCTTGTTCTTTCTGGTCTTTGCTTTTAGGCTTTATTAGGTGGGCCCAGAGCAGCCTTTAGTCTACAGCTAATTTTGCCCCACAACGGAGGTGATTCCCTTCTGAGTACTCTTCCTGATACTCCAGGTATTATGAGGGTTTTGCATAGGGTTGGCGGGAACATAGACTCTCCCTGACTCTGTGTGAGTTGCACATGTTATTCCAACTGCTCCTTTGGTGTGGTTCTTTCCCTGGTCTCCGAGAGGGTTTTCTCACACATGTACTGGGTGAGGGTGGGACTCCTGTGCAGACCTCCCACAACATTATTTGCATTAGCCAGTCTAACGTCCAGCTAGTAGATGCACCTCTCTCTTCTTTAACACTCTGCCACCTGGACTTCTTGAACTCCCAATCCCATCTCTACAGCATAGTATAACAGCATAGTATAACCATAGTCTTCCTCCTAGATTCTCCCAGCCAGGAATATGATCTGGAACCTCTTTTATGATAATAATCTAAATTGTAAGATCTATCTCATTTTTTTCTCCACTCCCAGGAATCACTGTCCTAAGTTGCCTGTTGTTCAATGTCTGAAACCATTGTTTCATTTTTTTGTTTCAGTTGTTTTGGTGTCAGTATGGGAATATTAAATCTGAGCTCTCCTACTCCATCTTGACTAAAAGCAGAAGTCAGTGCATAAAAATTTATTAGAAGAACATCTATCAAAACATTATTGTTTATGAAGAGTAATTAGAAATAGACAAAAAAGCAGGATAAAAGTGGATAAAAACAGCAAACAGGATGGAATAATTGTGATATCCATATAATGTGTTTTATGGTATCAGTATAATGTGATATTGTACAGCCATTTCAAAATACATTTTCAAAGAATACTTACTGGCATGAGAATATATTTGTGATATCATGTTTGTTTTAAAAGGGTAAGTGTAAATTTATTTTTATGATTTCAACTTAAATCAAAAACAAGTTCAGAGAAGAAGATTTGAAAGCAAATCCACTAAAATGTTAACAATGCTGCATTCTTCAAATTTTTATAATCAATAATTATCTAGTAAAAATATTAATAAAACTTTTCAAAAATGAGGGTCTCAGTAAAGAAACGACTAGCAAAGCTAAATTTTGCCATAAGTCATGATGTTTATTGGAGAATCTATTTTGATGAACCTAATAATCATAAACATTATAAAAGCCCACTTTTATTCAACAAGCACTGTTCTAAGTGCTTTATATATGCTAATCGTTGAATCCTTACAACAAGCCTTTAAAAGAGTAATAATTATGTCTTCATAGGGGAAACTGAGGCGCAGAGCGTGGAAGTCCCTTTCCCCAGTCACTAAATGACAAGGTCAGGATCTGACCCTAGGCAGGCTAGACCAGAGTCCGTTCTTTGTCACCACGCTATGCTGCTTTGCTACCTAGAACTATGAGGTAGAAAGGACTAAGGAAGCTTTCTTGACCAAGCCTGGGAAAGAGCCCTTCCAGGTGACTCCTGGAAGACCAAGGCGTCAGCACTGAAATTGGAAGATACTCAATTGCAAGAGAAGGGTTTGTGTTAGACAAATTGGGGGCATCAAGCAGATGACCAGATTGTCAACGGGGCCAAACAGCTAACGTAATGGAGCCATGATGAACCTGCTTCTCTTCTACTTTCCCCGCTCTAACCAGGGGCCTCCCACCACATAACTGTGGGCCTGTCCTCTAGAGATTGAAGGCCTAACCCTGTTTTCTTGCTTCCTACCACCTAGATAGAAGAAAGATGTTAAGGATGAAGGTGGGCTTTGCATGAGGTTGGGGGAAGGGCTGTTCAAGATTGACCCACGAAAAATGAGGTGATTCATCTTCAGCCAAGCCCCTTCTCAGAGCCCCAGAAACCACACTTTCTGAGCAGGGAGATAAAGGGGTGACCCAAACTCTGCGGAACATCCATCCAGGCAGGGCTCCTCATTCACTGAAACCCTGGGCCTATCATTGCTTCAGGTACATGAGATCACTCAGAATGGAATGCCTCATTATAGGTTTAAACCCAAGTTATAAATCAAACATTTCTCCTTTAATGTAAGGAAGTTTTAGATTATTTTCAAGAACACCTAGTACAAAGTGAGGTAATCTTACAAGGTAAGGAGGATGAATAATTGCAACTGCACTCCCATAAATTTCTTGAACCTGGAAGGATGCCTTAAAAGATACCTGCATACTTGGTATGTCTGATTTTTCCCTGAGTAATGTGTGGAGCATTTTAAACAGACCAGCAAATTCGCAGGTTCTAAAACCTCCTGGGGATTCTGCCTTGCTTTCTACATCCAGACAAGTGTCAAAAATTACTGAGGATTGCTTTCTTAATTTGACTAAATGTTCTCTTTTATCTATCCCGAGAGATCTTGTTGACAATTATTTCTTCATTCTGCATCCCGACTTCCAGTTTGCAGAATTAGAAAAATCAATGTGAATGGCTTAGTGCTGACAAATGAGGCTCCAATTACCAATACTTGCATGCAATGTGGCTAACATGTTTGTCCAGTTAACTCTACTATTTTCTTATTTTAGTGGTGTTTGGCATAGACGGGCCAAGTTGTTGTTCATTACTATATCTGTAACTACTGTTTCCCTCTCCTTTTTCCTCCAAATGCTCCACTGAAATTAAAATTAAACTATTTTGAGATGAGAATCACCAATCTTTTTACATAAGATTCTTTAGGTTTGCCAAATAAGGACACTTTCACTTTAGATTTTGTATTTTCCTTTTGGTTCAAAGAATGGAGGAAGAGTTGGGGAAGCATACATCAACAGACAGTGAGGACTAGAAAATAGTCTCTGAATAAGCTGTTAACATTCTATGCTATATTTGATTATATTCACTGATATGTTAAGTGAGTGATTTTTCAAGCTTTAATATACACACAAATCATCTGTGGATCCTGTTAAAATGAAGATTCCATTTCAGTAGGTCTGGGAGGAGCTGTCTGTGGCTCCTCAGATCATGAACTCCTTATTGCAAAATTCGGACTTAAATTGAAGAAAGTAGGGAAAACCACTAGACCATTCAGGTATGACCTAAATCAAATCCCTTACCATTACACAATGGAAGTGACAAATAGATTCAAGGGATTAGATCTGATAGACAGAGTGCCTGAAGAACTATGGATGGAAGTTCATGACATTGTATAGGAGGCAGTGATCAAGACTATCCCCAAGAAAAAGAAACGCAAAAAGGCAAAATGGTTGTCTGAGGAGGCTTACAAAAACCTATGAAGACAGAAGTGAAAGGTGAAGGAGAAAAGGAAAGATATACCCATTTGAACGCAGAGTTCCAAAGAATAGCAAGGAGAGATTAAAAAAAAAAAAAAGTCTTTCTCAGTGATCAGTGCAAAGAAATAGAGGAAAACAGTAGACTGGGAAAGACTAGCAATCTTTTCAAGAAAATTAGAGATACCAAGGGAAAATTTCATGCAAAGATGGGCATAATAAAGGACAGAAATGGTATGGACATAACAGAAGCAGATGATATTAAGAAGAGGTGGCAAGGATACACAGAAGAACTATACAAAAAAGATCTTCATGACCCAGATAACCACAATGGTATGATCACTCACCTAGAACCAGACATCCTGGAATGCGAAGTCAAGCAGGCCTTAGGAAACATTTCTATGAACAAATCTAGTGGAGGTGATGGCATTCCAGTTGAGCTACTTCAAATCCTAAAAGATGATGCTGTGAAAGTGCTGCACTCAATATGCCAGCAAATCTGGAAAACTCAGCAGTGGCCACAGGACTGGAAAAGGTCAGTTTTCATTCCAATCTCAAAGAAAGGCAATGCCAAAGAATGCTCAAACTACCACACAATTGCACTCATCTCACACGCTAGCAATGTTATGTTCAAAAATCTTCCAAGCCAGGTTTCAAAGTACATGAACCGTGAACTTCCAGATGTTCAAGCTGGTTTTTGAAAAGGCAGAGGAACCAGAGATCAAATTGCCAATGTCCGCTGGATCATCAAAAAAGCAAGAGTGTTCCAGAAAAACATCTACTTTTGCTTTATAGACTACACCAAAGCCTTTGACTGTGTGGATCTCAACAAACTGTGGAAAATTCTTCAAGAGATGGGAATACCAGGCCACCTGACCTGCCTCCTGAGACATCTGTATGCAGGTCAAGAAGCAACAGTGAGAACCAGACATGGAAAAACAGACTGGTTCCAAATCAGGAAAGGAGTACGTCAGACTGTATATTGTCACCCTGCTTATTTAACTTCTATGCAGAGTACATCATGAGAAATGCTGGGCTGAATGAAGCACAAGCTGGAATCAAGACTGCCAGAAGAAATATCCATAACCTCAGATATGCAGATGACATCACACTTATGGCAGAAAGCGAAGAACTAAAGGGCCTTTTGATGACTGTGAAAGAGGAGAGTGAAAAAGTTGGCTTAAAGCTCAACATCTAGAAAACTAAGATCATGGCATCTGGTCCCATCACTTCATGGCAAATAGATGGGGAAACAGTGACAGACTTGATTGTTTTGAGCTCCAAAATCACTGCAGGTGGTGACTGCAGCCATGAAACTAAAAGATGCTCGTTCCTTGGAAGGAAAGTTATGACCAACCTCAACGGCATATTTAAAAGCAGAGACATTACTTTGCCGACAAAGGTCCATCTAGTCAAAGCTGTGGTTTTCCCAGTAGTCATGTATGGACGTGAGAGTTGGACTATAAAGAAAACTGAGTGTTGAAGAACTGATGCTTTTGAAATGTGGTGTTGGAGAAGACTCTTGAGAGTCCCTTGGACTGCAAGGAGATCCAACCAGTCAATCCTAAAGGAAATCAGTCCTGAATATTCACCAGAATGACTCATGCTGAAGCTGAAACTCCAATACTTTGGTCACCTGATGTGAAGAACTGACCCACTAGAAAAGACCCTGATATTGGGAAGGATTGGGGGCAGGAGGAGAAGGGAACAACAGAGGATGAGATGGTTGGATGGCATCACCAACTCAATAGACATGAGTTTGAGTAAGCTCCAGGAGTTGGTGATGGACAGGGAAGTCTGGAGTGCTGCAGTCCGTGAGATCACAAAGAGTCAAACATAACTGAGTGACTGAACTGAACTGGGAGGAGCCCAAGTGTCTGCAGTTCTCAAAAGCTCTCAACTGATGAAGATGCTTCTAATCCAAGGGCTAAAGAAAGTATGTATCAGTTAGGGCCCTGGCAAAAATAGACGGCATATTCAGATTGAAACTTGAGGAGAGACTAATAAAGGATTTATTTATGAGTGTGTAGGCATCAGTTAGAGAAGTGACAAGAGATGGTGCAATACCCAAGACTATTTACACCTGGATGGTGACACTTACCCTAGATCTCAAGGATCAAAGACAAAGAACAACTTGGAGGGTGATGGATGGACTGAGGGCAGCTTTGGCCTTCAGTGGGGGGACCCATCCAATTCATGGTGATCCTTAAGGGGGAAGAATGGGAATATATATCCTACTTCACTCTCCCCTTGCCCTCCAGCTTGCCTGCCAGTGCCTCCCTCTAACCACATCTAACCAAAAGCAAGTATGGCCAGAGAGCCTGGTCGATGCCTTGTACACAATTCAGCTTCCTGGGCCCCAAGCAAGGTGGAGAAGGGGAAAGTAGAACTGGAAGGAGAGCAGGAACATATTCAACAGCATATTTTACTTGAGTTAATAGATACTTTAAACCTGCCTGCTCTATTTCATCTTATAACCAATAGAATTCTTGCTTCCCTGGTGGCTCAGATGGTAAAGAATCTGCCTGCAATGCAGGAGACTCAGGTTTAATCCCTGGGTCAGGAAGATCCCCTGGAGAGAGGAGTGGCTACCTACTCCAGAATCCTTGCCTGGAGAATTCAATAGACAGAGGAGCCTGGCAGGACTACAGTCCATGGGGTCTCAAAGAGTTGGACATGACTGAATGGCTAACACTACTTCAAGGAAAAGTGCGGTCAATCAAACCTCTGATGTGCCATTGATTGTAAAATGAATCCTGATTCAAGAGATTAAAATTTGGAAAAAAACAATGTATATGTTCGAATTGGTGAAACACAGAAATGTATTTTTCTTAAATCCTGCCCCAAACCAAGGAAAGATCAATGTGAAACTTTATAATCATATGAGTAATTGGATGCAAGGGCTTCCCTGGTAGCTCAGCTGGTAAATACACCTACAATGCAGGAGACCCCGGTTCGATTCCTGGGTTGGGAAGATCTGCTGAAGAAGGGATAGGCTGCCCACTCCAGTATTCTTGGGCTAATGAATTTTCAAAGGGCCAACATTTTCTCTTCCCTCAAAGTAATTTAAAATTTAATTCAGGCACCAGTGAGTCATAATAATCCACCAAAGGGAAAATGTAAGAACAATAGCCTCACATATTACTGTTTGGGTTGCAGATAGTTCTCGTGTAGTTTGTGCTTTTGTAGTTTGGAGACCAAGGAGAGGAAAAGAATGGTAGGACTGTAATATGATATAAGTAGCCACACCAGCCTTCATACAATTATTTCGGTTAAGGTAAGAGTGAAAAAAGCAGTATATGTAGTGGAAGAAGTTGGACTACTTTGGGTGAGATTTTATTTTGGAGTTGATTTGATTAAGTATTTAAAAAACTTTTTACCAGGCTGATGGTGCCACATGTCATCAGATTTTCTTGAACTCCTAATATAACTGGGTCAATTTTAAAGTAAGAGTAAAATTTCCTTCTATAACTACATTATATGTCAATTATTTTTCTTGCTTTAATGTCACAAATTCAAATATTGTAAACAGTGACTTCATATGTAGGGTTTAATTGGTTTCCAAAAGCCACATGTCCAGACCTCATTCCTAAAGCTAGGAAGACCATCTTTTATTTCTTCTACTGTGGCTTCAGTTTCTTCTTGAAATGAGTAAATAGGACTATATTTCTTCTGAAATCTCTTCCAGTTCAGATGGCTTGACATTGAAATAGGAACCATTTTTTTAAAAAACTAAAATAACTCTGTTAATGTGTAAGGAAAATGAGTCAAAAGTTTGTACACAAAACAATACTATAATAACACATAAAATGAGAAAATGTTTTAAAATGTTGATGGAAATATCTGGCAAAATCTGCTACTCACTTTGAAAAAGTGACATCCCATGTGATGGATATTACTTGTGTGTTTTTCTTGGGCTCCCAAGATAATGCCCCAGGTTTAATAATTCCCTAGGAGGACTCAGGGTACAGTCAGACTCATGGCTATGATTTATTACAGCAAAGGGATACAAAGCCCAACCAGCAAAAGGAAAATGTGCATGGGGCAAAGTTGGAGGTGACCAGGCACAAGCTTCCACTCTCACAGTGAAGTCACACACTTAATTCCTCCAGAAACGAATTGTGACAATGCATGTGACATCTGCCAGGGAAGCTCATTAGAGACTCAGGGTCCAAGGTTTTCATGGGGACTGGTCATAGAGATACCCTCTACTTAGCATGTACTGAAATTTGCAAGACTCCCAGAAGGAAAGCAGATGTTCAGTATAAACCATATTGGTTGTACAAACAGTTTAGGAACAGTGAGACCCTCTTATCAGTGAGGGTCATGGGAACATTCCTGAATCCAGGTCACCAGATGCCAGCCAAAGGCTAGTCTTGCAAACAAGCCTTTCTAAGGGTAACAGGTCTTAAGTCTAAGTTGCAGGCCTACTATGTTAATTCTCTTGTGTCTGACTTGCTTAACCAGTCTGGGGAAAACTGGAGGTTATGCATATTCCTTGAATTATTTTTATTCATATAAAATTTTTCAATCCTCTCTCTGCCCAGAGAAGCAGAAAATCTAATATATTTCATGGAATCTTTTTTGCCCCAGCTATGGGCTATGGGAGTCCTCATTCCAGTATACTCTGGACTTACTCATTGCAGAAGGCATAGGCTAAATTTCAACTCCTTACAGAGAAAGAAAGAACTAAGGAATCTAGTCTACTGGAGAGAACCCAGGCTTTGACCTGTAGCTTCTGTGGTAACCACTTGGTGTCGTATTATAAAATCGAAGAGCTGGTATCATAAGATATTGTCCCTGTTCACTAGAATAAAGGAGGTTTCAAGGATTATTGAAGGAGAAAAAGGAGGTCTTTCTCCTTAGAGTTAATCTCAGATGTATTAATCCTCTGTCACCAGAAGCCTAGACTTCAGGGTTCTCAGATCTTCATCCAGGCTTTCAATAGTGAGGCCGTGTTTCCACCATGATCTCTTTTCCATGCTTGTACTCTGCCTTCCCTCACGGTCAGTTTATTTTGGCAGTTCTTAGTGTCTATCATTTTCTTTAAAAATTTTTTTCAAACTGAGCTGATGTCATTTCAAGTTACTAGAGGTTATAGCATCATTCATTTTCAAAAGGGAAAGGGTCAAATCTCCATTCCTTTCCTTCCAGGAAATTCCTTGGCCTGCTTATAAATTTGCCTGACTAGAGAGCTCTGAGTTCAATCTCCAAGTGGGTATTGGGTGGGATGGTCTTTATGAGGCCAAAAGTGATCCATCACACCATTCCTCAAGAGCAATAAATATCTTCTTGTCTGTTTTCCTACCTCAGGGGGCTGTTACAAAAGTCCTCTGAGAACAAAGACCTGCTCCAAGGTAAGCAGTCTCCATGAACTAGGAAAAGTGTATCATTAAGAATGGTACTTCTTTCTTGGGAATTCCCTGGCTGTCCAGTGGTTAGGACTCTGCACTTCAATTGCAGGGTGCCTAGGTTCAATCCCTGGTCAGGGAACTAAGATCCCACAAGCTGCACAGAATGCCTGCCCCCCAAGAAAACTAAAAAAAAACAAAAAAAGAATTTTACTTGTTTCCAAACTAAGAGCCAGGAAAATGACATGGTGGTGGGAGGAAATAAAAAAGAAAAAACAAAATGCAAAACCAAGACCCAGAAACCATCCCTAACAAGAGAAGTAATCAGGGTAGAAGGAATTTTAAATAAATACTAATTGTGAAGTAGAATATTAAGACTGAAAACTTGAGTGTGTTAATCACTCAGTCATGTCTGACTCTTTGCAACCCTGTGAACTATAGACCGCCAGGCTCCTCTATCCATGGGATTTCCCAGAAAAGAATACTGGAGTGGATAGTCATTCCCTTTTCCAAGGGATCTTCCCAACCCAGATATCAAACCTGTGTCTCCTGCATTGCAGGCAGATTCTTTGCCATCTGAGCCACCAGGGAAGCCTGAAAACTTGAGGACGTGATAGTAAGAAGTATTATTGACATTCTTGAGTGTTAATGGTGGCATGGGTTTATTCAAAATTCACAGCTGAATAAATTATTTAAAACTTTTGCTGAATACCTCCTGAGTGTCTGGCACTGTGTTAGATGTTGGGAATAGAGCAGTGAACTTGGACAAGCTTCTGACCCTCATGAAATTTGAATCTAGTGAGATGCAGATTTTGTACAAATATCTCTCACTTAGGATGAGAGCTGTGCAAGGGAAATGTAGCTGTACATGGAGTGTGCAGTGAGGATACTTAATCTAATCTTAACATCAGGGAAATCTTCTGTGAGAAAGGGGCATTTACACTGAGAACTGAGAGATAAGTAAGAGGAGAAGAGATGGAAATGAACTTCATGACAAGGGATTAAAATGCAACTTGTCAGCACAACACAGAAATTTTGCACAACATGGTCAGGAGTGAGTGGTTATGGGAGGAGACATGAAATTGTCAGGCAAGATAGAATTTGAGCATATCTGGGTAGTAGAGGACCAGAGGGGGAAAACATCCTATTAACATTCCATCATTACCAAAGCATTACATATCAAAGCTATTTTTCTATGGAACCAAACAGTACACATCACAGAACTGAGGTATCTAGAGAACACAGTTGAGTCTTGTCAGGCTACTTTGCAGGCATTAAAGGAAAAAACAAAGAACTATAGGTCCAATCTTTGATTGCTTTATGTAGGTCTGGTGTTCAGTCTGGCCCCAGAAGAAGCTTGGAAGTTACATCGGAAAAGCTTCTGGGGTCTGACCTCAGACACAAACATAAAACAGTTTGTCTTCATTTTATCCTGCAGCAACCTACTATTTTCCTTGATTTTTTTTGTTTATTCATTTGAGGGGAAGAGTTCTAGAAGTTCATTACAGTTTAAAGACATTATGGGATATATACACTTTCATCAGCCTGGTAAATAAACAGCAAATCACTACTCAAAACCAACCTGTGAGCAGATTTCAACTCAGAAAGGTAATTAAGGGAGAAGCCATAAAGGCAAGTGTCATTTTCCAGGTGAATGAATTATTACAGTTATATGATTTACAATTATTGTTGGTAAGAGATGGGCAGAGAGTGATCAGGTATTTTCCCCTATGCCCTTATAGAACTCTATTCTCTATGAGAAATAGAATTGTCAACCATTTCTTTCAAAAACCTACTAAGGAAGTCATGCAGTCTCCCTTGGGGAGCCTATATCTTCTTATTGTCATCTTTTGACTGGTAATATTCATTTCCTCTGGTGTCTAACCTAAATTTGTCGGCTGCTATATATACCTTTATCTTTTTGTTCTATTGACAGCAGAAGCAGCTAAGGCATTACCATCTGCATAATGACGTGTCTTAAAGCTTTTATTTCTCTTTGGCTTTCTTTTCATTAAGTTACACGTATTCTAAAATCAATGTTTGAAAAGGAGCGCTGCATCCAAAATTTAGTGGCAAAGGAGGAAAGAAGAGAAACTAGGAGAACCTCTGAAAATACCACCCCAAGGCTACTCCGTGTGTAAGAAGAAAGTATGAGAGGTTTTGCAAGGGAGCTTGACTTGGATTTACGGGTATCTTTATTCTGCCTTTTACTAAGAGACAGCCACAAGTGGGATATGGATTCTTCAGAAATCACTTGCAGGCAGACTTATAACCTAGCATGTTTATTCAAGAGATAAGACAGATCCAAATGTTTCTTCCCACTTTAGGGATAAAGAGAAAATAGCCAGGCAGTATCTTTGGGGCGTTGATCAGAAGCCTTTTGTTAGAACCTAATGCTAAGTTTCCTTGGAGAAGGAAATGGCAACCCACTCCAGTATTTTGCCTGGAGAATTCCATGGACAGAGGAGCCCTGCAGACTACAGTCCATGGGGTCACAAAGAGTCAGACACGACTGAACGGTCATGCACAATGCTGAGTTACTTACATTTGGAACACAGGGTCAGTTTTTTTCTTTGAACAAACTGGGTTTGATCTGAATTCAGCCGGTACTGATAGGAGATCAAATAAAGATACATAGGGTGCGTATAATGCCATGGAAATATTTCAGTATTTATCTAGTTCTTAAATCTTTAAAATCAGGATACCTAGAAACTGAGAAGAAAACACTTTGGGCATCATAGCCTTATTTCCAACAAAAGTTCTAGATCTCCCCCACTTATTTTATTCCTGCTTCCTGTTTGATTTCTACATTTCCTAGGCTTAAGCACTGATAATATAATTTAAAGTTAGCAAATATGTATAATAATATTGTTGAATAAATGACCTTGAGTTTCATTAGTTATATCTGGCCCTTTGCTCCTTTCTAAGAACTAATGACTAAGTGGTCTCTGCTTTGACCCAAGAGTCTTTCCCCCAACTTTTATATTTATACCCTGGTGCCATTTGCTTCAGACTGTTCAAAATTCTGAAACCCTGGATCCAATCTTGATATCAGCCTACTTGGATGTTGTCCATATCGTGATCACCCCAGCCACCTTAAGGGGAAGTTTGGGTACGCTGTTTATCCTACAAGAAGTTTGATCTGTATTTTCAGTGGAAGAAACTGTAGGACTATTTCATAGGGTTCCCAGATGGCACAGTGGTAAAGAATCAGCCTGCCAGTGCAGGAAACATAAGAGATGCATGTTCGATCCCTAAGTCAGGAAGATCCCCTGGAGTAGGAAATGGCAACCTGTTCCTGTATTCTTGCCTGGAAAATTCCATGGACAGAGGAGCCTGGTGGTCTTCAGTCCAGGGGGGTCGCAAACAGACAGACACGACTGAGTGCATGCATGCGTGCACACACACACACACAGTTATAGTAACTTGGAGACTGGTTTAATCAATTTCAAAGTGGAATCTATTAGTCTCTACTATGTTGTTTCCCAATATCCACTGGAGTATTTATAAAGAAACAGAAAAAAGAGAAAAAACACATATCAACACTGAACACTAAATCTGATAGATAACCGATTGCCAATATCTGAAAGTGAATCTTTGCTGACTCTAAATGTAGACAGGTTAAATTATATTGAAAACAAATTTCTCAGAATGCATCTCAAGGTGTGATGAATTCTTGGGCAACCTGAGTACTCTGTTCATCAACCTTGCTCTCAACCATTAGATTATTCCCCCCAGAGCTATAGGTTAACATTAAGGATCCCTAGAGAAGGCAGATGAGGGGTGATGGTGATGGCACAGTTACTTCTCATAGTTGTAGCTCCTAAGCAAAAGGTTGTAGGTAGGGTAGAAGTGGAATATATTTATTATAAAGTATAAGCCAAGAATTATAGTTTCTCATGACTTAATATTGATTGACAGTGACCAAGAATCAGGTTGTGGAGAAGAAAAAAAGGACTATTGGTAAAGTAGTGTTGAACTAAGGGAAAGTTCACAGGAAGTTGGAAATTGAATTAAGATTTAATATGTGTCAGAAGATCCCCTGGAGAAGGGAATGGCTACCCACGTCAGTATTCTTGCCTGGAGAATTCTATGGGATTCTGGCAGGCTATCTAGTCCATGGGGTCGCAAAGAGTCTGACACGACTGAGTGACTAACACTTTCATTTTCACTTTTTCTCATGTGTCACTGTACCTTTCAGGTGTAGATTTGGGGACGGGAGGGACTGACACAGAAAAGGCGGTGAGCAGACCCAATGTCACCTCAGCCAAATACTGTGTTTTTGGAAAAAAAACAAATAAATTTAAAAAGAACTAAATTAAAAATTAACAAAGACAAACATGAAAAAGGAAGACAGAAGGAAAATCCAGCCTGAACCTAAGAAATATTACATAATAATTTTTTAAAAGACAGAAAAGTTAAATTTGCAAAATAATGTTCTCTTTTTTATAAGATTTTATTCTAGAAGAAAACTATCAGGAAACTATTTGCAATAAAGAAACAGAAATAGAAAACCAAGAAGAGATAAAATGCCGGGATAAAAACGCAATATAAGTTTCAACAAGAGGTGTATAAAATACGATAACAGACTTGAAATCCATAGAATAAAGTAAAAAAGAAAGCAAAACTGATGAGAGAGAGGATGAGGAGGATGGAAAATGGGGATTCAACATGGATAGCCTGTGTCCCTAAAGGACAGTAAATAAATAACAAGTAATAATAAATGATACACACAAGGAGATATGCCTGAGAGAAAGAATGATTTATAGATTAAGGTGGCTAACCCAGGCAAAGTCTATAGGAAGACTCACTTTTGGTCACACTCTGGCAGTACTTTTAACATGTAAGCTTTCATACTATATAACAACATTTTCAAACTTCTTGGTCTCACAATAGCTTTACACTCTTAAAAATTACTCAGGACCCAAAAAGACTTTGTTTATATATATATTGTATTTATCAACATTTACAAAACTAGAAATTAAAATAGAGTTTAACAAAAACATTTCTGTTTTTATTTTTTAATCCCATTTCACGTTCACATAAGTAGCATATTTTTGTGAGAAAAGAGCCCTCTATTTTCCAAAGCAAAGAAAATTCTGGAATGAGTGACCCTATTTTATATTGTTGCAAATCTCTTCAATGTCTAACTTAGTAGAAGACAGAAGCAGTCACATTTACTTCTGCATTCAATTAGTTTTATTATGTTATTTTGGTTGAAGTGTGTGAAAAATATCTAGCATCACTCAGATATGTAGTAGTAAAAAGAGTGTAAGTCATTTCAGACAGTTCTGGATATTTAAAAAATACTGCACCCAAATTTAAAATGTGGTAGTTTTTAAAGGTTAATTGTGATATGGAAACTGAAATCATATTAAACAACTTTTCATACTCAGTTATAGCCAAATCCATTAGTCTATCTTACACTTTGGATGCATCTTCACCTATATATTATTATTACAACTTCATTCATTAATCATTTGAAAATATATTACTTCCCTGAGTTATACAGATCTCCAAATGTGACACATTTCATTATACAAATTTTAAAGATTACATTCGTTAATATCAACACTGATATCATCAGAAAAATCCAGGTATTGGATTTTTCTATGAATTGCTAACAAGGTCACCATGGTCATTTAGAAGTTTTCCAGAGCTCTAACTTTTCACTTGGAAGTTTGAATGTTATTATTGACAACAAATAGAGTCAGTTTTTTTTCCTGAAAATGAATTTCATTCAGTCCATTTGAAAGACAATGCCTGACGAATACTGAAGTTTGGTTTACCATAGCTTGTCTCTTAGTTGTTCTTTCAAGAGAAAAGTGGTGTTTCATGAAGTGGCTAGTTCAGTTTGCTACCCAAACAGTTGCCCCAGTGGTTTTCCTCAAGTCAGTCATCATACTCAGAAGTGCTGCAGAAATGCCTTGTGTTCCTCCCCTTATCATTAAATAGAATATACAATAACTAATAGCACAGTTTGGTGCCACTGCCTTGATTCTTGCTAAGGCATCATTGCTTTTGCACTTTAGTACAAATGTCAACACCACAAAAGAATATCTTAGTAATATTACGAAAATGGTTATGACCTCATGAACTTCCTGAATAGTCTCAGGGACCACCATGGGTTCTCAGACCATACTTCTAGAATCACTACTTTGTGAGCACCTAGACAGCATATTAAAAACCAGAGACATTACTTTGTCAACAAAGGTCCGTCTAGTCAAGGCTATGGTTTTTCCAGTAGTCATGTATGGATGTGAGAGTTGGACCATAAAGAAAGCTGAGCACTGAAGAACTGATGCTTTTGAACTGTGGTGTTGGAGAAGACTCTTGAGAGTCCCTTGGACTGCAGGGAGATCCAACCAGTCTATCCTAAAGGAGATCAGTCCTGGCTGTTCATTGAAAGGACTGATGCTGAAGCTGAACTCTAATACTTTGGCCGCCTGATGCAAAGAACTGTCTCATTGGAAAAGACCCTGTTGCTCGGAAAGATTGAAGGCAGGAGAAGAAGGGGATGACAGAAGATGAGATGGTTGGATGGCCAACTTAATGGACATGAGTTTGAGCAAGCTCCAGGAGTTGGTGATGGACAGGGAAACCTCGAGTGCTACAGTCCATGGGGTCAGAGAGTCGGACAGGACTGAGTGACTGAACTGAACTGGAGCATCATGACAGACAAAAATAGGTTTACTATAAAGGCATTTAAAAACCTTTGTATTCTCACATGTAAAATTTTTAAATGTGAGAATATAATGGAGCAATAGAAATTATGAATGACAAAGTTTGTAACCCAAGATGTCTTACATTTTTTTGGTGTTTGTATTACCTACCCTCTTAAAAGAAAAATATTTCCAGGAAAACAAAATTCGTTTATATGCTATTTCAAAGAGACATCAAAAATGTGACTCAAAAATGAAAAGGATGCATAAGTATATTTTAAAAACTGAGAATATAAAGGAAGCAAGAATCAAAATATTATCAAAGTATAATTCACATCAGAAATCATTAAACAGAACCAAGACAGCTATTTTTCTTGGCCATGGTTTCATTCTACAAAGAAGGAACTGCTGCCCTAAAGCTTTATGAACCAAATATATTATATATTAAAGCAAACAATAAAAATAGGCATACAAATACAAGTAAAAGTTGAAAGAAAGATAACTAGAAATGGAAGACCAACAAATCTTTTTTTAAATCTTTCTTAGATCAAGTAGGAAGAAAAGAGAGACAGGCTATAGAACATCCAAATAATACATGATGATTTTATATCAACTTTCCCTCCTGCAAAGTAAGAATAAAGCAGAGTAAGACAGGATTTCAGCTGAAGGGAGAGGAAATGTTATCTTTCTTTGAGACTTGAACAAAGGGGTTTAGGCTTTGAAGGCAGTAGATTTATGTAAATGGTTTCCTGAGTGCTGGATCTAAAATTGAGGCTGAAATTTCACATGTGGCCTGATACATGATCACACAGAGATCAAGTATATCTTGTCAACCAAATAATTTCAATTTCTTGGGTTCTCTGTATTTATGTCCCTGTTAGTAACATCTATTCTTATGTAAACATTCCATTCTTGTTTCAGTTGTACTATGGGGACGCTAAGGAGGATTGAGAATCTTCCTTGATATCTCTAGCATTTAGAACAATATCTAACTTACAGTAAGTGCTCAATAAATATTTATTGAATGAATGAATGTCCTTGTTTGAAGCCAGAATGAACCAAGGTCTCTCTCTCTAACTCCTAATCCTTAGACTAGTGTGTTGGGGAGGGGGAGAGGCAGTGAAAAATCAGCACAAACCCCAAGAGGCAGGTAGATGCGGTTCAGCTACTGTTTTCACTGTGGCGAATTTGATCTTCATGGCTCTGGGCTCCGTCACGCCCTCAGTTGTGTCTGACACTTTTTGATCCCTTGGACTGTAGCCCACCAGACTTCTCTGTCCATGGGATTCTCCAGACAAGAACACTGGAGTGGGTTGTCATTTTCTTCTCCAG
This sequence comes from Cervus canadensis, assembly GCF_019320065.1. Classification (NCBI taxonomy): domain Eukaryota; kingdom Metazoa; phylum Chordata; class Mammalia; order Artiodactyla; family Cervidae; genus Cervus; species Cervus canadensis. Next base: position 47,033,597 of record NC_057399.1, on the reverse strand, counting down.
GGCATCTTACCGACCCAGGGATCAAACCCAGGTCTCCTGCACTGCAGGCAGATTCTTTACCAACTGAGCCACCAGGAAAGCTTTCATGTGCTTAAGGGTATGAATGAATTCAATAAGATGCAAAAAGATGAATGTAATATCAAATAGGTTAGGGCTATTCGGGCTTCCCAGGTGGCACAGTGGTAAAGAATCCACCTGCCAATGCAGGAGACACAAGAGATACTGCTTCAATCCCTGGGTCAGGAAGATCCCCTGGAGGAGGAAATGGCAAACCACTCCAGTATTCTTGCCTGAAAAATCCCATAGACAGAGGAGCCTGGTGGGGTACAGTCCAAGGGGTTGCAAAGAATTGGACATGACTGAGTGACCAGTACATTCAGGCTTTAGGACCTGTATGTCACAAGGAAGCTGAGAGTTACCCAGAAAAGGATGGAGCAATGAAATAGCAAAGGCTATAGGCCCAGAAGTAGATGCTTTGTTGCTGAGACAGTTGAGATTGTAACAATGGAAACAATACCTGTGAGGGGAGGTCCCCCAGCCACAGAGGAGCCCTTAGCTAGGAACTTGGTCACTCCCACTTCTCCTGACAGGAGAACTGTCCAGAGGCTATGTTTAAACAAGTGAAGGCAGCAAGGGCCACTTTGACAGGATCAGAACCCCACCCTTTCCTCTTCTCCTGGAAGAATCTCAAGCTTCAGGGCCCTGGGAGATGGAAGTGGGAGGCCCTGAAGCAGATGCCCTGGCGACATGGCCCTTGTGGTCCAATAAATGAAACAGTGGGAGAGAGGAGGAATGAGCATTTGAGGACAGGCCATTAGTATTACTGGAGAGGAGATATCTGATGGCTGCCATTATTAACATTTTGTGAGATTCTTGGTAGATATGACTCTACTGAAGAGTTCTTTGCTCTGACAGGAGGAGAGGTGGTGGTGTTTGGTCTTACGAGTCCAGTGGTGTAGGAGGACCTGGGAGGTAGGCAGGGTACTCTCTTCTGGTATCCTGTATCTTTCAGGGCAAAAAAATCCTGCCAAGAGAAGCTAAGTCATCTCTGGACTCTCACTTCCCATGCATTTCCTCTACTGTATTCAGGTTACTTTGAAAGAAAAAAAAATTCCAAAGGGAAAGCAGCAAAACCACAGGCTTTTGTAATTAATGCAGCAAACTAGCCAGGTTTTTAATATTAATGAACATTGTTTGATGTCTGTATGTCTGAGTAAAAGCATACTTGGAAAAACATTCTTTGAAACTATTGTGGGCTTGTAATGAATATTTAATCAACAAATGCAACAGTCTATTTAGTATTCAAATATTCTATTTTTGATTGGAAAGGTACACAATAAAATTTTGCCATTAATTATGAACAGTAGAGTGGGGAGTAAACTTTACTTTTCATTTGTACTCTTCATGCTACTTAAATATAATAGTGTAATTAAAATATTAGTCAGACAATACTATTGTAGTCTAGGCTAGTTCTAGGAATTATGATGAGAAAATAAAGTGAGAAATGTTTTATTTGGGAGCTCCATGCTCACAAACCCTTTTTCCTCCATATCTTTCATCCTCCATCAAAATCTTTCTCTTGTACATTAGAGTAAAGATAAGAGTTTAAATAATGAAATTTTGATTCAGTAATAATTAAAGCCTTACGTTAAAGGAATTTAAAACAGATGTTGGGCCTTGTCCTGCTTACCATGTTTTAGGAAAATAATAGATGTAATAATAGAAGCAATCGTTTCCCGTTCTCCTCTAGTTCTCAAAACCTTCAACTGTGCTCCAAACCTCTCAACATCTTTCATAATTAAATCATTGAGAAGAATATTTTTTTAATTTTCCTTTTCAAAACCAAGTACAATCAGGCTCATGGTACTTTCATTGCAGAAATTTCTTGGTTATGATTCAGATGAATATGTGAGAAGCTAAAGGTATAGGTACTGGGCTGAATAAGTTGCACAGAAATAATAAGCCAGGGAAGAAAAGAGTTGGTGCTGCTACCCAGGGAAGATAACCGGCAGCCCACTTTCACAATGAGCCTCCAGCAGTGAACAAGTCTTGGTTTCTACCCAGCTGTGTCTGGGGAGCTGTTTCACTCTGGAGAGTCTGTTGAGGTGGTTGGGTGTGGCAAATGTTTAATCATCAGCTCTGGGAAAAGCAGGAAAGACAGAAAGGAAAGGAGGGAGGAAAGAAATTCTGATTTGTAGTGTTTCCCAATTTTCCCAGCCAATTACAGGATACCCTGAGTCACCAACTGGAGAAGGGAATGGTAACTCATCCAGTGTTCTTGCCTGGAGAATTCCATCGACAGAGGAGCCTGGTAGGCTACAGTCTATGGTGTCGCAAAGAGTTGGATACAACTGAGTGACTAACACACATGCACACACACACACAAACACACACACACACACAAGTCACCAAACATGGCCTTGGGGAGAAATGATCAATGTGGACTCTCCCAAGCCACAGCAAGTCATCTAGGACACTGCTAACCTGCTTCATCTTGCAGGTATCCACAGAGAAGCTGAGTAAGTATTCACTTGGCAACATTATCTCCCTCCAGTGAGTTATGGGCTTCTGTGAGCTGTGAAAAGTGATGCTTTTTACAAAATCCCCCCATTCCATAGTGAAAGGCCGAGATCTACTTCCTAATGAGGTACTGTTTGGGGAGGCAAGCAAGAGAGCTCTGACCATGAGCTTATTATTTGCAATATTGCCCTGGAAACCCATTGTCAAAGGAGCAATAGGTATATGGAATAGAAATGACTTGGGCTCAGAGCAAAGAACATAAGAGTGACAACAAACTAAAGGGAATGGGGTAGAGGATTCTGAGCATCAGTTGGCAGGTAATGACAGCCTGAACTCTTAAAGGAGAAACCCACAGCAGAACCCTGCATTAGCATATGCCAGTTTATCTCAGGTTCTAATGTAGGCAGAAGGACTTTTAAATGAATAATTGCTGAAGGGGCAATTGTGGGAATTATCATTCGAAGAGATAAGTTTTATTATTTTTTTTTCCCAGGCCACTGCACTTACGAGTTTAATAATCCTTTCAGTGGGTACGGTGTTACCATACAATAACCTAAATGCTACTAAATGGTATTTAAAACGATTTCCAGACACCAGTAGGCCAAGGAAATGGTGATTTAGCTGCTAATGCATCTCTAATACAGTACAGAAGAAGCTACTGCAATCAGGCCACATTGCCAGGATCAAAATCCTTTTTCATGATTCTTTTCACTTCCATCTTTGACCTCTATCCAATTTTTGGCACATTTCTTACTTCTTTCACCTTTTTTTCAGGTTCTTTTCATACCTGAGCTGCGGTATGAAAAAGATGTGGTCTGCTATTTATTCTCAGTTGTGAGGTGCTGCAGAGCTGCTAAGAAGGGGAAATCAGAGATAGAAGGCAGCCTTCCCTGAAACTCCAGAGAGGAAGTAGCAAGGCTAAGAAGGAAAAGTCTGGCAATGCATTGTGTTCATCATGCCTCCCACCTGACTTCATGTGATCTGATACTGTGTAGTGTTATCAAAGGCGAGCTTAAAGGGGATCCAGAGGAGAAAATATCCATGACTCTACTGTAATCAAGAGACAAAAGTTTCAGAAGCTCAAATTCATGATCTCACTATGTGCTGCCCCAGTGAAATCTACTATGCTTAATATCACCAATACCAACACTATAGTACTTCATTAGCTTAGCTAACCAGCACCCTGGACATCAAGGAAGGCATGTCAAGGCGAGGCCCAATTGCCCTCATGTTTTTCTATTAAGACACATAATAACACAAAGGAGCAGACAGATCAAATACCTTACTTTGGTGGCTTTTTCAGAAGGAAAATAATGGGACCTCTGGCCATCAAGTGATTAAGACTGTGTTTCTAAAGCAGGAGACATGGGTTCAATCCCTGGGTCAGGAAGATCCCCTGGAGAAGGGAATTCTCCAGTATTCTTGCCTGGAGAGTTCCATGGACAGAGGAGCCTAGCGGGGCTACAGTCTATGGTGTCTCAAAGAGTCGGACATGACTGGATGTCTAACACACCCACACACTCAGCTGTTAATTTGTTTTTCTGTTTGTTTGGGGCTGTTATTATTTACTGGGTAAAATATACATAGTGTGACATTCTTAACTGGTTCTTAGAAAGCTAAGTTAAAGTCCATTTCTAAGAAACAGCCAGCAGCATACCCCCACCCCCATTATGGGGAGGAGAGGTGGGATATCCAGAGCACCCTCCCTCTCCATCTCTAGATGACAGCAAAACGTCACGAGATGGGAAAGGAGGGCAGAGCATAGGAACATGAACATCTCACAGTGCTGACAGGCAGCCCACCGGTAATGGTGCTGGGGAGCAGCCATGCAGAGAGAAAATCACCGCAGAGCATGAGGGCTGGTGGGATCTCGGGCTACAGCACTCCTGGCAAGGATGCAAGGAGAATGGTGGGTTTGCAGAACCGCAGATCTGCTGCCTTGGGTGTCAGTCACAAAGCTCTGCAAACAGGAATGACTAAACTCCAATAAGACAGAGGTTATGTGGGGCACTCCAACATATTCTTTCCATGTGACATGCCTGGGAATCAGGAATTAGCTTAAATAGGAGGTTTCAGGACCTGGATCTGCTGCTGTGCAATGAGAAGCCTTAAGTGCACAAACACAAAATCAGGGTTAATAGGAGGCAATTTATCCCAAAGAAATCCAGCAGCCTGTGTTTCTCTGGCAGGCACTCTGGTTGAGGATATCAAGTTTGCATCTTTATTTCCTGGAATGTTGTCAATCAACGTCAAACAAGCCCCAAATAAAATCTGAGCCAACTGGAACAGAGGCCTCAGGTACAATGTGCTACAGACAAGTTTCTCTGGCATAAGATTAATGGAATAGCATGAAATCCATTCAAGTCATCACATCAGGATTTGAAAAGTCAAAATATTTTTCAGGTCACGGTGAGAATCCCCTGAAAGGTGATGAGGAACAGCTGGGATTAACCCAACAGTACATGTCAGGGTTGAGGGAATAAAGCTACAATATAATCTGTCTGGGGAGGATATTTTCCCTTAGGTGGAAGAAATAACATTAATTAGAATTTTTATTTGAGTTTTAGGTCATAATTCCCAGGCATGGAATATTTTTCTCCCTATCCCCACCCAAAAACATCTGAGAAATATGAAAAATACAGGCCAGTAGCAGTTAAAATTGCTGACCACACCTGGTATGGTCAGCGACCTGGGAAACTGGTCCTTTCAAATCCTGTGAAAGTAAAACTGGGTGCAACCCTTCTGGAAGCTAACTGGGTGACATGCCCTTTGACCTACTCTAAAAAATTTCTTCCATTTCTAAAAAATGTTGCCAAAACCACAAAGATATATGTATACTGCTGTGATCGTACCATTATTTAAAAGAGCAGAACTCTAGAAATAAGTTAAATGTCCTTCCATAGAAAATAGTCAAATTGTGATAGAACCATACAATGAGAATATTACAGTCATCAAAAGGTGAGCAAATCTTTTTATGGCCAACGTGTATATCCGTGATATACTAAGTGGAAAAGACAAGAGGCAAGACAGGATAATAAAATCCCACTTGTGTTAAACAAAAGAATAAGCACACTTAAGTTGATATTTGCTCAGCAACTTGCAGGAAGACTTATGCAAAAACCTGCTAAGCATGGTTATGTTTACGAAGGTTGTAGTGGCTCCAGGAGACCCTTGGCTTGTGACTGTAAAACTCCAGTCTCTGCCTCTGTCTTCACATGGCCTTGGGCTCCTTTGTGTTTGGTTCTTCTCTTCTGTCTCTTATAAGGACACTTGTCAGTGGATTAGAGACCACTGGGATAAATCCAGGATAATCTCATTCCAAAATCCTTAATTAATTCATATGCCAAGATCATTTTTCTAAATAAGGTCATATTCCCAAGTTCCAGGGCTTAGGGTGTGGGTATACATTTGAAGGGGACCATTGAATTCACTGGGGCCTCCCAGGTGACACTAATGGTAAAGAACTCTTCTGCAGGAGACACACAGAAGAGAGGTGGGTTTGATCCCTGGGTCAGGAAGATCCCCTGGAGAAGGAAATGGCTACGCACTCCTGTATTCTTGCCCACTCAGTAGTCCCATGGGGAGAATCCCATAAACAGAGGAGCCAGATGGGCTACAGTCCATGGGATCACAAAGAGTCGGACATGACTGAAGTGACTTAGCACTCAAGCACAAGCATTTAATTCACTACATCAAGATACTAGTATTTGAAGGTATACATACACCAGGAAGCATAGCCATGTTAAGCTCACTAGAAAGTGTCTACCATTCTTTATTTCAGCTTATCTCCCAGTTGTTTTCTTCCTAAGTACAGACTGAGGGGTGCCATGGGGAGTGTTTACTGATGAGGATTTAGGGACAGGGAGGGACTCTTGCAGAAAAAAGAAAAGGTCAGAGCCATCAGGGTAGGTGACTTGAAATGTCAGAGGCTAACTGGAAAGCAGAGGAGAGAGGGAGCCAGCTTAGCACAGAAAGAGTAGTAGGAAGGGGCTGGAGGAGTGTGGAATGGTTCTGGAAGCAGCCAGCTCACATTCACGGCCTGCCTGAGTGGGATTTTGGTGCCTATCTCACAGCTAGAGTTTCTGAAGACTATTTTTGTATTGGAGAAGGGAAGAAGGGCAAGAAGATGAACATCACCATCTTGTTCCTCAGGCTTCAGGTCACTTCACCCATGTGGAGATGGGCTGGAAGCCCCACACTGAGCACAGAATCAGGCTCTCTGCAGAGGGTAGAATAGGAGCTGCTCTGATGCTGCTGGTGTTGGAGAAGACTCTTGAGAGTCCCTTGGACTGCAAGGAGATCAAACCAGTCAATCCAAAAGGAAATCAATCCAGAATATTCGTTGGAAAGACTGCTGCTAAAGCTGAAGCTCCAATACTTTAGCCACCTGATGCGAAGAGCCTACTCATTAGAAAAGACACTGATGCTGGGAAAGATTGAAGGCGGGAGGAGAAGGGGATGAAAGAGGAGGAGATGGTTGGATGGCATCACCGACTCAATGGATCTGAGTTTGAGCAAACTCTGGGAGTTGGTGAAGAACAGGGAAGCCTGGCATGCTGCAGTCCATGGGGTCACAAAGAGTTGGACATGACTGAGCTGCTGAACAAGGAATAACAACTGATGTTGCCATTCCAGTTAATTTCCTCTGTACCCACCCTGCAAGGGAGAGGCTGAAAGTAACAGGGAGTCCTTTAATGACCCCAGAAATATTCTCTAGGGAAGATAGAAGAATTATAATTCCCACTGAGGGACTCTGCTCAGGCTCTCTCCTACTTCTTACAGTGAACGTGGAGCACACAGGCTTGGCCAAGCCAGTCCAGCATGAGGCCAGAGGGGATTCCCTCCACCAGTGCTCATAAAGAACAGGGATGCTAACAGGCTGAAAAAACACTTTTCCCCAGATGCTACTGGAAAACCCTGTGCCATCCAGAGCCAGAGTATAAACCCCACACCCTCTCCCAGAGCTGCACCCCTCTGCACACCACCTTCACCAGCACTTACATACTCCCTACATATTTTCTTTGAGGGAGCCTAAACTCCAGTTCTGAATCAGTTCTTGCATTGGTATTATTTTGTCTCCCTGGTGTTTGGGAAGGGATGTTTCAGAGAGAATAGGCAGAGAGTGAGCTAGTTGGGAAGAAACAAACAAACAAGAACATCAGAAAGGATTCACTAGGGCTGACCTGGGAATCGTAGAAATCAAGTTTGCAGCCACTGGAGGCTCGTGGGAGATTTTCCAGGTAATAGAGGTCTCTTCCTCCCCAAAATTCTTCAACTGCAAAGGATGTCTAACTCTTTGATGTCAGAGCATTACTACATCTGGTCAAGCTATGAATGAGACTCTAAAAAATGCCACTGAGCTTCTCCCCATCTCATATTTCCCCCAGAAAGTTGGGGGCAACTAAGGAGGCAAGAGGTACTCAGCTGGAAGCTGGTCATCCCTTAGGACTGACAGAAGAGGACAACATGTATTGGTGAGTCATTCTTTGGCACTCCTTGGCTTGCAGTTACAATGTCTGCCTCATTCAGTCTCTACCTTGGTCCTTCCATGGCATTCTCTTCTTGTGTATATTGTGTTCTGTCTTTAATCAGAATTCCCCAGCAGTAGCAAAAGCACCAAAGCAGGAGAGTCAGGGAACTAGGCACCAGTTCTATTCCTACCATACTGAGGAACTGAGTGACTTGTACAAACTCACCAACATATTTTTGTTGCTGTTGTTCAGTCGCCAAGTCATGTCCAACTCTCTGAGACCCCATGAACTGCAGCACACCAGGCTTCCTTGTCCTTCACTATCTCCTGGAGTATGCCCAAATTCATGTCCATTGCTTCAGTGATGCTATCTCACCATCTCATCCTCTGCAGTTTGAGAATTCTCCTTTTGCCTTCACTCTTTCCCAGGATCAGGGTGATTTCTCATCTTCATCCAACTATCACATTCTAGGGGGCTCTAATTTTTTACTTTTACCCTTATAATCGGCTTTACATTTTTATGTCATGTATTAATTTTATAATAATTTCTTTTAAAATGGGAAAGAAATACAGGTCGCTTTCTGCCAGCAATTGTACATTAGAAGGGCAAGTAGTTTGGACTGCAGTAGTGCAAGTGGTCTTCCAGATTTTTCCTGGGGAAGACCTGTCTTTGAACTTCCCTGGTTCTTAAAGTCATGGTGATGCTGACAAGAGAAACAGAGATCCTGTGGAGTTTTTGAAAGCAGGAAGGAATGAGCCCACACTTGCAAGCCTTTCGGTCTCCCACTGGTGTGCTCCAAAGGGTGTGGGAATGAGAGGGTGAACAACAGCATATGCTGCCCAGTCTGGTTAACCTCACTGTCTAACAATGTTGGGTTTGAATAAAAAAAAAAAAAAAATGTTGGGTTTGATTGGCCATAATGCAAGTGAATGGGGCAGGTGATATCAAAGAGCTTAAACCTCAAAAGCACAGTCTTCAGACTCTAGTGGTATAGATTCAAATTTGAGCTCAGCTGCTGACTAGCTTAGCAATGCAAGCTTGGGGAGGTCACCTAACCATTCTAAGATGCCTCTAGTTCTCCGTTTGTAAAGTAGAGGTACTAATCCTATCAGAATATTGTCCTGAGGAGTAAATAAAGTGTTTACAGCACTTAGCATGGCACCAGACACATACTAAGTGCTCATTAGATGGCAGTTTTATCATTATTTCTGCTCCCAATTTCATTTCTACTTTGTTGTTAGAGTTAATATGAGTTGCCTCCAAGCTATTAAAAAGCAATAAAAGTAGTAATACCAAAATTGTGATACAAAATAATGTTTCATTAAATAGATACTGAATTTCACTTGGATTCAGTTCAATTGAGAATCATACAATTTTAGAACTAGATGGAGTTTAAAAATCTTCTGATATTTCTCAGATGCAAAACCAAGGCCAACAATAACTTGCCAAGATCACATAAGCTGTTAGAGGCAGAGTTGAAACCAGAAGCCACAGCCCCTAGCTTCTGTCTTAGAGTTTTGTCTGTTGCAGTAGAAATTCTGATTTCCAGGAAAAGACAAATGAGAAGAGAAAAATAGAAGCAATATGGGATGTTAGAGAAAATTCTAATCCTACTAGATCCCTACTATGACTAGAGGGTCTGCATATTGAATAAAAACTTGATCTGTACTGACAGGCTGGCTTCTACCAGAAAATATGATGACTAAAAAGACTGAAAAATAAAGATACAAGTCCTATCTCTCTGCCCCTCTCTTCTCCCTCTCTGCTTCTGTCTGTCCGTCTCCTCCCTCCCCCTTTCTTATTTCTTCCCGATTAGTTTCATGAGGCTACTGGCCATGATTTAATCAGGAATGCCAAATTATAGCTTCAAAGTGATTTGTCAACAAAACTATTAATTGTCCTAAATGAATAATAAATTATTGGGCTCCATGACTAAATGATAAGGACATGAACCTCATAAATAGTGTGTGTGCATTGAGTAATGAGGCCATGTCAACTTCTTATACCTACAAAAAGGCAATAAGAACACAGTGTTAGCACTTACTTGATAATGTTGGATGATTAAAGCTTCCCTTGGGGCGTGAAGGGAAAACACCAGCATTTATGAGGACTTGTATTATAGTCTCCTGCTGGAAATTATTGACATCAACACCATATAAATCTGAATTCTGAGTTTATAATGTGTTTCCTGATAATCAAATGCTGATTATATTATGGTATAGTGGGTAGAACTTTAAGCAAGAATTGTTGAGATCTGAATTTTGAGCCTAGGCCTCCAGTGGATAGCTTGTTTCATAATTTGATTTGTTGGACTAAGATTCTTAATGAGTAAAACAATAATTTCCTGCCAAAGAATACATAGATATAGACAGATGTAAAACTTTATTCGTATTTTGTGTATCTACACATACACTGAACATATATATGTATCTACAAAAGTAACTTCCTCAATTGCTAGGATTAGATTTCTGTAAATCCTACAAGTATGAGAATTTTAGTTTAGGAATCTAAGATTTTATGTCGTCTAAAATGTCTTAAAAATTACATTTTATGTGTCTGTGTTAGGAAGAATTCTAAGTGAGCCCCCAATATTCTCACTGTCTTATGTACACTGTATGATATCCCCCACTTGAGTGTAAGCAGGATCTGCAAATAGAATGAGATATCAGTCCTATAATTAGGTTACATTACCTGGCAAAGGTGAGAAGATTCTGAAGATTAACTGAAGTCCTGAATTAGTTAACTTTTAATTAATCAAAAGAAAGATTATCCTGAGTCAGCCTGACTTAATCAGATGAGCCGTTTAAAAGAGAGTCTCTAGGAGTCAAATGGAAGAAACAGACAATTTCCAAGACATCATGAGATCTACAGCTGCAAGAAAATGAATTCTACCAACAACCACAGAAGCTGGAAGAGGATCTCAAGCCACAGATGAGACCCCCAGCCAACATATAGGACCCAGCTAAGACATGCCTGAACTCCTGATCTATGAAAACAGGTAATACACGTGTGTTAAGACTTCACATGTGTAATAATTTGTTATGCAATCCTAGAAGTATGAGAAGTCAAAAATGAATCTAAATTTAGTTAGTGGAACTGTGTATAATGTCTCTGTCTGTATTAGCTTCCTCTGGCTGCTGTAACAAATTGCCACAAATTTAGTAGCTTAAACCACTCCAGATTTATCTCTTAGAGTTCTGTAAGTCAGAAGTCCAAAATCAGTTTCCCTGGGCTAATATTCAAGTGTCAACAGGGCTGCTTTTTTCTGAATGCTCAAAGGTGAGCTGCTTTTGTGTTCCCTGGCTATGACCCCCTTCTTCTATCTTCAAAGGGCATCCTTCCCCTTTCTGCTCCCATCATCATTTCACCTTCTCTGGCTCTGGACTTTCTGATAATCTGAACTTTCTGACTCTGAACTCTAATAATCTATCTGACTTCTCTGATGTCCCTCATAAAGATACTGTAATTGCATCAGGCCAACTAGGTAATATAGGATAATCTTCCCATCTCAATACTAACAATCATATCTTCAAAGTCCTTTTTGCCCTATAAAGTAACATTCACAGGTTCTGAGAATTAGGATGTAGACAAATTTGGTGGGTCATTATTCATCCAACTACAGTCCACCTCCTCTTCCCCGATGATTCATATCCATCTCACATGTCAAATACAGTCCCTCCATCCTAAGGTGCCCAAGTCTTGGCCACTGCACTGTTTTATCCTGAGATGACTTTGGGGTGACAATGAGGTATTGTTGATGATAGTGATGGCAATGGTTAGAAATTCTGGAGTCTATACCTCTTCTAATGAATGTAATTCCAATTTCTCAAGGTCAGTGTGCTTGAGGCATTAGAAAGTTCATTGGCCATGAAATAAATTTGTCCAGACATGGTGAGAGTACTCTTTCCACCAAGCATGAAGTGTGGGCTAAGCAGTCTCATTTTAAAGAACTATTTGTAGCTCCTTAGCTGCTATGAATCGTTAATATTAATATCTTGTTCTGTGGATCTGTCCAGACTTTCCTAAAGCTCTTGCATTAAATAGAAACTTTAAGGATCAGGCCTTTATAATTTGATCTCCATGGAAAGCTTTGCCTCTCTGTTATTCTTTGCAAAGTGTTAGGTGCTTTAGCAGCTCACAGGAATGCTGTGCTATGCCAAAACACACTCTCTAACCTGAATATGCTGCCTGAGGTCTCTTTGGTTCATTTACAAACTCAATCAAATGTACTATGATGGCTCCTTGAAAATATCATCAAAACAACCTCTTAATAAGACAAATCTGAGTTTATTTTTCCCATGCTAAAGGTAATATTTATAGTACAAATACTTGTGTAATTGCCACTCTGGACCCTATACCTCTGCTAATGAATGCAACTCCAATTTCTCAAACTCAGTGTGTTTGAGGCATTGGTAAGCTGGTTGGCCATGAAACATATTTGTCTAAGCACCCTGAATGTATTCTCACCTTTTTGTAGAAAGTATAAACTGTGGGCTAAGCAATCTTGTCTTAACAGAATTCTAGTGCCTTTCAGAGGGCAGAGGGCAAAATTAGAATATTTATGGAGTTTGAGAATCTGGTTTAAAGCAGCACGTTCAACGTGGGAGCTTGATTAGGACTGAGAAAGAATTATGATTCAAAAGTTTACCTTCGGTGGACACAACAAGACAAAGATAGAGATGCAAGTGCTCAAAGAAAGTGCCAGCGATGGCTTTGCTCTTGGTGTCAAATTAAAAAATTATTGCAAAGATTGATGTCAGGAAATTTACCATATTTTCTCCCAGGAGTTTTATGGTTTCAAGTCTGATGTTCAAGTCTTTTATTTAGAGTTTATCTTTGTAAATGGTATGAGATAGCAGTCCACTTTCCCTCTTCTACATGTAGCTGTTCAAAATTTAAGAAACCATCCTTACCCATTGTGTATTCTTGATCTCTTAGTCATCAATTAATACCCATGTGTATTTTTTTTTTCTGAGCTCTCTATTCTCTTCCATTGATATTTGAGTCTATTTTATGCCAACACCAATGTGCTTTACTTCCTGTAGCTTTGGAATATAACTTGAAATCAGGAAGGGAGTGCCTTCAGCTATATTCTTCTTCCTCAAACTTGCTTTGGCTATTTGGGGTCTCATGTGGTTCCACACAAGTTTTAGGATTGTGTTTTCTGTTTCTTGAAATATGTCCTTGGGATTCTGATAGGATTGCACTGAATGTAGATTGCTTTCCTGTAGATCACTTTGGGCATATGGAACATTTAACAACAATATCTTCCAATTCATGAGCACAGAATATCTTTCCATTCATTTGCGCCTTCCGCAATTTCTTTCCACAAATTTTGATAAATTGTATTTTCATTTAGTTCAAAATGTTTTAGTTTCTCTTGAGATTTCTTCTTTGACCTATGTATTACTTAGAAGTGTGTTGTTTGTTATCCACATATTTTGGGATTTTCCAGTTAACTTTCTGCATTGATTTCTGGTTTAATTTCCACTGTGATCTGAGAGCAGACATTGTATGATTTCTATTCTTTATTTTGTTAGGTGTGTTTTATGGCCCAAAATGTAATCTATTTTGGTGAATGTTCCATGTGAGCTCAAGAAGAAAGTGTGTTTCACCTTTGTTGAATGAGATAATCTACAGATTTTAATTATACCCAGTTGACTGATGGGCTTATTGAACTCAACAATGTCATTACTGATTTTCTGCCTGGTGGACCTGTCTATTTCTGATAGATGTGTATTGATGTCTCTATGATAGTAGATTAATCTATTTCTCCTTGCAATTCTCTTAGGTGTTGCCTCATGTAGTTTGATGCTCTGTTGTTAGATACATGCATATTAAAGACTGTTGTGTCTTCTGGGAGAACTGACTCTTTGTTATCATTATGTGTTTCCCTTCTTTATCTTTAATAATACTCCAGGCTCTGAAGTCTGTTCTACCTGAAATTAAGATCGCTATTCCTGTTTTCTTTTGGTTAGTGTCACCATGGCGTGTTTTTTTCCATCCATTTGTTTTTGATCTGCTTGTGTCTTTCTATTTAAAGTGATTTTTCTTGTAGACAATATATAGTTGAGTCTTTCTTGTTGATTCACTCACAATCCTTATCTTTTAATTGGTATATTTAGACCATTGACATTCAAAGTGATTGGTTATATAGTTGGATTATTATCCACCATGTGTGTGCTCAATTGCTTCAGTCATGTCCAACTCTTTGCAACCCTATGGTCTGGAGCCCACCAGACTCCTCTGTCCATAGGATTTTCCTGGCAAGAACACTGGAGTGGGTTGCCATGTTCTCCTCCAGGGCATCTTCCCAACCCAGGGACTGAACCCAAATCTCCTGCATCTTCTGCATTGCAGGCAGATTCTTTACCACTGAGCCACTGGGGAAATTCATTATTCACCATGTCTGTTACTATTTTCTATTTGTCACTTTTGTATGTTCTTATTTTTGTTTTCCATTCTTTTTCTGCCTCTCATGGTTTTAGTTAAGAATTTTATTTGACTCATTCTCTTTTTTAGCATAGTATATTTCTATTTTTAACTCCTTTTTTCCTTTAGTGGTTGCCCTAGCATTTGCAATATATGAGTGCTAGGGCTAAGTCGCTTTAGTTGTGTCTGACTCTTGCGACTCTATGGACGGTAGCCCATCAGGCTCCTCTGTCCAAGGGATTCTCCAGGCAAGAATACTGGAGTGGGTTGCCATTTCCTCCCTCGGGGGCTCTTCCCAACCCAGGGATTGAACCCACGACTCTCATCTCCTGCGTTGGCAGGCAGGTTCTTTATCACTAGTGCCACCGGGGAACTACAACTAATTGAAGTCCACCTTCAAATAATGCTATCAGTTCACAGGTAGTGTTAGTACATTATAAAAATGATATTAATTCCTTCCCTTATCTCTTATATTCATTTCACACACAAATTTTATATATACATACACACACACACATATATAAACATACATTGTTGTTATTGTTATTTTCAAACTATTATTTGCTAGATCAATTAAGTAGAAAAATAAAAGATTTATACTGGAGTGATTTGCCATTTCCTTCTCCAGGGGATCTTCCTGACCCAGGGATCATTGTGTCTCCTGCATTATAGGTATTCTACTGTACTGAAGGCAGATTCTTTACCACTTTACCACTTTTTCTTATTCTTTACCACCAGGGAAGCCCACATTAATTGTTAGAACAATTAAGTAGAAAAATAAAAGTTTTTAATTTATTTACATTATTTTCTCTTTAAGATTTGAGTTTATGACATATTAATTTCTTTCCCTATAAAAAAGCATTTTAAAATATTTCTTGTAAGGTAGGTCTATTGGTAACAAATTCTCTCCAATTTGTTTGTCTGAACAAGTCTTTATTTTACCTTCACTTTTCAAGGGTAACTGTTAAGGGTACAGAATTCTGTAGTTGTGGTTTTTACTCTCAACACTAAATATTTCATTCTACTCTCTTCTTGCTTGCATGATTTTTGAGATGAAGGAAGATATAATTCTTATCTTTGTTTCCTTATAGGTTTGTTTGCCCCTCATACTTCTGTCAAGATTTTTTTATTTGACTTCCTGTGGTTGAAAATGAGATGCCTAGGTGTATGTATTTTGGCATCTATCCTGCTTACTATTCTCTGAGCTTTCTGGGTCTATGGATTATTTTTATTACATTAATTTGTAGAAATTCTTGGCTAATATTGTTTCACATGTTTCTTCTGTTGCTTTCTCTCTTTTCCTTCTGGTATTCCCATTATATTTATGGTACTTCTTTTGCAGTTATCCCACAGTCCTTGGATATTCTGTTCCATTTTCTTCAGTCTTTGTGTTCAATAGTTTTAAAAGCTTCTATAGGTTTATCCTCTAGCTCAGGGATTCTTTCTTCACCCATGTCCAGTCTAGAGTAAGCCAATCAAAGGAATTTTTATTTTGGTTGCAATATTTTTAATGTCTAGAAATTATTTTTTTCTTTTTCTTAGGATTTCCGTCTCTCAGCTTACATTGTCCCTCTATTCTTGCATGATATCTACTTTATCCATTACAACCCTTAACATGTTAATCAAAATAGTTGTAAGTTTCTGGACTGTTAGGTTCAATACCCCTGCCATGTCTGCTTCTGATTCTTGATCTGTCTCTTCATATTTTGGGTTTTTTTGTCTTTTGGGTTTTTTTTTTTTTTTTTTGCTTTTTAGTATGCCTTGTAATTTTTTTCTTAATAGTTGGACATGACATACTGTGTGAAAGGAACTGCTATAAATAGGCATTTAGTAAAGTGGTGGCATGGAGTGGGGAAAGAGGAAGAATTTTATAATCCTATGATTAGGTCTTAGTCTTTTAGTGAACCTGTGTCTCTGGATTGTGAACTTCACAATTGTTTCTCAGGTTTTTCTCCCCTCTTAGTGACACAGAATGGCTAGAATGTGCCAGTGTTGAATACTTTCTTTCTCCATGTAGAAGGCTAACATTGTAGCAGGCCTTAAGTAATATGCTCTGATATATTTCAAACTGGTTACTTTTTCCCACCCCTATCAGAAGTAAGAGATTTTTCTCAATATTCATTATGAGAACATGGTTGAGTTTCTGGAGGTAAATTTTACAAAAGCCTGCATGCATGCTAAGTTGCTTCAGTCATGTCCAACTCTTTGAGACCCTATGGACTGTAGCCCCCCCCGGGCTCCTCTGTCCAGGGGATTCTCCAGATGAGAATACTGGAGTGGGTTGCCATGCCCTTCTCCAGGGGTTCTTCCCCAGGGATCAAACCCAAATCTCGTGTCTCCTGCATTGGCAGGTGGGTTCTTTACTACTAGAGGCATCTGGGAAGCCCTACAAAAGCACATGCTTAGTCACTCAGTCGTGTCCGACTCTTTGTGACCCCATGGACTGAAGTCCGCCAAGCTCCTCTGTCCATGGGGATTCTCCAGGCAAAAATACTGGAGTGGGTAGCCTTTCCCTTCTCCAGGGACAAAAGCATGAGGGGCTACCAATTACTAAGTCACCTGAAGTTGTTTTAACTCTCAGCATTATGCACACTAAGCTTGCAGTAATTGTCAATTAAACTTTAGGTTTTCTGCCCTGGCACTTGTTCCTGAGCGGTTTTAACTTAGGTAGTTTCCAACCAGATGGTTTCCACTCATGAATCTCTATTCCAATAAGCTGTGACTCCCTGTATTCACCTGTCTGTCTCTCCAATCTTGGGCATAGAGATCTGTTTTTTGTTTCTTCTCTTATGTATCCAAGAAGAGTTGTTGATTTTTCAGTCTGTTTATCTTTTCACTTGTTGTGAAAATAGAGTGATGATTTTCAAACTCCTTATAAGAAGAATTGGAAAACGGAAGGCCAACAATCTCAGCTCATTTTAAAAGACACGTAGATATAAGAATTCTTCAAGGAAAGTTTTGGATCTTGATAACTATTTTGGGGATTTATCATTATGAAGGTGTCTGAAGAAGAGATTCAATGTAACTTTGTGATATATTGTTTTCCTACAACATTTATGAACTGAATCTATTGCTTTTAGAATCAGAATAGAGCAAATTCTAAAATACAGTATTATCAAAAGGAATTGGTAGTCACTCATTTTTCTCTACCATATTTCTTCTACTTAGTTGCACTAAATCTCTTCGTATTTCAATTTTAAGGTTTTTTTGGGTTTTTTGGTTTGCTTTTAAATCATGTCTCAACTCTTCAGTCTGGAAATGTTCCTAAGATTGTCTTTCTTGATCTTGACACTTTTGAAGAGTGTAAGCCAGTTATTCTATAGAAATGGCCCTTATTTGGTATTTATTTATTTCATTATGATTAGATTTGGCTTTTACATTTTGGCAGTAATACCACAGAAGCAATAGCCTCATCTGTTTTTTGTGTGTTGAAGTAGAGAATTATTCTGACTTATCTAGTCTTCTCTAGTGCTGAAACATCTTACTTATCCAGATCACAATTATTGTCAACTATTTTATCTGGAATATATTTAATAACCAAAAAGAAAGCTTTGCTTATTGGGCATATGTGTCATCAAAATCAATGTTACATCATCCATAGTTTTCAGATTTTTTTTTTTTTGTGACTCTGTTTGGATTCTCTTCTCCTCTGAAAGGAGGAGAGGAGAGATATTGGTGGTATTGCATAGGAAATACTATGACAGCCAAGTTTGCTCCATCAAACAATCTCCTTTCGAAAAGGCTTAGACCTTAACTTCTGTATCTTGGCAGTGTCTTGGGTGAAGCAAGCTGTCCCAGGTAAAAAAATGTGAGTTCTAATGCTCATTTTGCAAAGTAGATTCCAGGAGGTTAAATAAGCCCCCAAAAATCAACATTTGAAGATATGTTAATTGAAGTCGATTTTAAACAACTACATTAACAGAAGCAAAGAATACTCTTCAGAGAGTTTCAAGTTCTAGGAATGCCCAAGCACAGAAAACATAGGCACAAGAACATCAGCAGATAAAAAAAAGAACATCAGCAAAATCTAGAAAGGAAAAATTCCAGCCTAGCTCAAAGTCTCCTCCTTTAGCCATGCAAGTAAGTGTTGCATCCCCCCAAAAGCTGAGTGACTAAACAAAAACAACACGTCTCAAGTATTGCACCTTGAATGTCATCTGTCAATGCTCCTCTTAGAAAATACCTGTTCCAACCTGCATTTTTCTGGTTGCTGGGCTATACGTTAGAAGAGCAGGTTCTCTCTTGGTCCTTACTTAGCACCTTTTTGTTCCAGTGGATCATTTGGTTTCTGAGCTTGTGGAATATTAGAAATAATATTTTTTAAGAGAGGGAAGGTACTATCAGAGGGAGCCCTGTAACAGGAACAAAAGGTGATTGCTTGGCAGTAAGGGAAGAGACAGAACAACTTCCAGAAGCAGACACAAGAATTAAAACAGTAAAGGAGGATATGGCCACCACAGAGGAAAGAACCAAGTATGTTTACCTTCCTAAGGGCGTTGCCGCCTTATAGTCTTGTGCTATTGCTGGTGTTTAATATGAAGATCCTGCAACACAGAAGAGAGTTCTAATTATGTTTAGACTATAGCTTAATAGTTCTCTGAGATCCTTTTTAAAAGTATTAATAGAATGAATTATAACTAAATAAGCACTGTTTAAGAAGGCAAAGCAATGCATGATATATTTGACAAAAATCTTAAAACTATTTAAAACTTAAAATAATATTTGTGTGTCCAATAAAAGGAAAACCTTCACTATATGAAAAATACAACTTTCTAGAACAAATTATTTCCTGAGACTTCAAACTGTAGACATTTTCCTGTTGTTACTTTTATTACTGGTGTGCTTCAGATGAGTATGTTAATTTGATCGGAATTGTATGTAATTCCCTTAATGTCTTATTTCCCTTGGCATGTGGGGACACAGTTCTCTCCAGACAATTAGCCCCTGAGGTTATAATTTCAAGTGAATCAAGTCATACCTGTTGCCTCAAGTAAGAGTTTTTAACACATTTTTAGAAACTCTGAAACTTAAAAATACTAAGCCGTTTTTTTGTGTGTGTGTGTGGTGGTGGGTGAGAAGGAGTGAGTGACTGTGGGTTATTTTAATTTCCAAAAGAGCCTTTATTTTGCAAAAAGATTCACCCTTGGGAGTCCTTTTAAAGCTGAGCAACTTTCCTCAACTAAAACACCATTTAATTAATACCCATGTTCTATAAATTTTTTATGCCTCCATTTTGCAAAGAAAGATAAATATGTCACAAAACTGGGCTGTGCAGATGGACAGAATTCTCTTTAAGTAGGTCCTTAAAAAGTGGAATATGGATATCGACACTGTGAGACAGTCAAGTGTCAAAAGAAATCTGTCGGCTTTTTAGCAGTTGAATAATTCAGAAGATGTGCATTAAGCCAACTTCTTAATTTCCCGTTTCCCCCTTTCTAATTCTTTCCTTTTCATCCTGTGATCTTTCTTCTCTCTCCCTCAAAGCTATTTGTTGCCGAGATGCCCTGGAAAGCAGGTGGTCTTCCTCATACGACAGCATCGCATCTGCTACTCAGAATGAGAGGCTAAAGATCTAAAAGCAAAGGAAATGAAACCCACAGTCCTGTAAATGCCTTTTAAAAACTGACCTTGTTTTTGGTTATTTTTTGTTGAATCAACTGGAACACTTTTATTGCTCTCAATAAAACAAGTTGTCTGAAAGCAATGATCCCCCTCCTGTTATTTTTCTGATACTAGGGTTTGTTTCTTTCCGACCATTTTCTGGATCAGGTTTCCTCCCTAAGATTTTACAAATGGTGTGGGTGGCTGCAAACACTCTGAAGGTTTTTCTTAAGCCATTTGTTAATAATATCCTCTCAGCACTGACTCTAGCCTTTATAGTTGTGATTGTTAGTGAGGCTTCAAGGGCATGGTGGTGTTTTTCTATTCTTCTAGCCCTAGAGGCGAAAAGAATTCCCAGGAGGACTGTTGGCTGGCTTATTATCATCGAGAAGCAAGAAATAGAGCCAAAGCTGAAAAGCTGAACATTTTTTTAAACTATCCAAACCTGAATGGGCAGTGAGCTATAAAAGAAAAATAGGAGCTCTGGGCTCTCCTGGACCTAAATTTAAAGCCCAGCTCTGCCACTTACTAAGTATGTAACACTGGGCTCTGGGAGATGGTGAAGGACAGAGAAGCCTGGCATGCTGCCGTACATGGGGTCGCAAAGAGTCAGACACAACTGAGTGACTGAACAACAATAATACTGGCCATTCAAATTTTGGAGCCTGGAGTTCTTACTTGTACATAATGTGTATCATGGATAATGTTACCCATTTTACAGATAGGAAAGATTTTTGAGCTTCAGTTCCTCATCTGTCAGGTAGGTATAATAACACCCAATTGCCAGAGGAACTAAATAAAGGAAAAGTGCCCAACAATGCTCATCACACAGGCCCTCAAGAGACACGTGCATCCTCTGAGCATCACCTCCTCCCATGTGCCTCTTCTTCCTCTGCCTGGCCCATGAAAACATCCATGCACACGTACATGGGACTAGCATTCTTATTGTATCCTCTGCCTTTCACAGGGAAAAATACAAATGAGATGTGAACCCGGTCCCATCCTGCCCCAGCCTGCCTTGCTGTTGAAGTAAATTTTGATTCACAAATAAGACCCTTTGTCTCACCCACTCTCCTTGGGTCCATGCTTAGACAGGAAGCTCAGGTGACCTGGTTTGGCAGAAGGCATTTCCTCTTTGAACCTCTGCCCAGCCTTTCCTTTTCTGATTTTCCCCACAGCTATGAAACGTGATCATAACGTTCTAGGATTCAGTTTTAGGGCCCTGAACCAAGTGTTTGCAGTTTGTCTGATAACACAAATGGCCTTCACATGTCTCTGGAGGCTCATCAGTTGGATACTGTTTTTGGAGTAGCAGAAATTGCCTGTAACAGGATGATTTGCCAACACTTTGTTCTCCCTCCTCACTTCCTCCTGTCCTCTCCCCTCCGCTTTTCTGTGCTGGGATCCCTTCCCTGCCTCGGGCTGACTGGCAGATACATTGATAGTCAGTTCTCACGCCGGGCTCTTGGCGGGCACTGAACAGTTCCACGAACCACATCTTCTTGGAAACTGCAGATCGTGTGCCCTGGTTCTCTCTAGTCTCCAGCTCTTCCTGATTTCTGTTTCTGGTTTCAGGGCCAGGTGCTTGAGATATCGGTTGGCCAAGACTGGTACACTCCACCTAAAGACCTAATGTGGAGTAATTTCCTGAGCAGGAAAGAATAGTTACCAGACTCATCAACTTGCTCTGTTTACCTTTCTAATGGGGAATGTAAATCAGAGAATAAGGCAGCTGATTTGAAAAGAGTATTATTAACTGCTGGAATAGGAGTAACCACAGCAGGCCATGTGATCAAAGAAGAGCTTAATCTTCATTGTTTTTCCCCTGGCTAACTTATTTTCCCTCTAACGACTAAAACCACTTTATTGGAAAATAATTTATATACTATAAGTATATAATTTGGTGTTTTGCTGTAAATTTACTAAGTTGTGCAACCATCATCACAATCTGGTCTTAGGACCTTTTCCTCACCTTCACAATGTTCCACAAGCCTATTTGCAGTTAATCCCCACTCACACACCCCTGCCCTCAGCAGCCACTGATCTACTTGTTTCTATAAAGGTGCATTTCCATGCATTTCATACAAATGAAATCACACAGTGTATCTTCTTGTCGACCTGGCCTCTTTCATTTCCTATGGCGTATTTGAGGCTCATCTGTGTTTTAGTGCGTACTGTTGTTTACTTCCTTTTGACTGTTGTATAATAGTCCATTGTGTGCCAGCACCATGTTTTATTTATCCACTGTCAGGATGCTGGACTCTTAGATTATTTCCTGTTTGGGTGGTGGCACTGCATCGATGAACATTTATGTTCAAGTTTGTGTGCATGTTTTCATTCCTCAAGTAGACTCTTAAGACTGGAATCACTAAGTCCTTTGATAAGCTTATGTAACCTTTTAAGAAACTGCCAAACTCTTTTGCACAGTGGCTGTACATTTTTCTTCACATATTTACCAACACTTGATATTGTATGTTTTGGGGGGAGGGGGCACTGTGTACTTGTAGGGTCTTCATTCCCCAACCAGGAATTGAACCCAGGCCCATGGCAGTGAAAGAGCCAAGTCTTAACCACTGGACTGCCAGGGAATTCCCTTCTCTGTCTTTTGAATTAGAGCCATTCTAGTGGGTGTACAATGGTAACTTATTGTGGTGTTAATTTTTCCAATAACTAATGATGTTGAACACTTTTTAATGTACTTGTTAACCAGTCATATGCAATTTTGCTCTTTTTGTAACTGGACTGTCTTCTCACTGAACATTGATTTCTTTATATATTCTAGATACAAGGCATTTATCAGACATACAATTTGAAAATATTTTCACCCACTCAGTGGCTTGTCCTTTCATCTTGCTAATGGCGTCTTCTGAAGTACAAAAGCTCTAATCTGATAAAATCCAATTTATCAGTTTTTCTCTTATGGCTTGGGCTTTTGGTATCATATCTATTATGTCATTACCTAACCAAAGGTCATGAAGATTTTCTCCTATATTTTCTTCAAGATGTTTTATATTTTTAGCTGTTACATTGATACTTATGATCTACCTTGAGTTATTTTTTGTGTGTAGTGCTGGTACAAACATTTGTTGAAAAACTATGTTTTCTTCTTGGAGCCTTTGTTAAAAATCAATTGATCATAAATGTCAGGTTCTATTTCTGAACTCAATTCTATTCCACGGATCCTCAGGGCTATTTTTATGCAAATACTATACTTTCTTGATACTGTAACCTTATAGTAAGTACACTTTGTTCTCTTAAAAATCATTTTGACTATTCTAGATTCTTTCATTTCCATACAAATCTTAGTCTTATCTTGCCACTTCTACAAAAAATTCTTGAATCTTGTAATCAATGAAAGTGGAATGTCTTTCCATTTATTGATATCTTCTTTAATTACTTTCAGCAGTGCTTTGTACTTTTCATTGTATAAATCATGAACTTCTTTTGTTGAACTAAATATCTTATTCTGTTTCTTTCTTTGTGAATGGAATTATTTTCTTAAATTTACTTTTGGATTTCTTGTTGCTAATTTGCAGAAAAACAATTGAGTGGTTCATATTGCTCTTGCATCCTATAAATTTGCATAAAGTTGTTTTAGTAGTTTTGCATTGTGTGTCCATATGTGTCTGTATTCCTTAAGAATTTCTGTGTATAGGATGATGTCATCTGCAAATAATCTACTTCCCTCCTTTAATTTCTTTAGTATACAAGTTTTAGTCTTTATCCATTACGTTTGATATTTGTTGAAGATTTTTCATAGGTGCCCTTTATCATATTCAGGAAATTCCCTTCTATTCCTGATTTGTTGAGAGATTTTAATCGTGAGTGGGTGTTGAATTTTGTCAAGTGATTTTTCTGTATCTGTAAAATGGCCACATAGGTTTTTGTCCTTTATTTTGCTATAATAATGTATCATATTAGTTGATTTTTCATATATCAAATCAACCTTGTATTCCTGGGATAAATCTCACTTGGTTTTTGACTGTAATAATTTTTGTACATTGCTAAATTTGGTTTTCTAATATTTTAAGAATTTTTTGAATCTATGGTCATAGACCGGGAGGCCGGGCGTGCCGCAGTCCATGGGGTCGCAAAGAGTCAGACACGACTGAGCGACTGCACTGATGGTCATGAGAAATACTGGTTTATAGTTTTCTTGTGATGTCTTTGTATGGTTTTAGTAACAGGATGATGTTGACTTCATAGAATGAGTTAGAAAGAGTTCCCTCTTCTTATGTTTTTGGGAAGATTTTGAGAAGATTGGTATAAAATTTTTAAATGTTTGGTAGAATTCACTAGTAAAGCCACCTGGTCCTGGACTCTTCTTTGTTGAGTGTTTTTGATTACTGATTTAATCTCTCTATTTGTTATAAACCTGTTCAGATTTTCTAGGTCTTCACAAGTCAATTTTAATAATTTATATGATTTTGGAAATTAGTCCATTTCATCTATGTTATCCAGTTTGTTGGCTTTTAACTATTGATAGTATTCCTTTAACACTTTTTATTTCTGTGAGATTTGATAATAATGTCTCCACTTTTACTTCTGATTTTAGTTATTTGCATCCTGTCTTTTTTCTCAAGTTATTATTGCTAAAGATTCATCAAATTTTTCCAACAACCAAATTTTGATTTTGTTAGTTCTACTTTATTCTATTCTCTATTCCATTTATCTCTGCTCTGTTCTTTATTATTTTCTTCCTTCTGCTAGTTTTAGGTTTAGTTTGCACTTCTTTTTCTCTTTCTTTGAGTAAAGTTAGGTACAGTTAGGCCATTAACGAGAGAGTTTTCTTTTTCACTGTAGGCTTTTGCAACTATAAATTTTCCTTGAGCACTGCTCTTGCTGCATTCCATAAGTTTGGGTATGTTGTGTTTTCATTTTTATTCATCTCAAAGTATTTTCTAATTTCACTTTTGATTTTTTTGACCCATTGGTTGTTTAGTGTGTTTAATTTTCACATATTTGTAAAATTTTGTTTTTCTTTTACTATTGATTTCTAGTTTCATTCCACAGTGGTTTTAAAAGATACTTGGTATGATTTTAATCTTTTAAAATTTATGGAGATTTGTTTTGTGGCTTTATGGTATATCCTGGAGAATAAATATTCTCTGAGCACATGAGAAGAATGTGTACTTTACTGTCATTGGATGATGTGGTTTTTTTTTTTTTTTGGATGATGTGTTTTACATATGTCTGTTAGGTCTACTAGTTGGTTTATAGTATTGTTCAAGTTCTCTTCATCCTTGTTGATCTCTTCTCTATATGTTTTCCTACCTCTATTTACAAGGACCCTTGGGAATACATTGGGACCACTCAAATAATCCAGGATATCTTGCCTCTCACGATTAACTTAATCAGAGCTGCAACCTTCCTTTTTTTTTTAAGGGGACATATTTGCCAGTTCCAGGGAAAGGAAGTGAACATAGTTGGGAGACCATTACCATAGTAACTATCTAGTCTTAGCTTACATACTTAATACTTAAATACTTAATCTGTAGTTGGCACACTCTCTACCTTTAAGATAGGACATTGATTTAGAAACTGGGAAAAGAGCATGCAACTACAATAATATGATGCAAAATATAACATCAAGGTAGCATTTTCAAGAGTTCTAAAATATCAGAATGTGGATATTATTCTGTCATAATAAAAAGGGGCTTAACTTCTAGGACAGTAGTAATTAGACTAGGAAACTATATTTAATGTATTTACTGATTGAATGTATTTAAATGTGACTTGGTAAAAGGTTTTACATGGGGAAGTCATTTTTCTTCTGCATTTTCACCCACAAATATTTTTGAGTTTTTTTTGAAGGACATAGATTTGTATCAGAAGTGTACTTTGGGTCTTTAGATATGAGTTTTATGGCACACTTTTAGTTTTTAATAATAATAGTTATGGACCTAATCCTGTGTATGTCACACAATATAAGCTTCATGGGGGGCAGATTTTATAAGTGAGGAGTTACGTTTTCCACTGAGGTCTTTGTAACTGAAATTTAAAAAAAATATTGATTCATCTATTTGTGTTACTCACATTATGTCCAGCTTGAAAAGACCTTGATCTGACTTATATTCAATTAAGTTTTACGGCTTTGTACTCCAAAGCCAAACCATAACCATAAACTTAGAAGAAAAGTTATGGCTGAAAGAGAGAACATCGCAACATGTTAACTGCCCTCTTTCCATCACTTAGAAGTCTCTAGTCATGAGCCAGGAAGTTTCTGAACAGTAAATTTAATGTTGAGTGTTGAGCTCCTTTGTTAGACTTTATTTTAAAGTCTTTGTTTACCAAAATGAGAAATTTTGAGGGGTAACCACAAAGTACAATGGAAAGTAATATGGGAATAATTTTTTAAGCTACTAGAGTACAGTCTGATGATATGGTTTTGTAACCTGGTTCTGATGTTTGCAACTTACAGAACCTTGGGGGAGACAAATAATCTCTTTAAGTCTCAGTTTTCTCATATGTAAGATGAGGATGATAATTATCCGCCTCAGACAGTTTTAAGAGTTATGAGAACATGTTCTGAACACTGTCAAATACCAAACAAATGAAATGGATCATCATTCCTCTCAAATGAAAACAAACAAACAAACAACTTCAACTTTAATGGTATTAATGGAATTACACATATGTGAATTGTCATCATTAAAGACGAATGTATTCTGTGGGAATAGGAACTCCATCTGAGGATACAATGAGTTTCAGATGTCTAGATTAGGAGGCTAATGGAACAAATGCAAGCATATATCCATTTATCTCCATGTAAGCCAGTGAGATTTCTCTCCACTTTTTAACCACAGCCCCAACTATGATCAGCTATCTCACAAGTCACTGGTATCTGGTTAGGAAAGACTGGATAGGCAAATCTACCCCTACTACAGAAGACAGGAGCTAAAGACACAAGTTCCTTTATGAATGGGCTATACGCTCAAAGTTCACGCTAGTAAAGCACTTTATCAGGTACACCGAAACAGTAGGGATTGGACCACTACTATTTATAACTAATTATTTAATACTTTATAGATGGTAAGGACTGTCATATTCTCAAATTTAGTCTTTTAGAAATGACAGCATTAAAAATAGCATGAGTGATTTAGAGGGACATTATTGAGAATCTGAACCTTCTGGCTTGACATATACATGACTGATAGGATTAACCTGTCTTTTAGCAGGATGCTTCAGATGTGGTAGAGGTGAAGAGAAATGACACAATCACTGCTGTAGTTAACAAAAAAACTACATAGAGGAATATTTCTTTTTTTTGATTGGGGGCATTGTGACTAAAGTAACACACGTATTGGTGGGGGAAAGGGCAACATTAATCAGACTTGCTGACTGTATGTGTTACGAGTATATATACTCATGTAACTCAACACTTCATTCTGTCTCCTCACTGTGACAGAATTTCATCAGTCTTGGCCACTCATGGCACATATTCTGTATTGTGCAACTGGAGATCTCAATGTAGTCGCTCAGCTTGTGCCCCA
The DNA here is from genome assembly GCF_019320065.1 of Cervus canadensis. NCBI lineage: Eukaryota > Metazoa > Chordata > Mammalia > Artiodactyla > Cervidae > Cervus > Cervus canadensis. The sequence continues at coordinate 47,006,080 of NC_057399.1, read as the reverse complement.
CAGGCACTGGCTCTGTCTTCTAGAGACCTACACCAGACTGAGGCAGCCTAAGAGCAGCAAAAGGCTCCAACTGTGAGGATCCATTCAGGACAATGGAGAAGAGTTTAGGAAAGTACCAAACCCCTTGTGCATATGCAGCCCTGCTGCTGCTGCTAAGTCGCTTCAGTCCTGTCAGACTCTGTGCGCCCACCAGGCATCCCCGTCCCTGGGATTCTCCAGGCAAGAACACCGAAGTGGTTTGCCATTTCCTTCTCCAATGCATGAAAGTGAAAAGTGAAAGTGAAGTCGCTCAGTTGTGTCTGAATCTTCGCGACCCCATGGACTGCAGCCCACCAGGCTCCTCCGTCCATGGGATTTTCCAGGCAAGAGTACTGGGGTGGGATGCCATTGCCTTCTACGTATGCAGCACTAGAAGGAGAGAAAGAGTTTTTACAAGGAATTGGAAAGAGCCAGTGTGACTGGAGAAAACTCAGGTGGAAGGGAAAAGACCGGAAATGGAAACCAGAGCAAGGAAATAAAGTAAAATAGAGTAAAAAGTAAAGCAAACAAAAGGTAGGAAAAAACAAAATGGCCCCAAAGTTGTCATCTCCTCAGAATTCTTTTTATGCTCCTCTATTGTGGCACCTTCACAATGTGTTAGAATTCCTTAGTTATAATAATATATCCTTCTGTCATCTCTCTAGGATGTGAGTGCCAGGAGGGTAAGGAAGTGACCAACAAGTAACTATTTCTAGGACAGGAGGACAAAAGGTAGGGGGTTGGTTTATAGGGAACTATAGTAAGGAAGGAAAATCTCAAGGCAAGAGGACAATGAAGTTTAGCAGAAATTAACAACCCCTAATCATTGACTAGGATGATATATGAGAGACAAGATGGCTATCAGGAATGGGAAAGCCTCTATCACTCTGATTTGCCGTAACTTGTTCCATTTCAAACCTTTCATATCCAGTGAAACACAAATGCTGAGTTCCTGGTTTTTTGGTTTTTGTTTTTTTAAAGAGTAGAGGTAGTTAGGGAGGATGAAATCCATATGTTTCTGATTCATTTACACAAATCTCATTGAAATTCAGCTCAGAGTAGGGTGATTGAATGTCATATATGCGCATGCACAGCATAGTAATCATTTTAAGTCATTTTTGACGCTCCAGGAAGTCTCCAAGAATAAGCAATATGAAGCCCCAAAGGCCTACCAGCCCAGTCTGAAAGAGAAAGCCAGAAATAACTGAAAGGAGTCTACATTTCCAAGTTCAACAGTCTGCCATCAAGAATCTAAGGACTTTTTTTTTTGTTTTTATGATGCCGAGGGGCCCTGGAAATGGCAGTCAGAACATAATTCGGAACTAAGTAAAGCTCTCACCAGCAAATGTTACAAAGGAGAGAGAACTAAAGATTAAACAAAATCTAAATGGAGGAGAGAATGAGGCTCTATCTTAAAGTAATTGGAAGTGAATGAAACAAGTAAAAACCAAAACAGAAAAACTTGGAAAAAAGGAAGATCAAGGAGCTGGAAACAAACCCAGCCTTCAAAGAATTAAGTTTCACAACTCAGCGTTGTAAAGTATGTTGGCTCCTTATCTCAGTGCCTTTATTCTATTTTAAATGCTGGTTCAGACACAGCCAATGCAGAGACACACTTTCCATTACCCCCAACAAAGGAGACAGAGAATGTCTTTGCTGCCTAATAGCTTCCATTTTGATTAGGGGAGAAAAGGCCATAAACTAATTAAAGGGAAGATTTAAGGATGAGTTTGGATTCTCATTTGAGCAATTGCAAAAGTGGTTGTTATAAACTGAAAGTTTATTTCCCCCATAATTCTTATGTGGAAGCCCTAACCCTGATGCGATGGTATTTGAAAGTGGAGCCTTCGGGAGGCCATGATGAGATTAGGGTCCTCATAAGTAGAGGAAGAGACTAAACTGACTCTCTCTATAGTACATGAGGACATTGTGAGAAGGAGACCATCTGAAAGCCAGGAAAGTGAACCTGACCAGAACCTGACCATGTTGGCACCCTGATCTTAGGCTTTCAACCTCCAGAACTGGGGGAAATAAATTTTTGTTGTTTATGCAAACGCAGTCTAAGGTATTTTGTTATGGCAACTTGAGCTTACTAAGACAGTGATGATTTACCGAGTGATTATTTACTGAGTGAAGAAAGAGTGGATGTTATGTTTGAAATGGCTGATATTACAGAAAGAAATCGTTTCTGTAACATGGAGATGTTACAGAAATGATTGCTTATATACATCTGGGTACCATCAACATTTTGAATCAATGATACCAAAACCATGAGAGTAGTTGAAAACTTCAAATAATAATAGCTAATATATAGTAAATACTTCAGTATGCCAGGAACACATCAAGTGCTTTGTCTCATTAATCCTTACAATATAGCCCTGTGAACTAGGGACAATTGCTATCCTGAGTTTACATATGAGAAAACAGGGGATTAAAGGTACCTTCTCAGTGAAACTGAATCATTGAAATGACCACATACAGTGACAGTAAGGGTCCCCTAATGAATGATGGAAAGCCCTGCCTCCCATACTCAGAGCTTAAAACCAGCTGTCTAGTGTTTCACTCCTAAGTATTAGCAGATAGTTGAAGATCACCATAAATTTCAGAAATACTTCAAAATAAATTTGAAGACCAAGGCAAGTAAAGAGGGGTGGGAAATTAAAAAAAGAAAAAGAAACCCACCATGTCAGAGAGTGCCTTTGTCTTAATTTATGGCTCAGTATATGGCAACTTGTAGGAGAATTTCAACATATGCTTCACTATAATGATTCTACTGCAGTTGTTGGCAATACTGTTTTTATGTGTCCATTATGTCAAGTTTTTAAATCACGTTGTTCAGTTTGTTAATCATATTGTTCACATTTTCTCCATCCATACCGATTTGTTGTCTGGTTTACCACTTACTCAGATGTGTAAATGTCCTGTGATAACTGTCTGTTTCTTCTTATACTTCTGTCAGTTTTCCTCTATATGCTCTAAAGGTTTTACATAATATATAAAAATTTAGACTGGTTTTTAAGTCTAATAAAACTTTACCATTATAGAATATTCCTCTTTATTTTTAATAAAACTTTTTGCTTAGTATTACTATCATTGTTATTTTAGTTAGTATTTGCTATCCAAATAAATTTTCTTTCTATCCTCTTATATTTAACCCTTTTTCTATCCTTTTACATTTAAATTATATCTGCCCTGTTTTCTGTGTGTCGTTTGAAACAGCATATTGTTAGTTTTAGGTTTTTAGCCAGTCTGATGATTTTTTAGTTGGTACATTTAGTCCATTTACATTTAACAGAATTAGGGACACATTGGGGCTTAAATCTACATATTACTATGTGCTTTCCAATAATTCTTCTTTTTTAAAGTCAATCTTTCCTTTTCTTCCCTTATTCTGATTATTTAATTTTTCCCACTTTTCCTTTAATTTGAAAGTCATATAAGATTTTATTATTCTTTAGTTCAAGTTGTTATTCTCCTCTTTTCAATAGCTATATCACTACAATAAATAGCAAAATACAAAGTAAATGAAGAGCTTACACCTTTAATCAGTTGCATCACAGCCTGTATATTGTCAGTAAAAATTTTAAGTCAGACTATCTTACGTGGGTTCCAAAATTTATCCTGGACAATGTATTTACTTTCTTCAGTTTTTTCACTTGTACAATGAGGTGGATATACCATTATAAGCTTAAACTGTGATAAATTTATGGGGTTGAAGGTAAAGTGATATAATGTTGAAAAGCACTAAAAACTGATCCTAATGCATGGTAACCATTAGGTTTCTATTATCCCTTTCTTTTTCTAGGCTATACCTTGACCAGATTAAAAGACAATACTCTGGAATCTTAAAGAGGCAAGTAGACTTGGAAAGTCAAATTATTTTGTGAATGGCTAGCCTATTTTTTTTTTTTTTAATTTTTTTATTAGTTGGAGGCTAATTACTTCACAACATTTCAGTGGGTTTTGTCATACATTGATATGAATCAGCCATAGATTTACACGTATTCCCCATCCCGATCCCCCCTCCCACCTCCCTCTCCACCCGATTCCTCTGGGTCTTCCCAGTGCACCAGGCCCGAGCACTTGTCTCATGCATCCCACCTGGGCTGGTGATCTGTTTCACCATAGATAGTATACATGCTGTTCTTTTGAAACATCCCACCCTCACATTCTCCCACAGAGTTCAAAAGTCTGTTCTGTATTCTGTGTCTCTTTTTCTGTTTTGCATATAGGGTTATCGTTACCATCTTTCTAAATTCCATATATATGTGTTAGTATGCTGTAATGTTCTTTATCTTTCTGGCTTACTTCACTCTGTATAAGGGGCTCCAGTTTCATCCATCTCATTAGGACTGATTCAAATGAATTCTTTTTAATGGCTGAGTAATATTCCATGGTGTATATGTACCACAGCTTCCTTATCCATTCATCTGCTGATGGGCATCTAGGTTGCTTCCATGTCCTGGCTATTATAAACAGTGCTGCGATGAACATTGGGGTGCACGTGTCTCTTTCAGATCTGGTTTCCTCAGTGTGTATGCCCAAAAGTGGGATTGCTGGGTCATATGGCAGTTCTATTTCCAGTTTTTTAAGGAATCTCCACACTGTTTTCCATAGTGGCTGTACTAGTTTGCATTCCCACCAACAGTGTAAGAGGGTTCCCTTTTCTCCACACCCTCTCCAGCATTTATTGCTTGTAGACTTTTGGATAGCAGCCATCCTGACTGGCGTGTAATGGTACCTCATTGTGGTTTTGATTTGCATTTCTCTAATAATGAGTGATGTTGAGCATCTTTTCATGTGTTTGTTAGCCATCTGTATGTCTTCTTTGGAGAAATGTCTGTTTAGTTCTTTGGCCCATTTTTTGATTGGGTCATTTATTTTTCTGGAATTGAGCTGCAGGAGTTGCTTGTATATTTTTGAGATTAATCCTTTGTCTGTTTCTTCATTTGCTATTATTTTCTCCCAATCTGAGGGCTGTCTTTTCACCTTACTTATAGTTTCCTTTGTAGTGCAAAAGCTTTTAAGTTTCATTAGATCCCATTGTTTAGTTTTGCTTTTATTTCCAATATTCTGGGAGGTGGGTCATAGAGGATCCTTGCTGTGATTTATGTCAGGAGAGTGTTTTGCCTATGTTCTCCTCTAGGAGTTTTATAGTTTCTGGTCTTACATTTAGATCTTTAATCCATTTTGAGTTTATTTTTGTGTATGGTGTTAGAAAGTGTTCTAGTTTCATTCTTTTACAAGTGGTTGACCAGTTTTCCCAGCACCACTTGTTAAAGAGGTTGTCTTTTTTCCATTGTATATCCTTGCCTCCTTTGTCAAAGATAAGGTGTCCATAGGTCCATGGATTTATCTCTGGGCTTTCTATTCTGTTCCATTGATCTATATTTTCTGTCTTTGTGCCAGTACCATACTGTCTTGATGACTGTGGCTTTGTAGTAGAGTCTGAAGTCAGGCAGGTTGATTCCTCCAGTTCCATTCTTCTTTCTCAAGATTACTTTGGCTATTCGAGGTTTTTTGTATTTCCATACAAATTGTGAAATTTTTGGTCTAGTTCTGTGAAAAATACCGTTGGTAGCTTGATAGGGATTGCATTGAATCTATAGATTGCTTTGGGTAGAATAGCCATTTTGACAATATTGATTCTTCCAATCCATGAACACGGTATGTTTCTCCATCTGTTTGTGTCCTCTTTGATTTCTTTCATCAGTGTTTTATAGTTTTCTATGTATAGGTCTTTTGTTTCTTTAGGTAGATATACTCCTAAGTATTTTATTCTTTTTGTTGCAATGGTGAATGGTATTGTTTCCTTAATTTCTCTTTCTGTTTTTTCATTGTTAGTATATAGGAATGCAAGGGATTTCTGTGTGTTAATTTTATATCCTGCAACTTTACTATATTCATTGATTAGTTCTAGTAATTTTCTGGTAGAGTCTTTAGGGTTTTCTATGTAGAGGATCATGCCTATTTTATATTAATTCAATTATCTTTAGATTCAAAAAGGGACAGTTCTGGGGCTGGAACCAAGTTGGGTGTGTGCGTGCACGTGCTTATATGGGTATACGCTTATGTTAGTTTCTGGCCTGTTGACACCAGGTGTCAACTCCCCTGCTCTGCTCAGCTCAGCAGGGTGACTGAGACCTGAAAGGTGTATTTCCCAGTGTCCCCAGTCAGCTGGGTTCTTGCTAAGTTTCGCCAATGGGTCACTCCAGCGAGACTGTAGGCAGAAGAAGCCATGGTGTGTTCCCCTTCTCTCTATATCTGTGGCCATCTTCCCATGTGGCTATTTCCATTTTATTGCTCCAATTTCCTCTGAACAGATGCAGTACATTTCTAGCTTCCACTTAGTGACTTCCGATTATGGTTGAAGGATTTTAAAATCCTTCCAGTTTAGGATGATAGTTCTTTTTGATGTTGCTAATCTCTGGGTTAACTTCCATGGCTGGCACGCAACTTCTCACATATTCCATCATCTTTGTAACCAGTCACCTGGATTAAATGCCTTCTTGTATACTTAGTGTGGCTTCAGTTTTCCTGGTTGGACCATGACTGCAACCATGTGAGTGATGGTATGTGTGTGTGTGGTGGGGTGGGGTGGGTGGGGAGAAAGGAAGGGAAAGAAAGAAGGAGGGAGAGACAAAGAAAGTGAGAGAGATTGATTATATTTAGGAATGAATTAGAATTATCCACTTTAGTGACTGTGGCTTCCTATACACTGCCAAAAATATTATAGCTGCTAAACTATGAGCTAGCAAGATCTCCAAGGGAAAAAAAAAATCACTGGAGCCACTGAATGACTTAATATACCTACTCAGTGACTGTGACATTCTGAATTATATGGACATTTTCATAGGTGTTCAAACATATAGTTGTTGACCAATTGATGTGATACTTCTGAAACAATAGCAATTATAAAATTACAAAACAGAAAATAATCCATTTCCTGCTTAGACTATATCCTTATTTTTCTGAAAGACAATAGAGTTTGCTATCCATCTCAATAAGTCTTATATTGCTAGATAAATCCCAGGGAAATCCTTGCCACATACAGTTATTCTTAACAGTGATACCTGTCCTCTAAATGGGGTAGAAGATTCCAAAGTCAGCCAACACCCAGGATTGTTGATAAACTACCCTCAAACAGTTAAAAATAGGACCAGAGGGGAGCATCCTAGGCCTAAATTATTCTGGGAGAATTTTTAAACCTTGGTTTCACTACTTATAAAATTCTTTCACATGAGAAATAGAGATCCTATTTAAAGAAAAAATACTAAAAGAAATTATATTAGAAAATTCTTTTTTTTTTTTTTTTTCCTTTTAGTATCTGGCTAGTTCTATCAATTGGTATTTCCAGCTGAAGTCATACTCTAATTTGTTGCAGTGCCTGTTTCAGATTTTCACTTCCTTGTTTTGAATGTTGACTCCCTTAATTACTTTGTTATTCATTTGCCAATTTAGTCTGTAAAACTTGAAGCAATCTCTCTTCATAATATCCCCTTTGACACATCATTGGCTTGTGCCGCTTTCTTTCAATCTAGGCCAGTGGAGAAAAGCCTTCTCACCAATGAAGAAAGATCTTAGCAATAGATTTGATTAACATCAGCATGGGCTCTGTGCTTCAGATGCTTAAAAGGCAAATGTCTATAATATTGCTTCCACATTTGAATTGCCAAGCAAATTATGTGCATTTGAAAGGGGTAAACTAAGAATGTTGCAAAATGTTTCAAAATTAACAAATATTTACTGAGCATCTACTATGTGCCAAGCACTGTGCTAGGCATTCCAAGGTTATAATAGCTAAACTCACAGTTTGATGGGGATTATATTTAAACAACTTATTTAAAGCATTTTGCATTATTCGTGACATATAATGGAGCTCAATACATGGCAGTTATTGCTGATAATCTGGGGATTTACATCCCAATCCTGGGTTTTCCCTGCTGTAAAGAATCAAGCTTCCTTAGTGGCTCAGATGTTAAAGAATCGGCCTGCAATGCAGGAGACCTGTGTTCAGTCCCTGTATCAGGAAGATCTCTTAAAGAAGGGAATGGCTACCCACTCCAGTATTTTTGCCTGGAGAACTTCATGGACAGAGAAGCCTGGCAGGCTATAGTCCATAGAATTGCAGACAGTTGGACACTACTGAGCGACCAACACACAAGGAATCAAGCAGGGATTAGTATACAGTCCACCTGATCCTTCTCCCACCTGTGTTCTCCTCCCATATTATGCACTCTAAACTAACTCCTAACTACCAGCCTATCTACCTACAGATTCACATTATTGTCTTCTCCCGATGGCTCAGTGCTAAAGAATCCACCTGCAATGCAGGAGATGGAGGAGATGCAGTTTCAATCCCTGGGTCAGGAAGATCCCCTGCAGAAGGGAATGGCAGCCCACTCCAGTATTTTTGCCTGGAAAACTCCGTGGATGGAAGAGCCTAGTGGGCTACAGTCCAAAGGGTCACAAAGAGTCAGACAGGACTGAGCAACTGATCACCATATAATTTGTTCATTGATCACATACAACTAACCTATTTACTTTAATCTTGATTCCAGTTACTGCTCTGGTCCCCTTATCTTAATAATGATAATAGCTAACATCTAACCTGACTTCACTCTTGAGATATGCTTTGCTAAGCACTTCCTAAAGATCATCTCACAGGATCCTATGCAATAGGATAATCCCATAATCCTATGTCAGGCAGATGTTCTGAACTTCGGTCTTCCTTGATAGACTCTTGCTGAACATGACCCCCTCCCAAGCTCTAGTGCCATGAACTAGAATTACATAATAAAGGAGAGGAACAGCAATCCCCTAAGAAACAGAGGCTCCCTAAGTGATCTTCCTGGTTGTTTCATGTGGAGACTGGACTTAGAAATTAAAAAACAAAGAGTCCTAGGTTTTAAGAGAAAGTAGACAGATAGAACAATAGACTGGAAACTTACTGTGAGGAAACACTTTTAAGGAGAGAGAAAACTTTGCTTGAAAAAATTGCAAGGCAGTAAGTGAGATCAAATAGCAAATGAGATTCTCTGAGGATGGGAGATGAGTAGCTTGTGAATTCTTTTTTTTCTTTCTAAAGGTTGTCTAAGCTTGGTTATAATTCTTTGGGTGTTCTGTTTTCCCGTTACCATCCCCCCTCGATTACCATGCAGTACTTGCTCAAGCTGTAACCAAGTAAGCCCTGAACAGCATTCTCAGCAGGGAAAATGTTTCTATCCCAGAGGACATATGGCTTCAAGACAAAGATGGGCTCAATCTGCATTTCTGTTAACAACCAATTTCAAGTGGCCGTGAAAAAGCCTTTGGTGCTACCATTCTGGCCAAAGGTTTGGCTTTGTCCACCTGAGTACTTCCTTGCTCTGTGACCTACAGTCTCCAGATGCAATGGAGAAATCTGCTGGGTCAGCCTGTTCCTTTCCTTTCCTTTCTTCTCTTTTTCCAAAGCAATTAGCAGATGCCAACAAGCCCCTCAACGAGTGGTGAGACACTTCCTGGCCACTCCATGGAGTGGGCACTTGCCTTTCCTCCTTCCTTTAGGTCACTCATCCTCAATGACTTGGCTCTAAAAATGGCTGTGAGTTAACACCATAAAAGATGCCTTACAGATAAAACAAAAGGGAAAATATTGCCCTTGCCAGAATTCTTCTCAGGAAAGGAGAGTTGTCGGTGTTGGGAAGGATTTGATAAGATGATAGCTGGGAGCCTGTGTAGCCTGGGGTTAAGAAGATCTATCGCTTGCTAAGCTCCAGGCCCTTTGTACAAGCTCTTCTATATATGGAGAGCATGACTCCAAGGCCAGGCTACTCGGTTCGCCTATTACTCACTGCCTGTGACCTCAGTCAAGTTTTTAACCTCTTACACCTTGACGTCCTCACCTATACAATTAGACATAATGATGATAGCTCCATCCTAGGGAAGCTGGGAGAATAAAATAAACATGTATGTAAAGTAAGCAGAACAGTGTTGGCACATAAGAGTAGCATGTAAGTGTTCCCTTTTTACTTCTTACTTAACCTTGTTAATCCTCATCCTTCCTCCCTTTGAATCTCAGCTTAGTGTCACTTTTTAAGGGAAATTTCTCCACCTTGCTTTGCTACATGTTCTCAGAGAAATCTGTTCTTTCACAATCATAGGTTTATACATGTAATCGCTTGGTGTGAGTGTCTGTCTTCTCCACTGGGCTATGACCTCCTTTTGATCATTGTACACCCAGTGACTGGCAGATTCTAGCACATAGTAGATGCTCAATAAATTTTTGCCAAATGCATGAGTGAGTGACCCCCACACAGAAACATTTAGAGCCACTAAATCAGTAAGTTTGTATCTAATTCAACAAAAATATACTGAGCACTCACTCTGTACCAGACCTTGTGCTATTAGCCAATCATTAGGCAGAGGTAGAAAAGATGGTTCTTGATCTCAAGAAGTCCTAGTCAGAGGTCAACAGCCAAGCATCAGACAAATCACAGCACAGCAAGATGAAGCTTACATCAGCCATGTGCAAGTCTAACAATGACCAGTTTATGAGATGCTGTAGTGATTCTGGCTTCGCTGAAGATTACAGAAGCCCAGTGAGTTAGTAGTAACTGTATGCATTGTGGCCTCAAGACAGACAAGTAAATAAAATGGGATAATCAGAAGAGTTCTGATTGTGCAGTAGAAAAGAATCATTTGTATTTCTTTGGCACTTTGTCCAGTCCTACCTGGAAGAAGCGGTATGTCCTCCAGGCCTCAGTCCTCAAGGCTTAGGCCACTTTGGTTTCCATTGTCCCTTCAGGGACCTTAATTCTAGGGATTGTAGTATTTAACTGTAGACTCTGACAGTTCTCTCTAGCGTTTCTTCCAGAAGGCTCAAATGTCCTTATACAAGTGCAATCCCTGATGCCTTCCCAATATCCCAGAGCTCCATAGGAAGCAAACTTAATTCAGATTTTTCTTAGGACACTATTTTTTTTTTATTAGGAGTATAGTTGATTTACAAGGTGTTAGTTTCAGGTGTATAGTAAAGTGATTCAGTTATACATAAACATAATCCACTCTTTTTTTAGATTCTTTTCTCATATAGGCCATTACAGAGAGCTGAGTAGAGTTTCCTGTGTTATACACAGCAGGTTCTTGTTAGTTATCTATTTTATATAAAGTAGTGTGCAAATGTCAGCTGGACTTCCCAGGTGGTGTTAGTGGTAAAGAATCTGCCTCCCAAATGCAGGAGACATAAGAGATCCTGGTTCAAACCCTGGGTCAGGAAGATCCCCTGGAGGAGGGCATGGCAACCCATTCCAGTACTCTTGCCTGGAGAATCCCATGGACAGAGGAGTCTGGCGGGCTCCAGTCCATAGGGTCAGAAAGAGTCGAACATAAGTGAAGTGACAGCACGTATGCATGCACGCACATATGTCAGTTTTTTGGGACACTCTTTAAATGAAATTGTTCTTGTCTTTTCCCCAATACCAGGATTTTCTACCCTCTTGTCACTGTTCACTATATAAATATACTTAGAGGTTGCCTTCTAGAAAGTGCTGGACTAATGGTAGGTTGGAGAAGTCCAGAGCTGTGCCCTCTTGATCTTAGCCAATCCTGCCACAGTCTTCCCACCAGGGACAATGCACCTCTCAGCACCACACTCACCAAGCCAGGAAGTACCAACAAATGCCCGCAACAATAGGCTCTCCACTCTAAGAGCCAGACTCCCCTCCTCTGTCTCATCGTTGTTCTTAGAGACGCTGTGTCCGAAGTGCAGTCTGGCACCTGAGGGGGTTTGGTGGGGGGCGCGGTTGGTCTCGGCAGACAGCCTACCTGTCAAGGGCTTCTGGGATTAGAAGTGCCCTTTGCCAACACACACTCTGCAAGAACTTGACGAGTGGGCATCCAGCCAAGAGGCAGAGCTCAAAGCCCTTCTGTGCATGTGCTTCTCAGACCCCCAACTGGCTACTTAGCCATTTGGCCAGATCCCAACTCTTCCAGCAGTGCTTTTGAGCCCCACCCCATCTTTGGTTTGGCTGGATTGAGCACACCCACTATCAGATACTATCAATTTTCCTTCATATGTATGAGGTTGACCCAAAGCCGTGTGTTGGGTTGGGTCCATGTCTTTCTTCTACCCTCTCTGCCCCCTCTGATTTTGATGATATAAGGCTGGTTTTGTTCTTTTGAAACAAAGACTCTGTTCTGGGTGGATGTTCCAAGTCAGAAAGCCTGGTTGTGTTTATCCCAGGCCATTGGCTGGGCATTCACATGCTTTTTGTATTTGGTAAGTGACAGTATTTGCAAAAGCTGATTGCCACAGCAGGCGGAACAGAGACAAGACTAGCGAAAACATGTGTCGGTAACATATGCTGTAGCCTTTTCTTCTTTGCTTGGAGGACTGACACTTCCTACAGGAAGAAGTAATTATTTTGCATGTGCATAGATTACACTGGAATGAAAACGAGTGGGGAGGGGTTGTTGCTCTATACGTGAAAGAAGAAATAACTCTCTTTCCCTCTCTTTCTCACACACACCACTCAGCTCATGTGCATGTATACAGGTTAACTTGCCTGACTTTTAGACTTTACTTCTTTTAAAAAACTAAATGTTCTAAAAATTCAGAGCCTATTATTAGCAGAGAGGCCTCTTGTAAAATAAAGAATGAAAGCACTACCTTGAGAGTGTTAAGCAAGCCTGTGCTCAAGTCTCCCAATTGTATAGCCCATGTGACCCACAGAAAATGAGTTAACTCTTAGACTTCATCTGCCACCAGTGGACAAAAGGCTTACCTCTCAAGTTTGTTGTGAGGATTCAGTCACATGGGGTATATGGAAAGCACCTCAAGTAGGCTCTAAGTATTCCTTCCCTGGGTCAGCTTGCCATGTGGGACACCAGCTGTCAACAGCCCTGATGGCTGACTTGACTCACTTCTCCATGATCAAGTGGAAGCTGTGGGGAACTCTGGACAATCCCAGAGAGTTCTGGAACTACCCAAGTTACTTGATATATTTTCCTACAGGCACAAAGGACAAGTCTGACAGTGGAACTTGCGGAACCAGTCCCAAATGGAACTCAGATTCCTGTACTTCAAGTTATGCTTGCCTCGGTCATTTGGTGAAAGTTCAAAAAAACTGGGTGACGCACATTGGGATGGATCTGGCAAGGCCCTCTTTCGTCTTGCTGTAAGCTCAGAAGTCCTGGCAACAACATGGCCAGCATTTGATTCATTGTATTCCATCTTAACCAACCCTCTTTCCCACCCTAAACCTGGAATCATTCTACACTGTATGCATTAGCATGAGTTTCTCCACTGCTTTTCACATTCCTCAGAGCAAAAATCACTCTCAAACTTCTCACATATACCTGCTTTTGTTCTATTTAGCACCAAGATTTCTCTAAAATAACAACAACAACAAAATGTTCCATCATTCTTGACTTAGATTCAGAAGATGGCGAGTGTTAAGTAAATCTTGACTGCACGCATGAGGATCGCTTACAGTTACGAAGGACATGCTTTGTGTCAGGGACTGTGCCAAGCACATATTTAAAGACTTCACAACAACTGTATGAGGTAGATATTCTAAACCTTATTCTACAGCAAACTGTTAGAAATGTCCAGTCACTTGCCCAGTGTCACAGAGCTGTGAAGTAGCAGCCATGAGATGTGATTACAAGTCAGCACAATTTTAAGAGCCCCGCATATGATGTTGACCCAAGGCTGAGTGAATGAATGGATGAATATTAGAGCTCGAGAGAACTTTCTCAATGTCATCCTTGGTCCTTGCTCTTCCTTCCCTGTAGTTCCAGCCCTGCCCCCTCCCAATACGGGAGAGACTTTTATCCTCCTTTCAGTGAGTTGGTGGCCACTGTGTCCTTCAGTTCTTACGCTGCTTGCCATTGTCATCTCCCATGCCCAATTCCTCCCCCCAGTTCCTCCTTGGAAGCATGCAGACATGCTTCCATGTCGCCAGCCCTGAGCTCCAAGTTGTCTCACCAATGAGTCGCTACGAAGTATCATCATGCCCACACACCAGAGCCCGGGAACTGGGGTCTCACTGCCAGTTTCCACAAAGTCAGTCTCCTGCCTGCCTGCTTCACCTGCTGCAGCCAGTCACCCATAGGAACCCCTTTGCTACATGCAGCTCCTTCTCTCCTCTAGTGCTCATCACTGTTTTTATACCCTCCAGACACCGGATTCTGCCCCAGCAGGACTTCCTTCCATCCTTTCACCCCATCCCTCCCCTAACTGCCCCACTCCAGCAGGCATGCCCAGTTCCAGACTCTAGCTCTGTCCTGCTGCTGCTAAGTCACTTCAGTCGTGCCCGACTCTGTGCGACCCCATGGACTGCAGCCCACCAGGCTCCTCCACCCATGGGATTTTCCAGGCAAGAGTACTGGAGTGGGGTGCCATTGCCTGTTCCGCCAGCTCTGTCCTAGACTCCTGCAATTAACCAAGGCAAGCCCAGAGTGCTCTGGACACAGAAGACTCCATCTAGCCCACCCCTCATGTGGGTCATGGACCAAGAAAGTTCAGAAATGTTTGCCCGGGTCACAGAGTGAGACACACCAAAGCTAGGACTCACGGGTGCAGACTGGTTCAGCATCTCTCCACTACACTCTCTCCCCTCCTCCTCCCCACTCTGTCTATATTTTCCTCTGGCTTTCTTTTTCTCCCTCACCCACACCTTTTTAATTTAAGTTTTAACATCTGTTCCCTCTTGGTCTATTATTCCTGTGACATTTTATATTACATTGAATTTCCATTTCCATTTAAGACTCATCCATTTTTCTTACTTAAAAAACACATTTTGAGTCTGCTTTTTAAAAAATTTATATAACTTTAAGAAAAAATTCCATTTGATTTTTTCATTCTAGCACATTTCTTAGCTTATCTTTCCTGCCTCTTTAGCAGCAGAAACTATCCTCTGCCTCGATGTAGCTTTGCTCTTCCTATTATCCGTGCCACTATAACATCAAGCCTGTAATCTAACAATCCATTCTTGCTTCTTTTTTGTGAAACCAGGATTTTTTAAATGTAAATGAGGAGGCTGGTGGTTTTAGCTTAATTCCTGATTTTATATTTGGGGGGAAAGCCTTCTTTTTCTGGTACTTTTACTGATTCAGCTGAAGAAAGATCACAGAAGGGAGGAAGGCAGGAGGAGTAACAGCACCACGTGTCAGATTGCCTCATGCTCAGTGTTTCTGAAGTATGTACTGAATTTTTACTCAAAGGGTCATGTGCAAAGAGCTCTGCCTTGAGAGTTAGGCTTCCTGTCTTGAACTTTTCACCTGCACACTTCAACCTTAGAAGTAACAAAAGAACATCCCTAATGGGCTATTGGGCATGGCAGTCTGAGGATGAACAATTAGAACAGTGTGTAGGTATTTAAGGAACACTTCCACTGCTAGGTTTGGGGCCAAGTATGTTACATTGTTCAGCTTGTTCATCTCCCACAACCTCCTGAGGGTGGTCTCCTCATGGTCCCCACTTAAAAGATGAAGAAACTGAAGCTCAGAGGTTAAGCAACTTGTCCAGGCTGCAACAGCTATGGCTGAGCTGGAATTCAATCCAGGAAGCCTAGATCCATAGCCAGTGCTCAGAGTTTTCAGAAATATTCTGAGAATCCTTGATTTTAAAATAGGTTATCATGTTCTGGAATGAAGATGAGTCAAAGGGCCAAAAACTTTACTTTATCAAACAAGGGAGAATTATCACTTTTTTCTCTAAACTCTGCCAATTCTGATGTTATTGGACCTAGCCTTTTAAAGTGATAATATTGTCATTATAATCCTAAAAATAATGTTGTGAGCTAGCATTTGCTCAGGATTTCTAACCTCAGCACTGTTGACGTTTGGGCTGGACCATTTCATTGTGAAGGCTGGGCTGTCCATCATGGGCTGTCAAACAGCATCCTTGGTTTCTACCCACTAGAGCCTGAAAACACATCTCAGCCCTTGCTCTTCCTTGGTTTCTCTAAAGAGTCATGACAATCAAAGATGTCTCCAGACATTGCCTAATATTTCCTGAGAGGTAAGATCAACCCTAGGTGAGAACCACTGTGTTAGACATTGCCCAAATCCCAAGCACCTGGCTTGTCTGTATGGGACCGGTGCTTTATTCATTCTTGCCCAAGAGCTTAAGCAAAATGTCCTCGCCACTTGGGAGATGGCATGCAGAGCTATTCGAATCCATTTCTCTTGAGTTCTACAGCTTCTCCTTAGAATCACTGAGTTCTTAGCAACCTCATACCTTCCCTACATCCTCTCTTTTTCACTGATTCTTTTCCAATTACTTTAGTAAGTCATTTTATTTCTCCATTTCCTTTTTCTTTGCCCTCTTTACTCCTATGAGAATGGACTTCCCTGGTGGCTCAAATGGTAAAGCGTCTGCTTACAATGTGGGAGACCGGGGTTCAATCCCTGGGTTGAGAAGATCTCTTAGAGAAGGAAATGGCAACCCACTCCAGTATTCTTGCCTGGAAAATCCCATGGACAGAGGAGCCTGGTAGACTACAATCCATGGGGTCGCAAAGAGTCAGACACGACTGAGCGACTTCACTGTCACTTTCACTCCTATGAGCTAAAATATAATCCTAGCCATTTCGTTGGAGAAGGCAATGGCACCCCACTCCAGTACTCTTGCCTGGAAAATCCCATGAACAGAGGAGCCTGGTAGGAGTAGGACAGGACTGAGCGACTTCACTTTCACTTTTCACTTTCATGCATTGGAGAAGGAAATAGCCACCCACTCCAGTGTTCTTGCCTAGAGAATCCCAGGGCCAGGGGAGCCTAGTGGGCTGCCGTCTACGGGGTCACACAGAGTCAGACATGACTGAAGCGACTTAGCAGCAGCAGCAGCAGACATTTCATATTATAAGGAGGAACTGTTCTGTTATTGATAATTCCCTTTCCAAGAAAAGTTAAGACAACATGTATTGCTGAGAAATTTGGATGAGGTGAAAACCAACCTAGCATCATCAACTTTTAAACCTTTCGAAAGTAGACAGATGCCCCTTTTAAAATCTGGATAGAAATTTTCTTCTGCAGCTCCATTTTTCATTGCAGGTGTCTGTTTTCCAGGAACTAGCATATTCTTAGCAAACCTATATAATTACATTTTCAACAATTCAAAAGGAAGAATATTGGTAATACTAGCTAGTATTTACAGAGTATTTACTTTATGATGGGCACTCTAAGTGCTTTACAAGTACTGTCTTATTTAATCAACATAGTTTAACTTAAAGTTATTTAGAATTTATATCATTCTAGACATCAAATTAAGGGTATGCATATCAAAGCATGTGGACATTCTAAGAACTTAAATGTTTTTTCCTAAAGGCAGGAAAAGACAGAACCAGGACTCAAACCTTGGTCAAAAGTATTCCACTAAATTTATTGCTTCTATTTTTCCCTAATATACTATACTTCTAAAACTAGCATAGCATTTTTCTCTACTATCCTTTCTATTTATTTACATAGTATATTTTAACTACATTCTAGAACAATGGGTTATTTGAGAAAACCTGGGAAATGTCATGATTTATGATATTTGCATAGAGGAAATACAGTATGAATTTCCAACACCTGTGTTCACTAATATAATTTTATAATATAAACTCCTGTAAAATTGAGATTTTTTTCCTATTGAGCATTCACACCAAATGCGGGATCAATACTACTTCTATTTTACAGTATCTACTGGTTTTTTGAATCTTAAAGTGACCAGAGTGGTTACAAGTAAGCACATTTTCCCCTGTAGCTCAGTCGATTTGTAAAATATCTTGAAGAATGGGGTGAAGGCAAATGTAATGCAGTGACTTAAAGAAAGCTGCCGAAAAATCAATGCAAGCATCTTTCATTTCATCTGAGATGTAGTTCACAAGTGGAATTTGTGTATAGCAAATCTTATGCTTTTATATCGACTTTTGTTACAAAACCTGAAGAATATTCCTGTGATAAAGAAAAATTTTAGGCAGATTGAAACCATTTTGTAAGGAAGGGGTGTGTCGATAACTAAACACAGGGGACTTCTGCTCTGGAGCTGTGTTTCTGAGGTGTATTCAGTTCTTTCTCAGATCTTTGATAAAACCACCCCCATGTCTGTAACCTCTCTTTGGCCAATTTCATCCTCATTACTCCAGTGAAGTTTTTAAAAAATATTTATAGTGCTAAGGTGGTCCCTAAATTTTCCATTCTAATGCCCTTCCCCCTTGGCCTTGATATTTATAATTGACCATATCAAAGCTAGAATGATGTACTTTGACAGCAGATACCACAAACATATACTAAAAATTACACGCTTCTTCAGTAACTATTCAGTTTTTCCTAGGCACTGAAATGCAAATTCTTTCCATTGTTCTAAATTGTTTCTGTCAAGATTCTACCTTATCTACTAAAGATTAAAAGGGAGATCCTGAACATTTCTTATGGCCAGCGTTTTCTAATTGGTTTTCTCATTCATTTCTCTCTTAGCTGCCATGCAAGTTAGGTATCATAGCCATTTCACAGATGAAGGAACTGAACCCTAAAACCATTAAATAACATGCCTAGCAGTTAACTGGAGAAATTTGGCTTTGGATCTAGGTCTGTCTGAGTTGGATGCTCTTATTCTTTTTACTATTTTCATGCTGCTCAAAGTCTTTTTGAAAACACTGAGTGGGATTTTTAACCTGAAGAACCATGGGTCACATTTTTCAGACGTATCAAAATTCCATTAAGTGGTTGTTTAAGATGCAGATTTCCAAACCCAGGAAATCCAAATCTGTGGGTCTGGAGCTCAAAATCTGCATTTAACATGACTCCCCAAATAATCTTCATTTGCATCCAAATTTGAGAGACCTTAGATGAGTTCGGGAGCCTATGAACTCTCAAACTGCACTCAAACTTTGGTGCAGGTGTTGTGGGTACATTATTCAGAGAGTATCTTTGAGATTCTCAAAGGGGTCTTTTGTCCCAAAAAGGCAAAAAGCACTAGCCGAAAAAGAAATTGGAACTGTGCCTTGTCACTTTCTAGTTTTGATCAGCTGCTGGGAATGAGGAATAGTTAGGTCATCACAAGGGCTTCCCAGGTGGTACAGAGGTCAAGAATCGCCTGCCAATGCAAAAGACCGGGGTTCGATCCCTGAGTCAGGATAATCCCCTGGAGGAAGAAATGGCAACCCACTCCAGTATTCTTGCCTGGAGAATCCCATGGACAGAAGAGCCTAGTGGGCTACAGTCCTTGGAGTCACAAAGAGTTGGACACAACTGAATATACACGCTGCACCAAGCCAGCTTAAATAAAAGCAGTCTTCACATTGTGTGTGTTTCCCCACTCCCACACACATCATCACCTCACCCCACCACTCCTCCCTGGCCTGGGTCCTTCCCACTAGAACCAGCTCCCACCACCGTCTCATTCACAACAGGAAACTCTCTTTTAACAGAATTCTTTTTACTGCAAATAATGCAGAGTTGTCTGTCCCTTTGTCTGCATAACTGCAGTGAGTTAGTTGACTCAGTGACCCAAGTTGTCTAACCTTTTACTGTAAACAGGATACCATTTATGTGAAAGAACCCAGTTACCGTATTTCTCTGTCATCTGCAGTCTGCAGAAGACAAAAGACAATGGTAACTAACCCTTGGGCAAAATGCTAATGGCTACATAATTGACTTAGCAGATAATTATAAAATAGTTCCATATTAAAACACAAAAGATGTAATTATTGCACTTTACAAACTAATTAATGAATGCTAACTCAATTCAATAATTAATAATTCATTATTTAACCTCTAATTAAATGATCATCCTTCCTTCCCCTGCAAACTTTGCTGGTGGCTTAATTGCTCTGGGCCAAAAATACAGGAGAAACAAATCTTCTCTGTTAATTAAACAGTGAAGAGATTTAAAATAATTGTAACAGAGAAAATTAGGGAATTTAAATTAGAATATCTCCCATTTGGGCTTCCCTGGTGACTCAGTTGGTAAAGAATCTGCCTGCAGTGCAGGCGACCTGAGTTCAATCCCTGGATCAGGAAGTTCCCCCGGAGAAGGGAATGACTACCCACTCCAGTATTCTTGCCTGGAAAATTCCATGGACAAAGGAGCCCGGTGGGCTACAGTCCGTGGAGTCACAAAGAGTCCAACATGACCAAGCAACTAACATGCACACATCTCCCATTTGAAAGAGACAAGAGCTCCAACCTCAATTCCTACCCAAAGCGTGAATCAATTACAGTGGTGCAGGGTAATTCCCACCAAAGCACCAGACGAGATGGTTGGTTAATAGCCAGTTCTCCAGTATAGGTCAGGGCTTAGGAGCAAGTCAGGAGCCAGTCAGCCTGGACACCTAGAGTCCCCTGAAGCAGTTGTGTGCGGGAAACAGACAGTAGTTCACAAGGGACAGCTATGCAAATATTCCCAACTCTGCTTCCTTTGACATCACATTAGCAGCCTGAAATCAGTCATTGTGGGAGTATTTACACCTCAGAAATTGGGAAGCTCTCAAATGAGGGCTTTTCCTTTTTCCCCCCAGTGCTGGTTATTAAACATTTACCAACATACTACTACCCCTAGAGAAGGAGAGACAACTTGTGACTGAGTCCTGGATTGTCTGTTTACCCGGGCTAGAGTCCTGGTCAGCTTTGAGGCTTACCTGCAGGCTAGAGTTCTGTCCTCGGGACCTGTTCCCTGGACCTGATGTGTTGGGAGTCTGTGCTCCACATCTAGTTGTGTGCACAGCCCATCTCATTGAATCCTCAAACAACTCTGTCATAGACAGTTACTGTTCCCAGCAATCTTTTGATTAAAAAAAAAATAGTACACACTTCACTCACAATTATTCTTTATTACTTTAAAACTTATTTATAATCTGTTAGTGGCTTACTCTTTCATTTTTTTTAAATTAAACAAATTATTAACATTTCAATAAATAAGATTTTTTTCTGCTTATGAAGTATGTGTACATATGCATTCAGAATGAACTTTATGTCTTTAGTTCTTTTATGTTTTATCAATGGCAGGGTGGTATTGTCACAGCATACATGACATTTCTATTGGGAGCGAAGACCAAGCTGGGTAACAAACATGTTCCTTACAGACAGGGATGTCTATGGCAGAAAGTACTGGTGAGGGTATGAGGTAGGAGTGAATGGGAGCCATGGTTGGGGAAAGACATCATTTAGCCACGCTGCATCACCTTCTTAGAGACAATTTTTCTGCAGCTTCCTAAGCAAAGACAAGGAGCTGGAAAGTGTAGAGTTTGTGCAGGAAACTGTGTGGAGGCCACAGAGCCCACAGGAGCAGAGGAAACATGATAAGTGACCAGTGACTGGCTCACCCCGTGGGTCCAGTTCTTTGGTCCCCTGATTTGGAGCCTTCCTAAGAGAAGCAATTGTACCAGCCAGAACACGACATTCCTACGTGATGGTAATCATATGAGAGGAGTTCAGGTTCTTCTTCCTAAGTGACTGCTGAGCCCAGTAACTAAGGCAGCCTCTTCCTTGCCTCCCCCTCCGCAGACCTCAGGTATGACTTCCTCTCCTTGGTTCTCCCTTAGATGGTAATTAATCAAAAACACATATGGGACCCCCCTACTCCTTTTCTCAAAACCCTTCAAACCTCCTCATAGCTTTCATGCAATAGAACAGCTAGAAAGGCCTTTCATGTCTGGCCTCTGCTTTTCCCTTAGAGTCACTTCGCGCCATACCTCTTTCCTCCAGCCACACCACACCTGGCCCAAGCCTGCTCCTGGCTTTAGGCCTTTGCACATGTTGTTCCCTGAGTCTGCCATGTGGGCTCCAGAGAGACCCCATTGAACATGCTAATGTGGTGGTGACACCTCGAAGGTCACCTCTAACATCACCTATTCTGTGATGCCAATCCAAAACCTCTAGTTTAATGTGAGTGCCATAAATGTTTGTGTCTTTCCAAAATTTGTGTTCTAAAACCTAACTCCCTATGTGATGGTGTTTAGAGGAGGAGCATTTGAGAGCTGATTAGATAAAGAAGATGGATTCCCCATGACTGGGATTGGCGTCTGACAAATGAGAGCCCCTTCAAAACTTCTTCCATGTAAGGACACAGCAGAGAATGGCCATTTATGAAGCAGGAAGTGAGCTTTCACAAGACACCAAATCTATTCACCTTTATCATAAACTTCCCAGCCTCCAGACCTGTGAGAACTAAATTTCTGTTATTTGTAAGCCACCCAGTCTGTGGTATTTTGCTATGATAGTGTGAATGGACTAACACAATAGGCCCATTTTCAATGCATGCAGAGCACCCTTTGTGTAATTCTAACATGAACCTAGTCACACTGTAGTATTTGTCACACTGTAGTATTTGTCACATTGTTTGTTTCATTTCTCTACGGTACCATACATGCAGACACAGACACAAACACAGGTCCCAGTAACTAGCTAGTATCAGAATTAAAGTCTTCAAATTCTGCTTCTGCAATGGAACTAGAACTTGTAAGGTAGATGTCATAAGAGAAAGCACACCTAGGATTATTGTGAAGGTTAAATGTAATAATCCATAGTTTCTCAAAACTGCCTGGCATTTCATAAGTGCTTAGTAAATTTTACTATATTATTTTTCTTCACAATCAGGAACCCTTCAACATTAGAGGATCAGCACTGCAGGTCAGGTAGAGGACAGCTCAACAAAGACTTGGGTTAAGAGCATGATCTCTGCAGTAAGACACTCAGGTTGCTGTACTGAGCTGTAGAGTCTGAAAAATTGTGTAAGAAGAGTTCTTATCTCACATGCTTGCTGTGGGTAGTCAATGAAATAAAGTGATTCACCTTGCCCACGTAAATCTTTTTAAAAAGGTTAGGTATCATTACAAAAGTTGGAAATGAATGATGAGCATGTCAAAGTGAACACACAGCTCCCATTGACAGTTTCTTCCAGGGATGTGGCAGGCAGCTGTCCTGTCCAGCGGTGATCTACAGGCTGCAGTGTGACTACAATGCTCCACATAGCAGATTCAAGCTGCTTTAGCCCCTTTGCCTTCTGAAAAGCTTCAGTGACAAAGATCTGGCTCCTGCTACCGTCGCACCTCAAGCCTCCTCACTAAATCACAGCGAGTGATAAATGGCTGGGGAGTGGGAGGAAGAGTGACGGAGGGGGTGTGTAGTCTGCTTGAGAAGCTCACCCAAACTTTCAAGTAGCCTCCACAATAAATCCAGGACTGTCGCTTGGTGATTAGTTAGAGGAAACAGAAACTGCAGGACAAAGCCAGGAAATGACCTTAGAGACTAAACATGGTGTATTTTATTTTAGGGCCTTTTCTCACTTAGAAGTGCTGCCAGGTTGTTTAAAGAGACCAAGTGTTATCAGGGAAGGAGTTGGGGATCTGCCAGGCTTTTGACAACATCTGGTAAAAGATTTACAAAGCCCGGAATCAAAGGAGGAGGATGGACAGGAGGATGTGTACTCTAGAGATGCTGCAGGTGGGCGTGAGATTGACATAAACTTTTTATTGCCCTTTGGGGAGCTTTCTAGTAAACCTGATGGGCTCCATGAGCAGGGCGGAAGCCCCAGCAGAATGGCATGTTTCTGTGAAGGATGGCAGAGTGAGGAAAGGGTGGGAAGCCATTTGGGTCATTTGGGACCCATGGGAGTTAATCTCGGAAGGGAGTGGAGGGGTAAGGAACCTGTAGGACAAATGAGACTCTGGGCACTGTCCTGCCCCCATTTTTACACAAACGGAAATCAAGATGATGTTTGAGCAAAAAATAAGCCTCAACAACTTAAAGCAACCCACAGGAAATGGGGAGGAAGGAAGGTTAAAAGTATTGAGCCCCTCTTATGCTGCTGGATCACTAATGCTAACCCATCATCATCCTTGACATGACAGAGGAGACTCCTGAGGGGCTAACTGGTTGAATCCACCTCGTATATTGCAAGTGGGAGGTACTGAGGTTTGCACCCATGTCTGCCTGGTTCTAAAACCGTCTAGTATCACTTTGCTTTGGAAAGGGGGGCTGGAGTTTAATATCAGCTGGCAGGAATGCATTCTTCTCTGCTCCCTTAAAGGACTGTATTGCTGCTCATTGTTGCGACAATGAGTGCGTACGTGCTAAGTCACTTCAGTTGTGTCCAACTCTATGCAACCCTATGGACTGTAGCCCATCAGACTCCTCTGTCCATGGGATTCTCCAGGCAAGGATACTGGAGTGGGTTGTCATGCCCTCCTCCAAAGGATCTTCCCAATCCAGGGATCAAACCTATGTCTCTTTAGTTTCATCTCTTGCATTGGCAGGTGGGTTCTACACCAGTAGTACCACCTGGGAAGCCCTATGACAGTATACGGGTCCCCAAAACCTGGGTCCAAGGGTCTCCCTTATTAGTTCCTTGCCCCTCAGGGGTAGTTCTGGCTTTCTAACCTTGAGCTTATATACATTCTCTCATCTGCAGACAGTAGACTGCAGGCACCTCCACTTATTTCATCCCTGGGTTGGCCTAAGGCCTGTTTATTTTTAATTATGCCATTAACTGAAGCATACAAAGGCATAATTCTGAGGCCATTTATTTTCTCTTTTAAAGAGAATCTGCAAATAGTTCCAGAGGCTTTTTTTTTAAGTGATAAAATAATAGCTAATAATAGCTCCATTTTATAGAGTGCTTACTATGTGCTAGGCTCTATGTGAAGTGTTTTATGATAATTGTCTTAAATAATTGCAAACTGATGGCATGCAGGCCAAACTGGCCTAGGTGGAAACTCTGTTTTCTGCACATAAATCTGAATGTCTTTAAACGGGACCTGCATTCTTCAGTTTTCTATAGTTCACAGCACTCCCTAATTTTGACCCCCTTCAATTCAGATCCCTGGAGGCAGTTGCATTTCTGACCTCTGCCTTCAAACAGCCTAAAACAGATGAAACAGATCACACATAGTCCCCATTTTATTACTGAGGCCAAGAAAGAATATGCAACTTAACCAACAGCACACACTTGGTAAGCAGGTTAGGATTTGAAAACAAATTCTTCTGACCAGGGAACAAGCTCTTAACTAATACATTGTATTCCCTACTGTCATGGCAAGGTTTCCACAGGATGGTTTAGTAATTTTCTTTAAGGACAAAAGAGTTGTCTGGAACACTTCATCAATGGTCACGATGCACTGTCCCTTCTTTCCTGTCCCCTCGCTTCTCTGCTCACTGAGCAGCTGTCTGTAAAAGCTGCTGGCATGGGGGTGTTGACTCTCCCACCTCTGCCTCTCTCACAGACCTCACTGCCATCTTTCCATACTGGCCAAGAGATTTAAACTCACCTGTCATTAGAATTTCAGTTCCTTTGGTTTCTGGATTGGGAGATGCATGAGAAAAATGCCACAGTAGAAGCTTTTTAAGACAAGACAGTGGGACTTCCCACTGGTCCAGTGGCTAAGACTCTGTACTCCCAATACAGGGCACCTGGGTTCGATCCCTGGACAGGGAACTAGATCCCACATGCTGCAAATAAGGGTTCACATGCTGCAACTAAAGATCCCACATGCCATAACAAAGACCTGATGCAGCCAAATAAATGAATAAATATTCATAACAAAAGAGTGGCACACAAAGATGGAGTGGCATCCATCTTTATGGCTTTATCTGGTGACACGGAAACTGGTCCATGGCCACTGATCAACAAGAGTGGGCTAGCATTATTGCTGCTATCTTAGTTAATATTATTACCAAAGACTAGCAATGGGTTGGATATGGCTGACAACTGAACTGAACGCCAGTACTGCTACCTCAGTGAGATGGTGACAACAATGGCAGAGCTGGCCAACAGTAGTAATGTTCTCCCAAGTATCCAAAATCACCTACCACCGAAGGGTGACACTTACCTTTTATTTTCTGCTTGTATCTTTTCTGATTAATTTGTGAATTATAGTTTTCCAGGTTGGCCAACATCCCTGCCTTATATATCTTGAATATAGAATATTAGCCTCAACTTATTCATTTATTTATTCACCACTCATTTATTTAACAAATGCTCACCAAGTGACCAAGTATTAGGAGCAGGGATACACAACGATTATAATTTCTAGTATAAATTCTACTACAGGGTTTTCAAACAGCAGGACACAATTCATTAGTGAGACATAAAATTAATTTAGTGGGTCATGACAAACACTAAAGAAAATAAAAGAATAGAATAAAACAGAAAATGTCAAAATCACTTTGGGTATTATTTTATGAACATTTCTCTCCACAGGATCTATGAATGCATCGTGAACATCCTGCATAGCATTGTAAAAAGCATTTCTTACAAAAGACTGAGATCAAAAAGCATTGAAAGCTACTGGTCTGGTGGTCTAGGGAAGGGGCTATAGAGGGACAGCTGCTTGAACAAGAAGATGACCAGATGGCTGAATTACGAGGCTTTACTTTGCCCCTCAGGTGTTTTTCAGTAAGTCAACAGATGTCCACAGTCTGAAAAACACTTGAAAATACTAGTCCGAAGCTCTTTAGGTTCAGATGCTTCATGCTTCAGGACTAGATCTCTTTTTTGGCTTTAAAACTGCCTCCTCTTTTCACAGTGACTGAAATTAGCTAGATATACAAACACATACATGTACCATATACATGCATATATTGTTATACTTTCTTTATATTTGTAAACTCCAAGGCTTTTCTTATCAGGGAATCCACTAACTCTAATCACTTAAGATCATATAATCACATTCCAATGCCACAGACAGCTTAAATATTTACAGGGTTGAATGGGAACCAATAAATGTGAAAAGGCTGTCAAGTTTGGCTGCAGTGCCAGTAATTCACGAATAACCTACTTGCTGAAGGCCAAAGCCAGAAAAACCAATTGTGGGTTCCAACAAAGTTCACATTTCTATTCCAGTCCCAACGCTTGCGTGTGTGTACATGTGTTTGTGGGTGGGAGTTCAACAATTGTTTATTTTTTTTAAGCCCTTTGTGAGGTCTCCTCCCAATTGCTTTCCAGGTCTGTGCTTGGAATTTTCTGCCACACATTCTCAAGATTTTTAACCAAATCCAGACAGCACAGTCCCATTTTGTTTGGATTTGTGTTCCTTTAAGTAGTCCCCCAACCAGGCTTTGAAGCAAGCCCCCAGGATGATAAATGGGAGAAACTCACACCTCTTGGAAGGGCTGTGATTCCACTCTGTCTGCCTAGAGTCTAAGCAAAGCAGCTCTAAATTGATTTACAGAGACAACTGGGAAAATGGGAAAGCATTTCTGTGGAGATGCGGCAAATTAAAGGCTAGAGTAGTCAGCTTGGTCTTCTTTGGCTCTTTATTCTGCCTGAGTACCATAGTCTTTTACAGTACAGAAGTTCCTAGCTCTAGGGTGTCCACGGGCCTTAACTCATTGGAAAATATGTTTTCAATTCCAATGGTGGGCATTCCTTAAAGACATCCTTTTTTGGACACATTGCCCAGCCATTTGCCTTCTCTGATTAAGGGGCAGGAGGTTCTATTGTTTTCCTTCCTGGTTTGTTTTTGAGGAACAGCTGCTTCTCTGGGCATTTGGCTAGCTCTTCTCTAATCCTGAACAAAATCACCAGGAGCCAAGAGCTGGATAAATGAAAAAGTAGGTAACTTAAAGCCAAGCAGGTTGCGCCTTTTCTCCCACAGATGAATGTTTTCTAAGCAAGATCAGAGAAAAAGTACTTGAACATAACTTGAATTATCAAGTTATGTTAGGTAGGTGGGGGAGTTTCTGAATGCCTATGAAATGAGCCAAACTCCTTGGTTTCCGGTCCATGTGAAGTCTGAGGTCACAAATGAGTGACAGCTACAAAGATTGCATAATTTTCAAAAGCAATCATTGCTACCCAGGTAATTATTAACAGTAACCAAGGACAGTAACCAATTCTGTCCCTTTTCTCTTATCACCTCCTGTATAACTCACTTTGGAGTTCCCTTTGTGTTTCCATGCAAATGCAGAGGGGTTAACATTAAATAGGCTTTAAAAGTAGGTATGGGAAACCCATCCTTTGTGAATTGATTTTATTAACTATATTCTGTTGCACTACTTTGATATTATGTCAAATGGATCGTTTCAAACCTTTGACCAAGCATTTCACTTCCATGGTCTTGCTCAAATCTGTTGTGAAAACATACAGTGAGTGTGATTTAACAGTCCCGTCTGTTGTAGTTTTTATAACTGAATAGGCTAATTTTTCAGACTGCTCAGTATGTGAATGACAGTAGATCCAGTGTCATTTCATTTTCTCTTATGTTAATAAGTGAAGCATATATCCCTAATTAAATTTAATATTTTATTCTGATTATTCTGGTGTTGACCCCAGACTTCCTCCCACTTCATAGTCATACCCGTCCCTTATCATCTTCTTAAATGAAACAAGTTAATTCAGGTGAAGATGCCTAGACAGATGTCTAGTATATAATAGGTACTTCAGTATATGCTTTTACCCCTTTCAGATCTGTAATATTCATCCTTATTAGCAAGTAAATGCCTGTTCAAGGGATATATCCAAGGCTGGGTAATAGCATCACAGCAGGTTTGCTAGTTTGGCTTGTTTTTAGTAACAACCAACTCACTTTCCTCACGTCAAGTTCTTGGATTAAGGTCCGTTAGAGGGAGGGATCTGAGGGAGTTGAGTTTGGATCACAAGTTCAACCGTGGAGGCGAGTCTGCTGAGAACTAACACCGACACAGACTGTCTTCTCCCAGCTCCTGACTGGTGGAGTGGGAAGTGATGCTAGTGCAGAGGGGATCAATGGCTCCTCAAACTAATAATAATATAATGAGAGACACCAGATGGAAAAGAAGTAAATGGCTATTAGGAGTAGCCCAATACATGAGGGCTACAGTCTGAGCTGGAGTTTGGGAGGAAGTTGGAGAGAAAACAGCACAAGGACGATGGGCAGAGTTTCCCACACAGGAAGTTGTACTGAACTCATACGTGTGCTTGCAAACGTCTTTGGTGCTGCATTCTGATTCTGAGTGCACCTGTGTTGTCTCATTGCTTCGTCTCTTCCCTAACAACTTTCTCACCACGGAAACACTCCGGGGCAAAGAGAAACAGAGCTCCTTCTCCTGGTACTGCAGCTTTTGTCAACCTGCCTGGATTACTACAACTGTGACAGCTGCCTTAGATTTTATCTTGGCCTGAATGCTTGAATCTGTATAAAATTATACACACACACATGTATCTGTATATATATATAGCCTTCCCTCAATTCCTCATAAAGAAGGAAATAAATGTCACTAAATGGTTTTGTTAAAAAAAAAAAAATGGCTTGTACACACACATCTACCTGCACATCCCTCCCAATTTATGTAACTCCTTAAAGGGAAGATACTATTTGTGTAATAAGTTACTTATTTTAACATGAAGATATTCATCTTTCAGTCTACTATTCTTATATTTCAATATGTATATACAGACAATATATAAATATACTTATTCATATTATGTCTACACGTAGCATGTGTTCTCAAAAGGATATGAGTGTACATGATGACTCAACTTCTGATCTTCAAGGGGACAAATGAAAAATAAAGACTAGAAGGAAAGTGCCAGGTAGGAAGGATTCGTCCCATATATTCTCATTTAAATGTTGAATGTAATGGAGTCTATGATTTAACAGTTTTTACCTAAATTTCCTAAATTTTAAAATAAAGGTACAGGCAGCATAAGAGGAGGAAGACAGGCTGCAGTCTCCACCTAGAGATGAGCTCTTTAGTGCTTTAGTGTATATAATAGCCTTGTACCAATTCCTCCACACACAAATGTGAAACACAAGCAGACATGTACTTGATAGATAGGTACACGGATAGATTAGATAATAGGTAGGTAGGTAGATAATAGTTTTATAAAACTGAAATCACCCAAGACATGCTTTTCAATATTTTTAAATTATACTTTAAAATAGAAAATACTATAATTATTAACATTCACATGTTATTATGAATATTTAGATTGATTTTATTTTGATTCAGACTTATGACTTTTTGAAGTTTAAATCTGTCATCTTTTCATTAGAACAGTACTTGTTTCTGTAAGTGTACAAGTAGTAAATAAAACACACGTTTATTACAAGAGGGAGCCCTCTTTTATCTCCCCTAAGACCAAATTACCCCCCTTCTCCCTCCCTATGCGTTCTCACTGTCCTCCCCAAGGATCTGCCACTCACAGGTGGGAATGGATCCTCCCATACTTTTTCCTAAACATTTATGTGTGTGTATGTTGTTGGAGGTTTTTTGTTATATTCACTTTCAACAAATCAGTCACTGAATTTAAATACATCCTCTATGATTTAAAAACACTTAGTACTTAGAGAAAATATTTATACAGCTTTAGTTGAGGAGTAAAATAAATCATACATAGTTCATAGTTTATTTATCTTGAATTATGCATAGGATTAGGTTAAATCTAGAAAATCAGTCACCTCAGATCCTTTTTGGTAGTGGATGGATATGGGTGAATGTAGCAAAAATTATAAGCAAAACATATTCAGGAAATCACTTGGGAATCAATGTAGAATACCATTCACTTAACCTCATGAACTGTTTCATAAGTTTCTCTATTATACATCTCACTTATATCTTGAGTAAATATCTTTCTAATCCAAGTCATAGAATTAGATATTGTATGTATCAATCAGTAGAGTATCTATTACATTTTCATGTCTTTCCTAAAAACAATATCCTAGTGAAAGGATTCTGAGTTCTTTAATAATACAATAGAATCAAGCTAAAAATAACATTTTGATCCTGTAGAAATCTGATATTGCTAAGAAAGGGAATGGATTATATAGTTAGGATAAACAAGGATCTACTTGATATCATTTTTTACATTCCTTTCATAGTTTAAAAAGCACTGGTTTAGATTTTGCATTCTGTGGTACAGACCTACATTAGTAAAATTGTTGTGTATACTTTTTAAAATTTGCTTATTACCTTGTGAACATTTTCAGGTGATCATAGAAATGTCTAAATAGCTAAAGCTATACTAGCACAGTCCAGTACTGATCCCATCCCACTCAGAAAAATTCATTTAAAATAGAAAAAAAACCTTATGTAATGGGATTGTAAGCTAGAAACTTAAGTGCTATAATAAAATATAATCTTATGCAAATACAGTCTGATAGTGGGACTTTTCCTGCTGCCTTGGAAATGGTGACTGGGGCCTGAAACTGTAAGTAAGAAGAATCAGGGACCCTAAATTCCAACACCTGAGGCTGGTTCTCATCCAGGTCTACTAAGAGATTAGCTCTGCTATCACCATCCACTCCCCACTTTTTATATCCATTCGCGTCTATATGAGAAGACAGGAAGACAGGGTCATGGAGGGATGAAAGAAACACTGGAGTTATAAGTCTTAAGCCTGGGGGTATTTTACACTGGATCACTGTAACTAAGTTTCCCAGAATCCCCTTCTTGGTAAGGTCTGGGCTAGGGTTGGCCATAAGAAAATTCTCTTGGGAACAAAAGGCAGAAGTGGGCAACAACCATCTTTCCTTTCAGAAGATGAAATGCTATTGCAGCTCAAGCATTCTGTTGGAAACTGCTCACTGATTTCCAGGCATAAGGCAGAAGAGCCCAGCCCATGACTCTTCTAGTTCTTGTGAGATTTCCTGCTTCAGCTGAACTCTTGGGTCAGATGTACCTTCTATGCCATGACAAAAGGCACTAGCTTCTACAGGAGTCCTGTCTTTGAAGCTGAAGACTTGGAGACAGTGAGAGACTGACCCAGATTCCAGTTCATCCCTGTGGGTGGCAGCTCATCCTTGCTTTCCCCTACTTTACTTCCTTCTTTCCCTTCTGACTGCCTGACCTGCTGATGTTAGGCTCAGCATCAGGTTCAAAAGGTACAGCTATAAATGAATCATATGAACATAAAGGAGCACTCAAGAGAGTGATTTAGAGATTGAAGGTTCCCCAGTGAAGGGAAGACCAGCAGCTCTTCACTTAAATGCATGCTCTTTTGACGAGGACCCTGAAGACTCCCTTTGGTCCTGCCAGCATGGTGGAGCAGGGGGTGGAGAGAGAGTAAATGGGAGATCTCAATGCATCCTCTAGAGTTTGGGGCTTGAGTGACTATGGAGTCTGGGATCTGCCTCGTTCTTGGAAGTTTCTGATGACAGCAAGATAGCCCACAGCAGTTTATTGTGCTTGAGAAGAAGTCAGGCACAAATTCCCACTCACCTTTTCTTTGAGAGTATGTAAAAGGATTCCCCAGGGCTCCACAGTAGGAGGCAGAAGCCCTGGGGCTACCAGGGTGGCTCCCAGCTGATGGTTGCCCATCTGCAGAAGGGCTGGAAGGTGTGGGACTCTGTCTACACAAGTAACGTGATGGTCCTTCAGCAAGAGAGGGGATGGAATGAAGATGGCTGTCACCTCCTAAAACCATGAAGAGACTATCCCATGAGCACAGGCTACCGGTGGCAGACAAAACCAGACCAAGCCAGAGGGAGACCAAAGATGCTTCCCACTATACACAGGCAGTCAGGACCCCTATCTTCTCCCCTCTTTCCTTTTCCAGAGGATCTACAGACCCAGAAGTAGATGGGACTGGGGGAGAGAAGGTGTCCCAGAGTCTGGCCCAGGAGAGAAAGGAGGAAAAGGAATTAAAGGAGAAACCCACTTGACTTCACTTCTGCAAGTCTCTTGAAATATAGACTAAGCCTGTGCTGCAGAGAAAAGGAGAGGAGATCTGTAATAGTTTTGGGGTTAGACTTTCAAAGTGGGCTGAACTAATTCCTTTTTAGATAGCTACATTTTAACAAAAACTAAAGGGATATGCCCAAAAGGGCCTCTAACATAACAGTTGATAACAGTGATTAGTGAAAAATAAAACCATGTCATGTTAGAATCCCCAATGCATTCAGACTTCAATAAAATTGATACTTTACAGACACGTAAATGGATTTATATACACAAACGGATATGTTTGTGGATTTACATGCACATATATGTACATACCCCCTCGTTTATATGAAGATAACTGAGTTGGATAGGATAGCTTGAGAACCTAGATTAGTTTCAGCAAATATGTGGCACATGTATCACCCATCTCACCACACCTCCATCCCTTGCCCAAGGCAGACATTACTAATTGATCACTGCCCTCTTTCACACTGAGCCAGGACTGGAGTGCAGAGTCCTTTTCAAGCCAACATTCCAGGAAGTCACTTCTAAGAAATCAGAGTTGGCATACAAGATGAAACTTGTTTATCATCCTGTTTAAGATTCTAGAACACAGATCTGGAACAGGGAGTCTGATTTGAAGCAGCCATGAAAACTATGCCTTTTATTTTCTCAGAGCCTATTTATTCTTTGTTGTCATTTACTTGCTAAGTTGTGTCCAACTCTTTACAGCCCTATGGACTGTAGACCACAAGGCTTCTCTGTCCATGGGATTTCCCAGGCAAGAATATTGGAGTAGGTTGCTGTTTCCTCCTCAAAGGGATCTTCCCAACCCAGGGATCAAACCTGTGTCTCCTTCATTGGCAGGCGGATTCTTTACCACTGAGCCACCACCAGCTGTCACCTTGTATGTCAGTCCACAGCATGAAAGAGTGAGCTAATTAATAGTGAGGATTTTATAGAGTAAATAGCACTAATAGTAGGAAGCCAGGATACTGACAAAAAAGGTTGCATAGTAAGAATAATTTCCATTTACTTTACATTTTTAACTTTGTTCCAAGTCATATGTACAAGAATTACAATTTATTTCCATTTTGTAGATGAGAAAATTTAGGCTCATAGAAGTTAAATGACTTACCCAAAACACACAGCTGGAAGTCAATTCAGTTCTATCTCCAAAGCACATATTATTTTCTTGACACCACAAAGAACTTTCCAAGTTGCAGCTTACGTATTTCCAAGAGAGGAGCAGCCTAGTGTCATGTAATGTAGGAGCAGATAGTCCCTAGACCTCAAAGAGGCTTAAACGCATACATTTTAGAAAACAATAATGCACAGTTTCTGATGACTACCCTGTCATTAAGAAAACATTAATTAACATGCTCTTTAAGTGAGGAATGTAGGTAAGTTAGAATTTTTAATTTTTGAAATTAAAATACTATAAAATATTAAAGAAGAGTCAATGTATATATACTGTATTACACTATATATAGTATATCATGTAGTCCACTATTATAAGCCAGATAAATTGAATGACTATGCTTGTGTGTAAGTTCATGTATGTGATATGACAGGATATAGTATGAATTTCCTAAGAGAAGCTATTAAAATGCTAGTTACCAGCTGATCCTATGCCTCCCACCCCCAGAATTCAGGTCATTTTCATATATATGATCAATAGCCTTAAGTTTTTTATTTTTTTAGAAGCAGGGAATGAGATCCTGGAGTTTCTGATCATTTTGAACTATTTATCTCTTTTCCACCTCTACTCCATCTTTAGCACCTGGTTCAATCATTGGCCCTTAGTTTCATAGAATAATTTCACATTCGGCCAACAAGGTAGAATTATTTTGTTCCACCCCACCCAAAATAACGTTTTTCTGGGAAAAGCCTCCTTCAAATACTCAAGAAATGCATCCCCTTCCCAAGCTTTTGAGACCTCTCCCTTTGGGCAGGCAACATGTTGGATGAGTTGAGGTTTTGGAATCTCAGAGCCCTGAGTTCAAGTCTTTGCTCAATATGTTCGTAACATTGTCATACTGCATGAAGTAAGACAGAGAAAGAGAAATATCTCATATGCAGAATCTAAAACGAAATGATACAAATGAGCTTATTTACAAAACAGAAACAGACTCACAGACTTAGAGAAGGAACTAGAGTTACCGGTACAGTGGGGGTCGGTAGGGGGAGAGTAGGGGACAGTTAGTTAGAGAGTTTGAAATTGACATGTACACATTGCTGTATTTAAAATGGAAAACCAATAAGGACCTACTGTTTAGCCCACGGAAATCTGCTCAATGTTATGTAGCAACCTAAATCAGAAAAGAATTTGAAAAAGGATATATGTGTATGTGTGTGTGTGTATATATATATGTATATATATAACTGAATCACTTTGCTATACACCTGAAACTAACACAACATTGTTAATCAACTATATATTCCAATGTAAAATAAAAGTTTTTTTTTTTTTTTTTTTTTCAAGAAAAGCAAGTTCTTAACTCTGTGACCTTAGGCAAGATATTTGAACTTATTTCCTCATCTGTAAAATGGGTACAGCATTAGTGTCTACACCTTGGGTTACTGAGAAGATTAAATGAGCTAACATATAGCCTGAGGCATACAGGCTTCCCAGATAGCTCAGCCAGTAAAGAATCTGCTTGCAATTCGGAGACCCGGGTTTGATCCCTAGATTGGGAAAATGCCCTGGAGGAGGGCATGGTAAGCCACTCCAGTATTCTTGTCTGGAGAATCCCCATGGATAGAGGAGCCTGGAGAGCTGAGCAACTAAACACACGTACACATGTCCAGTATAAGGGACAAAGCAAGCCCTCAAATCATGTTTAATTATTATCACTACTCCCTAAGCCCTTCTACTTTGAGGACTGCCAGGTGATTGATTGTCTGTGTCCCCATTCTTGCCATGGATAATTTCCAGGGTGCAACAGCTCATGCAAAGGGAAAAGAGTCTCCCAGTTAGACTTTATGATCAATTGTGGATGAAAGGAATGGCAATGTTTTATCTTTGAGGTGCTTATCAGGTACATGCAGATTAAAATTAAACAGACTGCTCCAGGCACTCTTCTCTCCATGAATTTTATTGTGACATTTCAATGCTCGGCTTTGGATATAACCCATCTATTTCCATGATAGTTGGTAACAAGAGCTATAGTTTGGGAAACTATTTCATTGGGCTAACTAACAGACAGGAGCACTACAAAGAAAAATCTCTTATTTAGTATTAGATCCTTGAAGGAAAGAGAAAAAAAGATTTTTTTAAGAAATGATATTGTTTTCAAGTTTGCCTCTTTCAGAAATCTTCTCTTTATATCAACTCAAGTTCAATTATGTAATCCCAAAGAAAGAAAAGAAAGCTCACCATCTTCACAGCACATTGTTGGGACTGCTTAATAAAAGCAGTGCCTGCTTTGTTCTGTTATAATCCCCCATTCTTTGGGATTTAATGAGACAAGATACTGTATTTTGAAATGAACACATATACAAAGACAAGTCGATTTCCTTTGGGGATAAATCCCTTATTAAACTCCAGCTCAACAAATTTAAATATAATAATGGCTTTGACTAAATCTGTATACAGTGAAATCCACTAATGGGGACCACCCCAAAGTTCAATAAAGCAAAACAAAACAAGAGAGTCTTTTAGGCAGGTGGTCTCGTAACACAAATTCATGATAGCTTGTGTTCGGTTATTAACTGGAAGGATTCGTGGTAAGACAGAGTCAACACTGTTCTCCTTCCTTTGTAAAGAATGTCACTTCTTTTTCCTCCCTTTCCCCATCACACATTCTAGGGTGCCCGGTGGTACACCCAGCTTCCCTGGAAAAGGGCAGTCACCACAGTGACCACAGGCCCAGCTGAGCCCAGGTCAGCAAAAGTGATTTTATGCCAGCCAGAGGGAAACATCTAAAGATAGGAGTTCAAAGATTAGGGGAGCAAAGCCTGTTATGTGTGAGCACAGTCCATGCTTTCTCATCATCCTTTGACTGCTTGGTAGAAAGACTTGGTTTGAAGGGACCTGAATCTACTTTGTACATATTCAGAGTTAAATATATGAAAGAATATCAAGACTAGGAAAATCTCCCTCAAAGCAAAGAGAAGAAAATCATCTCATAATCCGAGCTCTCCAGCCCAACTACTACTTGCTTAAAAAATATAGACAAATACATTATACACAGTTTTAATTATCGAGATTATGCTGTTTTTTATCGTGCTTTTTTTTTTTTATTAACTATCTCCTGTTAATACAGTCTTAATAACTGTCATTTCAGTGATGGTGCCATGAGTTGGCAAACTACTTCTCACCCGCTCAATCTGGCCTAGTGCTTGCTTTTGTAAATAAAGTTTCACTGGAACACAGTAATGTCAATGTGTTGCTTATGGCTATCACAAACGGCAAAATGCAGTAGTTGTGATAGAAACCCTATGGCCTGCAAATCTTGAAATATTTACCCTCAGGCCCTTTAGATTAAAAGGTCATCAACCTCCACATACTTTTCATCAAGTTGAGATCTATAATTTATTTAACCATCCCCATGTTTCTGAATATTTAGTTTCATTTCTCTTTTCTTCTTGCTGCTACCTCATTGAATATCAGGGTTTTTACATTTTTTTCTTTTCTTTAGAAAGGATTTCCTTAACCTAAATCCTCTAAAGTAGGATTACTACATCAGGTATGAAAACTTTGATAACTCATAATCTCATTAAAACCTCATGAAAAAAGCAGTATGTCTCATAATGGTGCATTTCTCTGACAGTAGGGTGTCTACCCAGAGAAGGCATTGGCACCCCACTCCAGTACTCTTGCCTGGAAAATCCCATGGACGGAGGAGCCTGGTAGTCCATGGGGTCATGAAGAGTCTGACACAACTGAGCGACTTCACTTTCACTTTTCACTTTCATGCATTGGAGAAGGAAATGGCAACCCACTCCAGTGTTCTTGCCTGGAGAATCCCAGGGACGGGGGAGCCTGGTGGGCTGCTGTCTATGGGGTCGCACAGAGTCAGACACGACTGAAGTGACTTAGCAGCAGCAGGGTGTCTACCACATGGACACAGAACAGCTGTGGACTTGGGTTGACCTGTGGATACATAGCTGGAGTAGAGTTTCAGGGGCATAGTCTTAGTCTTACACCTATTGTCACAGCCATAGTTTTCCAATGTGAGCATGTGTTATGTGTTCAATGGTTTGGCTAGTTGCCCTGTTATCACTTGCAGTGACAATTCTCCCTGCATTTTGTAGAGAATCCTGTTTTATGAGATTTGCCACACAAAATCACCTAACCACAATCTTATCACTGTGACAAACATAAAATGAATACCAAAGAAGCAGGCAGAATGAGCTTCATAATTTTGAGGCCTAAAGGAACATAGCAAAAGTTATTAAGAATTTCAAGATAGCAACAGCCTAGCATCGAGCCAAGCACAGTACCCTTCTCAGTACATGGCACTGTGTGAATGCACACCCATGAAGCCAGTCCTACACGTGGGCAGGGATGGCAGAAGCATCTGGAAGAAGCATTTGGCCACTCTACATCAAGAA
This sequence comes from Cervus canadensis, assembly GCF_019320065.1. Classification (NCBI taxonomy): domain Eukaryota; kingdom Metazoa; phylum Chordata; class Mammalia; order Artiodactyla; family Cervidae; genus Cervus; species Cervus canadensis. Next base: position 46,967,956 of record NC_057399.1, on the reverse strand, counting down.
GAGGGAAGGTCAGGCACTTCTGTGGCCTCCTCAATGACAGTCACTCTGAATAAACCAATCTGGAGTCCCCATCACCTACCTGTCCTTTCTGTGGTTAAGAGCATGAGCTCTCAGAGTCTGACTGCCTGAGCTGAAGTCCTTGCTGACTGCCTATGAGATCCTGGAGAAGTTGCCTTCGGTCCTCATCTGCAAAATGGGTTTAATAAGAGTACCTGTCTTGTATGGTTTGCTTTAACGGTAAGCGTAGGAAAGGTCCTTCTGTTTTCATGTCTGATCATCCCCTTGGGTCATGGGTGGATTTCCTTGGTGTTACACTATTATCTTTTTAAGTGGATATTAAAGTGATTATTTTTACTGGGGGTGGGCGCTGAAGCAGTAGACAGTGTAGAATAAAACGCTTTTTTTTTTCTAACACAGAAGCGACACGTGTTGTACAGAGACATGATCTAATTGCTGGTGAGGCAGTGCAGGCTTGTCAGTCTGTATAACACAGCGCTGAGGAGGCACAGGGTGATAGTGTTATTGGTCTAAATATTACTCCTCTGATGTCGAAGTCTTGTGGTGCAAAGCAGAACAGCTGCCTGTGCCCAAATGCAAAAAGTGATGGAGCTAAGAAGCCATAGGAGAAGGAATAGGTATCTCCTGTGGTCACCACCTCCCTCTGAGCTTCTGTGGCAGTCCCTGTGGGTTTCTATGTCATGGTGACTTCTGAGATTTCTATCTCACTCTTCAGCGGGACTGAGTAGAATCCTTGAGGATGGAGATCATGCCTGTTGTATATTTACAGGCAGCACAGAAGATGCTCCCTCAGCTCTAATCCAAGGTAAGTTTCCTGCCTGTGACAACTGCAAGGCAGTCTGGATCCAATCTGCCTGGTCAAGCCTGTCTCTGCCATTTGCTAGCTGCATCCTAGCTATGCACAGGCAAGTCAGTGAAGCCTTCTGTTCTTTCACTTTCCTTGTCTGTAAAACGGAGTTGTTGTGAGCAAAATCCATGTCATGTGTTTAATGCAGCTCTTGGCATATAGAAGCACTGTGTGGATATTAACTATCATTAATATAAGGTAGAATGACTTTCGCTGAGTACCAGCCACATTCATACACATTCATTCACAATGATCTTTGTAAGTAGGAATTATCACCCCCAGTTTTTAGCTAGAAAAATAGTCAATCAGAGAAATGTAGTTTTCTTGTCCCAGGTCACACAGTCAGTGATTAGCAGAGTTGGGATTCCAGTCCCCAAGACTATAGTCTCTGCTCCTCTCCACGCTGCCCTCCCACCCCCCAACCCCTGCAGCTAGCCCTTAGCCTGTGAAGATCCTGAATTCGGGGAGTACCAGTATGGCTCTTCTATTGCCTGCCAAAATCGCCACCAGTAATCACAAGACGGAGTGGGGAAAACAGTTTCCTCCTAGATGCCACATTGCTGGCTGTGGGCACTGACTGCACTTTGTACCTCCTGGGTCTTGCTGATGAACTTCCTCTGTGACTCTGGCTCAGAGAACTTTGGGGCAGTAAACAGGAGGTCAGCCCTGTAATTCCATAACTGCTTGCTCACTGACTGCTTAGGGAAAAGTCATGATGACAGCTGGGATCCTTTCCATGATGAGTAATCGCCCTGTCATACAAATCCATTTAGACCACATCCTTCTGGTGCACAACCACCAGTTGATTTAAGATGCAAACCTTTGTATAGCTCATTGCCAGAGGGATGAAATATAGAGCTTACCCAGACTTTTCTTTACAGTATTTATTGTAAATCATTAGTTTCTCTGAGTTGCTACCCATATATCAAGCAATTCCTACCCAGTTCTGGGTGCTGAAAGAATTCTCTGTGTTTTTCTAGAAAATGTATCATTTGTCCAAGAATTTAATTACTATATACTTAAAAAAAATTCCACACTGATATATTCATATGGGGAAGCTCAGGTCCAAGGACACCCAACTAGCTGGGAACAGTGAATGTGGTTTTCCATGCAGGAACCACAAGTCTTTGGGGATGTTTAGGAACATGGATAACAAATGCCTCATCTACCATTAAGGCTTCCAAGCCAGAGAGGGGAGCGGGGTGAAGCTAACACTCAACATTCTTCTGCTCCAAGCTTTATGCTAAACACTTTATACAACACCTTTAATTATTTCAGCAGCCAGCCCCAATGGGTAAGTGTTATCATCTTCATTTTATAGACAAGTAAACTGGGGATCACTATCTCATACCATGAAGCAGTGGAACCACAATCCATACCCCAAATAATCAACTTGCACAAGTCTCTCACCACACAGAGAGAGACTTCATGCCCCAGCTAGCTGATTCCTGGCTTGTATTGGTTTGAGTCTTCCGTGGGTGGCTTGCTAACAAATAGGATGGCTGAGGTCCCCCCATCAGCAGGGCTGCCATTGAATGTCAGGGAGGAAAGCCGCTGTGTATAGCAAGCATTTTCATTTCGCCACCAACGAAGATCAAGCACACGAAATCTGAATCCCCCCAGGGGTGGGAGAAGGACTGAGGTTCCATTTCCCCCCGGCCATTCTATCCGAAGCATACAGCAATATGGGCAGACAATTAGTATGAACGGATTTGCGCAAAATACCAAATCTGATTGATGCTGAAAGCACACCCAAGCAGGAGCACACAAAGGGTAGTGAAGAAGAGGGGTGGTCGTATGTAGCAGGGCCTTCTTAAAAATTCTAATCCTCATAAGCTTCTGAGGAAGCTGCTCTTTTCACTGGGAAGGTTTTTAATATTTATTGCTGAGGGCAGTTTTAATCCTAATGAAAATAGCATGTCCCCAGGAAAAGAAGTGCTGTAGCTCAAAAGAACAAATGTGGCTCTCATGTTTAAATGTCTCACAAAGCTCACAGAGGGTAGAGGTGACCCGGAAGTGAATCACTGAAAGTCTTCAGGAAGTACTATCAACAGAAAAATGTTGAGCTCAAAATGGGATGTGTGTAGACCAATTCTGGCTGAGTTATCCCCTGAATGGAAGACCCAAACTTCTTGGCAGAAGAACAATCAATATAGCTCATAGGTGAAGAGAGACAGACTCGAAATTCGTCTGCCAGAGTTTGAATCTCAGCTTTGCCATCTCTAAGCCTCAAATCTCTGATAATTATGATTACAGATCTTATTGATTTCTTGTGGAGATCAACTGAGACAATGAATGTAAATCACTTAGCACAGGCTCTGGCATAGAATAAGTGCTAAATAAGAGATATGTTATTATTATAATTTTTATTATTTTACAGCTTACCCCCAATATTACTGGGGTTTTTATATTCTATTTTTGCCCAGGAAATGAGGATGTCAGATATGAAGAGCTAGCAACTAGGAAGCCCTGTTGGAGAGAGTCAGAGAAAATTAACGATTTATCGTCTCTTGATAAAACCAGGATTCAAATTAGGCTTAAGTTGGGAAGGAAAATAAGAGTTTCATGCCTGCAGTGAGAAACAGTGGCAAATTAACTGTTTGTACAAATACTATTTCCATTGGCAGAGAAAATGTATCGGTTGTATCCAACCATGTCATCATATGGGATCTAAGAAGTGAGCCTCCGGAGAATTGTGAAGCCTAGACATTTATTTGCCAGGCCTCCAGATGCTGTTGTATGCCAGCTTTTCCAGCAGTGGAACCATTTGTAACTACTCAGTAAATTCTGTGACATTCCCCACCAATAAAAGTGCATCAGTGATTGAGAAAACCCTTCTGTCTTTGGGTGAGTGTACATGACTCCTACCCTGTCTTATGGTCTGCTCAGGCTCCCAAAATATGGGAACTCAGTGTCCTCCCCCTGGACTAGATTAAAGTTTAAGGAGCATCACCCTGAAAGATTACAGTGCCCACACTCCCATAAGCAAGTAAAAGTGAAAATAGTATCGAATCATTAAATCACCTCATCTCTCAAAATGACATAGATCTTAGATGTAGGATGGCAGTATGGTGTATTCTTTCTAATCTCTCTTTCCTTCTCTCTCTGTGCCCCTACTTTGCTGGTGCCCAAATTCAAGCAGAGTCTGAATATTGAGAATCCAGCACCAACATTAGATTATAAAAATTTTTTAAAAGAACTAGCAAAGATCCTCTTCTAGACTGAATTCTAGACATTTCTTTCAGTTGTGAGAAAAACACCTCTTTTTGGTTCTTATTCTCCAGAGACACACACCTAGCTAAAGGGCTCAGAATACTGTTTTCTTTCTGGCTTTTTACACCATCTTTGACCTGTGATGTTGGCATTGTTTTCTAACTGGTTGTCTCCCTGTCCTTTGCCTTCCCTCCTCTCTACTTCATCCCCCATGCTGTTGGCAGAGAGTGCTTTCTAAAATTCAAATTGAATGATGTCCCTTCCTAGTTTAATACCTTTCAATGGCTCCTCTTGTCTAGACCTGTGATTCTCAAACCAGGGGAGGGGTCCGTCTCCAGGTGAGGCGCCTCATGGTGTAAGCAAGGGCACATGATAAATACAATGGATCTTTGGTAATGCCATTGGTGATAAAGTTAAAACGTAATTTTTACACTAACAAATGAAAATATATTATGGAGTAGAACACATCATTTTCCTGGCTGTTAAAGATGAAACATGGAATTCCAGAGGAATTTCACACTTGGGGTTGTTGGCTCCTGACCCGGAACTTACAGAGATAGGCAATCATTCCCTTAAGATTTTAAAGTGGATACATTGGTGAAGCACTGACCTGCAGGATAAAATCAAACTCCTTGGTGCAAAGCTCTCTGAGATCCTGGAGCCTGCTTTTCCTTCCCAGCTTCATATTTAATTCCCCTCCTCATCAGTTACAACACTCCTCACTTTGTGCAGTTCATAAACAACCCCAGCTACAAGTGTCTTTGTTAACTCCACTCCTTTAACTTCGTGTCTCTGAAAGACCTGTCTTTAGGCACTCATCTTAAAAAGTTGGACTGTGCTGTTCTTGTGCAAACTTCCCTTTCCCTCACCCAGAGAGCCCAGTCCAGCTGCCTGTTGAGAGTAGGATCCAAGAAGTTAGCTCAGCAGTGGGCACATGCCTGTTCATCTCCAAAGCAGGCAGAGGCAGAGGCCAGCCTGCCTTGACTGCACATATCCTGCCCCATCTCTTGAATGTTAGGAAAGAGTGAGCAACTGAGGGCTGGATGTTGTAGATATTCCAACTAGGTTGCATGTGGCTCCCCCACTTCTCAACTGGATGGTCTTGGACCAAACACTCTGTGCTTCCAATTCGTCATCTGTGGAATGGAGATTATAGCAAGATAACAATTTCATTAAGAAGGGCCAAGAGTTAACCATGTTAAATGCTTCAAAGACTGACACCTGACCAAACATTAGCTATTATTATCATTGAACACTTGCTTCCACCGCGAGAAAATTTGTTCAAAATATTTAATGTCCTCATGGAAATTATCTTGGTCCCCAGGCATACTCATAAGGTGCCCTCACAGCCTGTAACTGTGGTTCAAGGACAAGCATATTCTGGGGGACAAATTCAGCTCTTTTGTTTTTCCCTTCCAGAGGACCAGAGACTTTCTGATTTCCCACTCTTTTCTTTGGGGCATGTGTGTTGAAAAAGCGACTAAAACAGGAACATATTTCTAAGGAAAAGATTGTAAGGGAAGAGTTTAATGTTGAGTAAGATTATGATTTTTAATTGGCACAATTTACATACCCAGTTTATTATTTCTAAGTTTGAAAGATATTCATGGAAGAAGAAAGAAAAAGAAGGGACCTGAATATTTGCTGCAAGTTCAAGTGCAGGTCTTCAGCCCTCACTCCCACAATAATACTGCACGAAGGGCATCGTTCTCCTTACATGGAGGAAAAACCCTAAATCCCTAAAATATGAGCTCACACTGGAATTAAATCTCCTCACCGTTCTCCAAATTAAAAAAGACTGGCATTTGCTCCTACTGAAACTCAATATCCTTGATGTTTTAAGACAAAAGATGTTAGTTTTCATTAACACAATCTGTATTCTCTGGAAACAGACCCCTCAAAATCTCACCCCTCTCCCTGCTTATTTGAAGAGACTTCTAGAGTAAAGTGTGTCTCTCTGCAGAGTGGCCAGCGCAGGCTGGCTTCGGGTCAGGCTAAAGGAAGAAGATGGAAAGCTGGTGAACCTTGGCACACAGCGCCACATTGTCTGCAGGTCAGCGAATGGCACCCAGAACCTGTCCTCACACCTGCTGAGGTGTTTAGAGGCCACCAAGAAACTGCCCTGCTCCTCACTTGGGCATTCCCTTTCAGCTTGCCAGCTCTCGCCTGGCTCTCTGTCCAAGAGTTTGAATAGAGTCAAGAGCCTAGCCATCCCTTCCTCCCAGGCATGACTGGTTAAGCCCCAGCGAAGGAGCCAAGACACCCAGCAAAAACACCCTTGCAGCTGCTGGACCCACAGGTGCCCAAACCATTCAGGCACAAACCGATTGGCCATGCTCTGGCCCAGAATTTGGATGACTCAGAATGGAGAACGGGAGCCTAGTCAAGACTCTGGTCCTCAGAACTCTGTTAGTGGTTAATTACCCTGGTCATCTACGCCAGCGTTCTCTTTCCATAGCCTTTTGCCAATGGTCACAGTTGGTTATTGCTGATTAATTTAGCTCTTGGCAGAGAGGACTCTTGTTTTGAGATAATGAGGAACTGCACGGTCTCTCCCTGATGGAGAAGTCTGTCTTCACTCCTCCTCTCAAAGTGTCTTTTTTACTGGAAGCAGAGTGCAGAGGCTGCTGCAGTAGAAAAGCCGCTCACCTGGAATCAGCCGCTTCTCAGCCTGCTCCCTGCCAGCTGCATGAACTTCTGCAATCTACTTGGCCACTCTTCACCTCAGTTTCCTACCACACAGAGCTGCTGTGGACATTAATTCCAAGCGAATAAGCTAAAGGTAGAAAAGTGAAGACTGGGGGCTTTGTCTTTCATCCCTTCCTGTGTCTCGATCTGATCACTTTCACCATGGGCATTAACACTGTTCTTTAATCAATCACTAAGCACATATTCAAGGCTCTTTTGTTTGTGGTTTTGGGCATCAAGTGGTAATATTCCAGTGGGGCTTAGCATCTTACTGGGGAGAGAAGACATAGAAAGTAGGACTGTCTACAGTAAAACTGTCAATTACCCAGTGCACACTCTGGACCCAGGGCAGGCAGAAATCCGTGTGGGCTCTGGTTATCTGGCTCAGCTTCATGGAGGAGGTGATGTGGAATGAGGTCTTCGTCAGCACATTGCCCTGAACAAAGCAGGCTCCCTGTGACATTTAACTGCGCTGAATGATTGTACATGTTTAGTGTGCAGAACAAATAACTTCTAGTTTACAGCCTAAGCAGAGGAAAACTGAATGTCCTTGGATGGCAGAGGGCAAATTTTAGGAAGGACAAGGACAACATTTTTAATAGTTACAGATCGACTTTCGTGTGGATTAGAAAAAAATTAACACATGAATTGTGTGAGTTTGTATATTCTATATCCTGTCAGAAAACTAAAGCTTTTAAAAAATGTATTGATTTTTTAAAAAATATTAAATAAGCAATATTAAAGGTAGTCTGTGGTATGTCAACAAGCAGTCCTGTGTGGTATGTGAATGACCGAAGTTTGGAAAACTCTGCTGGAAGGTATAGGATTCGTCTGTGGATACCCTGTGAATGAAAAGATAGGAATTGGAATCTTCACCTTTCTACTGCATAAAGTTGTGGTCTTAGGCAGTTGCTTTCACCTCTCTGTGCCTCATTTTCCTCTTTTGTTAAATAGGAATAATGATGCTACCTAACTGACATGCTGCAGTCCATGGGGTTGCAAAGAGTCAGACACGACTGAGCAACTGAACTGAACTGAATGAAGACTAATATCTATAAAGCATTTGTAACACTGCCTGGCATATGTTAAGAGTTCATTTAGAGTAAGAAAAAAAGCCCAAAACCCATGAGGGTCATATCGGTCTAGGGGCTGCCACTGACTAAGTGAACCATCTAATAGGTCTTTGAGAGCAAGTGTTAACCTGCCCACCATGATGCAAAATGATAGATCAACAAATTCCACTGTGGTTGCCAGGAAGGGATTCCCAGCTCTGTCATTCACGCCCTTGTGGGTTATTTAAGGTCACAAGCCCTTTACTGTATCATTAGAGAAACCACAGACTTGGGCAGCTGGGAGCATATTTCTGCCAGTGTAAAATGCTGATGTGATTCTACAAACAAATGCATAGGTGGTTTTTCCCTGTGGGGCAAATAAGACCCCAATCAACTGAGCTGAATTTACTCTGAATGCTTGTCAGCTCCAGTGAAGTACTGGGCTCCCCTGATTCTTCCAGAGGTACATGAAATAATTAATCAAATCTTATCTCTGTTTTTTTAATTCAGTTGATAAACATTTTATTCTAACAATTCCAAGAGCCTGATAATTTAATTGGGGTGGTACACAGTTTGTATAAAAAGGTATTTGGTTCCACCCAGAGGTAGATATAGTTTAGTATTCACCTACACTGCATTTCCGACTTATGGTATATAGCTGCTGATTTCAGGATTTTTTTAGATATCTTTATTTAGCAGCGCATATCAAGTGAGCAAGCCCTGTGACAGACACAGAAATGCTGCCAAAGATCTGCTGAGGAAAATAATGCTCAAAATTCTACCCCCAAGCCAGCACCACACCCACACCACCAGGACATCCCCCAAGGCCTAAGACACTGTTCCCTTGGTGATTCCTAATACACCGTAGCGTTTCCATGCATTGAGGAGTCCTGTGTCAAATAATCCTACTTAACCCAAGCATGCTTGATAGTGGGTTCCTTCTGAGGAATAACTTTAATGTTTCCCTTCAGTTCAGTTAAGTCACTCAGTCGTGTCCAACTCTTTGTGACCCCCATGTACTGCAGCACGCCCTGTCCATCACCAACTCCCGGAGCTTACTCAAACTCACGTACATTGAGTTGGTGATGCCATTCAACCATCTCATCCTCTGTCGTCCCCTTCTCCTCCCACCTTCAATCTTTCCCAGCATCGGGGTCTTTTCAAATGAGTCAGTTCTTAACATTAGGTGGCCAAAGTATTGGAGTTTCAGTTTCAGCATCAGTCCTTCCAATGAATATTCAGGACTGATTTCCTTTAGGATGGACTGGTTGAATCTCCTTGCAGTCCAAGGAACTCTCAAGAGTCTTCTCCAACATCACACTTCAAAAGCATCAGTTCTTTGGCACTCAGCTTTCTTTACAGTCCAACTCTCACATCCATACGTGACTACTGGGAAAACCACAGCTTTGACTAGATGGACCTTTGTTGGCAAAGTAATGTCTCTGCTTTTTAATATGCTGTCTAGGTTGGTCATAGCTTCTCTTCCAAGAAGCAAACGTCTTTTAATTTCATGGCTGCAGTCACCATCTGCAGTGATTTTGGAGCGCAAAAAAATAAAGTCTGCCACTGTTTGTTTCCATTGTTTCCCCATCTATTTGTCATGAAATGATGAGACCAGATGCCATGATCTTAGTTTTCTGAGTGTTGAGTTTTAAGCCAACTTTTTCACTCTCCTCTTCCACATTCATTAAGAGGCTCTTTAGTTCTTCTTTGCTTTCTGCCATAAGAGTGGTGTCATCTGCATATCTGAGGTTATTGATATTTCTCCTGGCAATCTTGATTCCAGCTTATGCTTCATCTAGCCCAGTATTTCTCATGATGTACTCTGCATATAAGTTAAATAAGCAGGGTGACATATACATGCCATCGTAGCCATCTCTTCCCTAGAAGACAAAAAAAGCTGCACCAACATAGATGTAGCCCTACCATCCACTCATCCATCGAGCTAAACTCCTGAGTGAACTTTTCTGCTTCTCCTTTTCCTTCATCCAGCCAGTCCCCCAGTCCTACTGCTTCTACCTTGCAGATGTTTCTAGAGTTCCTGCCCCACATTCATCTCTGCTGCCAAAGCCTTAGCTCCAGTCTTGTTTAGGTTTATTTTGAATGTCCAGACAAATTGTGAAAGTCTTCAGTTCTCCCAGCCATTTCTCAGCTGAAATGATGGTATCACCTCTCTCCTCTATAATCCATCATTCAGGGTTGTTTTCCTAAAAATAAATCTCATCATAATACTTTTTCACTTAAAACACCCCCTGTCTCCCTATTGCTTACATAAGGAACCCAGCATGATCATCATGGACACTAATTCTAGGGCAGAATATAGCATGGGGGTTAAAAGAATCAAATTTGAAATCAAATAGTCCTGGATAAAGCTAGGGCAATTGACTTAGTCCTCCCAAGCCTCAATTTTATCACTGTAGGATGAGTGTAATTATAGTTTAGATTTAACAGGATTGTGGCAAGGATTAAATCAGATAAGAGATGTAGAATACTCAACCCAGCACCTAAAATATTGAAAATACTTACAATCATACCATTCTTATTAACATTATACAATACTCTGAATAACTGAGGCCTAGCTCTTCAAACTCATCAATGTACAGCCTTTCTTCACAGTTACCTATGTTCCAGTCACCCCAAACATCTCACCCTTCTCCAACATGCCCCCTTGCCTGTCTCCATGATTTTACATTCTGTTCTCTCTCTGCACAGCACTGTTCACCCCTCCTCTGGTGGATATGTCCTCATACCAAGACATTTTAGAAATGAATCTCATAAAGTCCATGTGCTTCTCTCTACAGGAAGGTCTTGAAACCTTAGTCTGCTTATTTATAATCGGGTGGAAATTTAAAGCCAGTGATTTAAATATACCAGATTATCTAGTTTCCTTAAAGGGCAAGAGTATTCTTAGTTTACAGGGTATGTGTGTGTGTGTGCGCATGTGCTCAGTTATATTTGACTCTTTGAGACCCTCAGACTACAGACCCTCAGACTATAGTCTGCCAGGCTCCTCTGTCCATGAATTTTCCAGGCAAGAGTACTGGAGTGGGTTACCATTTCCTACTCCAGGGGATCTTCCTGACCCAGGGATCGAACCCGTGTCTCTTGCATCTCCTGCATTGGCAGGATCAGATTAAAAGCAGCCAAGGGAAGGGCTCTCAAAGATAATAGGTTAAGATGCAAAAGCTAAGAAACAAGAAGGATCAGGAACAGTGACAGATCACTTAGCATAAAGCATAGCCTAGAAGAACTTTACAGTATTAACATCCACTTTAAGAAACACTTATGTAAAAAGACTGACACAATTTATGATGATTCCCAAATCAGTAGAAATGAATAACGAAAATAACATTTATGTCTTTTACTAAGTGTTTATGCAAGCATTGTGCTAATTGTATTTTATGTTTTTGACTCTCATTGTAGGTGGTATCACCTGCCTCCATTTACAAAGGAAGAATGAGGCTTAGAGAAATTAAGAGACTCTTCCAAGGTACTTAGTTGTGGCAGAGTTCTACTGATTCTAGAGTTAGTTATCCAAACCTTATATAAAACTGTCTTTGTACAAGGTTTTTATGATTGGAAAACTTTAAACAGACATAGAATAATATCAATACATCCTGGTTATTATTCTGAGTATGTATAACAAATATATTTTATTAAAATTTTTTATCTAGCATTGTTTATATTTTTTAAATGCTGGTGTGTTAGCTGTGAAATTCATAAATAGGACAACTCTTTTTTTTTTTTTTTTTTTTTGGTTGCTGAATAAATGATGCTTCAAAAAGACTACCAAGAAAGCCAGCTTTCAAAAGAAAATGTGATGGCTGTGAGCATCATTGTGTTGCAAATACCTATTGTGAAAGTTAAAGTTTTAAGTAAAATCTTGGTTTATTTCCTCATAGATTTTTCCTAAGAGCTGGAGTCAAAGGAGCATGCATGAATTGGAGTGAGTGGATTCCATTCTTCTAACCTTGGTCTTGTTTCAGAGCCAGATAATTATGTGTAAACTTGTACCTCTCCTGCCTTCTTGGTTCTTCTGCAAAAGCAGAACCACCCCGTGGGGGACATTGCCTATTCCCTGTCCCTTCAAGCTTGTCTTTAGGGTGTCTGAAGCCAGCTTGTCTCTCCTCCTATTCAAATCAGATCCTCCCTCCCTTGTCTAATTCTTAGCCAAGCATATCAAGGCCAGCTGGTGAGAGCCTCGTAAAAAACAATGGCACCAGACCCTGCTTAATGGAACACTGCTTGTGCCGGTCAGAGCTTCCTGGATCGGAACATTTGATTTTGAGTTGTGGCCCATTCTCTGATCCATACTGGGGTGCTGTGTTCAGTGAGGATTAAAAGCCTTGTGAACTGGAGTAAGAAGAGGTAGAAGAAAGAGGTCATTGTGGGTCTAGAGGGAATCAATATTGTCTCTGAAAAAGCCTGTATCTGTTCCCAGACTGACCATCTGGGGCTGTGTGGCTCAAAATCAGCTACAAAGGAGGGGAAGGGAATTAAATTGGGGCAGGGAGAACTTTGTGAGGGCAGGTTTCCAATGTGACTTATCTGAGAAGACTAAGGAGGAGCCAAAGAGGTTGTGAAGAGAAATGGTTCAAGAAAAGGAGAAAGCCCCTAAAATTCCTATATAGACCTAGAGTTCGTCTGTCCTTCCTTGTGCCTCTACCAAATGTTTCCAGATGTGAATAAAGGACTATTTCTACAGGGCTCACAATTTCTTCCTTAATTCTTGAAAGCTGCTTTGCAATGATTTTACAAAAGGTTTTCTGTTTTCAGTAAAATGGACATTTGCAATGGATTCCTCAAACTTGAGGCTCATGGGCATAAAAACAGGGTGAGAAGTGATTAGAACTTAGATGGTGTTGCTGTGTTGGTGCCCCTACAGCAAAGAAACTTGTTTCCTTGACCTGGGGATTCACTTTTATTTGGGAGAGAGTGCTAAGTGGGTAAAGAAGACAGAGCTGCAAATGTGGCCCAAAAAAGCTGAGAATACAGATGGATGATGCTAAAGGATTCTTGAGTTAAAATGGTGTTTGCTCAGAGCGAAGACCTTGCTCTGGTTTTAAGATACCAACAAAAACTGCACCAGGCAACTTTCTGGATTTGAAGAGACTTTTACAAAAATAGATACATTTCCCCAGGAGGCAAACCAGCCTGGGAAGTGATGCAACTCTTGGTTCTTGAATCTGGGATTCAGCAGTAAAATGGTGCCTGATAAGCGCATTGTTTAAGCAAGAATGCTAAGAGTTGAGTGTTGGAAAATTCTGTTTCTGGGATGGATAGGCTGAGTATCCCTGGATAAACTCTTAATATTATATAATCCTCAGTTTTCATTAAATCAATTAAATGGCAAAACTTAACCTACAGAAAGGATCTTATATTGTAGTAGTAAGGTAGGAAGTTAGTGATTTCTTGTACATGATCAATATTTTGACTGAGAAAGGAGTTTCACCCATCAGGCTTGTCCACCAGGGTGTCCTGGAATTCTTCTCCCCCATTATATTCCAGAAGACAGTGGTCCAACTGACGTGAGAGACAGCTCCACCTGCACTTCGACAGGCACCCCCACCCTCATGGCCCAACTAAACCCACTGTCTTCACACTTCAAACGCGATCTTCCTCCCCATTCCCATTTACAGCAGGGTAGCATGAGCTCTCCCAGGTGAGAAGGCTCAGTGTCAGCCTTCCCTCCCCGCTTCCCTAGCCTCCTCTGTCCACTACCAGTGTCACGGTCTGCTTCATTTCCTCCTTTCCCACTCTCTGCTTGAATTCAAGCTCATCATCTTTCATCAGGGCCAACAGCAAGCTTTTTTAAAAACTTGAGTTGAAAATCACATGACAGAATATGAACCATTTTATTTATTTTGTATTGAGTTGTCTGCTTTGTAGCTTTTTTCTAGCTTTACTGAGGTATAACTGACAAGGTTGTATCAACTTAAAATGTATGATAATTGGGCTTCCCTGGTGGCTCAGAAGGTAAAGAATCTGCCTGCAATGCAGAAGACCTGGGTTCAATCCCTAAGTAGGGAAGATTCCCTGGAGGAGGAAATGGTAACCTACTCCAGTATTCTTGCCTGGAGAATGGACAGAGTCTGGCAAGCTATAGTCCATGGAGTTGCAAAGAGTCAGACATGTCTGAATGACTAACATTTTCACTTCAATTTTTCAAGCTGTACTACATGATTAATCCTTTTAAAGTAAACTTAGTACAATCACAATACTACACAACCACCACCATTTACCCAGTTTCAAAGTATTTTCATAATCCCAGAAGGAAAACTGTACCCATTAAGCAGTTGCTTTCTATTCCTTCCAACTCCCAGCCCCTGGCAACAACCAGTTTGCTCTCTCTATAGATTTACCTATTCTGGGTATTTCATATACATGGAATCACACAATATAATCTTTTATATCTGGCTTCTTTCACTTGGTATAATGTTTTCTGGTTTCTCCATATTGTAGCATATATCAGTACCTCATTCCTTTCTGTGGCTGAATAACATGATATTACTGTATGTATATTCTGTTTTGTATGTATATGACACAATTTGTCTATCCATTCATCTGCTGCTGGATATTTGTGTTGTTTCTTTTTGCTGTTGTGAATAGTGATGTTATGAACATGTATATATATGTATTTGCTTTGCAAATTGGAGAGAGTGGGCCTCTATCTAGGAGTGGAATTGCTTGGTCAAATGCTAATTTTATGTTTAACTTTCTAAGAAACTCCCAAACTGCCTTCTACAGCAGCTGAACCGTTTTGTATCCCCACCAGCAATTACAGAGCTTCCAATGTCTCCGTATTTCCACCAGTACTTATTACTTTCTGGGTTTTGTGGGTTTTTTTTAACCATCCTAGTGGATATGAAGTGGTATTGATTTGCAATTTTCTAATGGCTAATAATATTCAGCACCGTTTAATGTGTTTTTTAATCATTTGTATGTCTTTTATGAAGGAATGTCTGTGTGAGTTCTTTGCCCAATTTTTAATTGGATTGTCAGTCTTTTTGTTACTGAGTTGTAATGTTCTTTATATATTCTGGATATTAGACTCAGATATGTGATTTGCTAATATATTTCATTCTGCATGTTGTCTTTTCATTTTTTTAATTCTGTCCTTTGATGCACCAATTTTTAAAATTTTGATGAGTCCAATTTACCAATTCTTTTCTCCTGTTGCTAATGTTTTTGATGTCATGTCTAAGAATCCATTGCCAAACACAAGATGATGAAGATTTACCCCTCTGTTTCCTTCTGAGTTTTATAGTTTTAGCTCTTATATTTAAGTCATTGATCTATTTTGGGTTCATTTTTCAATGCTTTTAAAAATCATCCTTTGTTGTTGCTCAATTGCTAAGTTGTGTGAGACTCTTTGTGACCCCATGGACTGTAGCACGCCAGGCTCCTCCTCTGTCCTTCACTATCTCCTGGAGTTTGCTCAAATTCATGGCCATTGAGTCAGTGGTACCATCCAACAATCTCATCCTCTATCATCCCCTTCTCCTCTTGCCCTCAATCTTTCCTAGCATCAGGGTCTTTTCCAATGAGTTGGCTCTTCACATCAGGTGGTCAAACTATTGGAGCTTCAGCTTCAGCCATCAGTCTTTCCAGTGAATATTCAGGGTTGATTTCCTTTAGGGTTGACTGGTTTGATGTCCTTGCAGACCACAGGATTTTCAAGAGTCTTCTCTAGCACCACAGTTCAAAAGCATCAATTCTTCAGTGTTCAGTCTTTTCTATGGGCCAACTCACACATCCATACATGACTACTGGAAAAACTATAGCTTTGTCTATAAAGACCTTTGTCAGCATAGTGATGTCTCTGCTTTGTAATACACTGAGTTTGTCATAGCTCTCCTTTCAAGGAGTAAGTGTCTTTAATTTCATGGCTGTCATCACCATCCATAGTGATTTTTGGAGCCCAAGAATATAAAATCTGCACTGCTTTCACTTTTTCCCCTTCTATTTGCCATGAAGTGGTTGGGACCATATGCCATGATCTTAGTTTTCTGAATGTTGAGTTTCAAGCCAGCTTTTTCACTTTCTTCCACACTCATCAAGAGGCTGTTTAGTTCCTCTTCACTCTCTTCCATTAGAGTGGTATCATCTGCATATCTGAGGTTGTTGATATTTCTCCCAGCAATCTTGATTCCAGCTTGTGATTCATTTAGCCTGGCATTCTGCATGATGTACTCTCTATATAAGTTAAATAAGCAGGGTGACAATATACAGCCTTGCCACCCTGATAATAATCACCTTATCAAAGTATAATGTACAAATGAAAACACTCACCAATTTTTAGTACAGATTTTGGTGAGTCTTGACAAATGTATGTAAACATTTGACAAATTATGTAAACACCACAAAAACCAAAACATTACCATTACCCCTCAAAAGTTCCTTCATTTCCTTTCAGTCAGACCTTCCTCTGACCCTGACCCCCTTACAAGAATTAAATTGCTTTATGTCAATACAGCTTTCCCTTTTCTAGAATTTCATAAAAATGAAATCATAGTAAGTGGTATGTAGTGTCTGTGTCTGAATATGTTACTTATAATAATACTTTTGAGTTTCACCCAAGTTGCTGTATGTAATTCATTTCTATTTCTGAGAATTATTCCCATTATATATTTATATATAATTTGCATATCCAATCACCAGTTGATAGACTTTCATTTCTGGTGTTTGGCTATTATGAATAATTTTGCTATGAACATTTCCTAACAAGTCTTTTTTAATGGATATATGTTTTCTTTGTTCTTGGATAAATTCCCAGGAATGGGACTGCTGAGCCATATGGTAACCAGCATGTATTTAACTTTATAAAATGACTGCCAAACACTTTTCCAAAGTAGGTATATGATTTTCAATTCACACCAGCAGTGTATGAGATTCAGATGCTCCACATCCTCAACAACACTTGTTATTGTCAACCTTTTTAAATTTAGCTATTCTAGTAATGTATATTGTTGTCTCATACAGAGAACTTTTTTCCTAATTAGAATTTTTTTTAGAGCAGTTTTAGGTTTACAGGAAAACTGTACAGAAAGTAAAGAGAGTTCCCATATGTTCCTCTCTCAACACTTAAATTTTGCATATGGTGTGAGGTAGTGATCCAACTTTATTTTTTTTGTATGTGGATATACAGTTGTCCCAGAACATTTGTTGAAAAGAATAACCTTTTCCTACTGTATAGCTTTGGCATCCATGTGAAAAATTAATTGACCATAGATGTATGGATTTATTCTGAACTTTTAATTCTATTCTACTGGTTCATATGTCTATCCTTATGCCAGTATCATACTATTTTGATTACTATAGCTTTGTAATAAGTTCTAAAATAAGGAAGTGTGAGTCTTTCTACTCTGTTCTTTTTCATTATTGTCTGGCTATTCAGGGCCCCTTGAAATTCTGTATGAATGTGATGATCAGCTTTTCCATTTTTGCAGAAAGAGCCATTGAAATTTTTATAGGGGTTGTATTCCAGTACTCTTGCCTGGGAAATCCCAGGGATAGAGGAACTTGGCAGGCTACAGGCCACGAGGTTGCAAAGAGTTGGATGTGACTTAGCCTAAACAACAATAAATTGAATTTGAAGATTACTTGGGGCAATATTAACATCTTAACATTATTAAGTCTTTTAATCCATGAATATGGAATGTCTCTCCATTTACATAGTTCCTTATTTTCTTTCAGCAGTGTTTTATTCTTTTCAGCCTACAAATCTTTCATCAGCTTGGTTAGATTGATTTCTAGGCATTTTATTCTTTTGCATGCAATTATAAATGGAATTGTTTTCTTAATTTCTTTTTTATAGATTTTTATTGCTGGTATACCAGAGAAGGCAATGGCAACCCACTCTAGTACTTTTGCCCGGAAAATCCCATGGACAGAGGAGCCTGGTGGGCTGCAGTCCATGGGGTCGCTAAGAGTCAGACACAACTAAGCCACTTCACTTTCACTTTTCACTTTCATGCATTAGAGAAGGAAATGGCAACCCACTCCAGTGTGGAGAATCCCAGGGATGGCAGAGCCTGGTAGGCTGCCGTCTATGGGGTCACACAGAGTCAGACACAACTGAAGTGACTTAGCAGCAGCAGCAGCAGGTATACAAAAATACAAGTTATTTTTGTGTATTCATCCTATATCCAGCAACTTTGCTGAAGTGCTCATTAAGTACAAGAAAGAATCACTTGTGTTTTTTCATAATTCTCCCTTGATCTAACTCTGTCCTCTTTCCAGCATCACCTCCCACAGCTTTTCCCCTACAATTGATGGTCTAATCATTCCAAACTGCTTTGGCTCTTTAAACCCAATATATTGCTTTTCAGTGTCATCTTTATGCCAGTACTCCCTTAGTCTGAAATGTCCTACTCCCTTGCTTCTCCAGATGTGTGACCAACATTCTTTTTTTTTTTTTTTTCTTTTTTTGATCCCTGGTCGGGGAACTAAGAGTGACCAACATTCTTAAAACTTGTTAGAAAATGCAGAATCACAAAAAAAAAAAAAAGAAAGAAAGAAAGAAAGAAAAGTGCAGGATCACATGCTCTGCTTCAGGTGCCGTCAGGTCTTCCGATTCCAGTGATTTGGATGCAGATTTAATTTGAGAAGCATGGTTCTAGTCTCTCCTTTTCTACCAGATTTCTCTTTCTATCCTTCAAAGCCCAGCTCAGCTATCAATTCCTCTGGGACTGGGAAGACTTTATCCTCCAACCCCGACCCAGTAAAACGCATCATTTCCTCCCTGAGTTATTTCCATAACATACTTCTACTGTGTGTTTTCTCTACTACACCATGACTTCCTTGAGTCAAGATATGTATTACCTTCATTTATGTCTTTTGTAGGCAATCAACCTACTACAGATATGTGGTGAATTAGATGACTCTACATGAGGGAGATTTTCTTGTCGCCACATTGGAGCAAATGCAGAAATTGGAGCTCAAGGAGGTCAAAGTTGTGTTGTAAGTGACAGAGCTGAGATTTAACCTCAGGTCTCCTCATTTCAATACCAATGCTCTACCTCTATGTGATACAGCCATTTTAAGAATTCCAGACTATGAAGAGAAATACGTTCTTAGGTACTGAAATCATATTCTACACGTAGGCAAAAGTCCATCTTAAAGTCAACTAGTAACTAAGAGTAAGGAATGCAAGGCCATCCAAAGAGACTGGTGCTGGAGAATAATTTTTAAGGTCCGCTTTCACAGATCATTCCTAAAATGTGTTCTCTATGTATATGTCTCTATGTATAAAGTGCCTGCCCTTAAAAAGTTCACCCAAAATTTATTATCTAAATGAATGAGCAAATGTCTTTCTCTGGACCTGTATGTGTATCCAAGTTCATACGTTTACATGCATATTGTACATCTTTGAATGTCTCTGTATTTGTGATTGCATATTCTAGGCTTTTGCTCATGAAAGTTTGGTCTGGGGATCAGCAGTGTTATCATCTGGAAAGTGGTTCAGTTCAGTTCAGTTGCTCAGTTGCGTCTGACTCTTTGTAACCACATGGACTGCAATATACCAGACCTCCCTGTCCATCATCAACTCCTGGAGCTTACTAAAACTCATGTCCATCAAGTCAGTGATTCCATTCAACCATCACCTCTCTAATCATCCACTTCTCCTACCACCTTCAATCTTTTCCAACATCATTCCAACATGGTGTTTTCCAAGGAGTCAGTTCTTCGCATCAGGTGGCCAAAGTATTGGAGCTTCAGTTTCAGCATCAGTCCTTCCAATGAATATTCAGGACTGATTTCCTTTAGGATTGACTGGTTGGATCTCCTTGCAGTCCAAGGGACTCTCAAGAGTCTTCTCCAACACCACAGTTCAAAAGCAACAGTTCTTCGGTGCTCAGCTTTCTTTACAGTCCAACTCTTACATCCATACATGACTACTGGGAAAACCATAGCCTTGACTAGACAGACCTTTGTTGGCAAAGTAATGTCTCTGCTTTTTAATATGCTGTCTAGGTTGGTCATAGCTTTTCTTCCAAGGAGCAAGTGTCTTTTAATTTCCAGGCTGCAGTCACCATCTGCAGTGATTTTGGAGCCCAAAAAAATAAAGTCTGCCACTGTTTTCATTGTTTCCCCATCTATTTGCCATGAAGTGATGGGACCAGATGCCATGATCTTAGTTTTCTGAATGTTGAGTTTCAAGCTAACTTTTTGACTCTGCTCTTTCACTTTCATCAAGAGGCTCTTTAGTTCTTTGATTTCTGCCATAAGGGTGGTGTTATCTGCATATCTGAAGTTATGGATATTTCTCCTGGCAATCTTGATTCCAGCTTGTGCTTCAGCCAACCCGGCATTTCGCATGATGTACTCTGTATATAAGTTAAATAAGCAGCCTGGGTGTATGCCTTTTCCGATTTGGAACAAGTCTGTTGTTCCATGTCCAGTTCTAACTGCTGCTTCTTGACCTGCATACAGATTTCTCAAAGAAACAAAAGGCAAGGAGAAAAGGAAAGATACACCCATTTGAATGCAGAGTTCCAAAGAATAGAAGGAGAGATAAGAAAGTAAAGTGGTAGAAAATGCAGAAACTCAGGCTCTACCTCAAACATACTGAACCAGAACCTGCATTTTTCATCAGGTCTCCTGATGATTCATTTGCACATGAAAGTTTAGAAGCACTAATCTAAATCATCCCAGGTATGCCAGGATAGGTTATCATGTCATGTCAGGTCTAAGCTCAAGATACTGAAAAGCTGCCAGGAAGAGAGATTGTTTCAGTTACTTGCAGTACACTGGGATCATTATCTCATGCCTCCACTGGGCACATACCTGTAGGCAAAGATCTAATTTACCGCTCAGAAAGGAGAGCACACACGTGCCACCACAAGCATGCATAGTGTATTTAAACCCAGTGTTGATACGTGGATGATTCAGATGGGCCTCAAAGTCTTCCTCTGACAGGATGTAGTTTTCTTTCCTCAGCATGCAGAGAAACTCAACCCTTTCATTCAGTAGAGCTACTCTCCTGCCCTTTTCTCTTCTCTCTGCCCTTCTTCTCTATACCTATTTTTCTTCTTTCCTTCCTCATCAGCCCCTCATTTAACAAGACTGCTTGTCTCTCCGCTCACCTCAATTCTGGCAATTCATATATTACTTTCTTATTCCTAAGAATTAGATGTGGTGTTTGTTTTATTTGGTTTAGATGGAGTTG
Organism: Cervus canadensis; assembly: GCF_019320065.1. Taxonomy (NCBI): domain Eukaryota; kingdom Metazoa; phylum Chordata; class Mammalia; order Artiodactyla; family Cervidae; genus Cervus; species Cervus canadensis. The sequence goes on along the minus strand of NC_057399.1, from coordinate 46,946,967 downwards.
AGGAAGAATTGATATTTCTAAAATTGTTATGAAAGTGAAAGTGTTGGTTGCCCCGTCATGTCTGACTCATTTTGCAACCCCATGAACTGTAGCCCACCAGGCTCCTCTGTCCATGGGACTCTCCAGGGGTGGGTTGCTATTTCCTTCTCCAGGGGATCTTCCCAAACCAGGTAGCAAACCTAGATCTCCTGCACTGCAGGCAGATTCTTTACCATCTGAGCTACCAGGAATCCCACAATTGTTATAGGGCTTCCACTTTCTAAAGAAAAAAGTATGTACTTTTGTTTCCTTGAATTGTCTTGGGAGTCATAACATCAGTTGGTTGCACTGACACTATCTCCTTTCTTTATCTATTGCCTCCCACCTGTCTCAAGCCTTTTTAAGATTATAGAAGTTATACTAGGTCATATTTTCTCCCTCTAGTGGAGTGACACAGCCTTCAGCTTAAAAAAAATTGGCACTTGGAGCAAGCTAAAGATAACAAGCAGTGGTTATTTCTGAACAACAGTGCATTGAAACTCATCATTTCTCTCTAAAACTCTCTTCTTAAAGAACTGATAAAGGTGACTTCTTTTTTTTTTTTTTTTTCTGGAAATGGCAATCATGTGACACAAGCAGTAACATAAAATTATACAGGGCATAACAGTTATACAGTTGAAAAGCCAGCATAGTAAATGACTATTTGATAAATAGAAGCATGTATTTGATGCAAGTTGAAAATCTATTTCACAAATCCAAGAGTTCAGAAATGTCCATTCTCCTGTTCTTTGTAGTTAAGTTAAACCTAGATCTAAGCACCAATCTATCTGTACTGGCAGGAAATTTAAGTTATTAATAAGACTCCCAAGGGTTGCAAATTTTAGTTATTAATAAGAAACTCCTGAAGGTGGCACAAAGACCTCAGGGCCTCACACAGCAGACATAATCAAGGAGATCCTCCTGGCCATCATTGATCTATCTATTCTGTATGTCTCTGAGATACCCATTATCCCAGGCACATGATCCTTTCTGGTCCAAAAGGACATACAGTTACTTGGTGTAGCTGGGAATGCAGTATCCAGAGTCCATCTGGCCTAGACTGCCTCTTCCTTCTCTGACCGCCAGCTTTTTTTTTTTTTTTTTTAATTCTAGGTGAAATCTCTCCCTCTTCTCTGTAAATATCCTCAAATGCACTCCTCAGCTAAATCCTTTCATTGGGTTTAGGCTTTTGTAAAAACAAGAGATAATTGTCTTCAAGCAGCTGCTATTTCCTACCCTGAAAGAAATCCCCAACACAAGGAAATATCAGAGTTCCAGCTACTTGCCTGAAATGCAGGAGAATGTGAAAGATAAAGATTTAGTAAATCAAATCCAGGTTATTAATTCAGAATAGTATCCAGACTGCTCTCTTTTTGGGGAGCTTGTACCTATCTCTCCATTATCTCTTCTGGAACTTACTGCAGAAAGAAAAGGCCATCTTTCTCTTTGGTTTGGGGTCTATGATTATTATCAATTAAAGCACAATCCCTCTCTACTTATCTTTCTTCTTTATCCCTGTCTCAATTCATTCCTCTAGGGCACCCACTAGTATGCATTTAAGTACGCCTTTAATTGTGTGTACTTTGTTGAAATCTCTTTGAATTGTTAAAAAGCTTTTAATTTTAACATAACTTCAAACATATGAAAAAGTCACAAGAAAAATTCACTTATACCCTTTGTCCAAATTCACCAACTGGTTATATTTTGCCCATTAAATCATTCTCTCTCGCGCGCTCCCTCTCCCAAACACACAGGAAAAAAATACATAATTTTCTTTACATATTTGAATGCAGATTAGAGATTTACCCCTAAATACTTAAGCATACATATCCTAAGAACAAAGATATTTTCTTATGTAACCATGGTAGTTAGCAAAATCAGAAGTTTAGCATTGTTACAATACTGTTCTATGAACAAAGAAAAGGAAAGCATTGCTCACCACCCATTTCTGCAAGTGTTGCTTACCCAACTGCTGTTGCCTCCTGACAGTGCAACCTGAGAGGAATTCAGGATAAAAAACAGGATGTGTTCTGTGCTTTGGGTAAACAGGCCCTTAGATAGTTAGATGTGTGTATCTCAGGAAGAATTTCAATGGCCCTAGATTCTTACATTTTTCCCATGCAGAGAAAAGAACTAAAATTATTACTTGATTTATCTGTTATTTGTGATTAGCAGTAATCTTTTACCAATATACATGCTTGACTGCATGTATTTCCCAGCCAAAATATGACAGGTAAACTGGCTTCTTTCCTAACTCTTCAGAGCAGTTGCCTCAGAGCCACCTTTGAGAAGCTGTTTCCTAGGCGATCATCCTCAGCAAGTCCCTAAAAGGAACTTAAACTCAAAGCTTTTATGTTGTACATTTTCCTCTAATACAGAGTTAGGAGGAAGTTTATTCCAACTTCATTCAACTTTCCAATATTTTCCTTTATTGCAACATTTTCCTCTGGTCTATGATTTAATCTAGGATCACTCTTTACCCTTATCTTGCATTTTCCTTTAGATTCCTTTAATCTGGAACAGTTTCTTAGCCTTTCTTTTGCCTTCAGGATACTGACATTTCTGAAGAATATAGGAAATTTTTTTTTGTAGAATGCCCCTCAGTTTGGTTTTGTCTGAAGTTTCTTCAGGGATTAATTCAGGTTGTGAATAGCACTGAGTGAATAGTATCTCTTCTTCAATCCATCACATTAGGAAGAATATGATATGGATTGGTTCCAATTTTGGTGATATTAACTTTCAGGATTTGGTTAAGGTGATGTATACAAGCATTACCAAACCAGGTTTGATTTGCCCAACTTGCTGCGAATCAAAACGCTGAGATGCTGAGATTTGCAGCTAAGACAGGGTTTATTCACAAGGTAGCCAAGTGAGATGAGAGAACAAGTCTCAGATCTACCTCCCCAAGGAAAGAGTCTCAGAGTATTTATGAGTTAGGTGGTCTTAGGGGAAGGTGGGAGCATATGGAAAGATGATCAGAAAGAGGTGCAGTAATCAGTGTTCTGCACAGGCATAATTAAGCTACAAGCACCTGCATGTTTAAAACGACATGCCCTGAGCATGATGGAGCTTTCAGCCCTCTGACATCAGAATGTCACCAAGGGGACAGTCACACATGCCCACTTGGAAGGTCAGTGATATGAAAGCAACAAAGCACCATTATGTCTGGAATCATTTAGGCTATCTAAATGACTTTACACTTCAGGCTATATTCGCAGCTGCTTGCTTTCTTGAAGCATTAATCATATATCTCCATGTATCTTCCCTTTAGCTTCAAGGATAAATTACTTATTTTCACAGGGAAATTTTTTTTTTAACTCCCAACTTTCAAAGAAAAATCCCTGCCAAAATCCACAGTTTTCATATCCTCTATGATCTGTTTAATTATGTATTTATACCAAGTACCATATCAAAGATCTAGAAGCATGTGCCATAATGGTTAAGAGCTCAGACTGCAGAGTGTACACCTTGGAATCCTGTTAGGCAATTATTTACTGTGTGATCTTGGTGAGGTTACTTTGGCCCTCTGATTCCCAGTCTTCTCATCTGTAAAGTGGGAGTGATTGTGATGATACCTCAGAGGGTTGGAGTGAGGAGTATGCTAGATTACATGGTTAAACACTCAGTGAAAGTTTGCTCCTATTGTTGTTACCATTTAGATTTGATGGAATTAAAACTACTTCTCTTGGGATTCCACCATTGCTAAGAGGAGGCTGTACCAAAGCACAGCTCAATTTAGGAGGCACTGGGTCTGAGAGTGGAGAAGGCGATGGCACCCCACTCCAGTACTCTTGCCTGGAAAATCCCATGGACGGAGGAGCCTGGTGGGCTGCAGTCCATGGGGTCGCTAAGAGTCAGACACGACTGAGCGACTTCACTTTCATTTTTCACTTTCAAACATTGGAGAAGGAAATGGCAACCCCCTCCAGTGTTCTTGCCTGGAGAATCCCAGGGCCAGGGGAGCCTGGTGGGCTGCCGTCTATGGGGTCGCACAGAGTCGGACACGACTGAAGCGACTTAGCAGCAGCAGTAGGGTCTGAGAGAGCCCCAGGTTAAGTTTAGAGTTTGAAATTGGAAATGAGATTGGGACTTGGGTCAGGGATTCACAGAGGATTGAATCTGTTGGGGCAAGGCCAGAAGCCAGTGAGGAGGGCAGGGCTGAGCAGTCTAGTGACTACTGGAAAGACGACTGCATACTGGTAATTCAAGTCAGAAGAAACATTGACACTTAAGACCATAAGATGCAGATCTCCCCAGAAATGGTAAGATGGGAGATAGAAAATCTTGAGTGGCAATCAAAATGAATGTTACTCTTCAAGAACATAAATGTCAGGGTGAAAAATAGGGTCAAGACACTAGTCATCAATTGAGCTGAGGTCAAGTATTGAGTACATACTCCGCAATTAATGTGGGGCAGTGTGTGGTATCAAAGCAGATAGTCTAGAACACCAACAAAAAGGACTGATAACAATGGCCAGTCTGTCTTCTGCTTCTGATCCTAGGTTAAATACTGAGCTCATGGTCTCAACAATAAGTAAGAGCAGGTAATTGTTTCTGAGACATTTCACTGCACCCTGGGCTTTCCTAGTGCTCAGATGGTAAAGCGTCTGTCTGCAATGCAGGAGACCTGGGTTCGATCCCGGGGTTGGGAAGATCCCCTGGAGAAGGAAATGGCAGCCCATTCCAGTATTCTTGCCTGGAAAATCCCATGGACTGCGGAGCCTGGTAGGCTACCATCCATGGGGTGGCAAAGAGTCAGACACGACTGAGCGACTTGACTTTCACTGCACCCTAGCCCTGTGTGACTGAGACTGCTGCTGCTGCTAAGTCGCTTCAGTCGTGTCTGACTCTATGCGACCCCATAGACGGCAGCCCACCAGGCTCCCCCGTCCCTGGGACTCTCCAGGCAAGAACACTGGAGTGGCTTGCCATTTCCTTCTCCAATGCATGAAAGTGAAAAGTGAAAGTGAAGTCACTCAGTCATGTCTGACTCTTAGCGACCCCATGGACTGCAGCCCACCAGGCTCCTCCGTCCATGGGATTTTCTAGGCAAGAGTAAGGCTAAAGCTGCAAGTGAACCCAATTATGGATGATCAATGGTTAGAGCCAGATTGAATTGTACAACGGTTTCTGAGGGTCTATAACATGGGTATCCAGAAATGAAATTAAAAATAAATACTTAGTGTAACAACACACACACACCATGAAAAAGATTAAAACATGTTGACTGTGTACTAGATTAAGCAAATATAGCTAATTATAAGTGTTTCATTACATTTTAAAGGAAATCTACAGAAATATATCTTTTGGGTTTCCAGGTCTTTTCTCAACAGTTCATTTATCTACATGGTTTGGGTCATGCCCGGGTCCCTCTCTCCTTTGATCCACTGTCTTTTCCTGATCTGTTTCTGTAGCTCTCTCTTACCATACCTGATAATACAGTCCTGTGAAGTTTTACTGTCCTTGTTGCTATTCATGTTGCCAGAGACTACCTTACCATTGCAATTAGCCACCTGCCCAGCCTTTGTTTATGACTGCAACTGGGCTTTGCTGTTCTTGATTGCACTTTCTCATATGTTCATTGCATTTGTCTTCTTTTTTCAGTTTCACAAGAACATATTATTGCTATGTCTTGCAGACTGGAACACAGGGGTCTGAGCATCTTTTATCCAGAGCTGTGTTGGAATCAACAGACAAAAAGCAGAATATTAAAAGCATTGGGCATGTCTTGAAGGAGCACATGTTAAAGCCAGAGTAAGCCAACAAAAACCAAAGTGACAGCTGGGTGATGAAAATAAAGTTACTCAGTGCTTCCAGGTGGTTTTCTAACTAACCCTGCATGGTTTAGTTTCTGGAATAGCTTCCAATGTTGCCTAAAATGAGCTCCCGAAAGAGGCTTTTGACTTCAGGCCCCTGGGATGTTGCAAGGAAAATCAATTAACAGTTTAAACCACAGGTTTGTGTTTTGCTCAGAAATGAATATTGGAATGGTTAAAGGCAAAAAAGGTTAGGTAAAACTATAAAGAGTACACAAGAATTTGTTGACACAATTTAGGGGCAAATTACTGAGGAAATGCCAAAGGCTCAATGCTGCCTCAGAAATTAGCCAGAGTGCAGACCTTGAGAATCATTTATCAAGGAGATCTAATTATCATTCATTTGTAGAAATTTCACCATAGCATTTCAAGGCAAATTTGTAGAGGCCTGAAATCACACGTGCCCATATCTCCACCTTCTAAGTACATCCTCTTAAGTCTTAAAGTAGGAGAAAAGTACTATTTGATTATATATAATCAAGTGCTATCGAGTGGCATTGACCTGAAAATAATAGCACTTATAAATAAAGCAGAATACAGGGAAAAGATATTTATCCAGTGCTTATCATGTATTTTGCATATATTAGATAATCTAACAGACTCTCCCTACATCCTTGTAAAATAAGATTATCAGTAATCTCCCAAAGTGAGTACTTCAGGTGGGCATGCCTACCAAGTCACTTCAGTCCTGTCTGACTCTTTGTGACCCTATGGACTATAGCCTGCCAGGCTCCTCTGTCCATGAGTGCATCACAGACTCAAATCATTTTTCAATGTGCAATAGACTAGAATACAATCCTAAATGATTAGACTCTGTGTATGGAAACAAAACATGCAAATTACTCAGCTAATTCAAAGTTTACAATTGAGTCAAGTGACTTGTTTCAGTCCTTGCTGAAAAAAATCCACTTGCTGAGTAACTAACTTAAAAAAAATTTTGGTATTATTGAGAGGTGGTCCAGCCACAGCATTTGAAAGGATCTCAAACAAGCTGGTTAAAAGCTGGTTAAATGTATTTGGTTTGGGGGAATCTGATATAATTATCCTCCTACTTCAGACTTGATGAGAGCAGTTTACATAAGTTACCTTATTAAATTATCCCAGAATCCTATGAGGTATGAATTATTCATATTTTACAAATGAGAAAAAAAAAATTCAGAAATGTTAGCATGATGCCAAGACTTCAGAGCAAGACAATGACAAAGGCAAGGCCCAAGTCTAAATGTGTCTAAAGCTCCAAAGCCCATGTCTGTCTACCGCTTTTTGTGGTAATCCCTGCATGATTGTATCTTTAACAGACAACAGGAAGAACTTTCTTTGAATTTTAAACCACAAAGTGAACTGCCTCACTAAATGCAGGGTCCATTAGAAAACTTTTTTTTCAATGCGAATTTTATGTATTTCCTATTTTTCTCCTTTAGGAAGTGGCAGAAGGAATAAAGGAGAAAGTTTTACTGTTATTTCCAAGTGACTTGGTATGAATCACTCCATGGCTGTGTATCTCCTACATGAATATGTGGGTAGCATCATTTTGATTAAATAAAGCTCTCAAGTCCCATGTCTACACTGGAATGACCTTGACTGACCAGCAATAGAAAGGCCCAATAGCTACCACTCTCCCTTCAGCTGTGCAAAATCAAGCTTAGCATTATTGTTTAAACAGTCAGGAATCAGCAGGCATGGTATTAAGTTGAATGTTAATTTTAATAAAAATAGAGAGTTGATGGGCTTTGGAGCTGGACTAAAGTTTTGAGTCTTCCCCATAAAAACTAAAGATGCGGCAAGTTACTCTATTTCTCTGAGCCTCCATTCTATTATCTAGACATTTCTTAAACCATATTTCTTCGATTTCCAATCCATTTGAGGAAAAATATTTCTGTAAAATTCAGTGAAGTTAATTACCAGGAAAATAAAATTCAGATATATAAAATATACACTCATTTTTAGATGATTAGATTTAACAGTCAAAAAAATTACCCTAATTGTTAAAAGTCTCTAGACACCTACTGTCAGTTTCTCATCTCACTGTGGACTAGAAAGAAAGAGCTCATTGCCTGCCACCCCAGTCCAGGAACTGCATTTTGAATAGCACTGATCTTTGAGGATAAAAATATCTTTAATCATTGGAGGCTGGTTGTTAAAATTCAATGCATAATGTATGTGAAATGCTTAGAAAAGTGCCTGGCACATACAAAGCATAAGGAAATTCCACTTTCTTCAAATAAAATTGCACCCAGAACCTCTAAGGAAGCAGTAACAGGTAGAGAATCTCCTGGGAAGAGTGAGTGAGGTAAGCCCCTGACTGTGGACACTTAACCTTGTACCCCAACTTCACCTTTCCCACTGAGGTTTTCTTCTTGTTCTTTCTCTTGCTCCTGCTCTCACTCTCAACTCTAGCTCTGTCTCTTCCCTTCCTGTTGCCATCATGCTGTTGTCCTCATGTGGGATGAAATTTGTTCCCATGCAGAGTCAGAAACCATGGACAAGGAATATCAACAGTGCAGTTTATTTATAAAGTATGAAGTTCTGGTCCCAACTCGTTTGTTCAGTTCCATGAGCCCTTTGGCACAGAGGTTCTTGAGCCAGATTTGTGATCCCCCCCAGCTCTATTCTTTCATTCTTATTTGCCTCTGGCAAGTCACTTAATAATTCTGGGTTTCAGTTTCTTCATGTATAAAATGGGGGAAAAAATACCTGTCTGATATGATTGTTGTGAAGATGAAATGAGCTAATACAGATCAAGGGCTGAGTATAGCATGTGGGATCTAATGAGCAACCTGCTCAGTAAGTGTCAGCTGTCGAAATCATCATCATGATCACTTGGAAATTTCTGGGCCCTTCACTTCTCACCTCCTGATCAATATCCACACGATTAAGTCATTATGAATGGACCCTAGAGAAACACCCTCCTACACAAAATCTTTCTACATCCTGTCGTAACACCCACCTGACTATGATCCTTAATCTTAATTTCTACCTGGAGAGAGACATTTTCCTTGAGCAAATGGTGCAGAAGTGATCTCATCTTTTAAGTGAGAATCCTCCTGCTACTTACCTGGATGTGGCTCATTCACATAGGGCTACAGTCAATCCTAACACAAGTCCCTGTTGTCTCTTTCACATAACATGCAAAACAACTACAACGTGCTGTTATCCCAAAACCATTTTCTCACTGTAGGTTTCGTATCAATTACCTAGTTCCACACAATACTACTACATAGCAAACCACCGCAAACCACACAAAAACAAACATTTATTACTGGTGCATCTGGGAGGTGTGCTGATTTCTGCGTGAACAGAAACTTTGCTGATTTTGGCTCAGTTAAGCAAATCTTTTGGTCTTGGTTGGACTTGCTTATATGTGCAGGGATAGGCTGGGTGTTGACTGATCTAGATTGTCTCCGCTGGGGTGACTGGGGTGACTTTATTCTGTTCTGTGTGTCCCTCACCCTCCATCAAGCTAACACAGACATGTTCTCCTGTCTATGGCAGGGTAAAAGAACAAGTGGAAACTCAGGCACTTTTCAGGCCTTGGCTTGCGTCACACTTGTTAACATTGCATTGGCCAAAGCAGGTCACAAGGCTAGGCCCAGAATAGGAGTGGGATAGCAAGCACTATAAAGGTACATGGCAACAGGCATGGGTAGTATGTTCATTAAATGTTAATTCTGCCTTCTATTTCCTTATATTCCTGTCCAATTAGATCAGAAAAACCACTTGCTGTTTCATATTACTGAGTCAGGACCTTATGTCAAGCCAAGATTTTATTGAATATACACTCCAGGATTTGCATTATTTGTTTGTTTTAATGGAATCTGTACTTTTCCTTTTCTTTCTTTTCCCCACTAGACAGAAAAGTAGCAAAAGAAAACAGGTTCATTTTAATAATGGATATCTGAACATTTCATGTCATAATCCCTAGGATGACTTATAACTCCTATTGGGACCAGTCTGCATCCCGTGGTACTATGTTAGTCTCAACAAATGATTTAACACGCAAGGAATAATACTCAAAGAGCTACTTATTAGAGTTGAATGCTTTTCTCATAAAACCTGCAAAATATAAAATGAGCTTTCCTACTGAAGGTAGACTCTAGGGAGATTTCCTGTATTAGGAATTTGATATCTTCCTCTCAAATAAAAAAAAAAATTCTGCATTTTTCCTTCCTGAGAGTGTTCCCTAACAAAGTTATTATTCCATTTCTTGAGGAGGAAAATTATTTTTTCATTTGCATGAAACTTCCCCGGTGACATCTTCATCCAACGGAAACATGAAGTCCTACTATTATCAGTTAACTTTCCAGTTAGTGACTTTGTGGGAGGGTTCCTGGAAAGCATCAGTTGTTTCAGAAAAGGTCCCCTTCCACTTTAAGATGAAAATCAGAACTTCCTCAGCCCTCTTGCACAACAAGCTACTTGAGCACATACATGATTACATATGGAGGGAGGATAAGGCCATGAGAGAGGGCAAGGTTCTCGTCCAAACTCTAGCCTGAAGTTGCCTTTGGCCCCTTTATTTGTTATACCCAAGGTCATTCAGATAATTCATCCTAAAGATGTGTGGAAGAAGTCACTAGACCTGTGTAAGGGTGAGATCGTGATGTGGCATAGAGACCCTCCCAGTCCTCCCCATATTTATGTAACTGACCTCATACTTTTGCATAAAACCTGGACTCAGATGGGATAGCAAGGAGGTAGTATCTTAACTAGGTTGTTTACAAACTCTTTGACTTTGAAAATTTGAAATGATTTGTATGAGTTTGAGGCTACTCATCTATAAAATGTTTCTTACACCTACAATGATAGCTGACATGCAGAAAGTCACTAATACCAATTTCCCATATTCCCACTACATCTCTCCTAACTTTCTCCCCCAGCCTTTCTTGGTCCTTTATTCTCATCTCAGCCTCAAGTCTCACAGCCACTGCTTACCCCAGAGAGAGAGAGAGAAAGAGAGCCAGTCAGAGATGGACTAAAAGAAGCTAAATCTTCCTTGCAGAAACATTGGGCTTCAGATTCATCTCTGCAGAAAAGCAGTAATGTATTAATACTTGAAAAGAAGAGACTCCAGAAGAAAGAAGAGAGAGCACGGGCACGGGCTCTCATCCTGAGGAGAAGGGGGAATGTGGAATGTTTAGGGTTTCACTGGCATGAGACCCAGGCTTTCAGGGAGGGAGGGAGACTAAAATTACTTTGATTTTCATGGAAATTATCATCTGACTTTGATCTTGACAGAATGTCACTGCATTAAATTCTGAAGTTTAGGTTTGAAGTGAGAGATTTGGGGGAGGGAGTGCAAGCTGAAAGAATAAAAGGGGGAAAAAAAGTAGATTTCTTTATGAGGAAGTAATTGTGTGGGGGTGGGTGGGGAGGGTGGGTGGGAGTGTGTGGAGAGCAATGGGCATGGCAGATGCAGAAAGAGGGATTGTCCTTTCCTCCCTGCCTACAGGAATTCAGGTTTAAAACACAAGTTTTAGATGAGCTGAAAGAAGACTGTTCTTAATTTCTCTCAGATCCATGCTAGTTATAAACGCTGAAGAAAAAATCAGATTGAAGAATGTCTGGTAACACAGACACTGTAAACTTTTTATTATCATATTTGTGGCTTCTGGGGTATGCTTTTAATGTCATCTTAAGATGTTGTTCACTTAAAACAATTGTTCTTAATTTTAAATTAAATTAAAAAACTAACCCAAGTATCTTACTCCCTTCAATTACTTTCCTTTTAAGTATATGAGTTCCTTGCTGAAGAAGCTGGAGCCAGCTGGCCCTGAAAATAATGCATCAGTTCAGTTCAGTCACTCAGTCATATCTTCGCGACCCCATAGACTGCAGCATGCCAGGCTTCCCTGTCCATCACCAACTCCCAGAGCTTACTCAAATTCATGTTCACTGAGTCGGAGATGCCATCCAACCATCTCATCCTCTGTCACCCCCTTCTCCTCCCACCTTCAATCTTTTCCAGCATCAGGGTCTTTCCCAAGGAGTCAGCTCTCCGCATCAGGTGGCCAAAGTACTGGAGTTTCAGCTTCAGCATCAGTCCTTCCAATGAATATTCAGGACTGATTTCCTTTAGGATGTACTGGTTGTATCTCCTTGCAGTCCAAGGCCTCTCAAGTGTCTTCTCCAACATCACACCTCAAAAGCATCAATTCTTTGGTGCTCAGCTTTCTTTATAGACCAACTCTCACGTCCATACATGACTACTGGAAAAACCACAGCTTTGACTAGACGGAACTTTATTGGCAAAATAATGTCTCTGCTTTTTAATATGCTGTCTAGGTTGGTCATAAATTTTCTTCCAAGGAGCAAGCGTCTTTTAATTTCATGGCTGCAGTCACCATCTGCAGTGATTTTGGAGTCCAAGAAAATAAAATCTCTCACTGTTTCCCTTGTTTCCCCATCTATTTGCCATGAAGTGATGGGACCAAATGACATGATCTTAGTTGTCTGAGTGTTGAGCTTTAAGCCAAATTTTTCACTCTCCTCTTTTACTTTCATCAAGAGGCTCTTTAGTTCTTCTTCACTTTCTGCAGTAAGGGTGGTATCATCTGCATATCTGAGATGATTGATATTTCTCCCGGCAATCTTGATTCCAGTTTGTGCTTCCTCCAGCCCAGCATTTTGCATGCTGTACTCTGCATGTAAGTTAAATAAGCAGAGTGACAACATACAGCCTTGACATTCTCCTTTCCCGATTTGGAACAAGTCTGTTGTTCCATGTCCAGTTTTAACTGTTGCTTCTTGACCTGCATACAGATTTCTGAGGAAGCAGGTCAGGTGGTCTGGGATTCCCATCTCTTTAAGGATTTTCCACAGTTTATTGTGATCCACACAGTCAAAGGCTTTGGCGTAGTCAATAAAGCAGAAGTAGATATTTTTCTGGAATTCTCTTGCCTTTTTGAAAATAATGCATACTTAGTTTAAGTATTTTCACACTTAAAGAGACCTATTTATTATGTGAAATAATATTAAGATAAAAAGCAGCACGTTGTAGAGACAGGCTTTCCTGCAAATAGTCTGGTCTTGGCTCATCACAACTGGCTGGGTGAACTTGGCTGGAGTTGTTAACTTCCCTGAACCTTAACTCCTTCATGTGGATTTTGTTGCATCACTCAGTCATGTCTAACTCTTTGTGACCCCATGGACTGCAGCATGCCAGGTCCTTCTGTCCTTCACTATCTCTTGGAGTTTGTTCAAATTCATGTTCATTGAGTCATGGATGCTAACTAACCATCTCATCCTCTACTGCCCCCTTCTCCTTTTACTTTCAGTTTTTCCCAACATCAGGGTCTTTTCCAATAGGTCATCTCTTCGTATGAGGTGGCCAAAGTACTGGAGCTTCAGGTTCAGTATCAGTCCTTCCAATGACAGTCAGGGTTGATTTCCCTTAGGATTGACTGGTTTGATCTCCAACCCAGGGATCGAACCCATGCTTCCTGCTTGGTGGAAGGATTCCTTGCCACTGAGCCACCTGGGAATCCTTATCTGTATAACACCTTGTGCATGTGCTTGGTCACTCAGTCATGTCTGACTCTTTGCAACCCCATGGAGTGTAACCCACCAGGCTCCTCTGTCCATGGGGATTCTCCAGACAAAAATACTGGAGTGGATTGCCATGCCCTCCTCCAGGGGACCTTCCCAATCCAGGGATTGAACCCAGGTCTCCTGCATTGCAGGCGGACTCTTTACTGTCTGAGCCATGAGGGAAGCCCATACAACACCCTAAACAAAGTTAATTTGAAATAAGTCCATTCTCTTCTTCTTAGATTCTGTGACTCTTAATCTATAAGCAAACTAACTTCTCCAATTTCCTCATCTACAAAATGGAAATTATAATAGTGTCTATCCTATTAGGCTTGTTGTGAGGTTTGCATGAGAAAATGTTTGCAAAGAGCTTAGCATAATGACTGGCACTTAGGAAGTGCTCCAAGAATGTAGGTTTAGAAAAGAAAGGACAAGAGAAGCTGCTGTGCTTCAATCAGATCATTCTCTGCAATTCTATTTTAGGCACTGTGGGCTCCCCAGTGTGTATACATGAACGATGTTAATGCAGAGTTAGCAAATGATGATGGTGATGATGATTGCAGTAACCAGGCTCTATTCAAAATGCTTTATCCGTGTTAACACATTTAATTTTCATACCAACTCTGTGAGACAGATAAAATTATCATCCCTATTCTTATAGATGAGGAATCTGAGACACAGAGAGGTTAAGTGAATTGCCTTATGCCCCAGCTAGTAAAGATCACCCTCTATTTGGAAACCAGAACTGACCCTGAAGTATCTGAAAAACAAACAAACAAACCAGCAAAAAACCTGAAAATTACTCCTCTATTAGCCTCTTTGGTTTTTCAAGGATGCTCAGAAAGTTGAATAACTAAATGATGCATAATTCTCAATCACCCACTCCCCAAATTCCTCACCTATGTCTAGCAGTTTCTTGCCACCTGGTGTTAATGAACATGCCAAAGAAAATCTCAACATTTGTCTAATGACGTTAACTAATGCTGCCCCCTGCATGGTGATTATGAGTGGAGCTGTGCTGTGGCTTCAGCAAGCAGGTGGTGGAAGTTCTTAATGAAAATTGCATACAGATTATAGCATTTTGGTATATTTTAGGATGAAATTCACTAAGGGTTCAAAACCTTTTCCAATTTCCTTACCACTAACAGGAGGGCTTGATGTAAAGAACTAGAAGCATGGGAAGAACTAAATATAAATCACATTAGAGCTACCCCCATGGTAGAGAAATGACTCAGAATGATAATGAATAAAGTTTCTGTGGTGCTTTTCATGAAAGGAACTGACAGCAGGCAAAATATGGACTCAGAAGGCCAATTCTGACTAAAGAGTACTGGCATAGATTGAGACTTTCTATTGAGGAATGGGAAGTTTGCTAAGAATTATGAACTATATACACCAAGTTGCATGTGTAAGTGAATAAATGAACTCGAAGGATTGGATGTGGTTAAGAAAGATAAAGGAAATGATGAATTCCTTTCCATAACAAGAGGTGAAATTTATTTATGCTAATGCTGGAAGGTGAAGTATTGAAAAATGGCTCAATAACAATAGAACAACTTATGGTTATTCCAGAGAAATAGATTGGAGAGAAAAATTCTTCTTATTCTCTTTTGCTGGGTATACTTCATAAAGTCATGCTAAAATGTTCATTTTTTCCACCTCTAACTGCAATAAGTATATTCAGATATAATTAAGTATATATTTGCTAAATAGGAAAATAAGACAAGCAGAAAAGGTAAAAAACCCATCTCATCATTTTCAGGACAATTTTCCAGGGTTAAGAAGAAAATTTGCTTTGTAGTAATTTTAAAAGCCTTTAGACTTTTGTATTTAGTCATTTCTGGTTTGTTTTTCTAATTTTTTTCTACTAATTCAATTGCTTGAGAGGAAATAATCTGTATTCAAAATCCCAAATTCTTAGTAATTTCATTCAAACACTACAATTTGTTAGTCAGCATATCCACTTTTCATTTAGATTTCAAAGTTTGTTTTTAACCATAGATAGTCCAATATTTTCCTGTTTGGTTTTCCCTAGAACTGGTTCAACCTATATTTCTCATTTCCCAAAATGACAGTGAGTTCAATGGTGACATGTTTATCAGTGAGGATGGGCTTCAAATGTGTGCAAATTAAGTCCAACTGTCCTAACTCTCCAGTGGGAGGACTATTTAAAGTATTTCAGTATTGATGTATTATTTTTCTGTTTACAATTGGAACTTCTTTTAATGACAAATACTAATTTCTGATAGTTTGAGCTTATCTAAGAGACATCACTGGCTCTAAGGACGCTGAAGTGCTCCTTGTTTTCTTACTTACTCATCACTGAACAAGGCTGTCTTTTCACTTGAAGCAAGAAGACTGAATTCCTACACCAGTATTATATGCTCACAAATACCATTATGAGCATGCACACACAGGGGGCCCATGCTATTCTTAATTATTCATGCTAGTAGAAAGGAGACCAAGACAATACAGAGCTATACACAATCCAAAAACCTTATACATTCCAGTTTAGAAAGTCCTGCTTGACTTTCATCTGGAGATGGAAAACTTACCAAAGTGATACATGAAGTAAGTATTTATTAGGCATCTGCTGTTTAAAGCATTCTAAGTACCAGGGGACATTACAGGGTATAAAAGGAATACCTGGTAAGTGATTTGCTGAGAGATTAATCAACAGGAGGGAAAACAGCACAGTGGTGATGCTCTCTTGAGAAGGCAGGGCAATAAAGGATCAATTCATAGGAAGTAACTGCCAAATCCTAGTTATGAGGCAGTGAAAACCAGAGCTCACTTCTCGGGTGAAATTTATCTCTGCTCCAGAATTGAAGGGCACATTGGCTATAGTTTTCAAGAACGGAAATGTATTCTAGAACCCCAGAAAATGACAGAGAGGAAAGACCAAATAAAGTCACCACCTTCTGGCTGCAGGATGAGTTGTGGTAAGTGACTTGTCTAATGTAAAATGTGTCAACAGCAGAACAGAGCCGAAAATTTCTGTTTCATGAACCCTCAGTGAGTGGAGAAATGGTGTCCTGGTATTCTATCACTGGATTAAATTCCATTTCTCCACAGAACAGTTTTAATAGTTACTGCGACTATGGCCACAGCAGACACAACAGGTTAAATCCGTTTCATCAGCTCCGTTGACTTTACTGGGGTGGAAAAACCACACACCAAGCCAGCCAGTGTCCAAGTCACCTTGAAAAACGTGTTCCTCATCACACACACCCCACATATTTTGTCATCGTGGCCATATAGCTAGAATGCACCAGTATGATAGTACCAGTTGTTAGAATAGTAAAACATTTGTATTCTAGTTGGTAAGATTGCATCTCTGATAGACCCTTCATATGCCTGACAACCACAAGAGCCACCCAGACTTCTCAAAGAGTCTCCATAATCTAGTAACTGAAGGAGACACAGTCAGGCCCCTTGAGGACCCTGCTTCATTCTGATTGGTCAGCGCTTGGGCCAGCCTTTATTCTGATTGGTCAATACCAATAGTGTGCCAGTGGTTATTACTCCTACCTTTCACTTCCATGTTGTTCACGCTATTCCCTCTGCCTTGAATGCTTTTTCTTCACCGGTTCACATTTTCTCTCATGTCTGTCGCAGGGAACTGGATTATACAATTTGTGTGGTGGTAGAACTGTATCTATTAGGCTGCTGTCTTCACAGCCAAGACTGGAGCTTCAAGCAGGCAAGAAGGCTGGCACCCCAAAACAGAGAAGGGCTGAAACCCTGTATGCTCTTGCCTTTCGCTTGGGTGATGAGAGTATCCTTCCAAAGTCAAAGCCTTTTATCACAGAGCTAGACATACACACCAATGACAGAAGTCAGAATAAGCTAAAGGAGTACGAAGGGGAAGGTAGAGATGCTGCAGGCCCAGCTGCTGCTTCCCACCAACAAGGTGAGTTAGTTGATCAGCATCAACATGTATGCACCACAGGCTGGCTGCTGCTTCCCTTCTGCCTGCAGCAAGAATCTCCTTCGTGGCCCATTCTAAATAAACATGCAGAAAGGGAATTCTGGGGGATATAGTCAGCGTGGCCATGGTGACCCATTGAAAAGCTATCACACCTTGGTATGAAGGCTAAAGTGCCTTCCCCTCCCTGTTTCATCCTGTTCTCATCTGGTCAGGCTGGAAGTCTTCATTCCCCCCTTTGAGTTCCCAAAGCCTTCTAAACAAAACCACATGGTAGCATTTAGCATGCCACTTGCCTTTTAATTTTTAAAGTCTGCTCATTGTAGCCCCACCACTGTAAGGATGGTAAGCTCCTTCCAGTTAGGATCTGAAGGTCATTACACTGCCTAACACACGATGAATGGTTCATGAAGGTTCATGGAATGAATGAGGGAATTGTTGAATGAATAATGAACTGACTGATGTAACACAGAGAAGCAATGGGAAGCAAGATTCAAGGGTAGTGTGGTTCACTAACTATACAACAAATCATCTCCAAAGCTTAGCATCTTGAAAAAATTTATTAGTTCTCAGGTTCTGAAGGTCCTGAATCTGGGAGCAGCTTCATGGGTCGTGCTGGCTCAGGGTATCTTGTGTGAAGTCACAGTCAAACTATGGGTTGGGACTGTAGCCTTTGAACAGGCTGCAGGATCAGCCTCCAATCTCACAAACGTGAGTTGTTGTTCAGTCGCTCAGTCTTGTCCGACTCTTTGCAACCCCACAGACTGCAGCATGCCAGGCTTTCCTGTCCTTTACCATCTCCCAGAGCTTGCTCAAACTCGTGTCCATTGAGTTGGTGAAGCCGTCCAACCATCTCATCCTCTGTTGTCCCCTTCTCCTCCTGCCTTCAGTCATCTGTCACATGGAACTTTCTATTGGGCATAACATGGCAGCTTCTCCCAAAGCGAGGGATTCTGAAGAGAGAGGGGCAATACCACATTGCCCTTCTGACCTGCCCTCTGAGTCATACACTGTGTTTTTCACCTTGTCGTCTTAGTTAGAAGTGAGTCACCCTCTAGGAGGAGGGGATTTCACAGAGCATGAATCCCATGAAGCTGCCTCACAGGTGGGAGGGAGCAAGGCTTTGGGCAGGGGGCCTTGACACAGAGTTCTTTAGCTGACTTCAGAATTCAATTCACTTCCCACTATGTAAGTGTCTAGAGTCATGTTCTTTCTCTTCTTTTTTATTCTTTGTGTGTGTGTTTGTGTGTGTGTGTGAAGTCTACTCACCGAAAACAAGCTTTTATTGTCAAGTCAAAAATTGGATTTTGTGGAAACACTTTAGAAGAAGAACAGGAGAGGGAAACCAATTTGGAGCTAACCTTTCTTTACCAAAATTATTTCCTCTGTTGCAGTCAGCTTTATTTTGCCCTCTAGAAAATGCTGGTAAAAAAAAAAAGTAAACAGCAGTTCTGATTTCACACACACACATATGCATATGTATGCACACAATCCTGAGTTTGTATCACCAAAACAGATATTGTAACCTAGTCTGGGGAGTTTAGACTAGCTTTACATGGTTGGACAGTAATAATAGATATATTTGTTCAGCAGCTACTATAGCCAATAATAGTTTATTGAGCATGTACTAAGCACTAGGCACTATGCTAAGGGCTTTCCATATGTTATCACATTTAATTCTGAAACAACGCTGTGGGGTAGGTACTACTATTTCTCCCATTTTTTTTTTAAAGATGAATATAATGAAGCTTAGAGGAATTGCATGAGTTAGAGAGACACTTAAAGAAATTACTTATATAAACTCACACCTGAGAGCTGGTGCTAGGACCAGCACTCTACATTCTTAAATGCATCATTTCACAACTGTCATCATCCTTCTGGGGGACATGCTAGGTGCTAGAGTCGGTGCCTATATTCATTGTTCATTCTTCTCTATTACCCTTTGAAGTAAATATTATTATCCCCCTTTTATGGAAGAGAAACAAAAGTTCACAGAAGTCATTGCTTGCTTTAGCCCACATAGTTAATAGAAGAGCAGCCTAGGATTCAAGCCCCACAACTATCTGAATCAAAGGTCCATGTTCCTTCTACTACGTTTATTGCTTTCTAGCTCAGGGGTTTCCAAGCTGCATATCATAACCTATTAGCATATAGTGAGGTCAAGTAATTGTGTCCTAACCAGCCCTTTAGACACTGGAGTAGAATAGAATATAACAGAAGAGAAGATAACTGAACAGAAAATATCCATATGCATCACACATAGTGATGGTGAGGCACTGCTTAGTGAAAGTTTTATTTCAATTATGTGTATCAGCATGATGTGTGATCACACATGTGTGCATGTGCACATGTGTGTATATATTAAAATGTAAAATGCATTTCTTACTCTCATTGCCAAGAAAAGCATTTGAAAGCCTCTGCCTGAGCCACTCCATCTGCTCTTAAGGTCACAGCCAACAGTGTTCAGGCTTTAATGATAGTTTACCTACACCGTACACACTTTCTTCTGACCTTAAACCACTCAGACAAGGGTGGTCATAAAGATCAACTTCCTAGTGTCCTTTCTACTAAATAATTAAAGAAAACCATATGCAACTGACTAGCAATGTGTGACTTTTGCCAAGTTACTAACCCTGTCTAAAGGCAGCCTCCCTGAATTTTACTTTCTCCATCTTTTAAGTACCATAATTATGTGCTCATTTATGTTGCAAGGATTGACTGAGATCATGTGAACGTCTCAACACACATGTGCCCAAAACAACCATTAAATAAGTACTAGCAATTATTAAGTTATCTACAGACAGTCGCTAACAACTTATGATGGTAGAAACCATATTTTGAACTTCCAAGTTTGATCTTTTCCCCAGACTGCGTGTGATACTCTTGTGCTCGGCAGCAGCTGAACCACAGCTCCCAACCAGTCACGCCATCACAAGGATGAATGACACAAACACAACCATTCTGTTTTTCACCTTCAGCACAGTATCCAAGAAATTACATGAGATATTCAACACTTTATTATGAAATAGGCTTTGTGAGAGATGATTTTGCCCAACTGTAGGCTAATGTAAGTGTGTTAAGCAGGTTTAAGGCTAGGCTAAGCTCTGATGTTCAGTAGGTTAAGTACTAAGTGAATTTGGGGGTATTTAATGACATTTTCAACTTACAGTGAATTTCTTGGGACATAATCCCATCGCAACTAGAGAAAGACCTATACATAGACTGGAGGGGTCTTAATTGAGAGTCTCACTTTCAAGGAAATAAAAGGATAAGGAGGGAAATGTACTTTTTCCTAGCTTTGAATCCTCCAGCCTCATGAAAACATAAATTAAGTAGGTCTGCAATGGCCCAATTTATTTATCCAACACCTATAGAATGTCTACTATGCAAAGATGGGCTAATCAGCAATGACATACCAAGAGTTTTTAGGGTCAGATCCAAATTTACAGATGCTTCCTAAAGTTGGGGTTTATTAGAAAAGCAGAGTGATAAATCACACTGACACCTCATTTTATGATTTTAGACAAGAGTGATCATCACTTAACTCTTACACATAAGCTCTGTCAAATGAACTTCAGCGATAATAGCCTCATTTTTTTTAAAGCCTTATCCACCTGGCATTCAATTGATTGAATCTGAGGTCCTCACTTTCCATTTTTACAGCTTGGTTCCTTCTCTCCACATGTCACAATTGGGAGGATTGATTTTCTTTGTACACTGTCTTTTCTTCTTTCCAATTCCCAGCTCCCTATTTTTCTTTTCTACCCCTGCTGTCCATCATTGATTCTCTTCCTGTGTTCTGTCTGCTATCTCTAGCCCTAAGCTAAGGGACCCAGCTCTTCTCTCCTATACACATTTATAATGAGAGGTGGATTAGCAAGAAATAAAATTATGGTTCTTAGCGGGGGAAGCCACCCTATCCCAAGAAACTGATTTCTAATTCTTTGCCACACATCTTTGCTTTGAGAGGCAGAGAGTTTGCCAGAGGAAAATTGCCTTTCCATACCTAAGGTGTGTGTGTACGACTTAACATTCCTTCCCAAAGGGTCAAGTACAAAAGCAGGGCCTCAAAACTGTTGGTTGACTTTAATTGAACATAAAAATGATGACACTTTAGCCTGGATTTACTATTTGAGTCAAAAGCAATTGTTTTTACATTTGTGTGCCCCTTAAAACTTCAAAGTATTTTTGCACACATTTTCTTTTATTTCACACACTTATGCTTCCACTGCTTCATAAAACCAATGAGAACAAGAATTGTGTGAAGTTATAAGAATTCTGCAAAGTAGACAGAATTTTATCCTCATTTTCTAAGATAAGGAAAATGAGTCTCAGAGATACTGTGTTTTACCCCAATGTCACTTAGCTCTTCAAGAACAAAGTTAACGCTGGTGTCTGAGTCTCATTTTAGCCACCGCATGTCGATCAGTGCCTGAGGCCCAAACACATCTGATGGCCAGTACACCATGGCTTGGTTCCAACTGCACCACGTCTGTTGGACATCATTTTCCTGGTCTTTGAAGCCTTCTAGCTCTGGAGCTCAGCCCAAAGGAACCCCACTGTGGCAGAGAAACGGAACCTCTGGATAGACTCTTCCAAAAGAGCTTTGCTAATGTGGATAATTGGACAATGTCCCTTGTGAATGCTTGTCAGCAGGATCATCACATTTCACTGGGGTTGAAGGGACTCAGCTCTGGAATTCTATACAGTTAAAGCACCTGGATCCTGGTCTTCTAATGGCTTGGAGAGAACCCCAAAGGTCTGCCCTTGAGCCTAGTGGGCCTCCAGGAAAGATGTCCCTCCCACCAGGATGTACTTACTATCAGGCATTCAGTCATGACAATGCCCTCAGGAGCGCTGTACCATGCCCCTCTTCCTTCAGTTATGGGAAGTACTCCCCAGAAGCCAGTGTTTCCAGGGTGCAAGTATCAGAACTTTGCCAAGGTAGACTGGGGAGACACCAGTATGCCCTCCCCTGCCAGGACCCTATAGCATTGATAACGTGGATAGGAGGTAAAGGCTAGAGCTACACATGTTATCATGAGTTCTCTGATCATAAAGCAGATCAGGGAAAGCACTCAGCATTTTGAACAACAGGCAGGGCTGAGAGGTGCTGGCTGTAAACCCCAAAAGGATCTTCCCACAGAGGGTGATAAGTACCTTCAAGTGGCAAAAGTGTTAGTGTGAGTCACTCAGTCATGTCCGACACTTTGCGACCCCATGGACTGTAGCCCAATAGTCTCTTCTGTTTATGGAGTTCTCCAGGCAAGAATCCTAGAGTGGGTTGCCATGCCCTCCTCCAGGGGATCTTCCCAACCCAGGGATCGAACCTGGGTCTCCCACATTACAGGCAGATTCTTTACCATCTGAGCCACCAGGGAAGCCCAAGTGGCAAAATCATGCCACAAACTAAAGTTACACAGTGAAGGAAAAACAAAATAGAGACAGTCTGCATGCCAGACCACCCCTAGAAGCACCCCTCACCCATCCTCTAAGCAGAAACCCAGAGGCTTGTTATATTTCTGTTCTTCCACAGACTTCCTCGGCCCAAGCCCAGTGTCATGGATGGTGCAAGCAGGCATAAGGACAGAAACTCAGATACATGGAGCTTCTTTGAGCAAGAATACTCCAGGCCTAAAAAGAAGCTCTCTCCAATGGAGTTGCTCCAGATCTAGGCCACCTGAGTGGCTGAGGATCCAGCAACATTCAAGTCACCCAATATGGACAACCTAGTGATAGAAGGAACAGTTGCTTCAGACCAGTAATCTCATACTAGAATATGCTCATGTCAACTGGGTTCTAGAGCTCTTTCTATTCCAGGGACTCTGGGTAGAGGGTGTCTTGTTTCCCTTTACCTTACCATAGGAAAGGTTTTGTATTTAGGGGTTTAAGTTGTTAAACTGAAGGTGGAGCTGGAGATAAACTTGGCTCTTGAGAAACACTAGAGCAAAGCTTGTCATTTTGTACTGCTTTAATTTATAGTCAGTCTAAATCATATTAACCAGTGATGTGTGAGAGACCTTTTCATACTGTTCATGGGGTTCTCAAGGCAAGAATATTGAAGTGGTTTGCCATTCCCTTCTCCAGTGGACCACATTTTGTCAGAATTCTCCACCATGACCCGTCCGTCTTGGGTGGCCCTACACGGCATGGCTCATAGTTTCATTGAGTTAGACAACGCTGGGGTCCATGTGATTAGATTGGTTAGTTTTCTGTGATTGTGGTTTTCAGTTTCTCTGCCCTCTGATGGAGAAGGATAAGAGGCTTATGGAAGCTTCCTGGTGGGAGAGACTGACTGAGGGGGAAATGGTCTTGTTCTGATTGGCGGGGCCTGCTCAGTAAATCGTTAATCCAATTTTCTGTTGATGGGTGGAGCTGTGTTCCCTCCCTACTATTGGAAGTGAGGAAGTGGAGTGAGGTGAAGTCACTCAGTTCTGTCCGACTCTTTGCGACCCCATGGACTGTGGCCTACCAGGCTCCTCCATCCATGGGATTCTCCAGGCTAGAGTACTGGAGTGGTTATGGTGGAGGGAAATGAAGATAACGGTGACCTCCCTCAAACGATCCCATGCATGCACTGCTACACTCAGTGCCCCCAGCCCTGCAACAGGCCACCGCCGACCCACGCCTCCCCCGGAGACTCCTGGGCACCCACAGGCAAGTCTGGGCAGTCTCCTGAGGAGTCACTGCTCCTTTCTCCTGGGTCCTGGTGCACAAGGTTCTGTTTGTGCCCTCCAAGAGTCTATTTCCCAGTAATGCGTAAGTTCTGGCAGCTCTATGGTGGGGTTAATGGTGACCTCCTCCAAGAGGGCTTATGCCATGCCCAAGTCAGCTGCACCCAGAGCCTCTGTCCCTGTGGGAGACCATGGCCAACCTGTACCTCCACAGGAGACGCTCAAACACAATTCTGTCTCAGTCTCTGTGGGGCCCCTGGGCCCTGGTGTGCACAAGATTTGTTTGAGCCCTCTGAGCAACCGTGACAGGAATGGGGTTTGATTCTAAACATGAATTCGCCCCTCCTATCATCTTGCTGGGGCTTCTCCTTTGCCCTTGGACGTGGGGTATCTCCGCATGGCTGGTCCAGTGAAGCGCAGCTGCTGCTCCTGACCTTGGATGTGGGGTTTCTCATTCCCAATTTCACATCCTACTAATTTTCCCTCTTCTTCAGCCAGAGACCTTGAACAGCTTCAACAGGATGAATATGAATTCATTGATCAGAAGTTTTGATCGAAAAAGCAAGGGAGTTCCAGAAAAACATCTATTTCTGCTTTATTGACTATGTCAAAGCCTTTGACTATGTGAATCACAATAAACTGTGGAAAATTCTGAAAGAGATGAGAATACCAGACCACCTGACCTGCCTCTTGAGAAATCTGTATGCAGGTCCAGAAGCAACAGTTAGAACTGGACATGGAACAACAGACTGGTTCCAATTAGGAAAAGGAGTACGTCAAGGCTGTATATTGTCACACTGCTTATTTAACTTATATGCAGAGTACATCATGAGAAACGCTGGGCTGGAGGAAGCACAAGCTGGAATCAAGATTGCCGGGAGAAATATCAATAACCTCAGATATGCAGATGACACCACCTTTATGGCAGAAAGTGAAGAAGAACTAAAGAGCCTCTTGATGAATGTGAAAGAGGAGAGTGAAAAAGTTGGCTTAAAGCTCGACATTCAGAAAACAAAGATCATGGCATCCGGTTCCATCACTTCATGGCAAATAGATGGGGAAACAGTGTCAGACTTTATTTTTTGGGGCTCCAGAATCACTGCAGATGGTTAGTGCAGCCATGAAATTAAAAGACACTTACTCCTTGGGAGAAAAGTTATGACCAATCTAGACAGCATATTAAAAAGCAGAGATGTTACTTTGCCAACAAAGGTCCATCTAGTCAAGGCTACGGTTTTTCCGGTAGTCATGTATGGATGTGAGAGTTGAACTATAAAGAAAGCTGAGCACAGAAGAATTTATGCTTTTGAACTATGGTGTTAGAGAAGACTCTTGAGAGTCCCTTGGAAAAGGAGATCCAACCAGTCAATCCTAAAGGAAATCAGTCCTGAATATTCATTGGAAGAACTGATGCTGAAGCTGAAACTCCAATACTTTGGCCACCTGATGTGAAGAGCTGACTCATTTGAAAGACCCTGATGCTGGGAAAGATTGAAGGCAGGAGGAGAAGGGGACGACAGAGGATGAGATGGTTGGATGACATCACCGACTCAATGGACATAAGTTTGAGTAAACTCCAGGAGTTGGTGATGGACAGGGAGGCCTGGCTGCTGCAGTCCGTGGGATCACAAAGAGTCAGACATGACTGAGAGACTGAACTGAACTGATGAGAGATCTTGTTACCTGGTTTTTTAATCACTCACACTAAAACACTTTGTTGCTTATGAGGTAAATGATATTTGTGTTGTTTCAAAACGCAGGACCACTGGCACTGCCCCTAAAAAGCATTGTCAAAGAGTTGAGTAGAGATGTTTTCTGAGTAGTTTAGACAATGTTGGTCCTCTTGAACCTATGCTGGTACTATGTACTCTGGTCTTGTCAGGTGGGGACACCTAAGATCTGATTGAAATCTAGGTATAACTGAAAATCAGACGTGGAAGGCATTGCTTTGCTGAAATTCAACTCTCCCTGCCCTTTTAGCAGACCTACTGCATCACGTTCCTTGGACTACAGCCAGTTTTACTGGAGTACCTCTTGGCCAGTGCTGTTAAAAGGAATCTCCTTTGTGTGTGTCTTACAGAGCAAGCACTTGTCTTACATATCATTTTTTGCACTTTAAAGTGAGATTAATTCCAATTTGCTTAAGAGCTTTGTAAAGGAGAAGATTCAGTGTACTAGTTTGGTATGGATAAAATGATGCTAACCTTTTTAAAAGTAAAGAGGGCAATTACAGTCAGATTATAGTTTTGAAGTTCATGTGAAGTTAATGTCACCCTATTTTGGTTTCCTTGTTTGGCCCAGGAGTTGATTTTTTTTTCTTCTGGATGATGGATGAAATTAAGGTTTTTCTATGTGAAAGCATTTTTTTCCTCAAAATGAGCCTCATATGTTTATACATATATATTCACCTTATTAAGGGAAGGAAATAGGAAAAAGCTTTTTATTTCTCACCATATCTTATCATTAAGACTATGTCCTTGTTAAGACTCACTGTCTCAAACATTGTCTTAAATGCTGTAGTTTGTTGGATAGCATCCTGTCCTCATAAGCAACTGACCTTTTCTTAGAGACCCTAGAGACTAAAATTATCAGAAAATTTAATTTGTATATTCTGTTATACTTGTATCTCTTATTCATTATGATAATAAAATCCTTAAAAAAAAAAAAAGGTGGTGGGAGAGAACCTGAGACTTTCTACTCCTATTTCAGTTTTTTTATTTATTCATTCTACCACATCTTCTACAAGAAAATGAAACACTGTTGAAACTTCATATCACTCCAACATGATTATCATCTTCATATTACAGATGAGCAGTTTTACATCTTTAAATCTAAGACACCATTAATTAGAAAGACAATTATTTTATACACCATTCCACAAAATATAATGCAGTCAACTAAACTATGATATATCATTAATCATGGGACACACCTTGATTTCAGAGATAACAAAATGTGGAGCTCTATGTGTCTTAGAATTGGTGAAAGAGATTAACTGAATAAGTTACTTACACTTCAGTTTGCTAATTTATAGAGTGTTCAGTTCAGTTCAGTTCAATCTCTCAGTCTTGTCCGATTCTTCGCGACCCCATGAACTAACTGCAGCATGCCAGGCCTCCCTGTCCATCACCAACTCCTGGAGCCCACCCAAACTCATGTCCATTGAGTCAGTGATGCCATCCAACCATCTCATTCTCTGTCGTCTCCTTCTCCTCCTGCCCTCGATCTTTCCCAGCATCAGGGTCTTTTCCAATGAGTCAGTTCTTTGCATCAGGTAGCTAAAGTATTGGAGTTTCAGCTTCAGCATCAGACCCTCCAATGAACACCCAGGATTGATCTCCTTTAGGATGGACTGGTTGGATCTCCTTGTAGTCCAACGGACTCTCAAGAGTCTTCTCCAACACCACAGTTGGAGCATCAATTCTTCAGCGCTCTGCTTTCTTTATAGTTCAACTCTCATATCCATACATGACTACTGGAAAAACCATAGCCTTGACTAGATGGACCTCTGTCGGAAAAGTAATGTCTCTGCTTTTTAATATGCTGTCTAGGTTAGTCATAACTTTCCTTCCAAGGAGTAAGTGTCTTTAATTTCATGGCTGCAATCACCATCTGCAGTGATTTTGGAGCCCAAAAAATTATAGTCTGACACTGTTTCCACTGTTTCCCCATCTATTTGCCATGAGGTGATGGGACCAGATGCCATGATCTTAGTTTTCTGAATGTTGAGCTTTAAGCCAACTTTTTCAGTCTCCTCTTTCACTTTCATCAAGAGGCTCTTTAGTTCCTCTTCATTTTCTGACATAAGGGTGGTGTCATCTGCATATCTGAGGTTATTGATATTTCTCCCGGCAATCTTGATTCCAGCTTGTGCTTCCTCCAGCCAAGCATTTCTCATGATGTACTCTGCATATAAGTTAAATAAGCAGGGCGACAATATACAGCCTTGACATACTCCTTTTCCTAACTGGAACCAGTCTGTTGTTCCATGTCCAGTTCTAACTGTTGCTTCCTGATCTGCATACAGGTTTTTCAAGAGGCAGGTCAGGTGGTCCAGTATTCCCAACTCTTTCAGAATTTTCCACAGTTTATTGTGATCCACACAGTCGAAGGCTTTGACATAGTCAATAAAGCAGAAACAGATGTTTTTCTGGAACTCTCTTGCTTTTTCGATGTTCCAGCGGATTTTGGCAATTTGATCTCTGGTTCCTCTGCCTTTTCTAAAACCAGCTTGAACATCTGGAGGTTCACAGTTCATGTATTGCTGAAGTATACAGTTAACTTATGGGACTGTTGTATGTAACTAGTTCCAAATTTTGCTTCTTTCAGACATGGTCTAAAGAAGAGAACTTCTGACAAAAAAAATAGCTCTGCATCTTATAGGAAGAGGTTTCCTCATAGAATGAGGATTCCCAGAGATGGATGTCATATTCAGTACAGGATTCTGTTTCATTACTTCCTTCAGAGAAGGGACTGGAAAACCCAGGGAAGTATTTCAATATTCTTAGAACCAGACACAAACAAAGTGAACTTTCTAGAATCCCCAAATAGAGAGTGAGGAGATCTGGTAGAAAAAGCTGTTTTATCAGCTAATGCATGCATAGTCCTGCTGAAGTTGCAAAATCAATGATTTCCAATCCTTCTTGGGAGAACATATACATCCTTTTGTCTTGCACAGCACATATTTGTGCCTATTTTCCCAAAATTACTAACATTTTTATCAATGGAAAAGAACTTAGAATAGCCAAGACAATTTTGTAAAAGAACTAGACTGGAGGATATTCACAATCTAACTTCCAGATTTATCATAAAGCTGAAAATACTGAGATATTGACTTAAGAATATATAAATCTGTAATCCCAAAATACTTTATTTATGATCAGTTGACTGTATACCAAGAAGTCAATGTGATTCAATGGAAAAGGATAGCTTTTACAAATTGTGCTGGATACTGAGCCAGGGGAGAAAATGAGTCTTGATCCTTAACTCACAAGTCACACAAAAATGAACTCAAACTGTGTCATAGATCTAAATATAAGAACTAAGACTATAAAAGATTCCAGAGGAAAATTTAAGGGGGAAATCTTTATGACATTTAGTTAAGCAAAGAATTCTTAGGACACACAAAAAATCAAAGCCATAAGAAAAAAATGGTAAATTGGACTTGATAAAATTCAAAAACATTCTCCCATCAAAAGACACTGTCAAGAAAATGAAAAAAAAAATCACAAATTTGAAAAGAAAAATTCAGAACATATAAAGAATACTGACAACTTAAGGAAAAATAATCCCACAATTTTAAAGAAATGAATGGAAGATTAAGACAATTCCCCAAAAGTCATACAAATGAATTCCCACTATGGTCAAGCATCTCCATAAGGAACTGGTACTTCCTGGTGATAGTCATCAAATGCCTCATGGAGGGGGCCTTTGCATGCTATTCAGCAATGGATGAGCCTGGTCAGGAACTGAGCTGGAGACCACCATCCCAGCTACACAGTTAGACTTTGCTGTAGAATACAGATTTCCTGTGGTCACCAAGTGTCTCCACTATGCAAAAACCTTGCTGATCCTAGACAGATATAATAATCACAACCTCATAATCCTCAGGAGGTTTCAGTATTTTTCACTTCCTCTTTCTACGGTGTGTAAATTTTCCAAGCTAGTAATCAAGAAACACCACTTTAGCCACAACCTGATAATGAGATCTA
This sequence comes from Cervus canadensis, assembly GCF_019320065.1. Taxonomy (NCBI): domain Eukaryota; kingdom Metazoa; phylum Chordata; class Mammalia; order Artiodactyla; family Cervidae; genus Cervus; species Cervus canadensis. The sequence goes on along the minus strand of NC_057399.1, from coordinate 46,917,293 downwards.
AACTTGATAGATAATTCCCATCTCTATGCCACCCGCTTCCATCTGTTCCACTAAAATATAGGCTTCATGAAGGTGGAATTTTTTGCCAGGTTTCTTCACTGAAGCATGCCCAAGCACCTCGAAAAAATACCTGACACATAGAATGTGCTCAATAAATACTTGCTGAATGTAAACACATTTTCTTGTAAGATCATCCTGAAAGACCCAAGATATATTACTGTTATAATTGTAAGAACTGACACAGTTTCTGCTGCTGCTGCTGAGTCACTTCAGTCGTGTCCAACTCTGTGGGACCCCATAGATGGTAGCCCACCAGGCTCCCCGTCCCTGGAATTCTCCAGGCAAGAATACTGGAGTGGGTTGCCATTGCCTTCTCCGGACACAGATTCTACCCTTCTCCAAATCCTCACAGAGATCATTATAATGGTAGATGAATTTAAGATGTTGGTTTGACATCTTTATCAGGGACCAAATTGTTCAAAGCAAGATAGCAATTAACTTTTTGTAATAATAATAAGTCTGTACATAGCTTTACACTAACTTACTTGCATATATTCACTGATATAATACTCATAATAACCTTGTGAGGGAGGTATTAATATCCCCAATTTACAGATGAGAAAAGTAAGTCAGACTTCCTGTAGTTTTCCCTAAGTAACGCAGCTGAGTTAAGCCACAGATTTGGATTTGAACTCAGGATCTGGCTCCAGAATCTATGCTTTTAGCCACATAATCATGCTTCTCAACTTTAATACAAACTGTCAAGGGTTTTTTTTTTTTAATGTATAATTCAGCAGGACTGAGATGGCACCCAAGATTCTGCATTTTTAATAAGCTCCTAGGTGCTGCTGAGGATCTAAGGACAACACTTGGATCAGCAAGGCGCTACACTGAACCCCCTCTCTTGTGAACAGTCAAGTAAGCATGCAGTCTAGAGGTACAGGCTCATTCCGTACCACAAAGTGGTCTAAGGACGATGGTACTTTCTTTCTGTTCACCATCCACGAGGGATTACCCTCATCTACTTGTTCTGAAATAACCCCCCATCAACACAGCCACGTTCCAGTCTTTGCAAAGAGAGAAAAAAAGCAGAGAGCAAGCAGCTTCCTTTTGAGAGCATGACCAGAAGTCACCCATCACTCCTGCACACTGCTCATGAGTCAGACTTGGTCATGAAGTCACACCAAAGCTGTAAGGAAGGTGAGGAAACATAGTTTCCAATCGGACCAACACCTAGCTAAAACTCAAGAGGTTCTATCACTGAAATAAAAAAGTCTTTTAATGGATTAAAGTAGATTGGTGGGCTTCCCCAATGGCTCAAGCAGTAAGTAATTTGCCTGCAATGCAAGAGATTCAGAAGATGAGGATTCAGTCCCCAGGCCAGGAAGAACCCCTGGAGAAGGAAATGGCAACTCACTCCAGTATTCTTGCATGGAGAATCCCATGGACAGAGGAGTCTGGTGGGCTACAGTCCATGGGGTCACAAGGTCAGACACGACTAAACACACACGCATCTCCAGATCGGTGAGACAACTTACAGTTCCTGCCACAGTAGATTGAAAAGCCTTTGATTTTCATCACATCTTATCATCTTTCTTCTAAGGGTGAACCAATACAGTATCTCTCCCTTCCCTCCATTTTCTGCTGACCTGCACAGTTGTTCCTTTGGGTCTAGAAAAACCCACTTCACCTCTAAGTCATCTCCGTTAATTTGATCCTCCAAAAATCTGATTAAATGGAAAAGAGGGAATTCATTCATGCACGGACTAAAAATAGTACCTTAGGATGAATAAAATATAAGAATTTTAAATATCCGAGTTCCCCCTCTCACATCTTTCTTTAGTCACATTTTGTCAGTGGCCCATCTCCTCTCAATCTCTCCATGATCCTTAAGGAAATTCAATGAAGTTGGAAATATGGCCCTTGAATTATTTGATTAATTTTCCCTCTTTCTCTAACTGAAAATGTTGATAACTCATTTTTGGTGTTGTATCTCTATTATAGATGGAGTAGTCCCTGAAGAAAATATAGTGAAAGTAATACATTCTAAGTTGATGTGATTTGAATCAAGTTTAGGCAAAGACTGGGAGGCTGCCTTCGTTTTTATTGGAACGTCTCAGCCTAAACCTAGCAACTCGGAGAGATTTGGATTAGGCAGTTCACACAATACACTCACCCCACTAGCAGCCACGGATGAGCTGGCTGGAAGCAAAGAAAGCAGTGCAGATCTGTGGTAGCTGACTACATCCAGTCACTTGTGCAGGTTATAAGAAAGGGTTTACGAGTCTTGCATCTCACCCTGGAAACTGGATCTTTAAGACATTTTATCTTCCAGTTGTGAAACATATTTGAGGCTATTGCACTTTTTACCAGCTTTTGAATTAAGCAAAAAGGCTGAAGATACCCAAAAAAGAAAAAGAGAAGCAAGCTGGGGTGAGGCAGAAAGCATTGTTGTGGCCTGTCACCGCCGTCTATAAACTTTGGGTTTCTGAAACAGGTCAGGCTGAAAAATCTATCAGACAAAACATTTTAAAGTAAATTGAACTAATCTTTTTTTTTCCCCCTTAGTAGTCAAAATGTGGCCTTGCTTTTAGTTGGACCTGAGGGTTATTACTAATAACTGGTTTCCAAAAGATGGCACCTGTCTGTATATTGACAGAGGTTTTAGCGATTGAAGAGGCTTTGGCGGACAGCGTGGCCAATCCATTTGTTTTCCCTTTCTCAATAATCAGTGAGTATCACTGCAGGCTCAGTTGGTCTGGCTGATTGATTGTAAAGACAGCCAAAATGAACAGCTCGACCATCTCACAATCTGATTTCCCTGCCATGTATTGACCCAATCCAAGTTACATATGTTACAGTATTTGCAAAACTGTCACTGTTATAAAACACTTACTGGGTACTCACAATCGACAGGGGCTTTATGAGAACCCATTAAAATTGGAATCCAACTCACCCTGGCCTGTTTGAGCTTTGAGAATTCTTCTGTATGGGAAGAGGGAAGTGGTTGATTAAATATCTACACATTCACACAAACACAGCAGTAACAGCAATGACAAAACAGATAGCTCTTTCTGAGAATTCCCTTGGATGTGATTCACTGGGAAGTAACTGGGAATGAAAGCAGATACGGAATAACCTTTGGGGGTGGGGGTGTGTGTTTGTTTTTGTTGCTTTTAATCTGTCTTTATTTTTAAAAATCTCAGGATGTGTGGAGTGGAGCCCAAACCCCTGGGCCCTTTCTTATCCAAGAAGAGGAGGTGCTGGCCTCTGCTGGTAGAGGTGGGGACTGTTCCTAGCAGGAATTTTCTCATTAACTCAGGAGATGACCTGGTCTGTCTGGAAACTGTCTGCATTTCAGACCCCATGGCTGATTTATGGTTAAAAGCAAAATGGGTTGTTTGAAATCGTGGAGCCAGTGGTTTGCTTTCATTCCTCTTTCAAGTCTTTGGTTGAATTTAGGATAGATCAGAGAGATCTCTCATTGTACTAAATAAAGTCCTAATGATACAGATTGAGCTGCTCAGATGGGACACTATGGGGATGTGGGGAACTCAAGGCCCATTAAATCACTGAGCGCACTTAGCTGAAATTATGATACTCTGGTCATCCGTGGCTAAATGAGGAGCAGAGGTTTAATGAGTGTACCAAGTTAAAAATGAGCCTGTGTCAAGCAGGAATCAGATTCATTAATTAGTACTGCACTTAAACTATTGAGTAGTTTTACTTACCACACTGCTCAGGAAGGGGGAGGCAAGAGAAGCTGGGGAATAAGGATGGCCACCTTTGCTCATGATCAGATATGAGCCACTTAAATGAGGCTTCAGAGAAGGGCAGGGATAGAGAGCAGAGCATTCCAACCAATTTTCTCCACTGACTGAAAATCTAAAATTCTTGCAGCTTTACTTTTGAGACTGACCATCACCCAGAGTGACAACTCTCTCCACTCTCCGTGGAGGGGGTGGGAGGTTTTCCAAGCACGAACAATCCTTGCCTTCTCAAGCCACTTCTAAAGCTACAGCCAGTGTGAATGGGAACCTGGAAGACTCCTTTGGAAAAGACGGACTTTCTTTCTGTCCTAGCCTCAAGGGACATATGGACAAAGCCAGTCTGTTTCTACAGTAATGGGAAGACACCTCCATTTCAATTAGCACCAATTAGTTGAATGCTGAGAACTCAAAATGAGGGCTTTGGAGAAATATCGGTTGCCTCTTTCTGTGAGATCTCTGAGCCTCCATCTCAGTCTCTTTGAGCCTCCTTTTCTTCATCTCCAAAATAAGGGTAGTAACAACTAACTCAAAAGGATCTGTGGGGATTCCTTACCATCATCCGTATAGCTTGCTTAGTTCGTGCCTGGCATTTACTAAGCATTCCACAAACCAACAGGATTGCTGTGGTCCACCCTCTGCAATGACACCAAAATTGCTCCCTTTCACTTCTAGTTTCAACCACATGAAGCAATGAACATGAAAAAGGAAAAATAGATGTAAAATGCGATTGGTGGAGTTTAGTCTGGTGAGCAGCTGCAGGCACTGAGTGATTGTTCTTACATGAAGGGGGTCCATTTCCACACACCTGCTGCTCGCTCACTCTCTCTCTCGCTCTCTCCCTCTCTCCACACCTCCCATCCTCCCATTTCCCTCCACCCTTTCTGTTAGTACTGGAAGAACCTGGTCGTGCCAGCATTTTCTTATTAAAGCAAAGGCATTTTGTCCCTGATTCAGAGAAATCGCAAATGAAACTGTCATAGCCAAGTCTGCAATTTAATGTCTTTTATGCTTGTCTGTGACAACTCAATGCTGTGTTCAACATGCTAATCTTCTGATTTTGGTGTCCTGATTTTTTAATTCAAAGAAAGGAGCTGAGTTAGATGTGTATGATTTGGCTGATCAGAACCCTCTGCATTCATGAAAGGGATGTGTGTGAAGAAAGACCAGTTCTTCCATACAGGGGGTACGGAGGGGATATGCGAGGGCGAATCAAACAGAAATTGGACAACCTTTTTCTCCAAATGGAAATGAGACTAAAGGACCCTTTAAGTCTAGCAACTAGGAATGGTCTTTTTTCCCCTCTATAACTATCACATACATATATATATATAATCACATATATATCAAATATATATATAGTTATACACACATACACCTATGAGCAGATGAGGACAAGTGTAAGTGAAAAGAGGTTTCTAGCTTCCAGCTCATCTCCTCTCTTGACACCTACGTGTGCATTATATTGCAGTGGACATTATGCCCCACGGTCTCATAGAAACAAAGGAATGCTGACACAAACGGACACTTCAGAAAGGCACCACCCCGTATGGATGCGGCGAAAGCCTCATACCAGCAGAAAACTGCATTTCTATCTTGAAATACACTCCTGTTAATGAGAAGATCATATTGTGAACTAAATATCCTTCCAGATATTAAGCCTTATTTTGAAGTTGTGCCTGTTCTGGTAGCTCCAATTCATTCCTTCTCAATTTTTTTTTCACCCTTCCTTTAAGTCATCTAATGCTTAAATTCCTAAGAAAAGCTGGTGTTAAAATTAAGTTCCCTGAAGGCAGGGATTTTTTTTTAAAAAAAAAAAGATCAGTTTTGTATTCCCAATCTCTAGTTCAGTGTCTTACACCAAGTAGAACCTCGTAGTTTTGATGAATGAATGAAGGTTTCAGTGGTAGTAGCTTTCAAATATCAGTGGATAAAATACGTTAACTTTTAATAACTTAAAGTTTTTATAAAAGGGAACAATGTCTTTCTTACTTGAGAAACTGGGAAACATTGGTGATAATACCATTCTGTATCTTGGGTCAGCCAAAGTATATAATATAAATATACAAATGTATATACATCCAAGAGAATCATCTGCAAAATATTCTCTTACTTATTTTCAGAGCAGAGGCACAAATGCACTCTTGAGGTTTCTTTCAGTAAGATGCTTGCTAGCAACTAACTGTGTTTTGAGCAGTTGCAGGGCTCAAAAATACTGTATAAACTCTAAAACAATAATGAAATAGCTTGAATTATAGCAAAAAAAAAAAAAGACTAATGAAAAGGGATGTAAGAGATATAATGAAAATAAATAGTTCTTCTTCTTCCAACTTCCCTCCAGGGAGCAGGTTATGAAAGATAGCTGGAACAGTAACTGTGGAATAAAATTCTACCAGGGTAGAAAGTAATTAGGGGTGAGTACATGAAAGCCCAGGTTTAATTGTTCTTTTTAATACAGTGAAAGAGGGCATTCATTATACAACTTTAAATGAGTGTCCTTTTAATGGAGCCTACCCCCAATAGAATATTATAAATTAATATTTTTACATGTCCTGTAATTATTTGTGGGTAGCACATTTGTAGTGCATTTTACTGGGGGTATGTTAAAAGCATTAATCAGGTAAATGTCATCACTGAAAATACACAGTTGTTGATACCTCTATGTAGGCATCTTTTTTTATATTTTAATACTCCAAGACCCCCATGAAAAAGACCAATAATTTCTTAAGCTTCTCAAAGGACCTATTTCTAGTTCTAATTCACTCCGATTTCTAGATTTCTCTAGAAAGCTGATTTGGGGCCATTTTTGGATCCCGCCAGCAGACAAGACAGTGAATTTTATTTACAACCTCACATTTCTGTTGGCTCCTCAGTGCCTGGAGGGACACCGTAAACATCCCGGACATCACTGCCTAGTTATGGCAGCGTGACAGGCTTCACTTTCTCTTGTGTCTAAATGCTTCTCTGGAGCAAGTAGAAATTCTGTGACACAGACGCGTCTTCCTGGGCACAGCGCCCATATGGACATAAATGGTAGCCTTAGGGCACTTTAGGCAATCTGGTTATAAATATCTTCTTACTCCTAAATACTCTACTGACAAGGTGATTGTGTTAGCTAGGTTAAATTAAAAACGAAATATGCTGTTGAACCATGTTAAGCTGTCTTTCCCCTAAGAAATTCCCATATGCTTTTGCAGTTGATATAAATGTGCCCACAGCCTAGAATGTGACTCCAGATACAGTTTCCTTTCAAATTCATCCTAGTGGCCTGGAAATCAGCTGGCTACAATCCTGAATCAGCCACTGACTCTCCATATGACCTTGGGCAATTCATTTAACCTCTCTGCACCTCACTTTGCTCATCTATAAAACAGCAATGGTGATAGTATCTATCTTTGAGACTTGCTGGAAGGATCATGAGTTAACATGTGCAATAGGTTCAGAAGGACATGGTCACATATAAAGGCAATATCAAATTTATTATTATTTTCCCTTCAACTCTGCTACTGAAAGTTATCAAACAAGATATTTACTCCTAGTGAATTTTAGTTCCTCAGAGGGTTGACAGAATGATATAAAATGTGTGTAAGGCTTAAAAAGCTATTCAGAGTTATGTAGGGCTTGCAAAATGCCAACTAAAGGGAAGAATTAGAGTAGTAAATAAAACCAAGTAAGATTGAAAGCTGCTAAAGTAATTATTCTGTTTTAAAATCCTACATTCTCATAGTTAGCTTTCAAGAGAAATCTTTATTGTATACATGAGCATGCATATGTGTGCCTATACATACACACCGCCTCCAACAAAGGCTCCCTCAAGGGATCAAACTTCTAGTAATGACTCCTTGTCAGTACTTTTCTATGTTTATCATTTTTTTCATGCAACAGGAAATTTTATAGCAGGTATATTCATTATCTTGTTATATATGATAAATACAATAACTTTTGTTAAAATTATTGATCACATGCTTATAGTTAGTATGGAATTATAAATGCTGCATTTTAGCCCAGATGTGTTTAGAATAGGTGAAACCATCCCTCCTTTTCATAACACAATTATTTCTTTTACACACATACAGAGACAGACACCCTCTATCCTCTACAAAAGCTGGCAAATAAACCTGGTGGCTTTCTAAAGCAGGTGTTGCTGTGGAGTTGGGGCGGGGGCGGGGGGCTGGGTAGCTTGAATATACAGTTCTTATGCAAAAGTAGGCCTTGAGGAGAATGGTGAAACAAGTTAAGACCAGACAAAATAGAGGCTTTACGGGGCTGTCTCATCGAGCTTGGAGTCAGCTCATCAACACTAAAAGATGCTGAGGAGTCAGGAAATCAGAGAAGAAGGCTTCAGGTTTCAGTCTCCTGAGACAGGTTGGCCTCAGAGATTTATTTTCAGATCTCTTTTTATTTGTCTTTGCTGCACAGTAAAACTTGGGTGGGCAAAATTCTCCCCATACCAGGGACCCTGTATAGACTGCTGTAGGATTTTATGGGACTGATACTCTGCTCCTTTTTAGAGGGCCATTTATGCCCAGTGTCTTTTCTCCTCTTAGCCAGTCTACATCAGTCTCTAAATCTTCCTCCCCACCTTTGAAAATTTATGGCAGCTTTCAGCCAGGCTTGGCTTAAAGCCATTGACCTCCATGGCCTGCGTTATTGACCAGAACACAGCATCTTCTGCCCACATAATATATGTCTCTTTATCTCCCTGAAAGGAAAGGAAATGACTCTTGGAAAAGCCAGGAACACAATAAAAATGAGAGAGGCTTTCCCGTTTTTGTCTTTTTTTTTTTTTTGGTCTGTGGTGATTGGCTGTTCAAAAAGCCACACTGGGATTCTTGTACGTGCCAGCCAGGGCTTTGAACAGAGCGTTGATAGAGCTCCCTTAGGAGCAGGCATTGAAGGAAAGAAGGCCTGTCCCAGGTTAAGCCCCCATTTCTTAAGTTCTCACACCTTGAGCAGGAGTGGAATAAGCAGCCCTGAGGCAGCAATGCCTCAGAACTGAAGCCATAGACTCACTGACAGAGTAAACCCAGAGAGACACTGAGAAAAACACAGCAGGACTCACAGCCCCCAACAATACCCTGAGGGGCAGGGGGTCCCAGTGGCACACGAGGTGGGGGCTGGAAGCGCCGTGAGCGCTCATCTAGCCCAAGCTCCTAAATCCCCAAGTGACAAAACCAAGGACCAGCCAGCAGACACAACCTAACCACGGGCACAGAGCAAGGAGGTGCTAGCCGTGGATGCGTGCTGAGTCGCTCAGTCATGTCCGACTCTTCGTGACCCCACGGACTGTAGCCCGCCACGCTCCTCTGTCCATGGGGATTCTCCAGGCAAGAACACTGGGGTGGGTTGCCATGCCCTCCTCCAGAGGATCTTCCCCACCCAGGGATCAAACCCAGGTCTCCCACATCGCAGGCAGATTCTTTACCGACTGAGCCACCAATAAGGTCATTAGCAGTGGACTCCACCACTAAGGTATGAAGGCGACCACTAAGGCATGAAGCACTATATGACCGTGTCCTTAGAAGTACCCTTCCTCCCCCAGTATTAATTCCCCACAAAACAGAGATGCAGGGTCCCATAGGGTAGCAAGTCTCACACATGACAGTCAGCAAAAGCCTCTTGCCTCTCTTTTGAGGTATTATTTCCCAAAGCCAAATGCCCTACTCAAGAATCCTCAGCTGCCCACACAACAAGGTACCAGACGCCTCTCACTAGCACTTTCACACAGGAGCTGAGAGCAGCCAGAGAAAAACCCCAGAGGAAAACAATGCGCAGGGCGGCACTTACAGCTTTGCAGCCGTGGACAAGTTTCTTACCCTCTAACCTTCCACTTGCGTGGGTACAATGGGAATGGGAGCGCCACCACCCTTCCCAGGGGTGTTGTGAGAGGCGCTAGCTGGCAGAAGTGCTCAGTCAACTTAAGTGCTATTGTTACAGCCTGGGGTTGAGAAAAACTGTGTCGCAGGCATGTGCTGCTGCAAAACACCAGCATGAGCTGGAGCATTTTATCTGGGTGTGCCAGGACTTTCTCGGGAAGGATTTTGGCAGAAGTCATGATTTTTAGCATAGCGGTAATTCACTAAGTTGTTGTTTAGTCACTAAGTCGTGTCTGACCCTTTGTAACCCTGAGGACTGCAGCCCACCAGGTTCCTCTGTCCTTCAGACATTTTTCAGGCAAGAATACTTAGAGTGAGTTGTCATTTCCTTCTCCAGGAAGGATCTTCCTAACCCCTGGATCGAACCCAGGTCTCCTGCATTGACAGGCAGATTCTCTACCACTGAGCTACCAGGGAAGCCCTAATAGATTACCAAGGGCTGCCTGCTGATGTTCCACCTACTGCATTAGTCCTCAGGCTTAAAGGGCAGAAAATGTAAGTGGTACCATACACCTTTCAGGAGACCAGAAATAGGCTGATACAGTCAGTTCTGTTACATAAACTAGAATCCAGAAGCAAGATTACTAGTAGGACGCATTTACTATCTACCTTTTTAGCTCTATGATCTGCCATAAGCAGTCATGTCCATTTTAAAAAGCTACCAGGATTAGACACAGCAAGCTCCTTACAAGTTTTTCCATTTCCCATTACCATTTGATGGCTGCTTGTTCCTAAGCTGGGTAAACAATCTTAAGAAGACAAGCTGAGGTCGACGCTAAAGTTTTAAGTAAGATCTGGGGAGGGAAAACTTTGAGATGAAAAAATTCTACCTGGTAACTTTTTTCCCTGGAAATTCAAAGAAAACACGCATTATTGAATTTTAGGTGTAAAACATCTCAGCGCAGGTCATAAAAACATCAAGGATTCATAGAATCATTGAAAAACCAGGGCACTAGAGGGTTAAACCAGGAGAAGTCATATTTCCTGGTCGTCTAAGTGTCAAAATAAGGAAAAGAAAACTGGAGACTTGTAGGTCCAGGTGAGGTTTTAGTTTCTTGCCTAACCAGTAATATTGAAAAATATGAAACTATTTCAGGGTCTGTAGTTAACTCCTTAGGCATTTTAATAAGTCACACTCCTATTCAGGACCATAAAATTTCCCTCAAAAATGAAAGAAAGTGTCAAACTACTAGGATGTTAATAGTACCCTTAAAATTCTGTTCATAAAAGTCAAATGGGACCTTAAAATATTTTTTATCCTCTTTAAAATCTCTCAGCTTTCTCAGATTTTTGGGGGGGAAATAACATATTAAAGGGACTAATAATTCAATCCTAAAAATTGAGCCTCTACATCATGTTTTTAAAAATCAGTGTCCAACAGTAGGAAATTGGATGAAAAACCCGAATATATACCAAAATGATGGATTAAGCAGACTTTGAAGTTTTTCAAGAATGTCTAATGGCATGGAAAGACAGACACTGTATTAAGAGAATTCTTTAAGAGTTTATCTACAACATTTTAAATCTATGTATACACACAGAAAAAACTCAAATGGCTAATAGCATTTGAAAAAACTCAAATGTCAATGCTATTAACAGTTGTTTTAAGTTCTTTTTCTTATATTAGATTTGCATTTTTAATAATCACATTTCTTTTGTAATATCAAAACTACAATTGTTACTATAAAGATAGCTTCTGTGCAATGTTACCTAATTGCTGAAGAACTAGAAATGTAACTATCTCACTTAGAAGGCTGTTTCACCTGAAGACACCGTTAGAACACAGCTTCCATGCCCAGAGAGAAGCACAGAATACATGCATACATATATTAGGTTGTGTTTCTAATAGTGCCTTGTTTGCATAGATAAATGTCATGCACAAAATCTCAACTTGACTAGCCATCAGGGTACGTGAATAAATTTCAACAGACAACACTGATTAGTTGTAATCCGGGTGCTCATTAGAAAGTATAGTTTCAAGTTCAATGTCACCTAGTAATTCAGTAGCTCAATGGCAAGAAGTTCAATTTTTAAAAATTAAAAATAACGCTGCTGCTATTTCAAAACAACATCTCCTCCAAATATGCTAAAGTCTATCCCTAGATCAAGCAGAGAGCTGAATTCCCATGGAATTATTAACCCAAATTACCCTTGGGTGTGTGTCCCAACTATCTTGGTTGAGAATCACACTAAGGTGGGAAAAGGTGATGTTACAGCAAGGTTGTTGAGAATGTTCCTCACATCACCATGTTTTCTTCAGAAAGACCTCAGAAATTTCACTGTGGCATTTTAGTAACAAAGAACAGGCTAGATTCTCTCCAAGAATCAGTTTGCTTTCATCGTGGGTGTTAGGAATCCACTGACCAGGGGTTTCTTTTCCAACGGCTGCCGCACAACTCAGAGCCAGACGTGCAGCCCCGCTGCAGCAAATGTGCACATCAATGTGGTGTGTGCTTCTCAACCTAATTCTTGACTCCATTTTATGTCCCCACCATCTTTTCCTCTCTTTTTGTTCCTTGTTTAGAAAAAAAAAAAAAAATTCCGCTGGAGTCATACACGTGTTGGGAACAAAACAAGGAGAGAAGAACTTAGGTCTTCCCCCTCTGCTGGCTGCCTCCACCCCCCATCGCACTCCCCAGATTCATTCTCTTTTTAACTGTTTGTTTTTAGTTCCTTTAGCAGTTACCTCCATAAATCTAGATAAGAGGCTTAACCTCTTTTTCTCCATTTATCAACTTGAGATAATATCTCTAGACACCTTAATATGAAAAGGGAGGATTTAGCTCATTTACTCTAAACCTCCTCCTCTTCCAAATGTCTTATCTTATTCCGTTCTTCTACCATCCTTACCTTTGCAATTTTAAATAATATACAAACCTTCCAATCAGAAGCCCCAATTTTCTTTTTTTTTATTATTCATTTATAGTACCGTGAGCTGCCTAATACTTGAAAGTGAAGACAACCAACAATACAGATGCCAGAACAATAAGGCCAAAAAGTCTTCATGGTGAATCCCAAACTAAATAGTTAAGGAGCCCTAGAAAACATTAAGGATGGTCACACAGGTTAGGTGCATCTCAGACACCAGAGGAAGTTCAGTTTTATCTTGGTGTCAAGCCACATTTATGGCCAAACTTAACATTAGGACTTAAACTGAAGTTTTAACAGTGAGTTGGAGACATCTACCCTGAGACTCAGGTCAAAGTTTATTGTCGTTACTTAAAAGTTTTAGGTTTCAAAAGTTTGTCTTTCCTAAAAATTGTCAGGTGCTGTTAAACACTCCTTTTTAGTAGAGAAGCTTTCTTCACCTCCTCTAGTCTCCTCCTATTGCCTCCGATCCAAACATTGCTTCAAGGGCTCATGGTGATGGGTTGTGTTGACTTCCACCAGTGGGGTGGCCTGTACAGGTCTAGCATGACATCTTCGCCATGATTTACCTTGGGGACACCCCTCCTGTGGGCTCCTCACCCTGCGACACATGTCAGACATAAGGGGAGTTAGGGTGGCTCTGGCAAAGATAACAAGGGCAGTGAGCTGGACATAGCCTCCCACACCATTCAGCACCAGCCTATCCCTGAGAAGACAGTAAGGCAGGTCGAAGTACAAGAACAGTAGCTGCTAATCAGACAAGAATTAACCCTGCACCCTTGTCTAAGAATGAGAGGGTGTGGTGGGTAGTTGAGAGGAAGCCAAGCAGCAGCAAGGTGGTGTAGGAGGAGAATCGGGGAAATAGTGGAGACTGTTAGAACCGCCCAGGGTTAGAGTTGGGCGCTAAAGTAGAGGGTGGGGGAGGGGTCAGGAAGTATAATAGGCAGGAATTATTAGTAGGGATACGCAGGGATTTGAAAAGTTATGCTTAACATGATAACATTTTATGCTTGAAAAACACTTTTAAAAGGAGTACCTGACTACTTTGTTCAGAAATTTCTTCAGTGAAAAATTAGAAGTTACATAAGTTGAGAAGCACTACTTTAGAGACAACCTGGGTACTTAATTTAAAATACCTAAATAAATCCTTTGATTCAAGTCTGCTGAAATTGGTTACATTTGCCTGCTCTTAATTCTCTAGTATAACAGGAAAAAATTTATAACTCATTATTTTAAATACCACAATGTTGCTTTAAAAAAAAAAAAAAACATTAACACTCCCCCACGCCATCCCCAGTCTGAGCTTTGGCGGCAAGTGAATAAATGAAGCGGTGATTAATTAAAGAGGGGTGCCAGCAGCTTTGATTTGTCTTCTAATTTCTTTTAGCAGAATGGGCCCTAATTTGTATTTCTGCCCAGTCCCTCTCAACCTTGCCGCTCTTAAGTGCTAATGTTTTGGAGTTTTTTTGCTTTTAGTTCCTCCCCACCCTCTTGAGTGACCCTCAGGCCACTCACCACTGAAATCTTCCGCAGCAAGGACTTGGGGCCCACCTGAGGCTCTTAAAACTTGGGTTTGCTCAATAATCATCAATCAAGGTTGTTAAACACGGATGTGTTTTTCCACCCTACCCTCTCCCTATCCAACACCAGGGTTAAAAGGAGGAACTACCAACCTCTACCACCCAGAAAACCAAATTCCAGGGCCACCAGGAAGACGCCATCCCCCATCTCTGGGATCCCTGGCAGCCCTCCCTCCTCCACACCAAACTCCATGTACAGAATCTTCTCCTCCACCACCTCCTCCTCCTCTTCTCCCCAGAGAAGAAAACAGAAAAGGACGTGCTGCCACTCGGGGCCCCTGGGGAAGACCCCTTGGTTAATTAACTACCACTCTTAGAGGCACTCATCAAGCAAAAGGAGAAAGTTCTCTGTCTTTAAAACTCTCCGGCAAGGCCAGGGTAACATTTCCTCTCGGAAAGCTCTCCGCCACGATTTTCCCAGGGCTGCACTTGAGTGAAACCCCCAAAGGAAATTACCACTTAAATTAGGCAGGACGTGCCGGCTGCTTGCTTGGCCTCAGCCGCGCATGCCGCCTGGCAGGCAGGACAGACTAAGGAGCCGGGCTAGGGGCACCCCGGCTGCACGGGGCGGGGGCGGGCCGGCGTGCAGATGCTCAGGGTCGGATGTGCGCGCACCTAAGCGACTCGGGGCGAGCACGTGGGGGAAGACAGGCCTCTGGAGCCCCCGGGGAAACTGACCAAGGAAACTCGAAGCCATCTGCCCCTTTCCTGCCAGGTCCCTCACTGCCCCCCGCCTCTGTCAGATTAGGGGAGACAGAATATGATGGGTCTGCTTTGGGGCCCAGTCATCCCCATCTTGGAACCTGCTAAGTGCAGAGGGCTCCACAGAGCCAGGCTGTAGGCTCCATGAAAACAAGGACAGGGGCTATTTTGTTTTTTCCCTTATTTTAACAGATATAATTCAATGATTTTTAGTGTGTTCAGGAGGCTGAGTAACCGTCACCCACCCCACCCCCCCCAAACCCCCACACACATTAGTAGTCATTCCCCCACCTCTTCTCCCCAAACAACTAATCTGCTTTCCCTCTAGAATAGATTTGCCTATTCTAGGGGTTTCATATAAATGAAATCGTGCTCTATGCAACTTCTTTCACTCAGCATACTATTTAAGATTCATCCACAATGTAGCATGCGTTAGTACTTCATTTCTTTTCATTGTGGAATCATACTCCATGGTATGGATTTACCACATTTTGATTATCCATTCATTAGTTGATGAACATTAGGGTTGTTCCTACTTCTTGACTATTATGAAGAATGTACATGAATCTTCATGTACAAGTGTATTAAGGGACAGATATTTTCATTTTCTTTCGAGTACATCTAGGCATGGACTTGCTGGATCCTCTAGTAGCTCTGTGCTGAACTTTCCAAAAGGATCTGTTTTTATCCACAACTACAGTTCCCAGTTGACAGCCTAGCCCCTAGGACTTTCTTTGACAGATGGATGGATAGAATTAAATAAGAAATTAGGACTCAAGTAAGTGAGATTGAGGTGCTTTTTTTTTTAACATGAAAGCATTTTATATGCTATTAAGAGCAACACAAATGGGGCTTACTGTAATTCTTAAGAAGAATATGAAAAATAAAGAAGGTCCTAATCTAGGATCTGTGGAAGCGCTAACAGGAGGGTGGGGAAGCCTTAGAAATTGTCTATAGAATTGTCTGAGTATGTACAGATGTAGTGTTGGCTTCACACCAGGCAAGGAGAGTGTCTAGCTGTACCCTGCTCTGGCTGTGCCCCTCTCAACAGGACATGGTGTCTGGGAGGCCAGTGGACCATGCCCATTATAAGCCAGCTCCTTCCTTTCGTGGTGCAATGCTCTGCTCTCAAACCCTGGACTTCCCAGCCTAAAGAGCCCAAGCGTCTCCCCCCAGGGCCATCCTCCTGAGGGTAATCCATGCCACTGTGGTTAAAGGATGTACACAGAGGTGAGCCTACAGGCTAGGATTTTATAGCACAGGTGCCCAGATGGCGCTCACACAGAGAGGGATGGCAACAGGAGGGATGGAAAGAAAAGAGCCCAAACTCTGGGCTGAGGAATGAGGCCCAGCTCTACTCCCAGCCACCACGTTCCGGTGAGAAATGTCAAGCCCAAGAATTTCAAACATGAACCTGGCCTTCCAGTCTCGGGTTCTTTTGAAGAGCTCTAAAAGGGTGACAGTATTGATGACATAAATGGGCAGAGTAGGACTGAGTGGGATGGGAACACCTGTGGCAGAAGGTACGTGGGCCTGCATTCCCTTTGTGCTCTGTCCCAGGTCTTGTGAGGGTAACAGAGGACCAGCGCACCTGGACTTTTTTCAAGATGGTATGTGGCTGTCAGATTCTCAAAAGACCCCAAGAAGTCTGCAATGAAACTTGAAAACAAAGAATTGAAAACTAAAAGAAACACCAGGAAAGTTAGAAGTTCTGTTTTAGCCCTTCTTTCTCCACATGCAAGCTAAATGAACTTGGGTAACTTCTCGAAGTCTTAGTCACCCATACAATGAAATGGAAATAATAACATATTAAATTCTGTCATAAATAATAATGTACGGTGTCCCTTTAATATTTCCCAGCCTTTTTTGTTACAGCTCCATCATTAGTAGGCCCATAAGACTATTAATGTGGGCGCATAACATTGCTAAAAGCTAAATTTCATTATATTACAGAAGATGCATGTAAGATGAAATTAGATGGCATAATTTGTCCAAAGTTATTCCACAGTAAATTAGTGGCCGCCGAAAGTTATATAACCAAGAATTTCGACATTCCTGCCCAAGCTCTACACAGCACTGTCTCATCTAAGACAAAGAAACGTTGACCATTTCATAATAGAATGTTTTTCTCATAGCTTTGACTGCTTAAGTGGTTTCCCTTTTCTCTTACATTCAGTAATGTATTAGACTTTCTCCAAATGAATTTATTCCTACTATCTGTTTGTTCCTATACTCTTGTTTAATGGGGCTATGAATATTATGGTATGTAAATATGAGAAATTTCAGCTGTTGGCCATTATGGTTGATACATAATGGATGATTTTTTGTTTTACTAAATTAACATGATATTCTATTTCAACATAAGGGAAAAAAAGCTAAAGCTCAACTCTGAGAACTAGCCAGTTTAGTCTGTAATATAAAATAGACAGTTTACATTTTTACTTCTTTATTCAATGAATTGTTATCATATAGAAATTGTGTAGATACAGAGGACATAATTATTCTAGTGATGGTGGTAGTGATTTGAAGTAGGATGGCCAATTGTCGTGGTTGGTCCAGAACTCAGGTCTCCTGGGATGTGGGGCTTTCATGCTGAATAAGGGATGAAGCCTGGCAGGGTGAACCAAAGTGGTTGGTCTGACCTAATTTGAAGGTGACATGCACCATTTTGTGTATGATTTAAATCTCAAAGTTTTGGTAGATTTGTTAATCATTTTAGATTTAATTGTCTACATTTACTCCCTCTGGTTTGAAAAGAATATATGCAGCCAGATAGATTATGTCAGTAGGAAGGATGTCTATAAACTTTAATTGGAACAAGGACATTGAGATGAAATTAAATCCTTCACATTCTATATAGATTTTTGCATGACAAAATTTTCTCTGTATGTTTTCTATTTAATATTGAACTATTATATGTATATTGTTGAAAAATCCATTTTTAATTGCATTGTTGAATATGAAAATTATGTGAGTTTTCACCCTTAATTTTCAATAGGTCAGTTTTCACTTTGATTCTTTATTGGCCTCAGTTTGAATGCCCATCCATCTAATCAAGATTGCAACCTGGAATGACTTTGCACATTTTGTTCTTACTCAGCTGCTGTTTTAATAGCCTATACCTATGGATACTGAGTCAGACATGACTGAGTATGCACACACACATAGATGTTGTCATTCTATCTCAAATAGTTTTTTTTTTTTTTAATCTAATGAGCTTTTGCTTTTTGCTCTTTTATTTCACATTCTGTGGTCATTATTTAATGTCTTTTCTTGAAAGCTATTAATCACTGTTGGTCAGCTCTGGTGTCACATGAATTTAATGACTGCCAAACCCAAATCAAAGTAAAAGGGATAAGCTTTCCACACTAACGTTTGAATGAAGTTCCCCTCATTAGAAACATTAAAAATACAGGCACTCTCGAAGTCAGAAAACAAGGGTACAAATCCCAGCTTGACCTCTTTCTGGCTATCTGATTGTGAACAATTATGTGATGTTTCTGGGACTCTGCTTCCTAAGCTATGGGAGTGTTGGGCTTTTCAGAGGGTCTCAACCTATGGTTCCTGAGTGGTATTTAGAGGGTCTGTGAGCCCCCCTAAAATTATAATACACGTAGTTATTCTGTCTATACATGCACCCTCCCACCCCTCACCAAGAGGGTCCAGTGTCTCCCCTACATTCTCAAAGGCATGCATGACCAAAAGACTGAGAACTCTTGAGCCAGATGGTCTTTGAGAAGACTCTGGAGGCAAAGTGTATAATATGCAAGTTTTCAAAAATCATTGTCTTTAGCCTTCTAAAAATCAATTTGCAAAACCTATCAAAACTTCCAAAATGAGGACTGTGAACTGCTTGCTCAGAGGCAGTGGGCATCCTGGTCTCCCGGCTGCAGAAACCCAGTAATAGAAAGAATCCTAAATCAAGGCAGCAAGAAGTTCTCCGGTGTCAGGCTAAGGGATTTGGAGTTAACTTTACAGATGGGAAGACTTACTGACATTTTTGAGAAGAGAAGCAATTCAGTGAAAGCATTAGTTGGAGGAAGAGCAAATTAGAATCCATGCAGTAAGATGACAGAGAAAGAGCCTGAGGATGCTAGACCAAAGGAACCCTCTTACAGGACAGCATTTCCTCAACTGTGTTCCTTGTTACTCTAATGACCTGAGACATATTAACAGGCGTCCCCCCAGAAAAGAGGTGCTGTAGCCAATAATCTAAGAAAATGCTGAGATAGAAAGTAAGGTGTTCATCACATGATTCTCAGAACCTCTAATAGCGTTCTACTGAACACAGCATTTTTCCATTTTTAATTGCCCATGACCCTCCCCACCAATGCCACAGTTGAGTACTGACAGTGAAGAGCATGAGCTATGATAGGCAATGGAAAAATGCTGCTGCCGCCACTGCTAATGAGCACTTCGTAAATCACATTTGTTAAAATAATTCATCGCTTTAAGACTTGGATTGCCACCCACAAGACAGCTCTGTTATAAAGTTCTTGACCTGGAGCTAAAAATCTATTTTATCTTTTCTATACTTTTAAATTTTAATTTTTCACTCAAAGTCTTGGGGATACAGAGGTAGAAAACATCACTTGCCATCTGGTGCTACTACCTAGTTGGGAGGACAGATAACTGATCAGACACTGACTACACTTGAGAGGCAGACCCAGAAGCTTCATTGAAATCACCCAGAAAGGACGTTTATTCCAACTTTGAGGGCTTGGGGATTAATCTCAAGATGAGAAGATAAATAAGTCACCAGTTGAAGGGTTAGCCAGAAACTTGCCAGGATGGAAAAGAGAAGAAACCAGAAAGTCTGTGCAAAGCCTTGGAAGTATGAGAACTGGGGAAAGGTGAGCAGTTCTCTGCTGTCAGAAAACGGACTAAAGTCAGGAAGTTAGAAAGATGACACTGGTCAAGTATCAAGTCCTGAAGAGTTACTACATAGAGTGCTGTATACGCTAGGTTAAAGAATTTTGAAGATACATCTACAGCAGGATTTTCAACTAAGAACCAACATACTAGACTTACATTTTAGAAAGGTCATTCTAAGTCTTTAAGACTGTGTTTCCTCCCTATAAAGCAAGAATCAGTGCTTCTGAGGGCTAGCTACCCAGAAAGCTTAGACGCCAACACTACAGCATAAGATTTTTGAGAAAAGAAACAGCCTTATTGAGAAGTCAACCAGCAAAGAGGCAGGGAGCAAGACTCTCAACCTGTCTCCCAGATCCAGTGTTTAGGGTGGAATTTAAGGAGTTGGGCAGAGGCTAATTGGCTACTCTCAAATCAGCAATCACACTACTCCTGCAGCTGGAAGCCATATTTTCCTTATTGAAGGACTTCGTGCTTTGTAAACGACTCAGGTGGCAACATTTCTATCCTTGAGTTCTGTAGGCTGAAGATTCCTGGCTCCGGGGTGATTCTTGCAGGGGTGGGTGCAGAGGGTGGGGTGGGGGTGGGCCTCCCGTCTTGCACATGCTCAGTACTGTGTCTGTAAACTAACTCCAGGTTTAACTAATCAACAATTTATTTAGGGAGGCAAAACCAGTTTACCTTGGTCAGTGGTTTCTGTGCTGTTTCAAGACCTACCTTATAGAAGTGTTCTGAAATTACAGAAATTAGGATCTGTTGAGCACTCAGCCTGATTAATTTTGATGATTAAAATTTTTGTAAACCCTAGTTCTCATTGGAGTCTTCTGATTGGAGCCTGAGAGGCATTGGTGTAGGCAGGGTCAGAAGAAGAGTGGATTCAACTTGGTGACTTTCAAGGATGTAAGCCAGGACTGTCTGGCTTCAAAGCTCATGTTTTTTGCTTCCTACCTGACCAGAAACTTCTCCTTCCATCTTTTAAAACTTAAGTGGCAGCCCACTCCAGTATTCTTGCCTGGAGAATCCCATGGACGGAGGAGCCTGGTAGGCTACAATCCACGGGGTCGCAAAGAGTTGGACACGACTGAGCGACTTCACTTTCTTTTCTTTCTTTCTTTTCTGGGTTAAGAACATCATTTTGGAACCCCCAAAAAGCCACACTGGCTTTTCAGAAAGACACTAACAATTCCCTTTTAAGAGAAAAGTGTCTCGATCTCCACACCTTAGCCCAAACTCCCAGTGTCAACTTAGAAGGTATCGATGGCTT
Organism: Cervus canadensis; assembly: GCF_019320065.1. Lineage (NCBI taxonomy): Eukaryota > Metazoa > Chordata > Mammalia > Artiodactyla > Cervidae > Cervus > Cervus canadensis. The sequence continues at coordinate 46,896,364 of NC_057399.1, read as the reverse complement.
GAAAAGAGCAAGACCCTGCTTCCCTGGGGGAGGAAAGCCTGGCTATGCCCTTGCAAATTTCCCAGCACAGCCTCACTTTCTCAGCCTAACCAGCTCCAAGATGAAAGCTGCCAGGCTTTTCAGGATGCTGGCATGGACTAGCTCCAAGATTCTCAGCTCCCAGTAGGGGTGGCAACCCCTTCCTCAAGGAGCTCAGAAGTGCCCCGTTCTATGTGAGCTCCAGGAGCACTGAACAAGCGGGAGGGTTTGGTTTGATTCCTTACCGAGCTCAGCACCATGGGACTTTGCAGAAGATATTCTTGAGTTTCAGTTCACAGCCCATTGGCTTTCACTTCAACCTGAAAACTCACAGGGAGGGTCAGCTGAAACAACTGAGTCTGGGTGTCTCTCCCCTTAGAACTGTAAATCACACTGCTGCCACCGAGGACAAGAGCACGTGAGCCGAGGAACCTGGCCTCTCCTGATCTGATTGACCCCAAGCGTGTGTGAGAGTTGTGGGGCCACGAGCTGGAAAAGGCTGGACTTTCGTTTCACGCCTGCTTGGGTTTTCCCTATGAAACATTGCCATCATTGACGCTGAGGTGTTTCCTTAAACCGAGACTCCGCCTGATGTAAACAGGCTGCCAATACAGGCCCGAGTGAATATTAATAATAACCCCTTAGGTGCACTGTACATGGGCCAGATACTGCACTGAGCCCTTGACTTTCGTTATTCCACGTGATCCTCCAAGTAAAACCCCACGAGCTAGGTGCCATTATCATCGCCATTTAATAGAGGAGTAGACTAAGCTAGAAACTGAACACAACTGGGATGTAAACCCCGGGCAAGAGAGCATCACCACTCAGACTGCAGCACAAGGAATTTTCTGGCGGAGGCCCAGGGAGGCCCCGCTTTAGAAGGCTGGAAGCAGGGGGCTGAGCGGTCATAGGGCAGGATTCCCTCACCAGGTGAAGCGCGGAGGTGCTGATAAAGGCCTTCTGCTGGGGTCCTTTCCGAGCCCATGCCTCCCTGGTGCTCTGGCAGTTCCAACGGGAAGAGAGAACGCTGTCCCTCTTCTGCCGCCATGGAAGCCCCCTCCCCATGGGGATTCGACCTGGAGTCTCCCCTACTCTTGCACTTCGTGAGCATTAATCTCATTAACATTAATGGGAATTGTCCCTGCGCCTCAAGGGGGACATAGACTTCTAATTGCTGCAAAAAAGAAAGGCCTGGGAGACTCTACCCCCATTGCAACCCCCCAACCCCCCAGTCCTTGCCCCAGTCTTCCTTTCCCACCGCCCTCCCTGGAGCTACAAAGGCCTGGCAGTTGCTCTCCCCAGCTTTGGTAGGCCCGCAATTTAGCATTTGACTTGGTTTCTCAGATGATTAAGTCATTTATAAAATAAAACTCATGGCTCTTTCCAATGTCCTTTTTAAAAAAGCGATCACAGCTGCTGGCTTCTTCTGGCCCCCTCTGAGCTCCTTTCTGGGTTCCTTAAGGTGAAAGGCCAATTGCAGCGCAGTGTGGAAACATGACAGGTCTGGGGTCCGTTTGGTCTGCATCCTTTCAGTAAGATCTTTCTTTTTTCCAACCCCCGTCACAAGATGATAACATTCTGATTCAAGTGGTCTGAAGCTACCCTTTTTTTTTTTTTTGGTAATACCTGCATGAACAGCACTACTCCCGCCCCTCCCCACCCCTACCCACAAGTTAATGCAGGGTAAAGCATAGCCCCATTCTGACATAGGGACAGCTGGCCGGAGATTGGGTGACAACGAAAAAGAATTGCGCGAAGGATCTGGAGCAAATGCTTGCGTTGGGCGCGGGAGAGCCAGGGTCATCCCAAGAGCTCTATGTGCGCCCAGTTCACGAGGCCCGAAATGGGGCCGGGCCGGCTTTCCTACGACGGAGGTGCTGAAAAGCCAGCCACGATGTAACTACAGCGGAGAGAAAGCGACACAGAAAATGGTGAAGTCAAACAAAGGGGCAGGAAGAAAAAGCAGAGAAACAAAAGTGTTCCTCTCCCTGCAGGGAGAAAGGAACCGCCGCCGGTGGCCCAACTCGGTCCCATCCCGCCATCTAGTGGCCATGCTGTGTCACTGCAGCTCAGGCTGCGGCGGGCGATCTGGATGCGGGATGCTGCCGGGAGATGGCTCTCTCCCGGTCCCAAGAGATGTATGCGGCGGCGCAGAGGCTCACTTAAGCCAAAATCACAGCCTCGAGAGCAGGCCCTTCTTCGTGGAAGGGCTTGTTTGTTTAGATTCGAAATACTGCGCAGTTAAAGAACAGATGTGTGTCCTACTCATCGGCGGGTTAAGGGAGGTTGGGATTGGAAATTCTCCAGCCCCAAGCAATTTCTTTAAAAGGATTCACATGTGTAGCGCACATTTAAATCTCCCTCAGGAAAAGCCGGCTCTCTAGTAATAGAGACTATTTGTTCCTTCCGTTTTCCGACGCTATCCAGAAGCCAAATATTCTTAAAATGAAGCGAATGGAGCAAGGATGATATTAACATGGATTTGTTGGCCGGAATCCACTCCCTAATGGGAGACCCCAGGTTTTATCCTCATCTAATAATTAGCTTTCCTTTGAAAAATATGTAATTCAGGATCTGGTCATTATTTTTCTGTGCAAGGTTTTACCTATTCCCAAATACAAAATATTTGAGGTTTCTGATGATAAAATCTTGGTACAAGTGTACACTGATGAGGTAATATAAAATGTAGAGCTTTTCAGCAGTAAGAACTAAGATATTACAAATTAAATACATGTCCATAGTTAAACTTTTATATGTATACCCCAAAAGATTGTTTGCTACAGACTTTGATATCCTTCCACACGAAAAATTCTTAACCTGTGTTCAACTCTAGGAGAGCATGACAAAAAGTACACACAGTCTCTCAAAATTCTGTTTTCTCTGTGCCTATATACACCATGAACGAATGTGGATGTAAGCAGCTGTCTGCCTTCCCTAGGCTCCTCTGTTCTTTCCTGATCACTATAAACGTATACACTTTTGACACTGGCAGATAAAGGTACAGCCTAGATCTCGCCACACGGTGAAAAGTCCATGGTGTCTGTTCCCCAGCACATCCATGGAGGTCTGGGACGTCCCTGGCCATTCTGGGGCTGATCATGTATGCTCCTTTACTTGAGGCAAGCTATGCTTTATGGAGATACTGCAGACCGAGGGTCCAAGGGTTCTACAGAAACTTCCCGTTAGAGGCATTGGCTTGCTCTGGGGCCAAAAACCCTGCAGTAGTTGACTCCATTCGAAGCCTGACCTTCAGAGCACTTAGCGTGGCGCGGTCAGACAGGCTGCCTTGGTTCTGTCTGTGCTGAACTCAAAGGGCTGATTCTGTGCTTTAAGAGCCAAACAAGCTCAAGGACAGCAATTACAGGGACGACAATAGACCCTCATGGAGACAGGAGAGAAGGAAGACGTTGAGGAGTTTGGCAGGAAGTTGTTCACTTTGTTTTGTGTTTCAGCCTCGGAGGTTTAGTCTTCTTTTCTCCCCCATTTATCACCCAGGGCCTAACCTTAGGAAATTAACTCCTGAAGGCAAAGAAAGGTATTAATCTTGAGGCAAATGGCATGAGATTCCAGTGGGCTCCTATGTAGGAATCGGTTGGGAAAATAACTTTTCTGAAGCAGCTATGCCTGTAACAGATGATTAAATCCACAGTAGCATTTAATATGGGCTCTTATAAGTCTATCTTCTAACACTGCAGCCCCAAAGTGGATGCTAATACAGCATAACCCTTGAAATCATCAAAGACGGGTGAGTCACTTCTTCTCCCAGTCTCCTCCCAGGTGCCCCAGAATCACTGGTAAAAATCACAATTAAGGAAGGTGCCCTCTTCAGATTCTGCTGGGAAGATGTCTGGGAGCACTGAGCTTCCCACTACCAATGTAGACAGCTAACCAAGGCAATGATGGAGACTTGACCAAGACAGTATTCTAGAAACCATAGAGGGCATAAGCCATGAGATCAGAGGAGCAGGGAGCAAGGCAACTGGAAATGGCAAGAGAACTAAGTGTCAGAGGCCCCAGAAAGCAGCCACGTAGGCCGAGCTCTCATCTGACTCGCGAGGCTGTCAGACAACACGGAAGCACAGCCACTCTGGGCCACTGCCCTCACCCCCTGTCCTCTCTGTGACCCCCTGCCCTGCCCTTCTAGGGATTTGTGAGCCTTCTCCCTCAATGGTCCTTCTTGCTCTCCTTCTTCCAGCCCCCACTTCTGTCTGCTACCCCTCTCTGGGGAGTTAATGCTTCTCCTCCCAGGGGAAGGGAGGAGATGAAGGAGGGAAATCAAAGATTCTGCCCCAGAGAGTGGAAAAGGTGAGATTTGAGAAGGGGCAGAAGCAGGAAAGCAGTTCTTCCCTGGTAGCTCAGACGGTAAAGCGTCTGCCTACAACGCTTGAGACCTGGGTTCAATCCCTGGGTCGGGAAGATCCCCTGGAGAAGGAAATAGCAACCCACTCCAGTATTCTTGCCTGGAAAATCCCATGGACTGAGGATCCTGGTAGGCTACAGTCCATGGGGTCACAAAGAATAGGACACAACTGAGCGACTTCACTTCACTTCAGAAGCAGGGAAAGCAAGGATTGTACCTTCATCAGGTGGGATTGTTTGGGGTCAGGCCCTGAACATCATCCTGCTTAAGAATCTGCCAGGGGAGGACAAGTCAAGGGGAGCCGAAGAAGGAGCCACTAGGTCCAGAAGCAGGACAAGAGATGGAATCCTAGGGGGCCAGGGTAAATGGCGGGGATGCAGGGACTGGAGGTGCTTCCTGGGGGAATACAGCCACAGTGTCTCCCTTTTCCCTCGACTACCCCAGCTTCAGCCCTGGCCTTTTCCTTTCATACCTCTCCCCCACGACAAAAGCTGTGGCCCTGGCCATGTCATCGTGTTCCTTTGTCCCCTGCATGTTCCCCACCCTTCACCACCCCCCTTTGGCACAGACTCCATTACAATAAATTTTAAATAAAAACCTGAAAAAAATAAAAACACAGCCACTCTAAATGACCTTTCAGTCTCAGCTCAGCTGGCTGAGAGGACACACTGGCCACTCTCTGCCATTTCTGCTTCCTGACCCCTCTGCAGACAGTTCGGCAATAACCCCCCCACCTGAGCATGCTGGGTGTTCTGCCTGTTCCTTAAAGAAATGCGGACGATTGTGGCACAACAAAATGAGCAAAACGTCACCTCTCTCTCTTCGTGACCCTTGCTACCCTCTTCCCTTTAGAAATGATCCCAATCCTCTCTTAATTTGTCTCTAATGTTTAGCAGATGGAATTCTCCAGCAGAGCCCACAATGATATCTCTCATCCAACTTGTCTCTCTATTGCAATATGACCTTGTCATTCTTCCATGGATGTGTTTGGACTTGTGACTGCTTCAACCAAGAGGACAGGAAAATTGATCTTTGTGTGGCTTCTGAGGTTGGGTAATAACTGACAAAGGACACATCTCTTGATGTGTGGCTGGGTGATACAGAGGGTAAAGAGCTGGGGCAGGAACAGCTCTGAGAGGGATGACCATTTTTCCTCATCATGGCCAGGGTGCCATATCTCCTCCCGTCTAAGATGTGACATACATAAGAGGTATTGTCAGCTCAATGAAGGCCCTTAGGAAACAAAAAAACACCACCACCATGTTATATGCGTCATCTATTATACAATACATTATAAGAAACATTAAAATAGGAAATGCACAAAATGCAAATGAATATGTTAAGTCCTTCATCATGTCTGGACACCTTTCAGTACAGTCTGAAAATACAGGGAAGGAAGGTTACTGGATGTTCTGAACTCCTGACTTCACTTGTATATGCAAGCAGAACAGATTTATGCCCTAGGTGCAGGCCTATGGCCCACAATGCATCCAGTGCTCTACAAAAACATTGTGATATCTTTTTAAGTCAAAAGAAAAAAAAAATTTAGGTTGAATAGAATGTTTTAATATAAAATAGAAATATATTAATTTTTATACTGGAACACTCAATTTTTAATATTTAAGCTATTCAAACACTTATAATATTTTAAATTTAATATTTAATGTGTTTGATCTGGGGAAGTCTTTGAGAAGCTGAGTTGTCTTGATCACCTGCTACATGAACAAGCTTGGCTTTTCACCCTCAGTGCCCAGGTTCCAGGAAGGATTTTTCCCATTCAGTACTTCCCTCTCTGGAGTCTAGATGGCCCCATTGCTCTAAAGTTTGCGGTGTGAAGTTCTGTGATTTACAAGGACTGTCTGATGTGGAGCAGGCAGAAGTTCCTTTTAGGTAGAACTAGGATTCTGGGCGCCCTGCTGGAAGCAGGCCTGGGATTTTTCATGGCTGCCATTCTTTTAAACCCTCAGTCCCCGAGGATAATCCATGGAGAGTAAAACCTGGCCACTTTAAGCAATACTTGAATTACTGAGCATGCTGAGCCTGCCATGAAAATTTTAAATGTCTAGGAAAATAAATAGGGTGCATAAAAAGATTTTATTGAAGTTCTCCAAATCGGGCGAAAAACAGTAAATGGCTGCATTTTTTTTTTTTTTTTTATTTAACATCAGAGGAAGTCCCTACGATTTGTTAAAAGATCTCTTGACTCCCCTAAAAATAATGGACTCAAATACTTAGGGACAAACTAGCAGAAAAAAAATACAACTCCCTGAAGCTATTTCATACTTAGGGAGAGAGCTTATAAAATTTTTGAGTGAAACATTGAATTTTGCAGTTTCAGAATTCTTGGCCTAGTCTTTTAGACTAGCTAATTGCTCATGAAACCACGGCAACGGTGTGAATTGTTCAACTCTGTTTTCTCTAGTCTCTGGAGATGGACGTATACACAAATGTGTGTGAGTAGGAGCAGGCAAAACAAGGTGTGTTCAGAGAGTTTAAACCCAAACTCATAGCATTCTTGAGACAGGAGAGTCATTTCTTATATATCTGCTTTTAATTTGTCTTACATCCATAGAGGCTTCTTAACCCTTGTCTTCCATCCTGGCCACTTTGAAAAGTGATTTGCTCCTATTATATTAGCTTCAAATCCCATATAAATAATAGATGTGTTTTCTGAGATGTGAATTACCAGCTAGACTTGGGGCCTCTCCCGTGAGAAGTAACACTGCTGGAGGCTAAAAGGACAGGGCAGGAGTGGGAAGCCACTTTGTACCACAGAGTTCCCTGTGGAGCTGTGTGCCTCCGTCATCAAGCACTCTGTCATCTCCTGGGAAAACTAATCATCACCTAAGCTTTCTCAAAATGTGCTCAAGTGAAACATTTAAATGCTCACAAACTGATGATTATATATTTATGTACACGATGGAAGATGAACTTTATTTTCCAATTGAGGTACTGCAGATGGCATGGCAAGTTCTAAGTCCTAGTAAAGATATTAAAACCATTGAAAAGGTGTTGATGTCATTAAATGAAAGGGAGGGAAACAGGTAACCGGGCTGTATCTATCACAGATGCGGGGCTGGGAGCGGGTTGAAAACTGACTTTGGAGCCCTCAAATAGTAAATATAAATAAACAATACATATATTGTATCAACCCTATGCTGAGATTGTTACCTGTATTGACCTTCTTAATCCTCACAACAACCGTATGAGGTTGGTACTATTATGTCCTTTTGACAAATGAGGAAACAGATACACTAGAGAGGTTAAATAATTTGCCCAGGGTCACCGAGGAAGGGCAGGTTAGGTTTGAGTCCAATTTCGTTCCAGTCTAGCTCCAGATCTAGCTCCAGGATGTTGCAGATACTGTAACTGTTCTATCGGTGTCCCCTCAGAATTCTCAATTTCTTATTGCCTGAGGACTCTAGCCATAGATGCTTGTCACACACAGGCCACTGGGGGTGCTAGAGAGCTAATGCCCACTTCACCCCAGCAACTCAACCAATGGCCAACAGGAGATGGACGAACACCAGCTGAAGGCGCCTGTTCTTGTCTCAGAGGCTCCCAGCAGGACTGAGCCCCGCAGTGATGTGGTCTTTCAGTAGCTCTGTTCTGGCTTCCTTTCCTTCCCTGTCTCACTGCACTTCCCTGAGATACACCCTAAAAGAAATGCTTGCCTTCAAGTCTTGTCTCAGAGTCTAGTCAAGGGAATGTAGGCTTTGCAGTTTGAAAAATCACAAGTGCTAAATTAATCATTGGCAAATGTGATAACTGTCCTAAAACTCTTTCCATCATGATAAATTCACCCCTCAAAGGGGATCAATCTGCAAGAAATGTCAAAATCCTACCAGGTGATCTTAAACATTGTTGGGATTAGAAGAGAGAATTCATTTCCAAGATGCTGTACTTAACAAATTTGGTAAATTGCTTCTTAACATAAACTTGGCTTTAATGTAACTTCAAAAGAAAAGGAAATATATCAAATGTTGCATGACTATATCAAGAACCTCAAATTATTTTTAAGCTGTAACCAAAAAGATAAGAACACACATGGAATAGTGAAAATACTCAGATCAAAGTTAAAAAAAAAAAAAAGCCACAGTCCATTATAATTCTTCCAATACATTTTAAGTGCTTTGGACTCTGGAGAAAAGGTTTTTTTCCCCCACAAACTATAGGTCGTGATATTTAATTGTGCTTTTACTTTGCCCCACATATGTTCAGACTAGATTTGCCAAAATCCCATCTGAGCCATTTTCACTGCTCTCTTTAAAAGTTCTTTCCTGTCCTTCCCTTCTGTTTTCAATTAGAGACTACATCGATAAAAGGCAAATTACAATGCCCAAGATTTAGATTAAGCAATGTATTACCATCACCTTCCAAAGCACAATAAAACAGAACATCCTAAAAGTAATTATATAAAGAGGGCCAGGAATCCCACTCAGTGATCTCTAAGTGCCCCTCATTGGGCCTCTGTGCCGAATGAACTGAACTCCATGGAAGCAAATAGAAGCCTCTACTAGTTTTCAAATACTACCCCCCTCATTCTGCTCTGTAAGATCGTTCCCTTTGATACAAGCTTGGATAGGTTCCATCACTTTCTAGGCACTTTCTGGTGAGAAAAGTTCTCCTGCAACTGTTAAATAATTAAAATCCCTATCAGTGTAATATCAAAACTCCAACCTTCATTTAATTCAGTCTCCCACCCCCCCACCTCTCTCACCACAGCCCCCAACAGTGGCGCATCTCAGGTGAAGAGAGGCAAGGGTGACAACTTATTCTGCTCAAGGTTGAAGTCCTAGGTAATGGAAGACTTAAATGATCTGACTTGCTTGGGACACTGTCCTCTGACAGCAAGACCTCCCATGTGGTGTTTGCACAGTCGGCTCCTTTTTCACTGGACTTTGGTGGCTTCTCTGATGCTCTCTCTGTTGGGAAGAGCAGTTTACCTCAGACAGACAAGGCTGTCTATGGCTGGCACGTTGGCTGCCCCCAGCCTTCGGCTTCTGTTGAGCCAGCTGTGGCTGGGTCTCTTAGCCCCTTGATTCATATGGTGCCCATAGGGAATGCCTTTAAAGTGGCTCACACAAGTGCATTTCTAAGGCATCCACAACCAAACTCTGGGGAAACACACCCATTGGCAGCAGGCAGGCAGCCCCAGCCTGCATCTCACCCTTGGATTCCCCATGGTCCAAACACTGACATGGGTGAGTAGGAGCTGAAAAACCTCAGCTGTGGGAATACAGAGCAGAAAGTGTCACAGAAGCAAGAGAGAAGAAATCACACCAAATGAATCTAAAACCCACAAGCTATTCCAGAGCACAGAAAAAGACAGAAGGCTTCCCTTTGTTTTATAAAGCCAGAATAAACACAATATCTAAACATAATTCAAATAACACCAAACAACAACAAATACTCCACGTCAATCTTACTTACAAATATACACACATAAAATCCTAAATACTAACGAACACAATTCAGCAGTAAATTAAATAAGTAAATAAATGATACCAGACCCAAATAAAATATTTCCCAAGATGTGAAGATGGCTTAGTACTAGGAAATCAGTCTATGTATGTGTGTATATACATAACTGTTGGAACTATTGATATATGATTATTTCAAAGGATAATAGTAATAAAACTCAATCCTGATTCCTTATTTAAAATATATACACATATTAGCAAACCAGGAATGTAAGGATCCTTCCTTAACATGAGGAATAATATTTAACTTAAACCAATACCCAGTCATTTTCTTAACAGCAAAGCAAGAACTAGAGGCATTCTCATTAGCAACAGGAAGAAGATTAAGAATCCTTCTGTTTCCATTATGGTGCACAGGCATACTTTGTTTCATTGCAGTTTGTTGTGCTTCATGGATACTGTGTGTCTTACAAATTGAAGGTTTATGGTAACCCTGTGCCAAGCAAGGCTAACAACACCATCTTCCAATACCCTGTGCTCACTTTGTGACTCAGTATCACGTTTTGCTAATTCTCTCAATATTTCACTTTTTCAGTTATTTTGTTTGTCATGGTGATCCCTGATCAGTGATCTTGGATACTACTGCTACCACTTAGAGAAGGCTCAGGTGATGGTTAGCATTTTTTAGCAATACTTATTTTTCATCAAGGTATGTGCATTTTTATACATAATGCTACTGCACACTTAACGGACTACACTATACTGTAAATATAACTTTTATATACACTGGGAAACCAAAATGTTTGTGTGACTCACTTTATTGTCATATTTTCTTTATTGTGGTGGTCTAGAACCAAACCTGCAATATCTCCAAGGTATGCCTGTAATAATGTCTTTAAACAGTGCTCTAATATTTGAAGGAGAAAATACAGCTATTACAAGTGAAGAGGCGATACAGTAACTATATGCAAATAGTATCACATCATATAACCTTAAAACCTCAAAGCATCGACCGGAAAACTATCACAATTTCATATAAACCTAATACCTGAGACAGAACATAAATGAAAATATTCATTATCAGTGAAAATGTATTTTTAAATAGAAAAACAGCAAAAAGTTCTACTCTCTATTTTAACAAGTGAAGTCGCTCAGTTGTGTCCAACTCTTTGTGACCCCGTGGACTGTAGCCTGCCAGGCTCCTCTGTCCATGGGATTCTCCAGGCAAGAATACTGGAGTGGGTTGCCATTTCCTTCTCCAATTTTAACAATAGGCATACAAAAACCCTAGGGATAAGCTTATGTGCATGATCTACATGAAAAGAATCACAAAACCTGCCTGTAGGACACAAGAGTAGAGAGAGAACTGATGTTCCTGAATGGGAAATTGAATGTTGTAAACATGTCAAATTAAATTATATATCTAAATGCAATCTAAATCCAAATCTCAATAGGATTTCAAGAATATCTGACAGTGTAATGATAAAATTCACCTATAGCCAAAAATGCATATGAAATGTCAAAAAGACTAACAAAAATAAAGAATAATCAATAAGCATTGGCCCTACCAGAAATAAATTTTAAAGTCATAATAAATAAAATATCATGGCTGAAATTTTATGAAAAAATAAAATTAGATCTTTCCTAAGAATGCCACTAAATTCCAGAGGGCTAAGTGAGATCAAAACCTGAAAGTAGACAGAGAAACCAGTACCTTTGTGGTTCCCTTGTGAACAAGGACCCAAACCTAAAAGCTCTTGAAGAATATGCAAAAAGTAAAACTTACAAAATTTAATGTAAAAGAAAACATGAAGCATCTGTAAGTCAAAGAATATAACTATCAGAACTAAATGCAGACCTCTCTCCTTCCTGCCAACAAAACTGAGAAGAAAATTTGCTACAAATAAGACTGACGAGGTATTTTTTCCATCCATAATAAACTCAGAATTCATATACCTCATTAGAAAACATACTAAAATCTTCACAGAAAAATGTATATAGGATATAAACATTCTGAGGAATTGAAATAAAACAGAATTTTCAAATTCAATATTACCAGGTGGCTCAGTGGTTTTAAAAAAAAAAAAAAACACGCCAATGCAGGAGACACACGAGATGCAGCTTCCATTCCTGGGTGGGGAAGATGCCCTGGAGGAGGAATTGGCAACCCACTCCAATATTCTTGTCCAGAAAATTCCATGGACAGAGGAGTCTGGCGGGCTATAGTCCATGGGGTCGCAAAGACTAGGCCACAACTGGGTGACTGAGCACCCATGCATTAAATTTTAAAAGGCTGAGAAAACAAAATACTATCATTCCACCAAACCAGCTAATACTAAAAACTGATACTATTCAGCGACTGCAGGGTATAGCATTTTATCAAGGGGACTTGCAAATTGTTGCAATCACTTTACAAGCAAATCTAACCATAAAAAGCAAGAGCCTTACAACAGACTTCCATCTAGTAATCCCACTTCTAGATATCTGTCTTTAAAAAGATATTAAGGATGTATAAGTAAACTCATTACATCATTACTTTCTGGTAGGTTCCACCTCAGCTGTTTTGCCTCCGCTGGGTTCTGCCTCCAACAAGTTAAATCAATCCTGGATCAGAAATATTTTTTAAAAATCCAGAAAGTTCCTCAAAACAAAACTTAATTTGCCTCACATGGAGTACTTGCAAAAAACAGGAGAGGGACACCTTTCTGTAGCCCCCTGATGGTTCACAGGCCGTCTCTCCTGAACAGGCGTGAGCACTGTGAGACTTACGTCTTGTTTGGTGGCTACTTGTACTGTGTGCAACCTTTGTTTCTATGAAAAAATGGCTCCCAAAAAGCAAGTGGTCAAAGCAATCCCTCAGAGAGGGAGCTGTGAATCACAATCTTGAGAAAATGGAAATCTTAGATCTTTTGAAAAGTAGCGTGTCGCCTGCAGAAGTGGGCCGTGAGGTCAGTAGGAAGGGCATTTCCACAATAAAGCGAAAGAAGCTGAATTCACAGAAGTGTTAGTGCTGTCTCGACAACGGCAGAAGTTGTCTCCCTGGTTCCTGACAAGGAGCTTGCAAAGACTGAGAAAGTATTGAATGTGTGGCTAGAGGATATGTCCCAGAAACATATCCCTGTTGATGGCAAAATGATGTGTGAAAAAGCGCTTAGTCCCTGTGAGCACTTCTGTGAAGGTCTGAGGGGCTGAGCCGGAGCCAGGAGGCTGGTAAGGGGCAGCTGGCTAGCTGCGCAGAGTGCAGCAGCCTCAAGAACTTCATCACAAGAGAATCACCACCAACTGATAACCGAGGCAGCATCGGTGGGGTTCCCAGAAGAGCTCAAGAAACTCATAGAAGAGAAAGGTTACCATCCAGAGCAAGTCTTCAAGTGTGATGAGACAGGCTTATTCTGGAAGTTAGCTGCCCAATCACACCCACACACACAAGAGCGCCAAGCAGGCCCCTGGGTTCAAGGCCTGGGGACATGGCCTTACTCTGCAGTTGGGTGGCAACCCAGCAGGCCATATGATTAAGCCAGGCCTCCTTTGCAGAGCATGCAATCTACAGGCCCTTATGAACAAAACCAAAAATTGCCTGCCTGTGTTTTGGTAACACAACAAGAAGGCTTGGGTGCCACCATCTTGTTCTTGGAATGGTTCCACTGTGCTTCATTCCTGGAGTGAAGAAATACCTGGAAAAGAAGGGGCTGCAATTCAAAGCCTTCTCGTAATTGGCAATGCTCCCAGTCATCCCCAATGCCCCTGATTCACTGAAGAGAATGTGGAAGTGATGTGCCCGCCCCCTAACACTATCTCACTGCTGCAGCCTCTTATAAAGCACCCATGTCTGCAATAGGACCCTGTTTTCCTGGCATAGATGAGCCTTCTGACATCGTGTCAGAAGGGTGAGTTTGGCCTGCTATCTCACCGCTTAGCTAGAGTACCACGCATCTCATCACTTCATCACATCAGCTTTGTAGGTCCCATGAACACTGGTCACTGGCACCATCATCATCAGAGCAGTGTTATCAGAAGAGGAGAACCAGGATTTTGGTGAATGTTAACATTGTGTGTGTGTGTGTGTGTGTGTGTGTGTGAGAGAGAGAGAGAGAGAGAGAGAATGGACTTATATTTTCTCTGTTTGCAATTACATTTTCTATATGTACTTGTATTTTAAATATTCTGTGTTTTATTCTGTGTATTTCCCATCCAGGTCATTAAAAAAAGCAATTTATAAGTGTTGAAATAAAGAAAATGTTATGTTATTGCTGACATGTACTATGTTGTTAGGCCTACCATAGTTACATCTGTACTAAATATGTGCAGACTTCTTTCCTTACATTATTCCCTGAGAAATACAGTGTAACAACTATTTATATAGCATTTACATTGTCTTAGGTATTATAAGCTATCTAGAGATGATTTAAAGTCTACTTCAGGATGTGCATAGGTGCACACTTTATATAACATTTTATATACTGCACCATTTTATATAACAGACTTGTGTATCCACAGATTTTGGTATGGGGAAGGGATGGTCTTGAACCAATCCCCTGAGAATACGGAGGGATGGCTGTGTGTAATATTGCTCGTGATATAATGCTATGTGGAAAACATAAGACACAAAACTATCTCTCTGCCCCCTCTCTATCTTTATACCTAAAAGAATTGAAAATATATGTTCACACAAAAACTTGTACATGAACGTTCATAGCCATATCATTCATAATAGCCAAAAAGTGGAAATAATCAAATATGCATCAACTGAATAGATAAGATATAGTATATCCATATGATGGAATATTATTTAGCCATAAAAATGAACAACATACTAATACATGCTCCAACATGGATGAACCTTAAAAACATTATGCTAACTGAAAGAAGTCAGACACAAAAGGCCATATGTTGTGTGATTCTATTCATTTGAAATGTCCAGAATAGGCAAATCCATAGAGACAGTAGACTAGAGGTGACCAGGTATAAGGTGGAGGGTAAATAACTGGAAGACACAGTGTTTCTTCAGAGATTGATGAAAATATCCTTTCTTCAGAGATTGATGAAAATATCCTGGGGTTAGGTCATGATGATGGTTGTGCAACATAATGAATATACTAAAAATCATAGGACGACACCCTTTAAAATGATTAAAATGGTCAGCTTCATGTTATCAATTTTATATTATCTCAATCAGTTTTTTAATTATTAAAATATATGTTTTAAAATGAAATTAAAATCACATGTTGCAGAACTAGTGAAATATCTGGACTCAGATCTTTTATGTGACAGAATTTTGCAAAGACCTGTTTCCAGAATCTGGTCCTATCTCTGACTGACCACATGACATTAGACAGAACATTTGTTCCTTCAGGCCCATTTTCTCATCTATAAAATGAGGTGCATTCCTGCTTTATCTGCCTCTCTGGGTTGCTCTATGGTTCAAATGGCATAACCTTGACACATTTATCCCAAACGGGATAACCCCCAGCATAGTTACGAGGGATTATTATTGTTACCTCTTCTTACCCTTATCTGGATTGCAAACTCTCTGAGAGTGGACAGAATGCCTTAAGAGGACATGTCTTCTTCCCAGATCAGAAGTGATGATATTGGAGCTTGTCTTACCAGGCAGAGATGTGAGAAAAGCCTCATTAGATAGAGAGAAATATGTATTTAGAAGTCATGTGGTTTGGGAAAACAGACTAGAAAAAAACTGAACTTGATCTTGTGGATTAAACAAAGCCAGGTGATTAAAAAGTGATTTATTTAATAATAAAAAAGGAAAAGCACAAACTCAGAAAATGCTAGATGTTTCATGTGGTTGGAAATCACTGTAATACAACTTGTGGGGGGAGTGACAGAGGAATGTTGGAACAGGTGACATTCGTCCTTTGTAAAAGGAGCCTGTCCTTTGTCCTTGGGGCAGTGGGAAGCCAATGGACTTGTTTAGAAGGTCAACAGGTAGATCTGATAAGAGGTGCTTGAAACACTGCAGGTGGGAGGTGTCAAAGATCTAATTTAAGACAGGATAAAAGTAGGGATTAAAAGGAATGTCTGAAGGGAAGGACATTTGGAGGTAGAATCCAACGTATTTGGCCATGGACTGGATATGTGGTGAAGCAGAGAAGGATTGAATAACAACTACAAGGTTTTTGCTTTTGAAGACTGAGTGTCCCACCCACCACACCACTGATCTAGACCAGTTTTCTGGAGAAGGAGCTTGCATAGTGAGGAAGACAAGCGTGATCTGAGATATATTAAGAATTAATTTATATACTAATCATGGATCCTTGGATTGCAGCAAACTCACTCAAACATGCAAGTAAGAAGGAATTTACTGCGAGAAAGCATTCAAACATAAGAGTTGTAAGGCCAGAGAACATATTCTTCTTATTCAATGAAGTATCTCTTGTATCTTGCAAAGTTCCTGACATAAAGTATGTTGTCAAATGATATTTGAAATGTGAATCATTGAATTTCAGGAATTACAGTGAGGGCAATAGAGCAGAGTCTCATTAGGACCAGAAAATCCTGGGGCAACCACACACTCTGTCTCTCTCGGCAATCATATTGTACTTTCCTTCATTTCTCTTTTCCTGCCGGCCCCAGATTCTCACTATACTGGTTTCCTCTGCCCATTTATCTTCAGAACAAGGTCCCAAGCCCTATGTCACCTTACTGTTGCAGTTCCCACAGGTAAGAGAATCTGATTGGACTGGGTCGGATCAGATAGCCAGTCTGATCAAATCAGCTATGGCCTGAGAGATGAGACCATATAATAATTTACATGGCTACTCTTTATGGACCGTGAGAAGACACATCCTCTAAGAACAGTGGATGGGCAGACAAAAGAGTGACTGCAGACTGCATTTCTGATATAAGGCTGCAGTCAAACAGTTAAGTGTGGCTGAGAATATGGGACCTACATTTGGAAAGGGTGGCTGTAGATCTTGGAGTCATCAGTTTAGAGACAACTTGGAGAGAGCATGTAGAATGATGTCCGTATGTAGAGGTGAGGGCAACTGGATTACAAGAAATGAGGACAGAGCCAATGAATGAAAGAAGTAATTGTCAGAGAGACATGAAGAAAACCAGGAGACAGGGGTTACAGACTTTAAGAAAGGAGAGACTATTAAGAAACCAGGAAAGTTTCATCCCAGTTTTTTAAGAATTTGTTTATCATCTCACAAGCCCTCGAGTTGAGGGAAAAATTAGATGCAGCATTCCGGGTGTCAGCCAGAGATTTGACATCTTTAATGACATCATGTTGGGACAAGGTAGAGAAAAATACAGACTGGATGAAGTTCAGGTGGGAAGATTATCAATTAGGCCAATGAAGAATCCCAAAGGGATCGGGGTTAAGGGAGTGATATCCACATACAAAACTCTAATGTGATATCCACATACAAAACTCTAATGTAAAGGGTCATGAGTGCATGCATGCTGTCTCTTCAGTCATGTCTGACTCTTTGCGACCCCATGGACTGTAGCCCACCAGACTCCTCTGTCCATGGGGTTCTCCAGGCAAGAATACTGGAGTGGGTTGCCATGCCCTTCTCCACAAGGCTGTGGCACAGTCTTTTCTTTGTGAACACTTTATAAACTGCGTGGATGTAAACAAGGATGGTTTTCCTTATCCAGTTTGTGAATAGCATGAAGCTGAAAGCAGCAGCAAGAAATTTGTGTAACAGAGTGAGGGTCCCATGTGAATTCAGTGGAAAAAAGGGGGGATTATATTTCATTAGATAAATGGAGGAAAGTCATATGCTGTAGTGTAAAGAGAAGAGAGCTGATATTCTCATTCTGACTGTGACAGGGATAACTTTGTAACTCATGGAAATCAATATTTTCCAACCCACACCTGAGTCAAATCCCTGCTGGTGGGATGAGAACAAGGAATTCACATTTCTAACCTTTTTTCTAGGACCTTTAAATGCTTTCCAGCAATATCCGTGGGTAACATCTGAGAACACGGACTTAAGCCTTTAACAGCCTCAGTTTCTAAATCTATAAAACGAGAGTTCACTGAGATGATCCCTAAGGTCCTTTTTGGCTCTAGCATTTGTACCTGTGCATGTGTAAGGGTAATGTGGGTCTCCACAGAGGATTTACCTATTCACTGACTCCTGGTCTCAGTCTTCATACCAGCAATTTGAACATCTTCATGACACCACATAGTCAAGAATCCTCATTCTGGATCATAGTGAAGCTATGGTGACTTTAAAAGGATGCTTAGCATGTAAATACAAATGTATACATATTGAGTGATTAGATAAATAGCATTTTAGATCTCAGACATTGAAGGGCTCAATGACATGTTACCCAGATGGTTTCTTTCTCCAATTTATTCATATCTGTTTGCTCAACCCCCAACTTGATCCTTAAATGTATGATTTTGATTTCTATAAAAAGAGAGGCCAATGTGCAGGGAGAAGATCTTGGCAGGAGTTAAGAATTAGTGATAATGACTGTGTGTCATGGGTGTTTTCACAGATCAAGGTGATTTCCTGCTATAGCAAAGGTTGAACAGAGCAGTGAGTGGAAGGCTGAGGCTAAGCCATTAGTATATCATCCCTTGGAGGAGATGCTGGCTGTCTAATGACTCTACAGAGTGAAACCATGGTTAGGATCGGGTTCCATGTCTGTAGCCCTGGGAATCTCATCCAGTCATGGAAAAGCCCAGATCAAGGTTTATCTGGGCCTTCATTCCACAAAGAGTTATTGAGTGCCTACTGTGCAACAAACACTTTTCTAAAGGAGCTGAAGGTGAGAAAGACTGAATGGAGAGTTAGAATATAAGAACATAGTGATGAGTAGACACCCACAGCCACTGTGGAAGCATAGAGGAAGGACACCCATCCTTCCCTTCAGGAAGGGGGACTATCTGAAAAGGCTTTTTAGAGAAGGTCATAAAGCTAGGAAACTCTTCAGGTAAATAAAGCTGCGCAAGAAGAGCCTAGGAAAGAGTGCTCCCAGCTGCTGTGAGCTTAAGCACACACACCTACCAAGCATGCCCTATGCAGAGACCCACAAGGACAAAGGGCAAGTCAGGGAGTTACAAGTGGCAAGGTCAGAGATGAAGGCTGTGACAAAAATCTGAGGCCCCACTGAGAACTCAGACTTTATCCTGTTGGAAATGGAGACTCTTTGAGGAGTTAAAAGCATTACAGTGACTGCTATAGCTCTCATCTGGAAGACAAATTTAACAGAACTGACATTAGCGGCAGGGAGACCCATTATAATGACCACTGATGAGCAAGGGATGATGAAGGCCAGTCTAGAAAGATGGTGGTTGGAATGGAGATGGGGTGTGTCTCTTTTTTTTAATATTTAGGTAACACTACCTGGATTTAATGATGTGTGGGGTGAGGAGCAGGAGGAAACTGAAATAAGTTCATAGGTTTCTGGTTTGGATGATAGATACCATGGCACTAATTTAAATAAAGATTATACAGGAAAGTTCAGGGAGAGTAGATTAGTCTGAGGTTTGGATGAAAAGGAAATGAGATTAGATGGTAACTAGAAGGGGTAGAGACAAAAGATGATACATTTGAGGAGGATGGGGACTATGTCTAGACTATTTACCCAGAATATCCTCAGTGCCTAGATCAATGATCGCTCTTGGAAAATCCTCAACAAAATCATTCTGAATGAATGTGAAAGGGCCACTGGATGCATCACTTAGATAAGAAGCATTTGAGCTTCCCAGGTGGCTGAGTGGTAAAGGAACCACCTGCCAAGCAGGAGATGTGGGGTCCATCCCTGGGTCAGTAAGATCCCCTGGAGGAGGAAATGGCAACCCACTCCAGTATTTTTGCTGGGAAATCCCATGGACAGAGGAGCCTGGAAGGCTACATACTGTCCATGGGGTCATAAAGGGTTAGACACGACTGAGCACGCAGGCACACACACAAGAAGAGAGGAAGAAGCAACCAGGGACAGAAATGGAGCTCTAACACAGGGAGAGTATGCTTGATATAGAGAGGGGGATCAGAATATGCCACCTTGAAAAGGATGATTTTGAGCTGAAAGCAATTGAGAATCAACAGATGCAGGAAAGATTCTCTCTCCTCCTTTCATCTGCCTAGTAGGGAATCAATTTCCCTTTGTGAAGGTACCCCCACCACCAGGAAGAGCAGTTCTTATCACCAGAGATAGAGTCAACATCAAGATGAGTTTGAATAAACGGACATTACTAAAATAACCCTTATCCTCCTTTAGTTCTGTATGTTTCCTAATTACTTCATGTTTTATCATCCTTTGATGCACAGACCCTCCTTCCTTCATTAAAATAGTATATAAACCTCCAAGTCTAATAGCGTCCTTGAGTTTTGCTTCTTTTCTGTCAATTGCTGTGCATGTAAATATTAATTTTAAAAGTGTGCTCTTTGCCCTATTAATCTTTTTGTTAATTTATTTTTCAAGCCCCCAGATACTGAACCTAACAAGATAAGAGGAAAATTTTTTTGTCCTGGACAACAGCAAGGTCTCGAGAGGTGGAAAGGGATGGGGCACAGATATTTCACGAAAAGTGTAACATCACATCTTCTGAGACAAAAGTTTCTGAAGAGCAGTATAAATATAGGTGTTTATAGGGGAAATACTGGAAAGTTGACAGACCTTATGCCTGTTGTCCTCTTATTTCCTTGATGAAGTAGGAGACAGTCTGAATGAGATTCCTCCCTCCCCTCTGTCTGACCCTGCATTACTATCCTTTAACCAATTGGACCCAAAGGGATGGGCTTTTCGTCTCCTCTTTTTCACATCTTGTGTTATTCCTCCTTAAGCTTAATCAAGTCCCACAGGCTTTGTATTTTACTATCCGTTGAATGGCATGAAACTGAAAGATGCTTACTCCTTGGAAGGAAAGTTATGACCAACCTAGACAGCATATGAAAAAGCAGAGACATTACTTTGCCAACAAAGGTCCATCTAGTCAAGGCTGTGGTTTTTCTAGTGGTCATGTATGTATGTGAGAGTTGGACTATAAAGAAAGCTGAGCACAGAAGAATTGATGCTTTTAAGCTGTGGTGTTGGAGAAGACTTTTGAGAGTCCCTTGGACTGTAAAGAGATCCAACCAGTTCATCCTAAAGGAGATCAGTCCTGGGTGTTCATTGGAAGGACTGATGCTGAAGCTGAAACTCCAATCCTTTTTCCACCTGATGCAAAGAGTTGACTCATTGGAAAAGACCCTGATGCTGGGAAAGATTGAGGGCAGGAGGAGAAGGGAATGACAGAAGATGAGATGGCTGGATGGCATCACCAACTCAATGGACATGGGTTTGGGTGGACTCCGGGAGTTGGTGATGGACAGGGAGTCCTGGCGTGCTGCGGTTCATGGTGTCACAAAGAGTCAGACACGACTGAGTGACTGAACTGGAACTGGAATGGGAGTTAAAGAAGTTTAGAAACTTTTACTAAAAAATAGGCCTAATTCAAGACTTGCTATATATATTAAGACTCAATAGTCATTTTTCTTTGGCCTCTATTCTTTTCACTCAAGATGGAGTCTTTATCATGAAGATCTTTAGTCCCACAGTAAACAGAGCCCTATCAGCCTTCTCTACCAGCTGTGCAGACATGTCCAGACTTAACTAAAACCCAAGGAAAAAAAAAAAATCTGGCTTTAAGTGGATTCCCTGCTGTGCAAATTTATAAACATATTGCATGTCATAGACCCATGGATTCACTCATTAAGAGGTGAGTCCAACAAGTTAAATACATGAAAGCCTTTAAAAAGAGGTGAGTGATATGAAGCAGCAAATGAGAAAAACCACAGTTCAGTGTTCATCTTGTCTGACTGAGAATCATGACTAATAAAAAACAGACAAACATGGAAATAGTCTCTATTCACTCTGCCATTCAAATACTTGGATAATATTATGGCAGTTCTTATCATTTAACCCTACTTTTTTTTTTATGACCAAAGAAAATTTAGTTTCATCATTTTGTCCACCATTGATTTAATCTTGGGGGTGGGGCAGGGAGCAGCCTCATATCAGCGTGCAGCTTCGGGAAGGGGAAACAGAAGCATAAAATGCCTCCCCCCAGCTCTATTTCTGTCTCTTTTTCTGCTGCAGCCCACCTGAGCAAGAAAAGCCAGACATTTTGTTTCCTTTCTGTCATATCCTAACTTATGCCGCCTTACAATGTTGCAGTCCTAAATTTCCATTTTGAATCTTTCATCTCCAATGTGATAGTATTTTGGGGCCTTTGGTAACTAAGCAGGTTTAGACATGACCAGATGGGATAGTTCCCTTGTACAGAGATGAAGGGACCAGAGCTCCCTCCTTCTTCACTGTGTAAGGACACAGCAAGAAGGAAACCACCTGTGAACCAGGGGGAAGGCCGTCACCCAGAACCCAGCCCTGCTGGCCTCCTCAGCTCAGCTTTCAAGCCTCCAAAACTGAGGAATAAATGCCGGTTGCCTAAGCCACCCAGTCTATGGTATTGTAAGAGCCAGAACTGACTAATACACTCCATAAGCATAATCATGTCCCAGAAAATCCGACACTGGCTCTTCCTAGGCAGAATCTGTCCTCTCTTTCCCTGGAATAACAAGCCTCGCCATGGAGGTAGAAGTGACAAGATAGCATGATTTAGGGAGGAAATGAAACTGTGTTGGTTTACTACGTCAAATATTTGATCTATAGCCATACTCGTACATCTCATAAACACTAGTTCACATAGCCCATTTCTGTTCCTCCTTCCCTTCTTAATTGCAGTAGAGTGATTACCCTATACTCCTATCCTCTTATTTTAGAAATCTAGCCCTTTCTGGGTCTTCCCAGGTAGTGCTAGTGGTAAAGAACCTTCTTGCCAATGCAGGAGACAAGAGACACAGGTTCAATTCTGGATCAGGAAGATCCCCTGGAGGAGGGCATGGCAACCCACTCCAGTATTCTTGCCTGGAGAATCCCATGGACAGAGGAGCCTGGCGGGCTATAGACCATAGGGTCGCAAAGAGTCAGACATGACTGAAGCAACTTACAGCAGCAGCAGCCCTTTCTGGAGACCCAGGTTTTCAGTATAATGTTCATTGATATTATGATACTTACAGTAGGCATGTGACAATTCCAGAGACTTAGGCAAGTGGCTCAATCAGAATCCTCTTCCAGAGTAAACCTTGATTGAAAAGGGAGAGAGCACCTGTCCTGCCCAGGCCAGACCTGTGAGATGACACTTAACAGCTCTTTTGGTATTTTGGTGCTGGTACTTATCACTAACTGCAGCTGCTAGTGATGATAAGGAGCTTTTTGATGTTAAAGACTTTATCCATTTTTTAAAAATATCTGATTATTGATTATCTGGTCCACTGATTTCTAAAAGTTCACAATTAATCTGTTTTAAGGGGTTCCTTTCCCCAGTGCCTGTCCTGAAAATGCCTATTCAGTCTTTAAACCTAGCTGCGATGTTACCTACTCTGTAGAGCATTCTCTGAGGCCTCCCCTCTACCCAGAAAGACAGAAGTGCTCTTTATTCTGCGCCATTGCTATCCTTGCAGTCACCTCTTATCATCACACTGTTTGCAGTTAATCAGGAGTGTTCACCACCACGTCTGTCTTCCTTAGAGAAATCTCTGTGCTGTTCACACCAGTCCGTGGTATGGCACACAGTAGATGACCCACAAACTTCTGTCTGTTAGATGAATAAATTGATGACTGGCACTAGGGCCTGAGGTACCACAAGTAGTAGAAAGGAATGCTGGAATTCAACATCAGACTGTTATCCTAAGGCCCACATTTGCCCTGCACTAAAATGCTTTGCACGTTGGGAATTTCACACTGAGGAAGCTTGCTGTATATCCATGATAAATAGGCATGAGTTGCCATGAGCCCTGCATGTTTTTCCAGTTTTTTGCATCCTCCTCACCCTTCCTTTGATGAAGAGCAGATTTCTCAGAATTGCCTCTGCAACTGGGTTTTAGGATGAAAGTGAATAAGGAAAGAGAGTGGGGGACTTCCCTGGCAGTCTAGTGGTTAAGACTTCCTGCTTCAAGTGCAGGAGACCTGGGTTCAGTCCCTGGTTAGGGAACTAGATCCTACATGCCACAACTAAGAATTTGCATAAGATCCCGCATACTGCAACACAGATCAAAGATCCTGTGTGCCACAACTAAGACCTGGTGTGTCCAAATATTTTTTTAAAAAAGGAAAAGAGAACAGAGTGCACTATCACCAGACTGAGCCCTAAGGAATTGAGAGCAGGATAGAACTCCTTTCCTTGAAGTCTTCCTATAAGAATCACTTGCACTTCTTGTATGCTTACTGTGTGCTTGAGATGTTAGTAAGTCCTTGCATACTTTGCTTGTTTTGCATACCTTATTTTCATCATAATAACAACACTTTGACATGACAAAGTCAGTTATATCATGATTAAAAGATAGTTATCATAACAATTACTATAGTGCCTTGTTTCACTAATGAGGAACTGAGACTTATTAGAGAGTGCTATTTATCCAGGGTGACATAGCAATAGCAGAATTTGGACCCAAGCTTGCCCAGGCATGCCTAAGGCCAAAATCTACTCTTTCAGGTAATGGAGTCCAGCAGAAATAAGCCAGTAGGGTATAGGGCAGGGGAAATAGTTATGAATTAATATTTATTGGAGGTAATAGATATCTGTCAAGCTTTGTGGCCACCAGCATCTTTGAACAACTTTCCTATATTTGGGTAAATTTCAATATTTATTTTTTTAGTTGAAGTATATATAGTTTATTAACAATGTGTTAATTTCTGGCATACAGCAAACTGATTCAGATATATACATATATATATATACATCTAACCATATGAAAGTGAAAGTGTTAGTCACTCAGTCGTATCTGACTCTTTGCAACACCATGGACTACAGCCTCTGTCCATGGAATTCTCCAGGCAAGAATACTGGAGTAGGTAGCCATTCCCTTCTCCAGGGGATTTTCCTGACTCAGGGATCAACCCTGGGTCTCCCACATTGCAGGCAGATATACATATATCTGAATATGGAAAAGAATATACATATAGAAGAATGTATATATTATTTTTCATATTCTTTTCCATTATGGTTTATCACAGTATATTGAATATAGTTCCCTGTTCTGTACAGTAGGACCTTGTTGTTTATCTTTTTTACGTATAGTAGTTTGTATCTGCTAGTCCTACACTCCTAATTTATCCTTCTCCTACCCCATTTCCTCTTTGGTAACCATAAACTTTTCTATGTCTGTGACTCTGTTTCTGTTTGGTAAATAAGCTCATTTATATCAGATTCAGATTCCATGCATAAGTTACGTCACACGGTATTTGTCTTTTTCTGTCTGACGTCTTCACTTAGTTTGACCACCTCTATGCCCACTCATGTTGCTGCTAGTGACATTATTTCAGTCTCTTTTGTGACTGAGTAGTATTCCATTGCATATATTTATACCACATCTTCCTTGTCCCTTCATCTGTCAATGGACACTTAGGTTGTCTCTGTGTCCTGGCTATTGTAAATAGTGCTGCTCTGAACACTGGGGTGCAGGTGTCTTTTCAGATTAGAGTTTTCTCCAGATATATGCCCAGAAATGGGATTGCTAGATCATGTGGCAAGTCTCTGTTTTTAGTTTTTTAAGGAGCCTCCATATTATTTTCCATAGTGGTTGTACCAATTTACTTTCCCACCAACACTGTAGGAGGATTATTCTACACACCCTCTCCAGCATTTATTATTTGTAGACTTTTTAATGATGGCCATTCTGATCAGCGTGAGGTGATACCTCATTGCAGTTTTGATTCTAATCAAAACTACATTCTTCTAATAGTGATTTTGAGCATCTCGTTGTTGTTGTTCAGCATCTTTTCATATACCTACTGTCCACATGTATGTCTTCTTTGGAGAAATGTCTTTGCAAGTCTTCTGCCCATTTTTTGACTGAGTTGTTTGGGTTTGTTTTTTTTTTTTTTTCATTATTTACAAAGATTTTCTCTCAATCTGTGTATTGTCTTTTTGTTTTGTTTGTGGTTTCCTTTGCTGTGCAAAGCTTATAAGTTTAACTAGGTTCCATTTGTTTATTTTTGCTTTTATTTCTGTTGCCTTGGGAGACAGACCTAAGAAAACATTGCCATGATTTATATCTGAGAATGTTTTGCCTATGTTCTCCTCCAGGAGTTTTGTCATGTCATGTCCTATATTTAAGTCTTTAAGCCATTTTGAGCTTATTTTTGGGTATGGTGTGAGGGTGTGTTCTGACTTCATTGATTTACATGTGGCTGTCCAGCTTTCCTAACACCGCTTGCTGAAGAGACTGACTCTTTTGCCCCATTGTATATTCTTGCCACGTTTGTTAAAGATTAATTGACCCTGGGTGTGTGGGTTTATTTCTGGGCTGTCTATTCTGTCCCATTGATCCACATGTCTGTTTTTGTACCAATACCACACTGTTTTGGTTACTGTGGTCTTGTAGTCTGAATTCTGGGAAGGTTATGCCTTCTGTTTTGTTCTTTTTCTTCAAGATTGCTTTGACAACTCTGGGTCTTTTGTCATTCCATACAAATTTTGGGATTATTTATTTTAGTTATGTGAAAAATGTCATGGGTAATTTGATAGGGATTGCACTAAATCTGTAGATTGTTTTGGGTGGTACTGCCATTTTAACACTACTAATTCTTCCCATCCAAGAGTATGGGCTTCCCAGTGGCACTAGCAGTAAAAGAACCCACCTGCCAATGCAGAAGATTAAGAGACCCGGGTTCAATCCCTGGGTTGGGAAGATCCCCTTGTGGAGGATATGGCAACCCACTCCAGTATTCTTGTCTGGAGAATCCCAAGGACAGAGGAGCCTGGCAGGCTACAGTCCATAGGGTCTCAAAGAGCCAGATACAACTGAAGCAACTTAGCATGCATGCACGCCCAAGAGCATGAAATATCCTCCCATTTCTTTGAATCATCTTCAGTCTCCTTTATCACTGTTTTATAGTTCTCCAGCAGGTTTTACCTCCTTGGTTAGCTTTATTCCTAAGTATTTTTTAATGTGATTTTAAAAGGCTTTTTCTTTTTTTACTTTCCCTTTCATATATTTCATTGTTAATGTAAAGAAATGCAACCAATTTCTGTATGTTAGTCTAGTATTTTGCTAAATTCATTTAATAGTTCTAATAGGTTTTCTGTGAAATCTTTAGGATTTTCTATATATAGTATCATGTCATCAGCATATAATGACAATTTTGCCTCTTCCCTCCCTTTCTGGATATCTTTTATTTTTCTTTCCTGTCTGATTCCTGTGGCTAGAACTTTCGGTACTCTGTTGACTAAAAATGGTGAGAGTGGCTTTGTCTTGTTCCTGATTTTAGCAGGAGGATTTTCAACTTTTAACGAGTATTATGTTGGCTGTGAGTTTTTATCATAAATAGCTTTTATTAATTTGATATATGTTCCTTCTGTCCCCACTTCGGTAAGATTTTTTTTATCATGCATGGATGTTGAATTTTATCAAATGCTTTTTCTGCATCTATTGAGATGATCATGTGGTTTCTGTCTTTTCTTTTGTTGATGTGGTATGTCACATTGATTGATTGTCATATGTCAAACCACCCTTATGATCCTGGGATGAATCCAGCTTGATCATGTCTTGGTAATTTTCTATATTAGGAGTCCGATCTTCCAAAGGTGGAAGCCAGGCATTTGCTTTTGTGCAAGAAGGGAAAATGCCACTCATGACACACACCAGTACTAAATGAATGAACAAATGAATGAAGCTTACAGAGATAGAAGCAATAGCAGGTCAGCAGGCCTGTCTAATCCATTGCAGTCTAAAGCGATGCACAGAGATCCAACAAGACAGACAGCAGACTCCTAGAGAGAGCAACACATCAGTCTTGGGCCAAGGGGCTGATGAGCTATACGGCTAGGAAAGCACCAACCCCTCCCTTCGAGTAATCAGGGATTGGGGTACCATAGTAATATGGAATGGCAGAACACTGGCTCCAGTCCTGCCCTCATCCTTCATGACTTTGGGAAATACCAGGCCTTCCTCTGGTATCATGAGAAAGCTGGGGACCAAGACTTACCATTGTATTTGCGTGATATAGTTAGCTGTCGGCTTGAATCCCAGCAACCAGGCAGCATTCAAGACCAAAGAAGTTACCAGCCCTTTCCCTGGTGTGATAAGACTGAAAGTGAAAGAAAGTGTTAGTCGTTCAGTCCTGTCAGATTCTTTGCAACCCCATGGGCTACAGCCAGGCTTGCTGTCCATGAAATTCTCTAGCAAGAATACTGGAGTGGGTAGCCATTTCCTTCTCCAGGAGATCTTCCTGACCCAAGGATTGAACGTGGGTCTCCCACATTGCAGGCAGATTCTTTACCAACTGAGCCATCAGGGAAGCCCAAAACTCTGTAGCAGCAACCCAAGCAGCATTTAAGAGCAAAGAAGTACCAGTTTCTCCTCTGGTATGATCAGAGAGCTAGGCTTTAAGTCTCATAATTGACCAGAATTGACAGCTTTAAGCACCAGGCTATCACCAGTTTCCATCAGATTTGTAGGAAAGCAACTCATTTTCTAGAAGGCAGCCTTCAGAAAAGTTATCTTTATCTTTCACTCCCTTGCTTTCCCAGCCTCTCACGCAGCAAGGGCACAGACGACGTGTCCTTCAGCCTCTGCCAGTCAGATGTACACATGGGAAATATGGGTTTAGAAGGGAGTAGGGAGAAATACAGAACATGAAAGCCATTTCCTGGTATGGCTGATAACAGAGACCTTTGCCACAGCAAAGGTGGCGACTCTGGAACTCAGGACCCAGAATCAACAGTGCCCAATGTCAGTGCCTGGAAGAGGCTGCAACAGGCTTGCTTCCAGGAGAGATGCATGCTATAGTTTGAAGTCTTTTCTGTTCATGTGCCTTCCAAACTGATCTGGCCCCTCGTGGAAATTCTCTGAGCTGCCTAATAACCTTGAGAAGCGTACCCTCTGCTTTAACCAGGAGAAGTATTAATAGTTTGTTTTGTTTGCAACTTACATCCGTTTTGTGCAAGACCTTATCCTAAGCTCTGTCCCATTCTTTATTTCATTGGCTTTTCACACAAAACCTACCAGACAGCTACAGTTTACATTGCAGAAGAAGAATGGGGTAAGGCAGTGGCATAGGATAAGGCTGACAAGATCAACAGAAGATAGATCACGAATTTGCCTTTCATTGTCATCTGATGAGTCTGGGGCTTTCTTGCAAAAGTGTGTTATACACGCCCCAGGGAGGATGTGAGTTTGGGAGCCACACGCCTAGCTGCAGACTTGAGGGGTGGCAGCTTCCCCGAGGTGTCAGCTTCCACAGATCCTTCCTCGAGCTTCCCCACGTTAGCAGCTGGATATGCGCAGCATCTCAGATTCTCCCACAAGCTCTGACTAACCCCATGTGCCAGGGCTCGAGATCATTCTCTGACCCTGTGATTGCTTCTCCTGCCTTCAAGTCACAACTTCTTACAGCCATGCAAGATCTAACTCCTACACCAAAAGACTTAACCTCTCTTTCCTTGACTGACTGTGACTGATCCAATCAGTAAGACAAAAAGTGAGCTGGTTGATAATATGTGTGGTAAAAAAATAAATCTGAAGTTCGAAATTCTGTTTTGTTCTAACCCTAGAATAATGGAAAAAACTCGGGCTTTAGGAATCATAAAGACTTGGGTTCTAGTCCTGTCTTAGTCCCTTATAGCTGTGTGACGTTCTTTATTTATACTCAACATCTCTGAGCTTCAGTTATCTCATTTTAATGTGGGCATTATAATACTTACCTCATGAGCTTGGTGATGATTAATGAGACTGTTTTAACATGTTGAGGACGTTGTAAACTCAGCTCTCAAGCCCTTTCCATTTTATGACCAGTGTTGAGAAATAAAATATAATGAAGACATGTTTCTTGCCCATTTGAACTAAGAATTCTTGTTTTTAATACTTATTTATATGAACTTTCAAGGTAAAAATGAATCTTTATAAAAATACATTTTTTAAATAACAAAGCTGTGAGTAAAATTGTGCGTGCTCCAGGTTTGCTCTCTCAAGTTAGTCTTTAAAAATACTCTGTTCTATGTTTCTTTGAATATACTTCAATAAGAAGTGCAAGTTTTCACAGACTATGGATATTTAAGTTTTTAGAAAATTTCACTTTTAATAAATATTTTTTAAATGCTGAGCATAACATATATTTGATCACTAATTGTTTGCATAACGGCACATTCAAGCAATGAAATAAAAGCAGAATAATAGATAAGAGTTCATTGTACTCCCATAGACAGGCTCATCAGTAGCTTTAAACACAGTTCTACCAAGTGTATAGTTTTCCCAGTCTCAGTTTGGCCTCACTTTCCTCATCATTTACTACAGAGAAGGCTTCATATGGAGTCTTCCAAGTTCTGTCAGTCTAGGACCCCGGATGTGAGCTCTGTTGGCAGTAAATGACATTTATTCAATCTGACTCCTACTCACCAGATGAGAAAAGAGGGTGATAACTAAATTCTTCCCAACCCTTGCTTGTGATCATTTAAAAGAATGATAATATCATGGTGTGTATAAAAAGGCATTTTACTGAGTGTTTTATAACCAGAATATAATTCAGTCTCATAATCCCAACGATACAAAATTATTCTTGCTGCCCTTTTACAGACAAAGATATTGATGTAGCAAAAAGCTAAGTAACTCTCACAATAGCAGCCAGTTGAGAAGAGCAAAGGCAGAGGGAGAACCAAAGTGTGGGGAAGGATGTTGGCTCCGGGAGTCAGGCTGACCTGGGTTCCAACTCTAACTCTATCCTTTAGTATCTTTGTGGTTTGGGGCCAAATTACTTAATCCCTCCAACCACACATTTTTGTTATCTGTTAAATTATACCAGTCATACTTCTTTCCAAGCATTGCTTTGAGGATTAAATGAAATAACTTTAGTGTTCGTTAAGTGGTAACTATGTTGGAAGTAGTAACTATGTTGGAAATGGTAATGATTTATATTACCTCCCAAAGTGTTTCCTTTTAACAACATCCAAGTGTT
Organism: Cervus canadensis; assembly: GCF_019320065.1. Classification (NCBI taxonomy): domain Eukaryota; kingdom Metazoa; phylum Chordata; class Mammalia; order Artiodactyla; family Cervidae; genus Cervus; species Cervus canadensis. The sequence goes on along the minus strand of NC_057399.1, from coordinate 46,865,587 downwards.
TAACCGTGTGTGTGTGTGTGTGTGTGTGTGTGTGTGTCTGTCTGTCTGTCTGTCTGTCTGTGTCTGTGCGTGCACTTGGTGGTTCAGACATGTCCGACTCTTTGCAACCTCATGGACAGTAGCCTGCCAGTCTCCTCTGTCCTTGAAATTTTCCAGGCAAGAACACTAGAGCAGATTGCCACCTGGAAAGCCCAGCCTAAGCATACTGGCACTTAAAAACCTAAGCACCTTGCACCAATGTTGTTAGACAAATGTTAACATTTTCATCAATCAGAAAAGACTAATGCAATGTAACTAAGTTGTTTCACATTTTATATGAACTCAGAGGCAAAGTCCAAAAAATTGGCTCTTTCTAACAGATTACTGTGATTACTAACATATTTCCCACCACTCATAGAAAGGCACTAGGCAGTCCAGAAGGAATTTTTCAACATGCTAATTAATGCAAATAATGCATCTTCCCTGAATTGGAAAAGGTCAGAGAAATGTTTTAGAAATGTATCCAAAGCTGTCTTTGGAACCTTAACTGCTAAGTTGCTCTCTTTCATTGATTAGAAAACATTGGCATCCTCTTCTGACCTTTCCCCTACTTTGCCCAGCAGAACTGACGATGCCCATCAGGATTTATGTGATAATCCTCTACACCATTGCCTAATGGTGAAAAACATCTTGATGCCTTCAGGCTCAGCTGTGCTCATTAGGTACAGAAATGCCATGAGAAGATAGCAAATGTATTCAGATTTTAGTTTGTCTGCAGTTTGATGTAATAATGTTTTATTTTTGGACTCAATTGCTCAGCAAAAAAAACAAAAACAAAAACCCTTGGTTAAACTGCTGACTTCCTCTAAATCGCTGAGCACAGGGATTGTAGCTTGATACAGTCATTTAGTTGCTGGATGTTTATAGTCAAACCATGTCAATGGCTTTTGCTGGAGTTTTTCATAAGGAATGTAATGATGTTTACTTCTTTATAAAGTTGGAATAACTGTGAATTCACTGATTCTACCTTGCAAGGGATTTTTTAAACATTTATTTCATCTTTAGGGCTTTGGAATATAAAATTCTATTTAGGTTTCCAGTGAAGAAGACCTCAGAAAGAGAAAATATGTAAACTTTGGCTGAATAAAATGTATTACAATTTCCCTAATACTCCTAAATTCTGAAACATTAATACAGTGGTTATCAGTCTTGAATGTGGTATACTTGGGACATTTTCTAGTAAGTTGTTGGGTTGGCCAAAATATTTGTTTGGGTTTCTCCATTACAAAACCCCAATGAACTTACTGGGCAACCCAATATTATGGTGGTCCATTTGGATTTAAAAAATATTCATGATTATTGCATCAGTACTAAAGAAAGAGAAAGAAGTAGGGATGGAAGAACTTGCGTGAATATAACTCATCTTCTTTATCCATTTTTCTTTCATTTCTCCCAATCCTGAAGGCAAAGGCTATATTTATCCAAAATCAGAAAAAAAATGTTGAATTAGGAAAGACTTTCCAGCCAGTCATCCATTTATTCAATAATACTTACCTGTTGAACATCTATAAAATGCCGGAGAACATGTTGGAGATACATAAACAATATCAGGTCGCACATTAATTCAGTCAGCCATGTAATAAACTTACCAGTTAGCCAATGTTTGATCCAAAAAAACTGAAAACAAGTAATTACAACATATGGGATAAGTTTATACAAGTATTCAAAAGGTTGAGGAGCAAAAGAAAACTGAGGAAATAGTGAGACCTCAGCTGCAGCATACGTGTCAGAGGCTGAGTTTCAGAGGCACACAGGCTGCCCCAGGACGCATGGCAAAGCTGTCTTTGGAACCTTAGCTGCTAAGGTGCTCAGGAGGCCAAGGGTGGGAAGACAAGATTGTGATCACCAGACCCACACAGCCCTGTGTTTACATCCCTGTTGCAGCAGACTGCTAGTTGTTCCCTAAAACCCATTTCATTTTCTTCCTCAGGATAATATAAATTCTGAATTTAGGTGGGCACATGGTCATTGAGATCAGACCACGTTTCCCAGTCTCCCTTTGCATCTGGGCAAGCCTTTGAGATTTTTCTGGTCAAAGGTTGAAATAAGAGTATAAACTGAATGTTCGTATCCCCTCAAAACTCATTTTAAGATCCTAATCTCCGATTTTATTAGGAACGGGTCTTTGAGAGGTGATATGATCATCGAGATGGAGCCCTCATGAATGGGATTAGTGCCCTTATAGAAAATATAAAAGGACCTCAGAGAGCCTCCTTGCCTCTTCCACCATGTAAGGACAAGAATATGGCTTTCTGTGACAAGGAACTCTGCCCAATGTTGTGTGACAACCTGGATGGGCAGGGAGTTTGAGGGAATGGATACATGTGTGTGTGTGGCTGAGTTCCTTTGCTGTCCACCTGTAATCATCACCATGTTGTCAATCAGCTATACTCCAATACAAAATAAAAAGGTTTTAAAAAAAAGAAAGTGTGAGGCTACCGAGACTGGTGGAGCTGGAAAAGAAAGCTAGGTCTGAAAAGTCTTGATTCCACTGATTTTGATGATTAGTGACAGCTTTTGTAGCTCAATAATAGACGAATAAAGTGAGCTCTCAACAGACACAGGATCTCCTGGCACCTTGATCTTGGACTTCCCAGTCTCCAGACAAATTTTTGCTGTTTGTAAGTCACCCCGTTTATGGTAATTTTCTACATAGCAGCCTGAACAAATGAAGAGAAGTAGTAGCTTTGTAACTTCCAAGAAGTGTCCTCAAGAGATGTGGGACTTCCCCTGCCCCCTCTTCTTTCTTCTTGCTGGCAAGTAGGGTGCTATGAAAGCTGATGTTCAAGCAACCATCTTGGACCATGAGATAGCCGTGTGTAGAGAACGGAGAGCAACATGCAGCAGGGTCTGATGTTGTGGAGCCAACATGCCAGCCCATGTAGCCTGTGAGAGGACAGTCAGGCTTGCATTTTGTTTTAGCCACTATTGGGTTCCTTTCACTTACAGCTGAACCTAACCCTCACTGATACCAGCAATAAGATCTTAAGTAAATACATTAAACCCTCTGAGACTCAGTTTCTTCATCAACAAAATAAGGATCAAAATATCTTTTTTTTTAACAACAATTTGTTTGAATGACTGAATTAAAGTGACAAATAAATTTAATTCACCTAGAATAATGCCAGGTATCCAGTGGTGCCATTATAAACAGTAGCTATTATTATGGTAATGTTCTTTGTCTATCCAGAGCTCATGTTCCACAAGTATCTAAACTTGGATACAACAAAAACTCCTATTCCCTGAGAGTTGTGCCAACTGTCCTGAAAAGGCCAAGCAATTGAAATTGAATTAAGGCCAAAAGGTCAGTTGAAATTAAGGGTATTTTACTTGAGCAGAAGGGATGGTGGGGTAGAAGATGATGGAGGAGGAGGAAAGAGAAGACATCAATAGTTCTTTTAAATATGAGAAGTTTGAGATATGTATCAGACATCCAAGCAGAAATAAATGTTAAGTAAGCAGTTGGACATATGATTCTGGTGCTTGTGAGAAAGATACTGGAAGAGCCACAGATCTGAGACTTGTCAGCATACAGATGCTATTAAAAGCTATGGAATAGAATTAGATCACCTAAGAATGTAGATTTATAGACGAGAAGGCCAAAGGTCAGAGCTTTCAAACCTTGCAATATTTAGAGGTAAGTAGAAGAATAGGAGTCAGTAATAAGAAAAACCTAATCACTATACTGTCTCAAAAACCTAGAGACTCAGTGTTTTAAGGAAGAAGTAATCAATTGTACCAAATCCTACTGAGGGGTCAAGTGAGTTGAGGGCAGAAAATTGCCAATTAACATTGCTGAGATGGGGTCACAGGCAACTCAGATGTAGTAGGCAGTTTCTAAGACAACCTCCAGGGATCCTTGCCTCCTAGTATTCATGCCATCACACAGTCTCTCTCCTTGACCATTGACTTGCTTCTAACAGAATACAAAAGAAGCGATGCAATGTCACTTCTGAGGTTAGATAATAAAAGACTGGGCGTCCATCTTGCTATCTCTCTCTCCAGTGTTTGGCTTGGGTGCTGATAAAGAGTAAACAGATAATTAGGTTTAAATTGCATAGGGATTTTTCAAGGCAACTGTTAATACGATAGAGGAAGAGAAGGGTGTAGGACTTAAAGGAGTTCATAATAGAGTAGTTATATTGGTGGTCTCTGGACCCTAAGCTTTGTAAAAAGAGAAGTCAGATGAGGTATGTAAGGGAAAGAGAAGTAGTAAGACAAAGAATTAAAAACTTAATGCGATGAGGACTTGGTGGAATGCTGAAATAACCAAGGAGGGATAATGAGAGGTAATGGGTAGAGAGAAGAGTGCTTCAAAGAGAGACTTCTCAACTTGTACTGGTGAATGTAATGTGCACAGTATAACCTTAAGAGTAAGTGGCTGAGATAGACTGATAGAAACTATAGAAAGAAACTAAAGGTGCAGAATTAATCACTGATGTAGGTATGGAAGTCATCCTGGACTTTGACAGACATATTGTAAGGATGAGGAAGATCACCTGGAGAAGGAAATGGCAACCCACTCCAGTATTCTTACCTGGAAAATGGCATGGATGGAGGGGCCTGGCACGCTACAATTGTGGGGTCCAAAAATAGTCAGACATGACTCAGCAACCAAACACACACACACACACACACACACACACACACGGTGAGATGATAGTGAGACAGATGCCAGTCCTGCCCGACACAGGAGGAGCAGGCTCTTTGCCCAGTATGCATTCCTTCGCCCAGATCGCTCTAAGTCTGCTTCCCTGACCCCTCTGCTATTATCACACACTAGAAAGTGGTAACCCAAAGTAGAGGGCTTCCCTGGTTGCTCAGCGGTAAATAATCTGCCTATCAATGCAGGAGACCTGGGTTCAATCCCTGACTCAGGAAGATCCCCTGGAGGGAGACATGGCAACCCACTCCAGTATTCTTGCCTGAAGAATCCCATGGACAGAGGAGTCTGGAAGGCTATGAGATCGTATCCATGAGACTGTAAAGAATCAGACACGTTCAGTTAGTGACTAAACAACAACCCGAAGTAGAACCATAATTTATCCAAGTACAAACCCTTCTCATTTCCACTACTCCAGGATATCTTTTACGCCTACAAATCAATGGTATATTTAATAAAACAGCACAGAATCCAAGTAAAAAGATCACAGCTAACACTGTAGGCACCCAAGATATAATCCCTCTAAGCAGAGACATTACACACTTGAGGTTGGAGGTGTCGAACAATCTGAAGAAGAAATTGGGCTGGCTGATGTGTGCTTCTCTGGTACTTTAGGTGTGGTCAGAGAATAAGAGAGATCAGAAAATTAGGGGAAATATAGAAGCATAAAATAGTAAATTTTGGCAAAGAAGCTGAAAGGGAGGTTATGAGTGTAACTTCCAAATCATTTGCGCATGCTCAGTTCAGTTCAGTCACTCAGTCGTGTCTGCCTCTTTGTGACCCCATGGACTGCAGCACGCCAGGCTTCCCTGTCCATTACTGAATCCCTTGCACATGCTCAGGGGTGAACTCAACAGAAACCCCAGTATATAAACATTTTTCAGAAATATGGAGTCACATCAGTTTACAGGGTGACCATGTGAAAAGCCCACTTAAAGTTTGAAAGGGTGATTTTCAGTTATCCTAAATTTTAATTGGACTTTAAAAAGATCAAGCCAGTCAGTCCTAACGGAAATCAACCCTGAATATTCATTGGAAGGACTGTTGCTTTGAGCAATTTCCAGGAGATGCTGGAGGACAGAGGAGCCTGGCGTGCTACAGTCCATGAGGTTGCAAAGAGTCAGAGAAGACCTAGTGACTGAACAACAAATCTTAATTAAGTGTTTAATTACCACTATAGTGTGTGCTAGCTGCAGAACTTTGAGCCTGTTTACTCACTTATAAAATTAGAATAATAACCAAATTTCATAGGGTTTCTGGGAAGATCAACAGTCATAGCGTATGTGAAAACGTTTTTTAAGCTGTAAAACCTCCATATATAAAAGCATTTTCATCATCATCTGCATGAAACAACCATTGCTGTCATTGTTTTTTCTACCCAGACCCCTGCCCTTCTTTTTCCAATGGCAGTATTGTTCCACTTTCCTTGAATAAGATTTGCCTGTTGTAAACATGATATTCCTATTAAATGTTCTAGCAGTTCTTAAAGTAGTAAATGAAATCCTCATTGTTATAACTTTGGTATTGGGTAATTTTAAATCATTTCAGGTTCTAAGTCACAAGTGTTTAACCAGTTTCTCTTCGAGTGCAATTATTTTCATCAGTCTTTCTGCATATCAAATGCAACCGAGAGATCCCCAACAGTAATCATGTCAGCTGGGTGCCTGAACTAGCCTTTTGGTTCAGCAGAGCACAGCTCAGAATAGGAGTGTTTAAAGGGCAGCATTTTTCAGATGTTATTCAGTGTTGCTTGCTGTTTGTCTTTATTCAAACTACTGAGCTCAGCTCTCCAACTAGTGGGTCAGTTTTTGAACGTCCTTAGAAAATGTTTGTCCGGTAAAGGACCAGGTGGGAGCCAAGTCTCCATTTTTTTTTTTTTTTTTTGCCACCTCTTATCCCCATTGCTGTAAATTCTCAGAAAGCCACTGCAGAGGGACCAGATTCCCAATGGGTTAAACTGACAGTGGGCAATATTGAGTCTTCTCTTACACTCAGAACCACGACTTCTGTGTGCTTTCTGTACCTACCTTTTTCTCCACTGCTTCTCAGGGGTCTAAGGAAAGTATGAAGGCTAAGACTGGTGCTAGCCTTAAAGGTACAATCACAAGGAAGAGATGCCACCCTTATATCAAGATGACATCCAACTATAGAAACCAAAACCCAAAAAGGTGCAAAAGGACAGGAACATAAATGCCTCCAAAGAAAACATACAGTGCTCTCTTTCCAGACAGCTCTCCTTTTTCTTGCGCTCACCCTCATGGCAGACTCCAGCTTACGTTTCACAAAGGAATTTTTTGACTCTGATTTCGCTACTGGAAGTCTAGGACCCCACTTTTCCCTGGGACCTAATGAGAGGGGGAGAAAATTACTTTTTCTTCACCTTCAGTGTCAGACCCATTTTTTTAGACAACAGCACAATAGTCCACACAGATGTGAGTACCGGACAAAGTTTCACATTGGTATTCAGAGAAATTTAGCTCCCAGATCATCCAAAGTTCTCCATTCTGAAAAAAGATATTTTGGCTTTACCTTTGCAAAAGATAGATGAAAATATTTTTCTTAACATATAAAGTAGTCCTTATCAAAAATGAATCAGAAAACAGCTGGCAGCTTTAAAATAGCAGCTTGAACTAACTTTGTGCCATCAAGATTTCAAAAATATTGACTTGGTATTTTTGGTGGGCCACAAATATGGTTCTAAATCTTCTCAAAACCACTGTGAAGGGAAATATGATTCACTTTGTGTTTCAAGGTGTCCATAAAGATAAAAATAAACTTTCCCTGTGGCTGCCAAAGAGAGAGAGAGAAAACTGTGCAATGTGACGAAAACATCTTTCATAATATCTATACAGTTAACATAAAAATGAAAGTGAAAGTCGCTCAGTTGTGTCCTACTCTTTGTGACCCCATGGACTGTATAGTCCATGGAATTCTGCAGGCCAGAATACTGGAGTGGGTAGCCTTTCCCCTTCTCCAGGGGATCTTCCCCACCCAGGGATCAAACCCAGGTCTCCTGCATTGCAGGTGGATTCTTTACCAGCTGAGCCACAAGAGAAGCCCACAGTTAACAGAGCAAGAGGTTTTATGAGGCTGTTTCTTACAGTGACCCTCACTCTAAATTGGGAGGCATCATCATTCAGTTTAGAAACAATTCTGTGGAGAGCCATTTTCAAGTTGGGTTAAGAGCATAGCTTACTGTCAATCTGACTTCATAGAGGAGGATTTAAAGACTTCAGCCAGAGGTTCTTAAAGTACACAGCCCCTTATAGATGGCTTCCAAGAGTTGTATGAATTGGCATATATGCATCCCCAATCAAATATTTTAATTTATTCCTGTTTTACAATGGTCTTTGTTAAAGACATACATTTTAATGTCAACTTGTAAGTTGAGCTATCATTTCATTCTGAATAAATAGGTGGCATGGAATATTATCAGTTATGTTCAGTATCTTAGAGTGTGTAATGATGCCTCATGATTTCCTATTGCACATGCTCTGACAGTTATTGTTAATAAACATCTTTCTATGTTTCTGTCAGCTACGCCTTAAATTGGAAATTATTCTAGAAAAGAAAGCATAGTAACACTAATGTGTGCTTTGATTTGGCTTTCATAACCAAATTTGGAAAACTCAGCAGTGGCCACAGGACTGGAAACGGTCAGTTTCATTCCAATCCCAAAGAAAGGCAATGCCAAAGAATGCTCAAACTACTGCACAATTGCACTCATCTCACACGCTAGTAAAAGTAATGCTCAAAATTCCAAGCCAGGCTCAGCAATACGTGAACTTTGAACTTCCAGATGTTCAAGCTGGTTTTAGAAAAGGCAGAGGAAACCAGAGATCAAATTGCCAACATCCGCTGGATCATCGAAAAAAGCAAGAGAGTTCCAGAAAAACATCTATTTCTGCTTTATTGACTATGCAAAGCTTTGACTGTGTGGATCACAATAAACTGTGGAAAATTCTGAAAGAGATGGGAATACCAGACCACCTGACCTGCCTCTTGAGAAACCTGTATGCAGGTCAGGAAGCAACAGTTAGAACTGGACATGGAACAACAGACTGGTTCCAAATAGGAAAAGGAGTACATCAAGGCTGTTATATTGTCACCCTGCTTATTTAACTTATATGCAGAGTACATCATGAGAAACACTGGGCTGGAAGAAGCACAAATTGGAATCAAGATTGCCGGGAGAAATATCAATAACCTCAGATATGCAGATGACACCACCCTTATGGCAGAAAGTGAAGAGGAACTAAAGAGCCTCTTGATGAAAGTGGAAGAGGAGAGTGAAAAAGTTGGCTTAAAGCTCAAGATTCAGAAAACTAAGATGATCGCATCTGGTCCCATCACTTCATGGCAAATAGATGGGGAAACAGTGGAAACAGTGTCAGACTTTATTTTTCCGGGCTCCAAAATCACCGCAGATGGTTAGTGCAGCCATGAAATTAAAAGACGCTTACTCCTTGGAAGGAAAGTTATGACCAACCTAGACAGCATATGAAAAAGCAGAGACATTACTTTGCCAACAAAATTCTGTCTAGTCAAGGCTATGGTTTTTCCAGTGGTCATGTATGGATGTGAGAGTTGGACTATAAAGAAAGCTGAGCGCAGAAGAATTTATGCTTTTGAACTGTGGTGTTGGAGAAGACTCTTGAGAGTCCCTTGGACTGCAAGGAGATCCAACCAGTCCATCCTGAAGGAGATCAGTCCTGGGTGTTCATTGGAAGGACTGCTGTTCAAGCTGAAATTCCAATACTTTGGCCACCTGATGCAAAGAGCTGACTCATTGTAAAAGACCCTGATGCTGGGAAAGATTGAGGGCAGGAGGAAAAGGGAACAACAGAGGATGAGATGGTTGGATGGCATCACCGACTCAATGGACATGGGTTTGGGTAAACTCCGGGAGTTGGTGATGGATAGGGAGGCCTGGCGTGCTGCAGTTCATGGGGTTGCAAAGAGTTGGACACGACTGAGTGACTGAACTGAACTGAACAAAAATTTGCTAGACCTAGCAATGCAGGAGGGAAAACTTCATTAACCAGACAGCGAAGAAAGGAAAAAAAAAAATCTTTTTTAAGAAAAAGCCTTGGGATTCTACTAAATCTTGAAATTTTCCCAAACATAAAACCTTGTTTTGAAGTATTGAATAAGGTTGCTTATCACATTACCAAGCACAACTGGAGAAGCTTTAGTTAGTCCCTGTGCCTTGAAAACAGCTGAGAAAGTATGTGACTTGAAACAGAGGAAGAGGTCTGAAGCAATGTCTTAGTCAAGAGACATCACCTACCCCCAAGTGCTTCTCATATTTTTAAGCATATCATAGAATAATAGGCAGCAACTCCCCCTTTCTTTTCAGCATGCAATGGGAGGAAACAGCTTCGTTGCACAACCGAATTTTAGCTGCTGGGTGCAGACCTATACTTCAAAGTAGAATTCTTTCCTGAGCCCTGTTTTGAAACTTCAAAGGCCCTTACTATCCTCAAAATGGTGACAAGTTTCCTTGCCAAGAAAACCTCCCCATGAGGATAGTCTTGATATTCTGGGCACAGATGGAGCCCTTGCAGGACTTGGTAACACATCTGGTTTGCTGCTTTGATGAACAGAGAGGCTCCGTATGTCATTGAGGACTCAGCACTGTCCTCAGCAGTGATTTCACTCAGAGACTCTGCAAACGGTCTGGAAGGAAGTTTTGTCATCATCTCCTCAAAGTTAAGTCCTCAACTTCTCTGAAGCCAGGGACTTCGTTCACCTTGTTTTCAAATGACTTTGTTAAGAAATAAGAACAAAAGAGAAATGTTTTCTACTAAACAGAAGTTCACTGGTTTTCTTGAGGACACATCTTTAAAGAGTAGATTGAAGCATCAGGGAGAAGTTTCAGTGTCTTGAGAGAGAAAAAGGAAAGCCTGCTCAGCAAAATCTGACAGGAAGGTATTCGTTCATGATTTGATTTTCTCAGCAATACTTTTTGGACAGGGGAGTGAGTAAAATCTTTCTATACAGTCACCATTAGGGATGCTGGTAAAAAAAAAAAAAAAAACTATTTTGGCCAAGATTTTTTCCCCACTATTCTGAAACATAAAATTGAACATAGAAAGCTAAGCTTTTTCAAGCTAAAGTGCTTTTGTATACAGAGAAAAGAAGATAAAGCCTTAGAGAGTTTGGCATAGGCAGAAATCTGAAGACACAATCAAACATCACAGAAAAATACTTCTGCTTAGATTATCTGTCTAAATTTTTAAAAAAGAGACTCAGAAGGCATCCTTTCTTGATGATATAGCAGCATCAATAAGGCAGCCACAGACAAAGCTGACCTCAATGATGCAGGACAAAGAAAATGATGCAGTGTGAACTCAACTGGAAGAATCTTGAGGGAATTCAAGTGCTAAGAAATTAGCTTGTCCTTTGTCTGGCAAAGGGAGCTATTGATACCATATACATTTCTAAAATTTTTCAACTGTTAAAATGAAAATTTGGGAAGCATTTTGGTCAAAGTCATACATATTCAAGACCATTACACTATTTCCAACTTCTCATATAGACTAAAAACAACCTCCCTGATCCTGAAATAAACCTTCAGAATTAATTTCTACTTTTAATTTTGTTTTCAGTTTTGAACATTTTTAAAGCAAGTATTCTATCTCTATGAAAAATGAGAATGAGAGACATAATTATTTCTTGGCAACATTTTCCTATTCTATCTATATGAAGGAAATAAATTTCCAGTGCAATAAAGGATATTGATTGAAAAATATGATATGTATCAGTTTACAGAATTTTTAGCTGGAGTTGGAATCTATAGCTTTTGGCAAATATTCAAAGCAGTCCCTGACTCCAAAAAGCTTTGAAACTGCTGATCTAGAGAAACAATTGCACTAGTTATCCTTCAAGCAGGCAATAAATATTGTCTGTGAACTGGGACTTTGATGGATATTGGGAGGTGGTGATTTGGGGTGTTAGGCAAGTGCAGAGAGTTCAGTCAGTTTATTTTGCAATTTGACTGCAGTGTCATATGCTTTCTGCCTCAGCATTACTAGGGAAGAATTAAAATCCTCATAATAAAACTGAGTTGGCTACCTAATAGAAGCCTATCCCTCCTCCTATGGAGGTGAACATTCTCTTCTGAATGCAATTTGGATTAGCTTTACTGCCAAGACAAATGGATACTTGAAGCACCAAAGTTCCACATCATAGAATACAATAATTTCAGCTGGGAAAAAAATTTATGATTTCCATTAAAAATAGAGTAAATCTCTCTCCTATCACAGAGACTGAAACAAAGGGTCAAAGAACTTTGGTGGAATTAGAAAAAGTCAGCTCTCTCCAGCCTATTGAGTTTGCATAAAATGAAAATTAACCCTTGGAAGCTTTAAACACTAGAATGTAAAATTGTTTAATTCCAAGAGAAGAAAGTGACATTCAGGGAAGGGTGGAGCTGTCTATTGTAAATGCAGGTTCACTTTGCAAAACATCCAGGTGCTAGATGAAGCTTCTGGTTGAAGCGAAAAAATAAAGGAGAAGGTCCCTGGTGGCTCAGACAGTAAAGAATCTGCCTGCAATGTGGGAGACCTGGGTTCGATCCCTGGGATGGGGAGATCCCCTGGAGAAGGGGGAATGGCTACCCACTCCAGTATTCTTCTCTGTGTTTGAAAACCATTCTTAATATAAGATAAAGAAAAGAATTATTTTAATTTCTCATTTATTGCAGTATAACCTGGAAATTATAGAGAAAGAAGATGAAGTCATTGCATAATACCTTATGCTACTGTATCATTAAATATAATTTTGTCATTAACTACTTTGATGTTTGCCTAATTGATTTTTAATTATTTTTAAATCTTCATAGTGTACAGGCATTTATATAATCTCAGGAGACCATTATGGTAAAGAATTGAAAACCAGGCCCTTACTCAGAAACATAGTTCTATATTATTACATTGATTCTATAAGTAAAGCAGATTTTATTCTTATGATTTACACTGTGGGCCTCCTCTCTGAGAAAATAACCTGCTGGGAATGTGCTAACTAACTGCTTTATGAATTTCTTCACATATATCAGTTCTTTTTTTTCTACAATAACCTTTTAAGAACTTTCTATATTGAAATCCATTATAGAAACATTCATTTAAATATTCTTTTTTTTTTCATTTAAATATTCTTAATTGTTGATGAAATATCGTCTCAGTGTTTTGATCATCACAGTTTAGATTGGTGCCTGCTATATTTATGTCTTCCTAGAGTCATAACATTGCAGACATAGAAGAATAAAGACATTTTCTTGGTTGCTTGACAGAAAGTCTATAGCATGAAAATAGACACATTTCTGTGCTAAAGCCTACACATTGGTAAGCAAAATTTTATTGTCACTCATACTCACAGCTATGTTGTGATAATGAATTCCATTTTAAGAATGGACATAAATCTTTCTTTCCCTAGTGTTGTTTTTATTTCTCTGTTGAAACAATTGCAAACAAGAGTCATAAATGTGATAATAGTACAATGTCTTTCATTGGCCCATGAGCAAAATCTCATCATATGCACATTTAAGTTAATTGAATTGAATGTTATAACTTCAACAAAATAACAAAAATAATGAGTTTTAAACTAGAATACTATAAAATATTACTTGTGTACCTACTTTATCAGCGATAGTAATATACAGATGTGTATCTGTAAAGGAGTTATTCCATATATATTTAATGAGAAATTAAGAGATTTTTAAAGGATAAATTGGTTCTGCTTGCGTGCGTGTTCACTGTCACTTTAGTTGCGTCCTACTCTGAAAACCTATCGACTGTAGCCTGCCAGGTTCCTCTGTCCATTGGATTCTCCAGGCACAAATACTAGAGTGGCTGCTAGTTCCTCCTCCAGGGGATCTTCCCCACCCAGGGATCAAATCCCAGTCTCCTGAGTCTTCTGCATTGCAGGGGAATTCTTGACCACTGAGCCACCCAGGAAGCCACCTCCCCTCATTTGGTTCTATTTATGCTTAATTTTTTTCTTCTCTTACTGGCTAACTTAGTACCTAAACCCCAAACGCAGAGCAGAGGGAAGGTCAAAATTCATGGTTCCGCTACCAGGAAAACCTCCTATGACACCCACCCTTCCCCAGGGCTCTCAGTGCCAGCTTGGTGCCCCTCACCCTGCCCGTTCCTCACACTTCCCTGGGAAGAGTTCTTCCCTGGGAGTGCAACTGTCTCTTTACATGTCTGTCTCCCCCACTAGGGTGTGCTCCTCTTGCGAACGGAGTCCATGTTTTATTTATCTCTGTATCACCAGTGCCTGGGGCATCCTTGGCACTCAATAAATATAGCCTTTGAATAGCTGCTACTCAGAATTCAGATTATTCCAGGTCAGTGTTTATGAACATCTGTTGTTCAATAACTGCTCCGGTCAAGCAGGGCACACAAGAATAAGTGGATCTGATGCTATTGACTGCAAGGAACTTGAAATGTCACAGTTTAAATAATAAAGACTCATCTTCTGAGGTGAGGTTTTTTTTTTTTTAAATCTTACCTCCTGCTCTTTAAGTAAAATTGTATATAACATAATGAGACGGCAAATGTTTAAAATATCTATAATGCTTATTATATGTGATTGTATTTCTATAGTTCTAAAATAGTAATAATAGCTAATTCTTACCTAGAACCATGGTAAGTGCTTTATATACAATACTGTGTATCATTTACACATAATACTTTAATACATACACTATACATACACAATATATTTATATAATACTTTACCTATGCTACTATATATCATTTGTTCTCTACCCAATTGCTCCCATTTTACCCATTTTATAGATGAAGAAACAGAAGCATGGGGAAGTTAAATAACCCGCACAAGTCACTTTACGGAGATAGAGTATGATACCAAAATTTAAATGTTTGTTTCCCCCATCCCAGTTTAGCACAAAATTTTCAAATTTGCAAATCTGCAGTTTAAACCACCTCCTTTGTACACAAAAAGTTTAGTATTATCAAGTTAACTCGCTTCTAAATTCAGAAATATCCATTTGTTCTGAATCATTTAAATCATAATGCCAAGGATTTTAACACAGTCTGATCCCACACCAGAGCTGAGGTCACAAGGGAGTCGCTGATAGTTGTCCAATTAACACTGCAGCTTCCTTTCTGAAAAAGAGAAGTCCTCTGATGATTAGATTCAAAGCTGGGCTCAAGCTTTAAGCCAGCCTAGGATGGAAGCTTCTTCCATCTAAACAGAAAATGGCCAAGTAAATAGTGTAGGCCATGTGAACACCCCATTATTTTGTTCCGAGCAAATTAAACCACTTGTTTACTGATATGAAGAAAGAAAAGGAATTACTCAAAATAAATTCATGAGGTTTAGGACGGTGTGCAAGTGCTGACGTGGGAGTAGCGAGATGTGTGTTAGGGTTGCCTTCCTTGTAAGCACCCAGTTTTTTTTACCAATGCAGAGAATTCTGTTTATTGATGATAACGCTTATTATTTTTACCTTTCCTGCTCTCCACCAAGTAATTAAGTTAGCTAAAGAACATATGTATGTAAGGACAGTTTTTAAAAATCTGAAAGACAAAGAACCAGAAAGACGAAGGAGAGATTTACATCAGCAAACACGGAGAAGATAGGTTAATGTAATTGAGAGTTAGATTTAGCACTGAGCTTCTTGGCAGCCAAAGCTAAAAGAGGAACATTATAAATTATGTAGTTCACATTATCTGATAAAAAAGAATGCAGTTTGTTCTTTGGGACACACACAAGATTTTTCCTAACATTAAATTCTAAGAGGAACTTCTCCCAGGGATATATAAGGAATGAACCAAATCAAATTAACAGATCAATAGCAGTTTTGTAAAAGATGCAGAAATTTATACCATTTATTACCTTCTGAATCATTCTCTTTTTTTCACACATTTTCTTGTATGTGTGTTGCATTAACCACCCCCCTAGTCCAAATAATCTAACAATTGCCTAATGCCAAATAATGAGGAAAGATATTTTTCCTCCCCCTGAATTATCTCAAAATCATATGAGCAGAAGCTAAGCTAAATCTGCGTTTCTCTTACAACATTTAACACAAGTGGAAATTTCTGAACAAAGAGAATTTAAGATGTTGTCAGCTCTTCAAGGACAAGGACTCACTGATTAGTGAAGTCTCTAGTAAGTAAATACATATTAAACCACAATGCCAAAAGGTATTGTACTAATCATTACTTTGCTAACAAAGGTCTGTCTAGTCAAGGCTATGGTTTTTCCAGTAGTCATGTATGGATGTGAGAGTTGAACTATAAGGAAAGCTGACCACCAAAGAAATGATGCTTTTGAACTGTGGTGTTGGAGAGGACTCTTGAGAGTCCCTTGGACTGCAAGGAGATCCAACCAGTCCATCCTAAAGGAAATCAGTCCTGAATATTCATTGAAGGACTGATGTTGAAGCTGAAATTCCAATACTTTGGCCACTGGGTGCAAAGAGCTGACTCATTTGAAAAGACCCTAATGCTGGGAAAGATTGAAGGTGGGGGAAGTAGGGGACGATAGAGGATGAGATGGTTGGATGGCATCACTGACTCAATGGACATGAGTTTGAGTACTCCAGGAGTTGGTGATGGACAGAGAGGCCTGGTGTGCTACAGTCCATGGGGTCGCAAAGAGTTGGACACGACTAAGTGACTGAACTGACTGAACTGAATTGTACTAATGTTCACAGGAACTATTTTTTGGACTTTGGAGTTTTATAATCCCTCACATTTGGATGTGCAGGTATAGAACTTCCAATATTTTAATTTCATCAAAGAAAGATTTCAGAAAACCTTATCATCTATTATTTATAATTTCAAAAAAGAAGGAGCATGTTGACACAAGGAAAGTGAAAAGGGCATAAATAAAGGATGAAAGTGAAAGTGTTAGTCACTTAGTGGTGTCCAATTCTTTGCAACCCCATGGACTGGAGTCCACCAGGGTCCTCTGTCCATGGAATTTCCCAGGCAAGAATACTGGAGTGGGTTCCCACCCTTCTCCAGGGTATCCTCCCAGCCCAGGGATCAAACCTGGGTCTCCTGAATTACAGGCAGATTCTTTACCTGAGCCACCAGGGAAGCCTTAAAGAGAGGATAATCCTCTAAATTGAATATATGAACTTTTAAAAATCCTATTTACATAATCCTTATTTTTTCCCCTCTAATGCAGACTGGTAACAGCATCCCTCATGGGCCAGCCAATGGGGGTACACTGGTAGGGTGTACACAGAATATAAAGACACAACTATTGCTTCAAACAAAGCTATAATCAGCTGGAGGGTATAAAATATAAACTTTGCAAAATTAATAATAATTATAAGTGATAATTCAACATTATCAGTGAGTTTCTAAAGTGTAAAAATATTTTTTATATAAAGGGGAGATCCCTGGAGCTGGGGATCGACCACAAGGCTTAGTGAAAACACAGTGATCTGAGCTGTGTTTTGAGGAATGAAGAGAGATTGGAAATTTCAGAGAGGGAATATCAGATAGAAGCATTGTGTGGGTCAGACTGAAACCCAAATGCAATAGAGCTATTGGTTCAGTGGTATGAGTTCAAAATGTCTGTGTAGTGGCCTCATAAATTTCAGTTCATTAGAACCATTGCTGGTGTCCGTTGGTGGAAGTGTTCTCTTTTGAAGACTAAGACGTCTAAACCAGCACAGCTTACTGTTGGCAGGACAAAAAGCAAAATTTCTGTGAGTGAGTTATTGGGTATAATATGAAAAGGAACCACTCCTGCTTCCACCCCTTGATTCCTAGACCCACATGTTCTGGTTGTGGAAACAGTAGCATTTAGTGGTCTCTGATTCAAATAATACACAGTGTCATGCTTTATAGAACATTTTCTTTTCAAATGTCATCTCCAACTGGCATTATAATCATGTCTTCAGCAAGCCATTGTACCTTTCTCTTAGGCTAGCTCCTTACAGATACTGGGTTTGTGGTAAAGGTCAGTTACTACAGTGGGTAGGATCCCAGTACTGTACTTCTTTTGCAATAAGTGAATTCCTTAATCACACACAGTACTGTGCAGAATGCCATGATGGTGACGCAACCTGAGTGTCCTTGGCTAAAGATGCTGGCAGAAAATATTATAGACAGGAAAAACAAATCCATATCCAGAATATGTGTGATTCTTGTGAAGATAGATCTCTGCCGTCTCTGTGGTAGAAGAGATCTAATGTAATCAACCTGCCAGTAGGTGGCCAGCCACTTCCCACGTTTGTGTACATTGAAGTTAAGGGTAATGAAAAAGTACATTGTTCAAAATAATTAAAACATATGTCCATGAAACAACTTGTATAAAATGATTATTGCTGTATTCAAAATAGCCCAAAACTATAAACCATCCACCTATCAACAAGGTAATTGATATATATTCTTACAGTAGAATATAGTGGAATATTTCTTACAGTGGGAAGATACCCTGGAGAAGGGAACGGCTACCCACTCCAGTATTCTGGCCTGGAGAATTCCATGACTGTGTAGTCCATGGGGTCACAAAGAGTAGGACACGACTGAGCGACTTTCACTCACTTACAGTGGACTATTACTGATCAATAAAAATGAATTAATACTAAGACACAGCAACATAGATTCTCATTTTCAAAAACATGCTCAACAGAAGAAGCTAGCTATAAAATGTACATCCTATATCATTCCAATTATATGAAGTTGCATAACGTGTAAAATCAATCTATGGTAATATAAATCAGAATAGTATTGCCTAGGGAGAGAGAAAGGGAATTCCAGAGTACTTTCCAGGGTGAAAGAAACGTTCTATATCTCAACTGGGGTAGAGGTTACACAGGAGTATACACTTATCAAAATTCATTGAATGACATACTTAAATTGAGTATATTTCACCCCCTGTAAATTTTACCTCAATGAAAAATTCAGTAATAATTTGGATACATAATAAAGTCACAAAAACATCAGTAATCCCAAAGACTCATGACAAAGACTCATGACTTTCCTATTCATCAGAAAGACTAAAGCAAAGCCACAAGTTCTAACCATATGGAAACCAAGGTTTGAATTCATTCCCCAGAAGTCAAGTCACAAAAGAGAAAGTGGCAGAGAGCTCAGGTAAAGTTCATATGTAACTCAACAGGGACATAGGAAGCATAAATAAGTCCCCTGAAATCATTAGTCGCAAGCTGGAATCTAGATTGCCAGGAGAAATATCAACAAACTCAGATATTCAGACGACACTACCCTAATGGCAGAAAGTGAAGCAGAACCAAAGAGACACTTGATGAAGGTGAAAGAGCAAAGTGAAAAGGCTGGTTTTAAACCCAACATTCAAAAAAATGAAGATCATAGCATCGGGTTCCCTATCACTTCACAGCAAATAGATGGGGGGAAAGTGGAAGCAGTGGCAGACTTTTCTTGGGCTTCAAAATCACTGTGGATGCTGACTGCAGCCATGAAATTAAAAGACACTTGCTCCTTGGAAGAGAAGTTACGACAAACCTAGACAGCATATTAAAAAGCAGAGACATCACTTTGCTAACAAAGGTCCATGTAGTCAAAGCTACAGTTTTTCCAGTAGTCATGTATGGATGTAAGAGTTGGACCATAAAGAAGTCTGAGTGCTGAAAAATTGTTGCTTTTGAAGTGTGATGTTGGAGAAGACTCTTGAGAGTCCCTTGGACTGCAAGGGGATCCAACCAGTCAATCCCAAAGGAAATCAACCCTGAAAATTACTTGGAAGGATTGATGCTGAAGCTCCAATACTTTGGCCACCTGATGGGATGAGCTGACTCATTGGAAAAGATCCTGATGATGGCTACTACGGTTGAAGGCTGGATACTGATTTGATTGTAAAAAGAGTTACAGTTATAAGGATTGTAAATTATTGAAAGAGGTTACCTGGGAAAATGATACTAGTTTCCCTCCTTTACTTTGTGGATGAGTATTGTCACAGGATGAGTTTGGATAATAGCCTTTCTGTGCAGGGTCTTACAATCACAAATTCTCCTCAAGTTCCTATGATTTTTCCACTTATGTCATTTGTTTTCAATTCTATTTTGCCATTTTGAAAATTATATACTCTAATTTCTTGGAATTGTCTCTAGAGTTAATCTGTGTTTTTAAGCCTGATGGGAAAATGTTCATCAACTGTAGTAGCTTCCTAAGTTGCATGGATATTCTCCATCATTTTCCACCAGTCAGACTTTGACCCATTCTTCAAACAATTATGACTTATTGTTCTTCTCTCTTGAACTACATTGTCAATCCACTACACAAAAGAGTATGTCAGGAAGTTACACAAAGAAATACAAAACAAAGAGAAAAAGATAACTCAGACTAAACTGGCCTACCGGCATTATGTGGGCAGAGTAAAAACGAAGGAAGCACTTTGCCATCATATAGCAGAAATCACTCCTGTCTTAGCATGTTGAAAGAGAAGTAGGGACAAGTCATTGGAAAATTAAGATGGCCCTCAGGTCATTGATGATCGAACAAACAGATCCGGCTCTTTGAAATCAGTAAGAAATCTGTATTTGCTCACATCACCTTTTTGACCTAAGACAAAGATGGCTTCTGAATAGAGGCTCTCATAAACCTGTCTTCTCAAACATTAAAAAAAGAGAAGAGATTAATTAGATACAGTCCTGGTCATCACTTTTTCTGTATCTGTAACAGCATAGACTTTCTACACTAAGAACCCTGTCTCCTTGCATTTAACACCATATTTCTCAAGCCTAGAGGACCATGGATTATATTTTTAAAAGTATCATCTTTTAGCATCCCAATGAATTGGAGTTGCATTAAATTTACTTCAGAAATTTCTAGTCTACACAACAAGACTTTGATCATTTTGATAGAATCAGCTACTAATGCCTTCTATAACCAGTGTGTGTGCTTAGTTGCTCAGTCACGTCTGACTCTTTGTGGCCCCATGGACTGTAGCCCGACAGGCTCCTCGACTCTTAGCGACCCCATGGACTGCAGCCTACCAGGCTCCTCCGTCCATGGGATTTTCCAGGCAAGAGTACTGGAGTGGGGTGCCATTGCCTTCTCCATCTATAACTCATAGCTACCCTATAATAAGATTTTTTAAATGTTTGTGTATTGAATGATAACTTCTCTCTGTATAAATTGGAATAGTTAGTAGTTTAACATCAGCCAAATGATTCTGGAAACATAGGTTGTGAGTTCCCTTTTTAACTTCTAAATAGTACAGATGTTTAGTGTTATAGCTGGAATATTCTTTTTGGGAGACCAAAATCTGAGAAATCCTCTTTTTTTGTGCTGGGTGATTCTGCCTGTTCTGAAACCAGCATCCCTGACCCAGCTTTGTCTTTCATCCAAGAACTGTAGGAATGCCAGGGTGAGAGCAGCCAGGCACAGATGTGATATAAATTCTATCCCACCACTAAAAAGTTCATCTCAAACTAACAAGCAAACACCAAAGAGTCAACTGATACTTAATCAGCAATGCTGTCTTTTCCATTATGCTAGAGTATTTTAATGTGGTGTTTATCATGGGCAAAATGTTTGCTTCTAGAATTGCTAACATTTCTAATGCATACATTCTTTCTTCTAAGTTTAGCATGAAAAAGCAATTATAATCTGAATGGCATATTTGTCCCTAAATGGATTCTTTATTTGGAAATCAATAACTTTGTTTCAGAAGGAAAATAAATATTTGGCATGTTGGTGATTTGAGATTTTTTTTCGCACCACCAGAAGTCTTTGTCCCTTTCTTTGTCTTATGAATTACTGAATTTAAGTCAGTGTTATGTCTTCCTAATTAAAATCATTTTTAGAATTCAGTTGGAGAAATAAAAGGCCTGTGAATCAAATGTAATTGAGAATCCAGTGACATCGGTAGCACAACGATTGTTCAAACTGATTTGACTCCAAATTTATTTGGAGACATGCTTTTAAAATTCATGCTTTTTTTTTTTTTTTTGGTTGTCAAATGATCCTTTATTTTTCTTTTTCCTTTGCAGTTCTTAACTAGCTGGGCACTCCACTGCACCACTGTTGATATCATCTATGATGTCATGAGGGTGGCGGCCATCAACATTGCAGCCCACAGACTGGGCAGTCCCCAGGATCTCTTTAATGGTTCCGGAAAGTTCTCTAGCTAGAGACCGGTGCCGCATCTGCCGGGCAATGTTGACGATCTCATCAAAAGTGATGTTTCCACTGTGCTTAATGTTTTTCTGCTTCTTTCTGTCCCTTGGTGGTTCCTTGAGGGCTTTGATGATCAGGGCAGAAGCAGAAGGTACCACCTCAATCTGGGCTTGTCTGTTCTGAATGGTCAGTTTCACTGTAATCCTCAGACCCTTCCAATCACCAGTTGCCTTGGCTATGTCATCACCGACCTTTTTTGGAGACAGGCCCAACGGGCCGATCTTGGGGGCCAGGGCAGACGTGGCACCGACTTCCCCACCGGTGCACCTCAGGTACACGACTTTGATCTCGTTGGGGTCAAACTTAGGCGGCATGGTGGAGGCGGCTGGTGTCGGATGAACCCGGATTCGGGACGACCGAAGAAAGTTGCACCTTCGCCTCCTCCTAGCCGAAAGCCGAAAAAAAATTTTTTTTTTTAATTCAAGTTTCAGCACAGTTTATAAGCAGCTCCGTTTTATGGTCTAGCAGAGAGAAGGTATTTCAGATGGAAGGGACAGTGGAAGGGTAAGAGCAATAGAGGAGTTTGAAAAGAAGCATAAAAACAATGGTCTTGCTTTTACACCCAGACTTCCAGGTGAGAGCTACATCAAGGAGACCTTGAATTGTCTTCTCCTGGCAGTCAGACTGAAATACATACAGGTACTTAATATAGCTGTTGGTGACTAGAACTCATACAGTTCGGCATTTGCCAGCCATGAAATTTCCTCTTTGCCTCACGGGTCAATGCCAAAGCCTCCAGAATCCTTGTAATGTCCAGCTATGAAAGGGTAGGAGTCTGGAGTCCCCTGGGTCTGGATGACCTGCCATCCTGAAAATCTGGGAGACTTGGTCTATTCCATTCCATCTTGAGAGATCCTGATGTAGTTGGGAATTTAGGTTTCAAATATTAATAGATGATTTGGGGCCTAACTCTTAGCTGTTTGGTTTGGGGCAAGTTATTTAACTTTTCCCAAGAGTCAATTTCCTGATTTATAAAATGTAGCTACTAATAATTGTTGGGTTCCCTGGTGGCTCAGTCAATAAAGAATCAACTGGCAATGCAGGAGACCTGGGTTTGATCCCTGGATCCGGAAAATCCCCTGGAGAACGAAACGGCAACCCACTCTGCTGTTCTTGCTTGGAAAATTCCATGGACAGAGGAGCCTGGCAAGCTACACTCCATGGGGTCACAAGAGTTGGACATGACTTAGTGACTAAACCACCATCATAGCTGTTGTATTTAGACAACAGTAATACTTATCTCACAACATTTTGGTGAGAATCTAATGAACTGATGCATGTCAAAATCTGGATACATGTATATGTATGGCTGAATCCCTTTGCTGCCCACCCGAAACTATCACAACATTATTAATCAGCTGTACTCCAATACAAAATACAAAGCTTTTTAATATTCTAGCACAATGCCTCATGACAAACACACAGAAAGTGTATTGTAAAAAGAATCTTAATTTAAAAGACCTCAGATTCCCGAGGGGCTCCTGAAAAGAATTTACTTTTTCTGAGGCAAAGATGTCCTCTCATACTTGAAGCAAAACAACTGCTAGAAGATTTCTCTTAGCCATAAAACCCAATATCTAAGACAGAACAAGTTAGTGGGCTGGGCTCACAGTAGCCTCAACACCTCCATGGCAATCCTGGAGACGTGCCAAGGCACTTTTGGAAAACTACCAGAAAGACTGATCCATCATCATTATAGAGCTGGTCCCTCATCAGCCATCTGCCCCTTCCCCAGGGGAAGGAGTCTGGGTCCAAGGGAACAAATTAGGCCACTATCATCCCAGGTTGTGTTTATTCACTCTCCTTCTTACATCAAATTTTTTTAAAACATAAAGTCTGCAGAAAATCCAGATACAATAAAATTCCAAATTTTAAGTAATAAAAAGGAAAAGAACAATCACACTAGAAGAATTAAAGTAAGGAAAAAATGTTACAATTTTGTAAAAGAGCAAAGAGAGAAAGGAAGGAAGTGGGGGAGGAGGGGGGGAAAGGAAAAGAAGGGAGGTCCTAGTCTTCCCAACAGCCAAGGCAACACGGGAAACCTGATGGTCTCTTAAGTTCCAGTCTCCGCATAAAGGACACTAGCCAGATCATCAGAGGAGGCAAGCATTTTCTTGGCCTCATACTCTGAGATTCATTTATCAGGTAAACCTCTAAATAAGAAATACTGAGTAATGTGATATATAGATCTTTGATATCACTTGGAGTTATTTTTCAATGTCATGTTATTCTGTATTGCACATCTTTCTGTCTCTACTCAGTTCTCATTAAAAGCCCATCGTAAGTGATAATTCTGTGAATCTAGTATTGTGGAGAGGTGGGGAGATTGTGGAAGCTATCAGTGAAAGAACGGAAGGAAAGTTCTTGGAGGGGATGAAGCTGTTCATGATGAAGATAATTAAAGCAGAGGCTGATAAAGAATAGTGAAACCAAGGAATTGGAAGGGCCATCAGTTTGGATGTTGAGATACCTTACTAATTTGTGAGCCAGATGATAAACTCACCTAGTTCTCAGAAATTAAAAGACTTTTCTAGAAATTATGCAGATGGCAGAATCAAGAATAAGAAGGGAGGGTAAGAGAGAAAGTGAACTGAAGAAAGGGCTCAGTGCTTGCAACCTGCCGGGCCCTCTGCCAGTAGCCTGAACGGTGAATTCTTTAACCTTCACCACCACCCAGCACGATCTTAGTCTCTGAGCGGCAGAGGCCGGTGTCAAACTGTGCTGTCTGTGCCCCTTCACACAAGCCATGGAGGTGACCCCTATGGGCTTCCCAGGAGGAGAGTTTCAAGAGAGAGGGTAGAGCTAGGAAGAGAGCGGCAGAGAGGAACCAAACCATGCGAACCCTCACATCCTATGAGTTCCAGGTACATGGAGAAAGTGTGGTCTATACAATGATAGTTTTACAGGGAAAGTCGGATTTCAGTTCTTGTGTAAAGACCAAAAAAAGTCAGAACACAGTTGAAGCTGAAAAGGCAGGGTAGGTAGAAGAGCCTGGGAAGAGAAGAGCAGGCAACGTGGGGAATAGCTGGCAGTGGAAGAAAGGGCGGCTGGCGGTCCATTAGTGATCCAGAAGAACTGTTAATTGTATTGAAATAACCCCACCCACATTTCAGATAGAATGTTGATGTAGTGCCAGAGCTACTCTGGTCCTGAGAGGCAGACCCTTCCCTCATTTTAAACTTCTTCTACTACACCCCTCTTCAGCAAAGTAGCTACTCCTGGGTTACCTACCAGCATACCCTCCCTTCCACATACCCACCCTTTCCTGTGATGCGTTCTTTTATGACACTTTATTTTTAAAAATCCCTTGCATCTGTCCAGTCTGTATACTCCAACCAGATTTTATCCTGTTTTTAAAACTTGGAGGGAAAAATTAAAAGCAAGGATAGGCTATGACTCGCCCAGTCCTCAAGTGAATCTAGTTATCAGTCCCTCTCATTCATGAATTTAGACTCAGAATTCCAGGAAAACACGTTCGTTTCCTATTTAAAGTATATTTAATTCATATTCTGCTTTGTGGGGGACAAACAAAGCTATCTACCGAACAAAGTGCCTCTGTGTCTACTTGTAATTGAATCATCATAGAATCATTTATACGTAAAATAAATAATAATAATAACCATCATAAAAAAACAGGCTGAGATTGTTAAAAATTAATCCTTTGCTGCTTTATGTTAGGAAGGCAACATGAGTACAGTTGGACGTCAAAAGGACATGCTCATGTGGAAATTGTTCAGATGAGGCTCGGTTTGCAAAGGAAATGATGTTGGCTGATGGAAATAGTCTAGACATGCCTTATACATAGTGACTCCAGAGGTCACAGAATCCTCTAGGGGAGGATCCTTAACCAGCAATAGGAAACTTTAAGTAGATGACTTCTCCTCACACAGCTAATAAACAGAAGGGGTATCTCTTGGGGATAGGAGTGAGGAACAAGAAAATATCACCCTATTCCCTTGATTGTAGGACAGTGATTTAATAATAGCTTTTGACTTGTTTGCTTTGGTGAGGAGGCAAGAGGAAACTGGGGAGTGGGGACAGAAAACAAAGAGTGCATTAAACATTCGTGTTGCATGTAAGCCGTGCTCCCATTTCACAGACATCGAAACATATGAAAATGTGCATCTTAGAATCAAGGAGATGTGGTAGTAAGGCTCGTAATACCCTTTTTAAAATAGCACAACTACCACTTCTTTAGATTCCACCTGTAAGCAATATCATATGATACTTGTCTTTTTCTGTCTGACTGACTTCACTCAGTATGACAGTGAATCTATTTACAAAACAGAAAAAGAGTCACAGAGCTGGAAAACAAACTTATGGTTGGGGGCTTCCCTCGTGGCTCAGACAATAAAAAAACTCCACCTGTGATGCTGGAGAACCAGGTTCAATCCCTGGGTCGGGAAGATTCCCTGGAGAAGGGAAAACAAACTTATGGTTACCAAGAGGGGAAGGGGGTAGGGAAGAGATTGGGACTGACATATATTTACTACTGTATATAAAATAGATAATTAAAATTAAAAATAAAAAACCTATATAGTAAATCTACTGTATAACACAAGAAACTCTACTCAATATTCTGCAATAACCTATATGGGAAAAGAATCTATAAAAGTAGATATATGTGTGTGTATATATATATATATATATATATATATATGACTCAGAGATATATATATATATATCTGACTCTCTCTCTCTCTCTCTATATATATATATACACTCTCTCTCTCTCTCTCTCTATATATATATATATATATGACTCACTTTACTATACAGCAGAAACTACCACAGCATTGTAAATCAACTATACTCCAATAAAAATTAATTTTAAAAAACTTAAATAAAATAAAAATAATACTAGTAGGCATTTGTTCTTTCCTTGTGGTCATTTTCATGCTCTTAATAAGAAAAAAATATATATTAGAGTAACTTTTCAGAATAGCCTTAGTTTGGCGTCCTCAGGAAGAAAGCACTCTTGTAAACTCAGATAGTTTCTAACATGTAGACCCGTTATCCTGGACCTAGAACAGTGACATACTGGGAGGCAACTAGCTAATTTGACTAAAATATTGAACCTGGTTAGAGCCACAAATGCCAACCTTGCCAGCCTTGCATTGTCCAGAGGAGGTAGAGGGCCATCCCTCAGATGACCCATAGGACTCATTTCCTGCATGGGCATACCGGCATCCCTCATCTTGGTGGTTGCGTGACAACCTAGAAATATGAAGGTTTGCCCCTGTACCTTAACAAAGTGGAGGAGGGCTGAGTAAGTGCAGAACGAGAATAGACTGAAGTCTCTGTCCAACCTGGCATAGGACGCCATTCGAGAATAGGTCTCTTGATACCAAGAGAAAGAGCAGAGAAAGGAGAAGGTGCAGAGAAGAGGGAAGACTGAGAGGGAGGGAGGAGGGGAGACAGACCACTCCCAGGACTCCCTCAAGGAACTAGGAGAAGATTTGCTGGAGACCACACTCTAAGGTACCCTAGTCCCCTCCAGATTCTCTCTCCACCCTGCTTCTCACCGTCCTACGAGTGCCTGGTGTCCCAGAAGAGGGGGCTTCCCATCGTTGGTATGTTTGAGTATCCCACTCACTACAGTGCTCTCCTATCTCTAGACCTCAACTATAATGATACTCCCCATAGAGGGCTTCCCCTGTGGCTCAGCTGGTAAAGAATCCACCTGCAATGCGGGAGACCCGGGTTTGATCCCTGGGTTGGGAAGATCCTCTGGAGAAGGGAAAGGCTACCCACTCCAGTATTCTGGCCTGGAGAATTCCATGGACTACGCAGTCCATGGGGTCACAAAGAGTCGGACATGGCTGAACAACTTTCACTTCAATTCACTTCACTTCACACCCCATAGAAAGTAAGTCCCCAACTTACATTGCCCAGAAAGCTTTCCCTCTTTCAATGACCATCTTAAATGCTACCTTTTCCATGGAATGTTTCCTTGAGCTTACCTCTTTGCAATCTTTTTTCCTTCTTAAACCACTTCTCTCATGTTTTGTTTCATGATCATTTATGTCCTTGTCTTACTTTCCCTGGCATAAGTTCATTCAGAGCAAAGATTTTGTCTTAGTAATTTTCCATCCCTTGAGCATGTGAAACAGTCATTTGAAGTCTTGTCAAGTATTTAGTTGAATAAAGAGAGTGAGAGAAAAACAATGGAGGTAATTCAGACCCCAGCGGGCACCTGCCTAGGGAACGCGAGTCAGCAGTGCCACCAGAACCACCTTCAGAGGGTTCCATCTTCCCTCCTGCCTCTCACAGGTGAGGTTCTTACTAAGGTAATTTTAACTCTGGTATTTAAAAATGTTTTTCATTCAGACAACATGGCAAAATAACTACTTCATAAGCTACTTAACCCAAGAAATTAGCTGTTTCGGTGTAGAAGACAAAATCTAGTTGCTCTGGATTTATTGTAGGGCAGCATGTGAGACTACAAGTGGGCAATTTTCACCTTCCATACATCCCATAGTAGATGAGTCCCCGCTGAATCTCTCCACATACCACACTACAAGCCTAGTTCATTCTCTAGTTACTAGTGTGTCTGCTTTCTGGAGCAGATGTGAGCTGCTTAAACACGAGGAACCCTTCTTCCCTACCTGAGTCTTACCAGCTCCTGCCTGGCACTTAGTAGGCACTTACTAGTTATTCATAGAATTACATTTCAGGCAAAGTAAAAGAGGAGACTCTAAAGTCTGATCTGTGATTTTTACTCTATGAAAGATATTACTGAGACAATGGACAAGCTCTATTAGATAATAGAATGCTATATCTAACTCTACTAGACAATAGAATTGAATCAATGTTAATTTCCTGATTGGAAATTGTACTCTGTCTGTGTAAGAAAATTCTTTATTTTCAGGAAAAACGCAATGAAATATTTCAAGATAAAAGGACATCATGCTGGCTACTTCCTCTTAAAGGATTTGGGAAAAAACCACACACACACATATAAATGTTAATATCTGGGGGATCTAGGTGAAGGTATTCAGAAATCCTTTGTACTATTCTTATAACTATCATATAGATCTGAAATTATGTTTTTAAAAAAGTGAGAGGGGAGGAAACTCTATTCTGGCCAAGAAGTCCCTGAAATCCCCAGCCCACCCTTGCCTTAACCTCAGTAGGTCAGAGAAATTTTCAGTGGCTTTTGAACAAGAATAGATGACACAAAAACCCAACAGCTAGGAAAACCCCACCACAGACAGCTACGAAAGACTTGGATTCTGATCAACCTAGGATTCTGTGATTTCTTTCCCAACCACATTTGGGAATCCAGGGCTCCTCCAAGTAAAGGTCACCTTCAACTTTTCACCTTTCTCCTAAGCTGAGAATTCCAGGAGCACTGAAGGATAGTAATGATAATAATGATATATGATTATAATGATATATATGATAATATATGATTATAATGATAATAACTCATGATAGTTATTATTCATTGACAACTTGCCCTGTGCCAGACACTATGCTGAGAATTTTTCATCCATTGTCAGAATTCCTTCTCACAGAATTCCTAGGACTTAAAAACTATTATTTTACTCATGTTGCAGAGTTGGACATGACTGAGCGACTAAACAACAAATGCTGAGATAGCTCAGGCTTATAAGGATTTATCTGGGCTAACAAATGGTATGTTACTTCAGGTCCTCCAAAAAACTGATGCCAAGTAGGGATGAAATGGAGAGATTTTATTGGAGGAAATCCCCACAAAGGATAAAGCAAAAAGATGTAGGCAGGGTGACCCTTCAGACAGTAACACAGGTCTGACTTGTGAAGAAGGAGGAAAGGAGGCCTCCTCCACCTAAGGCTCCCTTGGCCCCTCTTCACCCCACAATCTTGGATTGGGGGTCTGAGTTTTTGCATAAGTTTATCATTTTTATGTCCTAAGAGCTAGAGGTGTGATGGTACATTTCCTCTGACAGGTGAGTCCTCCCTTCCTTCCTGCAATGTAATTCTTACAAATTGCAGACTTATTTTTAAATTCTGTCAGTGCTCCTATTTTCCATAGCTTATGCAGTTACATTTTTTTCTCAGAGATACTGCAGAATGAGCTATATAGTTCAGAAGATTACCTAATTAATGAACCAGGCCTGATATTTTTCCTAGGCAATTCCTTGGTGTTATAAAACATCAAACTTTAATCATAATTTCATGGAGAAGAGTATCAGCAATGATAAGGCTTTATATCTTCTCAGGATTACTAGAGGTCACTTCTGGCATCAAGAAAAGGTCAGGCAGGGAGTTCCCTGGCAGTCTAGTGATTAGGATTCAGTGCTTTAACTGCCATGGCCCAGGTTCAATCCCTGGTCAGGAAACTGAAATCCCACAAGATGCACAGTGTGGCATGGTCAAAAAGATAAAGAAAAAAGATTAGGAGTATATGGGAGTAAATAAGAATAGCATCTGGCCTGGCCCTGGAAAGAAGTAAGTTTTAGTTAAAGCTCTTAGGCCTTTGTTAAGAATGAATTTTCATAAAATCTCAAAAAGATATCTACTACCAATTATATATATTTTATATAAACCAATACTTTTCTCTCTCTCGATGACAAGCCCTTGAAGGGTCTACAATTTATATGAAGGCCAAGCATCAGTGACATAGATAACCTGCCTCTTCTAAATAGGTCTTATACTTTTACAGAAACTTGCTGATGCTATGATGATTAATGACATGAGACTATATCTTAAAACACTGCTAAGCTTAAGAACAGATGTTATCATTGTGTTATTTCTCAATCCATAGATACTAAAAGTACAACTGTCAACATGCAACAACTTTGTGATGTTTTTCTGAGTTTCAATCCTGTAAAGCAATTATCCTTCAATAAAAAAAGAGAAAGAAAAAGAAATCAGCCTTGTATTCAAGATTGGGGAGCTTTGCTGTAGAAGCAATTCCCTGTCAAAGACACTGGGCGCTGTATTAAGTTCCTGCACGTCCTTGGGTTACTGCTCCTGCTGCTGCTAAGTCGCTTCAGTCGTGTCTGACTCTGTGCGACCCCATAGGCAGCAGCCCACCAGGCTCCGCCGTCCCTGGGATTCTCCAGGCAAGAACACTGGAGTGGGTTGCCATTTCCTTCTCCAATGCATGAAAGTGAAAAGTGGAAGTGAAGTCGCTTAGTCATGTCCGACTCTTAGTGAACCCATGGACTGCAGCCTACCTGGTTCCTCCGTCCATGGGATTTTCCAGGCAAGAGTACTGGAGTGGGGTGCCATTGCCTTCTCCCCGTCCTTGGGTTAGGCCTTCCTTAAAACTGATACTACATTCTCAATAGATTCTTTGGCGGTACTTCCAAACCCACCTTAACAAGGCAAAAAGTAAATCTATTTGCTGTAAGATGAATAACAATGTGGAATATCATCATCATATGCTAATTAATGAAACAAAATGAAAGAACTGTGTATTTATTTGTGTATTCTAGAAGCAGAATCTAGATTACAAATTCTATGTGAGCAGATTTAATTGGATGGATCCAATTTCATTTAGTACCAGTCTATTTCATCTGTTTATGAATTCTCACAGTATAGTACAAATTGGTACCACTCTAAGGACACAGAAGTATGGACAGTTAAATTGGTCTTTTTCACACATAGATGTAAAGCCCCTCTATATAGCAATCATTCAGACACTACCAGTACCAAAAAAATTGTTTAAAAAATAAGCCAAAGTCATTCAGAGAGCACTTAAGATTTTTTTTTTTTATTCAGGTTTTGGGGATGGATTTTATTTGGGCTTCTCACAGTGGTTAGAGCCACTCTGTCTTCAGAACAATCACAGCACAGGAAATGCATCACCGAGACTGCCCAGAAAAGTCTGACCAGCTGAATCTTATTGCTTAAAATACACATATTCACAATAACTGACAAAGGGTGATGTGCATCACACAGGAATGTGTTAGCAATTGCAAATCTTCCGACTATAGCACCAAACCCTTGACCCATCCCTTTCTTCTCACTTGCCTGGAACACCAGTCTCCCTCAACCTCCCCGGCCCCTCAAGGGTCCTTCAGCTCCCAACTCCCGTGCATCCATGTGCAGGGCAGCCTCAGGCAGCAGGGGCCAGGTGGCGACACCGGACTCGAGTCCAGCTCCACCCGCTGCATTTTCGTTTTCTTCTTCTCGTGCCTTTAGGGTCAGACACTGCAGTGAACCCAGCAGTAAACCTGCACACCAGTTCCCCACTCTGACTGGAGAAGGAATCTTCAGAGGGCCAGAATCCACCCCTTTGACCAGTTAACTCAAACAGGGTTCATTTTGGTAAAACTTGATAGCCTTTGAGACACTTTAGTGAGTTGTTTAGGATTTAAAAAAAAAAAAAAAAAGGCGTCAGGAAAGGCATCTGAGGGGGGTTGCAGGCACACTCCTGCCTGCTCTGGCCCCACGTCGGCCAAGTGCTGGACCTCAGCAGAGGGAGGTAAGCCCTATGGCACTGTGGTGGCCGTCAAAGCCTCCTGGCAATTCTGGGTAGGGCCGATGCCTGGGCCAAAGCCAGTCTGAGCTTGACCCTGAAGATCCAGTCAAGCTTCTGTCTGAGGTTCCACCTTGGCCCTCTGTCCCGAGGGGGTTTGGACCCCCCTGGGGGCCGATGCCGAGGGCTAGGAGCAGCTGGGGAAAGTGGACAGGTTCAGAGCACTTTCCACTTACAGGGAACAGGACACAGGCCTCCGCGCGTCCATGGAGCAATGAGGGAGCACTTAAGATTTTGAAATAACACCGGAAAGCACTTTTAGTGCTTTTTACAGTTCCTGCTAATCTTGTAAACTTCATATTTAAAGTACATACTTAGAGATATATCATAAGGCTAAAATTTAGAGATTTGGTGAAAACATGATTTCATTTGTTACATAATCAAGTTCTTATATTTGAAATTCAAGTCTTAATTATAATGTGGAATGAGCAAAGGTGTTATTTTAAACATGCCAACACATAGCTACAATTCCCTGATATGTTCTATATATGCCTAGTTCCACATATATAATCCTTCATTTGGCCATTACAAAAATTAATATATATAAATACATGTACTCACCCAATGGGAACAGGTCAGTTAGCACAAATCTCTTTACCTAAGGATTAGTTAGTTTAAATTCAATCTACTTTTGATTGGTTATTTATCTGCCCTTATATTACACTCTCTTTTGCTTCTTGTGGGCAATTAACTCAGGAGGCAGTTTGAAATGGCCAGGATGAAACCCATTGTAATGGGCTTCTCAGACATAATTTGCCAGAGTTTCTTTTTCTATTTTTATTGATGCATTTGTGCCATGATACTAACCCACAGATTGAAACGAGGATGATACCCAGCATGGTGTATTCCGACATACTAAACCTGAGACAGCAGTCTTTCCTGGATTATTATTTTGAAACTATGTAAATTAGGCATCTACACCATAATAGAACTGTTGCTTCTTCTAGCTGTACACCGGATGTGAAATTGCTATGTTTCTGCTCATCACAAACCACCTCAAACAACTGCATCCATCCTGCAGGTATTTACTGAACTCCTGCTGTGGGTTTGCCATTATGCGAGATGCAGGTGGTACCCTATGGTGTGGCAGAGGTAGGCAGATATTACCAAGAACTCATGCTCCCTCTTCCAGTGTCGACGTGTTCCCTAGGAAGTGGCTGCCTAGTTAGGAGTTATACTTCCCAGAACCCCTGTATCTTCGATGGTGTCATGTGGCTAGTTCTTACAATGAGGATATGTTTGCAAGTGATCTATGTCCCTTTCGGGTCAAGGTGATTGTAACTGTGGCCCTTCTCTATCCCCTCTTTCCCCTACTGGAAGCAGAGGACTCTGAGTTCTAGAGGCCAGAGGAGCCACAAGATGGAAAAAAGCCTGGTTCCCTGAATAACCACGTGAAGGGAAGCTGCTCACTCACCAGGTGAGAATAAGGGAGGATTTAATTATACAAAGGTGCTTTCCTGATGGTTCGGTTGGTAAAGAATCCACCTGCAATGCAGGAGACCCTGGTTAGATTCCTCGGTTGGGAAGATCCCCTGGAGAAGGGATAGGCTACCCACTCCAGTATTCTTGGGCTTCCCTTGTGGCTCAACTGGTAAAGAATCTGCCTGCAGTGCGGGCGACCCGGGCTTGACCCCTGGGTTGGGAAGATCCCCTGGAGAAGGGAATGGCTACCCACTCCAGTATTCTGGCATGGAGATTTCCATGGACTGTACAGTTGTGGGGTTGCAAAGAGAGAAAGAAAGAGAGAAAAGCATGTATAGGGTGCTCCTAGTAGAAAAGTACATATGTGATGGATTAAAAGAGACCAGACTCTATCAGTCAATTTTAGCAGCTGGTTGCCACAAAATGTATAAGCCTTGGGAAAGTCATCAGGGCTATCAAAAACAACAGGTTCTCAGTAAAGTGAAAAATAGAGCAAACAATAAATGGGTTATAACATTTGTCCCAACATGGAGGTTTTTGGTATTACTTGTACTCTACTGCCCATCACATTGGCTCCACTGTTATATATAGTTCTTTATGTTTTTTATCCAGCATGACCTTATGAACTGATGTTGAAAAGTAAAATGTTTAACAGTAGGGATACAAAAGAGCCTAACCATTTACAAAATGTACAAAATCTGAAAATACACTAGAAAGAAATTAAATGTACTCATCTCCTTGAATATAAAAGATATAAAATTTGTTTTTGGATGGGCTTCAAGGAGTCTATGAATTTCTTGAAGATGCAAACAAAAATCTCTGGATCTATGCATAAATGCCTTTTACTAGAGATAGGTTCTGTAGCATACATCTGATTCTACAAGCTTAAGAACTAAATGGACTAGTGTGCAGATATAATTTAAAAAGTGAGGGTGGGTGGAGGAAAAGAGAACTAAATACTCCCATACTGCAAAAAAAAAAAAAAAAAAATTAAGAAAGTGCTGAATTTTAAGGGAGCTAGTAATTAAGCAAGAACAGGGCTTAGGGAAATTGGCTCAGAGCCCATCCGATAAACTCAGCATCAGTGAGGTTATTATTTCATTAGTATAAGCAACATATCCTCAGAGGTCATATTTTATTTTCTATAACAGATTGGAAAAGGAAGAAATGAGAATTGGAAAAATTAAGTGCCTCTTTCAAACTTTGTAGGAGAATCCCAAGGACCTCTCTAGTTACTATTTTTTCTCCTAGTCATCTGATTTTTCCCATAAAATTGAAATGGGTGCCAAGAGAGCCCTTACCCTCAGAATTTAGATCTCTTCTGTGTGTGAGGGCCCAATGCTTGCAGTGATTAACTTAATAGGGAGATTCTCTCACATTAGCCAAAATCTATATTCTGCTCTACCTTGAAAAAGAGCAAACATTTTTTATAGCCCCCCAAACTGCAGGCCAATCAATCTGAGAGATAAATCTTTTAGAATCCTCTGTGAGTTTTCTTTTCACCAAGTTTCAGGACCACATTTTCCAACTGCATGTCTGACATAATGAGAAAATAGTTTCGGACATGATCTTTCCAGTGTTCATTACTCTTATAAGATGCCTCATTTCTTTACTGGAAGCTTATATATCATTTGTTAAATCTTTCTAAACAGAGGTTTCATTTTTCAATTCCACAGACAGGACCTGCTGTTAAATTTAGAAAGAGATGCTTAATATTTAAGGGTTGACAGTAGTTTAGTAAGAATGCCATAGAAACAATTAAATTCTGGTAGGTTAGGACATGATATTTTGTCATTTTATCCAGGGCAAAGTGAGCTCAAGAAGTCTGGTTCATCATGCAGGTCGTGACATTGCTTTTGATTATTTACCTTGAGAAATGTTAACTACCAAACTGATTGATAGATGCATACCTGCTGATCAGCAGATTTCTCTAAGTCTCCAAGGAAAGCCAAGTGACTACTTCAGGGTTGTCTGGTGAGCATGGATCCAGACCCAGAGAGCTCATTTTGATAGGATTAATCAAGTCATGGTTGTTTTATGAGCTCACCTAAATTACAGGTGTGTTCTGGTAACTCTCAGCCCTGCTATATGAGAAGACCACCCCCATCTCACCCTAGAACTATAACTGGCTTCCACTACATTGAAACAGAGGGCTAGTTGCATACCCCAACACTCATTCTTCTCACCTTCCCTAGGAATGGAATTTTGTTTCTCAGTTACGCACATTGTCACTCAGAACGTTTGAAATTATCTTTCACTGTGTGGGATGTAATCATATGACTTAGTCTGGACAATAAGATATTGGTGGGTACAATGGAATGGCTTACAGCAAACCAGCATTCCCACCGAGAGCAGTTAACAAAGCCAAATTAAAAAAACAAAAAAGGCAAACAACAAATATGTTTAAAAGCCATGAAAGGGCTGCTAAAGCAACCAGAAAAAGGAATATGAAAAAGGAAAAAAAAACTCAAGATCATAGCCAAGACTTTTCAACTGATTTTTAAAAATCAGCAGCTGAGAAAAAAAAGTATATTTATTATCTTTAAAAAAATAATGCTCAACAGCAATTTCTCAATAGAACTGGAAGTCAGAAGATAATGAGATGATATCTTGAAAATGATGAAAGAAAAAAGAATTAATTCTATATTCAGTAAAGCTATCCTTCAAAAATGAAGGCAAAATTAAAAAGTTTTAAAACAAATGAAACAGAATTTTTACCAGAAAACCTGCATTAAGAAAAATACAAATGTTTATCAGACAGAAAGAAAATTATCCCAGTTTAAAACACAGAAATGCAGGAAGTGAAGAAGAGCAATGGAAGGAGAAATAAAAATGAACTATTGAGAATATAGAACAATAATAACAATGTCTTACAGGCTTTGAAAGATGTGTAGAAATAAAATTAAAACGTTAATAGAGGGATAATTGAGTTAATCTAAAGTTTTAATATTATCAGGAAAATGATCAAATATAATCCATGCTTGCTTAGTCACCCAGTCATGTCCAACTCTTTGGGACCCTTGGGACTATAGTCTGCCAGGCTGCTCTGTCCATGGAATTCTCCAGGCAAGAATACTGGAATGGGTTGCCATCTCCTCCTCCAGAGGATCGTCCTGACCCAGGGGCTGAACCCGTGTCTCCTGTGTTTCCTGCATTGCAGGTGGATTCTTTACCCACTGAGCCATCAGGAGAAGCTCATATTAGACTGCAAATCAAGACTACAGGCTGAAATCTCTGATAACCTCTGAAAAAAATCATGAAAGAATGGTAAAGACAAAAGTTAATGGGTGAGGGGGGAATGGAATGATAGCAATTGTTTGCTTCATCGAAAAGAAATCAAGAAAAGAGAGAAAAAGATAAATAGGTAAAGATACAGCAGACTGCTAACTCTGACACCTCTGGAGAGTGAAAAGTGTTTAAGGGAGAATAAGGGGAAGGATTTTACTTTCTAAAATTTTGGTGTTAGAAATGCTCCCAATAAGGATATTTTACTTTTGGATTGAAGAGAAGAAAAATGTGATACAACATTTTACATACCTATTTATCTAGCCAAGTATTCTACAAGTTTTATCCATTTCTTCCTGTGGACTGGACACATTACTTGTAAAGTTATTCTTAATAATTGGTTATTATATAGTTTAAAAATTATTGTTGTCAGATATAGAAAACAAACTAGTGATTACCAGTGGGGCGATGGAAAGGGACAGAGGCAATAGTAGGATTAAGAGGCATAAACTATTATGAATAAAATAAGCTACAAGGCTATATTATACAGAAAATATAGCCGATATCTTATAATAACTATAAATAGAGTATAACCTTTAAAATTTGCAGCTAACTATATTGCATACCTGTAACTTAGGTTATATTATATTAATATTGACCATCAACTATATGTCAATAAAAAATCATAAATAATTATTATTGTGATAAGGTCTCATTGTCCATTTTGTTTTCTAAAAAGCTACTGGTTGTATACAATAAAGCTATGAATTTTGTCATGGTTTTTATATAATCAACTACTTTATTGAACTCATTAACTGAATTAATATCACCCTTTCAGACATTCTGATATTTGATTATCTTAGGATGCATGGGTGTGCCCTCTTTCTACTTGGTCATGAGTACATGTTGGATTGGCCAAAAAGTTTCTATGTAAGAGCTAAGGGGACAAGCCCAAAAGAACATTTTGGCCAACCCAATTCAGTGCTGACTAACTGCTGGAACCCACTTCCACCAGTGACCGTTAGCGCTGATCAGTTCCTCATATTCGTGATACAGTTCCTGTTTTTCTGGAACTGCTTGGTTTAGTCATAGTTCCCAAGTTCTTTCCTATCCACACAGTTTTTTGCTTCTTTTTTTTTTTTTTTACATCTAGTCTCTATAAGTGTTCATTGCTCAGTTGTGTATGACTCTTTGCAACCCCATGGACTGTAGCCCACCAGGCTCCTCTGTCCATGGGGATTCTCCAGGCAAGAATATTGGAGCGGGTTGCCATGCTCTCCTCCAGGGGACCTTCCTAACCCAGGGATTGAACCTGGGTCTCCTGCATTGTAGGCAGATTATTTACAGTCTGAGCTAGCAGGGAAGCAAGTCTCCATAAACAGACACATTATATTAACAGGTTAAATTAAATGTTCACATTCATGAACTTCATCTGCTTCGTCAGGTGCTCACTCTTGGGCACTTGAGTTCCTCCGCTGTGGATATCCAAGCTCCCTGCAGCTGGTACCTGCTCTCCTGAGACTGTCCTTGCCTGGCCACAAGGACTTCTAAAGGAGGTGGCACAATGCTAGGACAGACTGTCCATGCCAGCCTTACCAAGTACACAGAATAACCTGGCCCCATATCCGAGTCTTCACTTGGATGCTTTACTCACTCCTTGCTGTTCCCACCAACAGACTGGTTTCTGTGCCCCAGGGTCTAGGTCAGAGTTTCCCAAACTGTGAAATGTTCTGGAGGCTGTTAATTGGTGCACTGAGGAAATAATCTTCCACTAGATACATAAGTTTTCAAAATCCTTAAAATTTTAATGTTTTTCTTACTTTTTATTCTCCTTTATCTCAGAGAATTTACTCTGTTCCTATGGGATAGGAAATGGACATGAGTTTGAGCAAACTCTGGGAGACAGGGAAGCCTGGCATACTGCAGTTCATGGGGTTGCAAAGAGTCACACACGACTTAGTGACTGAACAACAATAGGGTTTGGTGGGTTTTTAAAATATAGTTATAGATTTTTTAACATAGGTGTACAAAAGGAACCAAGAACTAGCCTACCCGTCTATTCCCTGGATAACTCCTGTGGACATTTAAAAAAATTAAATAATACCTGCACAGATTTAGAAAGTAAGTAACAGAACAAACCAAAAGGTGAAAGGTGTGTTCATTAACTCACTTATTTAGAAATACATAGCTATTGGTCATGACAAAACCAAAAGTAAACATCGGATGCTTCAGTCTTTGTAAATCAAAGGCCCATCCTCAGTAAGTCTTCCTTGTGTTCTGGATAGAAAAGCCTTCTTAAATAATCTTCAAATGTTCATTTCCCACACTGTATCAGAAAAATTTCTCTTAGAGTTGTTAATTATTATCCTGAAAACAGAGTTCTCTCATCAAATACTCTTTATGTAAATACCATCCATTTCTTTCATGAAATAGAAAGTGAGTTCCAATTTCATTACTCCCATGCTTTTAAAAAACAGAATGCATATATGCCCTTTAAACTTATCAGAGATGAAAGGAGAATGCTGTAACCAATCCAAGAATGTCTCAGTAATACTGACACGATTATAGTGGTTTTATTTCAGGCACCTGCCAGTACAATCTATACTTAATAAGTACAAGGAATGGTGACTATTTCTTTGATGAACCTGAAACAAGATCTGGAAAGAACTCAAAAAGATCACTCAGTATAACTTCTTATCTACAGGGAGTCCATGGGGAGCAGAACACCAGGTTTATCTACCTGAGTTTTCCCCATAGTACCCTGCACTTAGAATTAGCTCTATGAATGTTCTCCGAATTGACTGAAAGTCATAACCATTCAGAAGGGATGGCTTACAACTTAAAGATTTTTTGGGTAGATCGTCATGCTCTTTATCACACACACACACACACACACCCACACAAAGGATCCTGAGACTCTGACTAAACAAATGAAGACTCAGAGATACAATATTGGAACTGGTACAGAGTACAGCCCTTAAACAGGGTTCCCCTGGTAGCTCAGACGGTAAAAGAATCTGCCTCCCATGCAAGAGAGACAGGTTTGATCCCTGGATCGGGAATATCCCCTAGAAAAGGGACTGGCAACCCACTCCAGTATTCTTACCTGGAGAACTCCATGGATAGAGGAGCTTGATGGGTTATAGTCCATGGAGTCACAAACAGTCAGACAAGACTGAGTGACTAATGTGCCACTTCATTCAAGCCTTAAACAAGAGAACTCAGAGTATTTGGAAAGTCATGGAACAATAGTTTTGTTTAAAGTAGATTTCACCCAGAAGCCATCAAGTACAGAAGGAGGTGGGGGAACTGTCTGCAGTTTGAAGTAGTAGACTTCCTCCAATTGCAATTAGCATTTAAAAGGCTTTCACATTCATTTTTATTCAAATATGTCACCTTTGTAGTCATAGTAACCTTTTTATATTTAGATTTGGTTGCAGCTACAAGTTTACTTGAGTCATTCATTTTATCCTCCCTCCTGAATAGACCAGGTTTTTTCTTTCAAATAGAATCCACTGTTGTACATTTTTCTTCTATTAATAACACATTGGCTCTCTCTAAAGGTTGTGAAAAAAGGAAAATAAAATATCAATCATATTGAATAACAAAATTATGAAACAGTTTCCTGGACTAACAGGAAAGGCTAGACAACGTGGCTGTGCTCAAATATATTGTTGTTCAGTGGATATATGGCAGGAGTAAAGTTTCAAACTCATTGCCTTCCTCCTGCACCTTGTCACCAAAAAGACACACCCCTTGCTGACTTAAACTTCAGGGGTTATAAATGGTCCCATCTGGGCTTCCCAGGTGGCACTAGTGGTAAAGAATCTGCCTGCCAATGCAGGGATGCAGAGATCGGTTCGGTCTGGACTTTAGGGAGATTTCTGGGGCAGGGGAAGATTCCCTGGAGAGGGATGGCTACCCATCTGAGGTTGGTTGGATGGCATCACAATATCAACGGACATGAGCTTGAGAAATCGCAGGAGACAGTGTTTTAAAGACGGGGAAGCTGGCATCAGGCTGGAAAGATGGATTGACTGAGAATGACCAACAACCACCATCAAGTATTCTTGCTGGAGAATTTCCATGACAGAGGAGCTGCTGGGCTACAGACTTGGGGTCCCAAAGAGTTGACTGGCTGAGACGACTTAGCACAGTAACAAGGCATAAGAAGTCCATGCCCTGCAGCTCACCCAATTTTGCCTATTAAAACTTCTCCCAAAATTATCGGAGAGTTTTGGGGGTTATTGAGCATGAGTTTGCCATGTTCTTTTGTTGGTCTGCAGTAAAATGATTTTCCTACTCCAGACTCTGACATTTAGGGGTTTGGCCTCACTGTGTTGAGCGCACAAATCCGTGTTCAGTAACAGAGACACTTTAAGTCCCTTTTCTGTTTCTTTTTATTTATAAAGGAAAATCTCAAACGAGATATAAGACATCATGTAAAATTAGTGTTTTCCCCTTGTATTTTCTCCTTGAGGATCTGTTTTGACCTCTGATTTTTACAATTACCAAAATGAATTTTCAAATCCATTCTATGTAGAAACAGGCATCAAAATGCAGAGCAGAAAAAAATCTCCGAGTCTTTCTGGTCCAGACAGTTGAGGAAACTGAGGATGCATAGAATTGAGGGACCTAGTCAGGGTCACACACCTAGTTAATGGCTTAAGTCAAGCCCCCTACTCCTGATCGCATTTCCTTTCCACAGTAAGCCCAGTCTTTACACCTTGCGGATTCCCCTACGTTAGTGAACTCGGGCTCGGCTGCTGCTGCAGGAAAGCCAATACTCGAGAAAGTGTTGGTGGTGTTAGGTAGTTAGAATAGGAAACAGGAGTCCAGAACGGTGGTGGCTAAAAGACAAGGAAAGGAAAAGCCCCTGAAAATAGAACAAAGGAAGGTCCAAGGACCAGAGTAAGGACCTCAGGTAGAACAAACAGCACTCCTAGCTAGCCCAATTTACATAGGGCAGGCCCAAGGGGAGAAAAAAACATATAAAAAGAAGAGCCAAAGGGCCGGGGTCTCTCTCTCTCTCTTTCTCTCCCCTGTGCGTGCTCTCTCTCTTTCTCTTTCTCTCTCTCTCTTCTCTTCACGTCTTTTGGGTGGGCATGCCCCCACGCCTTGAGGATGTATTTTCCTTTATTTTCTAAATAAAACTGATCTGTCAGAGAACCATAACACTGACTGTCCGAGAGCTGTGATGCGCCAAGGGCTTTAACATCCACCGCTTCAAATCTTTGCTGTGACGAGACAGAACCGAGGAAATTACACTCCCCTGACAGTTGGAAAGGAAATGCTACTTTATTAAGGAGGCTGGCAACCTGGAGAGAAGGGAGACTCATGTCTAGGAACCAACTTCGAAGATTCTGCTCAACCATGAAAATTTTTAAAGGGAAAAAGGGAAAGTTAATTGCAATTATTCATCTTGGGAAGGCATTCAGAGTCTTCTTTATCTTCCAATGTGTACAGACTTTCTTCTGATTGGTGAGATAACAGGGCCGTGTTCCAGGACTCTTGTGTTCAGCCTGATGTAACTATCCTCCACCTGGGTGGGGGGCCTTAGTTCCTGCAAAAGAACTATATCTAAACATACAGTTTATACACACACACACACACACACACACACACACACATATGCTCCACTGCACAGCTGCAGGATCTTAGTTCCCTACCTACATGCACACTCAGTCACTTCAGTCGTGCCCGACTCTTTGGGACTCTACGAACTGTTGCCTGCCAAGCTCCTCTGTTCGTGGGATGCTCCAGGCAAGTGGAGTGGGTTGCCATGCCCTCCTCCAGGGGATCTTCTCAACCCAGGGATTGAACCTGGGTCTCCTGTGTCTCCGGCCTTGTAGGCAGATTCTTTACCACTGAGCAACCAGGGATCAAACCTGGAAGCTTGGAGTCCTGACCGCTGAACCTCCAGGGAATTCCCAAAGTTCTGTCATTATGTATATTCTTTGAAGAGGAACTGGGACCCTGTCCCATTGCTACACCATCATGTCTTGATTGCTGCTCCTTTGTTTCTGTATTCCCTCATTCTCCTGATTGGCATCTATTTCAGTCCATCCTTTGGTACTCAGGGAGGTTCTAGGAGGCTGAAACCTCTTTCCTACAAACAATAAATGGGGGACACAGAAAAGATTTGTACTCAGGGTGATGGGGTGTGGGGATCCACAGGGTCCTGCTTGATTTCAATATGTTCCTTAAAACTTTAAATTTCATGATTGTTTTCTTGCTATGAATTCTCCAGATAATTAATCTTAAAAATATAATTAAGCAATGATCTTTAGTCTGAATTATCCTAATTCTTTTTATTTTACAAATTTATTTATTTATTTATTTTTGGCTGTGCTGGCTCTTCGTTGCTATTGTGGGCTTTTCTCTAGTTGTGGCGAGTGGGGGCTACTCTCTAGTTGCAGTGTGCAGGCTTTTCATTGTGGTGGTGGCTTCTCTTGGTATGGAGCACAGCTCTAGGGCACACGGGTTTCAGTACTTGCCACACATGTAGTGATTGTAGCTCCTGGACTCCAGAGCGCAGGCTCAAAGTTGTGACACATAGGCTTAGCTGTTCTGCAGCATGTGGGATCTTCCTGGACCAGGGATCAAACCCGTGTCTTCTGTATTGGCAGGCAGATTCTCTACCACTGAGCCATCAGGGAAGTCCTATCTTAATAAATGGTAAACAGCATGCCCTTTCTAATTTCACCTGCTTTAACATCCAAAGTCAAACTGAAATGAGGCAACTAAAAAGTTTTGATTTAATTTTTAGGAGGAAAAAGAAAGAATTTCATTCATTCATTCATTATATGAGTTTCAACCCATTGTGAGATTTTAGATAAGACAGTTTATTGGGAAGCTAACACAGCTTAAGCCTCAGGGAACCACACTTGTCCAGGCCTCTGTTAAGGCCCTATAATGAAGTTGGAATTGTTTTTCACAGGCCCATGAAAATGTCTGAGCTTCAGACCATATAATACCTGGACCTAACAGTGAAAAAAATTGTCAAGCTCATAATTTAGATGCATTTGAACACATGGGTTTACCAAAAACTCATCATGGTAACAATTTGTTTTCCCTTTTTTGGTTCTTATAGGTTAGTATGGGCTTCCCTGGTGGCTCAGATGGTAAAGAATCCGCCTGCAATGTGGGAGACCTGGGTTCAAACCCTGGGTTGGGAAGATCCCCTGGAGATCTTCAGGAGATCTTCTTGCATGACAACCCATTCCAGTATTCTTGCCTGGAGAGTTCCATGGACAGAGGAGCCTGGCAGGCTACAATCCATGGGGTCTCAAAGAGTCAGACATGATGGAGCGACTAAGCGCACACACACACACACACACACACACAAAGGTTAGTACACCAGGGAATTTAATTCATTCACTCATG
Source organism: Cervus canadensis (assembly GCF_019320065.1). Classification (NCBI taxonomy): domain Eukaryota; kingdom Metazoa; phylum Chordata; class Mammalia; order Artiodactyla; family Cervidae; genus Cervus; species Cervus canadensis. The sequence continues at coordinate 46,821,222 of NC_057399.1, read as the reverse complement.
TAACAAACGTTTACTAAGAGCCTTCTGTGTGTTAGGCACTGTTCAAGGGTTTGAGGATGGTAAACTGAAACAAAAGACTGCCAGATATTTCTCTAGCAAAGATGGGTTTATTTGGAATCAGCAGAGAATTGCAATTGGGGGCCTGCAACCGTAGTGAGCTACATGCAAGTCCCTGCAGAGCAAGGAAAAGAGAATGCTCTAATAGAGAGGCAAAGAAGTTTTAGAGTAAACAGAGTCCGTGGCTTTTCAATGCCTGAGTCCTTGCCAGGAAAGAAGAGGAGTCTTTCTTCTTCCTATTGGGCTCTGCTATTGTTGTAGGGCATGACAGTGTCCCCTCTGGCCTCCCAACTCAACTTAAGTGAAGTTTCTCTTAGTTTTTCTACTGTGAGAACAGTAACAAAGTACCTGTCCTCACCAAACACAGTATAATGTAATTAACCATATATATCTTCATTTTGAGAAAGTCTCATAAGATGTATTTTTGACAAAATGAAGTAATATTCTCTGCATGATAGCATTGTTGGGTGGACTTCTTATTAGAAGAATGGCTGAACATAAAGTATTGATTAATGGATTCATGTAAACTTAAACAGCAGTCTCTAGAAGAATAGCACAGGAAATGTCAGTCTATGGCATTGTTTTATTCTATTATTTTATCAACAACCTGAATGTAAAACACAAGCATCCTTATTAAATGTACAGCTGAAGAGGTTAATTCAATATGATAAATGACAAAGTCAAGACTTGTCAATATTGTCCATGAAATGTAGGTGGGCTTTCTACAGGGCCATTCCATTATTGACAGCATGAAACACCTTTATCACACTGTGTTGACAGACGTCAAGAATAATACATTGGTACATGTTCAGTCACTATGGTAGTTTGTCAAATTAATATGTCAGCTTTAGTAATTGACACATTTCTTTCTTATAAAGTTAAAATATCTGATAGATTATCATTTATTAAAATAAAATCTCCAAACATTTGAAAATCATTAATATAATGTACCATGTCAATAGAATAAAGAACAAAAGCCACATGAACATCTTCATAGATGCAGAAAAGGCATTTGATGAAATCAACAACACTTCATGATTTTAACAAACTCAGTAAGCTAGAAGGGAATCTTCTCAATCTGATAAAGCCATCCAAGAAAAACCCACAGCTAGCATCATATTTAATGGTGAAAGAAATCTGATAAAACCATCTAAGAAAAACCCACAGCTAGGATTATCTTAATGGTGAAAGATTGAACACTTTCCCCCTGAGATCAGGAACAAGACAGCTCTTGCCAATTCTATTCAACATACTACTGAAGATTCTAACCAGGGCAATTACGAAAGAAAAGAAAATAAAAGGCATCCTGATTGGAAAGGAGGAAGTAAACTTTCTGCAAACAACATGATCTTGCATATAGAATATCCTAAGGAATACACTAAAACTATTAAAACTAATAAATGAGTTCAGCAAGGTTGCAGGATGATATAAGATAAAAAATTAACTGTATATACATTAGCAATGAACAATCCCAAAATGAAATTAAGAAACAATTCCATTTACAATAGCTTTAAAAAGAATAAAATAATTGAGATTAAATATAACAAGAGTTATGAAACATATACTCTGAAAAGGTACATGACGATGTGAAAGAAATGAAAGAAGACCTAAATAAATGGAAAGAATTCACATGTTGATGGACCAAAGGCTTAATATTGTTAAGATCAGTACCCTCCACATTGATCTACAGATAAAACACAATCCCTATCAAAATCCCAGAAGGTTTCCTTGTAGAAACTGAGGAGCTGGAGCTGGTCTTAAAATTCATATGGAAATGCAAGGGATGCAGAAGCCAAAACAATATTGAAAAAGAACAAAGTTGTAGAATTAACACTTCCCTATTTTTCCACAACATCAGATGTTTCAGACCACAGTCAACTGTCAATAAATTTCTTCTTCACTAAATATAATTATTCCTTCACTAAAAACTATTGAATTGTATGCTTTTAAAAATAAATTTAATGATATATGCATTATATCTCAGTAAAGATGTTTTTTAAAACCTCAATTCTTTAATGCATTTCAAAATTACTTTTTTTCATTTCTCAAATATTTAACTACCTTATTTCACAATTTGTAACAATGACATAATTTCTAAACTACTTTTCAGCTCTAGCACTATAAGCTGCCAACTGAGATGTAAATATTTCCCTAATTTCATTATTTCTTTTTCTATCGCTTCCAAAATGCTCTCTCCAATGTTTATTTGATGAATAAAAGTAAACATACAATTATAAAGAAGACATTTACTTTATAGCTTTAATTGCATCATCCAGAAATGATTGAATAGGGTGGCTTAGTGCCAAATTAAAATATCCAGAATTTTTTTTTTATTGTGGTTAAAAACCTATTAACATTACACTGGCACATCTGTATAAATTCAGTAAGGTTTTTATGTCAGTATATTTCACTGAAATATGTGTTCTCTGACATCAATCACAAAAACTTTTATAGCATTTCAGGACTCAATTTACATCAGCTCCCCAATATTAAAAAAACTTCTCTCTTCAAAGTATTGAATTTTTCATTTAAAGGAACTTATTCCGTGTGTGTTTACATAGAACAATTGAAGCTTCATCAATAATGTGAAATTTTATTGTCTTGGTACATGTTTTCCAAAAAGAAGTGTTTTCATTTAGTAGCTATGTTTTGAACAAGGCAGAATTACAAATATAGATTATAATTATGTATCTATATTGATAGTATTCTTTTCTGAAATTCTATTAAATATTCATGCCTAAAACTGCCTATTATTTTTAAGGATTTTTAAAGAGTTGGATTTTTCAAAATAATAACTTACTTTACTTAGTATGATAATCTCTAGGTCCATCCATGTTGCTGCAAATGGTGTTATCTCATTCTTTCTTATGGCTGAGAAATATTCCATTATGTATATATACCACATCTTCTTTCTCCATTCACCTGTTAATGGACATTTAGGTTGCTTCCATGTCCTGGCTATTATAAACAGTGCTGCTGTGAATGCTAGGGTGCCCATATCTTTTGAAATTACAGTTTTCTCCATACACATGCCCAAAAGTGGGATTGCAGTATCATATGGTAGCTCTATTTTTAATTTTTAAAGGAATCTCCATACTGTACTCCATAGTGACTGCACCAATTTATATTTTCACCCACAGTGCAGGAGGGTTCCTTTTTCGCCATACCCTCTCTAGCATTTATTATTTGTAGACTCCTTGATGATGGCTGTTCTCAGAGGAGCCTGACAGACTCCAGTCCATAAGATCACAGAGTCAGACACAACTGAAGCAGCTAAGCACGCATGCATGCATTCTGACCAGTGTGAGGTAATTCCTCATTGTAGTTTTGATTTGGATTTCTCTAATTATTAGTGATGTTGACATCTTTTTTATGTGCCTGTTTGCCATCTCTATGTCTCCTTTGGAGAAATGTCTATTTAGATCTTCAGCCCATTTTTTTTTAATGGGTTGTTTGGTTTTACTGATACTGAATTATATGAACTATTTGTACATTTTGAAAATTAATCCCTTGTCAGTTGTATCATTTGCAAATATTTTCTCCCATTTTGTAGGCTGTCTCTTCATTTTGTTTATGATTTCCTTTGCTGTGTAAAAGCTTTTAAATTTAGTTAGGTCCCATTTGTTTATTTTTGTTTTTATTTCCGTTACTCCAGGTAGTGTGTGCAGGCTCAGTCGTGTCTGACTCTTTGCAACTCCCCAGGCTGTAGCCCGCCAGGAGCCTCTGTCCATGGAATTTTCCCAGCAAGAATACTGGAGTGGGTTGCCGTGCCCTCCTCCAGGGGATCTTCCCAACCCAGGGATCGAACCCGTGACTCTTATGTCTCCTGCATTGGAAGGCAGATTCTTTACCACCGCACCACCTGGGAAGCCATTACTCTAGGAGACAGATCCAAAAAGATATTGTTGCAGTTTATGTCAAAGTGTTCTGCCTGTGTTTTCCTCTAGGAGTTTTATAGTGTCCAGCCGTACATTTAGGTCTTTAATCCATTGTGAGTTTATTTTTGTATATGGTGCCAGAGAATGTTTATACCTCATTCTTTTACACATAGTTGTCCAGTTTTCCCAGCACCACTTACTGAAGAAACTATCTTTTCTCTGTTGTATCTTCTTGCTTGCTTTGTCATAGGTTAATTGACCATAGGTGTGTGAATTTTAAAATCTAATACTTTGCTAAAGACTTTAGTCAAGACAGCACTGGCAGCCCATTGGCTTACCCAGGGAATTAATTACAAGATAGAATATCCACTGGTTATTGGATGAAGTGAAGACATCCGTGGAAGAGCATCAGAAGAGAAGACTTGACCTCCTCAATCTACTTCTAAGAAAAACACACACATGAGTTCCCAGTAACAAGAAACATACTTCAAGGTAAACAAGAGTGTCCACACTGAGTTACAAGTATGATATTGTCCACTGCAGTGTTATTTATAATTGGAAATCAATAATAGGGTAAAAGGGAAATTGTTCAATAAATTATCCACTAGATATTATATAGCTCTTTGGGGGAAAAAAGTAGTCTTTCTATAAAGGTAATACTATAAATATATAACTTCCTCACTTGTCCCACTCAAACGCTTCCAAATTAACAAGAAAATAAAATCATACACTGGAGGCACTTCTATCTACCATGAACCCAGGATATGGCTCTATCCCAAATTACCAATGATAAAAGAATTTCAAGAAAATAAAATCATACAGTGGAGGCACTTGCATCTACCATGAACCTAGGATATGGCTCTATCCCAAATTACCAATGATAAAAGAATTTCTGCAAAACATAATGATATTGGGAAAATGAAGGGAGAATTTTTTTTTAAAGTAATAGATAATGTTTCTGAGCTCAATGATACTCCCTTAAAATAAGTGACAAGGCATGAGAAATCTAATCTCTTGCTTGGAACAACAGAAATTGAAGATACAGGTTAACAGAGAAAAATATAATACACTTTGGTACCACAATTTCACATAGAATTGGCAAGGCTGGAGTGGTCAGGATGCGGGCAAACCTTCTCATTTTCTCAGACCTGGACTCTTCATTTCACATACAGTAGGCTGAATAAGGCTTCCTGAAATTCAAGTCTACCTGACACCTAGGAATGTGATCTTCCTTGGAAATTTGGTCTTTGCAAATATTAAGTAAAGAACCCAAGAGGAAGCCATCCTGGATTTCAAATTGGTCTTAAATCCAATGACTGGTGATTTTATAAGAAGAGGAGCAGATGCAGAAAGACGCACAAAGAAGGTCATGGGGAAAACAGGTAGAGAATGAAGGGGTGCTGCTACAAGCCAAGGAATGCCAAGGTTTCTCAGGACCCACCAGAGACTCCGAGAAGTAAGAAAGGAGCCTTCAGAGGGAGCATGGCCCTGTCAACACTTTATTTCAGACTTGTAGCCTCCAGAACTGTGAGAGAATACATTTGTGTTGTTTGAAGCCACAATGTTTGTGACAATTTGTTTTGGCAGCCCAAGGAAACTAATGCACCATGTAAATAAACTGGGGGCTTCCCTGGTGGCTCAGTGGTAAAGAATCCTCCCGCCAATGCAGGAGATGTGAGAATCCCAGGATTGATCCCTGGGTTGGGAAGATCCCCTGGAGTAGGAAATGGCAACCTGCTCTAGCATTCTTGCCTGAAAAATTCCATGAACAGAGGAGCCTGGTGGGCTACATGGTGTCGCAAAGAGTTGGACATGTCTGAACAACTGAACACAGCAGGAATAAACTGGAATGTGAGGGAGGAGACAGAAGGACTCTCTCCTCTCTAAGCAGATTTGTAGCACCAAAGTGGGCCAAATAAAACTAAACGATTAAACACAAAACATCTGTGATCTATTAGTCTTCATTATGAACCACAAAAAGAGATTTTTGTGTGTGTGACCCCAGCTGACAGCCAGCATATAAACAGAGACTTCAGTCCTACAACTGTATGGAATTAAATCCCCCAACATCTGAATGAGCAGAAACATACTCTCCCCACAAGCCTCCAAGAAAGGGTCTTTGCTGACACCAGGGGCTTTGCTGACACCTTGACTTCAGTCCAGTGAGACCATACTGGACTTCTGACCTATAGAACTGTAAAGTAATAAATATATGTTTTTCAAAGACACTAATTTTAAGCTAGTTTGTTATAGCAGCAACAGAAAACCAACTGAGCAGGGATACAGGATGGGGCTAAAAATAGGAAGTTTGGTTGAAAGTCTTAAAGAAGTAATAAGATCTTTAAAGACCTGTCCCCATCCTGTACAGCCAAGAGACAACCCCTCCCGCTTGGCAGAAGACTGAGGTTGACCCATTGAAGAAACTCACCCAGGGTTGTCTGGGATATTGAGCAAAGCCATGGTCAAGTGTGAGCTACCTTAAAATCGATCAATTGAAAAATGAAACTCCTCCAACCTCTTTTCTTGCTCAGCTCTCATAACGCCAGCCACTAGGAATAAATAGCTGACAGGAGCTTGAGAACTCTTCTATGGAGAAGTGGATCAGCCCAAGTTAAATTATGGAGATCCTGACCCTTGTGCTTCCAGCAATGGAATGGCTGAGTCCCCACTTGATTACCATAGAGTAAAACCCTTGAGCTTTGAATTAGCATTTTAGTGTCTTACTCAGCTATTAACAGATACCAAGCAGACCAGACATTTTACAAAGGCCTGTGAAAAGATAAATAAGCCAGAACAAATAGCAAAAAGGAACTTGTAGGAAACTGAAACTTCAGGGAGAAGAAGAAAACTTGCAATAAGCATAATAAATATTCTCATTCATTCAAAGATACTTACTGAATGCTTATTATACTGGGCAGTCATTTTTTCTAGATGTTGAACCATAAGCAGTGAACAAAGCAGAAAAAGCCCATGGCTTCATGAAGCATACAGTGCCTCAAAGAGAGAAGAGATGCTCACTGACCTAAGGAATAAAAACAGGAAACTATACATAAAAGAAATGTGCAAAGACCAAAATAGAACTTTTAAAAATTAAAAATTAAATAAGCTGAAACTTTTTAACACTAGAAGGGTTAAATGATAATACCAAGAATCTCTCAAGAGATGGAAAATGGAGGGAAAAAATATCTTCCTTAGAGGATCAGGCTAGCAATTTCAAAATCAGAGATACCAAAAAAGCACAGATAATGAAGAGAAGAAAATTATTTTTTAAGCATACACAAAAGTAATTTCCCAGACATATATGAGTTTCTAAAGCAGAAAAAAAAAAAAAAAAGAATGAAAAAAGATCCACTCCAGGGAACATCATCATGAAGCTTTATAATACTGTGAGAAACGTGAGAAATGGGACGGCTCTAAAATCTTCGCAAAAAAGAAACTAGATCCCATCAAAAAGAACCAGGAATCTGAACAGCATCAGGCTTCTCTACAGCAACAATGAAACATCAAAGACAGGAAAGAAATAAGTGCCTTAAAAATTCCAAGAGACAATCATTTCTTACCCAAGAATTTACACAAAGCCAGGCTTTGAACAGAGCATAAGAGGAGGATAAAGACATTTCAGACACACAAGCATTCAAGATTTCTCCCATGTTCCCATCTGAAGATGTGGCAGTCAGAATGCGAGTTGGAAAGGAATTTCCAGACACAAAAGTATTGCAGACAGGGGTGAGTTTATTAAGAACAAAGAGCACAGATAATGTAGGTGCTGCAAGTATAGCGGGTTGACCACCAGAGAAAGTCGATGGTTCTTACGGGTTAGTTTTTGCAGCCTCAAGACAAAGAAAACTCCTGCTGAAAGGCTGGCTTTAGGTGATTGGTTAAGTTGCTATAGGGTAAGCACTGTGGTGGGCATTTTTGTCTAAAATGGAATCGAGAAGCCTGCTGGTGATGATCATGGGGGCATTTGGCAATGGTTGCAAAGAGGCTCAGTCAGTTTCAGAGGTGACCTTGGTTCTGGGCTCCCTGTCTGTGGCCTTGGGGCAGGACTCCACAGAGGACACCGGAGGCTGTGCTCCAGTTAGCAGGAAAGTAAAGAAGGAAAGAGGATTGAGGAAACAGGGTTCTCAACGCGAAGAGAATTCCCAGGATGATACCCACGCAGCAGGTCTGGGCAGCTGGTGGTTCACGTGGCAGCAGGAGGGCACAGGGCTCCGGGACTGAGGTCTCCTGAAGGGGAAACCATGAAACTGGCGGATCAACTGAAATTCCCTCCACCTAAAAGTACTGAGGGGCAATGTACAGTTCTATCAGAGAGTTTGAAGTGAATTAGTATACTCTGCAACCCAACTGATGATTATGTTTGCATAATTTAAAATGTGCTCATTAAAGGATGTGAATATTCATTTATTCAGAATGGCGACATGGCTACATTGAAAGGTTGGGGACAGGGTTCTGTAGAGATGAGGGCTTTGGGGGCCGGGGGTGGTGAATATTGTAAGAGGAAGAAATCTTTTTCTTCCACAATAGGAATTTAACAGCTAACATTCAAATCAGAAAAATCTTGTAATAATAAAATGATCCTACTAACTCAAAAGATTGTGATAAATACCAGGGGGGAAAAAAAATAAGACAACAAAACCTTTGAAAATGATTCATCACTAGGGACCACAAAGCAGGAGTTATGAGTCATGTAGAAATATTGGGTTGGCCAAAAAGTTCATTCAGGTTTTGCTATAGGATGTTATGGAAAACCAGATGAATTTTTTGGCCAACCTAATCTTTTGAGTATTTAAGGAGTTCATTATATGTCACCTGTCTTCCATTTTCATCCTGAACAAACTGAGAAATAAGCAAAAAGGATGATAGAGAAATGATCACTATTTTTAGCAATAAAGGCTAATTTGGGGAGATGGTGAGCATGAGTACCAAGTAGATTTATGGACTGAGTCCTAGCACTAGACCAGGGGAGGCCTGTTCCCATGATACTAGGACCCCTCCCCACCACACACGTGCATTCATCATATGGAGGGTTTGGGTGCTGCTGAACAGAATAGTTTGAGACCCCTGAGCTGGGAAAAAGACTAGTGACTCATTCATACTACTTGTAAGAAGTGACTAAAACAAGTATTTTATCTCAGTATCCAAAACCAAGGATACAGTAGCATATTCCTACTGGCTCAAGGCACACTTCTATTCCAATATTTGAACTTTATATTGGAATCCTGAGTCAGAGATAGGTGAAGAGAGAATGAACTTTAAGGAGGAAAGCAGCAGGAGCACAACTTTTTGAGCTTTTAGAAAGAAGTGCTCCTTGCTTGCCCTCTGGATGGGCTGTCCTGAATCGAGGCCTCTTCCCCAGTGTATCTCCTTTTACCAGTATTATTTATCCTTATTTCCTTGCTGATGTGAGAGGCTGAGGAGCACCCTGGAGGTGACTCAGAAGGTCTCTGCAGGAATCAGGAAGACAGCCAGAGTTTTAGACTGCAGGTTGCTTGATGCAACTGGTAGATGGCCTGTGCTCCCACCCTCCTCTGAGCCCTGCCTCAACATCACACCTGCCTCAGTGCCCAGGAGCCCTGAGCTGAGATGGTGGTGCAAAGAGAAATTCAATTTTTGTGTTTCCTGAGCATTTAAGCCTAGAAAATATTTCTGTCCCTAATGTAAAAATAACAGGCATTCATCATTTCTCATTTCCTAAATAGATGGAAGAAGAAGAGGAGGAAGAAGAGAAAGAAGAAAGAGCAGTGATTTGGGTGTGTTGCTTTAAGTGCTATTGCAGAAACCACTGTCAAAAGCAAAGAAGCCTGTACTGCCTCCCTTAACCCCACAGGTATTTTTTTTTCTGCTTTTATGGTTCTCATTGAACTGGAAGGGGAGAGCCATTGGCCAAAAAATGAGCCAAAGGCAAAGGAAAACAAAGTCGTCTCAGGGTTGGAGACCTGAGAAGAACATTTTTAGAGTACACTGGGCTTTTATTTTGATATTTATTTTGACTTTTAACTATGCAAAATGGATCCTCTTAGAAAATAGATAGTTATGCTAGATTGTAGACCAGCTGGTGGTAAAAAAAAAAAAAAAAAAAGGAAAAATCCGCTGGAATCACCTATGCATGTAATCCCCACAGGAAAAAGGTAGCTTACTGTTACTTAGGCAGGGACCAAAAACTTCAGTCATATATAGTGAGGATTAGCAGAAAGAATGTGGAATTTGGAGCCAATATTGGGTACAAATGAGAACTGCTTAATATTGGCAAGCTACTTAGCCTCACCGAGCCTCAGTTTATCCATCTGTAAAATGGGACTAGTAATAGTGCAAAAACTCATGAGATTGAGAAGAGATAGGTGAAAACTTCTAGTTCATGGTAGGTGCATAATAAATGTTAGTTCTCTCTCTTTTTTTTTTTTTTTTTTGCTCCATCATGGCAGTCATTAGTGCTGGCCACCAAATCTTACCATTCTTCTCCCAATCACATAAAGCAACTGTACTTTCTTGCTTCCTTGAAGATAGATATGGCAATGCTTTTTGCTTTAGTCAGTGAAGTGAGAGTAGCCTCAATGCATCACTTCCAAACTGAAGCAAGTACAAGATTTGCCATGTATCTTTTCTTTGTGACAGCAACTGGCAGTGTTCTAGATAGTGACCAACTTGGAGACAGGCATGAGGATGACTCAGCAAAATTCACAGAGCACAGGTAGTGTGAATGAGAAACAGAGACCTTTGTTGTCTTAAGTCACTGTGATTTTCTGAGCTCCTTGTTACTGCCGTATAGCCTCTACCCTTCTGATTGGCCCACTCTCCTTAAATGAACTGCATTTGCTGCAACTCATTAATTCATTCCACAGCTATATGCTGAATGGATGTCTAGCACTGTGCTTGATGCTGGAAAATACATGATACTGATTCTTGCCCTCAAGGAGCTCATAATAAGGGGAAAAGAAGGAGGTCATTGTCGGGAGTCTTTTAAAACTATCACCCATCGATTCTAAGGTTTAACAACAGTCAAGGTTGGGAACTATGCTTTTGTGCACATTGAATCCTTCATTTACATTCTATTGCCTATAGATATTGATAACAGAGAAGCCAGAAATTATAATAGAAAGTAGGAGAAACAGTATCGTGTTAGAAGAGAGGGAAAAAAAGAGATGGTTAAACTGACAAAGTAAACATAAATACTTCATCTTTACTTTTGTTGCCCACAACTCCCTGGCTCACTCAGTTTTCTTTCACTTTGCCCTTAAGAAAATTTAGTAGAACTTTGAGCCATTGGCCAAAAAATGAGCCTTTAGACTAAATGTCAAGTCAAAAACAATGTAAAGTTGTTTATTATTACTATAAACCTAGAGTCATTTCTTCCTGTAAAAAGTTCCAATGATGTGGAACTTCCATGGGGGTCCAGTGGCTAAGACTCTGTGCTCCAGTGCAGGGGGCTTAGGTTCCATCCCCGGGTCAGGAAGACCTCCTGAAGGAGGGCATGACAATCCACTCCAGTATTCTTGCCTGGAGAATCCCATGGACAGAGGAGCCTGGTGGGTTACAGTCCATAGGGTTGCAAAGAGTCAGACAGGACTGAAGGGACTTAGCACACATGCACAATTGGTTACCCTGAAGTCCAATTTGTATGAAAAAGGTAAATTAAATCCATGATTGTTTTCTTTTTTCTAAAACAATTTCAAAATAATGAGTTCATTCCTTCTTACCCATCAACAGTGACCTATAGAGTTACTATAGAATCATTATGAACTTACAGATATAATCATACTTGATACATTTGAAACAATTGCAATTATTATCAATTTTTGGTGCTCAGATTGATCCATCCTTGTCTAGGGGGAGCCTATTTCAATTGATTCCTTAGTCTTCCTGACATAATCTGGAAGTGATTGATAGCTTCCTTGATTTCTGTAAATATCTACAATTAAAAAGATACAATATCTGGGATTTGCTTTAAAATGATGGCATGGAGAAAATGGGTATAAATGAAATATGATTGGCAGTGACTTGATTGTTGTTCAAGGAGGGTGATGGCCCCATTGGAGGTTCATTATACTGTCCTATTTGTAACTGTCTGGAATCTTCCAAAATAACAGGGCAAATATTAAAAATTCACACAATGACTTCCAGAATAAGACCTTAAATCCTTAGCAAGATAATAATCTTCAATGCCTGACTTTGGTGGGAGAAAAAGAGATTTCAAATTTCTCAAGGATTCTCTTGACTTATCAGGGACGTGTAGAGGTCTGAGTATAAAGTTTTACCCAAAGTGGTGCATTTTCCAGACACAACCGAAGTTTCCTCTGGTCCCAGGAAAGCATGAAGAAACCCTAAGTGGAAAATAGGAAGAGGGTGGAGGGTAAGGAGAGCGGGAAAACTTCTGATGAAAGGTTTCTCCTAGTGAGTATCTCTTGGCAGTTCTGGCGGTTATCAAAGGGTCAGGTAAATGGGACCTCCGCCAGTAGCCGGCCTGTCTCATCTTCGCCAACTCTTCGGCCCAGATTTTGCCTCCAGTTCCCAACAAGCCTGACTCAATTTCTTGTGGTCTAGGGGGTCTTGTTTTCCTGCCAGGGCAGGGAAAAGCTCTGGGCACGAAGTCCAGAGGCCAGCGTATGAACACTGCCTATGACTCAAAATGACAGTCTTGGGTCTCAGCTTCATCAGCCACAAAATTAAAGGTCAGCCTGCAAGACTAATGATCCTTTAGGGTCCCAACCAGCCAAAGCCGAGACTTCAAAAACCCTGGGCCCGGACACACAACCCTGCAGGCCTGTCTGCCTTTTCAGTGATCGTCTTGACCATCATTACACATTACATCGCCTCCTAAAGAAATATGTGACTGCTGGCACTTTCTGCAGATAAATGGAAAGAAGGGGCCTGGCAGAGATGACCCCAAAGTTGGCAATACTTTCAGGTCTAAGGAGTCAGGCGCGTCACCGACCTGTATGATTTCTCCTCTTCGTCCTTGCCCGTCTGCAAATCCTGACCCCTGTCCCCACTGCGGAGAAATCTCCTAAGAGACGGCAGCCGGCGTCGCCTCTGCGCCCAGGAGGCGTGGAGCAGAGGGCGCGGGAGCCGAGCGCGCTGCGGCCACGCTCCCCGCGCAGAGGCGAGAGGGAGGGGCCGGAGGGGGCCCGGCAGCACCAGAGGCAGCGCGCGGGGCTCGCGGCGGCTCAGTCTCCTCCCGAGCCCAGCCCCGGACGGCGAGAGCGGCGGCGAGCGCGAGCCGCAGCCCGGGCCTCGGAGCGAGGAGGCGGAGGGCCGGAGGAGGCGGAGGACCGGAGCGGCGGGCCGCGCTCGGGTCCCCGCCGTGTGCGCGTCTTCCTGGCGGATCCTGGTAAGTGCGGGCGGCCAAACCCAGACCAGCTGCCGGGCTCTGGGGCTGCAGAGGTCGGGGTCCCTGGATCCTGATGGCGTGCATCTGGCGGCAGACTCACAGGTGGCGTCGCGGTGGACGTGGGCGCCCCAGGCCCCGAAAGGAGTTAGCCAACTCTCTCCGCTGCCGGGTGCGGCTTCTGAGCTCCCCCTGCTTCTCCCACCCAAACCGCCCTGCTTCCGGCTCCGGGTAGTGGGGGGCCTGCTGTCGGAGAGGCGCTAAGAGGGGCTCTCCCCTTCACCAGCGATTCTGGGAGATGCCGGCCAAGCCCCATCCCAGCTCCCGGTTTTTTAGTGAGGCGTCTGTCCTTTAGTTTTATTTTCCTGTGAACCCACTAGGGAAAGTTTGGGACCACACAAAGCAAAGTTGGGGCGCGGCTGGTGGTGCACTTGGCTGGCGGAGGCAGCTCGCGTGGAGCGGAGCTGTGGGTTTGCAGGTCGAGTCGGGCTCCGGCTGGAGCCGATAGCGCACCCTGGGAGTTGTGTCCGTCCGTGCTTTTTGCCCCGGCCCAGCATTGTGACAATCCCCGGAGCGCAGTGAGTCGCTTAATCGTTCACGCTAAGCATAGACATCTGCCAGCCAGCCGGGAATCTGTGCGGGGTTAGGTTTATCTCAGGAGGAACAGCATCTCAGCCTGGGTTGGTTTGGGCTCCCTCTGCAAACCTGAGTTCCAGCTAATCTCAGTGTATAACTGGCGCGTATTTAATTAGCTTGTTTTACACCTGAGATGATCTCAGCGAATGCCTCTAAAATGAAATCGCTGATACAAGAAAAAACCACCCCTCCCAATCAAAACCGTTTTTTAAAGAAATTAAAAAGAGGAATCTTCAGAATGTCAACTGTCATATCTCGGTATTTCACCCTTCTCTGTAGATGCTGAGAATGAAAACTGCTTGGCTGTCTAACCTACTAGAGGGTCAGTGTCAGGGCTATTTTGGGCAGATTTTTGTGGACAGAGGTATTACTGCAACGTGCATATTATTTATGAAATACATATTTGATCTCTTGAAATAGCCTACTTGTTAGGAGTTGTTTGATTTACCAAGTTGTGTATTTTAAATATGACTAAAGGTTTTTTTTTTTTTTAAGCTTTAGCTGAAAATAATATCTAGATATTTAGGGAAGACGGTTTGTTTACATCATCAGAACATTCTTTTAAACTTAAAATTTTAAAGGGCTTCTTATCTGTATTTGATATACAGGAGAGGGTTTTCATGAAAAATAAGAGCCTGAGAGTATTAAGTGTCCAGAAAAAGAGTGCTGATCCTCCAGCACTCAGCCCTTTCCAAGTGACAGATTAAATCCGAAAAGTGTGCCTGCAACTGGAATTATATAATTGGACCAAAAGATAAGGCAATGGTTTGGTTGTCAAATATGTAGATAATTCTAAAGGAAGTGATACCTTTTTGAGCACCGGGATATTATTTGTTACATGGTTTAAGGTGGGATAAACAGAGATTTTCATCTACAACATTTTTTTTTAATTTAACACACACAAATATGTAGTCTATGTATTTACCCAAATGTTTGCCTTTGTACACACATTATAATAAATGCCTAATATGTCACATCCTACTCTTAATGCTTCATATCTTTTAACCCATCCTCAAAGCATTCCTTGGTGGTAGGTGCTGTAATTGTCCTAATTTTTGAAATGGGGAAGCTGAAGCACAGAAGAATTAAGGAATTTAACCCAAGGTCACATGGCTGGCTATAGGATAGGATTTTTTTCATAACTGCCAAATTGTTTTGTAAAAAAAAAAAAAACATGATTTTATGATTCACGTATCCTTGTTTTTATTTTTATTTAAGCATAAATGTTGAAAATATTTCCTGTGAAGCCTAAGAATTCCTGATTGTGGAAGCGCCTCACAAGCACTGTTACCTGTAAAGAAAAGAAAAGTATGAAAGAACCATCTGGTTGAGTCTACAAATTTAGAACCATCACATCCACCAGAAGACCCAGGATGGATCTGCACCAAAGCGCCACCATCTCTTTCCTTGAGAAATGGTATTCAGATAAGTCACCGTCTGGCTGCAGGAGACATTATAATGTCAGGAAAAAACTGAAGTTGATTCGAATCCTAGGCCTTTTCCTGGGCCTGGTAGCCATTAGCACTGTCCCGTTTTCAATCCGTGCCTTTTCTGAGACAGAGACCCAGAGCACAGGAGAGGTCGGTGGTGCAAGTGGCCCCGGGGCAGCACACGGTTACCACGAAAGAACTCTCTTAGATTTAAATGACAGGATTCGAGATTACACTCCACAGCCAGCTCTTTCTCAGGAAGGCATGTCTGAGAATAGTACAGATCATGCCCAGGGAGACTACCCCAGAGACATCTTTTCCCTCGAGCAACGAAGAAAAGGCGCCATCATCCTCCATGTCATTGGGATGATCTACATGTTCATAGCCTTAGCCATTGTCTGTGATGAGTTCTTTGTTCCCTCACTGACTGTCATCACCGAAAAACTGGGCATCTCTGATGATGTGGCTGGAGCCACCTTTATGGCTGCCGGGGGCTCAGCGCCAGAACTTTTCACGTCTCTCATAGGGGTGTTTATTGCTCACAGCAATGTTGGCATTGGCACAATCGTGGGCTCAGCCGTGTTCAATATCCTCTTTGTCATTGGCATGTGTGCTCTGTTTTCCAGAGAAATCTTAAACCTGACTTGGTGGCCGCTCTTTCGGGATGTGTCCTTCTACATCATTGACTTAATCATGCTGATCATATTTTTCCTGGATAACTTTATCATGTGGTGGGAGAGCTTGCTTCTCTTGACAGCTTACTTTGGCTATGTGGTTTTCATGAAATTCAACGTCCAAGTAGAAAGATGGGTGAAGCAAATGATAAATCGCAACAAAGTCGTCAAGGTGACAGCGCCAGAGGCCCAACCAAAGGTTGGTGGCGGTGGTTGTTTATTTAATGTTTTTCTTGGCCATAGCTCTGAATTCTTAGCTTTTGAGATCTGCCACTTTTTTAATCAGGTGGCGTTGGGGGCTGTAATGGATGGCAGGGTACTTTCTGCAGTTCTTTGGTAGCCAGACTGACATCACAGTGGGAAAAATTTGGGGGTACTCTGGAGAATGTCTACTAAATTCTCAAGCTGTTTGCCTCAGAGTAAAACATTTGTAAATATAGGTTACATAAGCTTCCCAGAGAAGACTCAGCAGTTATTTGTCTCTTATTTTGTGCAAGGAGGCATAGCAATTTTTGGAGCAGTTTTATTTTCATGGGAAAGTACGTGTGTGTGCTTTACACATTGCAGGACTTTTTCTATTTAAATGAACATATGACAGTTATCATGAACCATTTCTTTAAAGGTGCTTAGCAAAGAAAGTGTGTTTGTGTCACCAAATATGAACCTGTAAGTCAGCAGCCTAGAGCCTTGCATGATTGGTCGTTCACGTGGGTCATGGCCATGCTTCTTGATCCACACAGTGATGCTTCAGACCACTCGACCAGACCCCAATCAGGATCCATGAGAGTCAGTGGCAAGCCATGCTGCCTGCCTCTGTAGCTCGATGGCCCATTTTGCACACCATGTTAAACATGACCCAAAATATTTTCTAGAGTAGGACTTGAGGGGGTTTTAAAGACAACAGTGGTCATCCTACCACTTAGGTAGCAAGTAAACTGGTTAAGAACTTAGAAGAAATTGATCTGAAAAAAATATAGGTTAATTTTTAAAAATAATCAGTAATGTTTACTAATGGGAAAATTAGTAAAATTTTGTTAAGTAGAGTGATGCAGTTCTGATTTATATCCTAACATTGGAATGTCATCTCAGATTGTGATTTTAAACAGAAAACCAAAATACATATGCAGACTTTTCATTCTGGCATCTGAGGAAATTCTCATGTATGCAGAAAACAGATGTTAAGCGGAGGGTGAGATGTTTTGTCCAGAGTAAAGAAAAAAATGATATTAATTTAGCCTAATTCCTCTATGTTCAAGTTTCATGACCATCTATCATGTTTGTAGCAGCCAGTTTGAAGCAAAGTGCAGACAAAAAAACTACTAGTGATATTTCTATTTATTCCATGCAAAAGATAAATATTCTGGAATGTATTTTTTCTAACCTATCACTCAGTGTATGGTTGTTTGTTAGAAACTGTAGTAAGAAAAAAAACCATGGCAAATAATATTCAGATGTGATATTAGTGTGTATCCTTAAGGGCATGAGATAGGGTCATCACTGGAGCCCCCTCCCTGGTCTAATTTTGTAGCCCGAAAGATGATCCCTCAAGCTATCTGCTCAAAACTGACTGCACATTTAAGTGGTTTGCATTAGTAGTCTATGTGTTTATTCCAGTTAGAATGCTGAACATTTGCCAAGGGAAAGACAGATTTTTTAGAGGCAAGGAAATGATTTGGTGCCTTATAAATATCCTGGGCCCATCAAGGATAAAAAGTCTTTCTGAGAACTCAGTACTTTTCATTTTGTTACGGCACAGTGGAACTTCATTAACTTAGACACAGAATTCGGCTAAAGGTTATATTGGCAACGAGTATGAAAAAGGAATTTGCAGAGTGGTCCAGTGATGTATTAAAGATTGCAGGAGTATTTTGTATTCTGCTAGAAAGGGAGAAGCTGGTTTTGTGCATTTAGTAATAACTTTTAAAATATGGTCTACAGACAGTTTTTAATAAATTATGTCACTCATTAAATCAGCTCTTGCAGGATTTTTACCCTACTATATTAGATGACTGTCATGTCATTTTTATAGTAATTTAAAAGTCAATAACTTAGGCTGACATTCCTTAAAGTTATTTATTTCCATAATTTTTGCTATGCTTAATATTGTGCACCTAAAAAATTTTGGAATTCTGGACTTACCTAATTAAAAAAGAAAGCAGTTTATATTCATGACTATATCTCCTGTTTCTGATTTACCCCAAAAATATGTTCATTGTATTGTTTTCCTTTGAGCACCAAATAGTTTTAGTTGTTTCATTGAATGATTATCATTTATTTTGGCATTCAGAAACTAGATTGAACTATAAATTATCATGGGACCAGAATTTTTTAACATTGCTATGTCTTGTTTGGTGTACTAGAACACAGATATTTTTAGGTGGACCAATACATAATATGTGATTTCCTTTACGAAATTTCACCTTGCCAATTTCACTTTTGAATTTTGTTGGAAAAAAGTTTTTTTTACCAGCTGGTCTTTATCAGATGCCTGATTTCAGAATCTTGTGGAAATTTTGCGCTCTGAGCACTGAACAGGTGTCTCAAGGAGAGACGGGTCCTTGAGCCTGGTGCTATTGTTCTCTGATCTAAAAAGTTGATTTCTGGCTGTATACCCCACCCTCCTTTCCTACCTAAGTCAGTACTTCCAACATCATCAGAACACTCAGAGAAAGACCCCAAGCCAAAGAATTCCTTGATGGAGTCTTCATAGAGAGGAATGTGCTATACAAGAATTTAGGAAGCAAAATACTAAGCCTGTTTTTAGGCAAGGCTACCTCATTGTTTTATTTGTGCAGTTATAGAGCAGGGGAGTATGGGAAAGTGAAGGAAACATTTAGATATTTTTATACAAGTCATCATGGTTCTTCCTGGAAACTCATCAATTCTGCTGAGCTATAGGCAGTGAAATATCTATGAAACTACTTGCTTCATGAACAAGTTGAAAAATCTTCATTTGGTTTCATTATTGATGATGGGGCAACTATGAGGAATGGAAAAATAGAAAATGTGAATGTTTTTCTCATAGTTAAATAATAGTTTCCCATTTTATTTAACTATTCTACCTGGTGTGTGGCTTTTTAATTTGATTTTTTTATTACATCTTTTAGTGATAATATCATCCTTTAAAAACGTATCATTTAGTGTCATGACATGGTAAAGAGATCCTGGACTTTGATTCAGGGAAAAAAGGTTTTAACTCAGGTGTGTAATAAGCCTTGTAACGTCAGAGAAATCACATAAACTCACTGAGCCTCAGTTTCCTAATTAGGAAAATGAAAATAATAATACCTGCTTCATAAAGTTGGAAAAATTGTTAAATGAAGAAATGAATATTAAGCCTCTAACATAGTCCTTGGCAAATGTGGGTTGTTCAGTAAGTGTTGGTTCCCTCTCTTTCATCTTTTGTTCTTAAGTGGAAAGTGAATCAGAATAAATTACTTCAAATTTGAGCATTTCAAAATATTTCTTGAACATTATAGTTCATGTCAGTGAATCAAGTTATGCAGGCCATTGTCTCTCTTAGGGGCATGTGATATTTGTCATATTATAATATTTATAAGCTTAATTTCATATACAGTGAATATATGCAGGGAAGATATTATAAACTCCAAGGAAACCTTCAAATACCTTTGCTGTCCTGAAAGTTTATTTTGTATAATTTTACTTGCAATAAGTAGGCCATTGACTGTGGTTTTGATATATCTATGCTAAGCAGAAATTTTTTAAGTGTATTTTTATGTATAAATGACTGTGACCCTCTTCTAAAAACCTCTCCGTGGCTGGTTAGGAATTAATTTGAATCCTGCAGGATGTGAAGCTGTGGACTTTCAGGGCATCTGGTGTGTTTTGCCGTGTGCCTGGCTTGGCTGCTGAGGTCCGTTGATCTGCTATGGTGCTAGGCTGTCATTGGCCTAGAAAGCAGCTGTCCATGGTATTTAACTTCTTCTTAGACTTGGCACTGTAATCTGACAGCAAGTCAACCCAGTTCAAATGAAGGGAATGGTCTAAATAAAGATGCTTAAAGCTGGATAGTTGAAGGCAGGCTGCTTAGTAATGTAGGTGTGCCTTGCTTTATTCATTTTGTATGTTCCTGAAAAGTTGCTTGCCACCAGAGTGTTTGCAGTGCAAATTGTTGTAACGATCATGGGAAAATCGAAATGGAGACAGTATTATAAATATTCTTCATAAAGTAAAATGCTTCTGATAAGATACTAAGCCATAAATAATTATATAAATACAAATGTATAGTCCCAAGCTTTCCTAAGGCAAAGAATATATTATAAATTCAACCTTTGTTCACCCTCCATACCCAGCAAATAAATTAATTAAATTAGTATACAGATTTCAAAGAAGGCAAGGTAAGCTCATCCTTGTAATGAGCAAGTATTACTTGATAGACTTGGAAACTCTTTGTCCTTAAAAGAAAGAAAACATAGGCGCTAAACTTCTTAACCCTCTAGAAACCTGTGATTGCAGTGTTCTTTTGAGTTCCTGGACCCAATTCAAATGTGTGGGGGTGGGGTTGGGGCTGCTTCCCACATAACACCAGTGAATTCTCGGACACCAGCAGGGTGGCCAAGAATTTAACTCAATTCTGACACTCTCTGCCCAGAGATAGCGTCAGTTTTCTTCAGGTTATGGGTTCAGTCCTATAAGACTGCCCACTCCACCCCCACTTCAGAAGCAAGTCACCAGTCCAGGTTGTTACCTGTACTTCTGACTGACTCTAAGTCAGAGGTTCCAGTGACCCCTCCTCGGGGTCAATGAATTTGCTAGAGGATCTCACAAAACTAAGAGAAACATTTCCTTGTTAGATCACTGGTTTATTATAAAAGGGTACGACTCAGGGGCAGCCAGCTGAGACATGCGGAAGGCAGGGAACCTTCTCCAGGCGCCTCTCTCCCAGCACCTCCAGGCGTTCAGCAACTCCCGAAGCTCTCTGAACTCTGTCATTGGATCAGGAAGATCCCCTGGAGGAGGGCATGGCAACTCACTTCAGTATTCTTGCCTAGAGAATCCCATGGGCAGAGGTGGGCTACAGTCCGTAGGGTTGCAGAGAGTCGAACACTACTGAAGCGACATAGCACATAGGCACCCATGGAGACTTCATTACATGGGCAGAGTTGATCAGATCATCGACAATTGGCAATTGATTTGCCCTCCAGCCCATCTTGGGCTTCCCTGCTGGCTCAGCCGTTAAGTATCTGCCTGCAATGCAGGAGACCTGGGTTCAATCCCTGAGTCAGGAAGATCCCCTGGAGAAGGGAATGGCAACCCACTCCAACATTCTTGTCTAGAGAATTCCATGGACAGAGGAGCCTGGTGGGCTACAGTCCATGGGGTCACAAAGAGTCAGACACAACTGAGCGACTGGCACCTCACACCAGTAGGTAGGAAGTGCTATCTATCTCTCCAACCCATCTGTCCTTGCTGGAAGGGAGTGGGACTGAGAATTCCAACTTTTAATTATCCAGTTGGCTCCATTAGCAACCAGCCCCAATCCTTAGGTGCTTTCTAAAAGTTGCCTCATTAACATAATGAAAGACACCTGTATCACTCTCCACACGTAGGAAATTCCAGGGGTTTTGAGAACCATGAACTGGGAACTGGGAACAAAGACCAAATATATATGAGAAATGTATTTTGGTCATCTTAATGACCAAATATATATTTCTTATAAATCACAGTATCACAAGTCTGTTTGTTGATCTAGGTGCTATTTCCCTTGTTTGTTTCCCTCTACTTAGGTTAAAGCAAACCCTTCAGGTACTGCATGTGATTCAGAGAGTGAAGGAGGCCCTTGGAGAGACTCAGAAAGCCCAGTGGATTTTTATTGACAAAGGGCAGGTTGCACATATCTGTTCCCCTTGCTAAGCTGGTTTCTCCAGCAAAAAAGGATCTGTACTTTGTGAATCCTGACAATGTTGAGAGCTAGGAGTTATCACCACTTCCCTTCCTACTTTCTTCCTTTCTCCTTTTCCCTTCCCTTCTCCCCATCTCATTCACTTTTTCTTTTCTTTGTTTTGTTTTGGTAGGACCAGATAATTTGTATTTTAACTTTAACAAGGAATGTCACTCCGTGAGGCGTCAAGAACATCTTTTTAGATAAGTCTCTAGTAACAGCATATAGCAGCATTTTGTTGTTAATTCAGTTTGGCAATCATTATCTTTCAGCTGGAACATTTAGTTTACTTACATTGATTGTGATTACTATTACATTTCAATTCTTTCCTATCATGCTGTTCTATACTTTCTATTTGTTCTGATCTATTTCTTTTCATAATTTTTTCTCCTTTTTGGGGGGGGATTTTTTTTTCTAAGTTTTTCCCATTAGTAGTTTGGAATTTATACATCCCATTTCTATTCTTTTAGTGTTTACCCTAAATTTTTTAATGAATATATTTAACTCAAAAAGCTAGTACCTTTACATTCCTGCTAAACATCCTAAGGGCCTTACAACCCTTTAACTCAGTCAATTCTCCCCCATTGTAAATAATTTGAAGTCTACAATCAAAGTTCTACCTTGGTGTTTCATAACAGTTTTATCGAAGTATAACCTTCACATTTTTAATCCTACAAATTAGACATTATGCCATCAATGTTTCTAGATGTATCTCCATTTTTACTAGTTTTTCTTGTCCCTTCTTTTCCCATCGTACTTTTCTCTATGGTTTTTTCCTGTACTGACTTGCTGTCTTTATAAAGGTCCTTTAGCAAGAATCTGTTAATAATATCTGCTAATTTTTATTTGCTCACAAATCTGTTTTACACTTTTGTTCTTGAAGGATAGCTTTGGTGGGTAGAAAGTTATTTTCCCACTCCACTTTGAAATAGTAATAATAATTTCACTGCCTCTGACTTCCGTTTTTGTCATTGAAGACTGCTGCTGGTGTGAACGTCGCTCCTTTGTAAGAAGTTTGCTCTTTTTGACTACCTTATAAGGTCCTTCTCTTTGTTTTTGGTGTTCAGCATATTCTTGATGCCATGTCAGCTGTGATTTTCTCACTTATCTATCCCCATTGTGATTCGTTAGACTTCCTGAATTTGAGGATTTAGTGCCTCCCACCAGTTTGGCCTCTATCTCATTTAGAATTCTGATTGGGTATATGTTGTACCATCTCAGCCTTCCTCCTTGTCTTTCAACTATTCATCTTTTTCTGTGTTCTTCTTTCTGATCATTTCTTTATAT
Organism: Cervus canadensis; assembly: GCF_019320065.1. NCBI lineage: Eukaryota > Metazoa > Chordata > Mammalia > Artiodactyla > Cervidae > Cervus > Cervus canadensis. The sequence goes on along the minus strand of NC_057399.1, from coordinate 46,798,033 downwards.
CTGCATTCTACTTTCTGATTTTCTCTTCACTTTTATCTAACCTGAATCTGTTTAGTTTCTGATTGTTGTTATTATATTTTTCCTTTCTAGAAGGTTTTTGTGGCTCAGTTTCACCAGTGACAGGTTGATTTTCATTGTTTCTTCTTCCTTTGTTATTTAATGCCCTCTTTTAGTTTTCTAAACATACTAAATATATTTTAATTCATAATTGGCATTTCTAGTGTTAGTATCCTTGCAGGTCTAGTTGTGTTGTTTTATGTTTCATGTGGGGTGTTTCTTTATATATTTAATGATTTCTTTTAAAACTTTGAACTTCTATTTTTTGGGATTTGACTTGTGGAGCGACACTGAAATCTGGGTTCTAAGTGTTTCCCACAGAGAGGACTCGTTTGCTTCTCTGTCAAGTGCCTGGGAACTCAACCAAACTAGAATCATTCTAACCTGAATGTTTAACTTTTTTTAACCCAGGTAATGTGAATTCAGACTGGAAATCCAGGAATGAGCCCATGGTTGGAAATTCTTAAAGGAGACTGTTTTTTTTTCCTTCTGTACCACTCAAAACCAAGACCAAAATAGGCATATTCTACTATGTCCCTTTGGTAGGCAGACTTTTTTCCCCCCTCATTCACCCACTACGAGTGTCAACCCTTCAGGGTTTCTAGTGTATTGGGAGTGGAGGTCTCCCACTGGGAGTGGAGGGAGAAGGTCCCTGCTCCCTATCAGGTCTCGTGTTCATAGACTCTACAATCCACATCTCTAGCCACTGGGGAACAGCAAATACTGCTTCCTCACCTAATATAGATGGGGAATTTTAAAATACATAAAATATAATATCTAACCTATGTTATATATTAATATATAATTCATTAGATACATATAATATATATACACCTCATATAATTTGAGGTGTATATACTGAAAATGGTTTCTCTGAATGTTTAATCTATCATATTACCAAAAATGTGTTTTAGGCTTTGGATTTGTCAAATGATAGTGCATATAGCAAGGGATGCTAATATGTATTTTAATTGTTTACTTTCAGAATGTTTAATCTGACATTGTATATAATAAGGCTCCATATCCACAAAAGATCCTACCAATGGCAAATTTTGAGTCAAATCTAAAAGGCAATTCTAACAGAAAGTTTAAGTTGTAGATTTGTTTTTTAAATAATATTTTTGCCAGATACTTAAAGTAATATATTCATCATATAGGATTATAAAAACACATCAATATACAAAAAAGAAAATTTTAAATAGCCTCTAATCTCTCCATTGCACCATCCAGAAATAACCATGCACATTTTTGCATTTATTCGTCTAGATTTTTCTCACACACACACACATACTGTCACATATACACATACACACATATATACCTAGATAAGTTGAAATGATATTGGATATGTACAACTTTAAACTTACATTGACTATATACCATTTTAGTATTTTTAAACTTGGTTTATTATGAGCATTTCCTCATATCATTAAATATTTTTCAAAAACATTGTTCACTATTTAGCATTATCATAAAATAGAAAGTTATTTTCATATTATATTTCACTACTATAAAAGACACAGCCTTACACATGAATTTTTTATTTTGGAGAAGCAGAAATTCTGAGACAAAGTTTACAAGCTTTTTAAAGTTCCTGCTTGGTTGCTACATCTTTGGTAGTGTTGACTATTACCATTCTTAATGTTCACCAATTTCATAGGTAAAACAACATTTCATTGTTTTATGCATTTCTTTGATTAATTGGGAGGTTGCAAATATGTTTTTTGAGAATTAAAATTTTCACTTAAGGATTGCCCAAATTCCTATGTGTCTTTTGCATCATTTTTAAAGTTTGCTGTGATGACTCAAAGATCTCTTACAAACATATACTGAGAGTCACTAATTTGGCCTCATCCCTCCCCACATTTCCACACCTAAATCAAGGCAGGAAGTTGCTGCAGTTTTTGTTTTAAAGGATGAATTATTCTGAAGAGGGAGGCCTTGTGACCCGGAGTTAAGAAATGATGTTCCCAGGGACTGCTGTGTGGCCCTGGTCACGTGACCTCAGTGGATCCTGTACCTCCTCGGACCCTATCTCCAAATCTGGAAAATAAGAGATTTGACCCACATCACCTAAAAGATTACTTTAGCCTGTCATTTCTGTCCTCAGAGGCTCTCATCTTTACAACGCGAAATACTCTAACCTTGCCAAAGTGACAATCTAACACATTTACCTAAAACAGAGGAACAGATTCTCACCATACCCATAGCACCAAACTCTTCCTAACTTGGCTTTCTGGTAGTATTTTCACTCAGATGATTTAATTGACTTGGCTAAACAGTCATTTTTGCTTAAGCATTACTGTGGGAGGCTGTTCTCCCAGGCAGACAGGAGAACAACTTGCATGGGAGAACGTTGTCTAAAGTTTACCGCAGGACTCTACACCTCCTCCCCTTTGTGGCTTCTGGCAGTGGAAACCCTTGGTGGCAGTTGCATGTGTGTCCCTGGGTCACTGGTCTCTCCTGATCTCCCCAAAGTCGAAAGAGAGAGATCTGAAAACTGGACATGTGCTGAAAGATACTACGTCCTTACCACATCAATATTCTGAAACAGATACCATCTCCATCTGCACAACAGGAACCTGAGAACCGGAAAACATAAATGACTGCCTAAGGTCCAGATTTAGAGGTGTTAAACCACATTTAACACGACTGAGCACGCACACCTGTCTGACTCCTAAATGCATGCTGGTTCTCTTAGTGCTTCCCTCTGGGCAGTTGAGAATGAAGACAAAGCAAATCTCCAAATGAGATGCACATTTCATATTGTGTGTGTGTGTGTGTGTGTGTGCGTGCGTGCGTGTGCACGCGCACTAAGTCACTTCAGTCATGTCTGACTCTTTGAGACCCCATGTACTGTAGCCCGCCAGGCTCCTCTGTCCATGGAATTCTCCAGGCAAGAATACTGAAGTGGGTTGCCATTCCTTTCTCCAGGGGATCTTCCTGACCCATGGATTGAACCCGGGTCTCCTGCATTGCAGGCAGGTTCTTTACCATCTGAGCCACCAGGGAAGCTTTTCTGTTAAGTGACTTTCAAATATTTTTTACCACAATCCCCACTAAGAAACATATTTTACATCTTGACTCAGTATATACTCACACCCATGCACATACACATACATATGTATATGTTTACATATACATATAAAAATAAAATCTAAGTGGGAGGCAGTTTTATATATATTGTATTTTCTATTCTACTACAAATACTAGTTTCAACCCTAAAATAGTTTCATGACTCACCAATGGGTTGTGACGTAAGTTTTTAAAAATACCATGTTAAGAAATTCCTATTTCCTCCTTTTTCTTAGTGGGGCTGCCCTGTAAGGACATCTCTCTGATCAAGGGGGCGAATGGGGACAGAAATCCAGACATCACTCTACTGGACAAGCTGCATGCTGTGGTGTGGGACTGTGGCTGCCTAGAGGAAAGGGTACCTTTTCTTAATTCCACAAAGGTAGCCCTTTATGCTGGAGGTGTCTTTGCTCCTCACCCGCTCTGGCTCTGACGCTGACTGATTGCAGGGTAAGGAAGGTGCAGATCAAAGCTTGATGTGCTTGCACCCTGAGCCTCAGCTCATCCTTGGTTCCCAATGAGCTTGTCATCAGGTGGAAAAGAAATGTGGATGAAACAGGCATGAAATCAGAGAGAAGCAGAACTTGACGAGATGGCCGAAGCTGCATTTCAATTAGGTTGGTTACCTTTTTATGAAGGATTGGATTTGTAAACCAAATGATGCAGGCAGAGTTCGTGTCCTGGTAAAAGCTGATGGGTTTGGAAAAGGTCTGGGCACCAGACTATATTAATGCTATATTTACAGCTTTAAAGGATGCACTCAGAATCTTGCATTGGCAGGAAGCAAGCCTGGAGGGATGGTGTCCCCTTCATCCCCAAACACTGGCTGTCTAACCTTGGTCCAGGTGCTTTGCCCCAAGCATCTCCCATGAAAATGAAGGGGCTACCTTAGCTCCACGGTCCCCATGAGCTCTGATACTCTAAGCATTCTTCGTTAATGGGAAAGAAGTATACATCCGTAATTATGGACTGACCTACCAAAGAGGTGGTGAGGTCATGAAGCCCTGAACTTACCACCTTCAGAGTCCTTTTCCAAATAAGAAGGCCAACTAAAGATTAACCCTTTGAAGGGGTAATGCGGGCTTCTTCACCCGTCCATAGGATGTTCTTAGAAAGGGTTGAAATTGCTGGTGCTATGTAAATAACTTTCTCTTTTACTGCTTGATGGACTTTGAGCTGGGCAGACAGGTTTCCCCTTCAGCAGCCCAATTCCTCCCACTTAAACTGTCATCTGTTGACCTAACCACTCGTAGGCTGAGTCAGTTTCATTTTTCCCTGACACCTGATAGCAATGAAAACGATGTTGAACCACTTTTGTTATTATAGGTGTGTGGTGGGCACTGAACATTGGTGCGTGCGTTCCAGGAATCTGAGACTTTGTTTCCTGAAAGGGAGGATGACAGTTAAGGGTTAACACGATAGAATTATTATTTAAGACTGAGAGTGTGACCCTCCTTGCTGTGTGATCTTGAGCAAGTTGTTGAACCTCTCTGGGCTTATATTTGTTTATCTATAAATAAGAAAAATCATAGGCTTTCCCTCAGAGGGAGCCTATGAATTTTTATGCAATTGCACAGGAAAAGTGATTAACAGAATATGGTCCCACCCAGCCACGTATATTCTACTCCTGGTCTCTTTTCCTCTGAGTCCCTCCCATTTGCTGTTAGCCTATTCTCCCTGAGGCCTGTCATTTTGGGACCTTGCCTCAGCCCCTAGGCCCTCTTCTCTCTGCCTCACAAGCAGCCAGATGAAGGAGCAATTCTCCCACTAATCCCTAACTAATAGTCAAATCCTCAGTGTTCGGACTTGAACCTGCTTTCCCTCTGTTCTTGTAGAGGATTAAGAGAGAAGCAGTTTCCCTGTTATGAAACTGAACCTCACTCAACCACGAAATTCTCTTGAGCCCTCCTGTCACTGCCCTGTAAATGTATTTACTCTTTTCTTATAGACATCATCAGTATTTAACCTCAGCTTGTCACATCTCCATCCAGTCGTGGCTGGGCCTTATGTTTGCCAGCATCTGAGTTTTCTGCCTTGGATCAAATTACTCTTCTTGACTCTAGAACTAACCAATCCCATACGCAGTATATCAAGTATACCAAGTGTTTCACTTGGTACCAAGGGTAGAAAGAAAGAGGGCACTGAATACCCTTTGGAAAGTTACTAATGGTGGTGGTGAGTGTTCATGATTAGAAAAAAAAAGTCTGGGCTTAAATCAATCATAAAACTTAGTGGCTTGTGTATTAAAGTCAAGGAACAAACAACAAATATCCAGCTTAAACAATTCAGTGGACAGTCTCTAGTCCCCTCAGGTTGGAAGTATAGGTGTCAGGGCAGGTAAGGGACCTCAATTCTGAAAGCCGTATCATTCCAGCTGTGGCCTCGAAATTGTCCTCCTTACCTTGTAGCATTGTATAATGTTTCTCTGTTGACTTTTTTTTTATAAGTTTTTTGAGATATAATTCACTTATCATAGAATTAACTGTGTGTGCAGTTCACTGGTTTTTTTGTATGTTCACAGAGTTGCAAAATCATCACCACTAATTTTAGAACCTGTTCATCACCGCCAAAAAGGAATGCTGTATCTGTCTATCATTCCTCATCCCTCTTCCCATCCCCGTCCCTGGTAGCCACCAGGGTTCTTTCTGTTGCTATAGATTTGCCTATTGTGGACATTTCATATCAGTGAGAGTCACATAGCATGTGGCCTTTTGTGTCTAGCTTCTTTCACTTGGCATAACATTTTCAAAGTTCATCCATGTTGTTGCCTTTTTATGGCCAAATGTTCCATATGGATATACTATATTTTGTTTATCCATTCATCAGCTGATGGACATTTGGCTTACTTCCACTTTTTTGCCGTTATAAGTAATGGTGCTGTGAATATTTGCTTACAAGTTTTTCTGTGGATATATGGTTTCAATTCTCCTTGGTATACATTTAGGGGTAGAATTGGTATTTCCTGTGTTCACTGTATGTTTAACATTTTATGGAACTGCCAAACTGTTTTCTAAAGAGGCTGTACCATTTTGCATTCCTACCAGCAGTGTATGAAGGTCCCAATTTCCCTCCATCTTTGCCAACATTTACTATTATATGTCTTGTTGGTTATATCCATCCTAGTGGATGTGGGGGCTTACCGGGTAGTGCTAGTGGTAAAGAATCCACCTGCCAATGCAAGAGACCCAAGAAAGACAGGTTCAATCCCTGGGTCGGAAAGATCCCCTGGAGAAGAAAATGGCTACTCACTCCAGTACTCTTGCCTGGAAAATCCCATGGACAGAGGAGCCTGGCAGGCTACAGTCCATGTGGTCGCAAAGAGTCAGACACAACTTAGCCACTAAACAACAACAACAAAGTGGTTGCAGAGTAGCATCTCAACAATGACAAAGTGGATGTGGAGTGATATCTCATCATGATTTTGATTTGAGCTTTCTTGAAGGACGATGATGTTAAACATCTTTTTATGAGCTTCTTGGCTACTTGTATGTCTTCTTTGGGGAAATGTCTGTTCACATCCTTTGCTTACTTAAAAATTGGGTTATTTGCCTCACTGCTGAGTCTGAGTTCTTTATATATTCTGGATGCAAGTCCCCTTACCATATATGTGATCGTAAATTTCTTCTGTTCTGTGGAATAAGGAATATGCTGTGTAGATGAGGCAGCTTCTAGACTGGGACCAGTTCTATGCTTCGCCTGGCATCAACTTAGTGATTTGGAACCTTGGATCAACCCTAAAGCTGCCTCTTCCCTTAAGTTAGTCTTGGGAAAAGCTTGATCCCCTTGAAGCTAAGGACTGGAGGAGGATTTAGGGGTCATTTGGGGTTCAGGACTTGTTGATTATAGAGAACCTGGGAACATGAATCTACTTGAACACTGGACCGAGGATGTTTGTTGTCTAGTTGCTACATCACCCTTTTTTAGCTACTCCTGATCCCTCTCTGTATTATCTAAGAGAGTTTCTTATTATCAAATCCCTTTCCCAACATATTATCCAGGAGCCTTGTCAGGAAAGCAATTGAATAACAGTCCTTCATTCTCAGATGTGAACTTTGCTTACATGTTGTTGTTTGAACCTTGGCACTTAGCTTTAGACATCTTGGTTGGGGGCCAATCCTGCCCATCTACCCACTCTGTCCCAAAACCTATAACTTTTCCCACTCCAGGTCCTGGGAGCGTTTGCGTCCATTTTGAACAAAGCTTTATAAGTATATGGAGCTGCATACAGTAAATAACAATAATACTAGTAATGCTCTACTTTGTCATTGCCTAGCATGAATTATAATTACACAAACCTAATTAATGAGCACACTCTGAGGGTAAATAGAACTTGGCCATGTAATCCTGCCATGTACAAAAATGCGCAATTGATTCAAAACTCCAGTGGTTTTCAGGGGGTCCAGGAAACATCCCCTCTCTTCCTGCTAGCTTGCTTCAGCTGCACAATGACTGCTTGCATGGTGGATGGAGTTTGGGGGCCGTGAACAAGAGGCTGATTTATTTAAATAGGTTCACATGTGACAGGCTGCTCTTTTGATGCTTACTTTGAAGGGCCATCGCAAATCTGCTGTTTTCTGCTGCCTTTTATTTGAAGTACAATTAAGTAGATAGCCACAAATAGCTCTGACCTTGAAAGTCTAAGTGAAGGTGAGAAGTGAGAACAGGCTTAGGAAGCATATGTTTTGGCATCTTAATGCTCTGCAAGTCACAGACACTTAAGAAAAATAAATAGAACAGGATAAGATAGTGTTGTGCTTTAGGAAGAAGAATTGAAATGCCCTGGGAAGTAGCACCACATGCTTTACTGGTGGATAATCAAAAACTGTGCTAAAAATTAATCCAGCTCTATCTCATTTCACTGTGTGGCTCTGGGAAACCAGCCCCAAGTGAGTGGTATTGCCAGTGATGCTCAGCCCATGATCACCTTGGATTTGAGTCTCTGCCAAGCGCCTCTCCTGAGCACTGTCTGCTTCCTCTCAGCAGCCCCAATACATGCTTTAGGTTATTTGTTTCTAGTAAAATTGCTTAGAGTCTCATATGACCATTTCAGTTCAGGTTCTTGCAAATGTGAATCACAGGATGGACCCATAGTTGAATAGCTTGTTTTGGATATGATCAGAATGGAGCTTCTCAGTGAAATTCTTAAGGTCCTCAGAGTTGGGTTATAGAGGTTTAAAGAGGTTTTTTTTTTAAGCCACCTGAAAAAAAAAATAATATTAAGGATTTTGTGTTCCATGAACACCCCTTCTCTCTCTTTATCCTTAACCTGACCCAGCAGTTAAAAAAGTGCTTTTCTGAGTATCTTTCTGACTCATTAGATGGTCATTGTTAAATTTTAGTTTTTATATATCTATTTTTAAATATTTTTATGTTCCTACTACCTCATTAAATGCTCTGACATTTCATGAGTTATATGTGTTTATCTGTCCCCAATTTTCTACATCAAAATATGAGAGCAGATGGCTTTTCTGTTGTTTCATAGGATAGTGTGATAATTAATGAGGGGATATCTGAGCTCACGTTCGAATGAAACCACAGACATAAAGAGACAGTGGCAAGTGCTAACTGAGAATATTAAAAAATAGGATTAGAGTGATTTCAAGCACATTTTTAGTGTAGGGTTCAAATAAATTGTCTTTAGAGAGGGAATTGCTAGAATGTGAACATCCTGAAAAAATGTTCATGAAGTCAGCTTGAGAGATCAATAAAACACTTTCTGACAATCTATATTTGTATATAATTGCAACCCCATAAACTTCCACTTATCTGGAAGTTCACTATCTAGATGTCCATAACATAGCCAAGATCCAAAGTCAAAAGGACTTTTGAGCAACCAAATACCAATTTTGAGCAACTCAAATGCTTTTGAGATACCAGAAGATTGATGTTCTATTTTCAGACACTTAATCATAAAACGGCTTCTTGAGACTCTATGTAAGTCTGTTTCTTTTATCATATACAAAATACAAATAAGTTAAGTTGCCTGATTTTCCAGCCATGAAGAATTTAGAAGTAGCAAATGTGAACTGTTTGGGGAAGGGGCTGGGTAGAGTTCTGAGTTGGGTTAGACCCCTGTGTGCACAATGATAGCCATGTCTGTGCGAAGTCACTTCAGTCGTGTCCAACTCTTTGCAACCCCATGGACTGTAGCCTGCCAGGTTCCTCTGTCCATCAGATTCTCCAGGCAAGAATACTGGACTGGGTTGCCATTTCCTCCTCCAGGGGATCTTCCCAACCCGGGGATTGAACCCGCGTCTGTTACATCGACCTGCATTGACAGGAAGATTTTTTACCCCTACTACCACCAGGGAAACCAGATAGCCAAGTCTGCTACTGGCCTATTCAGTGTTTCTAAGCAGGTTACAAAAGGCTCCCTGCTCTGAGCAGACCTATTAGAAAAGCATACATACCCCTCCAGCGTACAGCTCTATAGGTGCAGGACTTGATGAGCAGAAGACGTGTTTGTGTGAAGAGAAAGGTGCCATCTCCTCTGGGTAGGCAGGCACAGTGCCTCCCAGGACTCGGGGCCTCTCTTACTCCTCAGCCACGTGGCTCCAGGCCGTGCACATACAAAAGGCGTATGTTGCCTCACGGGACTTCCCAGGTGGTCCAGTGGTAAAGAACCCACCTGACAATGCAGGAGATACAAGAGACACAGGTTCCATCCCTGAGTCGGAAAGATCCCCTGGAGAAGGAAATGGCAACCCACTCCAGTATTCTTGCCTGGAGAATTCCATGGACAGAGGAGCTTGGTGGGGCTACAGTCCACGGGGTCACCAAGACTCAGACATGACTGAGCAGGTGCACACACACACACATACACATGCTGCTCTGTAGATCACATCAGTATGACGGAACAGAAGAACTACAAAACCATACAGAAATATATCCATTGGGAGTAACTGCAAATCCAAAACAGAGTGCTTCACCTTTTCATGACAGCTATGGTTGTGAAAGTGTTATGACAATGAGGATAATACCTGCAGAAACATTGAGAGAGTCTGAGTCATGTTCAGTGAGCCTTGTGCTAGACCCTTTAGAGCTTTCATGACAGGTTGTAGGGTAGGAGACGGATGTCCTACATATTTATGTGACTGGTGGCATGACTCAGGTTGATGATGATGGCAGCCTGGCCAGTGTGGTCACAACAGAGGCACTGAAAAGTGATCATATTCTGGATCTCTCTTGAGGATAGAGCTAACAGCATCTGCTAATGGATTAGATGCAGGGTGTGATAAAAAAGAGAGACAGAAATCAAAGCTGATACCAAAACTTTTGGCCTAAGTAACTGGATGAATGGAACTGCCATTTATTGAGATGGAAAGACTTCAAAGGAGCAGATTTCAAGTGGAAGATAGGAGTTAAATTTTGGATTTAAGTCTGTGGTTTAAATGGTTAAATTAAACACTAAATGGTGTGTTGAGTAGGCAGTTAGAGATGAGTCGGGAATTCAGATTAGAAATACAAGTTCAGAAAGCATAAGACTCTAGATAGTGTGTAAAGCCATGGGACTGAAGAAAATCACCTGGGAGTGAATGTAGATAAGGAGAAGAGGGTAAAGACTTGAGTCTTGCAGTTTGCAGCATTGAAATGGGAGGAAAAGGAGGAGGAGCCAGCAAAGGAGCCTGAGAAGTGGCAGCCAGGGAGGAAAGAAGAAAACCTGGAGAATGTGGAAGTCAGGTGAAGAATGCATTTCAAAGAAAAGAAAGTGATCACATCATTTGGTGACCAAGTAGGGTGAAGACAGAGAACCGAACATCGGATTAAGCCTTGAGGAGGTCACTGGTCATTTGACAAGACCAGTTTTGGTGCAGCGAGTAGGGTGAAAACCAGGGTAAAGTGGGTTCAAGGAATGGGCAAGTAGGAATTAGAGATACCTGTGGAAAAGTGAAAGTCGCTCAGTTGTGTCCAACTCTTTGTGACCCCATGGACTGTAGTCTACCAGGCTTCTCCGTCCATTGGATTTTCCAGGCAAGAATACTGGAGTGGGTTGCCATTTCCTTCTCCAGGAGATCTTCCCAACCCAGGGATTGAACCCTGGTCTCCTGCACTGTAGGCAGACGCTTTACTGTCTGAGCCACCAGAGAAGTCAGAGATACCTGTAAAGGGGAACAAATAAATGGGTGCAAGCCAGGAGAAAATTTTGGTTTAAGAGTTGTCTTAAGTGGAAGAAAGAACAGCACATTTGTGTGGTCGTAGCAATGACATAGCAAAGCGGGGAGATCAGAAGATGCAAAAAGGGGAAGATTGTTGTGGCTATGCCCCTAAGTGGGGAAGGGATAGGAGATTCTGGGTACAAATGGGAGGGTTGAGTTAGTAAGCAGGGAAGCCAGGTAATGGCACAGCTGCAGGTAATGGGTGAGTATGTCGGAGAGATTTGTGGATGTTCTTTGTTTCGGTTTTCTCAGTAAAATTGGAAGCAACAGAGTTCCAAAATTTGATTGAAAAATGCTCTGATGAGTAATAAAAATCATCTGTCGATCATACAGACATTCAATAAAGTGAAGTTACGTGACTCAGACTGAGTTACAAAAATCTGTCCTGCTTGGGAAGCCAAGAAGCAGAGTGATTAACATTAACCCATCTTATTTTTAAAAGATGACTTTTTGTTTTTTTTTTAAACTACAGGATCTAGCAGGGCATTTATCTGCAGTTCAGTGGCCTAAAGGGTGACTTTCTCACTCCCTCAGGAGCCCAAGCTACGCTAGTACATGGTTTATGGTAGAAATATAGAAGTCAGTGAAATAGAAGCTTTATCAGGACAGGAATTTATTTTGTTCACACTCGAATCCCTATTACACAGAAGTGTACTGGCAAATAATAGGTGCTCAGTAAACAATTATTGAATGAATTATTGATGGCAAACCAAGGGCAACCAAAGTATTTTTCACTTAAAAGGATGGTTACCAATTATTTTAAGTGATCTGTTGCTACATTCTCAATTTTTCATCTTTCAAGCGAGAGTGTCCATATGGCTGCATTGCTGCCTTTTTTTTTTTCTCCAAACACTTTATTCTCGAGAACTGACTGCAGAATATTGCTTATAGCTCTGTTTTTATGGGATAATTTCAGAGGCTTTTACTACATAAATTCACTTTGCAGTTGAAAAGCTGGCAGAATCTCTGTGCAGAATGAAAATCTGCTCTCTGATCTTATCTGGTCCAATCTCATTATTAAATGGTTATGGAGATCATAGAGTTTAATGGGTAAAACGCCGGGCACCATCTGTTGGCATGTTGGACACCTACACCGAGAAACCAGATATGGTTGTGGAATTTCAAAACAAGGTCCTCTGATATTTAAGTTATGCCAACTTGCTACCATATGGCAGGCATAGTAAGAAAGACTCAGAAGCTAAGTGGAAGTGTTATGCTTTATATTCCAGGTCTAAGTGCCTGTTTATAGTTGTGTTTTGTTTGGTTTTCTTGCTAAACAGTAGGACCTCCAAGTAAGCTCATTGTTCTTGATTTCTCTTTGCTCGACAAGATGAGCATCTTCACATAAATCAGTACACTGCATATTGATCGCTATCTTGATACAAAATAACTGTGCAAGCACTTTTTGCAGTCTCTCCCAGGAGCCTCCGAGGAAAGGTGCATTGCAGGATGGGGTAAGCTAGTGAGGCAAGGTGAAGAGATGATTTTTACCGCAGTGAAACAAGAGGATATATTTTAGTTGCAGCTTACCTTATCAGCAGGAATTATCAATGAACCCCAGTGATTGGTAAGGTGTAAAATAACTGTCTTGAGGTATTGGATTGTGATGCTCTTTAAGAGGAATCACCTTCCCTACTGAAAACAAACCAAGCCTGACAGGGGTCTCCCCTCCCCTTGGGCCCTCAGGCACACAATCCAACCCCATTGAACAACCGTCAAGATGTGCACTACTCCCATAGGAAATTTCGGTCCCAAAGACCAACAGAAGGAAACCATATTCTCTTGTTCCTTTTTAGCAAGGAGAAGTGATTTTCCAAATCATGTTATATTCTAACTCTTACGTTTATTTGTTTTTCATTGAAGACTGATGGGAACAATCTAGGAAAGGTAAGAATTTCACATGAAATAGTCCCAATTGCAAGTCCAATACAGCCTTCTGACCAAGAGGTTGCTTATGGTTGTTCTTTCCCTCCCTCTTCCAGAGGAAGGCTTGGGTCATGTTCATGGGGATGAGCAAAGGGTGACGGGGTCTGGGGTTTGATGGGCCCTCCCTGTGTCTGTCTTCTTTACCAACTTATTTCAGGCAAAAGGCTAGACTTAGCTCCATGGGCAAGTCATAGGTTATTTTCTTTCATGTTCTGTAAACTAATTCTTCCTGTTTGATATTGAAATTACCCTAACATAAACACGGTGGTGAAATCTCAAGTTTCTCTGGTATATCTAGATCTTTGTCAAGATCTTTACTGGGTTGTATGTGATTTTAAAAAACTAAAAAAATCCCATTGGCATATGGGGTTATTTGGGGGTATTTCTTTATTTCAGTTCTGAGTTTCATCTTTCCTTCAAGCTGTTTTTAGACTATCAAAGGGTTGTTTCTGTTTTGTATCCATTTTCTGAGGAAGAAAAAAACAACATTAGGTGATCATTATTTAAAGCAAGGAGAAGGAAGAGGAAGAAGGGGAGGAGAAGAGGCAGAAGAAGCCAAATAAGAGAAATTATTCTAGAATTTTTTCCTTTTTCCTTTGCAGCTAAATTTATGAATCAGTGAAGTTTTCTAGGTATTGATAATTTTTTAATGCCACCATTTATTTTGCAACTACGCTTAGTTCTGTCCAAAATCCTCAATTTTATCAGCATACAGTGTGCTAAATGCATGACAGACCCTTGCTTGCCTCTTGGGGTACAAAGATAAATGAGACACAACCCTTGCCTTCAAAGAATTTATAGTTTACCGTCATTTGGCCCGTCAGTTGTTCCAGTTGTGAGTTGGCAAATTGAGTACATTGACTGCAGTATTTTGAGGTAAGCATTTCTTTCTTTTCTTTTTTCTTTTTTGGCCATACTGTGTAGCTTGTGGGATCTTAGTTCCCTGACCAGAAATTGAACCCAGATCCTCACAGAGCCCTAACCACGGAACTGCTAGGGAATCACCTTTTTTTTTTTTTTTTCATTTCTGTTTCTAGAGGTTGCAGTGGAAGCCTGAGGCATGGATTCCAAGCTCTGGTTTTACACATTTATGATACCATTGCCCTCTCCCCTCGCAGTTTCCCCTGAACTGGTACTTTTTCTAAGAGGACTTTAGAAAGATGGTCTTTCTCTGCCTGAAATGAACACATTTGAGTCAAGACCTCTTTCAAAGAGCCTAAGTCTGAAATAAAACCAGAAAAACAAAAAATAAAAATCTGGTTTTCTAGTTCCGGAATAATCTGAAACTCCAGTATAATCTTTAGTGCTTGCCAAAGGTAAATTGTTGTTCTGTCGCTAAGGCGCATCCGACTCTTTGCAGCCCCATGGACTGCAGCATGCCAGGATTCCCTGTCCTTGACTGTCTCCCAGAGCTTGCTCAAACTCAGGTCCGTTGAGTCGGTGATGTTATCCAACCATCTCATCCTCTATTTGCCCCTGATAAATTAGTTGTCACCTAATAACATTCTTGCCCGAACTAAGAGCCTGGCTGTGGCATTCTGTGCCTGGACTCCTGATCTGTGTAAACTGGGAGATAAACGGATATTTTTGTAAGCCTTGACATTTGTGGAAATGTGTTATACTGCAGTAGAAAACTAATCCACCCATGATAGCAACATGATATAAAGAGCTATCCAGAAATACTGGAATATCAATAGCTAGATTTTGAGTATTTTCAAAGAATCACCACAGAACATTTAAGCTCATGATTTCCCTCTTCTTGGAAATGCTTTGGAATTTTCTTTTTCTCTTTGTTTCTATAGTTCATAAAAGGCCTCCTCTACAGAAGGACACATCCATTTGTTTAGGGATTTATGCATCCAGTATGTATTATATATCAACTGTGTATGTGCCAGGCACTCAGGTGGGCATTTGGAGGTGAAATCTGACTGAAGCATGGCCATTGCACACCAGGAGCTTACACAGACATGAAAGCAGATCATTGCGTGTAGTTTGGATTCTCAAGTTTGAAGGTTATAGCTGATGACACGGTGCACAGGAAGCAGGTAGCATTTGCCTCAGTGAATTTGCCACAGGCAGGAGCCTGGCTTTTGGCCCAGTAGACTCATAACCCTGATTGTAATGGCCCATTGCAAAGGGATTGTCTCTTGGAGGTGGACTTACATCGCCCAAGCTCATTATGACTGCTCTCTATTAATACAAATCCAATTAGAGCCCATTAAAATACAATGAGAGCAACATCTCTAAAATCGAAAGGAAAGCCCAAATCAACAAATCAGTGCCTTATTATCCCCCAGTAGACAAGTACTTGGAAAACCAAATTATCGTAATCAGGGCGACAATATATCAATTTAAAATGAGGAATTAAATTGTCAAGTTGACTGGTCTGACATGGCCTCTGTCTGGATAATAAAATGGGAAGTCAGGTGATAGCATCACCATGGATTCAATAAGTGTTGCTTTGCAAAAATGCTTGACAGACTCTTGGCGCAGCCGGGAGGACCTTACCGAGCAAAGAGAAACACTTGCTCGGCCAAGATTTCTCTACCCTTGAGAGCCCTTGGACAGGCCTGGCCAACTCCATCTCATTGCACTACTTCAGCCTCTATGTGCTATACCTGACCACCTGTTCACACTGTATCTTCATAACAGGGTACAATATAGATTGTTGAGTATCTTCTTAGTTACAGTCACTTTCAATTCTCCTTCTTTAAGGTTACTCCCAAATCATTTTGTTTTGAATTGGGGATTTTCCTGTACTTTTTACCCCAACATGACAGACAGTCCTCTGGCTTTATGTTCACCGAGGGCTAATCAGTACAAGTGCTGTTGTAGATGGGTACAGAGGGTTCTATAGGAACTTGGGACCAAAAGAAGCTAACATTTACTGAATTCCTACTAAGGACCAAATACTGTGGCAAGCATTCTACATGCATCACTCGTGGGATAACCCCATTGTGTAGTAATTGGGGATTAAGGAACTTGCTCATAGTTATAGAACAAGAAGCAGGGCCAAGGTTTAAGCTCAGGGCGTCTGAGCCCAGAGCTTATGTTCTTAACTGTGTCCCTTTAGTCTTTTAGTCCTCATATCCACTCCGAATGATGGAGAGGTATATCTCTCTGGGTTCAGTTGCAGAAAATAGAGGCCACTCTATTATTTTAAATAGAGAGAGGGTTTTAATGGGGGACCTAGGTGCTTACAGAAGTCACTGGGAGGGTGGGAGGAGCAGGCTGCATCTCTAGGAATGACTCCCAGAACCCCTCGGTAAGACTGGTCTGCCCAGAGAGCTGCTGTATCTGCCACAGTCAGGAAGGTGAGCAATCAGGAAGCCAGCATGGGAACTGGTGCATTCTGCAACAAGTCACCAGTGCCTCACATCTCATTCAGTACTTATGATCCTAGTCATTAAACACCACAGGTTAATAAAAAAAATTCTCCCCATGACTTCCAGGAGAAAGAGCAGAAGTAGCAATAAGATAGCCTCTCACTTCCACCTTCTGAGTGTTGTGTGAGTCTCTGCTCAGCTAAACCCAAATAGCACCCTGTACCCTAGCTGCAAGGGAGGCTGGACATGGTGTTTCTGACCTCTGTAGCTCAGGAAGGCATACTAGAAGGAACCAGTGGGACAGATGCTGAATGCCAGTCCCTGTGTCACTGCAGAGTCCCAGGCTCAGAGGGGGATGTGCCTCAAGTCACACGATGAGAGAGATGGCTGGCCAGGCTCTCACTGAATTTGTCACACGCTAAACTCTGTGTTCCCTGTCCTCTCCACTGCCTAACTCAGCCTAGTAAGGGGATGAGTGCTTATGAGGACTTCTTGGAGAACCTGGATTTTGAAGGAACAGTGGACTGTGGTTCTGGGAAGGTAGGCAGTAGGGCAGGGTCCTTGGAAGCATGTGAATCCTTCCTCCTAATCTGCCACTTTGACCCCTTTTTCAGAATCAGAGGAATCAGTGCTCTGGCTGACCATGGTGAAAGCTAAGTAGTGAGCCTTCTCATCTTTGTAATGTAGCTTAAATTGTCAGTATTGTGGAAAGGGTTGGGGGCTTCAGTTTTTCCTTTATTTTTCTTAAAACTTATTTTTGTTGCATGCTTGTTCAAATATACACTTTAATCAGTCATTTACATAAATACTGCTTGGCTCTCTCGAAGAAGCTCGGTGGTTGAAGTAAGCGAGAGATGCTGGCAGCTGCCAATTGCTAGAATCAGAAGGGACTCTTGAGGTGCATCCCCTGCTCCAGTAGCGACAATGAATCTAGGAAGAGATTCACTCTTCCCATCAAATCTACCTTCAGATGCCACCAGATGCCAATCTGGTCTTCAGCTTTGTCTTCTCACTAGTACATACCTTTGGTAGGATAGTAGTTTTGAAGAAGTAACTTATTCTAGAGAGGTGGTGACTGAGTAGGCAGATACTCTGCTTGATGGACAAAATGAGAAAATACTAAAGCTAGGAAGTACTTAAGGAAACTGAAATTTGGAGGTTCAGATTCTCCTGTTTACAGTCATGTAATTTAATTCATTCCTTAAAAAAATAGAGATGAAAACAGTATTATAGGAAGCTGGTTGCTTAAAAATAGATTGGTTTTGTGCCAGTCTAAATGAAAAGTGCTCCAGTGTATAGGAAATGGACACACTATTTGGGGATGTTAAGAGTTTAGGGTCATTAATATTCTCCATGTTTTTAGCTCTGCTCACCAGCACTTAGAACTCTCCAGAATAAAGCTGTCTCAATTCTTAAAAGCTTTATTGATTGTCAACACAAATAATATTCGGGGTTTTTAAAATTCTGGGACTTGGGAATCTTAAGAAATTAGGTGAGCTGTCCTTGGGGAGCATCAGTTTGAGTGAGGGTGGTTAGATGAAGTTGATTCAGCTGTGTGTTCCTGTCCTTGCTGCCTGCTGAGTCAAGGGAATCACCGGGGGTCTGAGGACATCAGAAGGTGCTTCTGTGTCTTCCCACAGGGCCCTTCTCCATCCAGCCAGAGTGTGCAAAGAAAAGGAGAGGATGAGATAGAAAGTGAATCTAGGTCTAAATGCCACTGCTGGCACCTGAGAGATTAAGGAAACCCTCCTTTAAAAGCTGAAGTTTAAGAATTCTGGCATTTCCATTTGTCTTTCATTTGACATGTGTCCTCATTTATTCTGCTAATGCATGTAGAGAATTTTGAGCATAGTATAGCAGTTAAGAGCCTAGATACTGGCACCAGATTGCCTTGTTTCAAAATCTGGCTTAGCCATTTATTATCAGCATGAACCTGGAGAAGTCACTTAATTTCTCTGTTCCTCAGTTTCCTCATTTGTAAAATAGTTATGATAACAATACTTACTTCCGGGGATTGTTGTGAAAATTAAGTGAATAGATTACTCAAACATGCATGTGTGTGTGTGTGCACACACACACACCATCCCCCTCTAGAAGTATTAGTTATTATTGTTAATGTGGATTCTTCTTTCCCAAAATTGCATGAGGTAGGTATTTATTAAGGCTGTTTTGCATATGAGGAAACAAGGCTCGGTGAGTTTAAGGAGTTTGCGCAAAATGACAGAGCTTATAAAGCACTGGGGCTTCCCTGGTAGCTCAGCTGTTAAAGACTCTGCCTGCAATGCAGGGACCCAGGTTCAATTCCTAGGTTGGGAAGATCCCCTGGAGAAGGGATGGGCTACCCACTCCAGTATTCTTGGGCTTCCCTGGTGGCTCAGACTGTATAAAGAATCTGTCTGCAGTGTGGGAGACCTGCATTCAATCCCTGGGTTGGGAAGATCCCCGAGAGTCGAACACGACTGAATGATTAAGCACACAGTGCATAAGGGGTTAAGCCCAGATCCAGCTGCCTGGGATTGCATGGCCTATGCTAAACGTCTTCATTCACCATGATGATCATTCTGACAGATTTAACCCTTGGAGATACCACCATGTTCTTATTTCAGCCATAGGGAGTCCGCGTCTTTCCTCATTGGGCTCAAGTTGTAACCCCTCGGTTCTTGGGTTGGAATTGATCTCTCCTGCATTGGATAAACCCCACCATGGCCCCATGTTTTATTCCTCCTAATACTTCTATACTAACTCACCTTTTTAGGTCTTTATATCTGAAAAACAAAACCCCCTGACTTCTTGTCCTCACCCCAGATCTAGTCCTCATTCTTTCTGCATCAAGTTTCTCTAGTTTCTGTTCTCTTCTTACTTCTTCCCTGGCAAGCCACTAGCACTGAAGTCACGTAACTAAATACCTGTCAGGCACTCGTCAAATGAACATTTTTAAGGTCAAATGCTGCCTTTTGACAACTCTTTGACTACGTGGAAAGCGGTTACTGCAGTACACATTCTAATTTTGGCAAGAGGATGATTTCAGAGAAGCAGCTGGTGCACCAAGAGAAACAGGGCCAGTTCTGTCTTTGGAGAAGATTAGGCGGAATCACAGTGCATGTGCTCAGAAATGTCTAATTCAGCCAGAGCCTTCCTCTGTTGTCTGGTAAAGTTCACGCCCAGATTGGAAAGGAGCCATATGCACCACCTCTTCCCACTCCTGACCTCAAGCCAGGCATGTGCTAAGGCAAGAACGCAGTCCTCATCGGCGGTGCCCGGGAAGGAGGCAAAGCAGCATGTCTGGTGGCCCTGGCGCTGAGCTCCTCGCCCAGGATTTGATGTTTCCCGGGGGACTTGGGGGCATGGGCCACAGAACTTTAGAGCCCCAGCTGTCAGAGTCTGGGTCTCTTTTTCCCCCTCCAAAATTCTCTGGCTTCTCTCCTCTCCCTCCAACATGGGTTCAAGTTTTTTAGGATGGAAAAAGTAGATCAGTGATCGTTAGAGCTGGCTGTACATTAGAATCACCTAGCTCCTCCAGGTCTGCTTACCTAAGATTCTGAGTCACTGGTTCTTGGCCTGGACATCAGTAGTTTTACAGAGTTTTTCAGGTGCTTCTACTTTCGAGCTGAGTTGAAACCACCAGCCGTGGTGCTTTGGCCAGCCCTTCACATTTGGGTTCAGTTTCTTCTAGCAAATAGATATAATAAGAATACTGGGTTCTTAGGGTTCTTGTCAGGATTAAAGAGTTAAAATAGATGAAGGGTCTAGAAAACTGCCTAGCACATAAGCTGGTATTAGCTGTAATAATCAGTACTGCTATAATTATTATAGACAGTGCTTATGCGGAGTCCCAGGGATTCGATAAGGGGAGCAAGTTTCTGCCCCCAGAGCTCACGATCGATCCTCTGGGGAAGACAGACCGGCCGCTGCCAAACTCAGTGCAAAGGTGAGTCTCAGAGTGAAAGCAGGTCCATGTGCTCTGGGGGTTCAGGGAGCAGCTAACTCTGCCCCACAGAAGGAAACGGCTTAACAGAAGCAGGGCTACTGCTTGAGCAGAGTCTGGAAAGACAGATGTGCCATAGAAAACGCAGGGTAGATGGAGGACATTCCAGGTAAAAGAGCAGTCTGTGCAAAGCCATCCTGACGTGAAGGAGCATCAGATGGCGGACAGCTGGCCGGTAGTTGGGGCCCATCTGTTGTTGGGGGGAAGTGCTGGTCAAGAGGCTGGAAATGAAGACCGCTGCCAAACCTTGAGGGACCTGTATGCCTACCCTGAGGCTAGTTGGATTTTATTCTCTAGGCATGAAAAGCTGCTTAGGTTTTTAAGAAGTGAAGCTGCTGCTTCTGTTCCATCGCTAAGTCACGTCTGACTCTTGGGACCCCGTGGACTATAGTACATCTGGCTCCTCTGTCCATGGAATACATTAGAATACTGTGTTAGAGTTGCTATTTCCTCCTCCAAGGGGTCTTCCCGACCCAGGAACTGAACCCACACCTTGGCGTTGGCAGGTGGCGTCTTTACCACTGAGCCACAAGGGAAGCCCTAAGAAATGGAGAAACATCCTCAACATTATGTTTTTGAGAGTGTTAGTTGCTCAGTCACGGCTGACTCTCTGCGACCCCGTGGACTGTAGCCTGCCAGGCTCGTCTGTCCATGGGATTCTCCAGGCAAGAATATTGGAGTGGGTAGGCATTCCCTTCTCCAGGGGATCTTCCCAACCCAGGGATCAAACCCAGGTCTCCCCCATTGCAGGCAGATTCTTTACCATCTGAGCCACCAGGACATTTTGAGAAGAGAAAAAAAGAGGAAATGGCTGGCAGGGGAGGAGGGTGTCATTAAGACTTTTCTGCTGATGTGGAGGTGAGGAGTGATGACAATTTGAACTAAGGGACAGGTGGGAGGTGTGACTGGAGAGACATCTCAGAGGCAACCTTGCAAGGCATTGGTATTTGACTCACCGGGTAAGAGAGGCTGGCAGCCTGTGGGTGTTGGAGTCTTTGTACGTTGGCTGTAGCTGAGGCAGGAGTTAACGGAGGACAAGTGGGTTTGGAGAAGAAGAGAATGAAGGAAGTGTTGAGCATGCAGCGTGTGAGAGCCTTCTGGGCTACCCAGGTAGTCCAGGTGGAGGATGTTTAGAAAGAGGTATTCACTGGGCAGCTGAGAAGGAAAAGAGGGATTGTGCCCCTCAGCCTTCCCAGTCTTGCCCGTAAATCTGCCCGTCTTCTGGACATCTGTGAAAACCTCCAATAACCAGCTTCAAAAGCTAGAAATCAGTCATGTCAAAGTCTCCTTCCTTGAACCGCCTTCCCAACACCAGCGATGGATCCTCCTTGTCTGGGAGGCATGGATGACTGCGATTTGTCTTGCTTGACTTCCTAGAGGATCTAGGAGCCGTATGTGTTGCCCCTCAAATAAGTATACTCTTCCACTGTGCTTATTGGACAAAGGGTAATCCAAGAAGGAAGAGTTTGGTTTCTGGTCCTTGTAGTAGAATGTGCTATTGTGCAACCCCAACTTAATATTGTGAAAGAAAAATGTTACCAAGTCCCACATGTGGCCCTATGAGCTAGCTGCTCCTGCATAACCCTGAACCCCAAAGATCCTCACCTAATTAGGACTGCCAGATAAAATACTGGGCGAAGCATTGTTCCAAATTTAGGTAAACAATGAATCATTTCTTAGTATAAGCATGTCCCCAATTACATGTGACAAGTTTATACTAAAAATGATTCTGCATTTATCCACAATACAAATTTAACTGAGCATCTTGGATTTCTGTTTGCTAAATCTGACTACCCTAAACCCGGTCTACCTCAGATATTTCTTGTAATGAGTAGAATCTCTTCTAATAAGAAATAATGGACTCCTTTTGCCTTTAGCCCAGGGAGATAAGCCGAACTCAGTTCCTGAGTACTGTGGCTCTGGTTCTTAGCCCACAGGCAAGTAAACTCAGTTTAGTATTTTTTAACCTCTGGTGGTATTTGGTTTTTCCTTTGAACACCTGTTTTTGTTTTTTTTAAAAAGACCCTATCGAGTATAAAATACAGCCAAAAAGAAAAAGATCCTGATTGGTTTAATAGAATTCAGACAGGGACAGAGATCAAAAGAAATGTGTGCTATTTCTCTATTTGCTTTAAACCAAATTAGTCAATACCTGTGTTTTGCTCAAGGGAATTCTGGGGATCTGGATTGTGTTCCTGTTCATTTTCATTGTTGTTTATTTAACCTTTCTCACCTAAGTAACCTGAGCCGAGGGCAAGGAAGAGGGGTGAGCTGCCTCGGTGTCTGGAAGGCACACACCGGTCTTGCGGATTCTTGAGAATCTGAGGGGCTTATTGATAGCATCTGGAAATAACTCTGGAAGCTGTTGTGCCCATCAGACATGGTACATCCTGTACCGAAAGGTCTCAGGAGAGGGAGGTTGTACAATCTGGTACAGCAGCCTGTTCCAGAGAGGAGCAGGTCCTTTTTTTTTTTTTTGAAGTAAGTCCTTGTTTTAGTTTAGCACAAACTCACTTCCTCTTTCACTGTCTCCCTTTGAAATGAGGGAGGGCTGCTGTCATTGTCCCCTGCAGCTGAACTGTACCTTGGGCTTCTTCCTTCCTTTTACACCTAGAGGTGCTCCATCCCTCATGGCTAGACAGTGCCATTGGGAGACTGGGAAGATCTTGGAGCTGTGTTGGTAAAACACAGGAAGGAACAACAAAAAAGAACTGGGCCTAGATTACCTAAAGAGGCTGACCGGTATTGCTGAACAATTAGGTTAAATGAACAAGGCTGTAATTTTCACACCAACTAGCCACATCTGGCATCGGATCCTGCAAAATCCTTACTGCTCAGCTGGGACTGTAGGGAAGTTTAATTAAACACGCTCACAAAGGTGCCCTCAGCGGTTTTTTCCTACCACTTACCCCACTATAGCAATGGAAGGCCAGTCTTAAAAATTCCTGTCTCCCCTCTGTGTTGTTTCAGAGGGAAGCAAATGATGGTTTGTTGTTTGGTTGAACATAAGGAAACCAGTGTCTCATGATAAAGAGGGAAATGTCCCTGCTCGTCTGTGAGGACTGGGGGAGCCAGGGAACCAAAACCTCGGCTCTGCTCTCCTGCACAACATATTTATATCCGCTTCAGCTGAGCTGTGTGAGCCGCTGTCCAATGCTAATGGCTCTGGGTATTTGTCTTTAGTAAATAATTCAGTACATACCCTGGGAAGCACACATAACATTCGCTGTCGCAGGTCTCTTTTGTGAACGTGCAACTTTTGCAAAACCAGACAATAGAGAAAACCATGCAGGCTCAGAGGTGGCGAAGCAGCCGAGTATCAGCCCTGGGCACAGGCTCAGAAAGACTTCCTGAGTCTGGCATCAGGATGTGGCAGCACTCACTAGCTCTGTGGTCTGCAGCAATTATTAACCTGTCTCTCTGCTTCAGTTTCCTCACCCGTGAAATGCACTGCGTAGTGGGGGTGAAGTGGATTCATACAGAGCAGCGCCACTGGGTCCCTGGCGCACAGATCACCTTTGTGTGTGTGGTATGTGCGTGTGTGTCTGAACCATTGTAAGTGTGTTTAATCAGCCTATGATGCTACGCTCCTTTGCTCTCTCCTAGGGTCATGTGAAGTGGGTGGAAAGTCATGAGTGATGGAAGATGTTCCTAGGGGATGTTAATTGCCAGAGAAGGCAAGGAGAACTGCTTTGGCTAATCTCATGAAAGGCAGCATGGTATGTTAGGTAATAATAAGCTGTTTGTGATTAACTGCTAGCAAGCGCTGATCACACACTGGACATAGGGCTAACACTTCACCAGAAAAATTACGACCTTTTAAATTTAACCTAATTGTCCCTGTCTGACAGGTGGGGAAACTGAAACTTAAAGAGGTTATGTGTGCCAGTTTAAGCTCCCTGAGTCTTTCCGCAAAGGAGCCCTGTGATAGTCTAGAGGGGTGGGAGGTAGGAGGGAGGCTCAAGAGGAAGGGGCCACATGTATACCTATGGCTGATTCATGTTGAGATATGGCAGAAACCAACACAATATTGTAAAGCAATTATCCTTCAATTAAAAATAAATAAGTTAAAATAAATTTAAAAAAAAAGAGGTTATGCATACATGGATCAACTTGCAAAAGGTAATATAGGGCAAAAGAAGCAAGTTGCAGATATACTTTATGAAACCATTTATAGAAATGTTTTAAACATGCATATGTATATATGTATATACTGAGAGTGAGAGACGGAAAAGGTATAAAAAGTGCATGGGAATGATAAAAGGGGGCGAGGGTTAAAAAAGAGAGGGGAACAGGAAAAATGTTTTCTTTCTTTCAAATCATTGTCAGTATGGCAGAATGTTGGAATCTGAATGTCAGGCTGTAGATTCACAGGTGAGCATTATATTTGCTATACCTCTTTGAATGTTTAAAATATTTCACAATTTTAGAAAGAGGTTACATCAGCTATCTGAAGAGTGCCAGTGCAATACCGACGCACAACAGACACTCCACAAATGGGATTGTTCTTGTCAGGAGGCCTTTTTCTCCTAACACGGCTCTGAAATAGAACTATTGGTTTCATTGTTTGATTTATATTCTGAAGTGAAGATCCAGTAGTTTAGGAACTTACAAGAACTGCCCCCCCAAAGGAACTCAGAACACCTTTGCAAATGTTCTTGCTAACCAAAAAGATAAACATATGTAGCTTAAAATGCTTATCTTTAAGTGCCTAAAAAAAGGTTTTTGTCAGAAATAGCACTTTGCTTGACCTCCCCATGAGTCTTCTTTAGGCTTTTGGGCCCTCGCTTTTTAGTTCTGTATGTGAGTTAAGGAAGTAAAGAAGAGAATACTGGATTTTACAGGAATGCCAGAATCAGGGGGAAATAATTCTCTGGGTCCATAAAAAAATTAAGAGTTTCCCATCATGTGCCTTTGGGTATATTTTTCTAATTTTAGCTTATTGCGGGAGCCATAACACACTGGGCTGTTATGGTATTGGAGGGTATTTTTATTATTGGGTTTTTATTATGGGTAGTCACAGTGAACCCATACACACTCTCTGCAGTTGACATTGCCTCTGGCACCCCTAAGAGCATAGGGATACTGACTATTTTCATATCAGAATTAGCAGTGCCGCTTGTCACAGCCGCTCGAAAAAATCAGCAAAGCCAAGTTTTCATTTACATTTTGCATCTCCTTTTAGAGTTACTTAAAACTTTGAACAGTAAATAAAGAAATAATACTTGAGACTTCTCATTTATGGTCTCCTCCAAAAGTTGGCATAGGCTCTGAGGACAAGGATGCTGCTTCTCTCCTGATGATATCCTGCGATGGATGAGAAGGCCACACCTGTGCCTGTGTGTGCCCTTGCACTTAAAGGAAAAGAAGGTAAAGAAAATGTCCAGTAATAGATGATGGAATTCTCGGTGATTTTTTCATTTCTTCTGTGGTAGTTTCTATGCTTACCAGCTTTTCTGCAGCTAATACTGTTGACTCTTATAAGTCGGGGAAAAAAAATGCTATTTCTGAGACACAGATAAAACAGAAGAAGCTGTGATTTATGTCAGGAAACCAGATTAATAGTCTTAACTCTGACACTGTACTTACTGCGGTTTTAAGAAAATCACTTAACCTCTTGTTGCTGGTTTTCACTTTTATAAGATGGCCAGATGAAGACCATAAGCTTGTTTGGCTTGCTCTGCCTAACGTGTAGGACTCTTACGTGCAGAAAGGAGATGATAAAGTGAAAACCCTGTAATTTAAAAGTGGTCCATCAGGGCTTCACTGGTGGCTCAGTGATAAAGACTTTGCCTGCCAGTGCAGAAGACACAGGTTTAATCCCTTATCCGGGAAGATCTCATATGCTGTAGAGCAACTAAGCTCATATGCCACAACTACTGAGCCTGTGCTCTAGAGCCCAGGAGCAACTAGAGAGTACCCGCGCTGGCCACAGCTAGAGGAAAGCCTCTGCAGCAACGAAGACCTAGCGCAGTAAAAAATAAATTAAAATTTTTAAAAAGTGCTCCATCAATGCAGAGATGTTCATTGACATGTAGGAGAGGGAATGAAGTTGTAGGGCAAGATACAAATAGATTAATTTCCCTCACACAGAATTCTTCCTCCTCCAAGAACTCAAGGGCAGGTATATTTTAGGGCAGTGGTCCTCAAACCTGCAGGCATCAGAATCATCTGGAGGGCTTATTAACACAAAATTGCTGGATTCACTCTCAGAGTTTCTGACTTAGTAGGTCTTGGGAAGGACATGAGATTCTGCATGTCTAGAAGGTTCCCAGGTGATGCTGATATTACTTCTCCCAGGATCACTTTGCGAACCCCTGTTTTAAGGATGCACAAAGATATATACATCACACAGGTGTACCAGTATTTGGTGACCAGAAGCTTCCTGGTGACCTTCAGGAGTACACTTCAAGCAGAGTGCAAAGCATACAGAAGTTGATTAGAGAAGTCACGGGTGTGGAAAAGAAATCAACAATTATAGACTAGATATTTGGGAAGTTCTGAGAGTGAAATAACATTCAAACAGGAAGCAGAGTCGAATGAAATTTGGAAGGAGACATTATGGGTGGGGCCCACAAGGTATTTGGTTGACTCACTCAACCCATCTTTTGAATTGTTCCATCTTTTTAATTAGTGGCCACCATTTAAAAGTTATCAGATTGCATATGGAAATCTAGATTCCTGTCTGCTTTTGAAAAGTCAGAGCATGTGTTCTCACATGGCATGTGTTCTCACATGGCAATAGTCAGTTGGACCAAGTGATAGCTGCTCCTTTTAGCTGAGGCATATGTTTTGGGGTGAATCAGTCCCCATCTAGTCCTGCCCTCTTTTAGATGGCCTACCAGATCTCTATGAGCAGATGAGTTTGCAAACTGCAAGATGCAGCAAGAGGAACCCACACACTTCTAGTCTAAGGACAGAGACGAACAGGAGATGCTGGTGGGTTGTGATCATGATGTGAGTAAGGTCTTGCCAGAGGAAGGAGATGGATTCAAGGACACAAGTGGGAAGGTTGATTTGAGGAAGGAATGGGGATAATCGTCCCCAAATATGCTAAGAAAGAAGGGAACTCAGATGGAAGTAAATAAAGTGGTATTTGAGCCCTGGGTCAGAAAGATCCCCTGGAGAAGGGAATGGCAACCCATTCCAGTATTCTTGCCTGGAGAATTCAACAGACAGAGTAGCCTGACAGGCCACAGTCCATGGGATCACAAAGTTGGACACGATTATGAGACTAACACTTGAAGATAGTGGTCTTGATCTTAAGAGTAGAGTAAATCTTCTCACTAACATAAACTAGACCTTCTTCTTGAGGGAGGAGGGCTTTGTCCTTGGGAAAAGAAGAAATGGTTTGGCAGGACTGCTATGCAACATGCCAGGTAACTGGCATGAGGTATGAAAACATGGCAGGCAGCTCTCTGAACCCCATTAGAAATGAGATACACTGTCGCTTCCCCCCTCTAGCAACACTGTGCTGCGGGGGTGTTGAGGAAGTGATCCAGGACTGGGAATTAGGTAGCACTGAAGGGGTAGAACTGTTTTCATTTTAAACCACTGAATCATCACATAAATACTGCCCTACAGTTTAGGGATGGGTTAATGAAGTTAGGAAGTATCCTCCTTACCTGCAACCCATCAACACAAGGCATCAGTCCATTTATTCTGTTGTCCCCATGTGCCCGGTAGAGCATTTTTAGAGCAAAAAGAACTGTGCCTAAACTTCCATGCTTTTTGAATTAGGAGAGGCAGTAGCATGCCTCAGGATAAACACAACTCTACAATCCAAGCATAATTTTCCTGGTAGGTATTTTAGAGGGGGGACGCAGTTAAATAATTTAGCTAGCAAGTAATTTAGAACATTTTTATATTAAGCAAACAAGAACAGATTATGAAATGCAAAAATCTCTCTGTTAGATATTACACAAATTCAAAGAAATTGTGCTTCACAGTAACTGCCTTGGGCTCACACCTGCATCCAGCCCACACCCATCCTGTCCTCAGCTTGGGGACAATGACAAAGTCTGAGAAATGCCACTGAAGGAAAACATTTTATCCTTTCAAGTTATATTTGCCTCACAGTAAATGATCATTTTTTTAAAAATGTAGAAAATCAGTGTCACCTGTATTTCAAATACCGTTTCCCTAAAAAGCAGCTGATTAAAATTCTGTGTAATTTGTAAGGTGAATTAAAATCAGTGCATGATCAACTTCCCATGAACAGAAGTGGGAAATTGATTGACCCTGTCACACAACCTCAGCTGTAATTAATGCAACTCAGTTCTAACTGCTCCCTTAGCCCAACACTGATTTTGACTTTTCAATTTTTACATGCTGTTGCTTTGAAAGAAAGATGTTAAGTGCAGAATGCTTCCATTTTTCAAAATAGCAGATTTTTCTCAGACTTATGAAAAATCCGAGACATTTAGCCTGTTTTTAAGGCTTTCACTGAAGCCAAAGCATTCTTTGATTTTAATTGGAAATCCCCACATCCTGTTGGGAATTCCGTCTGTTGATAAAGGCTCTCAGTGGTTTCCCTCCAAATGCAACAGGTGCTGCTGCCTCACTGCGAGAGGTCCATTTTTGACCCATGGAGACCAGCTGACTCAACGTCCTATGAAGAGACGTTCCTGAGGACAGGTTTGTCTGTTGAGTGGGTAGGGAATAAGTTTGTCAATTCGTTTCATAGGTCACTTCTTGGTTTGCCTTATCCCTGAAGGAGACGCATTGTAATGCTAGCTAGAGCACCTTTATGAAAGGAGGATCAGGCTGTGAATCAGAAAACCAGGCTCATATTCCTCTTTGGCCACTTTTATACACTTGAACTAAGAAAAGGTCCCAAGCTCCCTGTACTTAAAAAAATCTAGGCAGTGGGTATAGAGGAGCGAGCGCAGAGAAAGGTAGTAATAATAAGCTCCATTCCATATAAGTGATATGAGAATTCAAAGGGGAGAGGCGTGTCACGCTAATGAAATTGCATTAGGGTAGGGGTCTTCTTATACATAAATGTCACATGTTATTAAATGGAATAGCTAAGATGACTGTGTTTAGGTTATGTCTCAGAAATTTATTCAGAGAAGATATACTTACACAAAAACATTGATTTGGTTTTTTTACCTTTGAATAATACCTGTCCATCTTTCTACACCACATTTTGACTAAATTCCCAATAGTTTGCTCTCTGTTTAGGCCAACGCTCATTCCTATAATACACAACTTTCCTCTCATCTGCTTTTAAATTAAGCACCTACTATATAGCTTCTGTATCTTTATGACAAGGATACTTTGATGACAGTTGCTTTTGAGGGAGAATTTGGCTTTTCTGCCTCTGAACTTCAGTATTGTCATATCAATTTCAGTCACAATGGGAAGCTTTAAGAGGAATAATGTAAGCACGGGGGAGACAATGTGACTTAAAATTCAGGTTTACTCTGTCAAAAGCTGTCCCATTTTATACTGTGTGAATAACTGTATTGTTCAGGCAAAGCTCAATTGTTTCATGTTCAGTAGTCATTTATAAACATTGAGATTGCCAAATACTCGAATAGTTCAAATCGTTGTTCTGCTTACTTAGGGTGAAAGTGGGAAGGAGAAGAGCTTATTGATTTTTTAAAAAAACAAATGTATATGCTCAGGGAGAGAAAATAATCAGTATTTTTATGTCACGCATAGAGGCCACAGGGGCAGAATATAACTCTTGAAAGTTCTATCAGTCAGGACTCAGGAGGAGGCAGAAATCTCACCTCCTCCTGAGGAGCCAGCTTGACAGAGCATGGTTAACCAGGCAGGAAGTTGTTAATTACCTGAAGTGTAAGAGAACTTAAAGGTACCAGGGACTTGGAATTTCAGGAAGCAGCCGCCACTCCTAGGACTGGGGAAACAGAGGGAGAAGACTGGAATTATTAAAACTTAGAAACTCAGAAGAGTTTGTCCTGAGGCTCCCATCTTTGAGCAGAGGGTGGTGAGGCTGGCCGTGTGAGGAAGGGCATGCTGGATTCAGCTGCTGGGATGGGAAGGGACTACCACCCCGGGGGGTGGAACTCAAAGGATCAAGAAACTGACAGGAAGTAGGAAGGAAGGAGCAAGTCCCTTCTTCTTACAGACCTCGCGTCTCCCTCCGTGCCCCTTTTTGGAGGCAGAATGAGAAGGCCAGCTGGCAAACCAGAAGCAAATTTGCAGGGGGTTCCCTGCAGGGAACTCAGTGCTTTACTGCTATGGCCCTGGGTTCAGTCCCCGGTTGGGGATTGAACTAAGATCCTGCAAGCCTCGTGGAGTGCCCCCCTCCAAAATAGTATAGTTTGCAGAGCCCCATCCTCAGTTTCAGAGAGTCGGAATATAGAATGGCAGGTTTGAGCTGAGAGGTAAATAGCTTAATCACTGACACAGAAGTTTTCAGGCAAGAAGGTGAGCTGATGGCAGTAGTGGAAACCAAATCTGTGAGCTCTTAGAGAGGAAGAGGCAGCACTCTGGGTGCCAGGCAAGGCATACAAAATAGAGCATCATCTCATTGTCCTCAAATGACATTTCGTTTTATCAGTGTTTATTTACCTTCAGATAGAGTCAATGAAACTGTGATTCAGTCAGAGGGAGCAGTAAACCATCAGGGGGCTGTTGTAGGTTTCTATGAATGTCTTTTTAAAAAAAAATCTGGCCCTTTTCATAATGGAAAATTTCAAATGTACCTAAAGTTTGAAGGATAGTACAGTGAACTCCCATGTAGCCAACTCTCAACTATAACAATAATAATTGTTTGTCTACTCATGTTTTATTTACCGTACTGTACCCCATCTCCTTGCCCGTCTCTTCCCATTGAACTGTATAATTTCATTCATTCAGTACATTTACTTTGGGCTTGATACATTCCCAAATTGAACATGCTCATGTAAGCCCCACTTAGATCAGAAAAAAGAATACTGTAAATGTTTGGGCCTTTTTATAGTACTCTCCCGGGTCCTCTCCCCAACCTGTGAACTCTATCGCCTGTTTTGAACTTTGTCTATGTGGACTCATACAAAATGTACTTTTTTGTTTGGCTTCTTTTGCTCTGCCTTGTTGATGAGATTTATCCATGTTGCATTTTGTCATAGTTCATTTATTTTCCTTACTGTGTAGTAATTTATCGTATGTATACCACAATTTATTCATTCATTCTGCCATTCATATAAAAACAGTTATTTCCAGCTTTTGGCTATTACAAATAATGTTGCTACGAATATGCTTGTACATGAGTGTTGGTGCACTTTTGTATACATTTCTCTTGGGTATATATCAAGAAAGGAATTGTTGGATCTTGTAATATGCATCGGTCCAACTTTAATAAATAAATACCTCTAACAACTTTTCCAAGTGGTGAGGACAGTTTTCCTTTTAATAGTTCCAGTTGTTCTATATCCTTGGCAACAGTTGGCATTGTCTGAATTCTTCATTTTAAACATTCTAATAGTTGTGTCATGGAGTTTCGTTATCACTTTTAGTTTTGTTTTCTTGATCACATTTTCGGACACTTAGTTGGCTATTTAGATATATTTTGTGAAGTCTTTTTAAGTCTTGTGCATGCTTTCATTGAGTTGTCTACCTTTTTTTTTTAAGTTTTTCTATTTCTATAGGGCTTTCCTGGTGACTCAGTGGTAAAGAATCTGCCTGCCAAAGCAGATGTAGGTTTGATCCCTGGGTTGGGAAGATCTCCTGGAGAAGGAAATGGCAACCCACTCCAGTATTCTTGCCTGGATTCTAACCCTATGGACAGAGGAGCTTCATGGGTTTGTGTGACTGTGGTGCTATTTTTTAAGGATTCAGTTCAGTTCAGTTCAGTCGCTCAGTCGTGTCCAACTCTTTGTGACCCCATGAATCGCAGCACGCCAGGCCTCCCTGTCCATCACAAACTCCCGGAGTTTACTCAAACTCATGCCCATCGAGTCAGTGATGCCATCCAGCCATCTCATCCTCTGTCGTCCCCTTCTCCCCCTGCCCCCAGTCCCTCCCAGCATCAGGGTCTTTTCCAATGAGTCAACTCTTCGCATGAGGTGGCCAAAGTATTGGAGTTTCAGCTTCAGCATCAGTCCTTCCAATGACCACCCAGGACTGATCTCCTTCAGGACGGACTGGTTGGATCTCATTGCAGTCCAAGGGACTCTCAAGAGTCTTCTCCAACACCACAATTCAAAGGCATCAATTTTTCGGTGCTCAGCTTTCTTCACAGTCCAACTCTCACATCCATACATGACCACTGGAAAAACCATAGCCTTGACCAGACAGACGTTTGTTGGCAAAGTAATGTCTCTGCTTTTTAATATGCTATCTAGGTTGGTCATAACTTTCCTTCCAAGGAGTAAGTGTCTTTTAATTTCATGGCTGCAGTCACCATCTGCAGTGATTTTGGAGCCCAAAAAAATCAAGTCTGACACTGTTTCCACTGTATCCCCATCTATTTCCCATGAGGTGACGGGACCAGATGCCATGATCTTAGTTTTCTGAATGTTGAGCTTTAAGTCAACTTTTTCACTCTCCTCTTTCACTTTCATCAAGAGGCTTTTTAGTTCCTCTTCCCTTTCTGCCATAAGGGTGGTGTCATCTGCATATCTGAGGTTATTGATATTTCTCCCAGCAGTCTTAATTCCAGCTTGTGCTTCTTCCAGCCCAGCTTTTCTCATGATGTACTCTGCATATAAGTTAAATAAGCAGGGTGACAATATACAGCCTTGACATACTCCTTTTCCTATTTGGAATCAGTCTGTTGGTCCATGTCCAGTTCTAACTGTTACTTCCTGACCTGCATACAGGTTTCTCAAGAGGCAGGTCAGGTGGTCTGGTATTCCCATCTCTTTCTGAATTTTCCACAGTTTATTATGATCCACACAGTCGAAGGCTTTGGCGTAGTCAATAAAGCAGAAATAGATGTTTTTCTGGAACTCTTCTTGCTTTTTCGATGATCCAGTGGACGTTGGCAATTTGATCTCTGGTTCCTCTGTCTTTTCTAAAACCAGCTTGAACATCTGGAAGTTCTCAGTTCATGTATTGCTGAAGCCTGGCTTGGAGAATTTTGAGCATTACTTTATTAGCGTGTGAGGTAAGTGCAATTGTGCGGTAGTTTGAGCATAGTAAGGATTAATGGTATACATTAATGGTATACATTCGTAAAATTTGTTCTTCAGAACTTTCTTGGTCATTCTTGGCCTTTTTTACTTGCATATAAATTTTAAATCAACTTATTATAATTTACCTGATAGGATTTTGATTAGGATTGCATTCAGTCTGTAATTTGAGTAGAAATTACTTGCAATATAGACTCTTCTATCCATAGCATTTTGTACCTTTACATTGATTTACACTTTTTAATTTCTCTAAGTAATTTCATTTTCTTTGTAGATGCTCTGCATATCTTTTATTGGATTTATTCCTAGATGAATGATTTTTATAGACTCATACAATTTTGAATGTAATAATTTTTAATTTTTATATTTTCTTTTCTTTGTATGGAAATATAATTGGTTTGTTAAATTCAGTTATTAATTCAAGTAGTTTCTTTGAAGATAATCTTTTCAATTTGTGCAATCATGTTGTCTGCAAATAATGAAGCTTTGCTTCTTCCCTTTTAATCTTTGTACCATTCATTTGTTTTTCTTGCTTTATTGCTCTGGTTAAGGCCAGTACCTCTTTTAGAACAGCATATCAGAAATATATACTGAACATAAAAAATTTATAAAATGCATGAGCTTCTCTCTTGAGATCTTACTCCAATATTCACTTTTACCCTAACATCCACCTTCCAGAAAAGTGGTTCTGCAAGTCTTACACATTCTTTTTGAATCAAAGGTGATGGCATCCAGATTCCATGACAGTTTGTGAGTTGTGTCCATGTTGATAGTGGGAACTAACCTTGCTTTGTAGTGGGGGGCAGGGGGCGGGCTGGAGTGGCAGAACTACTGAGGTAAAAGACAAATTGATTAACTCGACAAATCTTTCATTTTAGATAGTATGAATGCATAGCTTCCTTATATAATAAAGTATTGTTTCCCAGTAGTTTGGGCTCCTGTTTTCTTACTTCTCTTGTGTTCTTATTTGTAGTTCTGGGAAAAAGCAAATTATGCATAAATTAGCAACACCTTTGCAGCAATTGCATATCCCAGTTGAGGAGTATTTTACAGTAGGAAACAACTTATATTACTTTTAAATTTGCATTTTTTTTTGAAATCCTGAAGTCCTAGCCCCAGCCCTGCGGCAGAGCACCGGGAGTGCATAAATATGCATATTTTTAAGTCGAGACCTAATATATATGATTCATTTCATAGAAATGAATCAGACCTTGTACTGATTCATTTCATTGACATATAGAAGGACATTGAATGTGAGAGTTGGAAATATTTTATATGCATAATCAATATTAATAAAATTTATTGTTTTCACATTTAAATATATCAGGTTTCTTAAGTAATTTTTATGTAAAATTTTGAGATTGACCAATTCATTTGTATTTTGTCTTTAGCCTTAATACATAATTTTGAATATTATAGAAGAGATGTAGTTTTGAAAGCAGAAAATCTTTTCAATATTTTATATTTTCTTTATTTTTATAAGAATATGTTACTTTACATACCTTGACTGCAATTGCATTTTATTTTTTAATCTTCAAATCATTACCATTAATAGTACCAATTATATGAAAATCTTTACTATAGAAATGTGACAAATTTTCCAAAATAAAGATATAAAAATAATTTTGTGAATAAATATATGATAATTGATGGATTTTTCATACCTTCATTTTATGACTTATTTAAACCTGGCCAGCGCATCAACAGAACACCTGAGGTGAACTGTAATAATTAAATTTAATCATCTTTAATATTTTGCCAAATTTAAGTTATACAGAAATATTAGCTTTATCCTTTTTTATTTTATCATTATAAAGATTTATTTGTCAAGTTAGGAGTACAGAACATATTTTGACAGTTTGTAACTTGATTTGTAATTTTTGCAGATTTACATGTGGAGAACATAGATTCCATTTGTCTTCTTACCCCTGTCCCTGCAAATGAGCCTGAGTGAGCCTGGCTCAGACCTCGAGTGCAATGCAGTATAGAGGAAAAAGCAGCAGACATCCTCATTTATCACATCCTTCAAATGTTCAATTAGTTCAGTACTGATTTTTTTTTTGGTCTATTCTTTCTATCACTTGCAGGGAGAAGTACATCAAAATCTCCCACTATGGTGTAGTTTTTCTGTTTCTTTGTTTACTTCTATTAATTTTTGCTTTGTATATTTTGAAGTTATGTTATAAAATACACAAATTGAGCATTATTATATCATTATGCTGAGATAACCCTTTCATTCTTATGAAATGGCTTCTTGATTTCTAGTAAATTTTTTGGCTTTAAAGTCTACTTTATATAATTTTAATATAGCTATACCAGCCTTCTCTTGGTTAGCACTTGTCAGTTTTCTACTGTTCACAGTCTTTGTCTCTTAGAGTATTTAGTCAGTGTATAGTTGACATAATTATGGATGTATAATCTATCATGCTAGTTTCTATGTCTTTCTAAATAAATGTTCTTTTTTCTTTTTTGTCACTTTTTAAATTTATCATTATCACTACATTCTTTTTCCTTCCTCTACTTTACTATTGTTTTGTTAAAACTATAGAGATATATCATATAGATCCTTTACTTACTAAAGTCCAATAAAAATGAGTATTTTTACTACTTTCTGGACCATATATATTAAGAGTCTTAGAATATTTTAATCAACTTAATACCCTCCCATGCATTCTGTTTCCACTGTCATGGAGAACTGCTGCAAACCACCAGCTGGAGGATTTTTATGTCAAGAAAACTGGGGAGGGATACTAGGATTATTCCAGAAATAACTAAACGGGAAGATTTCTTCCCTTCCAACCCTTCTGGAACATCTGTTCAAATCTAGACACCAAGCCAGGTGCCGAGAGGACTGTGCTAGGCTCTGTCCTATGCGGCAAGCAGCATTCTCTATAAAATTTTCTTATAGGTCATCACTGGAACAAGACCTGGGCAAAAGGTGCAAGGGAGTGAAGAAAGTGCTGCAACCAAAAGGAATGGAGATGGTTCTGCTGTGAAGCAATTTTGGACTGAAGGGCCTCAAGAACTTTGGTTCTGATACCTTTAGGTCAGCGGTGTTGAGACACAATGCAGAAGGGCATTCACATAAAAGGTGCTAAGAACTGAGCCAAGAGAATTCTAAATCCAAAGACCCTGGATTGACAGTGCTTTTTCCTTTGTTGCTAAGACTCAAGAACCAAAGGCCATCAGGCCTGGAAACTTGGACTCGGGTACCAACCAGAGAGCAGCTCATATGTGCAGTGTTTGCTTAGAACCATATTAGCCTTTTGTATTTTTTAAACACCAGTCACATCTTAAGACTTCCAAAATATTCCATCCTTATGTGACTTTGGAGTCACTCTTTTCTTCCTCCAACACCGTTGGGCCTGGGGTGGTCTAAGGAATGCATCCCTGTGGCTTTTGCCCATATCTGAAATTAAAACACACACACACACACACACACACAGGTTACAGGTTAACCTGTAATTCCTAGGTTTTACTCACAGGATGACAACTGAAAGAAAAAATCAGGATTTCTTAATAGTTGGAGCTGTATTATTTTCCCATTTTCAGCTTTCAGCCTTTTCTCCAGGCTGACAGGCAGATGGGAGGGCCACTGGGCCTGCAATAAAAAGTGACCCTGGCGGTCAGTCCCTCGTTTCATGGTCAGAGCCATGGTTTCTGCATATGATGTGCAGTTGGCCTTTGGAGGCAGAGTAATGGCAGAGGACGATCCAGCACAGCTCTGGGAAAGAGGTAGATCTCAGGTTATGAGGTTGGGGTTATATCCTGACACATCCCCAACATTGCTAAGCCTCTATATGAGGCTGCCAGCCCTGAAGGAGTCACATGGGTGGATATACTCACACCATGAACAGCCAGCATTTCTAGCATTCCCAAAAGTGCTGGTCTCGTGGTGCCCTGTCAGTCCAAACCACTAATCAGAGAGCTTTCTAGAAGCTAATTGGACCGTTTGAACGTTAATCCCACAACCTCTGCCTCTCCAGTTCCAGCCAGTGGTGCTAAGCCACTGGAATGTTCGTTTGGGCAGCGGGTGTAACTGGGTGCCCTCTGGGGATCAAGCCCTGGGCTGAGTGTAAGTGTAACCAGGCAGGTATCTGCATCCACCCATTTATGCATATATCCAAATATCCACCAGGAAAATGT
Source organism: Cervus canadensis (assembly GCF_019320065.1). Taxonomy (NCBI): domain Eukaryota; kingdom Metazoa; phylum Chordata; class Mammalia; order Artiodactyla; family Cervidae; genus Cervus; species Cervus canadensis. The sequence continues at coordinate 46,760,274 of NC_057399.1, read as the reverse complement.
TTTTTTCTTGTTGCTGTTGTTTTTACCAGTGAGTAACTCTAAGGTAAAATGTTGGACATCATAATAAACGGCAGTAGGAATCATTTTTTGAGCACTTGCAATGTACCAGCATGACCTCAATGCTTTTCCTCCATGTTCTCAAATCCTTACAACCTGCAAGGTAGATATTTTTATACCCATTTCACAGACCAGGAACATAATGCTCAAATGATTAAAGAAACTGACTCCCAGTGGGTGGGTTGCAAAGCTAGTGGGTGGGTTCATAACCATGAACAACACTGTGCGCCTTTAGATACTGTGTTGGTGACAATTTACATCACAGTGTAGTTCCCTTCACCGTTAAATTTATGAGTGTTTGAACTGGTCCTCTATCTCCTTGTAAGCAGTTGTGCAATCAGGACTTCCACATCTTTAGCCCAGCTTAAGTTGCAACCTGTGTAAAGAGATCATACCCTTCTCCGAACTTTCTCTGTCTTCTCTAAGTGTTATCACTCAAGCAATGGCGAGGTGACAATCTGTTTTCTTGTGTATAGTATTTCCCTGTCCTTCCAGGCTAAGATAATCACTTCAGTTACAAGATGAATTTTCAGTCCTTTAGTTCCTCACTTTGGGCTTCCCTGGTAGCTCAGCTGGTAAAGAATCCACATGCAATGCAGGAGACCCTGGTTCGATTCCTGGGTTGGGAAGATCCACTGGAGAAGGGATAGGCTTCACACTTCAGTATTATTGGGCTTCCCTGTGGCTCAGCTGGTAAAGAATTAGCCTGTAGTGCAGGATACCTGGGTTTGATCCCTGGGTTGGGAAGATCCCCTGAAGAAGGGAAAGGCTACCCACTCCAGTATTCTGGCATGGAGAATTCCATGGATTGTATAGTCCATGGGATCGCAAAGAGTCAAACACAACTGAGTGACTTTCACTTTGACTTGACTATGCACGGTGGTTAGGGGTTGTGGTCACTTACATCCAAGCGGTGTCATTTGAATGAACAGACGACAGTAATCCATCATCTTTCTTTGATGGTATATTGTTGTCATTAAAATATTATTACTATTAACCACATGAAAGTGTTAGTCGCTCAGTGGTGTGTGACTCTTTGTGACACCACTGACTGTAGCCAGCCAGGTTCCTCTGTCCATGGGATTCTCCAGGCAAGAATACTGGAGTGGGTTGCCATTTCCTTCTCCAGGGGATCTTCCTGACCCAGGGATCAAACCTAGGTCTCCTGCATTGCAGGCAGATTCTTCACCATCTGAGCCACCATGTAATTATATGTATATATTTATTTTTATATATATATATATATTTAGAAGCCTGTTAAATATACACACATGTAATTACAATACATGATTATTTTAAGAAATGTAAGTATACAGGCAGTCCTCACTTTTCACATTTTGGAGGTAGTTGTGATGCAGAGTAGGGACATAATCCCAATATGCATCATGTTCCAATAATAGGTTGTTGTGCAAAGTGACACTGTCCTGAGGTCATCATTTATTCAGTGGCAGTTATGCAGCTGGTACTGTCTTTAATGCTTCACCCATGCTGTGTGTGTGAGTCAGCTCTAGCTGCTGTAACAAAATTTCACAGACTGAGTGGCTTAGGCAATAGAAATTTATTTCTTCACAGTTCTGGAAGCTAGAACCAGTTTCTGGTGAGAGCTTTTTCCTGCTTGCAGACTGTAGTCTCCTCACTGTGTCCTCACTAGGCAGCAGGAGAGAAAAGAGTGAGCACTCTATTGTGTTCATTTATAAGAAATCCAACCCTATTGGACCAGCACCCCACCCTGATGACCTCGTTTAATCTTAATTACTTCATTATAGATCCTGTCTCCAAATGCAGTCACACTGGGGGTTAGATCTTCAACAAACAGATTGGGGCTGGTGGTGGTTGGGGACAGAGACGTTCTGTCTGTAACACGATGGATAATCCTCACAAGAAACACATTTTACAAATGGAGAGACTGAGGCTCAGGGGAAATAAGTCCTGTTAAGGGCAGAGACAGGATTCAAACTAAGATCTGATTTTAAAGTCCATACCTTTTCCAACAACTGAAACCATTTCTTACATTTTATTCAATGGCTAACTGTTGAGACAACATATAAATGAGAAGAGTAAGCTAAACTTAATATGTCAGTTGCTTTATTTACCATGTTAGACTGCTTTGTGCTGGCTTGTCTTAAAATAGGTTTCTTAGACTTCCCTGGTGGTCTGGTGGTTAAGATTCTGCCTGCCAGTACAGGGGACATGGGTTTGATCCCTGGTCTAGGAAGATTCCACATTCTGCTGGGCACCTAAGCCCATGCATTGCAACTTCTGAGCTCCAGAGCCTAGAGCCCAAGCGCTGCAACAAGAGAAGCCACAGAAATGAGAAGCCCACTCACTGCAACCGGAGAAATCCTGGTTGTGGAGTACGTAAGTACTCTGCAGTACCTAAGACCAAGGGCAACCAAAAAATATATAAATAAAACAGGTACCTCAAGATAAATCAATATCCCTCAGCATTTGAACAAATAGAGCATAAAGCAAAATGGCCTGAAAAGCATGGCAGTTTTAAATATGGTCAAGTGCTTGAAAGACGAGTATCTTTTTGTTACATTGCCAGAAACTTTTATTACCAAAAGTAAAAAATAAACCAAGAACTGTAGGACTTAAGTGTGGGAAGAAGTAGAAGTTACCACTTAAAACGATGTCAAATGTGAGTTTAAATGCAGTCATCTGTGCTTAGAAATGGAGAAGGAAATGGCAACCCACTCCAGTATTCTTGCCTGGAAAATCCCTTGGATTGAGGAACCTGGTAGGCTACAGCCCATGGGGTCACAAAGAGTCGGACATGACTGAGCGACTTCACTTTCACTTTCTTTGTATTCTTAGAAAGGATATGCGTTAGATAATTAAATGTGCTTAGATCTCTTAGTGTAAAGATAATATATCCATATTTTAAGCAATTCAAGCAGTAAGAAATGTACATATAAATATACAAATATGTGTTTTATAAACAAAAATAACTCATGCAACTTGCTTTTTTCATTTAATAGATACATTGGCTGCATTTTCATGTTGCTACAATGTACATTGGCCTCATTCTGTGACAATGGTCCAGCATTACATGGTCGGGTTGTACCATCACTGGTTTAACTTCCCCTATTGATGTATATTTAGGTTCTTTTTTACAATTCCAAAATCATAGCATTGAGTATTTTTGCACATCTTTATACACATGGGCAGATGAATTATGTATTTTGTCTGTAGGATAAACATACAGTCAAGATGTTGACAGTTGTTGCCAAATGACCTTCAAAATCAGTTTTCACATTTAACCTTTCCAAAGACACATTCTACATTGGCTGTGATGAAGCGTTGTGTGAGTTCTGACTATTTTGCCTACCTCCTCTCTGATGGTAATTGATCAGAGGCTTGAAGAACGTGAGGGAGATTGTTGTGCTGCTATAGGAAGTGTTGCGCTAAACGATAGTCCACTATATTTACCTGTGGACTCAAGTGAGGTGAACTAATGTTCATTCATTGAAATGGTAGTTCCCAGCTCCTTCTTATCCTTGCAGTTCATTCCACAAACGCTGAGTGACTGCTCTGTGGTTGGCAAGGTGTTGGCACTATGGCTATTGGAGAGATAGGAAAGACAGAACACCTACCTCAGACTCGTGCTTTTCTTTTTTTTGTTTTTGGTATGTCATTATTTACTTTTTTCTGGATTACCCTGGCTTATATACCCTCAGTATGTGAGACTGAGCATTTCCCCCTTACCTCCTTAAAAAATGAATAATATCACTTTCTATATCTCTTAAATTGGATTTTAATGTACTGGGAAGGGAATTTTTCTTTGGCTTTGCAGTCTCCCAAACTTCACAGTGGGGCTGCTTTGTCCTCACATATTTTCTCTGGGTTCTATGTCCCTGTGCTAATTAAAAGCAATCTAAGGAACATTAGGTCTGTGGCTGAGGGATTTAGCACCAAATCATGTTTTGCAGCTAATGAGTAGGCAGTTACTTTCTTTTAAAACTTACATACAGTAAATTCAGTCCTTTCAGTGTACTGCTTTGCTTTTATAACCCAAGCCTCAACTCAAGTAAAAGCAAATTGTTGCTATTGAATACGTCCTTAGCTACGGTTTGAATGTTTGTCTCCCCAAAGGGGCTTCCCCGGTAGTTCAGCGATAAAGAATCTGCCTGCAATGCAGGAGCCACAGGAGACGCAGGTTCAATCCCTGGGTCGGGAAGATCCCCTGGAGGAGAACATAGTATTCCACTCCAGTATTCTTGCCTGGAGAATCCCCATGGACAGAGGAGCCTGGTGGGCTACAGTCCATGGGGTCGCAAAGAGTCAGACACAACTGAGCAAGTTAGCATGCACACACACACTTCCCCCAAAGTCCATATGTTGAAATCCTAATGTTAAAACTGATGGTTCTAGGAGGTGGGACCTTTGGGTGATACTTACATGATGAGGGCAGAGCCCTCAATAATGGCATTATTGCTCTGATAAAAGAGACCCCATCAAGCTTCCTAGCCCCTTACACCATGACACAAGGATACCAGGAGACATCTCCAGCCCAGAAGAGGGCCATCCCCTGACCACACTGGAATCCTGATCTCAGACTTCCAGCCTCCAGAAGTGTGAGACATAATCTCTGTTGTTTATATGCCACCCTGTCTGTGGTATTTTGTTATAGCAACTGAACAAACCAAAACACCCTTCCTCCTGGCAGTGAAAGCTAGCCTAGAGTTCTTTGGCCCTCTGACTGTATAAAAATTAAGGTGCCCTCCAATATCCAGAATTTCCTAAATCAACAATCTGTATAATTAAACTTATGTGAATTGTTGGTTATAGCTGTTTTTGTTTTGTACTGAGATAAATGGTATGTGGGCTTTGAAAATTGTTCCTGCCTTTTCTAAGCACTCCTCCCCCCAGAGCTGAGAACCTTCTGTAATCATTACCTGTGACACCTTAAGACTTTTTTTTATTATAACAAAGCAGAGTGCATAAAAGATTTTTAATGAAAGGCATAGTCTTCGGAACTGAAACAACATTACCAGCCCGAAGCCTTGGAAAATGCTAATACTCAGTATATTGAAAGGACAGCCAGCTTAACCTCCTTAATGCCCATTTGCCTGAATTTATGAGATATCATTCTTTTCAGTTTGGTATTTTTGAAATTATCCAGCTGGGAGTGAGTCAATTTTTTTTTTTTTTTTCCTGTCACTAATTCATTAAAAATGCCAGTCCCACAGAGCAACTCAAGTGAGACCATCTGCCTTTGAGAAAACCATAAATAACCCAAAGAACAAGAGGGACTCTACTCTTTGGACCTGAGCTGGGACTGATATGTTTAGAAAGGAGGGCATGGCTTCCAAGCCCAGCTCACTTGATTCCACTTCAGCTCCTTACTCCCTTACCTGGTGAGAATGCAAGCCATTTGGGGATTCAGCTATTTCATTGGAAAAGGATTGATGACACTGACCTCTCAGGGCGGTTTAGGCCCTTAGGATTAACCTGCTTGCTTTTATGAACTTAGGTCTTCCCTGGTGTCTTAGAGGGTAAAGCGTCCACCTGCAATGTGGGAGACCCGGGTTCAATCCCTGAGTCGGGAAGATCACCTGGAGAAGGAAATGGCAACCCACTCCAGTATTCTTGCCTGGTAAATCCCATGGAAGGAGGAGCCTGGGTGTCTGCAGTCCATGGGGTCGCAAAGAGTCGGACACAACTGAGCGACTTCACTTTCACTTTTATGAATTTACGGAGGTGTACTATAAAGACTGGAAGCCACCCCTTTACCCTCTGAGAAAGTATTGGGAAAGATCTTGGTTTATGAGTTCTTGTATCAATAGGAAATGACCATGTTTTCAAATAAAACTGACTTGATCTTTGCTCAGAGACATATAAGGTAAATTATTAGAGGGTAGTTTTTCAAATAGAGTCGTCTTTTCAATGCTTAGGAAAAATGAATTTTTAAAAACTATTTCTTCTAAAAAAATGGTTTACAGTGAAATTACCTGAATGCTTGGAGAAAAATAGTTGGCGGAAGAGTGAAAGATGTAGTATTCATTCATCCAACATATGGTACAAGTGTTTACTACATTGTAGCCATTTTTCTAAGTGCTTAGTGTCCTGCAGGGAACAAAACTGGTCCAAATTCCTGTCCTCTTGGAGCTTACCTTCTTGTAGAGGAGATAGACAATAGAGACAGTAAGACTACTGTAATAAATAATATAGTGTCAGGGAGGGTGCAAACTCTATAGAGAAAAATGAATTAGGGAAGAAGGTAGGGGAACTCAAGTGAAACTCTAATGCACAAAAGAAATGCTGATTATGAGCTAAGCTTGCAAGTTATTTAAAGGCCACTTTTCAAAATCTGGGTTGTATCGGAAACATTCTGTTTTAGTTTCCTGAGGTGATGACAAAAATGTCACTGTATAAAGATCCCGCTCTCGTTTGATTCTGCCTACATAAAAATGTCTAGAATTCTTGCCAACTTAAGCTAGGACTCTATAGCATAAAATCTCAACACATTTACTTGATAAGAAGAACCCAAGAGTAGTTAAGCCTGCTGATACACAATTGCTGTTTTTACATTCCCTATAATTAAAGTGATAAAATCTTTGCTTCTTTAATGGTGAAGAAGTTTCACCCTGAATTATTTCAGTGCCTAAATGAAATAGGTACAAATCATAAATCTGGGACTGACTTCACCAAGGCGCCCAGCCAGATAATGACCTGCTGTGTACTACCAAACAATAAATAAAATACAACCTTTCTGACATGAAGAAAACAAACCCAAAATATACCCAAAGTTTAATTGTTAAACTTTCCTTGATTTGAAAGAAAAGAAAAGGCTCTATAGATCCAGTTGAATTTGCCTTGAGGTAAACAGATCAATTCTACAGGATGCAAAAAGATTCTATAGAACAGTTGGTAAACAGCAGATGAAGTGAACTAAGTTAACCATATGTGAATAACACGATCTTGTATCGGTTTTAAGTGAGTCATCTCCATGACAAACTAGAGGATTTTTAATGCCAAATGGTCTTATTAGCCAACAGGAATTTGATAATCATTCTAAAGAGAGCAAAATCACATTTCACACTCTGTTCAGTTTGGAGGTCACCTAGGTTTCCAGGCTCTAGCACAGCCTTTTCTTGCACTTCTTCTCCTGTTTCAGAGGAAGGGCTGTACCTTCTGATTGCTGCTTGGAAGCAATAAAACCCACTGCAACTTCGTTTGCTTTATACTGAAACAAAATAAAAAGAATAAGCCAAAGCGATACACTCAAGAGTCACACTAATACACAAAGGAAAATTGTACTATTGTTGAGGAACCAGATTTTACCTTCTTTTCAGCCAGATATAAGATATTCCTGAATTTTATATTCTCTTCCAAGCAATTAGAGTATTATTATTGCAGCAAGGAGACGGCCTGTTGAGAGGAAGTGTAGTCCCACCCGTGTTTAAAGTGAAGTCCTTGTCCCCATAGTGAAAGGTCTTGCCAAGAGGTGAAACTTGGTTTTTGAGGTGCTGTAAAACTGATGAAGAAATCTTGATTAGGGCTACAAAGGACTTGACTGTGCTTCCTTTTCCTGATGAAGATGTGGCCTCCCTAGTGCTGAGTTTGCTTAAAGAATCAAGAGATCACAGTATTTGTAAATAATCCTTGTTAAGCAGAAGCCCATAGACCAGGGAGAATAAGGAATTCCCCCCTCCCCCAATACCACGTAGATCTGAGTATAAAAGGGCTTCCCTGGTAGCTCAAGTGGTAAAGAATCCGCTTATAGGGCAGGGGACCTGGGTTCAATTCCTAGGTCAGGAAGATCCCTTGGAGAAGGGAATGGCATTCCACTCCAGTATTCTTGCCTTGAAAATTCCATGGACAGAAGTGCCTGACGGGCTACAGTCCACAGGGTCACAAAGAACTGGACACAACTGAGTGACTAACACACACACACTCACACACACACCCTCACACACACACCCTGAGTATAGAAGGGCCAGGATATAGCAAGAATTGAACTTTTCTTTTAAACCTAACATACCTCTACCCCAGAGGGGAATATGAGTAGCTGTTGTGTATCCTGGGAGTAAGGGGAAAACTTCCCTAAGATACCCTGAGTCTCATGTTGATCTGTGGACAACATCAACTCAGTTCTGCATCTTTAGGAATGTGGAAAAAGAAGTATGTGTCAGACGTCCCCCTAAACTCTCAGCCCTGCAAGACCACAGTAACAGTGGCCTCCATATGTGTTTTTAATGTTGTGACCTTTATTCACACAACCATCTCATCATATTCTTGTGTATATTTCTTTTAAAATGGCAAAAATGAATATGCATATAAAATGCCGTGGTTACGTGTAAATGAAGTCCTGGAAAGACAGTTTATTTTGTAGACAGATTACCTCCAAATCTGAGAGCTTTTATCAAAAACATCCAACAGAGTTTGTATGCTTTGCATCCTAAGCCAACACAGAGCAAAAATAAAATGTTGAGCCAAATTCTCTTACCTCAACTGTTTGCTTATTCCGAAGGAGGTATGTTTAGACTGACATTGCTTCATTTAGCTACTAAAGAAACAACTGAGTTGTATGTGATTACAATGTGCAATGTGAAATTAAACATTTATTAGATGTACAATGTGCATGATTTCTCATCCTGGGCATTATTAACATTTTGGGCCAGATACTTGTTTGTTGTGGAGTACTATGCTAGAATTGGGCTTCCCTGGTAGCTCAGACAGTAAAAAAAAGTCTGCCTGCAATGCAGGAGACCCGGGTTCAATCCGTGAGTTGGGAAGATCCCCTGGAGAAGGGAATGGTTACCCACTCCAGTATTCTTTTCTGGAGAATTCCATGGACAGAGGAGCTTGGTGGACTATAGTCCATGGGGTCACAAAGAGTCAGACACGACTGAGCGACTAACACTTTTACTTTTCTTTCACTTCACTTCACAATGCTGGGCACTCCAGGATGTTTAGCAGCATCTCTGACCTCTGCCCATTGAATGCCAACAGTCCCTCCCTAACCCCCAGTTGGGCCAACCAAATATTGTCTCTATACATTGCAAATGCCCTCTGTAGGACAAAATGTACATTGGCATGTACTACAGTGGATAAATATAGCTACAGTATAGGACAGAGGTTTTGAATGATGCAGACAAGAACTGCAAGAGTTGGGACCGAGGGTAAGGAGCACGTATGAGGAAGAGGTGAGATTTAGTAACTCCTGAAGTTTGTGTAGGATTTGGGATTTAATCTGTGGCTTGTTTATTGGCTTACCTATAGTGGTTTCCTTTGCAGTTTGATATTTGTATTTGAAATATGCCTTATTGGTTTCAAAGATGTTTAAGTTGCTAACTATGCCAAAATTATAACGTGTACATTAATTAAAAATTGGGGAAATTTAAGTAATTTGTACTTCTTTTTTTAAACTTAAAGACTGAATTCTTTCTGAACTTAATCATGTGGCTCTTTAGGAATTAGAGCAGCTAGAGGTAATTGGAATGGGCATAAACTCTGCTGTTTTCCACTTACAAATGCCACAAAACAAAGCCACTTGGTACTGTTTGACTGAAAGGGAAACACTATAACAGATTTTGTGTTAGTAATGTTACTTTTTGGCAGGACCTCACCTGGCATGTCGGGTTATTTAAACATTTTATTCTCTCCACCATTCATCTTTTACAGATCAAAATTGTACACACTTATCTCTCAAATATTTGTTCGGCCTTCAAAATTGTACACACTTATCTCTCAAATATTTGTTCGGCCTTCAAAATTGTACACACTTATCTCTCAAATATTTGTTCGGCCTTCGATGTAGTTTTAACTTTGAAGACGTCACCTTTCTCAGAGGAAATGATCGGCTTAAATTGTGTCGTGTTTGAAAAAAACAGATGTTATCACAGACTGCTGTGTTAGAATGTCATTCTCTTTGTTATAGCGTCCCTCGTTAAGTCTGACTGAGCAAGTCAGCTATGCGTTTAACCAAGTGTATGAGATTGATCATGATTCTGTGTTCTCCAAACTTCCTGGCTCTGAGTTTCCAAAAGAGAAATCTTCTAGGAAAACATGCTCTTAAATTCTTCTTCGAATGAATTGTCATTCTCCACCAGGTACAATAATTGGGTTATATCAATATCACTGCAGAGCAAATTAAATTAGACGACTATGGCAGAAGTTGTGTTTGGATGTTAACCTTACTACAGATGTACTACAAATCATATTATACCATAAGTTAGATTACTTCATAGGTCACACATCTAAATAATTCAATGCATTCAACCTGTGTAAATTTATGAGTTGCAAATACTCAAGATGGCAAAATACACACATTATCAATGACATACCTTGTACAGGACCCAGTACTTGATAAATTTTCAAGAAACATTTGTTGAATTAAACTCTTTATGTCCATTTCTATCCTAAAGTATGGTGTATAGAAGGCATTTTGAACTGTAAACTTTGCTTCAGTAGTCAGTTCTCACTTTGACTCTGACCCTGGACTTCTATTATTAATTATTAACAGAAATTCTCTTGAAATTACTTTTCAAGGAGAATTACATGAATAAGAAAGTAATTGATCTGTCTCTGTCTGATTCAGCTATACTAGAAGGCCAGGTAATAGCCCTAATATTTCTTAGGGTGCCTTCTAGTGCTGTACTTGATTCTAAAGTCATATGGCAAAAATGGCTTATTTCAGAGTCTGTGTTAAGTCACTGTGATAAGATGAAAGATTCAGTTTATGGTTTTAGATAGCGCTTACAGGGAGAAAACTTTGACTATAAATTCAATAAAAGGTGCTAGAGTATTTGGAAAGGTAGCACCTGTCTTCAATATCATTTTTAAATGGGGGAGGAATACCAGATGTTCTCTGCGCTCATTCTTTTTTTTTTTTTTTGGTACATCTTATCTCTCCTTGTTTTAACAAAACTATGAAATAAGTTAAAACTCCTTCACATCGAGGCAACAAAAATAGAAAAAGAGAGCAAATGACATGACTGCTTGATCAAGCAGCACCTAAAATAATTGCCGTAAGTTATTTGGAGATTTCTGGTGAATGTACATGATAAAAGTGGCATCTGTCATTTAAAAACAATATAATTTATTTAAAAATGGATCCGAGTGTACTGCTTAGATTGACAGGTCTTTAAATTTTGATGATAATTTTATCACTGCCTCCCCCAAGCCCCAGTATTTTAAGTGCCATTTGCTTTGGGATTTTCCTTGAATTAAAAATTGAACAATCTTATTGCAGTGCAGAGAGGATTTCATTACTTTCAGAGGTGACCTTCCAGATTCTATTAGGACAAGAAAATAGCCTTTAACAGCGTCCCTCAAAACCTATCTTCCCATACTGGCTTCACCTCATTCTGGCACCTCCAAATACTCTAGAAACTCTTTGACATTTCCCCCTCCCTCTGTCCTTCACATTCAAAGTCAGTAATACATGTTAAAGTTGTTCGGAAGTCTTCTTTATCATTTTGTTTGTGTGATTCTTCCACTTGCATTTTGTTGCCTCAGCTCTTGAAGTTGAGTTAGTACCTCAAAGATAAGGATTGAATATATTTTGTTATTCAGTCGCTCAGTCGTGTCTGACTCATGGACTGCAGCACACCAGGCTTCCCTGTTCTTCACCATCTCTCGGAGCTTGCTCAAACTCATGTCTGTTGAGTCAGTGATGCCATCCAACCATCTCATCCTCTGTCATCCCCTTCTCCTCCTGCCCTCACTCTTTCCCAGCATCAGGGTCTGTCTAATGAGTCGGCTCTTCACATCAGGTGGCCAAATTATTGGAACTTCACCTTCAGCATCAGTCCTTCTAATGAATATTCACGATTGATTTCCCTTAGGATTGATGGTTTGACCTCCTCGCAATCCAGGGGACTCTCAAGAGTTTTCTCCAGCACTGCAGCTCAAAAGCATCAATTCTTTGGCGTTCAGCTTTCTTTATGGTCCAACTCTCACATGTATGAATATGATGCTATTCCTATGTAATTTCCCAGAGAGCTTAATTTATATCCCTCTACCTAATGGACATCTGGTAATGTTAACTGGTTCTTTCTGATGAAACTTTGCATGATTCCTTTAAAGACTGTCTTGACTTATCACATGTGTTTTAGCTATTCATAAGAAGTACAAAGTGATTATTAATCAATTCATGGCTTTCCTGTTGGAGATGTAAGAATGCCAAAGGAGGCACAATTTGTATTCATGTTACTGTATATCATGATAATTTTTTATTTTAAAGTGATACCAAAATGTCATTTTCAGCTCAGCCCAGTTAACGCCTATGAAGATACATACTTTCTGTTGTTTCAATAGAATTCCTAATCTCATAAGCTTTCCTAGGGAACACTCTTGAAAATAGTATCTGTTTTCATCTACTTTAAGATTTCATAATCCAGTTTTTTTAGTCTAAATAAATCTATTTGCACTCACCTCCTACTATACGTGAAGCTACTTAAATACTGTCCACCACAATTTCCATTTTAATTTAAGAAAGGTCATATAAATAGCACATACAAAAGCCATAATGGCAGTTGACATGTAGTGTCTGAAATGCTTTCTCCTCTTAGGAGGAGATGTGAGGAATTAGAAAGAAAAGTATCATGGAAAATAACCTCATATTAGAAAATGGAAAGTAAAAGGTACATAAACTAAGGTTGAAGAAATGAGGTCCACAAGCCTCACTGATTTAGTGACTTTTCAGTCATGTGAGAAATAATGACCAATGTTTTTTCCATGAATATGCAGACAGAGAGACTTTTTTAAAAGGAAATAAGCTTTAAATGGAAAAGATTAAGTTTAGATAGGAAGAAATAATCTTCCATCTTTGGATGAAAATGAAGGCTGTTATGTGTTGAGATGATTTATTTAGAAGTACTGTGGAGTTGTTTCATTAGGAAGACATAAGAATGAGGAAGATGCAGAAGTATCTGAAATGACAGGGACTAAATGACGTTTTAAAGAGCCTCCTATTTTAATGGTGTCAATATTCTTTCCATTTATTATTTAAATTCTTTAATAACTTCCCTGATTCCATCATATTTATCATTTCATGATTAAAGCTTCTTAAGTCTTTATTGTGAAAGAAGGGAGAGATTTAAATGTTTGGTTATTTTATCGGAACACATATTTTTGTCTCCATGTTTTTCTTCTTTTACTGTTGTTACTCCTATCAAGGAAAATTACTAACTCTAAAACTTAAAAAAAAAAATTCCAGATTTGCACAAAAACTCCTCTAGCTAGGATCAACATAGGATCAACACTTCAGAACATATAATTTATAATGGAAAAGGGTATCTGTAACTGAAATCCAGGTGATACCATTTTGCTATCGGTTTTATGAACATACAGAATTGATGTTTTGATTTCGTGAATTGTATTTTATTAGTGGTGTTTTTAGAGTGGAAAATCCTCTGGATTAGATGCTGTTTTCAACTTCCTTTTTTGTTTGTTTTCTTCTTTCTTTTTTAGTGTGTTATATAGAATTTTAAATTTCCATCACTTTGAGACAATAGTAATTTTTCTTAAATGTATCAAAGGGAATAGTTACCAAGGAGTAAAACTTGTAGAGAGAAGGATCAGAAAGAGTAATTCCTATAACACAGAACTGCACACTCTGGAACAGAATTTCTGGTACCTAACCAGTAACTTGTATCAAGCACTGTGCTTTTTGGAAACTTAGAGAATCAAGTCAGGGTATTATTAACAACAGGGGACTATATGATGCTGGTAGAAGCTGTCAATGGTACACACACACACACACACACACACACACACACACACACACACACACACACCAGCCACCCTCCATACACCAATTGTTTCAGAACTACAGAAAGAAAATTGAGGACATGAGTTTCTATTTAAACTCATATTGCTGAGTTGAGTCAAGAATACATCAGAATTGGGCTACACTGAGTTGATTTTTTTTTTTTTTAAACACACAACATGTTCAGTGTGAAGTATCCCCATACCACAGACTCTTGAGAAGAGGCTCCAGCTTTATGGAGAATTCTTAAGCACCATGGACAGCTGCAGGTTTCTTGTAGTTCTGTAGTTTAATTCTTTAGTTCAGCTCAGTTGCTCAGTCATGTCTGACTCTTTGCGACCCCATGGACTGCAGCATGCCAGGCCTAATTCTTAAGGACCAGTTAACAATTTCAAGGTTCATAATCCATGTATTCACAGTGGAATTTCACCCTTTCATTTTCTGACAAGGCTGTCGCAGGTGGGCACTTTCATCTTCAAAAGGGTCTTTTGCATTCCATCGTTGCAGTAGCTGGTAAATTATTATAGGTTGTCAAAGTCAAATGGATGTCCCCAAATCAGCCTCATTTGGCCTTGTTTGGCACACACAGAGGTTTTAAAAATAGAGTATAACAAGGCAGGAATTGCTTGTATTGATTGATCATGATACTAGTAGCATAGCACCTACAGGTTTATCTCTAGCTTCCTTCATCCATTTATGTTACCTCGTTGGCCCCTATGGAAATTTGACTGTGTGAACTGTATCATCAAGCTACAAAAGAATTTGGGGGAAATTTAGAGTTGTCTCAAAGACTAAGACTGTGAAAGATGATGTGACTTGCTTGAAGTCACATAATGTTGCACTTATTAATACTTTATATATGTATTGTTAAACATGGTTTCCAGGTATAATCAACTCTATTCTATGCAGTAATGGAGACCCAAAGAGAGAATAATCCATAAAGGTGGATAATAATATGAGACAAAATATTCTGAGTCATTGAGGTGGTTATATAAAGTTCGTTTAGGATTGAGGTCTATTTTACTTAATCAGTGAACTTTTTGGTGTTCTAAGTACTCAAGATTTGATCTTAATTGACAATGAAAATTTCCATAAACCCTTAAATTCAACCCAGGCTGGTTCCTATCTTTCTCTGCTCTGCCTCTCACCTTCTGGACCCTTTCTCTTCTGCCATTAGTGAAGATTTTAGCCACAATTCCTCAAATACTCTGATTCCTCTCATTTCTCAGCCTAAGCTCTTACCTTGCACAACAAAGGTGTAGGAACTAAGATATAAAGACATCTTGAGAGCATTGAGCATCACCTGAGAGCTTTGTGAAGAACTCGTATAAAACAAAAAAGTGATACACAGTAGTCTAGGTCAGATGTGAAACAGATAAGAGTGCTAAAGAATTTAGTACTGGGTTGTAAATAATATACAAGGTGTTAAGATATTAGCCACACTTCCTCTCCCACTAGTTCCGTTATGACAGTGTTGCCATAGGTCCCCTGCAGACAACTCTCCTGACCCAAAATTTGATGCTGGTAACCAAGAAAAAGAGTGTCCTGTGAGCACCAGAACTGCACACTATGCCTCTGAAAATGTCAAGCAGTGAAGCCTTGGCAGTACATGCCCAGAAGAAATATTCACCAGGAACCTTGGCATTTTGGATATTATGTGAAGTGGAAGTGGAAGAGAGCTGGTGAGACTTTGCAGATGACTTGACTGCGCTCTGTCATTATTCCATTTGACAGTTTATTGCAGACAGGCTTCTCTTTCTCATACAGCTTGAAACGGTGTCAAGGGAAATGTGTCCCACTTTCCTCAGACCAGCTCTAAAAAATTTCAAAAGGGAAGACACCAGTATAAATTCAGCGAGTCATAAGGGAAATAAGTTGATACCACACTTTAAAATTCCAGAAGTTGAAGAGAGCAAAAATGGGTCATCTTTTAATGAGCTAATAGAAAGCCATCCCCTCAGTGGGAACTGTTGATCCAAGTGTTTGAACGTGCATGGCGTTTACATCCAGTCCGAGGCTTTCAGCGACTCTGATGCAGTGACCCTAAGGCTGGCGGTCAGTAAGGGCTACCGCGCCAGTCTAAGGAACACAGTTATACTGGGCCAGTATGAAGTCATTGAATTGTCATCACTGTCTTCATCTATCCCAGTCTGATTAGATCTTAATACACACATGTGTTGTTTTTTGTGACTAAAATTTTCAGCGATATTTTCATGTAATTGAGTCATTGAAAAATGAATCGTTCAACCATTTTATGGAAACTCCTACTCTGGTGTAATTACTATAAAAGGCTTCAGATGATTTTAGTCAGAGAAAGAGCAGAGAAGCTGTACAAAGCATCTAAGAAAACAATTTAAGATCCAGGTTAAAAAAAATTCATAACCTCAAGCAATACATTGAGTCTGGATTAGGTGAGCAGGCATTATGTAACTTTATTGTTCATCAGTTTAACTTTCAAATTTAGATGATTTTGTATAGAATTCCATTTTTTTCTAGAGTTCTTTAAAAATCAAATAGACTTCTGGGGAGAAGCATTTAAAATTTTATTTATTTATTTTAATTGGAGGATAATTACTTTACAATATTGTGATGGGTTTTGCCATATATGTCAGTATCTTTTTATTGATAAACTCATTTTAGCCAATTCTTTGAAAATTAGAAGTCCATGTATGGTGCCTATGACAATTCTTGGTTAATCAGAGAATTAAATTGACCTAACCATTTTATTCTGTCACCACTTCCAAATAAACTGGAATGTACTGCTTATAAGGCACCTCTCTCCCATAGAACCTCGGTGTAGGTCTTTTTATGATCAAACATTCCCATTTCTTTTCTGGAAACTTGAGACTCAGTGAGTCAGCACAATCTGTCCAAGGTTGCAGAGAAGTAAACTGCAACACTATAGCTCTCTGGCCTGTTTTCCAGGTACTATTCATTGGCTCTTACCTTCTGATTCAGCCTCTACGTTTAATCAAATGATGTAAGTATGCCCAGTGTCTCAGGAAAAGCTCTCACTGACTCTGGCTAGGTCAACCTCTGTTGGCCATCCATTATCCAGAATTCAGATATCAGAGTGTGAAAAACTTCAAGCCTCTGCAATAGCAACAAACCGGTTTTGATGTGGAAGGGGGAACAGTGTTGGGAACAGCTAAATATGTATTTTAAGGAATTCTTTGTCCAGACTTAGTGCAGACAGAACTAACAGTAGTAACGAGGAAGACGTGGATACCTAGAGATTATAGTAGTACCATTGACTGTCTGACCAAACTGAGACCAAAAACACAGAAGCATTGAAGACATGACTGAGGCAAAAGAAAAAGATAATTGAATCAGGGAATATTTGACACACAACAGGATAGGGGAAGAAAAAAAGACTGTGTGAAGCCCAGGACCAGATGGCTTCACAGGTGAATTCTATCAAACATTTAGAGAAGAGGTAATGCCTATCCTTCTAAAACGCTTTCAAAAAATTGCAGAGGAGGGAACACTTCCAAATTCATTCTATGAGGCCACCATCACCCTGATACCAAAATCAGACAAAGACAACACAAAAAAAGGAAACTATAGGCCAATATCCCTGATGAACATAGATGTAAAAATCCTCAACAAAATTCTAGCAAACAGAAATCAATAACACATTAAATAACTCATACACCATGGTCAAGTTGGGTTTATTCCAGGAATGCAAGGATTCTTCCAATATATGCAAATTAATCAATGTGACACACCCTATTAACAAATTGAAAGATAAAAACCATATGATAATCTCAATAGATGCAGAAAAAGGTTTTGACAAACTTCAGCACCCATTTATGATTAAAACTCCAAAAAAATGGGCGTAGAAAAGGAACTTCCCTCAACATAGTAGAGTTCATATATGATAAGCCCACAGCAAGAAAAGAGGTTCTGTGGACAAGAGAGGGCATGATGACTATCAGATACAAACACTAAGAGTCTGTGAGAAAGAAAGGACCAAATAAAGGAGGCCAGCAAAGGAATTTATCAAAAAAATTATTATAGATCCCAGCCATCTCTCAAAATGTGGTTGGTATAAAAGTTGATATCAGGCATCATCCCTGAAATAACATGGCTGTGATGTGTGGAGGGTTGCATTTAGTATAACGATAAATCAGATCACCCCAGGGATCACAGAGGGGTGTTACTGCATACAAAATTTGCCAAAGACCTTCAGACATACAGTGCAATGATGGCTGGTGACCGTGAGGCCAGGGGCCCACACATTTGCCTGGTGTTTAGGATTAATAGGCTCACGCTATGTTTTCTGAATGCAATAATGAATGAGCTATCCTCACTGTCATCTCACAGAGTCTTCGGTTATAGAGAATTGTAAATACGTGCCGTTGGTTTATGGGTGAATGTGTTATAGGTGGTGTTCTGCAGTGTGGACTGGAAAAGGCAAGGGAGCATGAAATCTGGGAGTGACTTGAAATGAACAAGCCTAGGAAGCCTAGCCTGATACATATGTCATTCAAGTATTTTATAATTTGTTTAAAAAGAGACGCTCTTCATAAGCCTTCTGCTTTTGTAAGTTGTCCATTCTGTTGAAGTATTGTACATGCCACTATGCTCAGCTGAATGGGGGTATTTATTTCAGTATTTCTAGGGCATCCCTAGTGGCTCAGATGGTAAAGACTCTGCCTGCAGTGCAGGAGACCCGGGTTCGATCCCTGGATGGGAAAGATAGTCTGAAGAAGGAAATGGCAACCCACTCCCATATTCTTGCCTGGAGCCTGGTGAGCTACAGTCCATGGGGTTGCAAACAGTCAGACACAACTGAGTGACTAACACTTTCACTTGATGAAAGGATGTCTTTCCCTCCTCCCCACCCCCTCAATGACCTGCAACACAAAACAATGTGAACAGATAAATTTTAAAGAGCAAATTAGGAAAAGGACAGGTTCTTAGAGTTGACCAAAGCATGGTTTTAACTTTTATAAGCAGCCAGCATGTAAAGCAGCTGTATAAAAATTGTCCGTTGCTGATTCTTTTCAGGGAACATCTTTGTAAATAGACCTGCACCCTCTAAGTAGCATTTAATAGTGCCCCTTTGTCAAATTTTCCAGCTTCCCCCTGGACTGTGCCTCAATTTAAACACAACAAGGGCAAGTTGACTGTGCTGGCAGGAGCTAGTCTGAGAGACTGGAAAATAAAACCTTTAACTTTTAGGAAAAAAATCCTCACCACAGAGATTTCAGAGGAGTCTTGGTGTTGATTCCAGAGGACAAACTAAGGCATAGATGGATGAAGAATATTTCCCAAGAGGCTCCATCATTTTTTAGTACTGTCAGGGAAAGATGATTTCAAATCCGAGTCTTACTTGAGGGTGCTTCAGCTATTCTCCAGCTAGGCAATTATGGTTCTAATCTTGAAGAGGCTGTGTTGCTATCTTCCGTCATCTTTCTACCTGCCAAAGTATCAACTGGGATATTATTCAGAAAGTAAAATGTTACTATGAAAGAAAACAACAGTTTGATATATCCTACCAATACTATAGAAAACATCCAAACATATTGTTCATTAAAATGCATTTTGGTGAGTTCAGAGAACTGCTACAAAAATAGTTGGCTCTTGTTTGCATAATATAGGACTATAGCAACAATATCTGCACTGTGTTATTAACCTGTTTTGCAGTAAATGGTGCTTACTTATGACCTTGGGCATGTGGTATCCATTAAGTAACATTTCCAAGAATGGATGCTTACTTACTTGTTATTAATAAATGGAAACCAGAATGTCTAAAATAATTTGTATGCATGCTAAGTCACTTCAGTCGTGTCCCACTCTTTGCGACCCTGTAGACTGTAGCCCACCAGGCTCCTCTGTCCGTGGGATTCTCCAGGCAAGAATATTAGAGTGGGTTGCCATGCCCTCCTCCAGGAGATCTTCCTGACCCAGAAATAGAATGTACTTCTCTTGTGTCTCCTGCATTGGCAGACGGGTTCTTTACCACCAGCGCCACCTGGGAAGCCCCTAAAATAATTTAGAGGAAAGGAAAAATAAGTGGCAAAAGTTGACAGTCATGAGGCTTCCTGAAGGTATCAAAAATGCAGATTACTTAGACATTAATAAAAAATAATACAACAGCCTTTTTAAAAATGCATTTTGTAGGTTTCTAGAGGAATGCTTTCAGGGAAATGTAATCTGGTATTAAGTCTCTGAAAGTGGTCACTTCCTGATGATGATTGTGGTGGTGAAGGTGATGATAAGGAAGGGGATGGTGGAGTTAGAAGAGGATGAGATGTCTTAGGTGTAGATTTTCCCTGCCCATTCTCACATAAATTCTTAGACGAAATAATGAAGAATCCTTCTTCTCCATACAACTAGTGAAAGGAAAATAGATGAGTGATGTGAGTGGCCAAGAGGGCTGACTAGAGATCACAAACAAGGTTTAGAAGTTTCCCGGGAGTTGATAAACTGTAGAAAAAGAGTAAAGAAGATGATGATTTTTTTAAATCTAAGGTAACCCCAGGATAGAAAGGATACTTAACCATCAGTTTTATAAAAGGCAGCCTCGTGACAATGCCATCATATTTCAACACATGCTGCACTTTACCTGTGAGAGAAAGTAAGTTCCAGGCAACTCTTGGGAGCCTCAGCCTGAAAACACAGAATGTGCACTTACCCTTCCGGGTGCTTCTGCAGAGCTCAAAAAAGGACTTCTGTTAATAAGGATGACCTTGGGTCACTAAGGAGCTTCCCTGGTGGCTCAGATGGTAAAGCATCTGCCTGCAATGCGGGAGACCCAGGTTCGATCCCTGGGTTGGAAAAATCCTCTGCAGAAGGAAATGGCTACCCACTCCAATATTCTTACCTGGATAATCCCATGGACACAGGGGCCTGGCAGGCTAACAGTCCATGGGGTTGCAAAAAGTCAGACACAACTGAGCAACTAACTCTTTAGGTCACTAAAATATGTACACGCACGTATACACACACACACACACACAGAGTTACAGATAATCTATTATAAACAACTACTTATAACTTTGTGTGTGTGTGTGTGTGTATTTAGTGACCTAAGGTGATTCTTATGAACAGAAGTCCTTTTAGAGGGAAGTGTTGTTTGTTTTAGAAGGACTTTAATCAGTGAAAACTTGGAAAATGTGAAAGTAGAATTAATTTTGAAAAGTTCTGTTTAATGTATTCAGAAGTGATTCCCTGGAGGTTCTTGAGAGCTAAGGTGTTATGGAACTTCACTTAGTGGCTGACTGGATTCAGGTTTTATGAAAATATTCTGACCATTCAAAAGGATCTACCAGCCGACAGCAGATAGCTTTACCTCCTTGTCCAAAATGTGTAATTTTCTTGCCACTTATAATTTCTCCCAAAACACTTGGAGTTCTTTCCAGAAGGAAGTCAGCCTCTTAGAAGTCAATCTAATATGTCTTAAGGAATTCAGAAAAAAATGTTACAAATTTTCATGAAAAAAGAAAAAGCATTCAGTCTTACAATTAAGTAAGGACTTCTTTACCTGCATAAACTTGTTAGAGCTGGAATAATGGTAACACCCATTGAGTCGATAGGCCTACCCAGTAATGCTAATAAAAGCCTCTTAGAAACACATTTTCAGCCAATAAATGTAAAGGACAAATGCAAGTCTTTAATCAGGCACTTTTCTAATTTTTAGAATGCATTTTACTCAGTGGCAAGCAGATCCCAACTTTTTTTTTTTTTTTTGTCTGTGCTGTGTGGCATGTGGGATCTTAGTTCCCCAACCAGGGTTCAAACCTGCACCCCTTGCAGTGGAAGTGTGGAGTCTTCACCACTGGACCACCAGGGAAGCCCCAGATATTAGTGTTTATAATGGGTGAGAACTAGGTTCTTGCTGCTATGAAATGACTGTAATTTTAGGTCTCAAAAGTAACATACTATTCATAAATGTAGCTGACAAATTTAAAATATTTTATTTCTGCATTCAAAGCATCCTTATAACGAAGCTGAGTTAAAGTGTGCCATTAGGAAATTCCCTGAAAACTCATCGTTGCTGTCCATAACAAGCAACACAGATTTTAACAGCAAAATAGAGTTGAAGCCTTTTCTGTTGGTAGCATGTGTCCCTTTCATCTTTCCACTGGGTAATTTCCTCCTTCTGTCCTTCATTCAACAAATATTCATAAAGCATGTACCAACTGTTTAGGTTCCAGGTGTTAGAATTATAGCAGGGAACAAAGCAGTGAAGATGGGCAATAAACACAGAACTGTCTGATATAATATTAGCTGATGATAAGTACTGTGTGGAAAAATAAAACTGGGAAAGGGGACAGAGGAAGATGGGCTTTCTGTTTTAGCTTGGATTTTGAGAAAGTTTCCCTAGAGGTGGCATTTGAGTACAGACCTAAATTAAGTGAGGGAATGAATCATGCCGATATCTAGGGCAGTGATTCCTAACCAGGGGTGATTTTGCCTGTCAAGGGATGTTTGGCGTCTGGAGATGCTATTGGTGGTCACAACCTGGTCTGGGGGGTGGGGAGATGCTACTGGCATCTAGCAGGCAGAGGCCAGAGATGCTGCTAAACATCCTGAAATGCACAAAACAGCCCCCTGTAACAAAGGGGACCCCGAAATGTTAATATCACTGAGGTTAAGAAACCTCCATCAAGGGAAAGAATATTTCAGGCTAAGAAGGAAGTTAATAACAACAGGCTGAGAGATGGAAACTTGCCTGGGACATTTGAGGAAAAACTAGGAGGCTTGTGTGGCTGGTACACAGTGACAAGGGATATTTACCAGGAAAAGAATTTGAAAGAGAGCTCACAGCCAAGTCATATGGGGTAACAGTTGAGACCTCTGTTCTCTGTTCTCTGCCTCTGCTTCCCACTTTACTAAGCTTCTATTCCACGACTCTCCTCAGAAAGCTAGCCAAGCATTGCTAGCAGATGTCCTGGGAAACTAATTCTAGAGTTTTCATGGGAGAAAAGAATTTCACCTACTTGTTTACCTGAAGAAGGAGTTTTCCCCAGCCATCTTGCCCAGTGATGGAAGATCTCACAGTTGCGAGTTTACTATCCAAAGATTAGGAAGATCAGTTTGCTGAAGTTCTAGAATAGAAGGCTCTGATATGGTAGTTACTACTGTTATGTGACCGTTTGAATTTAAATTGATTGAAATGAAATAAAGTTAAAAATTCAGTTCTTCAGATGTTCTAGCCCACATTACATGTGCTCAGTAGCCACGTGCAGCCATGGCTACCATGTTGGACAGCTCAGCCATGGAGCATTTTCATTTTTGTTCTGTTGGGTAATACTGTTTTCAAATAATTTAATGTTAATTATATAGGGAACTTTTGAACAGTTTATTCCTTTTGTGAGAGATAAGGAAACTTGACTGACATGCCTCAGATAACCATATCAGTTAATTTTTACCCCACAAAGAAAACCACCTGAAAATTTAATAGGAGCTCAAAATAGATCATTGGTTCACAATTCTTTGGGCTAGCAATTTGGGCTGGCCTCAGCATGGATGTTCTGGTTTGGGTTGGCTTCATTCATATAAGTGATGGGTCAGCTCTGACTTAGCCAGGGGTGGTTGGTCCCAGACAGCCTCAGCTGTATTGCTCATTATCTTCTCTACTTGTCTAGCATTTCTAACTGACAGCTTTGTATTGTTCACATGGTGGCAGCGGCAAGGGTCATAAGAACAGGAGCCAAAGCCCAGGTTTGGAACTCACATAGCATCGCTCTGCTTCATTCTATTAAAACTTGTGTCTTTGATTTCTCAAATATGTGGAAATTTTTAAGAGGCAAATCAAAAGCCCTGGATTGTAGCAAATGGAATACTCCATTAGTACACAGCACATTCTCTCTATAACCCTATATAGGAAAATGATAGATAACTTTAAGTAAATGGTTAAAAAATAATTTATTTTTTTTAATATATGGAAACTTTTTTGAGAAGATGTTTCAAATCGTTGATACAGGTAGGAGCCAAGATAATGGTCATCTGAAGCAGAAGCCTGATTTTGAAAATGGAGACATATTGAAGGAAATCAGGCTAAAAGCTGAAGTACCTGAACATAGGTGGGTTGCAGAGTAGGGACAGGATAAGGGCTTAGGGCTTAGGGTCGGTGATAGGTAGAAAAGATTGCGGAAAATTGCAATTCCAGGTATATAATGCAGATCTTAGGCAGCCTCATTGATCATAGGTATGATCAATGTTTTTGTGTAAGTAATCCCTTTAAAATTATATTCACAAAATAAAATAAAATAAAATTATATTATATTTCACAGTTCTGCTATGGAAGTTTAACAACCTCTCTTGAAAGTAGGTTGGCAGAATGTATTAAGGGACTTAAAAACGTTGCTGCAGTCAAACAGTCTGACAGTCTACATGACAATAAAGCAATCAGTAAATCAATTATAGTAACCATTAAAAATAATGTTTTTTACATATTTTTTCATTAAACAGCAAAATATTTACACAACAAGGTTAAGTGGGGTAAAATGGTCAAGTCTGCGTATATAGCTTTATTCTAACTTTTAAATAACTATTTTCTACAATGAAATATGTTTTTAGAACATCATAAAAATGTTATCATCATAAAACATTATAAAATGTTTTAAATTTTTACTTCATATAATATAAAATGTTTGAAAACTATTCACCTCTGAGCAGGGTTAGAGGTGAATATTGCTTTTAGACAAAAAGTCAACAACTTACAAAGGAATAAATAGATTCAAAGTAATACATGAAGTTATCAAAATCCTTCCTGAAGCACCTCTTAAGGATGGGAAGTTGAAAAGATGTTTTATTTACTCAACAGAGTTCTATTTTATTGTTTTTAAAGAAAAAGACATCTTAAACCTTTTTCAGAAACTTCAAGGACAGTCCTGTTTTATAATTTAAGACTAAAAGATATCCACCTCTTTTGACGTTTCATATATTTCAGTCATAAGCACTTCTTAGTCTTCCTAGATTTACCCACTCATGAATCTTATTTTTTTACTCAGAATTTTTTTTCATTGTAACTTTTTTATTACTTAATATCTGTGTGATTAAAAAATTTAAACAGTACCAAAACAGGCACAATGAAAAATAAGTCTTCCCCCAACCCAGAGCTCGAGTCCCCCATTATCCCTCCCACAAGACTCTATTATTTTCACCTCTGATGTACTCTTCCATCAATTTATGATTTACAAGCATTTTTTAAATGTATAGACTCCTGCTTCCCTCTCTTTTTCTTTTACAAATGAGGCTATATTATACATTCTGTTCTCCAGCTGGCTTTTTTCCCTGCTTTACTTATGGGAGATGATTTCATATTAGCACTTAGAGGTCTCTCAATCTTCCTGAAAACCATATGGAATCCTGATTTCAAGTCTTAAGCTTTAACTGCTGTCTGTCTCCTAGACTGCTTTTCTGTGTTGCTCTTATCCTGACCTTCCCCAGGCTCTTCATGCTGAGATATTCAGTGATCTCTTGGAAGGGCAGACTCTCCAGTGTTCTTCAGGGGCACAATAAAGCTCCCTTCATTGTCTCCAGACCTTTTGGATTGCAAGGAGGTGACTGCTTGATTGACATGATTAGCTGGCACAATTGCCTCATTTTTTAGCAACCCACTCCAGTATTCTTGCCTAGAGAATCCCGTGGACAGATGAGCCTGGTGGGCTACTGTCCATGGGGTTGCACAGAGTCAGACACAACTGAAGCGACTTAGCATGCATGCATGCGTTGGAGAAGGAAATGGCAACCCACTTCAGTATTCTTGCCTGGAGAATCCCAGGGACGGAGGAGCCTAGTGGCCTGCCGTCTATGGGGTTGCACAGATTTGGACGCGACTGAAGCGACTTAGCAGCAGCAGCAGCATAGTTGCTTTCCATTGTTGTATTAGTTTCTGCTGCTGTCCAATGAAATGAATCAACCATGTGCATCCATATATCCCCTCTGTCTTGGATCCCCCTCTCTCTACCCCTGTAGGTTATCACAGAGCCCCGAGCTAAGCTTCCTGTGTTTTACCGCAGCTTCGCACTAGCTATCTGTTTTACATGGGGTGGTGTATATATGTCAGTCCCAGTCTCCCGGTTTGCCCCATCCTCTGTCCACATGTCTGTTCTCTATGCCTGCATCTCTGTTCTGCATGGTCCATAGAGGATCCTCAAGCCCTCTCGGGGGTGGAAACGAGTTTGGAGCTCCTGGTTCAGAGTCTGGTTTGCATCATTCCTCCTCACTGTGTTATTCTCCACTTGCCCACACTGCAGCTTCTATTTTGCTTTTCTGCCCACACACCAGAGAGCTTGTTCTAAGCTACGAGTATTACTCAGTGACTTTGTTTTCTAACTTCTTTAAAAACAAGTTTAAAGAACAAAGTATCTTCAGCATTGCAGATAGAGGTTTCATATTTCTGCCTAGTACCCTGTGTGTTACGTGCTCTGATCTCACTAGTTAGATGCCATCTGTAAAGTCCAGGCATTATCCTTGCAGTATACAGGCTGTAGCTCTGATTTGAAAGCTCACCAAAACTCAGGTAAGAACTCAGCTCTTCAGGGACTTCCCTGGTGGTTCAGTGGTTAAGACTTTGCCTTCCAATGCAGGAGGTGTGGGTTTGATCCCTGGTCTGGGAGCTAAGATCCCACACGCCTCACAGCCAAAAAAATAAATAAATAAAAATAAAACAGAAACAATTATTGTAACAAATTCAATAAAGACTTAAAAAATAAAGAACTAGACTCTTCAATAAATAGAGTTTGTGTTAGTCGTTCAGTCATGTCTGACTCTTTGTGACCCCAGGGACTGTACCCTCTGTCCATGGGATTCTCCAGGCAAGAATGATGGAGTGGGTTTTCCGTGCCCTCCTCCAGGGGGTCTTCCTGACCCAGGGATCGACCTGCATCTCCTGCATTACAGGCGGATTTTCTACCACTGAGCCTCCAGGGCAGCCCCTCAGTAAGTACCCTTATTTATAAATTTGCTGACCTCTTGGGAGTCAGTGTCTTTAAAAATGTTCTTTAAATGCTTATCACAGTGGCTCTTAAATTTTGTGGCCTCAGATCCCCTTTATACTCTCACAAATTACTAGGGACCCCTAGAGCGGGTTGTAGCTTTCTATATTTACCATATGCGAAATTAAAACTGACTAAAAAAAATTAAAGCCCAGGAACATATAATATTAGCCATCAAAGCCATAATAACATCATTCCAGACATTTCACCTCTAAAAAACTCCACAGTATGCTTTGCTAGAATGAGAGCAAAAAGGGTAAATACTGTCTTATTGTGAAAATAATTTTGACCTCATAGACCCCCTGAGTAGAAATGCAGGGACCCTTAAGGATCCCTAGACTTCACTTTAAGAACTGCTAGTCTATTATATACATTTGAAACAGTTACTTTTTAAGGAGAACCAGGTATTTTGTGTCCAGAAAATATTTTTTTCCACTGCTGCTGAAGTGGCAGATGGAGCTCCGTGGGGAGAACAGGAAAGAAATAAGCATTTATTAAGTACATGTTCGCTGCCTCTTCCATCATCCCTCAATTCCAGTTAATCACCAGTCTCACTTCATTTACAGTCATCCAGTTGCACTGATATTGGCCTACTTCAGACTAGGATTCTTTCTCACCTGCATTAATGCTTCAGCCATGCAGCTCACCTCCAGTCCTACTGTCCTTCCTCCACACTGTGGCCAGAGTTTGTCCTAAAACCCCAAAGAGACCATGTTTGATCCTGGGAATTCTCATTGACCCTTCAGTTCAGTTCAGTTCTGCTCAGTCACTCAGTCATGTCCAACTCTTTGCAACCCCCATGGACTGTAGCACACCAGGCCTCTCCGTCCGTCTCCAACTCCCAGAGTTTACTCAAACTCATGTCCATCGTGTCAGTGATGCCATCCAACCATCTCATCCTCTGTCATCCCCTTCTCCTCCCACCCTCAATCTTTCCCAGCATCAGGGTCTTTTCTAGTGAGTCAGTTCTTCGCATCAGGTAGCCAAAGTATTGGAGTTTCAGCTTCAGCATCAGTCCTTCCAGTGAATATTCAGGACTGATTTCCTTTAGGATGGACTGGTTGAATCGCCTTGCAGTCCAAGGGACTCTTAAGAGTCTTCTCCAACACCACACTTCAAAAGCACCAATTCTTCGGTGCTCAGCTTTCTTTATGGTCCAACTCTCACATCCATACATGACCACTGGAAAAACCATAGCCTTGATGGACATTTGTTGGCAAAGTAATGTCTCTGGTTTTTAATATGCTGTCTAGGTTGGTCTTAGCTCTTCTTCCAGGAGTAAGCGTTTTTTAATTTCATGGCTGCAGTCGCCACCTGCAGTGATTTTGGAGCCCCAAAAAATAAAGTCTGACACTGTTTCCACTGTTTCCCCATCTATTTGCCATGAGGTGACGGGACCAGATGCCATGATCTTAGTTTTCTGAATCTTGAGCTTTAAGCCAACTTTTTCACTCTCCTCTTTCACTTTCATCAAGAGGCTCTTTAAGTTCTTCTTCGCTTTCTGCCATAAGGGTGGTGTCATCTGCATATCTGAGGTTATTGATATTTCTCCTGGCAATCTTGATTCCAGCTTGTGCTTCATCCAGTCCAGCATTTCTCATGATGTACTCTGCATATAAGTTAAAAAAGCAGGGTGACAAAATACAGCCTTGATGTACGCCTTTTCCTATTTGGAACCAGTCTATTGTTCCATGTCCAGTTCTAACTGTTGCTTCCTGACTTGCATATAGGTTTCTCAAGAGGCAGATCAGGTGGTCTGGTATTCCCATCTCTTTCAGAATTTTCCACAGTTTATTGTGGTCCACGCAGTCAACAGTTTTGGCATAGTCAATAAAGCAGAAGTAGATATTTTTCTGGAACTCTCTTGCTCTTTCGATGATCCAACAGATGTTCTCAATTTGATCTTTGGTTCCTCTGCCTTTTCTAAATCCAGCTTGAACATCTGGAAGTTCACGGTTCATGTATTGTTGAAGCCTGGCTTGGAGAATTTTGAGCATTACTTTACTAGCATGTAAGATGAGTGCAATTGTGCAGTAGTTTGAGCATTCTTTGGCATTGCCTTTCTTTGGGATAGGAATGAACACTGACCTTTTCAGTCCTATGGCCACTGCTGAGTTTTTCCAATTTGCTGGCACATTGAGTACAGCACTTTCACAGCATCATCATTTAGGATTTGAAATAGCTCAACTGGAATTCCATCACCTCCGCTAGCATTGTTCGTAGTGATGCTTCCTAAGGCCCACTTGACTTCACATTCCAGGATGTCTGGCTCTAGGTTGGTGATCACACCATCATGATTATCTGGGTCATGAAGATCATTTTTGTATAGTTCCTCTGTGTATTCTTGCCACTTCTTCTTAATAACTTCTGCTTCTGTTAGGTCCCTACCATTTATGTCCTTTATTGTGCCCATCTTTGCATGAAATGTTTCCTTGATATGTCTGATTTTCTTGAAGAGATCTCTAGACTTTCCCACTCCATTATTTTCCTCTATTTCTTTACACTGATCACTGAGGAAGGCTTTCTTATCTCTCCTTGCTATTCTTCAGAACTTTGCATTCAAATGGGTATATCTTTCCTTTTCTCCTTTGCTTTTCACTTCTCTTCTATTCACAGCTATTTGTAAGGCCTCCTCAGACAACCATTTTGCCTTTTTGCATTTCTTTTTCTTGGTGATGGTCTTGATCCCTGTCTCCTGTACAATGTCACGAACCACCATCCATGGTTCTTCAGGCACTCTGTCTATCAGATCTAATCCCTTGAATCTATTTCTCACTTCCACTGTATAATCATAAGGGATTTGATTTAGGTCATACATGAATGGTCTAGTGGTTTTCCCTACTTTCTTCTGTTTAAGTCTAAATTTGGCAATAAGGAGTTCATGATCTGTGCCACAGTCAGCTCCCAGTCTTGTTTTTGCTGACTGTACAGAGCTTCTCCATTTTGGCCGCAAAAATATAATCAATCTGATTTCGGTATTGACCATCTAGTGATGTCCATGTGTAGAGTCTTCTCTGTGTTGTTGGAAGAGGGTGTTTGCTATGACCAGTGCATTCTCTTGGGAAAACCCTATTAGCCTTTGCCCTACTTCATTCTGTATT
The DNA here is from genome assembly GCF_019320065.1 of Cervus canadensis. Classification (NCBI taxonomy): domain Eukaryota; kingdom Metazoa; phylum Chordata; class Mammalia; order Artiodactyla; family Cervidae; genus Cervus; species Cervus canadensis. Next base: position 46,730,440 of record NC_057399.1, on the reverse strand, counting down.
CCAAGGCCAAATTTGCCTCATACTCCAGGTATTTCTTGACTCCCTACTTTTGCAATCCAGTCCCCTATAATGAAAAGGACATCTTTTTGGGGGGTGTTAGTTCTAGAAGGTCTTGTAAGTCTTCATAGAACCGTTCAACTTCAGCTTCTTCAGCATTACTGGTTGGGGCATAGACTTGGATTACTGTGATATTGAATGGTTTGCCTTGGGAATGAACAGAGATCATTCTGTCGTTTTTTTGTTTTGTTTTTGTTTTTTTTATTAGTTGGAGGCTAATTACTTCACAACATTTCAGTGGGTTTTGTCATACATTGATATGAATCAGCCATAGAGTTACATGTATTCCCCATCCCGATCCCCCCTCCCACCTCCCTCTCCACCCGATTCCTCTGGGTCTTCCCAGTGCACCAGGCCCGAGCACTTGTCTCATGCTCCCACCTGGGCTGGTGATCTGTTTCACCATAGATAATATACATACTGTTCTTTCGAAACATCCCACCCTCACCTTCTCCCACAGAGTTCAAAAGTCTGTTCTGTACTTCTGTGTCTCTTTTTCTTTTTTGCTTATAGGGTTGTCGTTACCATCTTTCTAAATTCCATATATATGTGTTAGTATGCTGTAATGTTCTTTATCTTCCTGGCTTACTTCACTCTGTATAAGGGGCTCCAGTTTCATCCATCTCATTAGGACTGATTCAAATGAATTCTTTTTAACGGCTGAGTAATATTCCATGGTGTATATGTACCACAGCTTCCTTATAAGGAAGCTGTGGTACATTCTGTCGTTTTTGAGATTGCATCCAAGTACTATGTTTTGGACTCTCTTGTTGACTATGATGGCCACTCCATTGACCCCTCAGAGGAAGTTAAACCTCCTTCTCATGGCTTCCAAGGCCGTTTCATGAGTGGACTCTGCTGACACCTTCCGTGTCACTTCCCTTCTTTCCACTGCCCCCATGCTCTACCCCAAATTCCTATCTTCACCATTTTCATTTGCTGAGCACCTGAATATGCATGCTCTTTGTCACATTTGAGCCTTTAAATGTGCTATCTTTGCTGTCTGGAACTCCCTACCCTTTCCTGGCTAAGACCCACTGGTTCATCAGCCCACAGTTATATGTTACTTCCTCTAGGAAGACTTCACCACTACCACCATCCCGGTGCTTGGGTAAGGTCCTCCTCTTACTTGTTCCCAACATAGCGGCCCTTCTTGCTGTTGTAACACTTCTTACAGTGTACAGTAATTGTGTTGCCTTGTTGTGTCCCTTGAGCCTGAAAGCAATCTGAGGTAAGGCAACATGTCTGGGATCATTTATATTCTCTGCCATTAGCAGTTTCCAGCATATAGTGGATACAGGGTACATAGTCGTTGAATGAAGAATCAGGCAATCAGTCAACTTTTTAAGTACTCTTTCAGTTCAGTTCAGTTCAGTCGCTCAGTCATGTCTGACTCTTTGCGACCCCTTGAATCGCAACATGCCAAGCCTCCCTGTCCATCACAAACTCCCGGAGTTTACTCAAACTCATGCCCATCGAGTCAGTGATGCCATCCAGCCATCTCATCCTCTGTCGTCCCCTTCTCCTCCTGCCCCCAATCCCTCCCAGCATCAGAGTCTTTTCCTCCAGTGAATCAACTCTTTCGCATGAGGTGGCCAAAGTACTGGAGTTTCAGCTTCAGCATCAGTCCTTCCAATGAACATCCAGGACTGATCTCCTTTAGGATGGACTGGTTGGATCTCCTTGCAGTCCAAGGGACTCTCAAGAGTCTTCTCCAACACCAGCTGAGCGCCGAGAAATTGAAGTACTCTTTAGTGCTCCCTAATAAATGCTTTATTTCATTTCATCCTCTGAACCAAAGGAGATGCTATTTCCCTCCATTTTGTGTTGAAGGAATTTGAACCTTCTTTTTTAAAATTAATAAAAAAATTTTTATTGGAGTATAGTTGCTTTACAATTTTGTGTTAATTTCTACTGTACAACAGAATGAATCAGCTATGTTTATAGCTGTATATCCCCTCCTTTTGGGATTTCCCTCACATTGAGGTCACCACAGAGCACTGAGTAGAGCCTCCTGAGCTCTACAACAGGTTCTCACTAGTTACCCACTTTATACATAGAGTCAATAGTATGTGTGTGTCAGTCCTATCTTCTAGGGGCTTCCCTCTTAGCTCAGTTGGTAAAGAATCCGCCTGCAATGCAGGAGACCTCGGTTCAATTCCTGGGTCAGGAAGATCCACTGGAGAAGGGATAGACTACCCACTTCAGTGTTCTTGGGCTTCCCTTGTGGCTCAGCTGGTAAAGAATCCACCTGCAATGTGGAAGACCTGGGTTCGATCCCTGGGTTGGGAAGATCCCCTGGAGAAGGGAAAGGCTACCCACTCCAGTATTCTGGCCTGGAGAATTCCATGGACTGTATAGTCCATGGGGTCGCAAAGAGTCAGACACAACTGAGTGACTTTCACTCACGAATCTCCCAATTCATCCCACGCACCCCTTTCCTCCTTGGTGTCCATATGTTTCTTTTCTACATCTGTGTCTCTATTTCTGCTTTGCAAATGAGATTATCTATATGATTTTTCTAGATTCCACTTTGTATTTCTCTTTCTAACTTACTTCACTCTGTATGTATGACACTATCTAGGTCCATCCATGTCTCTGCAAATGACCCAATTTCATTCCTTTTTATGGGTGAGTAATATTCCATTGTATATACAGGCCTTTACTTCTGTTGCCTAATCATCCCTGTAGCTAGGAAATAGTGAACCTGGGATTTGAATCATTTTCCTACCACACTATGCTGAAATAAAGGGATCACCAAAATGAGGGACAACTGACAGAAATGAGTAAAGTTTCAGGTGAGTTTTTCAAGAGCGAATTCAGGCAAAGAATCATTCTGACAAAGCAGTTGGATCCTCTTTCAACTTTCACTTAGCATGGATGGAATCTTCCTAACCAGAACTCAGAATAAAGCCACTGAAAATAGTTATTAAGGGAAATTGATCCATTTCATCTTAAAAGTACTTTCCCAGTTGGCAGTCTTGAAAATGTCTATGCTCCTATAGCTTTACTGGCTTTTTTTTTTTTATGTGTCCCAAGAGTTCCAGGGACTACAGTGTGAAGGTTACACAGACTTATTTCACACCTAGTGGAAAATTTTATGTCTTTCTCTCTTCTGACAGCACCTGGTTACACTGATTAAATCCCTGTGGGTGGTTGTCTTCCAGTTCAGCCTGTTGGTTCATGTTTATTTTTCCAGAAGGAACTCAGAGAAATTCTGAAAACAGAAAAGGAATTAAAAATATCATTTTATTGCTTTTGTATTTTAAAAAAAGCATGTTCATAGTAGAAAATACAGATAAGCAAACACAGAAGAAAATTTAAAACTCCTTTCATTCCACTGCTGCTGATACTTTGGTAATTGCCCTTCTTGTCTGTCTTACTGTCATGCGCAGACTCTTGCCCTTTCAGTCTGCATCTCTGTCTCTTTCACTCATATGTATGAATCTATACATACTTTTTAATTTTACCACTTAATATACAGAACTAATTCTTAAAAAATCAGCCTGTTTAATCGCCATTTAATGCAAATGTCCCATGCCTTTAATCATCTACCTCAGTGCTTCTCAAACTTAAATGCATTGTGAATCACTGGCTACTGCTGCTGCTTAGCTGCTTCAGTCGTGTCGAACTCTGTGCCATCCCATGGACTCTAGCCTGCCCGGCTCCTCTGTCTGTGGAATTTTCCAGGCAAGAATACTGGAGTGGGTTGCCATGCCCTTCTCCATGTCATCTTCCCAACTCAGGGATCGAACCCAGGTCTCCATGGCAGGCAGATTCTTTACCACTGAGCCACCAGGGAAGCCCAGAACTGTTCAGAATGCAAAAGCTCAGACCTAGCTCCAGACCTCCTGAATCAGAAAATGGATTTTAACAAGTTTCAGGTGAAAGTGAGGGGCTTTTCTGGTGGCTCAGCAGTAAAGAATCCACCTGCACTGCAAGAGATGCAGGTTCGATCCCTGGGTCAGGAAGATCCTCTGGAGAAGGAAATGGCCACCCACTCCAGTACTCTTGTCTGGGAAATCCTTGGACAGAGGACCTTGGTAGACCACAGTCCATGGGGTCTTAAAGAGTCGGACATGAATGAGCCACTAAACAACAACAAACAACAGGTGAAAGTGATGGGGTTGGTCCAAGGACCACATTTCAGTAGCAAACGTTGACATCCTGCCTGAAACATGCTGTGTCCCTAGAGTCAATGTGTCAGAGTTTATGTGACATAGTCCCGTGTTGTCAAACATCAGAGATATTTCCAGTTTCCCTGTGAGGATGAGGCACATCTTTATAAGTATTAGCCTGCATCCAACATCATTTCTTAGGAAAAATATCTGTAAGCAGTTTTCTGAGTCATACATATTTTTAAGGGAGAAATAATTTATTTTTAAAGAGTCCAAAACAGTAATTAATCCCACCTCACAGCACATAAGACTCAAATGTAGCTGTGGCACTTTCTGTCACAACTGCATTTCCCCCTATCTGCAGGGAACCAGCACAGAGCTTTCTTTGATATTTTTGGTAATTGTGACCACAGTGTTGTTATTATTCAAAATGCCTTTCCTCTGTCCTTTCTTCAATTCATCTAATCTTATTCACTCTTTAACAAGCAGTTTTAATCTCACTTTCTCCAGAAAGCCTTCCCTAGTTGTCCAACTGACTGTGAACTCACTTGCTAAACATTTGCAGTTACTCCTCGGCCAGTTATCTCAAAGCACGCTTATTTACTTTCCCTTGATGCCATTTAAATATGTCACTCAGCATCTCTCATCTCCATGACTAGATTGTGAACTGCTTGAGGGAATGTGTGCTCCATCCAAGTCCTTTGAGACTCCCCTCACAGGGATCTACTCCAAAAGGGATGTGGGTGCAACTGGAAGAGCCACAGTTTGGAATGAGAAGGTCTGTGTTGGAGGCCCAGCTCTGTCATTTACCATCTTGTGTGATGGAGGAGCAAGTCATTTAACCTCTCTGAGCCCTAATTTTGTCATCTGTAAGTTGGGGATAATATCTGTGTAGGGTACTTAATCAGGTTCCTGTGCAAATTAAGATTCTAATCCATTATATTGCTTTCCAAAATTTAAATAATTCTCTAAAGCAATCTCAACTTAAATGTCTCTAAATTTTATCTCATACATGCAAACCTCTTTCATCTTCTCCACCCCTTACAAAAATGAGCATATTTTGGACTCAAAGACATTTACCCAGCACCAGTATCCAGCAGGAATTAAAAAGCATTGTCTTGTTTTCATTGCATTTATTTACTTTCTACTTATGACAAGCAATATTGGTTTTCTAGTTGTAGGAGTGACATAAATTTCACTTTTTAAACAACCTTTTTTAAGTTAGAAAAGGCAAGTTAGTGTAAAGTAAAATGCTTGATAAATAGTAGAGCATAGTTATGAAAATATGGCAAAATATCATGCTGCTGTTATAAAAATGACTGAAGTTTGAGAAACATCTTACCATAGGAAGCCACATTCCAACTGTAAAGCAATATATGGATGTCAGTTGTTATTTTAGCTATTATTAGGTAACCTATTGGAAGTCCAGTTCTGTGAGTTGTTCTCCAAGAGCCCATGATATAATAGTGTTAGTTGCTTAGTCATGTCTGACTCTTTGCAACCCCATGGATTGTAGCCCACCAGGGTCCTTGGTCCATGGAATTCTCCAGGCAAGAATACTGGAGTGGGTTGCCATTTCCTTCTCCACATGATATGATAGATTCTCAATAAAAATTACACATGTGTGATTAAAAATAGACCCGAAAGTTGGGGAGAACAAGATGGCAGAGGAGTAGGTGGATGTGGAGTACATCTCTTTTCATGGATACATCAGGAATACAGCTTCAGACACAGAAGTGCATCCAGAACACCAGCTGAGGGCAGAGAGGCATACCTGACCAGAGGAAAATAATATATAGAACCATGCAAAACTCGGTAGGATGAAGGAACTAGGGGGAAAAATAGGCGTGTTAGTAGGACTGGACCTGCCCTCGGCAGGTAGGGGAACTGAAGCAGGGGTCCAATCCCCACATAGGGGCAATTGTCTGAGTCAGGAGAAACATTTAAGGCTGAGAGTGAAACAGCTGATCTGTGGCAGCCTAAATGGAATGAAAATCAGACAGTTCTTGCCACAGCCATACATACCCCCAGGCAGAAACACAGGTCTCCTGGAAGGGGCAGAGGTGGGAACTGGAGTTTAGGGATTGTGGAGCAATCCCAGGGCGAGGGCTGTTGTTGATTGTGGAGAAACGGATCGAGGGGATGTGAGGGAGGAGATCGAGGTAGGAAATGCCTGTGGAGGAAAGCCAGGCAGCCATGGAAGCAAGGCAGTACTGCTGAGTCACACATAGTGGGTAGAGCCATCACCATGGCCTCTCTCTCCCCACACGCCAGCATCGGCAACTGAACAATAGAGATGCTGGCCCATCAGATGCCTGACGCACTGAACAAAGAGCACGATGCCACCCAGGGTGCTCCTTTCAGTGAATGATGCAAACTACAGAAAAGGACCCCACCTTCCAGTGCCTGACGCACCGGTCTACAGAGTAGGACCCCAACCAGGGGGCACCCTCTATGTGCCTGACACGTAGAACAACAGAGAAGGACCCCAGGCAAGGGAACCTTCTAAGTGCCTGAACGGGCGGAACTAGGGAGAAAGACTGGCCAAAGAGGCCTTCTGATCGCCAGCTACAAGAGGCTCGAATAAAGACTCTGATAGGGCCATAACTCCTGCAGTGAAGGCAGTCTGTGTCCCTGCACACTTGGCGCCGCCAGGGTCCCCGCAAGCCAAGCAGCTGAGCCACCTTCACACTCAACTCTCACTGGGACAGAGCTGCCACAGGCAAAACAAGTCTTGTGTCTATATGTGCAGGGTCGCTTCAGTAGTGTCCAACTCTTGGTGACCCTGTAGACTGTGGCCTGCCAGGCTTCTCTATCAGGGATGGGGGGTTCTCCAGGCAAAAACACTGGAGCATATTGGCCAATACTGGTTGCCATCCCCTTCTAGAACACTACATTTCCTGTTGCCCTAGCCACCAACTCCCCTGAGTACCTGGTGCTGCCAGAACCCCTGCGACCCAAGCAGCTGCACCACCTCCACACCTGGCCCTCACAGGGGCAAACCCAAGTCCTCCAAGGCAGTCACAGGAGCAAACCCCAATGGACGACCCACATGCAGAGGTGGAAATAAAACCATAATTGAAACCCAGGGGCAGTGTGGCTAAGGAAGAAGACCCAAAATCTTCCAACCAGCTCTACAAGCTGCAGATTAAATCCATACGATCAACTAGGCAGATGCTGTGTCTGTGGAATATATAAAAGGACATCGAGTGCTCCCACAAAAGAAAATGCACTAGTTCTGATATCTGTGGACATTGGAGGCAAGAACACACAGGAGTAGGACCAGTCTAGAATCTGAGCTGCCCCCACAGCAGGTTGGAAATCAACACAGTGTTGGAGGGCATCCTAGGGAGGTGAGGTAGACTGTGACTCCCAGCGAGGGAAGGGACTCTGACAGCAGCAACTCAAGAAAAACATTTATTATTCATATGTTTTGACTTGTTCTGTAGATTCTTTTGGATTTTTTTCTTTTTCTTTTTCCTTTCTTTTCTCCCCTGTTGTAGCTGTCAATTTTATTGGCACTATGAAATCTAATTAAGCTTTTGAGGTTTTATTTTTCCTCAGTCACATTTTTTATTGTTGTTAAAAACCTCTGCCTCTATGTTGGGCTTTTGCAGTTCTGTGGAGTTTTCCTTTTTCTTTTCTCTTTTTTTATTTTTAATTTTTGATTTTTTTAACCTATTATTATTTTTTCTACATTTATTCCTTTGTTTGCTTTTCCTACCATTCTTTTCTCCTTGCAGTTAATCTTTAATGTATATAAATCTTCATCTACCTCTATTTAACTTTGCATTATCTATTCTTTCTTTCTTTTCTTTCTTTCCTCTCCTCTCAACATATTTGTTAGTTTTGTTTTCATTGCTTTATTCCCCAGTTGGCACCTTGCTTTAGTTTTGTTTTCCAGTTTGTGCTTTAGTTAGTTTTGTTCTTAATTGGTAAATATAATTTTTGATTTCCTTTGTTCGCCGGGCCAATACTTTATTTTTGTTGGACTGTTTTGACTTTGCTCATGGGTGTATATGTATATGTGTATATTCCATTATTTTAATTATTATTTGCCTGATTTAGTAACTGCCATTTGTCTGGGGTTCATCTTTGGTTTCTTGTTTTTGGATATGTGTTTTACTCTCCCTTAATGCCATAACAAACCACTTGTGGAATCTTAATTTGGGACCAGAGATCAAGCCCTGAGTCTTTGGAATGGGAACACTGACTCCAAGACACTAGACTACCAGAGAACTAACCCTAGGGAGTATCAGATAGTGAGAACCCACACAAAGGAAACCACGTGTATGCAAGACCCAGCATCACCCAACCACCAGTAGCACTCTGTGCAGGATGCCTCATCTAAACAAAAAACAAAACAAAAATATAAACCCAATCATCTCAGACAGGACTACCACCTCACTCAGCCTTGCCCATCAGAGGAAAAACAAACAAACAAAAAAGCTCAGCACAAATCTCACCCTACACAAAGCTTACACAAACCACTGGACCAACCTTAGGAGGGAAGAGACCAAAAAGAAGAAAGAATTCAACCTTGAAGCCTGGGAAAAGAAGACCTCAAACACAATAAGGTAAAAAAGAAAAGAAAAGAAAAGAAAAGGCAGAGAAATACTACACAAATTAAGGAACAAACTAGAAACACAGAAGTCCAAATAAATGAAGAGGAAACAGGCAGACTACCTGGGAAAGAATTCAGAATAATAATAGTAAAGGTGATCAAAAACCTTGAAAACAAAATGGAGAAAATGCAAGAAGCAGTTAACAAAAGACCTAGAAAAGTTAAAGAATAAACATACAAAGACAAACAACACAATTACTGAACTTAAAAGTACTCTAGAAGGAATCAGTAGCAGAATATCTGAAGTCAAAGAATGAATCAGTGAGCTGGAAGATTAACTGGTGGAAATAACTTCTGAAGAGCAGAATAAAGTAAAAAGAATGAAAAGAACTGAGGATAGTCTCAGAGACCTCTGGGACAATATCAAATGCACCAACATTCAAATTATAGGGGTCCCAGAAGAAAAAGATAAAAAGAAAGGGGATGAGAAAATTTTTGAAGAGATTATAGTTGAAAATTTCCCCAACATGGAAAAGGAAATAGTCAATCAAGTCCAAGAGGCACAAAGAGTCCCATACAGGATAAACCCAAGGAGAAACACTCCAAGACACATACTAATCAAACTAACAAAAGACTGCTACTGCTGCTGCTAAGTCGCTTCAGTCGCGTCCAAATCTGTGCGACCCCATAGACAGCAGCCCACCAGGCACCTCTGTCCCTGGGATTCTCCAGGCAAGAATACTGGAGTGGGTTGCCATTTCCTTCTCCAATGCATGTGTGCATGCTAAATCACTTCAGTCATGTCCAACTGTGCAACCCCATGGACAGCAGCCCACCAGGCTCCTCTGTTCACCCGATTCTCTAGGCAAGAATACTGGAGTGGGTTGCCATTTCCTTCTCCCAACAAAGACTAAACACAAAGAAAAAATATTAAAAGCAGCAAGGGAGAAGCAACAAGTAACATACAAGGGAAACCCCATACATTTAACAGCTGATCTTTCAGCAGAAACTCTGCAGGCCAGAAGGGAATGGCAGGATATCTTAAAATACTGAAAGGGAAAAATCTAAAACCTAGATTACTGTACCCAGCAAGGATCTCACTCAGAATTGTTGGAGAAATCAAAAGCTTTTCAGACAAGTAAAATTTAAGAGAATTCAGTACCACCAAACAAGCTTTACAACAAATGTTAAAGGGAATTATGTAGTCAAGAAATACAAGAGAAGAAAAAAGATCCACAAAATCAACCCCAAACAATGGAGAAAATGGCAATAGAAACATATATATCAATAATTACTTTAAATGTAAATAGATTAAATGCTCCAACCAAAAGACACAGACTGGCTGAATGGATTAAAAAAACAAGACCCATATATATGCTGATACCAAAACCAGACAAAGACAACACAAAAAAAGAAAACTACAGGCCAATATCACTGATGAACATAGATGCAAAAATCCTCAACAAAATTCTAGCAAACAGAATTCAGCAACACATCAAAAAGCTCATACACCATGATCAAGTTGGGTTTATTGCATGAATGCAAAGATTCTTCAATATATGCAAATCAATCAATACAATACACCATATTAACAAATTGAAAGATAAAAATCATATGATAATCTCAATAGATGCAGGAAAAGTCTGTGACAAAATTCAGCAACTATTTATGATTAAAACTTTTCAAAAAATGGGCATAGAAGGAACCTACCTCAACATAGTAAATGCCGTATATGATGTCTATAGCAAACATTATTCTCAATGGTGAGAAACTGAAAGCATTCCCCTAAGATCAGGAACAAGACAAGGGTGTCCACTTTTGCCACTATTATTCAACATTGTTCTGGAAGTCCTAGCTACAGAAATCAGAGAAGAAAAAGAAATAAAAGGAATCCAGATCAGAAAAGAAGAAGTAAGAAAAAAAAAGAAGAAGAAGTAAAACTCTCACTGTTTGCAGATGACATGATACTGTACATAGAAAACCCTAAAGATAGTATCAGAAAATTACTAGAGCTAATCAGTGAATTTAGCAAAGTTGCAGTATACAAAATCAATACACAGAAATCACTTGCACTTCTATATACTAACAATAAAAAATCAGAAAGCGAAATTAAGGAATCAATCCCATTCATCATTGCAACAAAAAGAATTAAATATCTAGGAATAAACTTACCTAAGGAGACAAAAGAACTATACACAGAAAATTATAAGACACTAATGAAAAAAATCAAAGACAACATAAATAGATGGAGAGAAATTCCATGTTCCTAGGTAGGAAGAATCAATCTTGTGACAATGACTATACTGCCAAATGCAATCTACCAATTCAATGCAATTCCTATCAAATTACCAGTGGCATTTTTCACAGAACTAAAATAAAAAATTTCACAACTCATATGGAAACACAAAAGACCCTGAATATCCAAAGCAACCTTGAGAAAGAAGAATGGATCTGGAGGAATCAACCTTCCTGACTTCAGATTATACCACAAAGCTACAGTCATCAAGACAGTGTGGTACTGGCACAAAAACAGAAATATAGACCAACAGTCAAGATAGAAAGCCCAGAAATGAACCCATGCACCTATGGGTACCTTATTTTTGACAAAGGAGGCAAGAATATACAATAGGGAAGAGACAGTCTCTTCAACAAATGGTACTGGGAAAACTGGACAACTACATGTAAAAGAATTAAATTAGAACACTTCCTAACATCATACACAAAGATAAACTCAAAATGGGTTAAAGACCTAAATGTAAGACCAGAAACTATAAAAGTCTTAGAGGAAAACATAGGCAGAACACTCAATGACATAAATCAAAGCAAGATCCTCTATAACCCACCTCCTAGAGTAATGGAAATAAAAACAAAAGTAAACAAGTGGAACCTGATTAAACTTAAAAACTCTTGCACAGCAAAGGAAACTATAAGCAAGGTAAAAAGACAACCCTCAGAATGGGAGAAAATAATAGCAAATGAAACAACTGACAAAGGATTAATTTCCAAAATATACAAGCAGCTCATACAACTCAATGTCAGAAAAACAAACAACTCAATCAAAAAGTGGGAAAAAGACCTAAACAGACATTTCTCCAAAGAAGACATGCATAATACAGATGGCTAACAAGCGCATGAAAAGACGCTCAACATCACTCATTATTAGAGAAATGCAAATCAAAACTACAACGAGATATCACCTCACACCAGTCAGAATGGCCTTCATCAAAAAGTCTACAAACAATAAATGCTGGACAGGAACATTTTTGCACTGTTGCACAAGGAACACTCTTGCACTGTTGGTGAGAATGTAAATTGATACAGCCACTATGGAAGATGGTGTGGAGATTCCTTTAAAAACTAGGAATAAAACCACCATGCTGCTGCTGCTGCTAAGTCACTTCAGTCGTGACCGACTCTGTGTGACTGCATAGACGGCAGCCCACTAGGCTCTGCCATCCCTGGGATTCTCCAGGCAAGGACTCTGCAGTGGGTTGCCAGTTCCTTCTCCAATGCTTGAAAGTGAAAAGTGAAAGTAAAGTCACTCAGTCATGTCCGACTCTTCACAACCCCATGGACTGTGGCCTACCAGGTTCCTACATTCATGGGATTTTCCAGGCAAGAGTACTGGAGTGGGTTGCCATTGCCTTCTCTGAAAACTGCCATATGACCCAACAATCCCACTTCTAGGCATATACCCTGAAGAAAACCAAAATTGAAAAAGACACATGTATCCCATTGTTCATTGCAGCACTATTTATAATAGCTAGAACATGGAAGCAACCTAGATGCCCATCAGCAAATGAATGGATAAAGAAGTTGTGGGACATATACACAATGGAATATTACTCAGTAATAAAAAGGAACGCATTTGAGTCAGTTCTAATGAGGTGGATGAACCTAGAACCTATTATACAGAGTGAAGTGAGTCAGAAAGAGAAAGATAAATATCGTATTCTAACACATATATACAGAATCTAGACAAATGGTAGTGAAGAATTTATTTACAGGGCAGCAGTGGAGAAACAGACATAGAGAATAGCCTTATGGACATGGGGAAAGGGGAGGAGAGGGTAGGATGTATGGAAAGAGTAACATGGAAACTTACATTACCATGTATAAAGTAGATAGCCAACAGGAATTTGCTGTATGGCTCAGGAAACTCAAACAGGCTCTGATCAATCTAGAGGGGTGGGATGGGGCAGGAGATGGGAGGGAGGTTCAAACAGGAGGGGATATATGTATACTTATGGCTGATTCATGTTGAGGTTTGACAGAAAACAGCAAAATTCTGAAAAGCAATTATCCTTCAATTAAAAAAATAAATTAAAAAGGAAAAAAAATAGACCCTATAGTCAAATGTTTTCTTATTTGACATAATGACTTTTCACTATTTCAGCTTGCACAGAAATCCAAAGAACACAGAGAAGAGAGATTGTTTCTAATCAAGAAGTGAGACATAAATGCAAAGAGGGGGTTGGTCAAAGTGACTAGGATGGTGCAACATATACCAGTTACAATTCAGAAAAAATAGAGAGTTATTTTACTTGACAATGAGTAATTTCTCTTCCTTTCAAAAACAATAAATATTTGAGGAGTACCAATTGTACAGAGGATACTTTGGTTGGCAAGATTGGACTAAAGCCTGCATTCATGGAGAAAAACAAAAGATTTACTATGCCCTGAATTAACATGATTGCTGCTATTGTATTGAAACTCAAAACAAGTTCACATAGAACTTTTCAGTTAACACAGTGACATCTCCCAAGGAGGGGGCAGGTCTATTAATTCTACCTCTGCATAAAGAAATGAAATTAGAGAGAGGTTAAGTGATTAGACTAAGGTCATAAAGTTATTAATATCCAGAATGAGAAAGAAAAGATTCTGACTCTGTAGATCTTGTAATTTCATCATTTATTTCCATCTAGGGTGGCCTAGGATGCTACATCTTCCTACTGGTCTAGGGCGATTAGTGATGATTTGACTCAGTGGGTCTCAACTTGGATTGTGCAGTAGTGGAGTTCAGTTAAATGGTATTAAATTAAATCATGGAATTAAGATGAGCCCTGTTATAATGGTTTCATGAGAGCAGAAAGAATTGAACCCTCAATTTGAAGGATGCTGACCAAGCTCCTAATGCAAGCGGACCAAGTTGTGGGTGGCTTATCTTCATGAGACCTGAAGGAGCCTTATCTTCATGAGCCTATTTTTGTTTGTTTGTTTGGTTGGTTGGTTTTTTTTTTTTTTACTTTATTTTTTTCATTTATTTATATTAGTTGGAGCCTAATTACTTTACAATATTGTGGTGGTTTTTGCCATACATTGACATGAATCAGCCATGGATTTACATATGTTCCCCATCCTGAACCCTCCCCACCTCCCTCCCCATCTCATCCTCTGGTCAGCCTAGTTGCAACCCAGCCCGAAACACTTTCTCATGCATCCAGCCTGGACTGGCGATCTGTTTTCACAATTGATAATATACGTTTCAATGCTATTCTCTCAATCATCCCACCCTCGCCTTCTCCACAGAGTCCAAAAGTCTGTTCTGTACATCTGTGTCTCTTTTTCTGTTTTGCATATAGGGTTATCATTACCATCTTTCTAAATTCCATATATATTGCATTAGTATACTGTAATGGTCTTTATCTTTCTGGCTTACTTCACTCTGTATAATGGGCTCCAGTTTCATCCATCTCATTAGAACTGATTCAAATGAATTCTTTTTAATGGCTGAGTAATATTCCATGGTGTATATGTACCACAGCTTCCTTATCCATTCATCTGCTGATGGGCATCTAGGTTGCTTCCATGTCCTGGCTATTATAAACAGTGCTGCGATGAACATTGGGTACACGTGTCCTTTCAAATTCTGGTTTCCTCGGTGTGATGCCCAGGAGTGGGATTGCTGGGTCATATGGCAGTTCTATTTCCAGTTTTTTAAGGAATCTCCACACTGTTCTCCATAGTGGCTGTACTAGTTTGCATTCCCACCAACAGTGTAAGAGGGTTCCCTTTTCTCCACACCCTCTCCAGCATTTATTGCTTGTAGACTTTTGGATAGCAGCCATCTGACTGGCATGTAATGGTACCTTATGTGGTTTTGATTTGCATTTCTCTGATAATGAGTGATGTTGAGCATCTTTTCATGTGTTTGTTAGCCATCTGTATGTCTTCTTTGGAGAAATGTCTGTTTAGTTCTTTGGCCCATTTTTTGATTGGGTCATTTATTTTTCTGGAATTGAGCTGCAGGAGTTGCTTGTATATTTTGAGATTAATCCTTTGTCTGTTTCTTCATTTGCTATTATTTTCTCCCAATCTGAAGGCTGTCTTTTCACCTTACTTATAGTTTCCTTTGTAGTGCAAAAGCTTTTAAGTTTCATTAGGTCCCATTTGTTTATTTTTGCTTTTATTTCCAATATTCTGGGAGGTGGGTCATAGAGGATCCTGCTGTGATTTATGTCAGAGAGTGTTTTGCCTATGTTCTCCTCTAGGAGTTTTATAGTTTCTGGTCTTACATTTAGATCTTTAATCCATTTGAGTTTATTTTTGTGTATGGTGTTAGAAAGTGTTCTAGTTTCACTCTTTTGCAAGTGGTTGACCAGTTTTCCCAGCACCACTTGTTGAAGAGGTTGTCTTTTCTTCATTCTATATTCTTGCCTCCTTTGTCGAAGATAAGATGTCCATAGGTATGTGGATTTATCTCTGGGCTTTCTATTTTGTTACATTGATGTATATTTCTGCCTTTGTGCCAGTACCATACTGTCTTGATGACTGTGGCTTTGTAGTAGAGTCTGAAGTCAGGCAGGTTGATTCCTCCAGTTCCATTCTTCTTTCTCAAAATTGCTTTGGCTATTCAAGGTTTTTTGTATTTCCATACAAATTGCGGAATTATTTGTTCTAGATCTGTGAAAAATACCTTTGGTAGCTTAATAGGGATTGCATTGAATCTATAGATTGCTTTGGGTAGTATAGTCATTTTGACAATACTGATTCTTCCCATCCATGAACATGGTATATTTCTCCATCTATTTGTGTCCCCTTTGATTTCTTTCATCAGTGTTTTATAATTTTCTATATATAGGTCTTTTGTTTCTTTAGGTAGATATAGTCCTAAGTATTTTATTCTTTTTGTTGCAGTGGTGAATGGTATTGTTTCCTTAATTTCTCTTTCTGTTTTCTCATTGTTAGTGTATAGGAATGCAAGGGATTTCTGTGTGTTAATTTTATATCCTGCAACTTTACTATATTCATTGATTAGCTCTAGTAATTTTCTGGTAGAGTCTTTAGGGTTTTCTATGTAGAGGTTCATGTCATCTGCAAACAGTGAGAGTTTTACTTCTTCTTTTCCTATCTGGATTCCTTTTATTTCTTTTTCTGCTCTGATTGCTGTGGCCAAAACTTCCATAACTATGTTGAATAGTAGTGGTGAGAATGGGAACCCTTGCCTTGTTCTTGACTTTAGGGGAAATGGTTTCAATTTTTCACCATTGAGGATAATGTTTGCTATGGGTTTGTCATATATCGCTTTTATTATGTTGAGGTATGTTGTGAAGGAGCCTTCTTGAGTTCTTTAAAAAAAAGAGAGAGAGAGGAAAGCAGTGATTAAAATCTGAGGCTCTGGAGTTGAATGAGCTTAGTTCCAAAATCTGCCTCTGCCATAGTCCATAGAATCTTGGACAAGTTACTTAATGTCTGTGATCTTTAGTCCAAATATTAAATGGGAGAAATAATGATAATTACCTCATGTGCTCACAAGAAGGAGTTAATGTGATACAAAGAATGGGTTTAGAACCCTGCCTTCCTGGTATGGAAAGCACTCACTAACAAGATGAAAAGATCCCTGAAAGGAAAGTATGAGCTCATGTTTTAGACATTTTAGGATCTTCTGAGGTTCACAGTCCTGCCTCTGGGATGGAAATTGCTTCAGATGATGGCCATGCCCTTTAGAGCTCTTGTTTATTTCATTAATAAATTGTTATTTTCTCAAAAGTTCTGAGTGCAACATCTTCCATCATATCTTAAAGCCTTCACCTCATAGGAGACACCCTACGCCTTTAACTGGCATTTCTTGTCCTAATGTCATTTCCTCAAATTCAGACCCCTTTCTGCCTCCCCATTGTTATTCTCCCCTACTGGTCCAGTCTGCCCTTCTTGACTCTTTCCTCTGCCTCCACTACTGCAGGCTTCTCCCCTCATAATATTTAAGTTTGGGTTCCCTAGAAGCAGACCCCGCAGCCTGACTTTGAGTACATGAGTTTACTTGGGAGGTTCAGAAAACACTGATAGGATATCAGGGGAGTAAGTCAGGAAGGGGAAGCAGGCAAATAATAGTGAAGGATAAAGCCACCACCACTGGGATGATTAGAGCTTATTACTTGGGGAAATGGTGTAAAACACACATGTGGCCGCCCAAACAGTGTCCCCCAACAAAGAGATCTGTGCCCTAATCTCCAGAACCTGTGAATATGTTACCTTATATCTTAAAAGTGGCTTTGCAGATGTGACTAAATTAAGGATCTTGAGATGGGACGATTACACTGATTATCCTAGTGGGCCCAAAGTAATCTAAATGGCCCTGATGAGAGGGAGACAGCAGGGTCAGAGTCAGAAAAAGACTCAAAGTTGTTAAATTGCTGGCTTTGAAGATGGAGAAAGGGACCGAGAGCCATGGAGTGTGGGCAGCATCTAGAAGCTGAAATAGCAAGGCAGTCATTCTCTCTCCAGACCCTCCAGAAATAACCTGTCTCTGCTGACACCTTGATTTTAGCCTGTTTTGGACTAAGACCCATTTTGGAGTTCTGACCTCCAGAACTAATAGATAATAAATGTATGTTGCTTTAAGCCTCTATGTTTCGGTAATTTTTTATAGTAGCAGTAGGAAGTAAACACAACATACTTTAGAGGTCTTCCACCCAAAGGGTAAGGTGTTTATATACTGGTTCCTATCACTCATCGGCTGAGGGCTACTGGGGGTGATGCTGTTAATTCCTCAGCTCTTTAGTGAAGGGAGGTGGACACAAGTCTTTATTTTCTTGGGCTCCAAAATCACTGTGGATGGTGACTGCAGCCATGCAGTTAAAAGATGCTTGCTCCTTGGAAGAAAAGCTTTAACAAACCTAGACAGCATATTAAAATGCAGAGTTATCACTTTGCCAACAAAGGTCCCTATAGTCAAAGCTCTGGTTTTTCCAGTAGTCATGTACAGATGTGAGAGTTGGACCATAAAGAAGGCTTAGTACTGAATAATTGATGCTTTTGAACTGTGGTGTTGGAGAATACTCTTGAGAGCCCGTTGGACTGCAGGGAGATCAAACCAGTCAATCCTAAAGGAAATCAACCCTGAATATTCATTGGAAGGACTGATGCTGAAGCTCCAATATTTTGGCCACCTGATGTGAAGAGCTGACTCATTGGAGAAGACCCTGGTGCTGGGGAAATTTGAGGGCAGGTAGAGAAGGTGCCAACAGAGGATGAGATGGTTGAATGGCACCATAGACTCAATGGACATGAGTTTGAGCAAACTCCAGGAGATAGCGAAGGACAGGGAAGCCTGATGTGCTGCAGTCCATGGGGTCGCAAAAGATCAGACACAACTGAGTGACTGAACTATAGCAACAAAGATACCAGTGGTTCCAAGTCAAGTCAGAGCACAGTGAAGTGCTGAGACTCCAGGGAAATGGATGGGGCACCCATGGATTCTGCATTATGTGCCCTTCATCTGTTCTTCCCATCCAGTCTGCCTCCATCATCATCTCCCCTGCAGACCAGCCCTTCCAGGCAATCTCCCAGCATTTGACGATTAATCTTCCTAGAACAAGGAGGGCCTTGAGGGAATTTGCCCCCTTTCTCACACATCCACAATGCCTTCATAATGTAAGATCCTCATAAAGGAAGCTCAGAGGTCAGAAAATAAAACAGGGCTGGATCCTCTGATACTTGAATTTTGGTCCTTGAACTTTTTTGGGTGCACAGAAGAGACAGCAGATGTGCTTGGATATCTATTTGTGGACAGAGTTCCAGACTTGGCATATGAACCCCTGGAACCTTGAAATGTGGATCCCTTAGGTCTGCATTCCTTAGAATAGCAGTCACACCATGAGGAAGTGAGAAAATTGATTTGAAAATGGAGAAGGTTAATTAAAGAAAACACTGAAGATGTGCGGCTGTCAGTTGACACTAAAGACATTGAGCCTGAGAAATTCTGAGTTCTACACATTTAGAGAATGTCATGCATCTATTTAGATAAACTTAGGATCCAGGGAGATATAATATGCTAAACCACTTCAGGACATCAGAGCAAGGACGTTCACCCCTCCTACTCTGCCTACTCTGCCTGCCTTGATGAGAAGTGCCTCAAGTTTCAGAGCCTTTGTATGGCAGATGTCAGCTTAGATTAAAGACTCCCTTAAAATGTGTCCACAGTCCTCACATTGCCTTGTCCAAGCTGTGCTGAGTCCCCATAGGTCCAGACCATTAAAGGGTAGGGAAACGAGAGTCTATACATTTTTGACATATCAAAAATAAGTATGCTTTAAAATTAGAACAGATAGTGATGGCGATGGAGGGTTTTTTTTTTTTAAATCCTTGTTTCAGAGTCAGGGTGGGGTGGTGAATAGTCAAGTCTAAGAAAGGAAGGAAATTAACTTTTACTAGCATTTACACAAGGTGTTCAGTTCACAGTGACCTTCTGAAGAAGGCATTAATAGCTCTGCTTTACTAATGATGAGGGGAAGGTTCTACAAGGTTATGTATGTACTTTGACTGATGTCAAACTAAGAAGGTGGTCACTTGGGAATTGAGCCTCAGTCTGTTTCTAGCATCTTTCAGTATGTGTGCTCAGTCGTGTCCAGCTCTTTTGTGATGCCATGGACTGTATCCCACCAGGCTTCTCTGTCATGGGAGTTTTCAGGCAAGAATACTGGAGTGGGTTGCCGTTTCCTTCTCCAGGAGATCTTCCTGACTCAGGGACTGGACCCACATCTCCTTTGTCTCCTACAGTGCAGGTATATTCTTTACCCACTGAGCCAATTGTTTCTCCCAGATATTTAGCTAGTAAGCAGGGGAACAGGTCTGGGTCATGGGGCTTTTCCAGACCATTGTGGTATCCAGCCCAGAAGGGGCTGAGTCATGGTGGCCTGATACCAGTTGATAGTAGATAGTTCATTTCAGAGAATCAATCTGGTCAGAACAAAGTTAGCTTCACACTTAATGTCCTTTTGTTCCTAATTATTAAATTAATGGAGTTGGCTTACAGAAAATTTGGACAATAGAGAAAAAAAGAAAATAGAAATCACCTGTAATATCATCACCCAGAAATATATTTCCTTCCATTGCATGTAATACAGCTATGTATGTACACTGTACTTTTAGAAAACTAGGATCACAACATATATATTTAATATCCTGGTTTTCTAGTTGCTATTAGGTGATGAGTATTTCCCCAGATCATTAAATAATCTTCAGAAATTGTCTTATATATAAATAATTAACAAGGGTCTACTTGTATAGCCCAGGGAACTCTACTCAGTATTCTGTAATAACCTATATGGAAAGAGAATCTGAAAAAGAATAGATATATTTATAACTGAATCTAACATATATGTATAACTGAATCTTAATGGTATGGACCTAACAGAAGCATAAGATATTAAGAAAAAGTGGCAAGAATACACAGAAGAACTATACAAAAAATATCTTAACGACCCAGATAACCACAATGGTGTGATCACTCACGTAGAGCCAGATGTCCTAGAATGCAAACTCAAGGGGCCTTAAGAAGCATCACGGTGAACAAAGCTAGTGGAAGTGATGGGATTCCAGCTGAGCTATTTCAAATCCTAAAAGAGGATGCTGTTAAGTGCTGCTCTCAATATGCCAGCAAATTTGGAAAATTCAGCAGTGGCCACAGGACTGGAAAAGGTCAGTTTTCATTCCAGTCCCAAAGAAAGGCAATGCAAAGAATGCTCAAACTACCACACAGTTGCAATCATCTCACATGCTAGCAAAGTAATGCTCAAAATTCTCCAAGCTAGGCTTCAACGGTACATGAACTGAGGACTTCCAGATGTTCAAGCTGGATTTTAAAAAGGCAGAGGAACCATAGATCAAATTGCCAACATCCATTGGATCATCGAAAAAGCAAGAGAGTTCCAGAAAAACATCTACTTCTGCTTCATTGACTATGCTAAAACTTTTGACTGTGTGGATCACAACAAACTGTGGAAAACTCTTAAAGAGATGGGGATACCAGACCACCCTACCTGCCTCCTGAGATATCTGTATGCAGATCAAGAAGCAGCAGTTAGAATCGGACATGGAACAACGGACTGGTTCCAAATTGGGAAAGGAGTAGTCAAAGCTATGTATTGTCACCCTGCTTATTTAACTTCCCTGCAGAGTACATCATGCGAAATGCCAGGCTGGGTGAAGCACAAGCTGGAATCAAGATTGCCGGGAGAAATAACAATAACCTCAGATATGCAGATGACACCATCCTTATGGCAGAAAGCGAAGAGGAACTGAAGAGCCTCTTGATGAAAGTGAAAGAGGAGAGTGAAAAAGTTGGCTTAAAACTCAACATTCAAAAAACAAAGATCATGGCATCTGGTCCCATGACTTCATGGCAAATATATGGGGGAACAATGGAAACAGTTAGAGACTTTATTTTCTTGGGCTCCAAAATCACTGCAGATGGTGACTGCAGCCATGAAATTAAAAGACACTTACTCCTTGGAAGAAAAGCTATTACCAACCTAGATAGCATATTAAAAAGCTATTACTTTGTCAAACAAAGGTCTGTATAGTCAAAGCTCTGGTTTTTCCAGTAGTCATGTATGGATATGAGAGTTGGACCATTAAGAAAGCTGACCACCGAAGAACTGATGCTTTTGAAGTGTGGTGTTGGAAAAGACTCTTAAGAATCCCTTGGACTGCAAGGAGATACAACCAGTCCATCCTGAAGGAGATCAGTCCTGAATGTTCATTGGAAGGACTGATGCTGAAACGGAAGCTCCTATACTTTGGCCACCTGATGCGAAGACCCAGTTCTTTGGGAAAGACCCTGATGCTGGGAAAGATTGAAGGCGGGAGGAGAAGTGGACGACAGAGGATGAGATGGTTGGATGGCATCACTGACTCAATGGACATGAGTTTGAGTGAACTCTGGGAGTTGGTGATGGACAGGGAAGCCTGGCGTGCTATATTCCATAGGGTCTCAAAGAACACGACTGAGTGACTGAACTGAATTGAACACAACATTGTAAATCAACTGTTCTCCAATATAGAATAAAAATTTTAAAGAAAGAAAGAAACTGCTGTATATACCATAGCATCGCATGAATGTAAGCCTAATTTATTTAAATATTGCTGACTATTGAACATAATAATCATTCCTGGTTGTAAACTATTACACAGGATGCAGCAATTTTGGCACTTAAACATAAAATTTACATTTCCAATAGCAGTAGGTAAGACAGCCAATTTCCACATCTTGAGTGTTGTTATTTTTAAACTTTTGCAAGACTGATAGGTGAAAAAAATTCTCCTAATTTGCATTTTACAGATGCCAGCCAAGCTGAACTGGCTTCCCCATGTGCACTATATCAGGTGTTCTAATCCACACACAGTACCAGGTGCATTTCCACACTGCTTCAATCCTCAAAGACCCAGCAGTAGATACCAAGGCAATCCAATATTAAAATGATTCCCCAGACTCCCACGTCAAGTCAGTGCCAGCAGGAGAGTGTTAAACGCCTCTGGGTAGGAACCGGTTCTTAATCATCTTTCTGGTCCCCAGCTCCTGGCTCTGAGCCAGACACCTGGCAGGTTCTCAACACATTTGTTGAGAACATTACAGCAGAACATATGTTCTAATGTTGGCCTTCTAACTTGCTCTGTGACTTTCAGCAAGTTAGGTCGCCTCTCTGTGTCTCCCTGTGTTCAACGGTAAGTGGATGGAAATGTGATAGGATATACTGTGTGAACTAAGCATCTTCTATACAGAGGATTCTATGTGTGTGTGCCCGGGGCAAGCTTCTTTTCCTTCTCCCACAAAATGCGGAGGATTCTGTGTATATTACAGACTTGGGTTTGTAGTTCCCTCCCATCACTCATGCTGATACACTGTATGTAGTTGGAGCCCATTTCATTGTATTTATCTTTCTACTCTCAGAGTCTACCACAATGCATGGCACAAAGGAAGTATCTGGAAGGGAGGAAAGAAGAAAGGAAGGCAGGAAGTCACTAATGATGAAAAGATGAATGAGTGAAATATCAGAGCTGGAGGAGATCTTACAGATCTCATTTGCACGATCTTCTTGGTTACCGTTTCATTTTTGTAAACACAGCTACATTAGCATCCTGCCTTATAGGCACTTGCTAGGATAAATTTGAATAACTGGCCAGGGAATTTTAATCAGATAAAAATTTTCCATATTAAAACACTTTTGCTTCTTTGTCTTTTACTTCGTTACAGGCCATATCTACATATGTATTCACTAGTCGAAACATATAGATTTTTCATGTTTAGTGGAAGCACACCATATATGAAACAATGAGTAGATTACAAATTTATTTTATATGAACTTTTTAAACATGTCCCAAAAAAAGGATGAAGTTATCATTTCAGTTTCCAAAGCTAATTTATTGAGTACTTATGAAGCCAGTGAAACTGGAAAATGTAAATTATGTCCTTGAGGATCCTTTTTTCCTAAATAATGAACATGTTTAAGTTGTTAAATGTATATATTTTTTAATGTTTTACTTCTTAGTATATAATATTTCTAAAATGACAAAATACTTTTAGCAAAGTCAGTATAAGGAAGTTGAAATGAATCCACTCAGTTTTACTTGTATCACTTATTTATATGATTAAAAATGACAGGCTTTTTGTGCTTTTCTCAATTCCCAAATGATTTCTCTAGTTAGAACAAATTAGTGCCAAAGAGAAAGGCATTTGTTACATAATTGCAGAAGTTATTACTACAATTTTAAAAGCTTTTGATGTAGCCACTTATCTGAGGGACTTAATTCACTGATGAGAACTTACAGCATTGACAAATATGTTGGTTTTTATTTTCTTAATTTTTTTATTTTAGAACATAACTGCTAAATGTTTTTATAATATAATCAGCTTTTTTTCTTTAGCAATTTTAAAATTAAAATTTAGTAATCTTCCCCCATGCTTGATATGGACAACATTTAGTAGAAAATAGCTGGAAATGGGATATGACTTTTGAGATCCATTCTTGTTGCTGTTTAGTCCCTAAGTCATGTCTGATTTTGCAACCCCATGGATTGCAGCCCACCAGGCTCCTCTGTCCCTCACTATCTCCCAGAGTTTGCTCAAATTCATGTCCATTAAGTAGGTGAGGCCATCCAACCATCTCACCCTCTGCTACCCCCTTCTCCTTTTGCCTGCAGTCTTTCCCAGCATCAGGGTCTTTTCCAGTGAGTCGGCTCTTCATATCAGGTGGCCAAAGTATTAGAACTTCCCCAACAGTACTTCCAGTGAATTTCAGGGTTAATTTCCTTTAGGATTGACTGGTTTGATCTCTTTGCTGTCTCGGGGACTCTTGAGAGTCTTCTCCAGCACAATTTGAAAGCATTAGTTCTTCAGCACTCAGCCTTCTTTATGACCCAATTCTCACATCCATGCATGACTACTGGAAAAAGCATAGCTTTGACTATATGGACCTTTGTCGGCAAAATGATGTCTCCTCTTTTTAATATACTGTCTAGGTTTGTCATAGCTTTCCTTCCAAGGAGCAAGCGAAAGTCTTTTAATTTCATGGCTGCAGTCACCTTTGGAGTCCACAGTGACTTTGGAGCCTGAGAAAATAAAATCTGTCACTGCTTCCACCTTTTCCACGTCTGTTTGCCTGAAATGATGGGACTGGATGCCATGATCTTAGTTTTTTAATGCTGAGTTTCAAGCCAGAATTTTCACCCTCCTCTTTCACCTTCGTCAAGATGCTCCAAATGGGTACATGATTCAGTCTTTTTATATGCTGTTATTAGAAAAGAAAAAATCAGTTCATTTTAGAGTGATGCTGTTGAGGCTAAATTGAAATTATGTGTTTGGAATTAAATTATAGATTTTTTTAAACCCTATACATACATTTTAATTTTCTATTTTAAAGCATGTAATAACTTGACTGAACATTAAACTTTTTAGAACAACTGTATTTTTAGAATTCCTACTTCATGAATGAGAATATTACTTTTTACTGGATATAGTATTTTATTTTCTCTTTCTGAAAATATTAAAATACTTTTTATGTAATGTAATTTGGAACATAACAAAGACATAAAAAATATAATATAATAATCAACTCTAAACCCCAAATTCAGCTTAAGAAATAAAACATTTCCTTCTAGAAGGAACCTCCACCTTGAATCCGGTAGATACTAAAATGTATTGCTTTACATGTTTAATAGACATAACAAATCCTTAAAAGATGTACAGTAAAATATCACGTTTCTAAACTTATATAAGTAGTATGTTAATGAATAGGGTCTTCTGTAAATGTGCTTTTTTGGTCAACATTGTGTCTGTGAAATGTATCTATATTGAAATTATAGCTCCATTTTAAATAATTCATGGCTTTCAACTATATGAATAGACTGCTGTCAATCCATCCATTCTCTTTTTGGTGAACAGTTAGGTTTTTTGCTGTTAATAAACAATGCTTTTGTGATAATCTGTCCATCTTTCTTCATGACACATGCAAGAGTGTCTCTGATATAAATCCCTACAAGCGGAATTACTGGGTCAGTTTGTTCAGCTTTATGTTTGCTAGATAGCACCAAATTACATTTCAGGACTGGTTGTACCAATTACAGGTGTTCCGTTGTTTTTTTAAGTTTTTTCCATAGTCTATGTTCCTGCCAATCACTTTGTATTATTAGGTGGTTTTTCTTATTAGATGGGTGTTTATTTGTTTTTGTCTCTGCCGTTCATTGTGGGGCTTTTGTCAGATGTGTGGTGGAAGGACCAGCCATTCATATTTGTGGAGGAAGTCCAAAAGTTCATCCTCTGAAACCAGCTGAAGTCCTCTGTGAGTGACTCCAGACAGGGACAGGCATTAACTGTGGGCTTTACTCTAAGCCAAGGTTCAACAGCAGTGTTATTGAAAGTTGGAGCTGAATAAGTCATTGTTGTGGGGTCTGTTATGTGCCTGGTAGGATCCTGAGTGATTTTTCTGGTCTGTACCCACGAGATGCCAGTGACACTGCTCGCCTCTAGTCAAGACAATCAAAACTGTCTCCAGTCGTCCCTTAGAGACCGTTCTTCCCCCTCCCACCCCCCAAGCTGAGAACCACTGCTCTAGAGTAAATAAAGGATAGACTGGGCTTTTTATTTGCTTCAAGTTTAAGTCTCTAAAAGCATTTTCTCTGGGCGCATCCCCTTTCAGCAGAAGGACTCCTCCAGTCTCCTGTCCTTGATAGAGGAGGATCAGACAAGAAGAGCCTGGTACAGCCACTTAGTCATTTTCACTCTGCCCTCTGCCCACCCTTGCCTGTGTTTGGTGTCTCTGAGTCCAAAGCTTCTGAGGTTAACTTTCCTCTGACACTAAGCCTCCTGTCTCCATAGGGTAGTCTCACCTGCCTGAAAGGTATGAGAAACTAGGATTTGCAATTTCTTACCTCCAGAACCAATGCTGGTTTCATTATCCTTGTCTAGTGTCCTTGTCCTTGCATCTTTGTGCATATCTGAATTCTTTATGATAAATCCCTATAGATGATATTAAAAATCATATGCAGTTTAAAGTACACTTCTCAGCATTGCATTTTCAACCCTTGACACATGTAATGCATGTTCATCTAATCACAGTTCTTCTTAGCTTTCCTTCAGTCAGCATTCACCTTTAAAGTCTTTAACCAGTAACTTACCCTATAGCCTTCTCTTAATCAGAGAATAAAAGTAAAATAAATTGTAAAGGTCTTGAGATAGAAATATACTTTGTTCCCCACAACCTGAATAACAAATCAGTTCTAGTTGTTGTTTAGTCACTAAGTTGTGTCAGACTCTTTGTGACCCATGGACTGCAGCACACCAGGCTTCCCTATCCTTTACTGTCTCCCATAGTTTGCTCAAACTCATGTCCATTGAGTCGGTGATGCCATCCAGCCATCTTATCCTCTGTCCTCCCCTTCTCCTCCCGCCTTCAACCTTTCCCACCATCAGGGTCTTTTCCAATGAGTTGGCTCTTTGCATCAGGTGGCCAAAGTATTGGAGCTTCAGCATCAGTCCTTCCAATGAATAGCCAGGATTGATTTCCTTTAGGACTGACTAGTTTGATCTCCTTGCTGTCCAGGGGACTCTCAAGAGTCTTCTCCAGCACCACAGTTCAAAAGCATCAATTCTCCATGCTTAGCTTTTTTTATGGTTCAACTCTCACATCTGCACATGACTACTAAAAAAACCATAGCTTTGACTATACGGACATTTGTTGGCAAAGTAATGTCTCTAATTGTAATATGCTATCTGGGTTGGTCATAGCTTTTCTTCCAAGGAGCAAGCATTACTCCTTATCGACTTATTTTTTTAGATATTTATCTTATATGAAGAAGATAACAAAAAATTTTAATTCCAATTAATGGATAAAGACAACTGAGAGAGAGAGGTGGAGAGAGAGGTGGAAGCAGGAAGGAAGGGAAGGAGGAAGGTGACAGGAAGGAAGGAAGAAAAATTGCCAAAGAAGTCACCTTTTTAAAATTCACGTTCCTCCTTTCCCTGACACTGTTTTCTATCTGTAAGAAGTATCTTAAAAACAAAACTGACCTTTTAGAAGGGACAGAAAAAACAACTTTTGTGTGTATCAGTCTTGTCAACATCCTGTTCTGTTTTTATCCTCTAAATGTAGTTCACTGAGAAGAGCTTGGAAGCCTCTTCGTATTATAGATATTATATAAAGAGTAATAGTTAAGATGTATAAAGGCAATGCTTTCATCTATTGACTTCTTGGCTTGGAACAGGGATACTAACAACTGGGAAAGAAATAACTATATTCTGTAGCAAAATCAATGAATAATATGAATAATAGACATTTATGGTACACCTACTGTGAGCTAGATCCTGGGCCAAAGAGTTTCAACTATACATATATATATGTATATATATACACATACATGCACACATATATATACACACATATATATACATATATACATACATGCACACATATATACACACATATATACATATATACATACATACACACACATATATACATATATATATATACACATACATACACACATGAATAGATATGTCAGCAGTTACATACAGGGCCCTACACTTTCATGAATATTCCTTCATCTTATTCCCACAATTTCCCAGTGAGTTGATGGTATCTCAAGAGGCATAAGAGAGGTGATTAAGTGACTTGACAAGGGTCAAATGACTAACAAGTGTGTGCTTTTAAGATCTTGAAAAAATAAGAGGATTTGTTAATTGCAAACATTTGATTATTAACCAGCATTCATTCATTCAACAAACTTTTATTGAGTACCTACTATGTGCTGGACATTTTGTTAGGTTCTAGGCAGACTCCATCAAGAATACAAAGTCCTTGCCCTCAGAAAGCTGATAGCCTTGAGGAGGAAAGAGACACTAAACATATCAAATGAAATACTGAAATATAGTGACACGTGTTTGAAAGAAAATTAAAGCAGATTGAGCGAATAAAGAATATTCAAAGGATGAGAAGCCATTACTACATCTGAATTCGTCAAATATATAAAGCATCTGTTTCCTTACAATCCAGAAGGAAAACCATGTTTTATGTTTTACTACTGGCATATTTTATCCACAGAGAAGCTGAAACATGTAATTAAAAGCATAAAAAAGAAAGGTCTTCATAAGGGGGCTTCCATTTCATCTTGCAGTGCTCTAGTTCATCAACATCTAAATTGAAGTCTTCTTCAAGTATGGCTCAGAAAAAATCTGGTCAGATCATTGTTAGTGTCTATAAGATTCAGATGGGAAAAAGCATTCTCAAAATCTGTCTTTGGAAGTCTGTTCCCAAAGTTCAGGTAGCGACTTTCTTGTGACTTTTATAGATGCATGACTTGTTTCTACTTAATATGGCTTCCTACTAAGGTTTGAAAGAATTTCAAAATTGCATTTTAATTACGTGTACATAGTTACCACTCATTTATAAGTATGTCATTTGGTGGCCCTTGCTTTTGGACATGGGATAAGGCAGTGAACTTCTAAGTCATTCTTTACCCTTTTCTGTGGACAGAAGGTAGTAATCATGTACTTAAGCTCTTGCGAAAGTCCTAAGTTTGACTGTTACACTCATCTTTCTAATGCCAGTATTTGCCTGCACACATCTTCTGCCTTGGAGTATAAAGCTGAGACTTTGGAGGGGTCAGGGGGCTTCCTGGCTGACTCAGTGGTAAAGAATCTGCCTGCCAATGCAGGAGACACAGGAGATGCAGGTCCAGTCCCTGGGTCGGGAAGATCCCCTGGAGGAGGAAATGGCAACCCACACCAGTAGTCTTGCCTGGAGAATATCATGGGTAGAGGAACCTGGCGGGCTACTGTCCATAGGGTCACAAAGAGTCGAACATAGCTGAGGATGCACACACTTGGAGGGGTCAGAGCAGAGGGAAGGGGATAGAGGGGGCTCATGAACGCGGCACTGAAACACACCTCTGGGAGTAACATAGCTTCTCAGGTTGCCATTTCCTTCTCCAGGGGTAGTACGTTAGTAATAGTACATATTGTACACAGATGTGGCACAACCGCGACAGTGGCCCATGGAGGACTGAGTCAGCAGGAACAGAGCCTTCCCCGTGGTCTTCAGCCACCCCAAGCTCCGGGAAGACTGGCTCCCAGTAGTTCTTTTCTTAGTTTTCTAAATGACCTCCTCTGCTCCCATCTCTCCGTACCCATGAAATGTTCTTCTCTTCCTTGGGTGTATATTTCACAGCTCGGCCTTCCTTGTGGTCACCACGTCAATGTAAGTCACAGGGGTCGACAGGCACCACGCTGAGCATTATTCCTTCCTGAGACCTCTGGCCCCTGATGAAAGACCCTTCCAGAATCTCTCTTACAGGCATGTGCATCCTATGTTTGTGGGGGTTCCTCTCATTCTGTCTTGGTTATGTCTTCAAAGACAGAGTGTTCCAGTGTTGCCAGTGGACTAAACTTGAATAAAACATCTCCTTGAGTTAGACTTCTGGCGTTAGACTTCTGAAATTATCTTGGGCGGCTTCAAAGGTGTTTATTATGTAGAGATTTGTCTATAAATCTATGATTCTTTTGCTTCATTGCAATGCTGTTTTCTCTTTTGCTGGTGCACACACACACACACACACACACACACACGAAGAAAGGAAGTAGACCTGTTTGGTGCTGAATATACTTCAGCCAATCCCTCCTTTTCAGCCCTCCCAGGATCTACCGTGCACTGTGTGCATCCATTGTTTAGCACCAGCTGTTATCCTATGAACCATAGAGGAAAATGATTTAGGACTTTGGGACTGAATTTTCTTTAAAATGGGAGAAATTACACTTACCTATAGGATAAGTCAAAGAATTAGGTGATAATGTATAAAAACCTAGTGTATAGAATTACCTGTACTTTTTTAAATGACAGTAAATAAAAAGAAAAAGGAAATGCAGTAACTGACAGCATCTTTTTGCTGTTTCCTCCCATGGTACCAGAGGTTAGGGAGCTGTGTGAGGTCTCTTTTATAAAACAGTAATTCTGGAGGGCTGCACCCTTGTGACCTGAGCACTGCCCACAGGCCCTGCCTCCTAATACCATCACATCAGGCATTAGAATTCCAACATGTAGATTGGGCACAAACGTTGCAAAATATAGAAACCCCCAAAGGAGAGCCAACTCCTCTTTCCCAGTGGTTCCTCCATCAATTCCAGCATTTAACCAGCTTGCAGCTATGGCCAGGAAGTAAAATACAGCAACTGAACCAGACCAAGCCACCTGGTCCCATGAAGCTGAGGATGGGATCCAGTCCTCCCTCCACACAGTAGAAGAGAAAGTGGTCCTCCATGATGGCTGAGGTGCCGTATCCAAAAAGAGGAGTAGATACTGGTGGGAGAAAACATCAGTGCTAGTATAGGGCCTTACACATGAGAGGTGGCCAGAAGTGGAAGCCTTTTGCTTGTGACAAAAATGACATTAGTTGTGCTACTGTGACAAGTCCTTTCCCTTTCATATCAACTGGTCTGTGGCATTTACTCCTTGAAAAGTCTCATAAACATGATGTCATGGATCTCATTACCATACTCTATAATAGAATGAATATTCTGAGCATTAGTTATGTTGAAAGAAGTGCCTTAACATCCAGATGTCTCTCAATAGCTCCCCTTACTAGTGAGAATATCAGATCATCAGAGTTGTAGCAATCTTGTTGACACAAATTGAGTAATCTCAGAATGTGACTTTTTGAGGAAAGCTCAAACCTTTATAAAAAATTGTAGGACAAGTGACTGATTAGCTGCAATTTTTCCCTCTTTGGGAAGCCCTAGTATAAAAGGGCACTAGCTAGGGAGTCTGGAAAGCTGTACCATTTATGGCTTCAACCACTTAATGAGCTCATGTACTTAGACCACTTAATGAGCCTCATCTGTAAAATGGCAATAACGATGATTGATTTGTTAGGTTGTGTTGAAAATGTGATGAAGTAATGATAAGTAAAATGACTAAGAAAATAGTTGTTATCAATGCAGTCCCTAATATATGTTCTTTCTCCTCCATCTCAGGAAAGGGCTCTTTCATTAAAGATTTATTGTTTTAATAAATGCACATTAATTTGTTCCATAGAATTTAAAATCTCAGATTTATGTAAGATTTAAACCAAACTACAGTTGATCCTTTGAACCACACAGCTTTGAACTCTGCAGGTCCACTTATATGTGGATATTTTTCAACAGTAAATGTTGCAGTAATGACACAGTCCAAGGTTGGTTGGAACCACAGGTATGGAGGAACTACTGATCCAGAAGAACTACATATATGGAAACACACATGTGGATGGCCAACTATAAGTTATGGGCTTCCCCAATACCCCAGCAATAAAGAATCTGCCTGCAGTGCAGGAGACACAAGTTTGATCCCTGGATGGGGAAGATCCTCTGGAAGAGGAAATGGCAACCCACTCCAGTATTCTTGCCTGGAAAATCCGATAGACAGAGGGGTCTGGTGGGATACCGTCCATGGGGTCACAGAGTTGGACACGACTGGGCGACTGAGCAACTGTTAAGTTATACACAGATTTTCAGTCGTGTGGAGGGTCCAAATCCCTAACTTGCATATAGTTCAAGGGTCAACTGTAACTTATCTTATGCACTCAGATGTAGCACTAGTGACTTGTAGCTTAACCTTGTGAGACATTATATTTACTCAAAATAACACACTAAGAGAATTTAAATTCTGAGAGTTTTGAGCACAGCATTGGGACATGCAAAATAAGAACCCTGCCTGTGGCTTAGAGAAGGCCACGTATGCTGGGGACACTTAAGAAACCCAGAATCAGTGACATGTTTTTTTAAAATTTCCACAAAACCCACTGCAATGTTGTGAAGTAATCAGCCTCCAACTAATAAAAATAAATGAAAAAGAAAAATTTCCACAAGTGCACTCCTAGTGTATTTTCTCAGTGAAAGTTATTCACCAGGAACACATCTGATTTGTATCTTAAAATGAAGGGATAAACAAAACTCATTCTAAGGAAATCTGATCTCTAGTCAACTGAAGTACAACTCTTTTTTTTTTTTTAAACAGGAAAAATCCCCAGCAATTTCTCACGGACCCCAACCTCTACTTGCAGTCACCTTTAGGTTCAGTTTTCAAACTCAGATTTAACAAAAATGTAATCCGCCTACCAAAGAGCATCTAGCATCTTATTAGCAACAATTACACGTGTTCTCTTGTTTTGGTTTTGCCATCGTACAATGAGGGAGATATTATTCCCTCATTTTGCAGAAAGAAAAAAAAAACTGAGGTTCTGGAGAAGTTACATGATTTGCTTAAGGTCACACAAGCAGGGAGCCAGCAAGCCCAGGTGATCAAGCCCGGGTTTGCCCTACTCTGAGTCCAGGGATCTCTTCACAGAATATGAGTAGCATGTGTGCTATATGCTGTGTTTGTCACTTCAGTCGTGTCCGACTCTTTGCAAACCCACAGACTGTAGCCCACCAGGCTCCTCCGTCCATGGGATTCTCCAGGCAAGAATACTGGAGTGGGTTGCCATTTCCTCCTCCAGGGGGTCTTCCTGACCCAGCAATCGAACCCATGTCTTCTGCATCGCAGGCAAATTCTTTACCCGCAAAGCCTGTAGGGAAGCCCTATTAGTAGCATGCTGCACACTCAAATGAAGTTTTTAAATGAAGTTTTTATTAAATGTGTTTCACATTTAATAGCACCTTTCTTCATCAAGATTTCTACAAGCTGAACAATTGATTTGCAAGTTATTTATAGAAATCATTTCACCCCTCACTGAAAGCAGCCTTCACAGAGCTTTTCTCGAAGCATACAGAAATATTGCCTAGCAGGTTAATGAAATGGTGAAATGGTGAAAGGAGAGATAAATTATTAGAAACTACCGAGAGTTGATGCATAAATACAGGAAGATACACGTATGGGGCAGAGGGATGATTCCACGTGGAATTGCCAAGGCTGAGGAACATTTCATTAACATGGGATTTTTTGATCACTGCCCAGGTCTTCTCAAGGGGTCAGGGCACCTGACTGGAGAGTACATCACTCAAATTACTGGGTCCAAAATCAATCCTCTAACTTGGAGTATTTACCAAGACAGTGGAAAGTAGTAACTGGTGGGAAACTGAGGCAGACTGAAGGCAAAAGGCAAAGGTCAAAACCAGAGAACCAGTGCCAAAGTCACATGAATGGGGAAGGTAGAACAGCAAACCAGAAGTAAGCCATGAGCTGCAAAACTCCGAAGCTCTGGAACAAGTTGAGAACTGTGGTGTGGGGCACATTGGAACAATTGTTTCAGAATGAAGAATGTGGCCAGCAGAAGAAAGTCAGAAGCCCTTTTCTGTCACACCCACCGCCCGATGTGTGGGACCACCTGCCTGGGCAAAAGGCATTGACTTGGCTACTTGCTCCCAGGTGCATGCCACCTTCAAGTCTTCCACATGAATTCCCATGGAGCGTCCTAATGACATGTAAATTTTTAATTTACTTAGCACTATGCAGGCAGGAGTAGTCATGGCCCATTTTAACACATTCCCAAAACACAGTGACTTGGTTAACTCGTGCTGGCTACCATGACAGAGTCAATGTGGAACTGCGTCAGGACTCAGCTCTGCAATGCCACCGTCTTATCGTCTTCGGAGATGGCTTTTTCCAGTTTTCTTGTATAATATATGTACTCTTCTCATGTTTTTGCTCCCATCATGGGAAGAACCATATTCTAAACTTCATTTCTTCTTCAAAAAGGCTGGAAGAAACTCACCACCCTGGAATGTCCCAAATGAAAACCTCCTAATGTTTGCCCATCAGATGCACTCAGGGTTTCATCTTCCTACATTTTTCCAGTGTTGTGGTACTCAGTTACAGTGTGGAAGTGTGACCCTCCCCAGCACGTGTACTAACTGCTGGAGGGCATGTGTACCGTCTCCCATTGATCATCACAGAAACTGGTTTTGACCATCCTGTCCGAAGGCATCATCAGTCATCAGCGTTTCTTGAGTGGAGCTCTGCTCTCATGACATCACCCAGGTTCTAGAGAGAGACCCCTGGGGGTGGGGGACGGGCCTCTCTTCCCCTCAGCTTCAGCATCCTGAGGTCTACTTCGGGAAGGGATCTGTTCTTCTAGCACCAACTACACAGCTAAAGGAAGCCTCCCTGTCTGTATCCTGGGCCTTAGACATTCGATTAAAATGATACAAAAACAGAAAAAAAAATTTTTAAGTTGTGGCCAATGGCCCTGTAGGGAGACACCCATCAGTTCCCACTGCCCAGAACCCCAGAGAATGCTATGCCTATTGTTTCTAAACTTGATTCCTGATTTTCTTTCAATCCACTGAGTTCTCCCATTTCTCTCCAGTAAATTCCCTTTTCCATGTTAACAGAAAGTTTCTTTTTTGCTTGCAACCATAGAATCCTAAGGGCTAGCCCCCAAGAGGGAAATGGTAAGGAGCCAGAGAGGAACTGCCAGGAAGCATCAGAAAACAAAGAGGGTGTATAGAACTCAGGTCCCCATGGCGTGGCTCCTCGCCTAGAGTCCTGGGCATCAGATCACCAACAGTGTTCTTAAATGACTCCCCCCAAACTGTTTCTTGCTTGCTGTTTTCTTCAGTCATGTCCAACTTTTTGTGACCCTGTGGACTGTAGCCCATCAGGCTCCTCTGTCCATGGGATTTTCCCAGTAAGAATACTGGACTGGGTTGCCATGCCTTCCTCCAGGGGATCTTCCCCACCCAGGGATCCAACCCATGTCCCCTGCATTGCAGGCAGATTCTTTACTGCTGAGCCACTGGGGAATCCTCCCATTTAACCACAGAAAAGCTACCTTGTCTATATTCAGTTGTTTTCTCTCAGCTAGATTTCCATCACCCATTGTAATAATCCTTGCTACTTCAGCAGCAGCTCTAATCGAAAGCCTCCAATTAATAGAAGTGGGTAAATGAACTGAACGTTGTTTAATTAATGAAGTTTGGTTGACCGCATCTTTCATGAAAAATATGAAGATGTTTCAAAGAGATTTTTTAATCGTTCAGAGCACAATTTGCGAGCAAGATGCTGGCTACTGAGTTTGTAATGTAGGTCACTTGATCAGAATGGCTGTGTGCGACCAGACCAAATGGCCATCACCTCTTCCAGACCCTTCCATTTCTAGAAGGACAGTGAGCTCATCTGCAACCTTGAAAATACATTTCAGCATCCATGTCATCTCCCTGGAACCCTCTGCTAAGGCAGTCACTCTTTGCCTCTCTCCGATGCACTGAAGACCTGTATTTCCCATTGGCCAGCTTTGTACTTGTTTCTAGCCTCCCTCTCTCCCTCTAATCTGTGGATTCCTTACCTGTGGGGGTTTTGCCTTCAGTGATTTCCCAACAGCACTTATTATGGTGTCTAAACTGTAATAACCAGTAAACACTCAGCTAACATTCTTTAAAGGGATTTGCTCTCCTCTCTTTGGCGAGTTTCCTGCACTAGAATTTTACATCAGCATTTTGCTAGGAATGAGATTTGTGAAGCTGAATATTCATTGTGGGCTCATCACTTTACTGCAACCTTAGTCTGCATTGTTTTTTTACCGTGTCTTTTTCTTTTTAAAAACCACTATCAGTTTTGTTTTGTTTTTTAATCCATCTCACTCCAAGGCAGTAGAGCCAATCAATACATAAAGTAAAAAGAATGGAAAATGGATGAAAGCCATTCCTTGTTCTGGAGGCTCCCTTTGGGCCCTACCTTCAAAAATCTTCCACATCTTCCATCACTTGCTAGAAGGAGTACAAAAAATTAGTTCCAATAACTACATATTTTAAGATCAACTCTAGATATATCTCTTTGATCCTGAATTAAAGATGCTGTGCTATTTCTTGCCGTGCATTCCTGTGTTTCCTCATGCTGTATTTCTCCTGTTCCCTGTACTGCTGCTATGTCACACAAGATAATGGACTGATTAGACTTTGCCATGGAAACAGGCCCCTGCTTTGGGGTTTTCCACATACCATGGCCACAAGGATTGAGACTGTTTCACTCCTGGGGCTCGGTATTGAAGTTTTTTCTGCTTTTGACATTTTTGTTAAAATTTATAGGAAGGGAAACAGCTCTATAAAAGGTTTACTATTACAGGAAACGGACCTCTTTATTCCTTCTAGTACTTATTAGCAATTTAAGGGGGATGGTCTCTCCCATTTGGGCTGACAGAATGGCCCACGTTTTGCACTCAGCCACCTCAGTCCTATATGTACCTATCTACTACCAGTGCCAAAAGGATGTTACTAAGCGTAATTTTGTGTGTGCTGCCTTAGCCATTGAGAATCTTACTGCCGGCCCCGGGAACATTTCTGAATGTTCGTCACTGCAAGTCAGCACTGTTAAAATTAGAATCTCACTTCAATAAATGCTCACGTAAAGCGCATCCATGATGCAAGATAATGAGTTTCAGAGGCCCCTAACTAGGTCCCAATTCCAATTAACCTGCGGCACAGAGGTCTGCATAGGAAATGTCAACAGGAAGATGAAACAGGTGGATTTGGGCAGGAGAAATGATGATAAATCAGCCCAGTGGAACCCATCCATCAGTGCCTATTTCAGTGGCACGAAGGAATTGTTTTTGCAAACGAGTGTCTGTCACCCCCTCTCAAATATTCTGCAAGCATAATATACTGTTTCCCAGACACAGGTTGGCTGAATGAGTCACTAGATAGTAAAAGTAAGTGATCTCTCCACTCATTAATCTGTAGCTCCAGAGAATGTGTTTGAGATGCTCATGCTAACTGAGAACAAAGATCATGGCCAAACCTGCTGTTGTTCTATTAGCAGGCTGTGTTATTGCCCACCACTTTAGAGTCTGTGGTTGTGCTACAGAGAGACTGTCTTGACTCAAAAACTGTTTTTAACTGAGCAATATGAATTAGAGACAAAGGGAATGGAGACACCAAAATCCCAGTGAGACCCCGTTTCTCCACTGGACCACAGATGGTTTGCTTCCTGCTCGGTGCCCCAGACCTCAACTGGGCCACGCTGAGGGATACTGCAGTGAACAAGAGAGCCAGTATTTCTGCCCTCTTTTGATTACCTTCTAGAGGAGGAAGCCAGAAAATAAATAATTTAGCAGATGAAATTTGCAGCAACATGGATGGACCTAGAGATTATCATACTAAGTGAAGTAAGTCAGAAAGAGAAAGACAAATACCATATGATGTTACTTTATGCAGAATCTAAGATATGACACAAATGAACTTATCTGTGAAACAGAGACAGACTCAGACGTAGAGAACAGACTTCTGGTTGCCAAGCAGGAGGGGTGTGGAGGAGGGAAGAATTGGAAGTTTGGAATTAGCAGATTTGAACTGTCATATGTAGGATAGATAAACAGGGTCCTACTGTACCAGCCAGGGAATAGTATTCAATATCTGTAATAAACCATAATGGAAAAGAATATGAAAAAGAATATATATATACATATATATATATCTCGTATCATATCATATCACATATATATATATATATTGTATCATATCATATCATATCATATATATATATATGGCTTCCCAGGTGGTGCAGTGGTAAAGAGTCTGCCTGCAGTGCAGGAGACCCAGGTTCGATCCCTGTGTTGGGAATATCCTCTGGAGAAGGGATTGGTTACCCACTCCAGTATTCCTGCCTGGAGAATCCCATGGACAGATGAGCCTGACAGGCTATAGTCCATGGGGTCACGGAGAGTCAAACACTACTGAGCGATTAACACATGTGTGTGCATGTGTGTGTGCGTGATGCGTGTGTGTGCATGTGTGCACATGTGTGTGTGCGTCTGTGTTGTGTGTGCGTGTGTGCGTGTGTTTGCGCACACGTGTGTGTGCATGTGTGTGTGTGTGTCTGTGTATTTATAACTGAATCACTATGCTGTACAGCAGCAGCTAACACAACTTTGTGAATCAACTATGAACTGAAATAGAGCGTTAGTCACTTTGTCCTATCTGACGCTTTGCGATCCCATGGACTGTGGTCCACCAGGCTCCTCTGTTCATGGAATTCTCCAGGCAAGAATACCCTTCTCCAGGGGATCTTCCCAACCCAGGGATCGAACCTGGGTTTCCTGCATTGCAAGCAGATGCTTTACCATCTGAGCTACAGGGAAGCTATATCAACTATACTTCAATGAAATAAATTTTTTAATGTTAAAAAAATTTTTTAAATAAATTAGCAGGTTGAGAAGTACAATGGAAACACATGAAGCAGAGAAGAGAGACAGGGAATGCTGGAGGGCAGGGAGCCTCAATTTGAAATGAGGTAGGAAGGCCTCCTTGGAAAAAGTAACATTTGAGCAAAGATTCAAAGGAAGGGAGCTTTGAAGACATGAGGGCTTTTGGATATCTAGGGTGAAAGGCATTCCAGGGAGGAAGAGCAAGGTCAAGACCTGAAGTGTAGCTGGAGAAACTTGAGCAAGGACAGGTGGGGTCAGAGAGGAAGGGTGAGTGGGGGCCCTCATACACCTGGAGGCTCTCTGTGAGGGCTTTGGCTTCTGGTCTGAGACAGGAAGCCATCTGGAAGGTTTCCAGCAAAAGATAGGCATGTTCTGACAGCATTCTGTACAGGGTCGCCCTGCCTACTCTGCTGATAACTGGCTAAATGGGGCAGGAGGAGGAGACAGAGAGACCAATAAATAATTCAGAGATTATTGCACTTAGGCAGAAAGTGATGGGCCCAGTAGTAGCAGTAAGGGCCTCAAGAAAAAGTCAAATTCTAGATGCACGCACACATACACACACACACACACACACCACACACACCTGATAAATATTCAGTGTTTCAAGTCAGCAAAAATGTCAGAGCATTTATTTATGTTAGCTCTTGACAGGAAAGAAATCTGTCACTAGTTGTATTTATGAGCTTCTCAACACTGTGAAATCGAGGCATTTTCAAGGCTTTGAAGCTATGACTCTTTGCCTTACGATAAGTAAATTTGCATCACATGAAAGATCATAGGGATAAGGGAACCCCCAAAGTGAAATGTATTTCACTTCACTTCATAATTTTCATTGTGAAGATTATATATGGGGAACTATCTTCATTTCATAATGTTGAAGAAAGTGCAATTAGTAAAATAGCCAGTAAGAGTTCGATGTATGATGCAGGGAACCTACAGCCAGTGCTCTGTGACCACCTAGAGGGGTGGGATGGGGAGGGAGGGGGGTTCAAGAGGTAGAGAACATATGTATACCTAATGCCAATTCATGTTGATACATGGTAAAAAACCATCACAATGTTGTAAAGTAATATCCTCTAATTAAAAAACAAAAAGAAGGTGCAATTAAAGCACTGTTATTGCTCACTCAGCCACTTCGGTGGATGAAAGTTGGACAAAAACGCTAGGCTTTTCAGCAGAACCTCATCCCCTGTGGGGAAGCCGCTGCAGCAGCATCACTCCTTGTAGGCAGTCTGCTTTCTTCAGGTTCCTCCCTGGCGCCCACCTTTGGGCAGTGGATTCGCCTGGTTTGGGCCATCTGAACCACACCCAGCTGTAAGTGTGCCCTGACACTTTCGGCACCTGTCCTTGCCTTTGCATGTCTGTGGCTTCATCTAGAGCATCCAGTTCTCCTCCTCTACCACCAGCCTTCAAAGCTCAGCCCAGCGACACCCCCCACCCCCGCCACCGCCTTCTGACAGGCTAAGTGTTCATCCTGTCACTTCCATTTCTCCCACCACCACCCCCACATTGAGTACTTCTCAGTGTTAATGAATTTCTATATCTGTCTTTCCCTCTAGACTGTGAACTCCCTGAGGGCAGGGACTCTCTTTGTAGTCCCATTGCTAAAATAACATTGCCCAGCACCAGTGTGTCGAACTGATGTTTGTTTGAAAGAGTCCTATTGTTATATGTTAGATAGTTGCATTTGCAGGAACCAATTAAGATTCCTTCCTGTGGTGATGACAACTGTTTATTCGAGTTCGCAGCATCCCTGATACTGAGCGAGGCATGTAACACACGTGATCTCATTGAAGCCTCCAGCGACCCTATGAGAAAGGCATTTCTATCCCACTGCAACCAAGGTCCAGAAGGGCAAGGAAGTAATATATATCTTTCCTTTTAGTGATTTATATCTTTATACGGGCTTCCCTGGTGGCTCAGCAGTAAAGCATCTGAGTGCAGTGCAGGAGACATGGGTTCAATCCCTGTTTGGGGAAGATCCCTCAGAGAAGGAAGTGGTAATTCACTCCAGAATTCTTTTTTTTTTTTTTTCATTTATTTTTTTTAGTTGGAGGCTAATTACTTTACAATATTGTAGTGGGTTTTGCCATACATTGACATGAACAGTCCATGGATTACATGTGTTCCCCATCCCGATCCCCTCCCGCCTCCCCTCTCCATCCCCACCCTCTGGTCTTCCCCAGTGCACCTGCCCTGAGCACTTGTCTCATGCCATCCAACCTGGCTGTGATCTGTTGTCAACACCCTTGATAGTAACTTGCTCAATGCTGTTCTCTCGAACTCCACCCTTGCTTCTCCACAGAGTCCAAAAGTCTGTTCTGTACATCTGTGTCTCTTTTTCTATTTTGCATATAGGGTTATTGTTACCATCTTTCTTAATTCCATATATATGCATTAGTATACTGTATTGGTCTTTATCTTTCTGGCTTACTTCACTCTGTATATTGGGCTCCAGTTTCATCCATCTCATTAGAACTGATTCAAATGAATTCTTTTTAATGGCTGAGTAATATTCCATGGTGTATATGTACCACAGCTTCCTTATCCATTCATCTGCTGATGGGCATCTAGGTTGCTTCCATGCCTGGCTATTATAAACAGTGCTGGATGACATAGGGGTGCACTTCTCTTTCAGATCTGGTTTCCTCAGTGTGTATGCCCAGAAGTGGGATTGCTGGGTCATATGGCAGTTCTATTTCCAGTTTTTTAAGAAATCTCCACACTGTTCTCCAAGTGGCTGTACACCAACAGTGTAAGAGGGCTCCCTTTTCTCCACACCCTCTCCAGCATTTATTGCTTGTAGACTTTTGGATAGCAGCCATCCTGACTGGCGTGTAATGGTACCTCATTGTGGTTTTGATTTGCAATTCTCTGGTAATGCCACTCCAGAATTCTTGCCTGAAAAATCCAATGGACTGAGGAGCCTGGTGGGCTATGGTCCTTAGGGAAGCAAAGGTTGGACATGACTCAGCGACCACAGCACCACCATCTTTATGCAACCTTAGAAGTGACAATTTAGGGACTCTTGGGATACTATTTCTCTTTGACATGTAGATAAGTGTGCTGGCAATCTACAGACTGCTGGGTAAAAACCTGCCATAGTCTGGCCAACGATAACACAAAGTCAGGTGACAGGGTGGGTGACTGCCTCCCATGCTCTGCTGGTTCCTGTTCTCAGTGGGAAGGCTACACTCTTGTCCTACGGGCATCACGGCGGAATTAGAGTTTGACTGCCTGGAAGCTCCTTCAGCTCAGCGTACTGCCCTTTGTACAAGGCTTACTACCTTCTGTGAGGTTTGTGACAGACAGCACAGATTGACTATAGTCTATTATTTTTCATTAATCTCCTAATTCACATCTCCATATGTTACATAATTGATTTTCTTATCCCAGTTATATTATAATGGGGTGTTTCTGTATTCAGTTACTTGGAAGAGCTATGAATTTGCGTTGCATGCATGCATGCTAAGTCACTTCAGCCATGTCCAACTCTTTGTGACCCTATGGACTGTAGTCTGCCAGGATTCTCTGTCCATGGGATTCTTCAAGCAAAATACTGGAGTGGGTTGCCATGTTCTCCTCCAGGGGAGTTTTCCTGACCCAGGGATCAAACCCGCGTCTCTTAGGTCTCCTGCATTGGCAGACAGGTTCTTTACCTCTAGCGCCATCTGGGAAGCCCCATGAATTTGCAGTTCAGTTCAGTTCAGTTCAGTTTCAGTAGTCAATTCATATCAATTCTATAAAAAGTAAGAAGGTATACCTTCTTATATACCATTATATAATATACTAGATAGGCAATCTCCTAATTCCAGACATTTTTGCAAATTTTATTTTAATGCAGGCAAATATGAGCTATTTAGCAGTAATTCGTTGAAAGGTTGAAACACAAAACGTCAGTGTTTGTTCATCATAAGGAGATCTTTAGATGTCTCCTTGACGTGCTGTGGTAATGCTTTCGATTTCCCTTGGGTGAAAAATAAAATTCAAGTGCAGAGGACCAGAAAAAGATCCTTCAATGTTTATTAAATAGAAATAAAGTATCACTTCAGACAGCAAAACCAGAGAGAAATCAGAAGGCAAGGGCTTTACTTGGTTGTCTTAATCACTTCATAAGGTTATCTGCCCAGGCTGCTTAGGAGGTATTGGAGTCTACACAAGCTTGGTGCACATTCCAATTTGAAAATCCTCCCAATGAGTAGGTAGTCGCAGAATGGGGTGCAAAGCTCCTTACCAGAAATAGATGTGGGAGAGGATACTGAGAACTATATAGACTAGTGCCTTAGGGTGGTGTGGTGCAGAGAGTGCCGAATTTAGAGTCAGAATAACAAATGGAAGCAGAAGCCAGAATAGTTTCCCATTACTGAGCACTGACTCTGTGCTCTGTACACTACCTCCATCACCTCTTTTCATCTTCATAACAACTCCGGGAGTCTGTATTAGGAGCCCCTTATTAGTCATGAGGAATGAGACTCAAGGACGTTGAGTCATTTGCCTAAGGTTACAAACTAGTGTGACAGAGAGGGCTTGAGACCAAGACAATCCGGTTGAAGCCCCATTTATTTCTTTCTATGGCACTTTACTGCCGGGGACCTGGCTCTGTCATCATTTTTCATTGTTTTTACTATTATTATTATTTATGTGCTTATGTGTGTATTTATATTTTATGTTTGTATATTGTATGTTTATATTTTATGTTTATTTACATACATTTTTTTGCTCTTCCCTGGTGGCTCAGTTGGTGAAATATCTGCCTGCAGTACAGGAGACCCTGATTCGATCCCTGGGTCAGGAAGATTTCCTGGAGAAGGGAATGGCAACCCACTCCAGTATTCTTGCCTGGAGAATTCCACAGACAGAGGAGCCTGGCAGGCTACTGTCCATGGGATCCCAAAGAGTCAGACAGGACTGAGTGACTAACACTTTCACACTTTACATACATTTCTGTTATATGTATGCATTTGTTTATATAAATATACAGTATATTTATGTTTATATATACATAAGAATAATTATTGTATCTATTTATATAAATTTATAATGCAACATATAATAGATACCATGCAGTCTAGAATGTGCATTATATTAATATATACAACATATAACTGAATATAGTATTTATATACACATAAATATATTTACATAGGTAATTGCCAAAATACATGAGACTTGAAGGTTTTATTCACTCTGTTTTGGATTTTTTATAATAAAAAACTATTTTGTTGTTGCAATGTTTATAAAGAAATCCCTTAGAGCCTTCAGAATGGGAGAAAATAATAGCAAATGAAGAAACAGACAAAGGATTAATCTCAAAAATATACAAGCAACTCCTGCAGCTCAATTCCAGAAAAATAAATGACCCAATCAAAAAATGGCCAAAGAACTAAACAGACATTTCTCCAAAGAAGACATACAGATGGCTAACAAACACATGAAAAGATACTCAACATCACTCATTATCAGAGAAATGCAAATCAAAACCTCAATGAGGTACCATTACACGCCAGTCAGGATGGCTGCTATCCAAAAGTCTACAAGCAATAAATGCTGGAGAGGGTGTGGAGAAAAGGGAACCCTCTTACACTGTTGGTGGGAATGCAAACTAGTACAGCCACTATGGAGAACAGTGTGGAGATTTCTTAAAAACTGGAAATAGAACTGCCATATGACCCAGCAATCCCACTCCTGGGCATACACACCGAGGAAACCAGATCTGAAAAAGACAGGTGTACCCCCATGTTCATCACAGCACTGTTTATAATAGCCAGGACATGGAAGCAACCTAGATGCCCATCAACAGATGAATGGATAAGGAAGCTGTGGTACAAATACACAATGGAATATTACTCAGCCATTAAAAAGAATTCATTTGAATCAGTTCTAATGTGATGGATGAAACTGGAGCCCATTATACAGAGTGAAGT
Source organism: Cervus canadensis (assembly GCF_019320065.1). Lineage (NCBI taxonomy): Eukaryota > Metazoa > Chordata > Mammalia > Artiodactyla > Cervidae > Cervus > Cervus canadensis. The sequence continues at coordinate 46,685,891 of NC_057399.1, read as the reverse complement.
AAGCCAGAAAGATAAAGACCAATACAGTATACTAACGCATATATATGGAATTTAAAAAGATGGTAACGATAACCCTATATGCAAAACAGAAAAAGAGACACAGATGTAAAGAACAGACTTTTGGACTCTGTGGGAGAAGGCGAGGGTGGGATGTTCTGAGAGAATAGCATTGAAACAAGTATACTATCAAGGGTGAAACAGACCACCAGCCCAGGTTGGATGCATGAGACAAGTTCTTGGGGCTGGTGCACTGGGAAGACCCAGAGGGATGGGATGGAGAGGGAGGCTGGAGGCGGGATCGGGATGGGGAACACATGTAAATCCATGGCTGATTCATGTCAATGTATGACAAAAACCACTACAATATTGTAAAGTAATTAGCCTCCAACTAATAAAAATAAATGGGAAAAAAAATAAAATGCATGTCAGATAAAAAAAAAAAAAAGAAATCCCTTAGGTTAAGAAATGAATATTAAATAATAAAATTATTTCTCTCCAAAGCCAAATCTTTCCTTTCTAATACGTACCTCAAGAGAGGACAAAGTTTTATCTGTTTTATGTGACATTTTAACCTGAATTGGATTGCCGATAATAAAAATTTCAAATAATCAAGAGGTCATTTATCTTGTTCAATTTGCTTTCTCTAGTCTTTATCTCACTAACATAATTTCTAATGAAAAATTCTTTTCTAAAATGTTTTCTACTATGTAAGATATGCATGTGGAAAAAGAGCCTACAATGTAGGGGAAAAAATGGAAAATACAGATAATCAAACAAAAATTACCTATGATTTTACTACCCAGAGAGGATCATTGCTAATATTAGAGTGTATAAAGTCCAGGTTATTTTAAAAACCTAATTTTTAGATGCTATTTCCACTTATTTATGTGTTCAACAAATAATTACTGAGCACGATAATTAGTAAATGCTATTGTTTAGGAAAACTTCTTAAAACAATAGTCAAAGTTTCTTTTTATCATCAAAACTCATGAAACAGTAAACAACTTTTTTCTTTTTAATTAATTTTTATTGGAGTGTAGTTGCTTTATAATGTTGTGTTAATTTCTGCTGTCCAGCAAAGTATATCAGGTACATGTATACATATGTCTCCTCTGTTTTGGATTTCCTTCCCATTTAGGTCATCACAGAGCACTAGTTCCCTGTGCTATACAGTAGGTTCTCATTAGTAATATATTTTATACCCACTGGTGTATATATGTCAATCCCAACAGCTTCTAATGATTGCAGAATTAACCCCATTCTACTCTGACTGCTTTGGGCTAATTAGCTTGAGGTCTCTATGCTGATGTGTAGATGGACAGTTTTCGTCAGGGATATCAGAAATGTGCCTTAGAACACCATAAAGTTTGTTCACTGCAGATAAAGCAGGCTATGTCTATCACCTTGTGACCTGAGCAGTGAAGGACGACCTAAGAGGCACACAGAACAGTTATCCCCATCCTGAGACATGCAAGAGTCTGGGCAATGTCTGCCCCTTCTGCCCTCCCCTCAACACACTTTTATGGGCCTTGATGTGCTCTAGAGGCTGGCAGATCTGGGAGCACATTCTGACTGTGCTTCCTCGCTGTGAGCTCTTGGATAAATGACATAATCTCTCTGTGCCTCAATTTTCCCACCCATAAAATGGGAATAAACTCCACAGGATATTGTCATATTAAAATGTCTTCGCCTTCCTATTCTATTCCTTTTTCTCACACTATGAAGAGAAATAATACTGTATAAGATGTAATAATACAATTGAGCCAATAAGGTAGGATATTTATTTTCAGGTTACCAGAATAAGGATGTTTAGAAGGCCCCACAGTCTTAGAGATAGACCAATAAAATGTGACACTCATTCATTCATTTATTCAGTCAAAATTTACTAAGCCTCTTTTTATGTGTACCGGATTGTATTGAGGCTGAGGCCATACAAAGATGGAAAAGACTTGGTCCCTACACTAAAGGCACTCTAGTGTAATGAAGGATAAGGTTTTGCAGAAATAATCATTATAGGAATTTGAAAATAACTGAGGCCATGAGAGAGAAGGTATCGGACTGGGTATGTGCATGCATGCACATGTGTGTGTGTGTGTTTGTGTGTGTGTATGCGTGTGTGTGTGAAGATACCATGGGTTGCACAGGAAGAGAACCATTATTTCTAACTGGCAAGAACAATAAATGTTTATTAAAGTCAGTGGCATTTGAACTAGACCCTAACGGGGGAGTAGGACTCTCACAGGTAGAGGAGAGAAGGATCTTTTAGGGAGAAGGCAAAGAATGAGCACAGACATAGAGATATGAAGTGTTCAGTGTTTTAAAGAAATGTCTCCCGATCTACCGTGTAAAGCCCAGTAAAGTAGTCAAGTGTCGTGCTGAAGCATCTGGGCTGAATAATCTCATACAGCTCTAGGGTCAAATCCTGACTCTTACTTACTAGCAGTGCGATATAAGGAATGACTTACATGCTCTGAGCCTTACTCTCCTTGACTATAAAATGAAGTTAAGAGTCTGATAAGATTGAAAAATAAAATAGGTTAGGAGGATGTAGAGTGGTAGGAGATGATACTGAAAAGCCATCCCAATAGGATGCTGGCTGTGAGCAACTGGGATCATAAATCACTTCAGTGGTTGAAGGGTATACATATCCAGGCACTGCACTGCAGACCGGGGCTAGGGCAGGGGGCGGGGGTGGTGTGTGGTAGGCGAAGATGAACCAGGGGCTGTCTCTACATCCAGGGAGCTGCCATTGTGGCCATTGTGGCCAGGAAGATAGACATGTCAATTAAAACAGTATAAATACAGTGGGAGAGACTTCCCTGGCAGTCCAGTGTTTAAGACTTCTCCTTCCAATGCAAGGGTTACAAGTTTGATCCCTAGTTGGGGAAACTAAGATTCCCATGTGCCTTGAAGCCAAATAACAAAATGTAAAACAGAAGCAATAGTGTAACAAATTCAATAAACACTTTTTAAAAATGGTCTACATCAAAACAGTCTTAAATAAAATATAAATACAGTGGGGAATGTACAAGAATAGAATTGGAGTCAGAGTACCTCAAGGGTACTAAGGTGGCAGTGGGTGAGAAGGAAAGGTCCCAGTAGGCTTCCTGCAGGAGGCGCTATCAGAAGTAGTTGTCCAGGGTCACAAGGTGGAGTGGAACATTTCCAGGCAGAGAGAACTGCATGGTGTGGCTGGTGAAGCCAGGCAGCGTGAAACAGCTGTGTGTCAGGTGCTGGCTAGGCTGAGAGAAGCCTGATAAGAGGCTCCATGGGAGGAAGAGCTCATTCTGGCAGTCTTTCCAGGCCCTTCCAAGGAGCTGACACTCCGACCTGTAGGTCTTAAGACCACAGAAAGGCTTCACCCAAGAAGAGAGAGGTGGCAGTTTAGAAAGCTCCTCGGACCACAGTGGAGGGTGAAGAGCTCCAAAATGAAAAGCAAGAACACCCTTGAAGTGGCTGTTACAGAAGTCTAGAAACACTTGGCCCAGGGGGGCAGACTCGGGGATGGAGAGAAGGAAAAGAGGTGAACCAGTGATCGGGAGAGTATCTCCAGGATGTGGGGACCAGTCAGACCTGGGCAGGGAGTGCGGAGGCCCAGTACAGCTCCAGGCCTCTGGCTAGATGCTGGAATCGTTAACCCAGGAAGGGAATGAAGGGGAAAGAATGGGTCTGGGTAGGGGAGTAGAAACAGTAACTCACAGCAGGTTCACTTCTGAACATTTTTATCTTGAGACACCTGAGGGAAATAATCAGATTGGAGAAGGAATGGCTTTGGCAAGATTTCTGTCCTTATTATTTTAGCAGCTTCTTCCTTTCATTATGATTCTTGAGATGTTATTTTGTCTTTTAATATGATAATTCATTTAGGTTATGTTTTTAAATAGCAGAGAAATCGAGTTATGTCTCTCTGGTGGAGGCATCTAGGTTTATCAGTAACTCAGCTGGAAGAACAGAGTCCAGTTATACAAATACAAAAGTGCCTGATCTTTATTAATTTGTACTGAGTGTTTTATTTCAGATATTTTAAGAGAAGAGTGGATTGTTTGTGTAGCTCTGCAAGTGTGCACATAAATAGCACCTGTCATGGTGGACACACTGTGCTTTATAATAGATAAAATGTTCTGGACAAAGAACAGAGTCCCACTTAGGGAGCAGTTTACTGTCGGAAATCATGAAAGGCACCAAGTAATATAACCTCGGGGAAAAGGACAAGATGTCCTGCATTGAACAAAACTTAATGGTTTTAGTAGCCCTTTAGAGTGGAAAAAATCTTTTAAGGAAGAGAAATTGCTATGTTATTACTGGTACATGCTGTTCCCATGAATCGTTGGAAATAAATATATGCTCTCTGCACTGCTTGCCTTTGATTCATTTACATTCCCTTTTTAATCAAAATTTTTTCAATCTCTACAGTAAAAATGATGGATATTTTGTAGTTGCATGGACTAACAGACCTAGAAATAATTTTTATTTTCTGATGACATTAGAGGGTGCTTGCACTGGTCCTTAACCACTCTGTACCACCCGAATTAACTCACATTTTTCTCCCGTTTAGTTGAGGAGATGAAAAACAGGTCCCTGTACCTCATTTGGAAATAATAGAAGTGTGTCATTGAAGCGTTCTAAGAAGAAAGCATTCTATTATTTATAAAATATTTTATCAAAGTGAACCATTCGTCATGTGCTTTCCATTGCATTTTACATATATTAAACTCATATCATTATCCTCACATTTTTACAGATGAGGAAATAGTAGCCTAGCGAGGTTAAATGATTTACTCAATATCTCATAGCTAGTATGTTGCCGTTCCCATGTTTGTACTTACTTTTGCCTGATGCCCTTAGAGAATTCTACAACCAATCCATTTCAGTTTGCATTGGTCAAGTCTACATTGCTCACAGTGAACTATTCTCTTCTTGTCTCTATGGAACCGCCAGCCACCCAGTTACTCATGCCAGAAACCTGGGCTTCCCAGCTAACACTCTCTCAGACTTGCCCCGAAGCCAGCATGTTGGCACTTCCACAAGCCTGCCCGCCCAGCACCTCTCAAAGTCATCAGTGTCTTCTCATCCCCACTGCCAAGCCATCTCCATTTCTGCTTGGACAGTGGCATCCCTTCTGGACAGTCTCCTCTCCATCTGCCCTTGCACCACTTCAACTCCCTTTCCCCAGGGCCTTGTTTGGGAAACTCATTCTGATAGTTTGTATCTTTCTCCTGCCTGATGCCTCTCACAGGCCTTCCTCCAGAGCAGGCAATCTGGTGTAGATAAGAGTGAGGACCTGTGATGTCACTGACCACACTCCAGGCAGCCTTGACGTTCTTGGGAAGAGGACTGCGTATCTGCAGAATCAGAAAGCTGAGGTTTCATCCCAAGTGTTCTACTTTCCTAGGGCTGTCATAGCAAAGTACCACAAACTGTGTGGCTTGAAACAACCAAAATGTATTCTCTCACAGTTCTAGAGGCCAGGAGTCTGAGATCAAGGCATTGGCAGGACCATACTCCCTCTGAAGATTCTAGGGATGTGTCCTTGCCTCTAACTTCTGGTTATTGTTGGCAATTCGTGATGTCCCTTACCTGGCAGTCACATTACTTCAGTCTCTGCCATTGTCATCATATGGCCACCTTCTGTGTGTGTGTGTGTGTGCATGCATGCATGCATGTGGTCCTCTGGGTCCAAATATCTTTACTTATGAGAACATCAGTCTTCGGATTTAGGGCCCACCGTAAGCCAGTATGACTTCACCTTAACCTGAGTACATCTGCAAAGACCCCATCCCAAATAAGGTCACGTTCACTGGTACCAAGGACTAGGACTTGAGCATGCCTTTTGTTGGAGGTGGGGGGACATAATTCAACCCACTACACCAAGGTTCGCCCCCTTACTTTGAACTTCTTTGAACTTTGGATTTCTCCAAAGAATTACTGCGAACAGTGAGATAATACACATAAAGTGTTTATCACAGTCTGTCTCATAGAGGCCACTTGGTAAATGGCAGCTATGATTTATTGCCATATTTTTTCCCTTAAAAAATTATCTGTAAACTACCCCTCATTCTATGTGCCTCAAGGAAACGACATTTAAAGAAACCATGCATCCATTATCCTGTGAAACAAAGCAAATAATTTTCTCTAATTTAACGTTTTTATTCTGATTTCTGTATCTGAGTCTCCTTATACATAGACTTTTCTTACACATGGATAGATACATGAACTTTCATAAAACAAACCAAAATTTAAACTCAAACCCAAGGTTTACCGAAGAGTGCTAATCTATATGTGATGTGAATTCAGATGTTAAGTCTGCAGAGAAACTGGTTGAGGAAATCCTCGCATCCCCCTGAGGCTTCCCGGGTGGGGATAGTGGTAAAGAATCTGCCTGCCAATGCAGGAGATACAAGAGATGCAAGTTCAATCTCTGGGTTGGGAAGATCCCCTGGAGAAGAGAATGGCAACCCACGCCAGTATTCTTGCCTGGCGAATCGCATGGACAGAGGAGCCTGGCGGGATACGGTCCATAGGGTCGCAGAGAGTCGACGGAGCAACTGAGCACGCACACACACACAACACAGCGCACATCCATCCCACTGTGGGGTCACGACCCTTCAGTGCTTAGGGCAGCAAAAGCTTCCAAGAGCAGCCCTGCCAATCTCTTGCTTCCAGCTGTCTAGCTGCTTATTAGAAAGAGATGGGAGACTGGAGGGAAAATCGTTCCTGCCTGCAAATTCAGACCTGCACCCCGGTGCTCTGTTCACCACCGGGGTTTGTTGCTAGAGACTTCAGTGTCTTGCAGGAGACCTCAGCAGTGCTGGGGTTGCCCATGACAGCACCAACCACAGTGCCAAGCATAGGGGCATACAGTTTAATCAGTGCAATTGGGTGAGGTTTCAGCAGACTCCAGTCCAGAGGGTGGCAGAAATGCTTAATGAGAGAGAAAATGAGAGCCTTGTGGGAAAGCACGATGGGCACAGTAGAGCTGTTTCTCACGCTCAGAAGCTGGAGTTGACCCCTGCCCTCTGACAGCTTGTGGGACGTAGACCCAGGGCTTTTCCTACTGTTCCAATCCATTCCCGTGTCCCCAAGAGTCTATTCTGCTGCCAAGTCAGGAAGCATCTTCTGTCGCTCTCCTTTATGTTCAGCGGGGTGGGGAGAGGAGCAGATTATCCTCGTGGGGAAATAGAGATGGAAGAGATGCCTGCCGGCGCGTTGTGCTCTCTTCCATTATCTTTGAAAGGAGGCCGCCTGAGCTCAGGTTTGTTTGAAGCCATCAGAAGGCTACTGCTCTAGAACTTTGTTGTAACTGGGACAGTAGCACAAAGGTCATCCTCAGAGATACACTTTCCTCTTTGGGCACTCTGGGGCTGTGTGGTCTTGGACAAGTCTCTTGCCCTCTCTGAGCCTCTGTTTTCTCACCTGTGAAATTAGGGTAATGATACTTCCCTTACAGGGTTGTCATGAGATAGCAGAAATAAGTAAAAAAAGTGCTTGGTTAATGTTGGATTCCACTTTTCCCTGTCCCGATCCAGGGAAAGGATCAATGTATTGAACACTTAACCATTTATCTGCTTTGCAGATGATAAATGCGGAGTATATCTTCAGTTAGAAACCAGTTTTCTTCCAAGATTATAAAGATAAATTAATATTTTGTTTAGCATATACTATGTGCTGTTCTTGCATTCATTTTGTAGGTTTGGAGCTTCCCTGGTGGCTCAGCAGTAAAGGAACCACCTGCAATGCAGGAGACACAGGTTCAATCCCTGGGTCAGGAGGATCCTCTGGAGGAGGGCATGGCAAACCACTCCAGTATTCTTGCCTGGAGAATCCTGTAGACAGAGAAGCCTGCTGGGCTACAGTCCGTAGGGTCACAGGGTCAGACACGACTGAAGTGACTTAGCACACACGCGTGATTATTAGTGATCTGAAACCAGTAGGACCCAGAATACACACACACACACAATGCAACTCATAGGGCAGTAGGTGAGATCAATGAGCAAGTTTACTATGAGAGTGCAACATAAATCCTGATAAAAGATGTTCAGAAAATAAGCATAGGGTGCTCTTTGAGAATGGTGTTAACTTTTTAAAGGAGAGGTGGAAGGAGTATTCCCAGCAGGAGTGACGGTCCATATGGAGATGAGGCGATAGGGAGTGGGTCTCCAGGGTCAGGGACTACAGGTGGCTCACTGTGGTCCATGGGAGAGTCCAAGTGTGAGCCTTGGCCTCTGCCCGAGGGCTGGTAGGTTAGTTGAGGGACGTGTGCATACCGTGGAGAGTTCACAGGGTACCGTGATCACGGCAGGCTGAGCAGAGCAGACAGAAGTGTGACTCGAGGAGTGAAAACTTTAAACAACCAGCGTGGCTCCTTCTGTGTCCTTAAGAATCACACAGTCTCGTGCTGCCCTGTCCGGTTCAGGTCTCTCCTAAGTCCTTGAAATGTGGCGAATCCAACTGAGACGTGCTGTGAGAATAAAATATACTCTAGTTTTCAAAGACTTTGTACACAAAAATGTAAATATCTTTTATCTCCTGGCTAATTTTTATGTTGATTACATGTTGAGATTATACTAATGTGGATATATTGGGTTAAGTAAAATAAATTATTATAACTAATTTTATTTCTTTCTTTTTACTTTGTGAATTATCTTTTTAAATTTATATATGTTTTGACTGTCTTCCCCAGTGGCTCAGCAGTAAAGTATCTGCCTGCAATGCAGGAGACACGGGTTCGATGCCTGGGTCAGGAAGATCCCCTGGAGAAGGGCATGGCAACCCACTCCAGTATTCTTGCCTGATGAATCCCATGGACTGAGGAGCCTGGCAGGCTGCAGTCCATAGGGTCTCAAAGAGTTGGACATGACTAAAGCGACTGAGCACATATTTTGATTAAATTCATATATAGTTAATATATATAAGATAATGTATTTGATATAAAATCCCATGGACAGAGAAGCCAGGCAGGCTACAATCCATGGGGTTGCAAATTGTTGGACACGACTGAGCATGTGGTGCATGACCTACAATGCTGCATATACACACACACAGTGCATGGTTACTACATTTAAACTAATTAACATGTTATCTCCTCTCATGATTATTATTTTTTAATGTGATCAGAGTACCAGAAATCTACCCTAAACATATTTCCAGGAATTAATACAGTACTTTTAAGTATATGCCTGTTCTTGCTACTTTTTTAATGTGGCTACCAGAAGATTCACAATTGCAAGTGTGGCTTTATATTTCTATTGGAGAGCTTGGGTCTTGACATTGAAAGGTCTTGACCTGGGGTAGCAGGGAAGGACATGGAGCTCAAACAATACTGTGGAAAATGAGTGGGGCTCAGGTGCACAAAAAGAAAGAAGGATTTTCCAGAAGGAGAATGTATAAGCACCAAGGAGGAATGTGCAAGGTTTATTTAGGGAATCCTGAGTAAGTCGTCCGGATGAAACAGGTGAATAACTCTCTGTGGTATTTTGATAAAATGACATATGTTGGTCATGCACACTCAGATATGCTGTTAGGCTTCATATGAATGATAAGCAGAAAGAGGTCTCTATCACTGGAGGTAACAATGAATTTACAGAGAGTCCCTGGTTTTTCACTTTGCATGTTTTGAAGTCAAGGGTTGTCCTAGAGAATATTCAAATGCTATCTCGTGATTAAAGTTTCAGAAAAAATGAAAGGGTTGATGAGTCTTGTCATGCCCTTTATTTGAACTTCCTCAACCCAGTGACTTCTTGGAGTCATAAATATAAATGTGCTCAAGAAAGATATGGATGAAGACACAGGAGACAGACCCCTATATGAGGCTCTTAACAAGAGAATTAAGAAATGTCTTTAATCTTTCATGATGACATCCTGTGGGACAGTCCTAGAAATGCCCCACAAGGGCCCTCTGCAACAAGAGATACTGAGCTGACTTATGTGACATAGTATTCAGTTCAGTTCAGTTCAGTTCAGTCGCTCAGTCGTGTCCAACACAGTATTAATTTTTTTTATTCTTATATTTAAAAGCAAGATCCCTGGACGTAGTGATTTTACAATAATTGCTCATTCTTCTTCAAACATCCAAGGGATAATAAAGCAAGATCCTGCCTTGATACTGTGTTGGGTATATTATCCAGTTTTTTTTACAGAAATGGCCATGATATTTGGGGATTCATACTCTACTATAGGGGCTTCCTAGGTGGTGCAGTGGTAAAGAATCTGCCTGCCAAAGCAGGAGATGCAGAAGACGTTGGTTCGATCCCTGGGTTGGGAAGATCCCCTGCAATAGGAAATGGCAACCTACTCCAGTATTCTTGCCTGGAAAATTCCATGGACAGAGGAGCATGACGGGCTACAGTCCATGGGGTCACAAAGAGTGAAACACAGCTGAGCACGCACAGAAAGACTGTAGCACAGGCAGTGTGGCGAGAACTTGCGAGTTACATAGTTAATGTCAGTTAAATAATAAATATACCACAGACTTGGATATGAAAATACATAAATATAAGCAGACAACATTGTTGTGTTGGATGAAAAGGAACTACAAAAAAAAGGTTATTTAAACCAAAGAACTCATAATGGCAAGATGTGTACCCTGTTTCTCTTATCCAGCAAACCCACAGAATCATCCAGGTAGACTTTCTTATGACAGAGGAGGACAGTTCATCCCCGAATGAGAAGTTCTGTCAAAATATTCAAAGTCTATCTCTTTTTTTTTTAATTAGTTGGAGGCTAATTACTTTACAGTATTGTAGTGGATTTTGCCATACATTGATATGAATCAGCCATGGATTTACATGTGTTCCCCATCCTGAACCCCCCTCCCACCTCCCTCCCCATTCCATCCCTCTGGGTCATCCCAGTGCACCAGCCCTGAGCACTTGTCTCATGCATCCAGCCTGGACTGGCAATCTGTTTCACAATTGATAATATACATGTTTCAATGCTATTCTCTCAGATTATCCCACCCTTGCCTTAAGCAGGATCACTAGCTGATAGCCTCAGGCAGCACCCCAATGGGCTGGAATTATCACATGTCTGAGCTCAGCCAGACCTGAGTTCCTAGTTTGACTTTACCATTTATTAGTGTGTTACCTTGAGAAAATTGCAAAACTTTTCTAAGCCTCAGTTTACTTATCTATAAAATGGGATAGTGATGCTACCTGTGTTATAAGTATCCTGAGGACTACAGGAGAGTAGGTGTGTAAAGTGCTCAGGTGCCAAAGTTTGCAACCTTGGTGGGGGGAGTGGTTGTGCTGGAAGTTCTAGTAAAGGCTTTCCTTTTGTGAGAGGAATCAGGAAACTGCCTTTCCAGAATGAATTGCTTTTGCCCCAAGGCTTTGAAATCTTCCAGTTCCTAGCATAGGACTTTGGCTGCTCCCGTAGTAAAGTAGAGGCATTCTGAAGTCACGTTGTTTGAATCTTTCTACCCACTTCCTGGCCTCTCATTCACCTGCCGCCTCTTCTCTGCAAGACTTGGAGCCATCTCTCCTTTCTTGCCCTCACTCCCAGCTTTAGAGATTTTTAAGAACTTTTCCATTTCTTAGGCATCTGTGAGGACAACACTTTAAATTATTCTGAAGTGGGGGGGGGCAGTGTTTTTATGGGTGCCCTGAATCAAAACTCACCTGTGATTATCATCAAGAGAGGGGATAAGGTATAAGAATAAATACAAATACACTGAGACCATTCAGGGTTAAGTCATCACTAAGAACTTGCCCTCAACACCGGTGTACCTACTTATATGAATGAGTCACTTCTACTAAAAATAGTGACATATTTAAGAAGAAATGGTAGAGCAGTAATTACTTAGACAGCAGCTTCCTCCACCTGCTTCCCTGAGGGAGGAACTGGGGGATGTAAAGACAGAGACTGGGGATGATCCAGGGGATAGAACAATCAGGAGATCCTCTGTGACAAAGGAAGACTTTCAGGCCTATATACCTTTTATCTCTTTGCTTTTTAGTTCTCTTTCATCCAGAAGAATTGCAGCTTGCCCAGTAGCCAGCCTATTTGCATTTAAAAAGGATTTGGTCCCCTCACAATTCTCTGCCTGTTCACCTTAAAAATGAAGCAAGAGTCCTATAGTTTTAGGCTTTGATGGTATTCACGAGAAGTTTGTGACATATTTGAAAATCCTGACCCCCATGAACCCTGGTTTCCATTTGTCCCATTCTGAGTGTATTTGTGCCTCTTCAGAAAATCAGCTTTCTCAAGAGCTTACTCTTCATCACCACTCTGCCATTTAACACAGGCCCAGCTGGGCTCATAACGAAAAACAGGGATGTCATCAACACTAAAAGTACAATCTGCAACACTATGTTCAGGCCAAGTGGCATTATGGAAGTTAATAAAAGCACTGCCTAGGTTTAACCCATGATGCTTATTAGTATTATTTTAAAGGTAAGCACTTGTGCTTTGCCATCAGAGCCCTAGATCCAGGTCCTAGCTTTTTCACCTTAGGAAAGTCAGGGACCCCGCAGAAAACATGTAGCATATTCAAAATCAGTAATTAAAGAGAATGTAGTGAAAGGACTGTTTTCAAAGTACAGGGAGTTGGAATTAGTTTCTTAGGGCCACCGTAACAAAGTACCACAAACTAAATAACTTCAAAAAACAGAAATCTCTCATCCCGCAGGTCTAGAGGCTGGAAATCTGAAGTCAGGGTGTTGGCAGAGCTCTGATTCGAAACCTGGGGACTCCGCCCTTGCCTCTCCCTCACTTCCAGTTCTAGCCAGCCATCTTTAGCATCATTTCACTTGCAGCTGCCTATCTCTACTCTCTGCCTTCACTCTCCCCGTGATCTGTCTTCACATGGAGGTCTTCTTCTAAGGACATCAGTCATATTAGATTAGAATTTCCTTACTCCTTATCAACTCACTCAGTTCAGTTCAGTTGCTCAGTCATGTCCAACTCGTTGCGACCCCGTGAACCATAGCACGCCAGGCCTCCCTGTCCATCACAAACTCTGGAGTCCACCCAAACCCATATCCATTGAGTCAGTGATGCCATCCAACCGTCTCATCCTTTGTCATCCCCTTCTCCTGCCCTCAATCTTTCCCAGCATCAGGGTCTTTTCTAATAAGCTAGTTCTTCACATCAGGTGGCCAAAGTATTGGAGTTTCAGCTTTAACATCAGTCCCTCCAATGAACACCCAGGACTGATCTCCTTTAGGATGGACTGGTTGGATCTCCTTGCAGTCCAAGGGACTCTCAAGAGTCTTCTCCAACACCACAGTTCAAAAGCATCAATTCTTTGGTGCTCAGCTTTCTTTATAGTTCAACTCTCACATCCACACATGACCACTGGAAAAACCACAGCCTTGACAAGACAGACCTTTGTTGGCAAAGTAATGTCTCTGCTTTTTAATATGCTGTCTAGGTTGGTCATAACTTTCCTTCCAAGGAGTAAACATCTTTTAATTTCATGGCTGCAATCACCATCTGCAGTGATTTTGGAGCCCAGAAAAATAAAGTCAGCCACTGTTTCCACTGTTTCCCATCTATTTGCCATGAAGTGATGGGACTGGATGGCATGATCTTAGTTTTCTGAATGTTGAGCTTTAAGCCAACTTTTTCACTCTCCTCTTTCACTTTCATCAAGAGGTTCTTTAGTTCTTCTTCACTTTCTGCCGCAAGGGTGGTGTCATCTGCATATCTGAGGTGATTGATATTTCTCCTGGCAATCTTGATTCCAGCTTGTGCTTCCTCCAGCCAAGCATTTCTCATGCTGTACTCTGCATATAAGTTAAATAAGTAGGGTGACAACATACAGCCTTGATTTACTCCTTCCCTATTTAGAACCAGTCTGCTGTTCCATGTCCAGTTCTAACTGTTGCTTCCTGACTTGCATGCAGGTTTCTCAAGAGGCAGGTCAGGTGGTCTGGTATTCCCATCTCTTTCAGAATTTTCCACAGTTTATTGTGATCCACACAGTCCAAGGGTTTGGCATAGTCAATAAAGCAGAAATAGATGTTTTTCTGGAACTCTCTTGCTTTTTCGATGATCCAGCAGATGTTGGCAATTTGATCTCTGGTTCCTCTGCCTTTTCTAAAACCAGCTTGAACATCTAGAAGTTCACGATTCACATATTGCTGAAGCCTGGCTTGGAGAATTTTGAGCATTACTTTGCTAGCGTGTGAGATGAGTACAGCTGTGCGGTAGTTTGAGCATTCTTTGGCATTGCCTTTCTTTGGGACTGGAATGAAAACTGACCTTTTCCAGTCCTGTGGCCACTGCTGAGTTTTCCAAATTTGCTGGCATATTGAGTGCAGCACTTTCACAGCATCATTTTTCAGGATTTGAAATAGCTCAACTGGAATTCCATCACCTCCACTAGCTTTGTTCATAGTGATGCTTTCTAAGGCCCACTTGACTTCACATTCCAGGATGTCTGGCTCTAGGTGAGTGATCACACCATCATGATTATCCAGGTAGTAAAGATCTTTTTTGTACAGTTCTTCTGTGTATTTTTGCCACCTCCTCTTAATATCTTCCACTTCTGTTAGGTCCATACCATTTCTGTCCTTTATTGAGCCCATCTTTGCATAAAATATTCCCTTGGTATCTCTAATTTTCTTAAAGAGATCTCTAGTCTTTCCCATTCTATTGTTTTCCTCTATTTCTTTGCATTGATCACTTGAAGAAGGCTTTCTTATCTCTCCTTGCTATTCTTTGGAATTCTGTATCCAAATGGGTATATCTTTCCTTTTCTCCTTTGCTTTTCACTTTTCTTCTTTTCACAGCTATTTGTGAGGCCTCCTCGGACAGCCATTTTGCTTTTTTGCATTTCTTTTTCTTGGGGATGGTCTTGATTCCTGTCTCCTGTACAATGTCACGAACCTCCATCCATAGTTCATCAGGCACTCTGTCTATCAGATCTAGTCCCTTAAATCTATTTCTCACTTCCACTGTATAGTCATAAGGGATTTGATTTAGGTCATACCTGAATGATCTAGTGGTTTTCTCCACTTTCTTCAGTTTCAGTCTGAATTTGGCAATAAGGAGTTCATGATCTGAGCCACACTCAGCTCCCAGTCTTGTTACATCTGCAATAACCTTATTTCCAAATAAAGTCACATTCTGAGGTACTGGATGTTAGTCAATGGGGGATATAAGTCAACTCTTAACAGTGGGATTCAGGAAAGCCAAAAAAGGTCCCTGTAGTACCTGGGTCCATCTCTTGCCTGAAAGTGTAAAGGACAGAGGGTTACTGGAGCCCTCTGCTGCCTGTGGTTATAGCAAATGGTGCCTGGACTGCAGCCACTGGCAATGGACAGCCAGGCAGGGAGGGAGCTAGGAAAATGCACGTTACGATCTCTCTCTCCTCCAAGTGCCAATCTCCTGCTGCCACCTCCCAGCACTGGTGTCCAACAGGAAGCCCAAGAGGAGGAACAACTCCTGCAGGCCTGAAAACTTGGCCTCCCCATGCATTGGGCAGGGTGAAGACTGGGTGTGGAGGGGCAAACAGGGAATATTTAGCATAGCCTGTTAACTTCTCCAAGCCTCAGTTTACCTGTCTGTAAATTAGGAATAATAATGGTGCCGCCTCATAGAGTTGTGAGCTTGGCACCCAGCATATAATCATCATCAATGTTAGCTGTTGTGTTATGATGAGTTCTGGTCATCCTCCAGTGACCCAGCTGCTATGCCACTCCCTTATGCATCTGATGAATGTTAGAGGTATAGGAGTCATGTTTGTGAACAAGCACAGATATGCACACAGGCCTCTTTCCCAGCAGTGTTCTCTGCTTTTCAGAGTCATAAACCGTAGTGAATGTTCTTCAACACCTGGGACCTGTCCTGGCCAGATGGCAGCTTGGGCAAAAGCAGGGGTAATTTCCATAGCTGAGGTGGGATCAATCCAGTGCCCACAGCACATTGTTTGGGAGACGCTTTGACTAATGTCCTCAAGAGCAGGACACAACTAAATCTCATGACAACTAGAACTCATGAAGGTTTCAGACTGAGAAGGAGACCAATAGTTATGCAATGCAACATCTAGGAGAATTTTTTTTTTTTCATCAGAGAGGATATTGTGGAAAAGATGGTATTGGGGCTGAACTTGGAGAAAGCAGGATTTGGGCAAATGCAGACCAGACTGGGGAGGCAACGGCATAAGCCAAGATAGAGTGGATCACACAAAGACCATGTAGGACAGGAGTGGATATGGTGGCATTAACGAGAGTAGCAGATAAGGTATAAGACTACGGTGGGTCTGGGGAGTAACAACGGTGAAGGATCTAGAATACCTGGCTGTCTCCACCAAAAGCATGGCACGTGAGGTTCCCTCTGACTGTCAAGGTCATAGCAGTTTGTCTGTTATGTTTTGAATATAAACTGGCTCTTCCCTCCTTAGAAGAACATTGGAAATTGTCTGAAGAGCTGAGCTGAGAAAAATTTTGAGTTCCTATCTGGCTGAGGTCACTGGAAGAGGCTTCTGAGATTGACTAGCGATGTCTTCTGTGGGAACTGGAGGAGGGCACAGAGGCTTGAAAACCACGTTTAATTTTCCAATCTGAAGGTGCCAGTGGATTATTATACAGTGTGAAGTAAGTCAGAAAGAGAGAAACAAATATCGTATATTAATGCATATATATGAAATCTAGAAAGATGGTACTGATGAACCTGTTTGCAGGGCAGCAGTAGATATGCAGACGTGGAGACCAGACTTGTGGACACAGTGGGAGGAGGAGAGGGTGGGACGAATGGAGAGAGTGGCATGGAAACATATCCACTGCCACACGTGAAACAGAGGCCAGTGGGAATTCACCATGTGGCTCAGAGAGCTCAGACCAGTGCTCCGTGACCTGGAGGGGATGGGGTGGGATGGGTGGGAGGTGGGAGGGAGGTTCCAGAGGGAGGGGTCATATGTATACCCATGCCTGATTTATGTTGCTGTATGGCAGAAACCAACACAACATTGTAAAGCAATTAGCCTTCAATTAAATATTTTTTTTAAAAAATTTTTTAAAGGGATCGCAGGAGGCCACAAGTTCGAACTGCCCCTGCAGAGCTTGGGCCTCTTTCTCCAGGCTGGATTTCTCAAACTAGGCCTGCAACTATGACAAGTGAGCCCCCTCTCCTAAATATATACAGTTCTTTCTAGGTCCTTCTGAGATTGACTTGAGACTATAGCCTGGGATTGAAAGAGGCGACTTCTAGAAGCCAGAAGTGGAGAGCTACTCTGCCACTGCAAAGTTAGGAAACCCAGAGCCACCAGCCAATAAAGTGTAACACACAGAAGGCAGCTCCCCAGGATTTTCAGGAGGGCTGGAGCGAGGGTCACCCTGGTGAAAGGAAGCCTGGGAAACAAAGAGGCCCCCACAGATTGGTAGGGGTAAGACCCCCGAGGAGGTATATGGTGGAACCAAGGAAGGGATTTGGCTCTGCATGGGGGATGAGAGATCCCACTGGACTGGACCCAAAAGAACTTAAGGGTAACATATATGTGTTTCCATGCTATTCTCTCAACTTGTCCTACTCTCTCCTTCCCCCACTGTGTCCACATGTCTGTTTTCTATGTCTGCATCTCCACTGCTGCCCTCGCAAATGTGTAAAATAGATAGCAAGTGAGAATTTGCCAGGTAAAAACAGGGAGCTCAACCCAGGGTTCTGTGACAACCTAGAGGGGTGGTTGGGGTGACAGATGGGAGGGCGCCTCAGGAGGGAGGGGACATATGTATACCTGTGACTGCTTCACGTTGATGTATGGCAGAGACCAACACAATATTGTAAAGCAGTTGTCCTCCGGGAATTGTATTTTGTTCTGTACTACTCAATATTGTACGATTATAATCTTCCATAGTTAAAAAAGAAAAAAAAAGAAGTTAAGGTGAGGGAGCAGGTGACAAAAACAAAATTGGGGTATTTCAGCTACCACAGCGGCAAAGAAATGGGAGGAGAAAGTAATGGGAGGTGCAGAGAGACCCCAGGTGATACTTCTTAAGAGGCAATGGAGTTGGAAAGAATGTGTAGAGAGATAAGAACAAGGAACATGGGAGCTGGGGGAGCCTGGGCTCTGAAGGTGGGAATAGGAAAAGCGAGAATCTGGGAAAGAGACTGAAGGCAGATGAACCCATGAGAATTTCAGAGAGTGTGTTTGGAAACCTGGAGTAATGAGAGGTGAATGAAAAAGGAGAGACTTGAAATGGAAAGTGAAACACTAAAGATTCTTAGATTGGCCTCAAACAGGGGAATATCATTCTAGAGTTCTGCAGGCCAAAATAACATAGGTCATGCTAACCAAAAATAGGGGAGAAAATCAGATTGATAAAAACTCAACAGAATTAACCACACAGGGCTTCCCAGGTGGCACTAGTGGTAAAAACCAGACTTCCAGTGCAGGAGACATGATATGCAGGTTCGACCTCTGGGTGGGGAAGATCCCCTGGAGGAGGAAATGGCAACCCACTCCAGTATTCTTGCCTGGAGAATTCCATGGACAGAGGAATCTGAAGGGCTACACAGTCCATAGGGTCGCACAGAGTCAGACACAACTGAAGTGACTTAGCACACAACCACATAGAACAATCCTGATTTTCTAAGGTGTAAGTTTTTAGTATTTCTACTTTCATTTTCTTTTATGTTGGTTGTAGTCTTGGCAACCACAGAAACTTTGTATTCTGTTCATTGTGGTATCTTACATAGCAGTTTGACTTAAATGGAAGTTCTGTCTATGGAAATGATCCATTCCCTGGTTTCAGAGAGAAACACAATCTGGTTCACAGCATTGAAGCTGACAGTCTGTGATTTGCACAAATAATTCTGAAAGGACCCACTTGTCATAATTGCAGGCCGAGTTTCAGAAGTCCAGCCGGGAGAAAGTGACTCAGGCTCTGCAGGGGCAGTTAGAACATGTGGCCTCCCGTGATCCTCTTTCACAATCAATTGTGGCACCTTCGGATTGGAAAGTTAAACATACAGTTTTCAAGCCTCTGTGCCATCCTCCCATGCACACGGAAGTCATCACTAGTCAATCTCAGCAGCCTTTCCCAGTGAGCCCAGCCAGATAGGAACTCAAAATTGTCCTCAGCTCAGCTCTCCAGGCAAACTTCCACCCACCAACTGTAATTGCCAAGAAACCTGAGACTCATCTGCCACCAGCCACTCTTCTTACAGATTTTCATAGCTTGTGGTCTGTAACTTAGTTCTAACCTGTGATTCATACTAGCTTGTTTTAGATAAAACAAGTAACAAAACAAAAGAAAAATAATTTTCAGGTGCTAGGAAAGATTGAAGGCAAGAGGGGAAGGGGGCGATAGAAGCTGAGATAGTTGGATGGCATCACTGATTCTATGGACATGAGTTTGAGCGAACTCCGGGAGATAGTGAAGGACAGGGAATCGGGAGTGCTGTAGTTCATGGGGTCGCAAAGAGTAAGACGTGATTTAGCGACTGAACAACAGCAGCCAATGCCAAAGTAGTCCATTCATCTTGAAATTAAAATCCCAGGGCCTCCCACATCTGTAACACAGCCTCAAATTCAGAACTATATAAAAGAGATATCCATCACTTCAGAGGAGAAAAATTCCTCATGAAGTCCATATTCCTCACTGTAGCGATATGTAGAAAATGAGTTAATGATTTAATGTTCTTAGTTACTCAGGGTCTTTAATAATCTTGTATACTGTCTGTGTAGACACAGGCAGAAAATTGAAAGACAGTGAGACCACCAGAAGCTGACCAACAATGTTCTAAATATGTAGAAGCTGATAGGAAGAGAAGAAGGTGTCTTCTGATCCATCTCTAGAAGTACACAAAATATTTTTAAATATGTTCCAGACATGAAGGGCTAAATTAAGAAAAAATTAAATTGTGTCTAGTATACTGTGTTTCCCAAGCAAAGAAGGATGTAATGAGTGTTTCTTTAAAAAGTTTCCATCAGAAATGATACAGGATTCAGTTATCTGGAAGATGCATTTGTTCGTAATTCTCATTCGATGTTGTGGCTAGCAAAATAAGGTATCACTGCATTAATTAGTGAAGGGTTTTCTTCACTACAGATTTATAAATCCCTGCAGTTATATGAATTCCAGTCACATAAATGCCTTCTAAGAAAGTACAAGGAAAACTCTCCAGTGATGGAGAGTGATGGACATGAGTCTGCACAAGTTGTTAAGGTGGCCAAAGAGAACACGTCTGAGCTGAGCAAAGCAGCTGAACAGCCATGAAATCATGAAATTGGGGTGATGAGCTGGCTTGAGGATGGTGAGGGAAGGTACAGAGGATATTCATCACTGAAAGAGAAAGAATCTCTGCCTTCAAGTTGTTCTTAAAGGATTACATACAGCTGGCGTGAGGTTCTCAGACCTGTCAGAGATTATTTTTAGGACAGCATTAAATATCATATTTTGCAATGCCTCCTTTCTTTACCTGGAATGAAATTCACAGGTAATAAACCTAAGTGAGAGGGAAGAGGGAAGATAGCCTCTGGGTTCCTCACCAAGGCAGTGAGTGGTCAGAAAAGGGGGGCTATTAACCAGGTGAGGAGAAGGGCTGATTCCCCAGGTGGTTGGAAACAGCAGTATGTCACTCAGGAGAAGAACACAGGACTTAGGAAGCCTCACTTTGCTGGAAGCACACAGGTCTGCAGGGCAAGGCAGCCAGGCCAAGTGTCAGGAATGCACCAAAGCCAAAGGCCCAGGCAAGACTGAAGACAAGCATGTGCATATGGATGCATGCGGCAGGATGGATGAATCTCAGGAACATGTGAAGGAGCCAGATACAAAAGACTACATTCTGTGTGACTCCATTTATATGAACGTCTAGAAGAGGCAAAACTGTAATAACTGAAAGCAGATCAGTGGTTGCTTGGGACTGGGGGGGGGGGGGGGGGGTGGAAACGGGATTGACTGCAGAGGGGCATGAAGGAACTTTCAAGATGATGGAAGTGTTCTGTACCATGAATGTGCCGGTGGTCCATGATGTTAACATTGGCCAAAACTCTTTGAACTGTGCACTTAACATGGAAGAATTACAAACAGATTACAAACAAATGATGCATAAGTTGTGTCCAGCTCTTTGCAACCCCATGACTATACAGTCCATGGAATTCTCCAGGCCAGAATACTGGAGTGGGTAGCCTTTCCCTTCTCCAGGGGATCTTCCCAACCCAGGGATCAAACCCAGATCTCCCACATTGCAGGTGGATTCTTTACGCACTGAGCCACAAGGGAAGCTCAAGAATACTGGTGTGGGTAGCTTATCCCTTCTCCAGCGGATCTTCCTGACCCAGGAATTGAACCGGGGTCTCCTGCATTGCAGGCAGATTCTTTACCAGCTGAGCTATGAGGAAAGCTGCTTTTAAAAATCAGGTGTGTAGGCTGGCCTAGAGGTGAAATCAATCACATAGGACCTTGACACTGAGGCAGCAGCTCTGAGGACCAGCATATGAGACTGGGCACAAGACATAGGTATTAGGGGATGCCAGTACAGATGTAACCTGGGCGGAGCACTGGGTGTTAGACTGGGGTGTGTTTTTTTTCTGCAAACATACATTGCACATCTACTACATACCAGGCATTGGACTAGGCCCCTAGTATGAAGTGATGATGGAGGAATCAGAGAGTTCAATTTGGAACTTGGGATAAAACTCCAAACTCGACTCCAGGCTCAACATTCTACTGAATTTTGACTGATAAGTAAGCTCATCACAGCATGGCTACTGGAATAACTTTAGGTTAACTTTTCAGCTGGGAATGATGCTTTCATAACAAAGAATATTCATCAGTGTTGACAAAGGATGAGGACACTAGTCCCCTCTGGCAGAGATATTTCTTCATGATGAGTGCTAGCTTGTCATTGTGTTCATTCAGCATATTTCTTGAGCACCTACCACGTGTTAGGCATGGAAAAAGACATGCATATGAATGAGTCTGCATTCTCAAGAGGATTATAAACTAGAAGAAGAGAGAAGACAGTCTTACTACTCTGATCATAACCAAGATGGCGTGTGATCGAGTATCCTAAGAGAACATCAGTGTGTTACAGTGCTCAGAAGAGCATGCACCCACTTCTTCAGGCTGTGGAGGGGCATTTCCATGACAGATCTTGTCTGCACTTGGCCCATTATTATCTGAGGCTGGGCCCTGAGAGTGAAAGGCCTCTGTCCTCAGGGAAGCAGATTCACAACTTAACTGTCCTAACCAAGATTGGGAGATGAACAGGAGGCATTCTGAGGTGGGCTAAGTTTATCACCAGTTTCAAGGTCACCAAGTGGAATGGTGAAGGTGAAGCAAAGCTGAGAGTTGGCTCGTCAGACTAGTTGAATTTTTCCTGGCAGATACTAAGATGGTGCATAAAAGGTGGAAAGAGTGGCTGGGGCAGAAGCAGAAGGGGCAGGTCATGTCACACCATATTGTAAAAGCAAATGAGGTCATCAGAGCTTCAGATCTGTGCTGCCTGTGACTGTCAAGTCCACCTCTGAGCTGGTTTCTGAAGGGGTACTTCATTTTTAGTTTTCACATTTTAGAAGGTAGCACATTATTTGTCTTTGAAGTAGGTTGATGTCCCATCAATGCAAGTTGACCACTCTATGAGGTCTCTTCACATGGAAGTTAGAGCATATAGTTCTCCCCTTCAGAAGTCTTTCAACCCTGTCCACAGAACTGACTTTATAGAAGGCTATTGATGTTGGCACCAGGAAAAAAAATAGAAGCCGATGTGTAAAAATATCTGTGAATTAATGCCTGTCTTAGTTGTAAATCCTGTTTGTTGTTTGCTTTTGTGTTTTTATTTGTGCTTGTGTGATTGCATATCTGCCTGTGTGTACCATATTTTGTTTTCTTGGCAGATGGCTTGGCTGTCTGTGAAAAACTGGTCTACTCAAGGACATTGCTGACTCTTTTTAATGAGGCCAACGTCATGGCTTCAGTTCCCATTTGGCCAGTTAACTTTGCTCTCTGCTTCCTTTTGTAGCCAGAGGCTGCTCCCTAATCATCACATCCAAGCTGCCTCCCATGGGATGGGAGAATAAGGGGAAAGGCAGATTATCAGGACTGGTCCACAGCTGCAGTTCTAGCTTATGGTCAGCCAGAGGCCTCTGGAAATATTGGCTATGATCATTTCATCACGTTGTTCTTTGTCTTCACATGAACCACTTCTTAATTTTCTTTGGGTTGGGTCCCTGAAGAAATCTGTTTTAAGTTCTGTTCTCTTAACCAGTAGACTAGATTGTTTCAGCATCCATTCTCTTTACCACCAGAGTAGACTCCTGGGACCCAATTAGTACCATTATTTTTGGTCTTTGGAAGGTATTGCATCTCTGGTTTCTTGCATTTTCAACTCTTGAATCTGTTGTCAAAGAATCTGCTAACGAGAGCTAACATTTATTGAGTACTTACTCTGTGCCAAGGCCTTCTATGTGAATTATCTCCTAATCCTCAAAATGGCTTTTGAGATAGAACATACTGTTCTTTTTTTCCAATGAGGACCAAGGTATAGAACAGTTACATTGCCAGGTGTTCACAGAGCTGGGATTCGGGCTCCTGCAGTCTGCTTCCAGATCTTGTGCTCTTCAGACACTGTCACGACTCTTCTCTGCAAATATGACAGTGTGGGCAGAAGACCAAGAAATTGCGTGATTACTGCAGATTTACACTGCTCTGAGTTGGTAGCTGACTTAGAGGAGGAATTCCCTGGTGGCTCAGAGGGTAAAGCATCTGCCTACAATGCCTGAGACCCGGGTTCGATCCCTGGGTCAGGAAGATCCCCTGGAGAAGGAAATGGCAATCCACCCAGTACTCTTACCTAGAAAATCCCATGGACAGAGGAGCCTGGTAGGCTACAGTCCATGGGTCGCAAAGAGTTGCACATGACTGAGCAACTTCACTCACTTAGAGGAGGGTACCCTTTAGGAAGGCTTTGAGAAACCTAGACAGCATGTTAAAAAGTGAAGACATCACTTTGCTGACAAAGATTCATATAGTCAAATCTATGGTCTTTTCAATTGATGTATGGATCCAGTGTACAGATGTGAGAGTTGGAACATAAAAAAGCTGAGCACCAAAGAATTGATGCTTTCAAATTGTGGTGCTGGAGAAGACTCTTGAGAGTCCCTTGGATAGCAAGGAGATCAAACCAGTCAATCCTGAAGGAAATCAACCCTGATTATTCATTGGAAGGTGAATGATGCTGAAGCTGAAATTGAAGCTCCAATACTTTGGCCTCCTGATGCGAACAACTGACTCATTGGAAAGGCCTCTGATGCTGGGAAAGATTGAAGGCAAAAGAAGAAGAGGGTGGCAGAGGATAAGATGGTTGGATAGCATCACCATTTCAGTGGACATGAATTTGGGCAAACTCTGGGAGATAGTGAGGGAGATGGTGATGGACAGGAGGCCTGGCGTGCTGCAGTCCATGGGATCGCGGAGTCAGACATGACTTAGTGGCTGAAAGCAAAACAGCGCCTCTTTATGATGTCACGCTTGTTGGTGCTAGATCCCAGATAGCCACCTGGCAACTGTGCAACCTGGACAAGCTCTTTCTGTGCCAGAAGTTAAATCTTTTTCCTGTGCACTGTCATCTTTCTTAGTTGAAGCACACGCCACTCGGTGTAGGTGGACTATTATCTGGACCTCTGAAATATTTTATTGGACAGAGGTATTTAAACACTCTAAGACTTGTGACCAAATGACACCTATATTTGAGGCACCCGTTGATTCACATGTACTCTCTCCATAGGTCAGTTTTGGGAAGTGATTCTCAATACTGCAAGAAACTTCATGTTAAAGTCCAAGCATAGTGTTCTTCCGGACGGCTCACACCCCCGGCCTTTACCATGAAGATAGGTTTTAGTGGCTTAAGAAGCTGAATAGTATAACATCAGTGGGTTTTTTTTTTTTAATGCACTAGTATTTCATATCTCCCTGTTGCTTTTGAAATACCCCAAAACATTTTTGAGCAGGACAACTCAAGATGTAGATCCACAAATATTATCTTAAAAGAAAAAGTTTAATATTTCTCAACTCTTGTAATAAAAGTGAATACAAAATGCCTGTTGCATCATCTCAAGAAACACAAGTTTTATATACCTTGATTCTTGAAACTATTTAGTTGTTACTTCAAACTTCTGGATGCTCACAGTGTTTGCTGCAGCTGATTTTTAGTCGCTCAGTCCTGTCCAGCTCTTTGAGGCCCCATGGACTGGAGCCCTCCAGGCTGCTCTGTCCATGGCATCTCCCAGGCAAGAATACTGCAGTGGGTTGCCATTCCCTTCTCCAGGGGATCTTCTCAGAGATTGAATCCATGTCTCCTGCTTGGCAGACAGATTCTTTACCACTGAGCCACATGGGAAGCCCGCTTACAGTGTTTACAAGTTGGCTAATATTTGACACTGATTCCTTTTTAGTATCTAAAGGGTGTCTGAATGATCGTTGATCTTGAACTCTTCTTGATGATTTCTATATTTTCCATCATCCACATCTTCTGAAGAATTGCTGGGGGGCGAGGAGGCAGGGGGTTATAGTTTGTTTTTAATCAACATTGGTAAAATTCACTAAGTCTTCTTATTTTGGAATGAGTATCTTTAGACCCAGACAATTTCACTACAGCCAGTTTTATTAAATAACTTTGAGTCATTTCCTTCCCCGGTCTAGCTTTCTCAGCCTGCCAGCACGTGTGGGTGGTACAGAGTCTGTGAAACTGAATAGTCTGACCCCTTTCAGAGGTTGTTTTAGAAACATAAAACCCAATAACTGATCCTAACCCCTTAAATCCTCTTGCATTTGATGTCCCTCCTTGTCAGTGGCTCAGTATCTACCCAGATCCCTTCTGCCCAACAGAATTAAATATTGCCTTCCCTATTCCACAAAATACCCTTACAAATCATCTCCTGATCTGGGCTTGCTTTCTATAGGTGAATTTTATTTCCTTCACTTCTCCTTAAACAGTCTGTTTTAACTTCCTTGTTTTGTAGCATTCTCTTATGTTGGTACAGGGGCTAATTTTAGTCAGTTTGATTCCTTTTCTTACCTCAACTTTTTCTCTTTGTGTTCTGAAGTTCTTTCCCCATGTAGCATCCAACTCTTTGCTGGGGGGGAGGGGGGCGTTTAGTTTTTGTTTTCTAATTTGCCCACCTAATCTCCTGAATCTAATTAGTGTTTGAAATAATACATAACATTCTCCTGAATCTAATGTGTTATCCTTATTAGGCAGGTTCTTATTCTTTATTAGAGTCAGGCTTGGTACTACCAGTTATTAATTGGATGCCTTATGACTTAGCTGACCTTGCTGTCCACCTAGAGAATGAAGGTCATAGTACCTAACTTTCAGGATCGTCCTGTCAATTTTATTAACTAATGACTCCCCACTGCATAAGACGGCCTATGGCACTTCAGTCAACGTTAGCACCACTTTTACTTATGAGAGCTAGTTCATAGAGTTGTCTCTGCTCGTGGGTTTTTCACCTTTTATTCTCCTTTGTCACCTTTCACAACATCCTCATCACTGTCACCAATAGGAGGAGGGAGCAGTTTCAAACTCAAAGTTCACTGTCCTTATCTGAATATCCACTGTAAAATGGATGTTGGCCAGCTTAAGTGAGATGCCCTATGACTGCGTTTTTCACAGGCCTTCCCTTTGTGCCACTTGTGGTATCAAGCATTTTCCTGTCTACTGAGAGGAGGTAATAATTCTTGTAAAGGTAAGAACGTAAATTCCCTTGAAAGATTGGGGTTAATGGTAGAGATATCAGTGGTACCCAGGTGATTCATTTGGTAAGCAGTCTTTCCTGCTGAGAATGAATCTTGTTTATCTCCATCTTTCATCTCAATGCAGAAATGTTTTTCTTTTGTATACATTTGTGTGAAATTACCTTTTATGCTCCATTTCCTGTCCCTTCCATGGTGCTTCTTGATCAGGAGTGCTATTCTGAGCAGTACTTGCTGTCCCCCTTGTCTTGGGGACATCTGTCACATGAAAATATAGCCACGAACAGCCACCTCTTTCCCATCCTTCCCACTGCTCCTATTTCTCTAATGTTAGAGACCTCTTTGGGATCTTTTCCTCTTTGACCAAAATTTCCAGTAAAGGAGTTTTAGGAAATCCCAATACAGACCATCTGTAAGTTCTCTGAGATGAAAGACGATGACTTTGAACCAGAGTTTTGACAGCTAAATGTTCCTATAAATACCTTCATTAAAGTTTTAGTTTCTGTGAGAGAAGAGAAGCTTAGATGACCGTGAGATTCCTTGTCAGGGATGACTTCAAACATAGGAGGGAAACAGAAATAAAAATAACCTGCTAATCAAGGCAGACTGTCAGTACTACTGTAACAGAGGAATCCTCATGATAAGAAGAAAAAGGAAATTAATTTTACCTGGGAAAATCTTGGAAGGCTTCATGGAAGAGGTGAGGGTCAACGGATAAATGGAAATTCAACAGACTTCTGCAGTAGGTTGAGCCAAGGATAGTATTCCAGACAAGGGATATAGCTAAACAACTGGTGACTCCTTTCCCTCAGAGTGAGTGTGTGTGTGTGTGTGTGTGTGTGTGTGTGTACAAAAATGTGTAATAAAGGAAAGAATTGCAGTGGCAAGTACATGCTTGGGAAAATCGGTTGCCACCATGTTTTTACACCTGTAAAAGCTACAAAAACTTACTTTCACTCTAAACAAGCTCAGAAAGATAATATCAGGTAGGGAGGGAAGGAGAGAATTGGGGACAAGTGTGTTTATATCTCATTCCTATCTGATTTTTCCTTTGAAAAGGGAAAGCTTTTTATTATCTATCAGACTCTTTCTGGTGGA
This sequence comes from Cervus canadensis, assembly GCF_019320065.1. Lineage (NCBI taxonomy): Eukaryota > Metazoa > Chordata > Mammalia > Artiodactyla > Cervidae > Cervus > Cervus canadensis. Next base: position 46,658,157 of record NC_057399.1, on the reverse strand, counting down.
ATTGTGTCTGTCAATCTTATCCCACCCAATTTGAAGCCCCGAACACAGGTCTGTTCCTCACAGCAATGACCTTTCTTTAAAAGGCAAACCTGGCCTGACATCACTGATGTTTTGAATTCAGCAGTCAAAGCTTTAGAAGGATCTCTTTCTGAAGGAAAGAAAGTGTGTCAGCCCTAAAGTGACAGCCCCCCTGCTTGCTCCGGAGAACAATACTGGTTTTTGTGATAATCAGTGGCAAGGGCAATTTCAGAGATGAGAAATGATCTGTTGGTGAAAGCACAATTTCTCTTCAGATCTTCTTCCATGGGAGTCTGACAGCAAGCAAGAAACTCAATAGTTTACATTTTACTTGGTGAGGGAAAAAAGACATGTCAGATTTCTATGCACCAAAATATACCTGTCTGATGCTTAGCTGTACAAAATGGCTAGGGTTCCTTGCACTCCGTCTAAAGCTCAGATCCTGCTCAACTGTACACCTAACGTGAGTTACTTAATGGCAATGTTTGAGTTGCTTTACATAATTTCCTAAGTGATATCATAGACATTTTCCAATTCACTCTTCCTAGCACTCCTAGAAAGGATTATCAGTGTTACAGCCAGGGAGGCTGCAGCCAGAGAGGCCGATAGCATTCACAAATCACACAAGATGCTGGAACAACCCCAGATCCAATGCCCTTTGTGTTTCAAACAGAGCTGCTTCTCTAAAGATGGGCTTCTTTCTCTTTAAAAAGACAGGACCCAACAAGAACAATTCTCAGAGGTTCCTTACAAACCTAGAAAGTTTATGTTTGTGATTCATAGTGAAAAATTAGTGTAAGGTCTTCTTTCTTGCAGAACCAATCTAGGGAGCCCAAAATTGAGGTGTGGGGCAGGCCAGAGCTCCTTGGTGCTTGGGCTACTGGAGATGCCCTCACTGTCACCCACCCCCATGCTGCTCTTGACCTCAGACCCACTGTCATTGGGATCCATCTAGAAAATGCTCGTCCTTTCACATTCTCTCCTGAGCCCCACTTGTTCCACACCCTTCTTTGCCATCATGCATTAAAAACACACATTTATGTTTTACCACCATGTTGGTGGCTCAGATGATAAAGAATTCGCTTGCAATGCAAGAGACCAGGGTTCAGTCCCTGGGTCAGAATCATCCCCTGGAGAAGGGAATGGCCACTCCAGCATTCTCACCTGGAGAATTCCGTGGACAGAGGAGACTGGTGGGCTAAAGTCCATGGAATCACAAAGAGTTGGACACAACTGAGTGAGTAACCCTTTCATTTTTTTTCTTTTAAAATATACCATATTTATTTTGTTATTTGTGGAAATTTCACTCTGAAGTAAAAATGTGTCCTTGCTTTGCTCTTATAGCCACAGCCTCACAAACTAAAATATGCTAAATCAGAGTCCTGAATAATTAATTATAGCAGTGCTGCACAGGCTGGGAGGAACAAAGACATTTTTTAAGGTTAAAAAAAAAAATGTCAAGTTTACAGTCAACCACCAGTATAAAATATTCCTTAAATGATGGCAACTCCCAATATCATGGAATTAGAAATGAATAGGAATAAAATTACATTAATACATCAGCTCATGTAATCTCATGGGACTTGGATATATTATAACATCCAGGCATCTTTTATGTCCTTGGTTATATGCCCCCTCTGTCTGTATCTTTACAGTGTAGAGCTGGAATACTAAAATTATTCTTTTCACTAATGAGGATTATGAGCATCTAGAGAGACTATACAAAATAGAATGTAATAGAATAGGCTGTCTTTTCTCACCTTTGAAAGTGAAAGTTAAAGTCACTCAGTCATGTCCAACTCTTTGCAACCCTATGGACTCATACAGTCCATGGAATTCTCTAGACCAGAATACTGGAGTGGGTAGCCTTTCCCTTCCCCTGGGGATCTTCCCAACCCAGGGATCGAACCCAGGTCTCCCATACTGCAGGTGGATTCTGTACCAACTGAGCCACAAGGGAAGCCCAAGAATACTAGAGTGGGTAGGCATTCCCTTCTCCAGCAGATCTTCCCAACCCAGGAATTGAACTGGGGCTCTGCATTGTGGGCAGATTCTTTACCAACTGAGCTATCACACATGGACACACAGACCCACTAATCAAGCTGACAACGGGCACACACACAGGCACAGAGGTGCCCATTGACCAAATGACATCCAGGCAGACACACAGATACAAAGAAACACAATCATCAGGTGACAGACGTCCCAACACACAGACACACTCACGGACCTCTTGATACAGAGGACAAACAGGCTCTGACCATCTGATAGAGACACACGCTCCAACACACTGCCACGCCGAATTCTCCATGTGGCGTTCTTAAGTATTGTGCATTTCTTATTCTCCTTGTGCAGTTTTATTCCTGGTCAAAGTTTGTTCTGGAAGTTTCAATCTAAGATTAGTTCAGGACAAAGGCCCTATTTAAGTAAATGTACTTTTAGACTTAGTGATTACAGAATAAGAATTACTAATGTAATCATTTACCTACAAAATTTTCAATGTGAACAAGTAGCATTAACGATGACAAATATTCCTAATGAAGAATCCTAATTTCAGATATATACAAGTATCCCTTAAGCAAAATGTGAAAATGGCATGATTTTTTAATAAACATGGACTTTATATATCAAGCATATTGTGTAAAAATATAGAGAAATTTTACATAAGCTAAGGTCAAATGAGGAAAATAGAACGCTAATTTGAAATTAAATAAACTAGAATTGGAGATAGAGAATAGCATGATGATTAAGGACACAAACCTTGGGTAGACTGCCTGGATTCAGACTCAGCTCTTTCATTTACTACAGCAAGCTTTAGGCAAGTAATTTAATTTTCCCCTTCCTCAGTTTCCTCGGTTTTGCCTTTCTAAAACATGGAGATAAAAACAGAACTTATCTCACAGGCTGTTACAAGGATTCAATGAGTGAATCTATACGAAATATGTAGACCCTTCCTGGCATAGTAAGCACACAGTTAAGTGTCATCTTTAAAAACTACATACATGTTAATTGAGGCTGAATGCCCTTATTCCTCAGAAGCCAATCTTGCACCTACATTCATTTGAATCTCGTTGTCCTAATACTCTATTTCCAGAAAAGAACAGAAATCAACAATTCTAAGCACCACCTCTCCCCGCCATCAATAATACCAGTACTTTCATCATCAGTATAGTATCTCCAACACTTCATCTTATTCTCATTTTACATAAATCTTCTAACTTGAGGTGAGAAATGCTCTTCCTCCCTAAGCTCCACGTCCCTCCCTAAACTCACAACTCCCATGTGGAGAGGGATTAGGGTGCTTTCAGGTGGGAAGCATGTCATATGTAGTTTATATTCACAGTGACTAAGTACCCAGATTCATAAATTTACTTTCAGGGGTTAGAGTAGTTTCAAAGTTATCCCAATAAACTCAGCCTCACTCAATTGAGTTCCAACAAGCTTCCACCAGGAAGAAGGGGGCAAAGGTGTAAAGTTATGGGAAATCCTGCCCTCTATGGATTAAGCACATCCCTGGCACATTGCGTGTATGAGTGTCACACACATCAGTATCGTCCTCACATGCTGCAGGAAAAGTTAGTGTTGAGAACTGCTGTCCTAAGCAACATGCTTACAGTGATGTATTGCCAGTGCTTTGCAAACTGGAAAGGCATACACAGATGTTCATCATTATTTTTGGTAAGTATATGTTATAGAGAGGAGGCTCAGACATGACACGTCTGCTCTTTCCAAAGCGTGAGAGAGTGTTTGGGACAGTTATCCTGGGACATGGTGTCTGTGACAGTGAGCCTTTCTTACCCATCCTCTGGAGCATATCTGGATTAGGCTTGCCTGCTGGCCTATCAGTACCAAACACTCCACATACACAGAAATACACCCCAAAGGTTCTGTGCTCAATTGCTACCATTTTAGGGACATTTCCACCAGTAATGGTGGTGGCAAGTGTGGAGAAGCAGCAACATGTCAAAAAATAAGCTAGAGATACTTCAAACAAAAAAGATCAATGGAAAACATAAAACATAACAACTGACCTGACTAATGGGTCCTTTGATCTTGGCAACAGACAATTTAGTAGAAAAGAGCTATTAAAATTAATATTTTAATACTATAATATCCACTGAATTTAGTAAAAGGCAGGTATAAGTAAATCGGGTATTTATAACTTTTCAATATTTAACATTACGACAAAAATTCTTCATCTTAATAAGGTCAGAATAGCTTACATTTGATGTGCAAAAAAAGAGCAGTCAAGATCAGTAGTAACTAAATCAAATCCACTGATTTTTGTAAGTGGGCAGATGATTAATGAATTCATTCAGATCTGTAGAAAATAAAGCAGGATCTTACGATCACGAGACATGAAAAGTCATAGCATCATAGCCCTATATAAGCCACCCTCAGAGTCAAATCTAACAACAGCAGATCAGGTGAACATCCTTTATCCAGTCTATGTGAGCAGGACCCATAGATATACTGCTAGTTACGTTTCCCCCACGTTGGGGAACTCGGCTCCCTAAGTAGTTAGCTTGGCGCATGGACCCTGTGGTTTTGGTATACTGCCACCTGGCGTCAACCCTATGCCAGGCCATGGATTCTGAGCCCTACAAACGGAGCTCTGGCTGAGCATTGTCACTAATGCTCTCTGATTGGGCAGCCTCCCAGATGATAACTGGACACATCTTCACTGAGATCACCCTGCTCCCTCCAAGATCGACCAGATGCACCTCCCAGGGCCTGCTGGAGTATCTCTCCTTCTGGCCCCAGATCCACGTGTGGATTGTGCTTAGTCGTGTGTGCGTGCTTAGTTGCTCAGTCATGTCTGACTATTTGCAACCCCACGGACTGTAGCCCACCAGGCTGCTCTGTCCGTGGGAACTGGAGTGAGTTGCCATTTCCTTCTCCAGGGGACCTTCCCAACCCAGGGATCAAACCCTCATCTCCCACATTGGCAGGCAGATTCTTTACCACTGAGCCACCAAGGAAGCCTGAGGGAGTGTGTGCAGTGGGCCTAAAGCTGGGATGCCGTCTAGCTTCCGTGCTACCTGGGGACATCCAGTCATGTGAGGAACCAGTCCTCCTCAGACTGCATCTTCCCCCTCCCAAAAGCCAAGCCAGTCTCCCTCCCTCCCACCTGTGCCGGATATTTAACACACTTTCCCCCCAACAACCCTGTCATTCCAGCTTCTTCCAGCCGGGGCAGACCCCATCCTGAGTCCGTGGGTGCCAGGTCCTCAGGAAGCCTTCTAAGCTTGGTACTGATGCTAGTAAAAGACAAATGGAGACCTATTTGAGCAATCAAGTTGGTGGAATTTGCTGGTAGAGTGGATGTAGGAGAAAGGAGAACAAGAAAAATGCAGCAAGATGGCTAATTTTGAGGCTTGAATAGCTGGGTAGATGACAGTGCCTTCCTCTACTGAAAGACGAGGAAGATTAACAGGTTTGGGGAGCAGAAATAAAATTTTCCAGTGAACATGTGTTGATTTTATAGTCCAAACATATACATGTTAAGTGTTAAAAAAATATTTAAACAACCTAAAATAAACCAAAGAAATATGAAGATGTTTTGTAACATCTAAGTTTGTCATTGGACTGATTCCAACAGTGAAGAGAGAAATATCAATGAACATGAACTTTGGCTTTGTGAGGTCTGCCCGCTGGAAATTGAATGGAAAATGGCAGATGGACAGTTGAATGAGCATGTTTTGAGAGGACAAGTCAGGACTAGAGGTGTCTATTGATGGTACTTAAGGCCAAGGGGTTGTTCAAGGGCAGAAGAGGGCAGAGTCCTCAAGACTGGGGAGGAGGAGTCAGTGAGGCAGGAGGAGAACCAGGAGAAAATATCAGGAGGAAGACAAGCTGAGATGTCCAGTGAGATGTGAGGACAGGCACGTGGCCACTGTCTTTACACCAAAGTGGCCTTTGATGACTTAGGTAAGGACAGGATCACTAGACTAAAGCATCAGCCTCCTAACAGGTCCCCTTGTTTCCTCATGTGACCTCCCACCAATCTATACCTCATAGCTCAGTTGGTAAAGAATCCGCCTACAATGCAGGAGATCCCTGTTCAATTCCTGGGTCAGGAAGATTCCCCTAGAAAAGGGATAGGCTACCCACTCCAGTATTCTTGGGCTTCCCTTGTGGCTTAGCTGTTAAAGAATCTGCCTGCAATGTGGGAGACCTGGGTTCGATCCCTGGGTTAGGAAGATCCCCTGGAGAAGGGAAAGGCTACCCATTCCAGGATTCTAGTCTGGAGAATTCCATGGACTGTATGAGTCCATAGGTAGCAAAGAGTCAGACATGACTGAGCAACTTTCACTTTTCACTTTCACTTTCCAATCTATACAGCAGGCAAAGCCATCTTTTTGAAACTTCAATCCCATCAAGCTCCTGCTTGAAAACTTTCATTTGCTTATCATCTCAACTTAAATCTGAACTCCCAGGGCAGGAACTGGGGTGCAGTGAGTGAGGTATAAAATTTAAGCAGGTATCCAAAATCCCAGTTCAAGATATATCATATTTTAATGCAGTACTTTTTAAAAAAATCTCATTGAGGAACTATAGCCCATGAACCAGATGATTATTTTTATAAATCAAGTTTTATTAGAACCAGGGCCAGGATTAAGATAAGGTACATAAGAAAGAGTTATGCAAGTACAGCGTTCAAGCCTATCTTTGTTTAAAATGTTGATCTTTTGTGCATCACCCAATCTGGGCATTAATTTTGATTTTTGAAAGATAGCCTTAGTATCATTTATATTACTGAGCTTTTTTTTCGTGCCCCCTTAAATTTTGTGCAAGATACCAATGAGACATTTGCCTTACCCTTGTCCTGGTCCTGCAAACCCCACATCAAGACCTATACTTCCCAGTGAATATGTATTGTTTTTATTGCCAAAAACATAAATATTCTTTTTTTTTAATGTTGAGGCAACCTAAAATAAACCCTAGACATAGGGAGATACTTTGCCCAACAGTACAGAAAGAAAGGCACCTAACTCTAATGTCTAAAAAAGGTAAAGATTCAACTTCTTATTTTCCAAATGGATCTGATCTCACTTATGCAGTGAATACTCAGCGAGGCACAGGGATTAATAACAGCAGGAGAGCCATTTTTAGATAGAACTGATGATGCTTTCATGGAAAGGTTCCAGGCAGATTAAAGTTGTATGACATAATGCTTTTTGACTGCATAAATAGGTTATGATCATAATTTTGTTTTGTGACCTCTTCATCAGAGAGAAGGAGAGGTTTTTCTTATTTACCAGATTATCAACCAGAAAAACTAGAAAGTTTTAATTTCTCCATTTCTCAAATAAATTCAAGTCATTATTCTGGAGCATGAATGATCTTAGAAATCTATTAACAAACATATTTTTAGGAGTGCATATGGCTTGAGATTTGATTAATAGAATAAATATTTGTAGGTTTTCCAAGATAATAAGAAATATTTTCTTTCTTCTTAGCCTCTCCCTACCTCTTCCCTCATCACTAGGCCTTATGTTTTAAAAGTTGGTTTACTTCCCTTGAATAACTGTGGATAAATGGATTCTGTAGGACCTAAAAGCTATTGGCTCTCATCTTAGGCTCTTATATTAAAGGAGATGTGTCTATCAGTTTTCACATTGGAGATTTGAGAATCTGGTTATGTAAAATATCATAATCATTATGCTGGAAATTCATTATCTAGAGATTACCAATAGGACCCCATATCCAAACAAGGTCCTTAGTGAGAAACACACACACATCTAGGTATGTCCCACACACATACCTGTCTCCAGAGTATTTACTCTACTGCTAAGTGGTAATATCTGTCATCTGGCCAGATGATGGCTGGCATGACAGGGAATAACTAGCCAACTGGCCTGGGCTGGTTCATGTGAAGGCTGGGCAGAATTCTAAGGGAATGTCTACATGCATGCAAGGGCCCTTGAGACCTAGTCTGTCACACTGTCACTTCCACCACATTCTCTTGGCCAAAGCAAGTCACAAAACCAGCTCAGATCAAGGGCAAGGGAAAACCAACTCCACTTCCTGATGTGGGGGAAATACAGTCATTGTTGCAAAGGTACATAGATACAGGGAGGAGAATAATTGCAGCCATTTTGCAAATAAACCACCATGTAAAAGTGTAAACCACCATGTAAAGGCCCACACAATTACCTGTAGTATAGTGGTTTCATCTGGTTACTTTTTTTTTCACCTGATTACTTTCTAACAAGGTTATGAGAGAGGGATCTCATTATGAGAGAATGAGCGAGAATCTTTGTGTTGCAAATGCAAAATGAACCATTTGCAAATGCAAAATGACAATTATTGGATGAGAAAATGGAAAGAATTGAAGCAGATTCCCTTCTCATCTATCTAGGATGAGAATGATTGACTTCTGCAGTTCTCTGCAGTTCCATGAAATTGAAATTCTTGGCCAAAGCTTCTGAGAGATTCTGGATTTGTTCAGGGTTATGAATTTCAACCTGGCTATCTGCCGTCTCTGAGTTAGATATTTAATTCTTCCAGTTGTAACTTCTTGTGATTTTGTATTCTCATGCATGTTTATGAGGTGCTTATAGGTGATTTGGAAATTTTACATGTCATTCAATTTGATATCAAACAATCTTCTGATATAGCTGTTATCTACATTTTACATGTATAGGAATGGAGGTTTAGAACCCTCCAGCAGCTCGCTAGAGGCCACAGTACTAGCAACTGGCAAGCCAGGAATTTTTAAAACACTTTCCATTTTTCTGCAGTGTCATTCCATGGCTTTATCTCCTTGAATCATACTTGTTTTTAATGCTTAATGTTAGAAATACAGATGTCACAGTCTAACTCACTGGGATACAATTGTTCCATGACAGAAACCAAACAAAACAGAGATTCCATTAGATATCCCAGGATACTTAAATGCTTGTGACTCTCAGTTCAAGAGAAGGAACAAATAAAAGGAAAGTATTAGAATCATCTGCCTAATGAATATTCATTGGCAATAATGATAAATTCAATTTACTAAAACTTGATTTCCTGCAGAACTTCTCAAGAACGTATGTATTGGATAAAAGGGAGGGGAGGCTTATTTGGAGAAAATAACCTTTCCATATTCAACTGAGTGCTCTCTGGCCTGAAAGTCTGTGCCCTCTCAGATGGTATATACTTCCTGACCCCATAGGCTCAAGTCTGCAGAGAAGACCTCCTCTCCAACCAAACAGTGCTGGCATGAACCCCAACTTTATCTCCATCTGAAGCTTTGGGCTATTTGCTCAGCCTCATTGAGCCTCACTTTTTCCAGCAGTAAAATGGGATTGTTACTGCATATGGAGCTATACATATTAAATGGGATAGTACACCTAAATCAGTTCGTTCAGAAGCTAAGTGCTATTGGTTTGTCTCTCTCCTGCATTTTTTCAATATAAACTAACATAAAACAAAGCACAGTAAGTGAACAATACCACGGAACCAAGGGACTTTACTTGTTTATTATTTTTTATCATTTGTGTTCCACACCTGTCCCCCTACACTAAATAGTTATGATGGGAAATGGCATTCAAAGACATGGGTTCTGTTATTAAGAGAGTAGATCCAAAGAGTTTTCATCACAGGGGCAAAAAGACATAAAAAGAAATTTGTGTCTATACTAGATAATGGATATGAACTAATTATGGTGCTGTACATCAATTATATCTCAGTAAAACTGTAAGAAATAAATAAATATAAAATCCCTCAATCATAACATTAGAAAAAAAGACACAAGTTCTAACCCTACTCACTGGAGTCCCGTTTCCATAGTGTAGTGGTTATCACGTTCATCTCACTCACTGGGTGACTAGTTGTCTTTTCCCCATCCAGTTGCTTCATCCGTCTGAGCTACACTTCCTACCAGCTACCAAACAATGGTACAAGGGAGATACTTGCAGTTCTGCTAATGCCCTGAGATAGCCTTATGAGGACACCTGGCACAGTTCTAGTGTGTCTTTATGCCCCTGTTTTATTCCCTTTGGCATTCATTCTCCAAAACGGACAGAGGTAAAAGAGGAGACACTTTTCCTTTTTCTTACTTGTCTACTTTGGGTTCTTCTGCTTCCCCCTTCTGTGTTTCTTCGAGGTGAACACAGTCATGGTTGTAAGTCACCCTAAAGGTTGCCAAAGCCTGCAGAGGAGGGGGGCCATTTGGAACAAACATAGTCAGATAAGAGGAGTGCCTGGTTCCCAGAGCTGTCCTTTGGCACTCTGCCCACTCTCTGCCAACTGAATAGAATTGGATCATCTGCAGTGACATTCAGATCTTTTGCCTGAAGAGTTTGAACTAATGGAGAACTTGTCAGTGTGTGTAACATGCTTGTGCTTGCCCCTGCCAGAACCGCTCGGGTGGCATCGGACTGTCATTCATTGAGTAAACTAGATGGGTCCTTTTAGCATTCCTCCTTTCTGTCATTTAGCAGTTGATCATTTATGCCCTTTGTAATAAGGTCCTGTAAAATGGGTGTTGTGAAAGCCTTAGGTGAGTGATTCTTAACCTTTCTAGGGTGATAGACACTTTGAAGAATCTGATGGAAGCTACGGATATTCCCCCACCCTTGAAAATTCATATGCACACCAAATGTTATACCTAGGTTCAGAGCTTTCATAAACTACTTTCTTAAATCCAGACTATGGATCCCAAATTCTAGTACTAAAGAGTATTTGTTTAATATTTATACATATCTGTGTGGTCAGTATTGTCCACCAATGAGCTGATACCAAAGTTAGGAAATGAATTTTTGTGTCCAGAGCAATTTTTTAATGAACCAAATGATTTTTATTGATCTGTTCTCATGGGTTTGTGGGATAAATAGGAAAGAAGGAGGTCTTAACAAATACAATGGATGCTTTATTTCACATACTCTTAATAACTAATCGGCCTTGGGGACAAAATTATAAATATAATAATAGTTGACCATGTTTTCCAGGAAAACATCTTAGTAGTATTAGCCAGTTAAGGCAACATGCTACCTATTACATATATACAAAATGCACACACCTAATATATAATGATTTTTGTAGGAGAATGACCATGTCCTTAGAAGATAACATGTGAAATGTTAGCATGATACCTGTCACTTACTTTAAAATGTTTCAGAAAAAAATATAAACATATACATATAATTATAAAGCGACTATAGACAATGCTAACTATTACTGAATCTAAGTGGTGGTAGTATGGCATTTCATTGTACACGCTTCAGGCTTTATCAGTATTTGATATTTTTCATTATAGGTCCCTAAAGAATAAACATACATTATTTTGAGAGAAATGTCAACATAAGCACACTCTTTCACTCTTGGATTCTCTTCATTCAATCAGTGAGCATCATTTTCCCACGGGAACATCATTTTGCTGTATTAGAATCCTGTCCTAAGGTGTCCAGCATTTCTATAGCTGAGTAAATAGTAAACTTTTATTGGTAATATTATACAACGCCGTATGATAGATCATCAGCATTTAAGATGCTCTCTGATGGCTCAGTGGCAAAGAAGCCTCCTGCAAGGCAGGAGACCCAGGTTCGATCCCTGGGTCAGGAAGGTCCCCTGGAGGAGGACACGGCAACCCACTCCAGTATTCTTGCCTGGAGAATCCCAGGGATTGAGGAGCCTGGCGGGCTACAGTCCACAGGGTCACAAAGAGTTGAACATGACTGAAGTGACAAAGAATGCACGCACACACACATACACACAAGGGGCAGTAAGCTTGTGCCCTGGAACCTGCTGCAAAATGAAGTCTCCAGAACTATCAAGAAGTTCTCAGTGTATAAACCCAAGGCTTCAGAGCCAGGAGCAATTAGAAAGAAAGCTATTTCTATAGGATATTCCTCATGTCATTTTCCCCTGCTTCTGCAACAGATTTTTAATTCCAACACTGAAAATAGTGCTGAGTATTTGGCCAAGAAGATGGTACTGTCTGTAACGTCAGATCTTCCTGGCTCCATCTGACAATAATGCAGTTAGGATTCCCAGAGCATATCTTTTTCCATTTCTGTTACTGCGAGGCTATGTCTGTTCTCAGTGGTACACTGTTTCCCTTGTGCTATTGACAGATAGCAGATAAGATATGCCTTTGGAGACCACAGCCACTAGGTGGATCCAGAAATTTTATTTTAAGGCCTGAGCCAAACTCATCAGTCCATTAGTACTTCATCAGCAAAAATAGAGCTGTCCTTACTTAATGGCGGATCTCAATTTCATCTCCATTTTTTTGGTTTGCACTTTGTATAATTGAAAGGATGTATGATGTTGGAAATAATAGCTTATTTTTTTAATTGTGTACTTTTGTTCAAAGCAAGGCTAATGAATAAAGCTCCAGATTTTCTTAAATAACTCTAGGAAGGTTAGAGGGCTTCTATTTTCTGAATAAGTCTCCTTCTGTCCCACATGGAAGGTGAATTCAGAGTGTGTTTTATGTTTACTTGGGGAATGCAGAGAGTGATGCCTTGGACCCAGGGAAGTATAGCCTTAAGAGCACCTAGTTTCAAGTTAGATTTCCTGTATTTCAACCCCAGCGCCTTCATTTACTACCTGTATGATTCAGTTAACGTCACTAGACCTTCCACACCTAATCTTTAAAATGGATATAATAGCAATTAGACATCCATAGGAAAAATTGGATCATGACCAAAATCCATATTTTATACAAAAATTAACTCAAAAAAACACTACTTGATACTCTATAATAGCCTGTATGGGGAAAGAATCTTAAAAAGAATGGATCTATGTATATGTGTAACTGATTCACTTGACTATACACATAAAACTAACAACATTGTAAATCAACTATACTCCAGTTTTTAAAAAAAATGGATCAGGGGCTTAAATGTGAAACATAAAACTAAAAATGTCTAGGAAATAAATAGAAATAAAATCTTCAGGACTGAGGACCAGGCAGAGAATTCTTAAATGTGCTACCAAACCTGATGTGTCAAAGGAAAAAATGGATACATTGGACCTCATCAAGATTAAAAACTTTAGCTCTGTGAAAGACAGTGTTAAAGAGATGAAAGTACTAATTACAGATGGGGAAATAATATTTGCAAACCACACATCTGGCAAAGGACTTGTATGTAGAATATGTAAAGAACTCTTGAAAGTAAAAGTCACTCAGTCTTGTCTGATTCTGCAACCCTATGGACTGTAGCCCACCAGGATTCTCTGACCATGGAATTCTCCAGGCAAGAATACTGGAGTGGGTAGCCATTCCCTTCTCCAGGGGATATTCTTGACCAAGGGATCAAACCCGGGTCTCCTCCATTGCAGGCAAATTCTCTACTGTCTGAACCAAAGAACTCTTGAAACATAACATTTAAAAAATCCAATTAGGAAGTGGGCAAAAGAGAGGCACAGACATGTCACTGATAAAGATATAAGTACAGCAAATAAGTACATGACAAAATGTTCAACATCATGGGTCGTTAGAGAAATGCACATTAACACCACACTGAGGTATAACTATATCTATTAGGACGGCTAAAATAAGAAGTAGCAGTAATACCAAATGCTAGCAAGACTGCAGAAAAAACTGGATCCCTCGTACATTGCTGATGGGAATGTAAAATGGTACCACCACTCTGGAAAATAGTTTGGCAGTTACTTTTAAAACTATAGACGGTTTTATGACCAAGAGATTATAATCCTTATGCATATATATCAAAGAAATGAAACTTATTCTTTTGCAGAAACTTGTACATAAGTGTTCTTATCATCTTTATTCACTGTAACCCCAAACTGGAAACTATGCAGATGTTTCTCAAAGGATGAATGTGGTTAATCCATATCATAGAATACTACTCAGCAATAAAGGGAGAGAACTATTGATATCTGCTACAGCATGGATAACCCTTAAGGAAATTATAGTAAGTAGAAAAAGTCAGTCTCAAAAGCATATATACTTCATGATTCCACTTATATAACCATCATGAAATAATTATAAAGATAGGTAACAGGTTAGTAAGTACCAGGGGAGAGGGATGAAGAGAAATGGATGTGACTATTAAAGGATAGCACAAAAGAATGTTATGGTAATGGTAAAGTTAAGTATCTTGATTGCAGTGGTGATTACAGGAAGCTACACGTGTGATTGAGTTCATGGAGCAACACAAACACCATACACACTATATAGAATCACAAGTAAACGTACACAAGAGTGGCAACATTTGAGTGAACTCAATAGATTGTACATGCCAGCTTTCTGGTTTTGATACTGTACTATGGTTGTATAAAATGCTATCTTTGGGGGAGGCTAAGTAAAGCGTACCCAGCACTCCTCTTAGTTTTTCACAACTACCTGTGACTCTATAATTATTTCAAAATAAGAGGGTTTTTTGAATGCTTCTTAATAGAACCTTCCACCTAGAATGGTCATGAGGATTAAATGAGCATTCAGCACTATCTCAAGTGTAGTTAATGCTCAATAAAAGTCAGCAGGGATTTTATATATTAATGGCTGCCTTTGCTACTTAATTGGAAGACTATGTATGTCTTAGAAGGGAGATTTAAACTAGAATATAAGTTGTATAAGAACAAGGATTTGGGCTGTTTTATTCACTAGAACATCCCCACCTAGAACAGTGTAATGCATATAAGGTACACATTAAATATGTTTTGAAGGATGGATGAAAGAATCATTTTGAAGGTACCATGGAGGAAGATATTGGGAAGGTAGAGCATGAGGGAATAACTTAATAATATCCAAGGTAGGACACAGATAAAGTAGCTAAAATATCAATTTGTCTGGGATACCTATGAGAGCAAAGAGTAGGAAAAACAAGTGGTCTGAGTAATAACTTTGAACCTTAATGTGATTCTCATTATTGTAGATGGCATCAGCCTTAGGGGGAAAATGGAGTGGTAACTGTCTTCGTGTCAAGCCCCAGTGGTGGGATTCCTAGTCTTGACTGTGTACCCTACTTTTCCAGGGTGTGAAGGTGTGTAATGATCAGTGCCCAATGGAACTGTTCCTTACCGCCATGTTCTCCTCTTCACTACCTGGTGGTCCTGTTCCATCCAATGCTTCCACCACACCCCGCTCTGCCCCTACTATAGCAGGTCCCATTCAACCACCAAGAAGAAGACTGACTCTTAGTTTAAAGGACCCATGCAATAGTGTTTGGGCACAAGGTCTAAGGACTAAGCCAGAGAATCAGTACCACTCTGTATTAATCCAAAGAGTTTCTGCTGACCATGAGCTAAGCCCAACACTCGATCCAGGCCCCTCAACTCTTTTTCTGTATCAGAGTGATTTTGCTGCCTATCTGAGCATCCTCCTTCCTTTCAAAACTATATCCCACAACTTCCTAGCTGTCCATCAAGAGATCAGTGTTTGCTGAGCACCTGCGGGGTGCTGGCACACAGGTAGACAAAATACAAAATGCAGAGATGTGTAACTTGTAAGACACACGCCACAGAGTAGCTAAGCCCATGTGCCACAACTACTGACTCAGAGCTCTAGAGCCCACGAGCCTCCACAGCTGAGCCCACAGGCAGCAACTACTGAAGCCTAAGCACCTAGAGCCCATGCTCTGCAACAAGAGAAGCCCCCACAATAAGAAGCCAGTTCTCCACAACAAAGAGTGGCCCCCACTCACTGCACCTGGAGAAAGTCTGAGAGCAGCAGTGAAACCCCAGCACAGCCACAAATAAATAAATCCTTTTTTAAAAACTGTGGTAGAGAATCGATATATTGCATTAACGAGGTAGCATTGTACTAAGAGACCATAAAAGTGAAGAGGTACATGTTTCCAAATCACAAAGCTACACTACATTCAAATTATATTCTTTTGTTTTCTTTGAAGTTCAGTTTATTTTTTTCTTTCAAGTCTGTGAAAGTTTTTTAAAAACATTGGCAAGGAATTTTGCTGCCAATAGTATCATCAAAAATTAAATCACATCTTCAGTGTTATTCGTTTCAAGATGTACTTTAAATATCTAGTGCCCTTTGCTATATGTTGATAATTTTATAGACAGTCATATTTTTTGTATTCTTTATAGTGTTTGCTAACTTTTCTCCAAACCAAATATGTGTGCTAAATCCAGGACTAGTAAACTAAAAAAAGTATGAATACAGAAGTGATGGTCAGGCCACAGTTAATCCACTTAAGAATATATATATATATATATATTTTTTTTTTTTTTTGGCCACATCATTTGTAGGATCTTAGTTCCCCGACCAGAGATCAAACCCAGGCCTGCAGCAATGAAAGGACAGAAAGTTCAGAGTCCTAACCACTGAACTGCTGGGGAATTCCCAGTATATTTTTAATTATACCAATTTTAAGTGCTCTAACTACTACCTATTCTTTCTGTCTAATTTTATGATAATAACATATTCGGGAATGTAACTGCCTGAAGACAGAGATCTTTGTCAGTTTTGTTCACATGTGTATCCCTAGAAGAATGCCTGGCCTATACTAAGTGTCCAAAAAGTATTATCCAATAAATATTAAGTGATGGGCCAAATAAATTTTCTTTATTCAAAACTTGCTATTCAGAGTTTTCCATTGATTGCTTCAGACACTGGGAATGTGATTATTTCATTTTTGAGTTGTTTTTTTTTTTCTTGAAACAAAGAAACAGAACCAGTCTGTCAAGTGTCAGAAATAAAGAAGACTGGTCACACCATGCTTCCAAAAACACTGATTATAGACTAGTATCACATGGCCACAGTGAGAAATGAACTACCTAAGAGAGGACCCCACTCTTCCCACCTGCTATTAAGCTATAAACTCCTTAATACAAGTCAATTTTATATGTGGATAAACTAGTTTGCAGTGTTACTTGAACCTATGCTGTTGTGAGGGTCATAAACATGCCCCCATGACCTTCAAGAGACACTCAGAGGAAAATTTATGACAGTTGTAGACAAGTCTAAATAATAATGCTGGAAGAGACAGAAGACCAGAAAATAACCTCTCCACTTTCTCTATTCCCAGGTACCAACTTTTTGTACCAAATGAGCACAAATAAAATCTGTCATTTCTGCATCCACAGCAATCACTTGGCAACAATTTTCTGGCTTCCATTGGAAGTCAGAGCTCATAAATATTTCTTAATATACATAAGCTATTTTTACCATATTTGCAGTTTCTAGCCTCCTTCCCACAGGCCACTGCAGGGAAAATTCCACTTTCTTGTTTCCCCAGCACTTCGAGAGACTCTGCAGCCCAGGTGTCTGAGTTCATATCCCAGCTCTGCCTCTCACTGGCTACATGGCTGTAGACAAATTGTCTAACCTCCTTCAGCCTCAGGGTCCTTATGTGTTACAGGGGGCAGGAGTGGTGATAATATCTGCTATTGTGAGGATTCAATGAGATACTATATATGAAGCCCTTGGCACATTTTGAGTTTTCAATAAATATTGTGCATTATTACTAGAATTTGCTTCATTTACCGCAGATTATTCTGTGGTAATCCAGCACCAACATTTGTTGAACTTTTAAGTTCATATCATCTTAGACCCTCTTTCCTCAGAAGAAGTTAAGCAATCTGGACTTAATATATGAGCACATTGGAGTTCTTTACCAGTCAAAGGAAATTTGTGTGACTAATGCCACAACACCAACAGATTGTGTTTGATTGGCATATCAAAATGGTTCATTAGTAATTTTGAGAACTGCTCAAACGGTACAGCAAAGTATTATATTTGTAACATCTGGACTTTTCAGGGGGAGGTGAGAGATGGTAGTAGTTGTTGGGTTGTTAATTCCTAAATTAAATGAATTAACAAAGGTGCTCAGTATCCCAAGTACAGAAACAAACCTGGGGCGCTTCATCCTTCTCTCTTTCCATTTATAAAATGAGGGGTTAGCGTCGTCTATGTACCTATTTAATAAGGATTCAATAAGGACTATAAGGAGTAGATTTAAATAACCATTATTACTATTAATTTAGCCTGTGGAACAAGCATCAGGGAAGCTTTGGTTCCTGACACAGAACCCCACAGTCCCCACTCCTCCTGAGTGGCCTCACTCTGTCCTGCCACGTGGTTGCATTTTAGTAGCCACATCAAGAACCATAGGAGGCAGGTGAATACTGCTTTCAGTGATCTTACAATTTCCACTATTTGGGGAGACTGGATGGGGGAGCTGGGTATGGTGCACACCCAGTACAACTTACCAATTTATGGAGAAGCATTAAACTCCTTTTCTGTCTTTATTTTGCTTTCTCCAGCCTTATCGAGATATAATTGACATATAAAATTTAACATCTGTAAGTTTAGGGGTCCTACCTTCTCTGAATCTTTCAGTCTCCAGAACTTCTTGATCAAAATCAGGCCCACTAAGGTATACGAGATGTGAAATGCAAGCCTTGCCTTGCCAATCCTATATCCTTCAGACAATGCTGATTCATGGGACAGGGATGGAGCCTGAAGCCAAGCCAAGGAAATATAATCTGTTGTGTCATCTCCTCTTCCCTTGGCTGCCAACCTTGGACATGCACAATTAACTGCACTCTGGCATCCTAAACAAATCATCTTGCACCATCCTGACCAGTGGAATTTTCCTACTTCACATAGAAACCACCCTGTTCTCTAATCCCATTCACAACCTTGAACCTACGTTTGTCATAGAGTTTGTCATTATAATTTCTTGTAGCTCCTGTTATTAATAGCACTGATGATAGTGCTAATATCAATACATAGTGTTTACCATGTACCAAACATCTAAGTGCATTACGTATATAAACTCATTGAACCCTCCCAACAACCCTCTGAGGCAGTTACTATCATTATCCCTATTTGACAGATGAGGAAGCTAAAGCATAAAGAGATTAAGTAACTTGTCCAAAGTCACACGACTAATAAGTGACAAAAATAGCAAAATGAACCCACAGAGTCTGGACCTGAATTCCATATTCTTAACTATATGACACCACTTCTCATCCTACATTACTTCTTCTCTTGCACAACTATTTAAAAGGCAAAATGTTGTTCCTTGTCTCTAAGCAATTTTATTCCATTTCCTTTTTTTGAAGGCTATTTGTTCTTCTGAAATTTCTTTCTACTATTCCAAATATTTCAATATCATCGGAGTTATTTGGATGAATCATCAAAACGCTTTGTTTCCAAAGTGTGAGTTTTCATTACTGTGCTTTTTACTTAATTTTCATCCTTTCTCTCCATCCCATCCCATCCTAATGGGTATTATTGCAAGTGGATATTATTGCTATCTGGGCAGCTGCCTTTAACACTTCACTAATCTTTGAGATTCTTACTTTCCTAAAGGACAGTGACAGTGGCATAATTACCCAGCAACCAGTAGTGAACGTAATTTGAATTTAAATCTCTTAGTAGTCCTTACTTTAGGGCTTCCCAGTTGGCTCAGTGGTAAAGAATCTGCCTGCCCATGCAAGAGATGCAGGTTTGAATGACAATGGAAGGATAAGACCCCACCTCTGGGCAGGGGAATCTTGAAGAAGAGAAAACAGACACTAATCACCCCTGCCTCCAGACACTATCTACCAGAATGTAAGCACAGGCTTATCGGTTATTAACTATTTGGAATGTAACTGTGGGCTTATTGATTATTGACTGTTTGAACACATAACACGTGAATGATGGGGTTATTGTAGTTGTATTTACCCTTCCTTTGTTTATGTAAGTCTCAAGGGAATTGGGGTAGTGGGTTTGGACACGTACACATGGGATATAAAAGATTTTCACAAATGCTGGTCGGGGTCCTTGGCTAAGAGGAGACTCTGCCTTGGGCCTGACGGTGTAATAAACTGCACTCCACTAAAAAAAAAAAAAAAGAGAGAGATGCAGGTTTGATCCCTGGGTCAGGAAGAACTCCTAGAGGAGGAAATGGCAACCTACTCCAGTATTCTTACTTGGAAAATCCCATGGACAGGAGAACCTGGTGGGCTATAGTCCGTGGGGTCACATAGAGTCAGGCACAACTTAGCATACTGAGCACAAGTCCTTTTCTTTAGGAATTTATTTAATCTTGTCCCCTTAATATTTTAGGGAGTGGGGCTGGGAGGCGGCTGCGCGCCCCACACAACGCGGACGGGCCCTCGGGAGCCTCGGAGGTCCCCGAACTAGGCCCCTGGCAGTCTTGGCGGCGCCGAGCGGAAACCTCCGGGGCGGGTTCCTGCCCCCGCGGCGCGGCAAGGGCGGTAGGCCGGGGCCGGGCAGGGCTGCGTCTTCCCCGCGGCCAAACCCCGGACACCTGCCGCGGCCTTAAAAAAAAAAAAAAAATTTTAGGGAGTATGTTAAGGGCACAATAAAGGGAGGCAAAGGGACATGATTTTGCATCTGATTAAGAAATGGTTGTATTTCTTTCCTTTTAGATTTCTGATTTGAAGCTTTTACATCATCTACCTAGACTTCTCATAGGCTTTGAGGATTATTTGTTTTTAATCAGAAGAGAGATTTTAAATGTTTTTGCTTATTGCATGTAAATATACTGAAATAACAAGGAGATATCATTTCACACTTTCTTGTTAATTTTTTAAATGAAAATCAGTCATCCCTCACCCAACTTTTCTAAATTGACATTAATGTCAGTTAAATAATGAATTAATATTTCTAATATGTTTTGAATCACACTTATGACAAAATAATTACACTTTTATGTCTTTTCTTATAGACTTTATAGTGCCTCTGAGTCCTTGGCACATTGAATTTAGGTACATTTCACAGGACTTAGTGAAAGATTATGGTGGTAGAAGTTTATGGTTGTTGCTTGACTGTTGTGAAAATTTGCTTGTCTTTCTTATCTGTTGTCAAAGCCACTGGCCAGATCATCCATCCTTTATTTTACACACTTGTTTTTGGCACATGACATCTTCCCAGTAACCCATCTGATTATGTAATTTGCAGGTGGGTGATTACTAGTCAGAGTAAAACAGGGGCTGTGTGTTCATGATGTAGCTAAACTCTGGAGTATTTACCTGATGTTTATGTGTGTGAAGTGGTAATGCGGGTCTGTGTGTGGGGCAAGTCTCTCTACAAAGTCACATCAAAACTATACTTCACACAAAAACAGAAATATAGACCAATGGACCAAGATAAAAAGCCCAGAAATAAACCCATGCACCCATGGGTACCTTATTTTTGACAAAGGAGGCAAGAATATACAATGGGGCAAAGACAGCCCCTTCAATAAATGGTACTGGGAAAACTGGACAGCTACATGTAAAAGAATGAAGTTAGAACACTTCCTAACACCATACACAAAGATAAACTCAAAATAAAGACCTAAATCTAAGACCAGAAACTATAAAACTCTTAGAGGAAAACATAGGCAGAACACTCAATGACATAAATCAAAGCAAGATCCTCTATAACCCACCTCCTAGAGTAACGGAAATAAAAACAAAAGTAAACAAGTGGAACCTGATTAAACTTAAAAGCTTTTGCACAGCAAAGGAAACTATAAGCAAGGTGAAAAGACAGCCCTCAGAATGGGAGAAAATAATAGCAAATGAAACAACTGACAAAGGATTAATTTCCAAAATATACAAGCAGCTCATACAACTCAATGCCAGAAAAACAAACAACCCAAAAAGTGGGGAAAAGACCTAAACAGACATGTCTCTGAAGAAGACATACAGATGGCTAACAAACACATGAAAAGATGCTCAACATCGCTCATTATCAGAGAAATGCAAATCAAAACCACAATGAGGTACCATCTCATGCTGGTCAGAATGGCTGCTATCCAAAAGTCTACAAACAATAAATGCTGGAGAGGGTGTGGAGAAAAGGGAACCCTCTTACACTGCTGGTGGGAATGCAAATTAGTACAGCCACTATGGAGAACAGTGGGGAGATTCCTTAAACAACTGGAAATAGAACTGCCATACAACCCAACAATCCCACTGCTGGGCATACATAGTGAGGAAACCAGAATTGAAAGAGACACGTGTACCCCAATGTTCATCACAGCACGATTTATGATAGCTAGGACATGGATGTTCATCATGAACCTACATGTTCATCAACAGATGAATGGATAAGAAAGCTTTGGTACATATACACAATGGAATATTACTCAGCTATTAAAAAGAACACATTTGAATCAGTTCTAATGAGGTGGATGAAACTGGAGCCTATTATACAGAGTGAAATAGGTCAGAAAGAAAAACACCAATACAGTATATTAACACATATATATGGAATTTAGAAAGATGGTAACGGTGACCCTATATGCAAGACAGCGAAAGATACACAGATATAAAGAACACAGATATAAAGAAAGCAAGAGGGGGATGATTTGAGAGAACAGCATTGAAACATGTATGTTACCATATGTGAAATAGATCACCAGTCCAGGTTTGATGCATGAGACAGGGCACTCAGGGCCAATGCAGTGGGATGATCCTGAGGGATGGGATGTGGAGGGAAGTGGGAGGGGGGTTCCGGATGGGGGACACATGTACACCCATGACTGATTCATGTCAATGTATGGCAAAAACCACTTTAATATTGTAAAGTAATTAGCCTCCAATTAAAATAAATTAATTTAAAAAATTAAAAAAATAAAAATTAAAAAAAAAGAAGTTGTGGTTCACACACAATGAAATATTATTCAGCCATAAAAAGGAATGCATTTGAGTCAGTTCTGATGAGGTGGATGAACCTAGAACCTATTATACAGAATGAAGTGAGTCAGAAAGAGAAAGATAAATATCATATTCTAATGCACATATATGGAATCTAGAAAAATGGTACTGAAGAATTTATTTACAAGGCAGCAATGGCAGAACGGACATAGAGAAGAGACTTATGGACATGGGGAGAGGGGAGGAGAGGGTGAGATGTATGGAAAAAGTAACATGGAAACTTAAATTACCATATGTAAAATAGATAGCCAACGGGAATTTGCTGAATGGCTCAGGAAACTCAAACAGGGGCTCTGTATCAACCTAGAGGGGTGGGATGGGGAGGGAGACGGGAGGGAGATTCAAACGGGAGGGGGTATATGTATACCTATGGCTGATTCATGTTGAGGTTTGACAGAAAAGAACAAAATTCTGTAAAGCAATTATCCTTCAATAAAAAAAAGAAAAAGAAAAAAAAACTTTACTTCGAATTAAGGGTATCTGTTTTTGGCCATATTATGCTTGTGGCTTGTGGAATCTTAGTTCCCCAACCCTCGCCCACTGCAGTGGAAGTGTGGAATTATAACCACTGACTTGCTAGGGAAGTCCCAGGGGAATCATTTTTAACCAATGGCTTTCAAGGGTCAGTGGAAGAAAGGTTATTTAAGGATTTGTGAATGATTTATAGAGTTAAAAATGCTTTGTAAATGAGTTATGTGTTTTATTATCAGGGGTGGAGGAATGGGGCACTTTCAAAACGCATTTTGAACTGGTAGCAAAATTGCCACATGGAATTGGGTTTCCAGCAGGAAGAACAACAGATATTAATGGCGTCATCTCAGTTGTTCAATTACTTGCAGTAATTAGGGGAGGGGTCAGTTTAAATTAAATAAAGGATTGAATTACAGGATACTCTATTAAGTAAAAGATGTATTCCTCAAAAATCGTTGTGGAATACTATGGATTTGGCTTAACAAATCTTTCCTATAACTGGCAACAGTCTTTGAACAGACCGCCAGGAACTGGGTTTTCAAATTAGTGTAGCCCAAATGTGTGATATTTCAGTGTGTTTAAAATTAAGGAAATTTATAAAACAGAATGCCAAAATTAATCCTTAAAATCACATCGGTCCTCTTTTGAAGAAGTTGTCTTTTCTGTGACATCCAGTGAGTTAGAATAAACCAGATGTTCAATAGCCCTGAAAAGAAAATCACAACACTGAGGCCAACCCAAAACCTGGATACTTAGCTAAATAATCCAGTGCTTAGAAACACTACAGGGTGTATACATTTGGATCGTTTCTCTGGTCCTTTACTAGTTACCTCCAGTGTAATTAAAATCCCTTTAAAATTGAATTCCTAACATAATCAGAGGCACATTTCCAGGACTGTGAGGCTGCTTCAAGGAGTGATTAGATGGAGGCTAAGTCAGGTGAGCATTGGGAATTCTGAGTAGAGGTGGGTGAAGCCCTGAAAATGAACAAGGACCGTCATATGTCACATTTCTCATCTTTTTTTGCAACAGAGCTACATAAAAGGAAAGTGGAGGATGTTGAATGACCTCAGTTGCCACGTGTGTGTATATAAATGTACATGTTGCAACCTGATGTATATTCATGTCTGCAAATTACACTTGAAAGTAAACTAATGATGTCAACTTGTGCTGACAATAGGCAGTGGGAAATTTTGCAGAGGATTTAGAACTTTCCCTGCACTGAGTTTTATCTTGAAAGAATCTATGTACAAAGCACTTTCTTTCCATCTATTGTGTCTTATGAGCCTCCTTGCTTGTGAGAGAAAAAGCAAGTCATTGGAATAGATATTTTTTTTTTTCTTCCTTTCAGACCAAAAAACAGGTTTGGATTTTTTTTTTCTTCCTCAAATATTTTTTAAATATATCTTTTGAATCTATTCTCTCTGCTGGTGATATTTTTGTTCTTATAAAGACCACCCTTTTCTTTCCTCAGTTCCATCCCATTCCTTCATGTTCCATAGTATCACTGGGGTATCAAAATCTCAGCTCATAATTATTTGTCTCCCATTTAACCACAAGGTGTAAATTTGCTAACTGAAAAGGCGTGCTCTGACAGTTAATCTCCATGTGTGTCCAAAGGCTGAGCTGGCTGCCCTGGATAATTTCCCTGGGGGATTGTTCTGTAGAATGTGGGGCCATTTGTTGAGCTGTCTGATGTGGGAGATGAGAAAATGAAAGGACTGCCAGAGAGAAATGGGATCATGCGGTGCCTTTCAGAGCAGAAACAGAAATCAAAGGACAGTTTCACGTCCACTCCACTTCCCCAAGCATGTTCCGGGAACTAGGGAATCAGGGATATTTTCTTATTAGTGTTTTTAGAGAAGTCACCGAGACAGAGCCCCATATTAGGAGGTTACGGCAAATTTAGTCATGCCTGTAAAGGATACTCAGAAATTGTTGTTTACTCAGTCATGTCTCTTTTGTGACCTCATGGACTGTAGCCCGCCAGGCTTCTCTATCCACAGGATTTCCCACGCAAGAATATTGGAGTGGGTTGCCATTTCCTTCTCCAGAGGAATCTTCCCAACCCAGGAATCTAACCTGTGTCTCCTGCATTGGCAGGGAGGCTCTTTACCTCTAAGCCCCTAGGGATGTGTACTCAGAAATTACCTCCAACCTAACCACTTCTGCCTCTGCCTGAAACTTATAGGTTCTTCAAGGGTCTGCAAAACTGTCTGGAACCAAAAGAAAAAAACATATGTTGATATCGACTCTAAAATCCAAAAATTATCTATGAGATTATTGAATATTTAATTGAATGTCAACAAAATGTGTAATATCAACTTTATTAAGTATTCTGTTAGTCTTCTTAAAACTTACATGTGAAACCAAATCATAGGTTCAGTTTTGTCACTTTTCAAGATTTCCAGCATGCCTATCATAAATTCAATGAATTGCCCATAGCCAGTAATTTGAAATGCAAAATTATAATTATCTTTCCCATTTTTTTACAGAAAAAAAATTGTATATTTTAGGTGGAGTGTGGGGGCATCTGAATGTTCTTTCTGTGACATGTTTGGTAAGGCTAAAAAAAGAGAACGCAGGGCCCATGAAGCTATTAAAGTAGTTCTGCCTGCATCTTCTCTTCTTGCTGTGTGTGATTAGTCCTGAAGACAGGTCAGCAAAGACATTAATGGGAGGACCAGAGGCAAGACGGGGGAAAGGTTCCAGTTTCTTCTTGCTCTTTGAACCCACAGTCGAGGGGAAGTGACAGAGACAGTGGTCTGATCATGAGGACGTTCCCAGGGTACCTGCATACTCTTGGAAAGATTGTAGGACTCTGCCTGGT
The DNA here is from genome assembly GCF_019320065.1 of Cervus canadensis. Taxonomy (NCBI): domain Eukaryota; kingdom Metazoa; phylum Chordata; class Mammalia; order Artiodactyla; family Cervidae; genus Cervus; species Cervus canadensis. The sequence goes on along the minus strand of NC_057399.1, from coordinate 46,632,254 downwards.
TCTGTTGAAAAAGGAGTTTTCATTTCATAGAGGAAGCTAAGCCAGAGGAAGAGTGCCAGAGTCCCCTTGTCTGAGTTATGTTCTCCCCAACAGATGACCAGGCTTCCCAGGTGGCTCAGTGGTAAAGAATCTATCTGCCAATGCAGGAGACACGGGTTCAATCCCTAGGTTGGGAAGATCCCCTGGAGGAGGAAATGGCAACCCACTCCAGTATTCTTGCCAGGAGAATGCCATGGACAGAGGAGCCTGGCGGGCTACAGTCTGTGGGGTTGCAAAAGAGTTGGACACAACTGAGTGACTAAGCACGCAATGGATGGATGGCCCTCCTGGGCCCTTGTGTTTTAGTCAACTTTTCTCAAAGTGACAGATATTTCCTTTTTTAGAATGAAAAACTTGAAGGGGTTGGGCAGGAAAGAAGGTGGGTCATCTGGATTTCACGTGTGATGATCTTCGTCTTCACTTCAGTGGCCTCATGTCTTCAGGCTTTATTTGATGTACCACACTCGGGGTGGTGAATACTGACTCCCTGTGAAGGACATGGAATATGACACATCCTTGTAATCTCAGCCCTTGATACTAACCACTAATAAGAATAACCACTAATGATTCTTGCAGAACTTTTTTCTTTATATGTGCTAAAGTATTATTAATTTATTTTCTTTTATAAAATGAGATAGTAAATAAGGGTTTTAATTTTTTCACTGAATGATATATCATAGATATTCTTCCATGTCATCAGATGTGTACTTACTTCATTCATTGTAGTGACCACATGACATTCCACTGGATGACCAGACCACAACTAATTTAACTTCCTTCTGTCACTGGGCATTTGGGTTGGCCATTCAACTTTGATCTTTCAAGTGAAAGTACCATATTCCTAAATAACCACATGGCACCAGTGATAAAGAACTCACCTACCAGTGCTGGAGATGTCAGAGACGCGGGTTTGATCCCCAGGTCAGGCAGATCCCCTAAAGAAGGGCATGGCAGCCCACTCCTGTATTCTTGCCTGGAGAATCCTGTGGACAGAGGAGCCTGGCAGGTCGCAGAATCCCTATGGACAGAGGAGGCCATAGGGTCACAAAGAGTCAGACACCACTGAAGCCACTTAGCACGTAGCATACACTCTTAATTCCCTGTGTTGGCATAGTCCTTCCCAGGAGCAGAAAGAACCAAATCTTGCCTTATACTGATGTTTGTGTTTACATGTAAAACCTATATGTGACCTGTTGTTTATTTATTTCTTTGTCTTTTGTTTCTGCCTTTTCCTCTTGTGCAGTCCTCTACAGCCAGGGACAAGGATGAACAGACTCTACCGGTAGGAAGCAGTGGCCTTGTCCATACCTTTCCTATGCCTGTGGACAGGGTGGGGAGGGGTGGGTGGAAGGAGGGCTCTTGTGCTCAAGTCATCCTCTCCCTTGGAATCCTTAGAGGGTTTAATCTGCGGGTGTACGAATGTTCTGTCCTGGTATTAGTGTCAACTGAATTCTTACCTTCAGTGACAAATGATTTCTGGGACTAGGTTTCAAAAGGATTTGAGTTCCCTCTTTCACTTGGCATGAAAAAGTTGAAAGAGTGAGGTATTTTCAAATTCCATTCCAAGGGATGTTGAGCTGCTGTTTGGGGACAGTGAGGGATCTAATGCTTGGTATCTATTTCTCTATGTATCTGCATGCACCTGGTTTTTTTGGTTGGAAATTTCTTTTGTTTCCATCAAAAGAAATGCTGCATGAAGTCTATACATTCAATATATACATAATGCCTGGAAGAATGCTTTAAGTTCCATAGATATAATCATAGGATAAGGAACATTTCCATAGAAGAGTTCCTTTGGTTTCCCCAAATAAGAGGACATAGTAACAGTGATTATGACATATTATTAACAGCAAACACATTTTCCAGTCCCTATCTAATTAACACATCACATTTTGTATTGTGAAGCTTGGCAGGGAAATGACCTTCAGAGTTTTTATGTTCAGTCATCAGTGATTACATTTCAACTCTATTCAAATCTTTTAACCTTGCCCCTAACATTTTCTAAGCCTTAATCTTCTGAATCAAATAACACAGCACATTTTTTTTTTAAGTTCCAGATTTTTGAGTCTGAGAGGACTAGTAATGAAGATACATATGACCCCATTCTTCCTCCTGCGATGCTCAGAGTAGAGACTTCTGACATGGATTGGGAGTCCATAGGATATACCAGATCCAGTACTGGGCTAGGGGTACAGACCCAGGCTCTTCCTTTGTGAACCATGATCTGGTTCTGAGATACCAGTCATCCCCTCAGATTCTTCCCCAAACGCTGTAGAATTGGAAATATTATTTCTAATAGAGTATCAGTTATAATAAAATCACCCTAAAAAAATTCAGGTTTCTCTATGTATCTTATAATCACATTTTACCAATACCAAGGCTTACTCTGGGTTTCATGTTTGCCTCCAAACACGTGGATCATTGTTAATAAGTGTTCTAAAATAAGGGATGAAAGAGCAATGCTCGGAAACACTGTCCAAGTTAGCCAAGTTAATCATACTTCTTTAGTGTTAGACTTAGTGTATCTTAGTGTCTAATACATACCCTAAACTCTAAAGGTGAGTTAGCCTAGGATGTAGCACTTTCCAAATGTATTTGGTCACATTTGGTCAAGAAAAGTATTGGTCAAGAAAATTCTTGTGGGACTTTTCTCAGGAAACCTCCTTGTAGATGTATAGTGTGATGAAACATTTTGCAAAAGTCCCATAAACTAAAGGCCCCTTTGGAGTCAGGAAGGTTCTCTGTGGAGACATAATAGGAGGATCTCTCTCGTCAGATCTCACTTAACACAGGCTGTAGGGCTTCATGGAGGAGAGCCATGATTCCCACGTGGAATGAGGTACCCTGAAATGTGTGCCTGGTGTTCCTTTGTGGAGCAAGGGGGAAATATTAGCACCTCTGTTGTTAACTTCCTGTATTAGTCTTCATAATTTCTACTCTTGTAAATGTTTTATGGTATATATGCCCTTATTTTAGTATGTGTCTGGATATAGATAGAGATACATATGCATATAAGTAGATACACATATACACACTCAAAAATTTTACTGATAGGGCATGCAATCCAAACATTTTAGCGACTCCCCACTGGTTCAGAGAAGAGAGAAGTGAAACAGACCTGCAGCCCATTCTTGTAGCCTCCATTTTTTGTCTTTATGACCCAAACGCCTCATTTTGCTTCTTTTAAGACTAAACTTCTTCATCTGTCTAAAGGAAACAATAAGAGTGCCTAGTTCATCAAGTTCAGTTTGAGAATGAGATCAGCTAATGGAGGTGAAGGATATAGCACATCGACCAGCATATACTAAGTTCTCAAGAAACGATAGCAGTTAATCCCTTTAGTTCGAAAAGATGTGAGAACGCCATTCCTTCCGGAAACTTTGAAGGAATGTAAGTCAAACATCTTTGGTTCGATTGTGTGTGATGCTATGATAGACGAGGTGAGGAGCTTGCCTTGCGTTTCTGAGCACTCAGGGCATCTTTGTCTGGTTCCTCTGCTCAGGTGAAGCCGCGTCTGCAGCGGGGCGGAAGTTCCGCCTCCCTCCACAACAGTCTCATGAGGAACAGCATCTTTCAGCTCATGATACACACCCTTGACCCACTGGCTGAAGGTAAGCATCAGGCTTTGGTTTGGGGGCTTGTTTGGGGCGGAGGGAAAGGCTGTGAACAAGCCTCTCTTCATAAAACATGTTTGTGCTTCCGTCACAAACCCGCTAATGTCCTCGTGTGTCACCTCTGCCAGAGGCAGCCCCAGCCCTTCCGGGCGCTTTTTCTACCGCCGCCCAGTTCACCATGAGAGATTCTTGCACCAGGAACAGGAGCGGAGGTCCGTTTGCTGATTCTGTCCTTTGATGCCTCCAGCATAAATACAGTTTGTTACCAGGCAGAGCAGACAAAAGAGCTTTTTCTCTCTCCCTTCCAGCTGGAATGACAGTTCTCTTTCATCATTCCTCCTCAGTTTCAAAATGAAGTTGTGTATCGGGATAAGTTGATAAATTGTGTATATTTAAAAAAGAGAGAGAGACAAGAACTCCATGACTTAGCAAGGCTGAAATTAGTTTGGGGAATGATGTTCACTGCAGAACACTAATGTTGTACCTAGTCTTTGGCAATTGGAAGATGAGGGGGGTAAGCTTCTAAACACCTAAAGAGCACTCTCTAAGATAACTGCTTAGGATCAGGTCGAAGAACCACCCTGGTTCACCTCCTGGAGTCATCATATAAACCATCACCAAGAGTCTAGTATTGTGTTCTTCCAGTTATACTCACAAGGAAACCAGATACATTGTGCTTTTTTAATTGCATAAGTATGCTTTAAAAAAAATTTTTTTCAAGGAAGTAGGTATCTGATACATCAGATAAATATCGGAGTTAGGCCACTAGCAAAGGGCTCGAATATTGCCAAGTCTTCTGTTCTACCTTCATCCCTGGACCTTACAATTAAGCCTGATGTTACACAGGGGCGAATAACCTGGAAACAGGTCTCTGCCAGTGAATGAACTCATGGGATGAGATTAATAAATCATATCACACAAATCAGAGCTCTTTACCAATGTAAAGCTTTGCTAAGTAATTTCAAGAGTCCAGATGAAATCAAGAAAACCCTGGGATGTCGAGAGAGTCTCCCCAGGTCCTGTCTCCCCTCACTGGACCTTCACCCAGAATAATAAGTGAGGATCACAGGCTCTCTCTCACTGTGGAGCACTGCAGTCATAACACATTTCCACCTTGTGGCCCAGAGAGTTGCATAGCTGATGTGATGTTTTCCAGGGAGCCTTCCTTCATCTCTCCTGAGTTCTGTTTACTCAGGGGCAGTCGTTTGCCAGGGACATCCTAAATATCATTACCCTCTTTACCAGAGGCCCATGTGACAAGGAAATTAGCCCTGGTCACTAACCTTCTTTCCCCTCCACTGCTCAGGGTCACCCCCAGAGAAATGATCTCAGTGAGTGAGGGGATCCCAGGGCAACCTTCTGCCGGCCACGAAGCAGCTGTGTGACTTTGGGCAACTTAGAGCCTCTCTCGTATTCCTCTCTCTCATTCCTTCATCTCCAGTAATAGTTACCTCAATCTAGTAATTTTATAATTGGCAAAGCATTTTCACACCTGTGAATCTATGCTTTCTAATAACTCTTCACAGCTAACATTAATATTTTAATTTCATAAAGTAGGGTACCACCAAAATAGATCTCAAGGGTATCTCCTTCTCTCGCTGTGAGCTCTTCATTCCAACCATCTTTACAGCTTTCTAGCTGATCTTCCACTCCCTCCATTGCCTCCTTCCTTGCATATTTTCCACCTTGCAGCCCAAGTGATCTTAAAAAGTAAATCAAATCATGTCACTCCTGCTAACCTGCAGCGGCTTCCCATGGCTCGTAGGAAAATGGTGACATACTTGCCATGGTCCACACCATCTGTCTCATTCTCCAAACTCACTTTTACTTACTTTGTGTTAGCTAGACAGATGCCTTCTGTCCTAAAATAGATATGTCTTTCCTGCCTCAGAGTCTTTGCTTAGACTGTTCCCTCCACCCAAAATACTTTTCCTTCTCCCATTTTCTTCCACTTTCCCCTGCTTTATTTTTGCCCAATCTTCAGCACTTTGTGTAAATGACACCTCATGACCATCCAGGATAAATGAGGGCACCAGTTGTCATCTCTCAGGGCATCCTTTAATTTTTCTTTGTTGCCCACTTTACAAGTTGTATGATTATTTGTTTACTACCTCTCTCCCCCAGGACACAGTAAATTTCTAGAAAACAGGGATTCTATTTATTTACCAGTTGTCCCCAAGGTCTAACAGGCTACCTGGTACATAGTAGCTGCTATGGCTTAGAACGATTAAGCCACCTGGCCATAGTCATGCCCTGATAGTCACACAGTTTCAAAGCTTTCTAAAACCCCATAGGTTTAAGGTTGTTTCTTGGTTATTTTGAGCTACCATCTTCCCCACCATTACCCAGAAGAGCAGGTGCGAGAAAAAATGAACTATCTTACCTGCCCCAACTCAATTATGAACAAGAGACTGAGTATACTTATTTCTGGCAAGGCATGTTATATAGGAATTGAGGACAGACTCCAGAGCCAGATTCTCTGGCTCCAAATCCTAGTTCTGCACTTACTAGCTGTGTGACCTTGGATAAGTTACTTAACCTCTCTGTACCTCAATTTCCTCATCTGTAAAAATCAGGATGATATATAATAATGTCTACATCATAAGGTTGTTATAAGGACTAAAGGAGTTCAATATACATTAAGCATTTAACCCATTGCCTAGCAGATTGTAAGTACCATACAGGTCTGGAATTACTGTTTCATTACATTGAAAAATAATACAGCATATGAATATTTTAATTTAAAAAATTCAGAAGGCTGTGGTGAGACTTTCTGGTGGCTCAGTGGAAAAGAATTCACCTGCTAATGCAGAAGACACAGGTTCAGTCCCTGGTTCAGAAAGATCCCACGTGCCATGGAGCAGTTAAGCCTGTGCACCACAGCTATTGAGCCTGTGCCCTGGAACCCATGCTCCACAATAAGAGAAGCCACCACAATGGGAAGCCTGCTCACTGCAACTAGAGAGTAGCCCCCGCTTGCCACAACTAGAGAAAAGCCCACACAGCAACGAAGACCCAGCGCAGCCAAAAATAAATACATAAAATTTGTGGGCGGGGGGAAAGACTATGATGAAAAATATGTCTTCCTCCTCCAACAAACTCCCAGTTTTCTCCAGTCCCCCAGTTCTTTCAGAGGAAATGACTGCTACCAATTTCTTGGGGTTCATTCCCAAGATGATGTGTATATATATAACTGTGTGTGGGGTGTGTGTGTGTGTGTGTGTGTGACCTTGCCCATAGGTCTCAACAATCTAAATTTCTGTGGTTTTTGTCTGAGGGAGTTCAGTTTCTGATAGGGCTTGTTTTTGTCTTTCTATCTGGTGGGAAGGTTACGCTTTGCTTCAGTGAGATAAGAGAGGGTGACTCTGGGTTGTCTCGGAGTCAGGCCATCCATGATTTTCTAAAACACCTGGTCCTTGTAGGGCTGTACTGCAATTAAAGTGTTTGTTCCTGCTGTAGCAAGATGTGCCATCTAAATCGAGGCACCTCCGTTCAAGGTGAAGCTCTCCCTGAAAGACGTGGAGTGCTCCAATGGCATGAATCTGGGAGAATGCAGAGAGCCATAATCAGTTCTGGATTTGAGTGATTAGAAAATATGGAAAGGACTTCAGTGCTTTCAAATTGCTCCACAGCACGTTGCCAAGAAAGCAGATTGCTCCAGTATTTTTCCCCAAAAAAATTCACAATCATTTCCCATTCCAAGAACATTCCAAGCTCTCAGAAATAGTCATCTCTCTTTTTGTTTGCATCTAATCACTGGAACTCACACATCCTTGTGCCAAACTGTCACCTCTTAACAATATAGAGCGTGCTGGTTACGTCACCAGGTTGATGGCATGAACACTGCAGTGGCTTCTCTGTTGCACTGGTTGATGTTCCTGGCATCTGCCTTGCTGAGTCGTGCATTGGCACAGCATGGCAGACAGTCCCTTTTCATAAGGGACGTTTCCAACATCATCCGGGACAGATGACCTATGAAAAGACATTTCTCATCTGTGCCATTCAGGTATCAATCCCGTGATGGAGCCCTTGCTAAAAGCTTTAATTGGTGGTTGGTTCAGCCTCTGAGCCTGAGTCACAAGATCCAGCAGTGTTTGTGTTTCTTATCTATTGATACGTAACAAAGCACCCAAGACTTAGTGACTTAAAACCACCCCCATATCATTCCTGCTCATAATTTCATGGATCAGGAATTTGGGTGATTCAGGGATCAGCAAGGTGATTCTTCTGTTCCATGTGGTATCAGTTGAAGGTCAGTTGATGCTATTCAGCTAGGAGATGGGCAGGTTAAAGGCTCCAAAAGAGCCTTGCTGACATGTCTGCTATGTCTGCCACCTTTGAAGGCACAGCTGGGAGGCTGGATTCAGCTGGGCCCCTGACTCCCCATGTTGTCACAGGGCTTTTCCACTTGCTTGGTCTTCTCATACAGTGGCTGAGAGCTCCATGAGCAAACCATCCAAGAGGCCCAGGCAATAGGAGCAGGGCTTCCCATGACCTAGCCTGGGAAGTCCCAGAGTGTCACTTCTATTATAGTCTCACACTAGTCACACCATCCCGAAGGCCAGACCAAACTCAAGACACGGAGGAGGAGACTCCACCTCCGTATGGGAAGATACCAGAGAATTTGAACCACCTTTTGTCTAACCCAGCCTGTTTCAGGGACACACATCACTGAGTGGTTCATCCGTCCGTGGTTCAGTGGCGTTTTCTGGGCAAACTACACAGTGTGGAGGGGACAAAGCCATAGGCAACCTGCTTTGGGTGAGAAGACAGCACAGTTGTCTTTTTTAAAATCAGAAAAACCTTAGTGTTCCCAGAAGTAGACTTCCACTTACATCACATGGGCTGGAACAGGGCTGTGTGACCACCCTGACCTACAAAGGAACCAGAAGTGGGCTGTCTGCCCCCTCAAACATGAAACTCCACTGTCAACCCCAGTGAAAGTCAAAGGGTTCCCTTTCTCCTTCTCATCCTTAGTAACCTTCATCCTGTCTTTTCAAGTTCCTGATTAACAAAGAGATACAATGTTCCCCTTCTTCCCCCCTTTTAAAACATTTTCTGGTGGCCTCTGAGTCCAAATTTTATACAGTGGCCCTGAATCCTCCCCCAGCAAAAGCATGTCCCAACGCTTGCCATCTAAGGAGCCTGGTTACCCCAAGACATAGGTGAAATCATGCCCTACCTCAGTTCAAAACCATCTCACCAGTAGGAAAAGGCCTAGTTTTTGTGGTGGCCCTAAGGCCCCCTGTGACCTGCCTCTCTTCTTTCCTCCCTCCTTCCCCACTCTCTTTTTCCCCGCTCCAGTCCTCTCCTCCTCTTTCTCTCCCCTTCTCTCCTTCCTCTTGTGTGTCATTCCCTTTGCTCCACTCCTCTGATTGACTAGCAGCTCCTCACAAACTCCCAGCATCCTCCTGCCCCAGGGCCTTTGCACATGTTCTGTCTTCCTCCATCCAAATGACATGTTCTCGTCTTTCTCCATCCTGCTTTCCCTTCCTTCAAGTCAGCATACACATGTCACCTAATGAGAAAGATCTGACTCAGTCAGACTTTTTGAAAAACAGCAAAATCAAAACCATGATAATAAAGCAGAGTTCTGGACCTTCCTTGCCCTGCAATACATTTGTCCATAAACACCATGAATATATTTATTTGTTGTTTGTTTCCTGTCTCTGCCCTTACTCCTTGGACAGGGCAGGCACTCCTCTATCTCCAGGGCCTGGTCTACATGGATCCCAATCCCTGTTTGTTGAGTGGATTGAATGAGTGCTTGCTTAAATAATGTTTCTGCTGAAAAACATATGACTAGCCATGTAGATTATCTTAATCCATGCTCTGTCAAAAGACTCTTTGGATGTGACCCACAAAGTCCTATTCAGTTAATGGTTGTCTCTGCAGTAGTGAGAAGCAATCATGTCTCCTTCCTTGTGGAATTTCAAATTTTTTCATCATAACAGCAATTTTATTATCAGTAGCAAAGTTTAACAAATAAGTGTACTTGATGCCTTAGAAACACAAGAGCAGGGATAATATTGTGTTAGCCTAGGTGGCTTGTAATTGAATTGAAGGATTATTTAACCTCAGGGCACAAGACAGTTTAGAACAACAGGTCCCCAGGCCTGATGTGTGTTTCTCTTGAGACCATTTTCATGACAAAAATCTTCAGAATCCTGTAATGAGATATCTGAAAATGACACCATACTCATAGTACGATACCTGCCTTCTTTGCTATTAAAAGTCAGACAAGCTTCCCCCACGGTAAATTCACTTCACGTCACACTGCAGGTCTCTGCTGTCACTTTCCAGCCAACACATTTATGTTGCTTTCGTTTAAATGGGCTGGAAGGGTGTCCTGAGAGCCTTTCCCCTGCCTTTCCGAAGGGACAGTTTTGGTCCCTCATTTTCCTCCCACTAACATCCTGTGACGTCCTGATGTCATCTCTGCTTTATCAGTCTGACTCAGGCAATGCAAGGTGACGTGAATTCCAGGACATCTTCATCATAAAGCCTCACAAATGAGTAGCCACTATTTATTGTTTCCCCATCTTCCCTGTACCCTAGATTATAAGTTTTCAAACTTGTTTCTCAGTAACAGCATAACCTTTTGCTCGAAGGGATTCCCACAGGGAAGAATAAATATTTTTAATAGTTAAAACCATTAAGAGTTTACTCACATCAGATACTTTCATTAGTGTGCCCAACTCAATTGCTTTCCTATAAACCATCAATGTCAAACATAAAATAAATAAAGACCCACTCAACAAAATGCAACAAAACCAAAAAGTGCCAGGGATTAACCCAAAGAAAATGTTTAGCTTTAGTGCAAAAACAGTAGTCATTTCTGAAGAACATGGAAGACGATCTAAATAAATGTTGGTATATTATAAAGATATCAGTTCTTCCCAAATGGAACTCTAAATGCAACTCAATCCTAATTGAAATCCCAAAAATATGTTTATGGAACTTCAGAACTTGACTTTGAAATTTATATAGAGTAAGCAGGAAGAGCAAAGGCACTTTTAACAAAGAACAAATAGGGAAAATACACCCAGCAGAGATCAAGATGTATCACGGAGCTACAGCTTTTGGGTGCTCTGGTTGAAGGATTTGGGAGGAAGGGGAGGAGGCTGGACCAGAAGCAACCAGGATCTCCCCAGAGGCGGCCCTCGGGGAGCAGGAAGAAGCCGTGAGCACCTGTGCTGTGGGGTCCGCCAGCTCTGGCTGAAGCACTGGGGGATGGGAGAGGGGCTTCCTGAAGCACTAGAATCAGCCCTGTGATGGAGCAAGGCCCTCATTCCCGAGGTGGTGAAAGCACACACGTTCACGGAATCAACATCACATCCTGACAAGTGCAGATTGATAAACCCAACAGGGAGGCCCGGCTGGTGTGCAAAAAAGCGGAAGCTGTCAGGGCAGGTGAACTGTGCTTGCCAGGTCTTCAGGAACGTCATCCTAGGTGCAAACCTGAGGGCAGGGCCCTCAGGAAAGGGTGCCTTCAGAGAAAGTGACCTTCAAGAGCAGTTCTCAAAGGCAGTGAGGAGCATGGGCGGGCAGAGAAGGTGGTGAGGAATCGAGGGCAATGGAGGTGGCTGGAGAAACCCAAGCTATGCATGGTTGGCCTAACCAAGCCAGGGCTTCTTTGAGATGAGCGGGCGTGTGACCATTTGCCTGCTTGAATGCTCCAGCGGGCTCTCCTGTCCAAGGGCACTTGCAATGTGTCTGGGTGTGTCTGTGTGTGTGTGTGTGTGTTTGTGTGTCTGTGTATCCATGTGGCTCTGTTTGGACATCTGTGTATATGTGTATATATGTATCTGTGTCTACATGTCTGTGTGTATGTGTGTGTGTCTGCGTGTGAGTGTCTATGTCTGAGTGTGTGTGTCTGTGTATGCCTCTACCATAACTATGTGTGTGTCATTGAAGTGCCAGAAACTAAAGGCCTAAGATGATGTTGAAGAGAAAAAACAAGAGATCGGAGCTTTCGAAGTGCTTATTACTCAGTGGCACACACCTGAGAGTCACCTCCTGTCTTTCTCCAATCAGTGTCTGTGGGAAGTATTGCATTTTACCTCTGAGGAAACTGAGGTTCAGAGAGGTGACATTACTTGCTCATGGTCACCCAGCTCCTAAGTCTGCCTTCAGAGCTTGAACACTTTGCACTCACACAGGACTCTCATCTCTAGCCATGTGTCCCTCTCCCATACCTACAGCCAGACATCTGTCTTATTTTGTAAAATCACTTCAGTGCTTCCACATTGATGTTTGGTGTTAACTTGAAGCTGACACGAAGATTAAACTTTTACTTGCTTGCTGCTTTTTCTTTTTTTCTCACCCAGCAGCAGAACTTATTTCCCCAGTTTCTGTTTTTAAAAATGGCTTCAATATGCACTTTCAAAAATTGTCATTTGATCCTAGAAGAAAGTCATTTTCATGCCTATTTGATTCAAACTGTGGAGACGTTATCCCTGAAAGGCAGTATTGTAACCTTTCTTTCGGTCCCAAATCGTGGATCAGTTTAAATTAATGAGAAAGATGCTTGTGTGCTGCCTCAGCTGGTGAGTGGACAGGCAACAGGAGTGAAAATCTTCACTGGGAAAGAATAAAATGCAATCTGCTGGCTTTGTTTTTAATAAGATGACGGTCATTTAAATGCCTGGATAGAGGAAGGCAGGCTATTAATGCCTCTCATAGCGCAAATGCAGGGACAAGTTAAATAGCTCCTCTCTTTGGGGAATAGTAGAGCATTACTCTCAGATTTGAACATCAAAGATGGTCGAAATTGAATCTCTCTTTGTGTTGTACACATTACAAATACATTTCATTTGGGGCATGAAGAGAAAGTGAATGGTCTCCCTGAAATGAATGCTTTTGAGGGTAGAAATAGTCTCTCTCTCTCTCCCTCTCTCTCTCTCTCTCTCTCTCTCTCGTCTCAGGTTTGCCTTGAAGTCAAGTCCACAAAAGTCTGTGACCAAATTATTGACTTGATGCCATTTGAAAGTAAACACTGCACACAGAAAGGAAAAAGCAATGAGGCATCCATTCAGTTATAGTTTCATCTTTGTGCTCGTGAACTTATCACATGCTCTAGAGATGCAGTTAGAACTCCTTCAGAGGGGGGACCCAGAGTTTCCCAAACAGCTGCCACAGCGATGACGCCCCCAAAGGATGGGGCAATCAGTGAAGGTGGAAAAGGACTTTAATTTTGTCAGTGATGGCCCGTTCCAAAAGCGTGTTGATGTAGAAACATCATTCAAAGGGGTTTTCTCTCAAATGAAACACTAAAGACGTCTCTCCTTTGTTCCATCGATAGCTCGGCCTCACGTCATGGAGTGCAGGTTGGACGATTTGCATTCGGTTCGGAGACACTTCCCCCCTGACGGCAGTCAGGTTTCTTGCTAGTGTGTCTCTTGGTCTGGGATTTGCACCATGCCATGCACTCACCTCTGGGTGTTGTCATACTGTAAAAACAAATCCTCAAGCTGCTGTCAGGGTCCATTTCTCTCCTAATCTCATGACAGCAGAGCCACCAAATCCAGCCTCTTCACCTCAGCCATTGAAAAGAATCTCGTGACCCACGTCAATCTGTCCTTTATAGGTTGTCTTGGGGCTCAGTGAGGCTATATGATACACACGTGTGCAAGAGCACACACATACACTCACAGAAAGAGTGATCAGCATTGGGGTTTATATAAACTTAAGGGTCTACAAATTTGTTTCCTGTTTGTGTGTATGGATTCATGTATTCATTCATTCATAAAACACATTCCTATTGCAAGCTGATGTGAGAGGTCACCCCATGTGAGAACATTTCCCTTTACAAGCCCGCACTTTAGGTAAGTCTCTAGGCGAACAGAAGCCAGTGCTTGTCCGAGTCTAGTTAACTTCCTGAAAACCAGCATAAATATCGTTGTTGTATCTGAGTGTTAGCAATGCACCTGCTACAGCCTCTGTAGCTACTTGTGTGCTGGTAATTTCCCTCTTTGACTTCCCAGACTGGCAGCACTTAATCCCACATGGCCAATAGCAAAGGTAGCTTTGCTTTAACTCTAAGGACTTCAGGCCAGAACCACCATCACTGTCAGGAATTAAAAATCATGGTGAGTCCATCTAATTCCAGAAAACTCTTCATGATAAAAAGTCTCCTCTGGCATTTCTGAAAAAAACTTTACCCAATTGTTTATTTTCCTTTCCATGCATCCTGTTCCCATTCATGGGACAATAGGTCACACGGAGTTTCCTATCTAGTTGTTGTGGTTCAGTCACTAAGTCGTGACTCTTTTGTGACCCCCCTTGACTGTAGCCCATCAGGCTCCTCTGTCCATGGGATTTTCCAGGCAAGAATACTGGAGTGGGTTGCCATTTCCTCCTCCAGCGGATCTTCCTGACACAGGAATCAAACCTGCATCTCCTGCATTAGCAGGCAGATTCTTTACCACTGAGCCATCTAGAAAAGGTTACAAATTCTTTTCTTGACCTCAGGACTGTTCTCCATCTTCTTTGTGCTAGGGAGAATTAGAATTTGAGGAGCGATCCTTGGAGCTTCAAGGTAGCATCTTGCAATATGCCCATTTAGACAGGCTGTCTCCCCTGCTGAGTGTGTTCATGGAGGCATCTTCCCACTAGGCTCTTGGGAGAGGGAATAGAGTATAGTCATTCAGCAGACACGTTGTGGAGTCAGCCACCTTGGTTTGAACCCCAGCTCTGCCACTTACTAGTTGTCTGACCTTGGGTGAGTTATTTAACATCTCTGTAACTCAGCTTCCTATAAATAGGAAAGATAAGAGCATCTATCTCTTAAGGCTATTGAGTATATCCAACGGAGTACTGTTTACAGAGCACATAGAATAGTGCCTGGTACATCTGTAGTTGCCAAAATGCTTTCAGTTCTTTTTTCTTTCTTGCACTTGGCATTTTTCAGGCAGTCTTCAAAGGTTCAGTAGTAAGTCATTGAATTATTTCATCTCCTTTTTTGCTTAAAAAGAAGTCTCTTCATCATGTACCAGTTTTTAGATCCTGCCTTACCTGTCTATAAGATGGAAACTGGTCTTATTGACAATCTGGCTTTTAGTTGAGCAAAAGTTATCCTGAAGCTGAATAACTATACATTCTATATTTACAAGTTCTTCTGTTCTTTGTACAATGAGGAGTAAATCAACGTGACATGGTACTTGACTCATTTCCTTTCAGTAACTCCCAGCTTCCTCTGTGGTCTACAGCTTTTTGGCAGACTTATAAAAAAAAATTCCTCTTTCCAACATATTGATTAAAAAAATCTGGAAAAGCAATTATTGTACTAATTTTTTAATCCTGGTGAAACATCCTTAGGCCACTGTTTATGTAATTAGGACTCATAACCTTCTGCAAGTCCCTGCCTTCTCCTACATCATCAGATCTCTGCTTCACAACAGGCATTTGCCATTTAATATAAGGTGCATAATGGACTACTTGTGAAACATGTCTTAATTTTCTATGTTGTCTTTGCATCCTGGATTTTAAGTTCACTTGTATCTTCCCACTTTTTATGGTATTTAAGTAGGAATAATGGTAAATGGATTTCTACATCAATGAAATTTAGTGGATTGCATAAACATTCTTTGTACTTTGATCCTGTAATTTTTCATAATGTGGGGTGATGGTTTCTATTGTGGTATGGAGCCAAGTATTCAATAAAGTGACATTCTGAACAGAACTGAAGTGTAGACTACAAAATTATAAGAGTAGTTTGAATTACTTCCCCTTCAGTGGCATTGATTTCCTTTGTCTTCCAGTCTTTTTCCCTCCATTTCATTCTGTTTCCAAATCTTTTTGCCTTCTCATTCTTCTCTCATCTCTTGCCCTTTTGTCCCTCTTGAATAGCTGACGTTTGTTTGTCCATTTTATTGCTTTTCCTCCCCTCTTCTAGGACACTTTTCTGATATTTTTTGATGTTCAGTGCATCAGAGGGTAGAAACTCAGCTGTGCTGACCCGACGGCTGGACATAATTTAGCACTGATTCTCTCTGCCTGGCAGACTCTTCCGAATCCAGCCAGGCTGCAGGATGAGATCCAGGAGAATATCCAAATTGTTCTCTAGCCAGCATGCAGCATCCATTCCACACACCAGTCAGATTGGTTTTTTTTTTTTCTTTTTCATCTCCATTTCCAAGCTATTGCCGCCATTTTGTCTTCTATATGCTGAGTACTCTCATGATGGCACTTTTGTATGTTGTAAATCCCCCTGAAACTGGTCTTATCAGCAGTCTGGCTTTTAGTTGAGCAAAAGTTATCCTGAAGCAATGAAGAGGATTCCAACAGTTGAGGCTACATGCATTTTCCCTTCGCAGACTTCCTTCCTGCAGAGATATTGAAGACAGAAACTGTGGAGTTAAAACACTAAAATGGAAGGAGTCACAGGCATCCATACCAAAGGCAACCAGGCTAAGGAGGATTAACAGAGCACTATTAAATAGAGATTTAATTCAATTCAACAGCATCTGAACACCTACAGAGTGCCAGGAACTCTGCTGGGTGCTCAATTAACGAAATGAGTATGTTGATTCCTTGCCCTAAAGACCAGAAAACAAGTAGGTTAAGGTGCCTTTGATGAGCACACACAGAAGGGTATACTTGAAACAGACACAGTGAAGGGAGTGACTTACACTAGGGATGGGGGGGCATTCGGGAATAGTGCCTGCAGGAGGGAACCTCCAGGTGATTCACTAGATCAGAAGATCTCATAAAATTCCAACACAAAAAGACAGGATGTGTGGGATGTAGAGAGATATGTTCAGTTTGTGTTTTGAAAGCCTTACGCTGGTAACAATGTGAAAGATAGGTGAGAGGTGCCAGGACTAGACAGTAAATGGTAAGAAAGAGAAAGAGTAGCTGGTAAGAAACGAGAGTTCAAATAGGACTAGTGCAGCAACCTCAGCAAGGCTTTCAACTAAGGCAGGGACAGTAGGAATGGAGGAGAAAAGACAGAATTGAGGCTGTTCAGGGTGGGAATGATAGGGCTTTCACGACAGTATTTTTGGGCCTCCCTTGTGGCTCAGTAGGTAGAGAATCCGCCTGCAATGAGGGAGAGCTGGGTTCGGTCCCTGGGTTGGGAAGATCCCCTGGAGAAGGGAAAGGCTACCCACTCCAGTATTCTGGCCTGGAAAATGCCATGGACTGTATAGTCCATGGGGTCACAAAGAGTCGGACACAACTGAGCAACTTTCACTTTCATGACTGGTTGGGTTGTGGGTGTGGCTATAGAAGCATCAGCATCACTTAAAGCCCCACCCTTTGGATCTTAAGTTCAGTTCAGTTCAGTTCAGTCGCTCAGTCATGTCTGACTCTTTGCGACCCCATGAATCGCAGCACGCCAGGCCTCCCTGTCCATCACCAACTCCCGGAGTCTACTCAAACTCATATCCATTGAGTCGGTGATGCCATCCAGCCATCTCATCCTCTGTCGTCCCCTTCTCCTCCTGCCCCCAATCCCTCCCAGCATCAGGGTCTTTTCCAATGAGTCAGCTCTTCGCATCAGGTGGCCAAAGTATTGGAGTTTCAGCTTCAGCATCAGTCCTTCCAATGAACACCCAGGACTGATCTCCTTTAGGATGGACTGGTTGGATCTCCTTGCAGTCCAAGGGACTCTCAAGAGTCTTCTCCAACACAACAGTTCAAAAGCATCAATTCTTCAGTGCTCAGCTTTCTTCACAGTCCAACTCTCACATCCATACATGACCACTGGAAAAACCATAGTCTTGACTAGATGGACCTTTGTTGGCAAAGTAATGTCTCTGCTTTTTAATATGCTATCTAGGTTGGTCATAACTTTCCTTCCAAGGAGTAAGCGTCTTTTAATTTCATGGCTGCAATCACGATCTTAGTCATACGTAATATAACCAAGCTCATATTTCTGTGAAAGAGAACACTGGACTTATCTGTATGTGTCAACTCAAAAAAATCCTTTTAAAAAAAGGATAGGGGAAGAGAATGGAACCTCTTGCCACTTTCAAGACTGAGCAATAAATGTGTGTGTATCCCCCACCCCAAATTTGATAAGATTTAAGAAGAAAGTACCTTTTGCCTGATTTTGTAAACATAATCATTCCATTTACAGAGATGCAAAAATGCAAAGATGTAGATGTCATTAGTGAACATGTTAGCTTCTTAACCCCCTACCTATACAAAGAACTTACCAAGAACATGTTTTAGAAACTTGCTATTAGAAGGGCTCAAACAGATTTTTTTTAAATAAGAAATAAATTCCAAATGTTGCATAGATGGTATCTAATATTGTATATTCTTTGCTTTCAAACCATATTCTTTCACTGTCTTTGACAATGTCATTTTCTCCCTGGAAACGCCAGCTGAAAAGTAAGAGAAGTGAAAAAACATTCAATATTCAGCCAGAATTCTGGATTGATGCCCATGGAGGCAATAAAAATGAAAAATGGAGTGACTAACCCTGATTACTTACTATGTGCCAGGCACTGTGCTAAGCATTTTATATAAATTAACTCGTTCAATTTTCAGCATCATCCTATGAGTCTGTTTTACTACAAACTTAACTATATTATAACCTCTTCTATTATAACCATTTTACTGATAAAGATACTGAAAGTTACAGAAGTAAATAATTTGCCCCAGGGCATAAGGGAAATAATAGATAGAGCCAGGTTCAAATCCAGGTTTGTTGGACCCCAGAATTCACTTTCTTAACCACTGAATAATACTACTTTGACAAACAGCTGGAATCCCTTTTGCACTTTCCTTTTGAAAATCAAAACTTATATTATCTCTTTCCCTGCGTTGTACATTCTTTAAATAGTGTCAACAGTCTCCATGTATCTGATGTCATTACAAAAGAATATGACATTTATAGACTGCCTTTGGCATGACATAACTAGTTATTATTTTTGTCATTCTTCTCCTTTTACCTTTTTCTTCTCCAGTATAAACTTGTGCAGAGAATGTTAGAACAAGGCTGTAATCCTGGGTGCCCACTTATTGTGACTATAATAAGTGAGCCTGAATCCACATCACTACTGGGCTTTGACCCAGTCATAGAATGATAACTCCTACATACTGAGAATTTCCAGTGTTCCCAGCATCACATAAAACCCCTTAGAGCAATGCAGTAAGGGAGTACTAGAATTAGCCCCATTTTTCAGATGAGGAAACTAAGGCTTTCAAGGCTAAGTATCATGCTACCAAGGTCACACAGCTAATAAGAAGTAAACTCTGGATTAGAACCCACACCTCTTGACTCCAGAAATCATGCAGAGTGCCATAAGATCTCCTTGTTCATCTCCGTGGTGATAAGGGCTCCTGATACCAGCTTCACTCTGGTTTTGTGACAATCAGAAGGATGCTATGATGGGAGTTGCCTGATTTAGTTGAAGGGAAACTAATAAATGCTTTAAAGTGCCTGATAATTAATACCTATCACATACATAATGAATATTATTTGCCAGTTATGTGTTAGGTATCTGTAATATTTACCACAACACTACAAGGCAGCTATTATTGTTCCCATCATATATGAGTGTGAGAGCTGCGTGTCAAAGAGGTTAGCTAACTTGCCCAAGCTCTCATGGCTGGTGAGTGGCAGAGCTAGTTGTCAAGTCAAAGTCTTGGGGTCGACAGTACAAATGATGGGACTGTCATGCTGTATCATTGCATGCTTTTATGCATCCCTTTGGGAAAAGGGAAGAACATTATGACAAAGTATCAGTTTAAAGTTACCTTAGGATTGTTGAGACTTTTAATTACACAATTAAAAGGACACATAAATGTCCAGGAAATCTTTTTTTTTAACCATACTGTTTGGGGTTAATTCTCTTGCCTGGGTGGCTCATTGCTTTTCTTTAAAAATCCTTTCCAGAAACCTGCTTGTTCTCTCCTGTTTTCTTCCCCTCCCCAACCTATCTCAGAAGGGAAGCAGCAGAACAGCTCTTCCTGGTCCCATTTTTCTTGTTTGATCATCCAGAGCATGTAAATTACAGTGAAATATGGCCTGAGTCAGCTCCTCACAGGACAGACATCAGTAACCATTGATATTGCTAAGCAACACCGCAGAGGAGCAAGAGTGCAAATTAGGTGACAAATTTGTAAGAAGTTGGAGTGTCTGGGGACTCTCTTGGGTGTTTCATTATGAACCATCTGGATGATCCACAGTAATGACCACACATTATTGTTCACTGTTCAAGGATGATAATTCCCATGTAATTATATGGCACCTCCCTCTGTGATCCTCACCTACCTTTCAGAATCTTTCACTGTGTTTTTCACAATCCAGATATTTCCCTGAAAAATAATTGGGAACAGTTACACCTAATGGACAGTGTTCATTCCTCTCCAAAATAAGATTTTTTTTAATTACTCTTTTGACTCATATGGTAGCATAGCTAGATGGCAAGAATGTGCAAAAAATAAAAGAGTGTGTTAGTCATGGCATACTAGCATTTCCGTTGGCCTGATGTGGACTTAGCCTTGGTGTCCCAGAGAAGCCTGAAGTGATGAGACTTGTAGTCTGCTCCCAAGTCAGAGATAAGCACACTGTGATACCTACACCAAGGGAGATAGGTAAGCCTCAAGGGAGATGAGGAAGGGAACCAAAGCCTTTGACTTTTGCAGAAGGGTAGCCGAGCAACGACCCCTCCCAGTTCCAAAAGCCTCGCTGGTCTCACTTGTTCATTCATTCATTCATTCATTCATTCACTAATATTTTATAAGAAAATTGGACTCACCATCCTGATTTTAAACCAAGCTGAGAGTGGTTTGCTTTTTTTTAAATTTGGAATTGGTTACCAACACTTAAGGTGCTTCCCTCGTGGCTCAGATGGTAAAGAAACTGCCTGCAATGTGGGAGACATAGGTTTGATACCAGGAAGAAGATACCAGGATCTTCTTCGGTCAGGAAGATCCCCTGGAGAAGGGAATGGCAACCCATTCCAGTATTCTTGCCTGGAGAATTCCATGCACAGAGGAGCCTGGCAGGCTACAGTCCATGGGTTCGCAAAGAGTTGGACACAACTGAACTACTAACACACACACATACACACACACACACACTCCAACATTTAAAAGTCAGGAATTTTCACATAAAAGTCCAGATATCTGGCTTCCCTTGAATAATCAGATCTCTCAACACTGTCCCAGCCTTTCCTCATGGAATGGGAGCTAAGAGGCTGTCACCCCCTTGTAGGCATTCACTGGCCACTTTTCCATAGTCCCTACCACTCCCTATTGTTGGCCTCGGCCCACTGTCCTTACCTACACACCTGGCCCCTTTGGTTCATGGGTGCTTTATCAGAATGTTACTGTGCTCCAGGCACTGGGTCAGCTTCTGGGCATCTTTCTGATCCCTAATTTGGCCACCAACATAGTATCAGTATTTCTAAGGGACTGGGGCCTCAGAATGATTTCAGCAGTTTGACGTCAACAAGGGAATACATGTAGAGAGTAAGGGAGACCAAAACAAGAACAAAGGAAAACAAGTGTGCCTGGGTTTGCTGGAAGCTTGAAAAGGAAGAGTGAGTTTTTCATGAAGGGGCTGGATTCAGAAGGTGTGAAAATCAGGTGATAAATGTCTAAGAGGCAGTGGTGTATATAAGGACATAAATCCTACTTGACATTCAGTAGCTGAGGGAAGGTTACTCACAAGTTCAGCCTTTTATTTTCATTTGCAAACTTACTGGCTTGCTTCCAAAAGCCTAAGTGAGAGATTTTAATCCCATAGAAGAAAAAGAAGCACTCATTAGCATAGATTTACAAAGAGTTGAATATGAGAACTCCATAGGACAAAATCACCTCTGTTTACACCTTGTGTATGACATAGATATGTTACCACATGTTGGGTATAGCTGTCCCCAGATAACTGTGTACTCAGTTAGGAGGCTCTTAGGGACGTTTAACACACAAACATCATTCCCCCACAGATTGCTAAGCAGAACTTCTGCAGTGAGTCAGTGCTCTGAAAGCTTTTTTTGAGTGAGAATTTGAATTTGAAGGTTAAAATATTCCTTTTATTCTGACTTTAGTCTGAAGTGAGAATATGGTTGTTTCCTCATTTAACCTCCATCTCTTAAGGTTTTTTTTCTTTAACTTAAAAAAATTACTTGCCTTGACATGAACAATCGTTGCAAAGGAGTAATGACAAAAGAAAGCCTTTTAATGGAAAGCAATTAATTTTGGTGGACTGTACAGCCCTTTTTTAGGTAAAATAATCAAAAAGCTTTAAATTGGGCTGACTTAGAAATATCTTTTAACTCAGAATACATATTGATTTTGACAAAAAATTTTCACACAGGGAGAGAAGAGAAACAAAGTCAACCCAAATCAAGCACTGTAAGAAACTTTGAAAAATTGTATGGATCTACAAATATAAATGTTATGTTTGTAGGGAGTGGAAATGACAGGAAATGGGAAATGACAAATACATAACTCCCATACTATTGATTCACAAAACTTCAATAATGAAAATAGATTCACAAATTAAAGAAAAAAAAAAAAAGAAAACACCTTAGACTAAAATGTTAATACTGCCAAACATGGTTCTGGAAGTTAGCCAAGGCAGCCTTTCATTAAACTGAAAGTTTTCCTTTTGACATTCTTCCTTGTGTTTAAGGGAAGGCATCTGGGGAAGGAGGGTGGTGGGTTCTTGACTTGCACATTTCAGATATTGATACTGACATTGGTGCCCACTCACAGAGATAATGAGAGTCTGATAAGATTTAACAACCTCATGCCCGGCTGAAATAGAGGTTCCTGTTGGAACTTTGGCAGACAAGGAAGAGAGATGTCCATCAGCAGATGAATGCATAAGAAAGCTGTGGTACATATACACAATGGAATATTACTCAGCCATTAAAAAGAATACATTTGAATCAGTTCTAATGAGGTAGATGAAACTGGAGCCTATTATACAGAGTGAAATAAGTCAGAAAGAAAAACACCAATACAGAAAAACAGCAATATATTAACACATATATATGGAATTTAAAAAGATGGTAATGATGACTCTACATGCGAGACAGCAAAAGAGACACACAGATGTCCAGAACAGTCTTTTGGATTCTGGGAGAAGGCGAGGGTGGGATGATTTGAGAGAATAGCATTGTTCAGTTCAGTTCAGTCGCTCAGTCATGTCCAACTCTTTGCAACCCCATGAACTGCAGCACACCAGGCCTCTCTGTCCATCACCAACTCCCAGAGTTTACCCAAACTCATGTCCATTGAGTCGGTGATGCCATCCAACCATCTCATCCTCCGTCGTCCCCTTCTCCTCCCACCTTCAATCTTACCCAGCATCAGGGTCTTTTCAAGTGAGTCAGCTCTTCACATCAGGTGGCCAAAGTATTGGAGTTTCAGCTTCAACATCAGTCCTTCCAGTGAACACCCAGGACTGATCTCCTTTAGGATGGACTGGTTGGATCTCCTTGCAGACCAAGGGACTCTCAAGAGTCTTCTCCAACACCACAGTTCAAAAGCATCAATTCTTCTGTGCTCAGCTTTCTTTATAGTCCAACTCTCACATCCATACATGACTACTGGAAAAACCATAGCCTTGACTAGACGGACCTTTGTTGACAACATGTATATTATCATATGTGAACTAGATCGCCAGTCCAGGTTTGATGCATGAGACAGGGTGTTCAGGGCTGGTGCACTGGGATGACCCAAAGGGATGGGATGGGAGGGAGGTGGGAGGAGGGTTCAGGATGGGGAACACATGTACACCCATGGAGGATTCAAGTCAATGTACAGCAAAAGCCACTACAATATTGTAAAGTAATTAGCCTCTAATTAAAATAAATAATTTTTTTTTAAAAATCAAGTAATGGATTAACTATCAAGTGTCTGAAACATTTTCCTTTAAACACCAAATTTAACATTCACTTTAACATAGGCATTTTTTCTAAAATTGATTGCAGTATTCTATGCCTTTATGGAAAGAATTTCCTAATGGAAATTATTTTTAATGCTTAAGGATATGATGATGAATATTATTGCATTCTTTTAAATATAAAATCTTTAAAATTACTGAAGTACAAAGAATTATCTACTCCTACACTTAAAGGCCCTAAACTTATATAGTTTGCAATTTTTGTACTAGTTTTTCAGAATCTCTGGCATCTTGTTCACTGAAATGATACCAAATTAACTTTCTTTTGTAATTGAGAATTAATATCTAGCAGTCATTAATACTACATAAGCTTTGCTTCAGAAAAGTTGAGTTTGAGTACATGGTATATCATGGAACTTGATTAAATTAATAACCTAATGATGCCTCAGTTGTGACAATAAGATCTAACCTAGAGTATCATACTGTGAGGTTTAATTAAAATAGAGCATGTGGAGCTGCTTGAGTACTAATAAACAGTCAATAAATGCAAAAAAAAAAAGGAAGAGGTATCAATTATTAAGGATACCTGTGCCATGTGACACAAAGTGCTTTAGATATGTTCTTATCTGATCTTCCAAAAACCCTCCTGAGAATAGGTATTTATTGTTCTTGTCCCTGTTTTACTGAAGAAGAGACTAAGGTGCAAAGAAGATCACCAGCTCATAAGTCATAGAACCAAGCTTTAAATTAGCTATCTTAACTGTCTCACTCAGAAGCCCTCTATTTTTTTAGTTTATTTTATTGAGGTAAAGTAGATTTACAATGTTGTGTTTATTTCTACTGTACAGTAAAATAATTCAGTTACACATACATAAATTATTTTTCATATTCTTTTCCACTATGGTTTATCACAGGATATTGAATATAGTTCCCTGTGCTATACACATAGGACCTTGTTGTTTATCCATTCTATGTATAATAGCTCGCATCTGCTAATCCCAAACTACCCCTCCCCTACCCCTCTTAACCTTGATAGCGATATTATGGGATCAGCAGTCCAGAAGCCATAAGTATCAGTGCCTGCCGTCCTGACTTCAGCAAGTCCAGGGAAGTTCAACAAACCAAAGCACTGTTATTTGGGAGCTGTGCATTTATATGCTTTGATTAAGAAATATGAGGAGCACATGGCACATGGGAGGGATCCAAAGAGGAATACAGTCTCAGTCTCCAAGATATGGGCATCCTAACTGGAGAGACAGACTCTGCAAATATTACAGGGGAGGGTGCATAGTCCCAAGCTGGAACACTGGTGATCAGATGAATGAAGGGTCTGCTTTTCACATCCTGTTCCCACGGTTATGGTCCATGTTTTGACCTTCTTCGCAGATCTGAGAGTAGAAGGGCAGGACTGATGAAGAAATTTCTTTTAACTTCTAGCCCAAATGGTAGAATATCTTTTATTGTTGGACACCAAATAGCTATTTTAAACTTCTGTAAATACTGTTGAATTAGTTCCAACAAACCTGTGTAAAATAGCAAGTTTTCTTATGTGTTCTGCTCCACGTGCCATATATTCTCTTTCACTCTTCTTGGCGATGCTTGCAATAATGAAGCTGCTCATTATTGATTGCTTAGTGGGTATTATTATCTCACCTACTCTTCACCACAGCTTTGTGAGATAGATATTAACACAAGCATGCCCTTTTATAGTTGAGGACACCAAGGCTCAGAAAGGCAAAGCAATTTGCTTAAAGTCACACAGCTAAAAAGTGGCAGACCTTGGGTTCAAACCTATACCCTGGCTTCAAAGCCTGTGTTCTTAACTTCTTGTAGCTACTGAAAATAATCCTTTCCTGGATGTGATGTAATCTGATATCTGCATACTTTCTTAATAGGTATTAGACAACTTTACCAAGAAACTAATCTCTGTGTTGAGAAAATCTAAAATCTAAATTTTAGATCTACAAACTCAGTGTCAAAAGTAAAGCAGCTCTTTGATTTAAGAAAACACACAAGTTATTTTTTCCATCAACCATACTTAATGAATATTGCTTTCACTGATTTCTCTACCTCTCCTCTTTATTCTAACAAAATGAATTCAGCATAGATTTTTCTGTTGACTATTTTATATGTCAGAATTTTGAGGCCTGGAAAGGTGCTGCTCCTGTCTGGGGAAATTTGCTGAGAAAAGGGTTGAGAATGCCAGAGGTTCCAAAAGTGAAGCTGAGAAGGTCAATGTTGGAAGGCGAAATCTGTGTCCATGCCCTTTTTAAGAAAGGAAGAAATAGGGGCCAAAAAGCACTCCTTCTTAGTCACAGATCCTTGGAGACTGAAGATCTTTTCCTTGACTTATCAACCAAGATGTATGGACAAGAATTCAGAGGTACCTTAAAGCCTGGTAATGACCTTGCTGGAAGGCCTGAGAGGAAGTGGGCAGAGGAATGACAATAGATTCAGGCTCTCCTAGAGACCCAGGAGCTTGGACGCCCATGGATCCAGCTGCCCAAATGGCATGAGCAATCATGCCATGTTAGGCAGCTGATCAGCTCATAGGCTCATCTCAAACACCAGCCACTGGGTTCTGGACTTTTTCTTAGGCTTTTCTTAGAAAAATGTTACAGAGAAGAGGCACCAGGTGGTAACCAGGATGATCTTCACTACTGATTCATCCCTTTTCCTCTTGCTCAGTTGACATAATGGAAGTTATTCAATGGTATTAAACAGCACCCTCTTGAACCCCCTCCCTCCTCCCTCCTATCCCAAGAAATTCAGCTTGGATTGGGACCAGTTTGAATCCTAATCCAGTGGTGCTGAAGTTGCCACGGCTGCTCTCCATGGGGAGTGTGCTGACGGGAGCCCATTGCCCCTTGCAGGTGAGTTTTCATGCCTCTCAGGCTGCTTCCCATGAGGTGTCCGTGGGCTGTGGGAGGCTAGCTAGGTGCAAATGTGCTCTGACTTATGGATGCGCATTGTGTCTGTCCTGGTCGCATGGCACACCCCTCTTCCAGCACCTTCTGATTCCCTGGTTCAAGGAAGGGAGATGCCAGCTCTTGGAGATACTGTCCCACCAGCCCCAAGAGACCACCCTGACCATTTGAAAGCACTGAGGTGCCGAGTTCACTGTCTCACTATCCCATTGAGGTCAACTATAAAAACTCTGTTCCAACAGACTGGTTTCCTTCACACTCTCGTGTACCTTTTTTTAAGTAAGCATCAAACATGGTTCTCTTCACTTGGGCAAATACTGTTTCCTTGCCCACCTTCTTCACTGCGTTTCAAATCACTCCATCACCTGTTGTCATTCAGCCTTTCACTGCTCTTATTCCTTCTCTTTCACCAGCTTTAGCCTCCTTTTTGGTACATCCTATCCAGTTCTTATCCCCCTGCCCTAGTCCTCATCGAAGGAAGTAGCTAAGGAACAATCTAGGAATTGCCACAGCATCAAGAATGTGTGAGTTTTGTCAGCCACCTCTGGATCCAATTTTGACCATGTTGGTATTAATTTAATAAATTAATCAAAGAGTATGATTGTATGTGTTTATACCTGGCTCCATGAGACAGGAGGTAAAAACTTAATCACATCTGTCACTAGCAGATGTTTGAAAGTTTGGGGCTGATACATGAAGACTGGTGTGTGTGTACACAGAGGTAGCATCTCAAAAGACAAAAATGCAGTAGTGTATCTCCAAAGTGCAGAAATATGGTTTCGACCCAACTTTGCATTCATGAACTGCCCACATTGTTTCCTTGGCAAATAAAGAGAATGCCAGCTGCTTATTCGCCTGCTTTACCTCAGGGAAAGAGTGGAGGTTACAAAAAAATTAGTTGGCTGGTATAATTCATCAGCTTACTGCAGGATTATACATACACATCACACCACACACGCACAAGGTGTAGATTATGTGTAAAGCCACCCTGAACATGTGTTTAATATTTATGAAGGAATTTAGATCACCTTAAAATCCCAGACTTTGGCAGTGTCACATATCTAATAGACTACTATTCTTAAAATGGCAGAAAAAATGTTTTTTTACTGAAGGCAGTCCCTAGAAGTCAGTTTTTTTAAAAAGCCTTCTTGTTTTGACGCACAATTCAATTTCTTATTGAAGCACTTGCATCCTTTGTCATGGGTCTAACAAAATCCAGAAAAGGCAGGCTTTTGCAGAAACATAAAAATGAGGTGATTTTACTCCCCAAGGCATAATTTTGTATCAGTGTGTTAAAATAGCTTTAGGTAAAGCTTTAGGTAAATAGCTTTAGGTAAAATTTTAGGCACATGGAAAAAGAATGTGTATAATATATACTATACAGAGAAGAATATTTATTATTGTGTTTTAAACTAGAGCCTTATCTTGTACATAAAACCCATCAGTTATTAGTTCATTCATATGTGAGTTTTTAGCAGCCCACCAAGTTAATGAGCCATGGAAGCATTCCACAGAATCACAGGAGTATCTCTCGAGTCTTAGTTTATTGGGAGAGTGTTGTGATGACCAGGAAAATATTTTTAACCTGCTCGCAATATTGCTGCAAACAATCTGGAGTTTTCAGATGAACAGGAATGAAAGTTTCTATTTTAGAACTGAAGTAAGAAAACAGAAATGGTGTGTCCCCACCTCTTCCGTCCCCCTACCCAAGATGCTGCTCCTACCAGCTGACTCAGACAAGCTTGCTTTCTGCCAGTGGTTTCCATCACAGCCGAGTCCTTTCCTGAGCTACATCCAGGCGGTTGTCTCCTGGCCCCTGCAGGCTACGCAGCAGCAGGTGATGCCCTGAGCATGGCGTTGTGGCTGCTCTGGGCCACCAGCTCTTCCCTGGGAGCATGCCTCCCACTTCCTCCCGAAGTCTTTTGCACCTTTCCCAGCCCTTCCAAGCATGCTGCACCCATGGTATTCAGTGCTTTTTGCCTGAAATATGAGATTAGAAATGAAAGGGAAGTTTAGAACATGGTTTTTCATTTGGGGTTTTTCCCAGGTAGCCTTCCTTCCTTATTAACCTCTAGGAAGTAGTTCTGTTGGAGAAAAGCTGTGAAATGAACTCCTGGGACTGCTGTTTCCTGGCAAGGAATGCCGGCATCTACACATCCCAGTGGGTCTCTACAAACCTCGAAAGGGTCTCTGGTCCAGCCCTTCCTCTTGGCGTATCATCTCTAAAAATGACAGGGCAAGGCTGGACCTGCTGTGAAGGTATCTTCGCCCAGTGTTCTGTTTCATCAGATGTTAAAATAACTGTGTCCTGTTCTGTAATGCAGGGCACGTCCTACCCCCAGTGGAATAATATATTTTAAGTGATTTCTGAAAATGGGCCGTGAAAGCCGTCTGCCACATGGCCCATGTTTGCACATCTCTATATAGTTACGATTGCGGAATTTGACAGTATAACTCTGAATCTGATTAATTAAGAATGTGTAAAAAACAAAGTTCTTGCATTACAGCTCGTTCCTTATCTTTGTGTCTTTTACTGTGATGTTGTAGAACTTGGATCATATGGAAAACTAAAATATTATGACACAATGACTGAAGAAGGTAAGAATGATTTTAGAATTGTATGCATTGGCTTTTTTTTTTTTTAATTTATGGTGTCTGTGGCTTGCCCATTTTTTTAGTCTTTATTTTCCCCCCCTTTGCATGACTTCAGTGACATTGTGTGATTTATTATTCTTTCTGCATTTTCGTCTAGTTTCTGCCATTGTGTTGATTTGGAATTGGAGACATGCAATACCATGGGTGATCATGTTATTCCATTCAAACGATCCAAACCATCTCAGTCGTGTAATGCACTCAGTGAAATGGTGTCAGCAATGTAAACACAAGCCCACACCCACTGGGTCACCGTTAGTTCCTCCACATGCTTACAACATAGAAAAATACATCGGACCAACACTTCCTTTTAATATGCCCCTAATTTGGGGTGGGGGGAGATACATATCTTCTGGTGATATTCTGATTTTTGCAAAGGAATGATCAATCTAAAGGAATCCCTAGTTTCAAAATGGAGACCTGTTTCTGATGCAGAGGACTGTAGGCTCCTGTCCTTTTCTCCCACAGCCCATGCTAACTCATCTGAGAGAGGCCAGGGTCATCGTTCCAGCCAGTGGTGCTGTATATATTGGAGTTCACACCGTGTGAGATTGGACATATCATTTTGAGCATTTCCCCTGAGTAAATGAAGTCTAGCAGAGATTTATTTTTCAGTGTATCTACAATTCCAGACACTGTCCCAGAGCACAGTCTTCCCCCAGTCAGAATGACTTTTCTGAAAAAAGTACACCGTGCAACAGCAACTTGAAAATTTTGCATTCTGGTAAAAGGAGTTGTCCTCTTGTCCTAATCCCACACATACCCCCACTTTTTGACCAGTAAATAATATTTGTAAGTTAAGAAAACATTTGGAGTTTTCACGTGCTTTTTTCACTGATACGGACAAGAAAGCCAAAGGTACCCTAGGAAGGGGAATCAGTTCATTTTATCCTTCAACATGAGAGAAACTCCCCAAAGTGTTGCATATCTTGTTTTCAGCTTCTAGTATTTCTGAGTTGCCTTAGTTTGCCAAAGATCTCCTAGCTGCTTTGCATGCAGGAGGCAGAACATCAGACAGCCCTCGGTAAGAGGAAGGCCCTTCCCAGCCCCTCCCCACTCTGGCTTCTACAAAACTCTGGGGCCCTTCTTTACTTCTGTCTCTGTGCTGTCAGTTAACCATGATGGTGTTTTCTAAAGCAGCGGGCCACAGTTAGGATCTCAGACTGGGCTCTGTTGTAGCCCAAGGCCCTCCCAACAACGTGGGGGAAGTGCATATCCTTGGGCAATGAAAGCCCCAAAGGCAGAAAGCTACGAGCATCAGTATCCTACCACCACGGGGACAGAAAGAACAGTCCCTGCCTTAAAGGAAGGCTCCTGTCCTAGCTATTATTTTCAATCCACGTCTTCAAACCACTTTGATTTTTCTTGGTGATTGTCTTGGGAGGCCAAAACTTTGGGACTCACTGACTTTATAATTTAATTGCTTTTCCAGGCATCTCACAGCCCTCAGTCTAAGCTTCATGGCTTGAGTGGCCAGTGGGTTTGCTACCTTCTACCTGAGTAGTCACAACCCCTCATTCTCTCTCATTCCTCCATCCTGTCCTCTGCCTTCCGCCCTTAGCGTCTTGTTACCAGAGCTGCTTCTGGCTTCTTGTTGCTTCTATTGTCCTGTTTCTCCTTTACCCTTCCTTTCCTTCCTCTTTCCACATCTATGGGAGCAAATTGCCATCGGAGAGCTCCCTTTCTCTTCTTCCCCACACCAGAAAATTCAACATCACATGAAGATGCAAAAGTGCTGCTTCTGATCTGATGATACCAATTGATATCAAACAGCTGGGCTTTCTAGGCAGGCAAACATAGTCAAAATAATGTCTAGCAGGAGAAGCATGACCAGCCCTTAGCAAAACTGTAAAATTGTGTTTGGGGACCTTCATGGGTCACCTTTAAGATGCCTTATCCTTCCCTGGACTGTCCATCCCTTCATGCATATCCCTTTGTGTCCCATTCTTAGCTGAAAATTCATCCCATTTACAGTGATAGCTAATAGTAGCTAAGGGAGCATTTTTAAAGTACATTCTATGAAATATTACTATCAGATCATGTCATTAGGCATTTTGCAGCCATCCGGGAGAAAAAAAGAAAGCAAGCTTGATTTTGTTATTAAGTAAGCAGGAGAGCTTCTGAATTAAGCTAAGTAGATTTTTTCACCATGTGACTTGTCAGAGCCTTCCATGTGCCTGCAGCATATAAATCGTCTAGAGGGATGGAGGCTTCCCTGGTGGCTCAGTGGTAAAGGATCCGCCTGCAACACAGGAGCCACGGGTTCAATCCCTGAGTCAGGAAGATCCCCTGGAGGAGGAAATGGCAACCCATTCTAGTATTCTTGCCTAGAGAACTTCATGGACAGAGGAGGCTGGCAGGCTACAGTCCATAAGGTCAGAAAGAGTCGGACACAACTGAAGCAAGTTAGCACGCTCGCAGAGGGATAGAGTTTGCCTTGTTGCCCAGACTTTTTTGGTCAGAGAAACCATTCTTCCATGGAGCCTCTTGTGGGACTCTTTTAGAAATGCTGGTTAAGGCATTATCCTTTATCTAGAGTAGTAACCTTTGAAAGACTCACAAGTTTTCCAAACACATAGCAATCCCTCTCAGGCACTCATTGAAAGGACGACTGGAACAGCGGGTGGGGGCGGGGTGGGTCTCCATCCAGTCACCTCAGATTACACCCTTTTGGCAGCTGCCTCCATGACAAGCCAGTCCTGGCTTAAGCCTAATTCTGGGATTCCATCTAAAAGACTTTCAAGGCCAGCTCAGTAACCTCAGACCTGGCAACAGCCATGCATGGCTTTCAAATTCTTCCTCTTGCTGAAAATAATAATAACTGTGATTTATAGCATCTCCATGTTACACAATTTAAGGAAGTATGATGAAGATGTTATGGGCAATAGGGGACTAGTATAGCCTTCAAGAAATATTCCTCTCCATTTGAGCATTTCTTCTCACAATTTTAGAAATGTCACTAGCCCTTGACAGGGCTTTATTATAATTGCCCATGTGACCAGTCATTATTTGTAACTGTTTCTGGAGATTTCTCTGGGTGTTGTGTAAAGTCAGCTACTTGCAATGAGGCCTGCTTTTTTTCCCTAATGTGGATTAAATGGAAAGAGGAATTACATATGCCACCCCATCCTAAGAAAAATTGTGTGATGATCTACTAAGTATAGAGAATTGTCTTGCACGTATTCAGTCCATTATTTTAAGCACCTGCTATATGCAAGTTATTCTGCTAGGTGCTTCATTGAAGTACAAGATTAAAAAGTGAACAGTTTGCCCCCATGGAATTTACAGACAGGGGAGAAATAAAACACTGAGTTTTAATAATCACTGAGCCACCAGGAAGAGAGTGGTAAGTCCCATAGGTATTCAGAAAAAAGATAACAGGCACAATGCTATGAGTGTTACATATATATATATAAATTCACTTAATCCTTATAATGATCACAAGGTAGATTTTACTGGTGATGAGAAAACCAAAGCCCAAACAAGTGTTCTATTAGATGTGGAAACTAAGACTCAGAGAAGCAAAGTGATTGGCTCTGGGACTCAGAGGTAGTAAGTTGCGATGTGGAACCTGAACTCAGGACCACTCACCGCCTTCTCAGCTCCACTGCGGTTGCTCGGCGAGGTGGTAGAAGGAACTGGACAGTGCAGATTGGCTGCAGTGTAGGAGTAGGAAGAAAGGCTTGATGGAGACCAGCTCATGGGAAAAGTTGAACCACAGACTGAGGAATGACAGTGAGCTATTGACTGAAACATGGCCTCCGTACTTGAATACTATACCTTTAAAATTTTATTTTAGTAAAACGATCTGGGACTTCCCTGGTGGTCCAGTAGCTAATACTCCACACTCCCATGCAGAGGGCCAGGGTTTGATCCCTAGTCAAGGATCTAGACCCCACATGCTACAGCTAAGAGTTTGTATGCTGCAACCAAAGATCCTATGTGCTACAACTAAATCTTAATATTTTAAACTTTAATATTTTATATTTAAATATTAAATTTAATGTTTTTAAATATTTTTTTTTAAAAACTGCTTACTCTTAGACATTGGAAAAAATTGTAACATTTTTTGTAAAATTTGCCCCTCCCCTCAGAGCCCAGTTCCTCCCTCCCTTGTCTCAGGTGTCCAGAACCTAAATCAGAACAGCTGCCTGGGCCACACCCAACTTCCTCTCCTACCCTGAACCAATCAGAATTTTATCCACTCACTCATTCATTCCCTCCCTGGAGAAGGAAGTGGCAACTCATTCCTATATTCTTGCCTGGAGAATTCCATGGACAGAGGAGCCTGGCAGGCTACAGTCCCTATGGTCACAAAGAGTTGGACACGACTGAGCAACTAACCAACAGCATTCATTCTCTAACGTATTCATTCAGCAACACTCATCTTGGACCAGGCATTAGACTGAGTACAGGGCTCGTGGAGATTAAAGATAGCTCGACTCCTAAAGAATTTACATGCCAGTGGGGGACACAGGCAGCAAGATGAGTAGCGTGGTGGGCAAACCCAAGGCGCCAGGGAGCCCAGTGGAAATGAGGACAGGATTCTCAAAAGAGGCCATGTCTCCACTCCCTCATTCCTGCTTCCCTAAGTGATGGCTCGCCCACCCTACCAACCACCTGATACTAATATGTTCACTTGATGATAGTTGAGCACCTGCTCTGAATGAATCATGTTCCTAGACTTGATCTGTAACAAGATGTTTCCAGAGATTCAAGCAAGTGGCTCCAGGGATAGTCTTTTAGTGACCTCAGTTCCCCCTACGTGGGCAGCCATTCTTTTATCTCCTCATGGGATGATACTTAATATTCTTGGAAGAGCAATCTCTAGTTTTTACTTAAGGTGAATAACCCATAGTTAACAGATAAACATATTCTACAGCACAGGGAACTATATTCAGTATCTTATAATAATCTATAATGGAAAAGAATCTCAAAAAGAATACATATATATATATATATATTCACACACACACATATATATAAAAAACTGAATCATTTTGCTATATACCTGAAACTAACACATTGTAAATCAGCTATACTTGAGTTTAAAAATAAATCAGTAACCCATAGTTTATTTCTCATCTACAGATAACCCAAATTCATACTATTATCACTCTGGAAAATCCTCAATAAATTGAACTTGGCTTCCTTACTAAAGTTACTTTAAATGAAAATGTAAAAAGTTAGTTCAAAAGAAAGCTTGTGTGATGGAGCAGAGGAGTTCAAAGAAGAGATGCCTTTCCACCAATGGCAGTATACACAACTACTCATTTCTGCTCTTTGAAGATAAACATTCATAAAGACATGTAGATAAGTAGGTTAACAGAACTCATGACTAGGGAAACGTTGCAAATATGCAATGTATTGTGCTAAACTCATTGCCATTTAACAGAAGCCATTTCTAGAAAAGTAATTTCTCCACTGTTTAAAAAGTCAATCTTTGTTCATTTGTATAAAGGAAAACAAAGATAAGTTTGTTTTAATATCAAGGGTAAGAATAATAATGATCTTTTCCTTATTGAAATTAAGGCTAGTTTCATGGCAACCAATAACCCCTTTACCAACCTAAGAAATTAATAATGTCTTATATGAATCATGGGTTCCTCAGTTACTCATGTGGCTGAGTTTTAAAAATTTCAAAGAAACAGAAGCACCCTAAGGGTACGTAGTCTAGCCAGTTATTTTACATTCGTAACTGCAGTGAAATATTCCCTGATGGTTCACACTGTAAAGATTCTGCCCAGGAGACCTGGGTTCAATCCCTAGATTGGGAAGATCCTCTGGAGAAGGGAATGGCAAACCACTCCAGTATTCTTGCATGGAGAATTCTGTGAATGGAGGAGCCTGGTGGGCTGCAGTCCATGGGGTCGCAAAGAGTCAGACACAACTGAGCAACTAATACTTTAGCACAGATCCCAGTTCTTTTTCAAAAAGAAATTGAATTTTTTAATACTATTCATTGGTATTTTCCATTGCCCAAAAGGTATCCTCTGAAAATGTAATCCTAAAACAGGTACTTGGTGCTATCTGTGGCCTTCACATTATATTTTAATCCTGGCTTTGAACTGATGAGACTGTGTTATATACTCTGATATATTAAGCAGCGTAGGTTCAACTCTAGCGGAAAATCCAAATTAACAGGGACTTAAGTCAGATAGAAGTGTCTCTCTCACAAGTAAAAGAGGTCCAGAGGCAAGCTGTACATGGCTGATATGGAAGCTTCACTATAATCCAAGACCCAAACTCCTTCATCCTTCTGCTCCACCATCTTAATATATGACTTTCAACCTCAAGGGCACCTCATGTCCAAGATGGCTGTCACTTCAGCTCCGCCATCACATCTGTGTTTCAAGAAGTCTCGTGTGTGCTCAGTTGTGTCTGGCTCTTTGCGGCCCCGTGGACTGTAGCCTGCCAGGCTCCACTGCACTGTCCATGGGATTATTCCAAGCAAGAATACTGGGCTGGGTTACCATTTCCTACTCCCAAAATTATTTTCCCTAGCTATTTTGTCTTCTTTTTAAGGAGCCTTCCTTTTATACCTTCCCAGTAAAATCTGTACAAAATTCCATTACTTGCCTACAGCTAGTTCAAGGAAGCTTGGAAATGTAGTATGTCAAGCTGGGTGATTTGCTGTTCCCAATAATTTAGACAGTATGTCACTAGGAAATGAAAAAGGAGTAGATATTAATAGGCAACTTGCAATCTCTCCATAACAGAGAAATATTGCTTTCATAAAACTGTGTGTTGATGGGGAGGACTGAGACCAGAGCAAGCTCTGGAGTGAGATTGAGAACTCATGCTAATATAGTCAAAGGTCTGTCTAGTCAAAGCTATGGTTTTTCTAGTAGTCATGTAGGGATGTGAGCATTGGACCATAAAGAAGGCCGAATGCCAAAGAATTGATGCTTTCAAACTGTGGTGCTGGAGAAGACTCTTGAGAGCCCCTTGGACTGCAAGGAGATCAAACCAGTCAATCTTAAAGGAAATCAATCCTGAAAACTCATTGGAAGGACTGATGCTGAAGTTGAAGCTCCAATACTTTGGCCACCTGATGCGAAGAGCTGACTCATTGGAAAAGACTCTGATGCTGGAAAAGATTGAGGGCAGAAGAAGAGGGTGACAGAGGATGAGATGGTTGGATGACATCATGGACTCAATGGACATAAGTTTGAGCAAACTCTGGGAGATGGTGAAGGACATGGAAGCCTGCATGGCGCAATTCATGGGGTTGCAAAGAATCAGACATGACTGAATGACTGAACAACAGTGGATATGGATAAAGTGGATTTGGAGTCTGGAGCTTAGGAGAAAAGTCAGGGTTACAGATGTAAATTTGAAAGTCATAGAATGTAAGTATCATTTAAAGCTATAGAACTAAATAAGAATACCTAGCTAATCAATAGAAAAGAGGAGGCCAAGGACTGAGCCCTGGGAACTCTAAAGTGTAGGGTCTGGGAAGAGTGGAGAATACACAGCAAAGGAGACTGGGGCAGGCAGAGGATGAGGAGAGAATGGCATCCCGGAAACCAATGAAGAACTTGGTCTAAAGGAGGGCCGTGAAAAGGTGATGGCATTAATGAAGTGACAGATGAGATCAAAGAATTGTTGTCATAGAAAAATAAGAGTTACGGACAGAATGTGAGATGCTTCCAGTCAGGAGTTTGGATGTGGTACTGTTATTGCCAGTGACA
Organism: Cervus canadensis; assembly: GCF_019320065.1. Taxonomy (NCBI): domain Eukaryota; kingdom Metazoa; phylum Chordata; class Mammalia; order Artiodactyla; family Cervidae; genus Cervus; species Cervus canadensis. Next base: position 46,595,515 of record NC_057399.1, on the reverse strand, counting down.
AGGTTTAACTGCAGGAGTGGATGGATGAGGTGAGAAAGGGCAGCTGGAAGAGTAGGTTAGGGTGGTAAGGAGCCAAGTGTTGCAGGGTTCACCCACGTAAAGTCACCGTGGATGGTAACATGAGTAATGGTGGAGATAAAAATAGTGAACTGTGTTCCAGTATCTTTGGGAATGAGGGAAGCATGACTAGGAAGTCAGTTGAGTAAAAGTGGTTGAGTTTATCGGCCTGGGCTTCAAAGGACAGAGAATTGATGTATAAGTAATGAGGAAGGGAGGGTGGAATAGAGTAAAGAGCACTTGGAGAGAAATAGTGTCACTTTCAGGGGCCACAGGAGAAAAGGGACCATCAAGAAACAACCACACTCAGTAGGAACAAAAATGTTCACAGAAGTTAAGGATGTATGAAATTTACTGATGGCAGGACTGAGAGATTGAGTCAGACCAGGGATTTTCAGAGCCACTTGGTGATAAGCATCTCCATGCTGATGGATGACCTGGAGGCTTTACTGAAGAGAACAAGAATGTATCATGGGATGGCAACAACCTAACCATGTTTTTAAAGCCTTACTAGAACCTCTTTCTTTGGATTGGTCTCATGGGCAGTTTGCAGTGATGAAGTAAGGTCTGTCTTTCCAGGAGAGAGGAGCTCTGGGGAACCCCATGAGTCCAGCTGGGAGTGGGGAAAGTTGAGGAAGGAGATCAGCCTCCTCAATTCAGGGACAGAGATTTCAGTCTAGCACAGGAAGATCCTTCCTACAGACATGGCCAAAGATGGAGTGGCCTGCCTCAGACAGGAGTCCCCCTTCTCTGGAGAAGCCAAGGACACTCCTTCAGCAAGAAGTTCAGATAATGGATAATGCCATGGTCAAGACTCTGGCCTGGTGGCCTTTATGAAGTGTGATGGCAGACATAGTTTGCCAGTCTGCCTTTAAGATTGGTCTTTAAGATGAACCTTCAGAAAACTTGATCTTGCATTTTGGTTACTCTACCACCAAGATTGTGATACGTAGGTTCCTGGACCATAGCATCTGAACTAAAACACTTATGTATTATTTGACCCAGTTCACAGCCAAACTATTAGTGTGGTTAAATACAACAAATAGTCCGTTATTTCCTGTGGAATGGACCCTTAAAAGAACAACTGCCCCCATGAAACCTATATTCTCTTTCAGTTGTAAATCCAAACTTTTACCACAGTAGAAATTTTAAACTGCAAATTAATTTTAACCATTCTTTTTATTATAAAATCATTACATGCATGCAGAGATAAAAAGCAAACATTAAATAAGGAAAGATAGTAAAAATGAGTCCCCCTCTTACCCCAGATACCATTCATTCCTTACAGTTAACCACTTTTATCAGTTTAACATATTCTCTTTTCTTCTATACACTGTTCTATACATGGCTTTTGTTTATTAATTTATCTAAGATATTTCCATATTAGCACTGTTTTACTTTCCCCATTCCTTTTTAGCAGGTGCATAGTATTCTGCTGCCTGCCTCTTCCCTGGTGGGTTCAATCAGACCTCTGTCAATGAATATTTAAGATATTTCCATTTTTATTCATTTAGTTATTACAATGCTACATGAGAATCTTCTTTGCCCATATAATAAACTCTATTAAGTTGAAGATATAAATGTGTGTGTTGTTCGCTCAGTCATGTCTGACTTTGCAACCCCATGGATGGTGGAGCACCAGGCTCCTCTATCCATCGAATTTTTCAGGCAAGAGTACTGGAGTGGGTTGCCATTTCCTACTCCAGGGGCTCATCCTGACCCAGGGATCAAACTGGTTTCTCTTGTGTCTCCTGCATTGACAGGTGGATTCTTTACCACTATGCCACCTGGGAAGCCCTTTGAAGTATAAACAAACATATAAAATAAATTTCTGGAAATAAAAATGACACATCAAAGAACATACGCATTTTAAACTTCAAAAGGTAGTGCCAAATTGCCCTCCAAAGGTATTGCATCAATTTAGATTCCCACTCACAGTGAAGGTGTGAGCCTTAAACAACAAATTGAAATAAGTCCTTTGAACAGAGATTCAAACTGACTTCATTACAGAGCAGATGAGCTTTTGCACAGTAACTAGCTTCTGATTTACTTGTTTGAGAAATCCAAGTTTTTACTAAAGTTGAGTGAAATCCAGGGTGGCGTTCTGATGGAAGTCTTTGTCCTTTCCAAATGAAGTGACAAGGCTATTCCTCCCACACAGAATATCCAATTTCCACCCCAGCATGTATCCTTCTTGCCTCAAGATCATTAATATCCCTAAAGAAACTCCGAGGTCACTGCAGGTTACCTTTCTCCCTCCCAGTCACCTATGAGGGCACCTCTATTATGCACCGACACCATTTCCAGCACCATGTTATATTTCATTCATTCTAGGTTTATGGTTTAAGTCATTCGGTCCAACTTTCCATAACCGGATGATTTTTCTGGGCACTTGAACAGATGCTCTCTGTTAAGGCTGGGCCTTCTCCAAAAGACAAACAGATTTAACTCACCGGTTATTAACCACATTACTTTTTCAGAGATGTATTCTTACAAGTCTCTCCCTGGGGCTGGATCTTAGGAAGACAGCAGCCTAGTGCGTGTGCATAACCAAACTAACCAACTAGAAACTGGCATCAGATCTATAGGAAAGATCAAATCAGTTGAGTGGATAAATTCGTGGTCTTCCTGAAAACCAGAACCAAGGAAGTCTTCTCATTAGAATACATCCAGCTCTCCAAACTTCATTGCATCTTATTTTCATGATCTAAACCATCAGCAGTAAAAGCAGAAAGACTGGACCTGGCAAGTAAAGGCAGATTTTGCCGCATCACATATGTAGAAAGTGTTAAGTGGCAGCAGAAATGAATCATGGGTTTTGTTATTGTTGTTGTCTATTTCTGACATCCCCAGAGCTGAAAATGCTAAGTCGCCTTCATCAGTCAAACTTGAATACTGTTATTATAAATTAATAATATAATTTCCCACCTCCATGAAGCTTTCTCTTTTAAAAAAAAAAAGTGGATATCTGTTATACCAGGAAGTTGGCATGTTCAATTAAGCATGGTAAGTTTCTCTTTTGATTAAATCTGAAATGAACTGAATCATCCCGTCTTAGTCATGGGCCACTAAACCTTCAGTCCCATTTAATTAAGAACCCACAGCAGGTCCCGCCACTTCTGTTACAAACCCATGTTTCAAATGAGAATGACAGGCACCAGTTTACAATGTAAAGTTGAGGATTCAAAAAAAGAAAAAGAAGAACACAAGTTAACTGACCATTTGCAATACATGAGATCCAGGTGACAGGAGAGGATGGGTTTATGTGAAACACTGGCTACTACAGAATAAATGTTAGCCAGATCTAAAATCTAATTTTTATATATCAACACAAGTCAGAGTAACCTTTCAACACCTATTTGTTGAGCACCTACCATTTGCCAACTGCTGTGAACAAATCAAAACTGCCCAAATGAATACATCAGTGTCACAGACCATTGGCAACATACCCAACAGACATACCCAACATGTGAGCTTTGACTCCAAAGACCTCTTTTCTACCCCTTAGCTGGTAGTGGGGCTGGATGCTGGCAAATCTTGGATCTGAAGCCCGCCTCGGTAAAGCAATTCATTACCCATTTATCTCTTAGATATCCACAGGGTGAAGAGAGAGAACAGGGGGGAGACATTCAAACCTGGCTCAGAAGTCTAAAACAGATCACACAACCCCTTTGCGAATGTTTGTGGGAGCCATTTGTATCTGTGTATCCAGCAGAGAACTGTTCAGAAAATTAAGCTCCTAAAATAATAAAACAGTTGACCCAAAATGATGAACAGTAGCTCTCAAGCCATGTCAGCCCCAGCTAAGGTCAGTAAACTGACTCCTTGCCTGAAACATCGTATTTTGCCATCCGATACCTGCTGCGAATTTTTTTATTTGTAAAATCCCAATTTTGCCTGAACTTGATTAGATTATCTTAAAAAAAAAAAGCAGAGAGAGTCTCAAAATAGAGTCATTAACTGTAAACACAATTAGACTTTGGAAATTTAATCTCGGCATTAACCAAAAAGAGAGTCTGGTGAGTTTCCTGCAGTGTGTTTCTGGATCCTCCTTTTTCTACTCACCAAAAGAATGTAAATTTCAAATAGATTTGCATACAGCAAGAACTCCAAGCACCTCGCACAAGCACACACACATGCTGTAAGATTCCGTTTGTTGTTTGTGTTAATGTTATCATGTTCAGAAACACTGAGGACCAGTCTACAATGTAAGTACTCGGGGGACAGATGAAAAGAAGCGTCCCTGTCTTGAGGGGCCCACAGGTTAGTTGGAGAGAGAATGAATAAAACACCTCTGAGGTTCTATGAGAACTACCATGATGGCATAGGTATCAGAGTGTTGTGATAGAGAAAGGTACCTAGGTACCTTGCCAGCCCAGGAAAGGGACTCGAGAAAAGCTTCCTGAAAGATGAAATGCCTAAAGCAGAGTCTTTAGAAACAAATAAACAGAGAGCATTCCAAGCCATAGGGCTTCCCAGGTGGCACAGTGTTAAAGAATCTGCCTGCCAATGCAGGAGACACAAGAGCCACAGGTTTGATCCCCGGGTTGGGAAGATCCCCTGAAGGAGGAAATGCCAACCCACTCCAGTATTCTTACCTGAAAAATCCCATGGACAGAGGAGCCTAGCAGGCTACAGTCCACGGGATCCCAAAGAGTTGGACACGACTGAGCACGCATTCCAAGTCACACGAAGGGTAAATTAGAAGGATACAGGCAGTGTGATTAAAAGCTGGGAGACCAATGAAGAGGCTGTAACCAACATCCAGGCAGGAAAGGTTGGATCTAAAGTGTTCAAAGGTAGACTCAAAAGGACTTGGCAGTTCATTGGATATGAAGGAGAGGAGGACCTCTAAGATGACAGAAAAACCTAGGGAGTGAGGAAATCACCAAGAGAAAATGTAAGCAGAAGAGCAGATTCCTAGGAAGGAAGATGATATAAGGAAGTTTGGGGCACATTGAGTTTAACCATGAGAGGGACTTCCCAGTGAAGATATTCAGAAGTCCATTGGCTGAGAGGACCTGGACCAGAGTTCCAAATGTGGGAGTCATCACTAGTCAAGCAGTGGTCCATTGGGTCCCTTGGGAGAATGTGAGGAAGAGGGAGCGAGGAGGGGACCCTGGCGAGTGGTGGCACATATGGGGCACATTCGGGGGTCCTTGACCATCGAAGAGGACTTCAAGGAAGGGATAGAGGAATACCAGATGCCACTAAGAGAGCCAGGCAAGTGGAGGTGAAAAGGGGCCGCGGATAGGTTCAGTGGTGAAATGCTGACGAATGGCAGATGCAGAGTTAAGAAATGACCGAAGGAGCCCTAGGGACGCAGGGGCACCGCACAGACTGACCTTTGCGGAGGTTTGGCCATAAAGAGAAAGCAAGCGAGAGCAAGTGCCCGTAGGCTAGCTGGAGTCAAGAGAAAGGCTGCCACGTTGAAAGACAAGCATGACTATAGGCTGAGGAGAAAGGGAAGGATTAAAGATGACGGATTAGGCAAAGTCCCTGAAAAGGCAAGAAATTGGGATAAAGGACAGAATTTCATTCTTTTAAGATAACAACTTCTGAAATACATTGGAAATTTTCCAAAATATTTAAGAAGGGACCCTATTTCCAGTGATAAGGTGAACCCCATTAGGAGAGATGACAGAACCAATTCACGCCTGGACAGATCTGAGCCTTACTTGTGACTCCAAAGGTCACTCTTAACAGAAAATTATTTTTAAAAGCCTTAATAAGTATATCAGGCTGTTTCATTTCATTATATGATGAGTTTGGCCATGGCTTGAGATTATGTAAATTATGTAAATATTCTTATTAATTACAGAAACTAGTCCTATGATTATGCCTGTAAATACACTACAGTTAAATTATGTTAATCATCTTTATTATGTGGTCCATTCACAAAATATTTACTAAAGATGCTTTATAAATTACTTTGTTACAATACTACTTTGATTTCCATTCATGTCAATGGAACCTTATAATTGGTTTTACATGATGCTTTGCAAAAATTAGAATAACTTGAGGGTTGTATCTCAAAAGTAGATTTAGAATAAATAAGTAAACTCTATGTTCTTATGCAGAACAAGACTTTTATTTTTAATATTTTGCTTTTAAGAATAAAAATCATATGGTGAAACAGATCACCAGCCCAGGTGGGATGCATGAGACAAGTGCTCGGGCCTGGTGCATTGGGAAGACCCAGAGGAATCGGGTGGAGAGGGAGGTGGGAGGGGGGATCGGGATGGGGAATACGTGTAAATCTATGGCTGATTCATATTAATGTATGACAAAACCCACTGAAATGTTGTGAAGTAATTAGCCTCCAACTAAAAAAAAAAAAAAGAATAAAAATCAGGCCAGATGCTATTAGATGAATAAGCTCCCCCAGAAGGCAGTTTGTGGAATGCAAGTGGACCTTACTCGTCCAAGCTGCTAGGTAGTGTCTGCTATCTTCGAACTTTATTCTCTGAGTTTCCATGCCCTCCAGAGAAGGCCCCCCCATTACAGCATGAATCTTAAGTCTTTTTTCTTGTCTCTCTGGCTCCAGGCTGCGAACCCTACAAGGGCACCAGATGGATCTTATTATCAAACATTGCCTGATTCATAGCACAGGCTTGGTTAATATTTGCAGAGTGGAAGATTGGTTGTGACCTGTACTGACTTGGAAGAAAAGCTCAGACTTCCCAGGGGAGCTAATATAGGGAGAGCTTCACTGTAATTCAGTGAGTGCATGAGATGTGCCAAGCATGACTCTAAGACACTTGTGGAGGCATAGAGAAATACACAGATGGCAGAGAGAAGATCCCTGCCCCGAGAAGCCTGCCCTCTGGTGGGGAAAGCAGAGAGGCTGGCAGCAAACTGAAATAAGGGCTGTGATGAGTACAAAATGCCCTGAGAGCAGACGGTAGATTTCCACTTGGGAAGGAGGGCGCGGGTATCAGTAGAGAGACTTCGGGTCTGGCCTTCAGTTCAGTTCAGTCTCTCAGTCGTGTCTAACTCTTTGTTGCCCCATGGACTGCAGCATGCCAGGCTTCCCTGTCCTTCACTGTCTCAAGTAGTTTGCTCAAACTCAGGTCCATTGAGTGGGTGATCCCTTTAATTAGGCCTTGACAAATGAGGAGTATCTTCACACAGAAGGAGGAGCCAGAGCTTAGCCTACCCTACTCTACTCTCTGCTGGACCTCCTCTTCCATCTTCCTCCTCTTCCATCTTCCTCCTCTTCCATCTTCCTCCTCTTCCTTGCAGTGCCTACCTTGGGGACCTGATTGGGGGAGGAGGTACAGAAGGGGGGCAACTGGGTGCCCCTCTGTATTCCACTTCTGGAGCATGAACACTGAGTCCACCCTATTTTCTCCTCTTTACTTCAGACAGTTCCTAGGGCTCTATATATGGACCCTTAGCCCTACTGGGGCGCTGGGCTTGAGTAGGCCTGAAAGGATTTACTTTGGCCCATTAGCCAACAGGAAGCTTGTGAGAACTTCATCAGCTTGCCTGGAAACCACAAACACAAGGATCGATTGAGCCCCACTGGGCGCTGGGGATACGGCAGTGAACAAAATTGATGAAAATTCCTCCCCTCACGGAGCTTGACTGCTAATGGGAAGCAGCAGATAATCAATAGCAATAGTGATACAGTGAATGAGGTGGTGGAAAATGCTTTAGAGAAAATAACTTGGGGGTGGCAAGTGCTGGAGAGAAAAGCTGTACCTTTAAATAGGCTGCTCAGAGCAGCTTCAATGAGACGGTGACATTTATAAACAAGTATTAGTACTTGGTGGTGAAGGACAGGGAAGCCTGGCGTGCTGCAGTCCAGGGGGTCACACACAGTCGGACACGACTGAGTGACTGAACAACAGTCAACAACAAATCAGTACTTGAAGGAGTTGAGAGAGTGGAGCCTGTGGATCTCTGGGAGAAGAACATTCCAGCAAAGGCCATGGCCCTGAGGTGGAGAGAGCACAGTGTTTTCCAGACAGCAAGAAGAAGGCCAGGGTGGCTGGTGCAGAGTAAGCTAGAAGAAGGGGAGGGGACAAGACAGGAGGGTCGAGGTGAGCTTCCCTGGACAGAATCTTCCAGGTCCTTGGCAAGACTTTGGTTTTCATTTTTCCCTAAGGATCCCCTGCAGGATTTTGCACAGAGGAGTGAGTGGCGTGATCTGACCGCTAATGACCCTGGGATAAGACCAGCCCAGGGGACAGGGAAGACATGGTGGAAGACAGACTGGCTGGGAGGCCAGAGGATTGTTGCTCGGCCCAGGGAGGTGGGGAGGGAAAAGTGGTCAGGTTCTGAAATACACTGAAAGTAGAGACCCCAGATTTGCTGATAGATAGCTTGTGAGGTCGGAGGGAAAGAGAGGAACCCGCAATGACCCCAAGGGTCAGCATTTGCTCTTTGCCACATCGCTTTCATTGCGTGCTTCTCAGTCACGATGGCCTGGCTGCCTGACCTGAGTCTCTGATTCCAGAAAAAAAAAAAAAAGGATAAACAGGAGGAAAGTTCAAGTGCTCTGTTGCTTTTTAAGCTGCCAGCCCAGCCATACACCTCAAAGACAGAGACAGGAAAGGCAGAACTGAAAACACAAAAAATAATTTCAAACACACTGAGTTTTCCCTTCTGTTTCATTTTTCCTTTTCTTCTCCCAAACCAAGGTCTGTTTGCCGAGGTGTGTGTGGCCATCCCCTTTACATCTATAAATCTCTTTGGTCCTGTCTCTTCCATGTTGCTGGGGCTCAGAATGCTCTGTGACAGCCAGGAGCTAATCTCATCTCCAGCCCAAAGCATTCCTGTCGGGCGCTGCTGATGACTTGGTGGGAAGGATGTGAAGGAATTTCCAGGGGCTGTTTTCATTAATCAACGGCAGAACAAAAGTAAAATGCTCTACCTTGGAGAAAACAGAACCTCCAAAGGTGATTTTGCGATGCAGCTTGGAGCTCCTGTGTTATGGCAGAGAGATCAGTTGAGGCTTTTGATGCCAGGTTGTTTTTCCAAAATTTGTTCTTCTTCATAATAAGCCCTTCTGCTTTGATCTTTTCCTCCCACGCATCCCTACCACCCCCTCAACACACACTGCCCTGAGAACACTCAGCTGGTTTTCTTTTGCAAGTTTCAGACCAAGCTAAACTATATTAAAACTGTGTACTAGGTTTTGACGTAGGTGCCTCACGATTTGAGCCCAGTTTGCTATTTCTGAGATTTTAAGTATACAAATATCTGTCACTATATAAAAATATACTTTAAAGGTTCACACGCAACAGTGTATGTTTGTTAAAGTTGCCTTAAAACATGTTGAAAATCACTCCTTCGCTCACCTTGAAAAGTGCTCAAAAATGTCTCCTTTATCCCCAGGCACAGAGTTACAGTTGTTTTTCTTAGATCTGTCCATGTCAACCCCTATGCCAATGTGGAATCCATGCCTAAAATAGTCAGTGAAAGTGGTGCCTTTACAGCCAAGGCCTCTTGCACCGGAGGCTGCTAAGCCTCCACTCTATTTTGAATATCAAGCTTCTCATCTTCAGTAATTTATGGGGTGAAGATCCTGCATTCACTTCCATAATAGTAACAACCCTTTCTGAGTAATTGACTGTATGTCAGGGCCATCTAAATACCTGATGTGTCTCAAACTGTTAAGTCTTCCAGCAACTGTTTGAGCTGGGTGTTCTGTTCATTATTGCTATTTTAGAATTCTGAGCCTGAGACAGAGGAGGCAAAGCCCTGGTGTTTCAGGAAGCTCTTTGGAGCGACCCCAAATCCACTGTGCAACACCAACAACCCTTCCTGCACTCTGCCCTCACAGGTGATGGGAGAAAGCTGATCACTATCTTTCCATTTGAAGATCACAAGATCAGAGTTTAAAACACAGAGGGTCAGCTCCCTCACCTTGACCTTCTCAATTTCAGAGAGATATAAAGTGATGCTTCTAATCAGTTTTGGAGCTGACTTTGAAGGAATCATGGAAAACTAAACACCAATCCAACGAGGCCCTCCGGGATGCTTACACTGTCAGGTCAGATACCGCTAATGGAAAGACAAGAAGATGCCAAGGCTTCTTCTAACGCAGCACAGGGCCATGTAACCCTTGCCCCTGGGCTGTTTGTTGGGTTTTCTTTTTCCTCTTGTTTACAGAGTTCTGCCAATGCCAGGTGCTATGGTCAGTCGTTTACAGGTATTTTCTCACTTAAGCCTTGCATTTAACTCAGGAGTCAGTGGTTAGCATCCCTATTTAACAAACAGGAAAACTGAAACTCAAAAATATTCAGGGATTTATCGACCCTCACCTAGCAGAGCCAGGGAGAGAGCTGGCGCTTAAACCAGGCCTTGCTACCTCGAAACACATCCATGTGTGTGCTCAGTTGCCCGGTCATGTCTGACTCTTGTGACCCCATGGACTGTAGCCCTCCAGGCTCCTCTGTCCATGGGATTCTCCAGGCAAGAATACTGGAGCAGTTTGCCATTTCCTCCTCCAGGGGATCTTCCTGACCCAGGGATCAAACCTGCATCTCTTTACGTCTCCTGCTTTGGCAGGTGGGTTCTTTACCACTGAGCCTCCTGGGAATCCCAGATTACATCCCTTTAACCACGATATTGTGCTGTTTCTAACACACACACACACATATACACACACACACACACACTGCAGGGTGATCTCTCGGCTTGTGGCTTCAGGCTGAACAGGTCCTAAAGGTGCCAGGCCTCCTGACCCACAAACACAGAGGGCCCCTTTGAGAATCACATTCTGTGCCCAGTCTTGTCCTGCCAGCCTCATCGTCACGGCTTCTCTCAGAAGGAGCCCCGTGGTGATCCCAGGGGTGTCCTGGGGCTGAAATGAGGGTGCCCTGCTGGCGAGGCTGCTCCAGCACCCTCAAGGAATTCCCCTGTGTGCTAAGTTCTGAAGGTGAGCCTTCCACTGTTGCTTTTCTAGAAGCCAGTCTCTGAAAAGGGAAAATCCTTTTAGGCCTTGGAGCCACCGTTGTCAGCATCCTCACAGCAGAATGGCAGCCAGGTCCTGCAAACTGGGACAGAAGTTCTATTAAAGAAGTAGAAGCAGTGGGTGGATGAGAGCTGCTCCCCAGGCAGCCTCTGCCCAAGGGCTGAACCCCAAGAGGAAACAGGTCAAGTCAGTCTGTCCCACTTTTCTGTAGCACAGAAAACCTGAGGTGCTGTGGCAGTGGGAAGAGGGATGCACACAGTCTACAAAACCCTCGCTGGTCTCTGAAAATATTTTCAGAAATCCCAATTCTCGAATCATCTCCTCCTCTCCTCTCCCACTCCTCCTTTAGAGACTTTGGGAAAACCAGCCCTCGAGTGACAGTGGCCAGCCCTGTTCTGAAAGATGTTTCCTGGCAGAGGCAGTGGCCAACCCCTCCATGCTGTGGGGTCCCTTTTGTTCTCCTTTGTCTCTGGCATTCATCTGAGCTCTGAAAAGATCCTTGCAACCATATAGAACATGTGATTAACTATCAGCGATTTTCTCTGCCATGATTCATGACTTTTGGGCTTGACTTGGATTGGTTTACTTCAGGTTTTATTTCCCCAAGCTTGTTTCCTCTTCTGAATGCTCTCTCATTTTATTATTATCTTATATATAATTTTTAAATAGCCATGGTTGATCATACAGCTGCAGATTGTTCTAAGCTCAAAGACTGACCCTGAGTCCACAGAGTGGCTTTATTAGTAGAAGCATCATCTTCTATAACGTTTCAGAACCTCCCTTTTCCTCTTCTTGGCTTTTCAGCAGATGATTTAAGGACTTCTTAGAGTCATCTTACACAAGTAGTACCCCTCTTTAGGCTTCAGGCTGCCAAATGCTGAGAATCACTCTTTGTTATCCATCTACCTAGTCCCCAAATAAGACTAGACTTTGTAGACGGGAAAGTGTCTTCTAACCATGCTGCCTGGGCGACCTCCAGACAGTCCCAGCTTCCTGCCTTCCTCCTCATTATTGAATTATTTCTTTTCCTTTCCTTTTTCTTTCCGTTCTTATTCCCTTTTACCTCCTCCTTCTTCTAGTCCCCCGACTTCTTTCCTTCCCCTCTTTCTTCCCCAGGTTTTCCTTGGAGATTAAATAGAAATAGCTAAATGCAGAAGACCCTCCAGCATGGTAAACCCAATGCTGACCTTCACTATCCCTCAAGGGGGGACATCGTGTCCATCACTTCGTCCTTCTTTCTCATTCCTTATGAAACCCAGGCCACACACTGACCTACTTTTTTTCTGCATAATGTTCCTCTTCCTGTTTCCTTGAAGAATGTGCCCAGCGGAGCACATTCATTACCTAGACTAAGGGACCAACATCCTAGAGGCTACCTTGTGAAAGCAGACATCTAGATTTAAGGCTAATGGAGCTTTTGAGCAGAAGGAGCTTCTTCTGCATCACCTTCACCATTGAAGTCAGCTGGCCCGTCTCTCGTTTACCGCTTCTGTCATTCCCAACCAGCCACACGAGTCACCTGTATGACCACTCCCCTGGATTTCCGTCCACAGGAGGAGTGGGGTGGGGATGCCAACCTGCCATGTCCCATCCTAGGAGGATGGACTTGCCCAGGGGAAATAGTTTGAGACTGATTTGGTTTGGTTGTGGTCTTTCCTCGAAAAGTAGAATAAGCTCCCGTGCTAATATCCTGCTAGAGAACCGAGCCAACCACAAGTGTCTAGTGGGAAAATTGTAGGAGTTACAGTATTTTCAGGGACTCATCTAAATGTAGGCAATAATTAGTTAGTTTAAAATGAGGCTCCTTTGTACCTTGAATAATCCCAGGAGGAAGGGAGTGGGGAGGGGGGCAGTGGGAATCAAGGATTAAAAAAAAAAAAGGAAAATGTGCTATGTTTCACTAATCTCTATACTTTTGCATGTTTGTTTTTTTCCTGTGCTTGTTGCATGCATTTACCCATTAATTATGTCAGTAATGGAGAAGAAATGAAGCATTACTTTTGTGGCACAGCTGTTTAAAACGATTACTTTGAAAACGGTATTTTTTCCAGAACCTTTCCTTAAGTGTCTCATCACCCACAGACATTATTTGCTGTGCTTAGTTGATCATCCTTTGCCCTGAATCCCCAAATGCAATCAGTTGCCTCCTTGATGCTTTCATTGCAGCTGATTCAGCTAATTCGACTGCAATGCATGCTCCCGACTCCTTTAGAAACTGCAGTGTTAATTAAGATACATGTTTGAAAACGAGAGTCAAATCAAAGGACCCCTGGGCTTGGCTTTCCACGGTCAAAAGCCAATCCTGGGATGAGCATCTAATTTCAGAGAAATGGGCATGCGTCCGGAGCAGTTCTGTGTCTAGACCTGTTTCGGAGTCACAGCAATGAAGGGAGTTTCGGTGAGGATTGGTGTTTTTGTTTTTTTGTAAGCAATTGGGAGGGAGAGAAGAGGTCCAAAGGAGATCTTCTGTCTGTGACCCAGCAGCTTGAGATTGTGAAGTAGAGAACTGGGCTGAGGGATCCACAAGGTAAGAAAGTACTTTTCATGCAGGTCCTAGGGCCTCTTGGTTGGGCAGAAAGGAGTGGTCACCCCTGGACGACACCCTAGCTAAGAAAGCTAGGCACCTGCTTTGCCAGCGCCTCACCATTTGCCGGGAGCCTCTCTTTCTCTTCCTTCTCACCCCGTCTCCTTTCCATTACTTTCTCTTGCTTCAGGGAGGTTCAGAGAAAAGGCTTCAATTCTCCACAAGATTGCCAAGAAGAAATGTCAGGTGGATGAGAACGAGAGGCAGAACGGGGCTGCCAATCACGTGGGTGAGTAAGGGGAGATGTCCATCCCCTGCCGTTCATCCCTGGAGTGCGTGAAGCAGGGGGCAGAGAAGCAGGACCCAGTGTGGGCATCCCAACTCAGCGCAGACACAGAACCCAGTTGCTCAGCCCTTTCTCGGACATCTGAAAGAGTCCCACTTCCCCTGGTGGGTCCAGGGCATGAACAGACCCAATAGGTCACCTACTCCCAGGGGAACATTAAAAACAGTGACATGATTCTATGAAGAGCCATATAAAATAAATAAATAATAATGTTAAAGTAAAAATTTTAAAATAAATTTATACCACCTCCTAACCACACATCTCCACTGGAGTAGAAAATCACTCCATTTCGGAGATTGCACAAAATGAGGACACACAGACCTGTCCTTTAATACTTGACAAAAGGTGAGAGTACCCTTTCTGAAGTTCTCGCTTGGTAACAAGATTTTATTCCTGTGACATCTCCTGCATCACCCCCACCAAATTACTAGATTGTTCACTTGGTTGCTCCTGAACTGAGTGACCGGGTCCCTGCAAGATGGCCCTGACTCTCCCTTCTTAAGAATTCAGCAGCTAGCCCCGGTCCCTTTTGGTTGACTTTTTCTGAGTTCCTTTGTGACCAGATCGTGACATTTAGTGGTCTTATTTTAACTTGGAACATAATGTTCCTCCTCTCCAGTCTGTGACTCTAATGTAGCTCTCAAATTCTAAATTCAGACTAAATTTACCCTAATCTGGATCTATGCGATACACGATGCCCAAGAAACTAAAATTATCTGCAGACAAAATTTAACAGTGTTGCACTCAAAATATATGACATTCCTTGGAAGAGCTTATGTCTCCTCTGTTCTCCTGACTTCTAGTTTCAGGAAAAATCTTTGGCCAAGAAACAGTCAAGATTCTGTTGGGTATGGGGGCGGGGGGAACTTAAAAGAAATAAACTAAAATGTTAGCTCTCACTCCTGGAAGTCGCTTCTTCTCATGTGTTCATGTCTGTTCTTACACATCTTAACTTCACTTTGGGACCCAGAACCCCCTGTTGTTTGGTCATTAAAGGCTGATCCTAAAGTTGTATCAACTCAGCTAACAGACACACAAACATAGATTTAATATTTCCCAAGGTACTGAGTATTTTTTAGTTTAAACAATTGAACCAAGCATATTAGGAAAAACAGACAATCACACACAGCAGAACATCATTAGGAAAACACTATCACTACTAAGATAAAAGAAGTTGGAGTTTCAGTGGCTTTCCATATTCAAATGTATTTATGCCTTTGTATTCCACAACTGAATACATGAATAAACAAAGCATTTCCCAATGACTTCCAAAATTTGGCTCCTTTAAATTCAACAATTTTTATATAACTCTCAAATTATTTCCCAGTAAATTTATCAGTGATAGAAATGTTTAACTTTTCTGAAGTTGCTAGAAATACTCTAATACTTTCTGAGCAGCCTGAAGCTGCCAACATCTGAAACTGATGAGCTTTCTGGTACTCCTGGTGACCCTGACACTGAACCAACCACACAGCCGAACTCCTAGACTTGACAAGTCCCAAGACTTGACCCAGCTCAGCCAGAGGGCAACCCTTTATATTTCCCTCTCTCTGAAATTATGGCAAAAAACCTCAGTGGTGCCCGATCACTGATCACCTGCAGGTGTTCCTCTGAGCCCTGGAAAAAAAATCTTCTAGTGCAAGTCAGGTGCTGTAAAGTGGATCCAAATAGTTTATGTTTCTTCTTTGCTCGCTCTGAACCAGGCACTGTGCTGAGAGCTTTAAGTTCGTTTTCTTATGTAATCTCTACAGGTGTACCCTTTGATCATATCGTTGTGATTAGTCATAGCAGCAGTGGTGGTTCTGTTGTCATCATCACCCCAATTTTTTTTAACTTTTGCTTTTGTATTGGGGTATGGCCAATTAACAAACAGTGTTGTGACAGTGTCGGGTAAATAGCAAAAGGATTCAGCCATACATACACATGTGTCCATTCTTCCCCCAAACTCCCCTCCCATCCAGACTTTGCATAACATTGAGCAGAGCTCCACATGCTATACAGTAGGTCCTTGTTGGTTATCCATTTTAAATATAGCAGTGTGTACATGCCTATCCCAAACTCCCTAACTATCCCTTTTCCCCATCCTTCCCCCGGCCACCATAATTTCATTCTCTAATTCTGCATCATCCAAGTTTTGCAGATAAGGAAGTTGAGAGAGGCTAAGTCACATGCTAAGGACCCCCCAGCTTAAGCATCAGAGTATGAGCCCAGGCTTGCCTGTGAGGCCCAGTGTCCAGAAGCCCCAGTACTCAGCCGTCACCTGGGAGTCACTTTAGCCAAATGTTGCCTCTCAGTCAGGAATGACACAGATTTTTACCTCAATTACTTGTTCATCCCCTGCCCTTGCCTGGTCTTCTATAGGATGCCCAAGTGTGGAACCGCCTAAGTAGTATTCTCCAGGCATTTTGAGAAGGCCAGGTTCCCAGGTTTGCCCTACCCACTGCACCAAAGCCCTGGTCAAACTTTCCACCCACTGAGCCTGAGGGAATTAGAGCTAAAAGTACTGGGCGTTGGAGGTCACCCAGTTGATTCCCCTCATCGCATAGGTAAGGTTCTGGAGAAATGAGGGATCTTCCCTGAGATGACCACCTGATTCTGTCAGAGCAGAGCCTAGGACTTAAGCCTCCTGAAGCCCAAGCTAATAAATGTCCTTTCTAGAATGTAATTATAGAAGAAAAGATCCTGCCGTAAGAAAATCTCTGAAGGATGTGGTCATGGGTATAGACAGTACTGTGGAGATTGGGTATGGTTTTGGTTTTAAAATGTCCATGCTCATGTTCTTGAATGGCAAGTTGGTAAGTTTTCCCAGTCTAGAGAAGGCATACCCCTAGAGTTGATAGGGTATCCAAGGTCAGACATAGGCCAGCAGGGATGCCAGGGAGCTATTAAAGAGAGGAGGAGGGCTGAGTACACTGGAAGGCCGGGAGGCAAAAAAATCCTAGACATCTGGCACAACCCAGCCCTGGGTCTTATCACCCCTTGGACGCCACTACCTTCTCCTGTGGCCCAACATTTTAGGATGTTCTTCTCAATATGGCTTTTACCCCCACTGACTCCATTTGCTTGCTTTCTGTGTGTCTAAATTTTGTCACAGAAAAAATCGAGCTCCCAAACAGCACCAGCACAGAAGTGGAGATGACACCCTCCAGTGATGCTTCGGAACCAGTACAAAATGGAAATCTCTCCCACAGCATCGAAGCTGCAGAAGCCCAGGTACAGCAGTTTCTCATTGCTCTCCAGGCTGTGTGTTGATATTTTAGCCTAGCAGCACAGACCTGCATTCTCCTCGGAGGCCCCAGCTCCCAGCTCAGAGGACCCCAGAGCCATCCGTCCCTGTGTGTACTTCCCAGTACCAGCCAGGGCACCGCATGCATCAGACTCTTCATTCATCATATAAGTGGACATATTCTCCAAGCCAGGGCTTCCCAGGTGGCACTTGTAGTAAAGAACTCACCTGCAATGCAGGAGATGGAAGAGACGCAAGTTTGATCCCTGGCTCGGGAAGATCCCCTGGAGGACGGCACAGTAACCCACTCCAGTATTATTGCCTGGAGAATCCCATGGACAGAGGAGCCTGATGGGCTATGGTCCATAGGGTCGCACAGAGTCAGGCATAACTGAAGCGACTTAGCATGCACACACGCATTCTCCAAGCCACTGTTTCTCAGGGTGAGATTGGAGGAGTCATGCATCAAATCTCCTGGGGATAAAAATGCAGATCCCTGGTCCATATCCCAGATCTAATGGGAAATAGAATCACTGAGAAGCAGCACCCAGGATCAGCACTTTTTTCTTTTGAACTTTTTATTTTGTATTGGGGTGTAGCCGATGAACAATGCTGTGATAGTTTCAGGTGAACGGCGAAGGGACTCAGTCACACATTACACACACATCCAAGGAATCACCATTTTAACTCCCATCCCTGGTGATTTTTAATAGATGATAAAGTTTGATCACTGCTGCAGTCTAATCCTCTCTGTGTCTTTAGGGCCATGATTAAGTAACAGAGAAACCACAGCCATCATCCCTTGGTTAACCCCCTTTGGCCTTTTTTGTCCCTGCAGTTGAAATTAGTCAGTACTGTGGTCCAGTCCATCGTTCAGTGTTGCAACCATTAGATAGCTGTTTGATCTAATGGCTACAATACTTACCACTTATACCCACTGTGTGTGTGCCATAGCTTCAGTGCTAGGTGCTTTGTCTATGCTATCACTTTAAACCACCCAGCTGAAGGTATAGACATTTAGTATCTCTGTTTTATAGGTGAGGAAGCTAAAGCTTAAGATGAAGCAGTTATTCAGGATTACCTGGTTTGTAGCTATTAGAGCTGAGATTTGATCTTGTGCGTGTGTGTGCTAAGTTGCTTCTTAGCACTGATCTTGTGTGTCTGCCTCTGCGACGCTATGGACTGTAGCCTGCCAGGCTCCTCTGTCCTTGGGGATTGTCCAGGCAAGAATACTGGGACTGTTGCCTTAGGACTGTCTAAATACAGAATCTGTACTGTTTCCGCTGCCTCAGATCACAGTTGCTCAAAAATTTAGGCAGAACCAAAAAGTAGGTGGTGCTTGTTAGATTTCTGTATCTCACCCTCATCAAGTGAATCAGAATTTCTAAGGCGTAGAGTCCCAAATGTACATTTTAACCAGTCACCCTTGAGTCGGTGTTTCTCAGACTTTAATGTGTTTAGGAATTTCCTGGAGGATTCTGTTAAAATTCAGGGTCTGGTTTGTCAGGTCCAGAGTGGGGCCCCAAGTCTGCAGCTCTCCTGAGCTCCCAGGTGATTCTGATGTGGCTGGTCTAAGAACCACACTTTTTGAGTAGCATGACCCCAAAGTTTGTGACCCACTTCTCTAGACAGAATTTTCCCGATGAGCTGATAATGAAGCCAGACTACAGCAAACCCATTCCAACCCTCTCTTCTCCTTTGTATTGGGATGCTCTCTGCAACAGAGGAAGTCTGTGTTTCTTAGAAAGACGCTTGCTCATCATTGCCTGTTGCTTTTATTCCCTGAAGAAACATGCAAAGAAACTTTCTTCATTTAAAGGAAAGGATAAAGATGTCAAGCACCTTTTTGTACATGTGTTGGCCATTTGTGTGTTGTCTCCTTCAGAAGAATATCCACTCAGATCCTTCACCCATTTTTTAATCAGGTTATTCATTGTTTGCTATTGAGTTGTAAGAGTTCCTCATATATTTTGGTTATGAACTCCTTATCAGATATATGATCTATAGATATTTTCTCCCACTGCATAGGTTGCCTTTTCATTTGTCTACTGTTTCCTTTGCTGTGCTTTTCATGAGGTATACCTGTCTTCACATTGTACACCTTAAATAGATGGAATTGTTATTTGTCAGTTACACCTCAGTAAAGCTGCGGGGGGCGGCGGGGAATGGCTAAAGGAAGACAGAAACATGGCAGCTACTTCTGCCCTCTGCCTCCTAGACTCTTGCCCTCCTGCCCAGAGCCCTGCCCACAGTCCCTTCGCGTTAGCTCAAGGGTGAGCCGGCAGAGCAGCTTACGTCTGCAGCATGTGGCAGGAGGAGGCAGGCCCCAGGAACATCTGGCTGTCCTTGGGGACACACAGTCACAGGTGTGCAGAGGGCACCCTCGCCGCCGTGCCTGTCCATCTGGCTGGCAGAGGGACAGCTGTACCCCCACACGGAAGCAGCTTGCTGCAGGGGGTTGACAGAGCCCCAGCCAACCCCTCTCTGAGCAGAGCTGTGTCCCCGGGTCTCACTCAGGGTGACAGGACAGATTTGTGCACCATGCTGATACACTAAGAGCTCCAGGGCACACAGGCCTTCAGAGAGCCTCCCCACCAGCCGCCCGCAGGACAGCCTGGCAGTGATTTTCAGAGCTGACGTGAGAGAGTTATCAAACCTTCTTCTAGTTTCCTCATCTGCAAAGTACAGATAATCACAGTACCTGCCTCATTCGGGATATTAGGAGAGTTGCATGAGATAATGTGCATAAAGCACTTAGCACAGAGCTAAATGCTATTATTTATTAGTGCCCATTTTCTTGTTGTTTAGTTGCTAAGTTGTGTCCAACTCTTTTGCGACCCCATGCACTGTAGCCCACCAGGCTCCTCTGTTCATGGGATTCTCCAAGCAAGAATACTGAAGTGGGTTGCCATTCCCTTCTCCAGGGGATCTGCCCAGCCCAGGGATGGAACCTGTATCTTCTGCATTGGTGGGTGGATTCTTTACCACAGAGCCTCTGGGGAACCCTATGTGCCCATACCTACTATATAAATAGCATCCAAGATGTCCCTTCCCTATAGGTAAAAGTTCATTGTAGCTAAAATGAAAATTTATATAGAAAGAATATATACATATATAATGTTTGAGTATATCCAGGGTATGATAAGCAAATAAATAAACATTTATAGTAGGTAAATAATTATGACCCAGTTTGTCACATAAAGAGTCTACCTGCAGTGCAGGAGACCCAGGTTCAATCCCTGAGTCAGGATGATCCCCTGGAGAAGGAAATGGCAACCCATTCCAGTATTCTTGTCTGGAGAATTCCATGGACAGAGGAGCCTGGTGGGCTGCAGTCCATGGGGTCACAGAGAGTCTGACACAACTGGGTGACTTTCACACACATGTCAGGAAAGAATACAGAGTGTTCTGGGAGCCTTCCAAAGGAAGACCCAAGCAAGGAAAAGTGCAAAAACTTAAGTGCAAAAACTTGAGCTGGGCATTGAGGAGTGAGTAGGAGTTTGTTGCTCAAAAAAGGAGGCGATGACAAAATGGTCCGTTAAGAGGGAAATCCATGTTAGTGACTGGTGAAAAGGCCAGCAGAACTAGAGACTGAAATGTGAGGTGAGGAGGGAGGAGAAATCCACTTGGAAAAGTAAGTTGGGCTGAAATTCTTCCCTTGTTGAATCAGAAACTTTTCAGTGCTCATCCAGTATGTGTCAGGCGATGTGCTGGGCCTTGGAAATTCTAGCAGAATTTTAGGACCATTCTAGCAGAGCAGAGAGACTGCAAATGTAAACCAAGACGTAATTATGGACAGCAATGGGGCCATGAAGAAAATAAAGCCTGGTGACTCAATGGAGGGCAAGTGGAGGGGCCCCTTTAGGTTGGGAGGTGAGGGAAAGCTTCACTAAGGAAGTGGCGTTTGAACAGAGGCTGAACTTTAAGAACAAGCCAGCCAGAACATCTGTGGTGGTCCAGTGGTTAAGACTTTGCCTTCCAATGCAGAAAAGGGTGCGAGTTCAATCCTTGGTCTGGGAGCTAAGATCCCACATGCCTTGCAGTGAAAAAGCAAAACATAAAGCAGAAGCAACATTGCAACAGAGTCAATAAAGACTTTAAAAATAGTCCACATCCAAATAAAAATAAAAATCTTGAACAAAAGAACAAGCCAGGCCAAGGGAACAGCACCCACAGAGGCAGAAATGAACTTGACTTGTTTGAGGAGCAGAGAAGTCAGTGTAGCTGGAGAGTGGGGAGCAGAGGGAGGGCGGATGGTCGCAGTGAGGTCCCAGCAGGGCTGGCCTGCCTTGAGGACCATGATACACAAGTTGACTCCCTTTCAGGACAACAACAAGCTGCCATAGGTTCCCAGATGTGATTTGCACCTGTGAAAGATCCAGGAGGGTGCACTGAGGTGTAGAGATCGGATGTGCAGCAAGAAATTGGATAGCAGTGGTGGGGCAGTGAGGTGGCTGCAGGGGTTGGGGCAGAGCTGATGAGGCCTGGACCAGGGCAGCGGATGGGGAGGGAGGAGACACACAGGCATCAGGAAGGACGTTGTGGCTCTGCCTGAGAAGTACGGACATCCCCCTGCTGGAAGCAGGGAGCTGCCGTGGAGTGGCAGCATCAGATCTATGAGACAGGATGAGAGCTCTTTCTGAATGGTAACAAAGGGGCCAGAGTGAGGGAGGGTAGACTACTGGGTGGCAAGGTAAGAGCCCATTTGGTGCAAAAATTAGCAAACAGTGCTTAGTCGCTCAGTCGTCTCCGACTCTTTGCAACCCCATGGACTATAGCCTGCCAGGCTCCTCTGTCCATGCGGATTCTCCAGGCAAGAGTACTGGAGTGAGTTGCCATGCCCTCCTCCAGGGAATCTTCCCAACCCAGGGATCAAACCCAGGTCTCCCACATTACAGGCAAATTCTTTACCCTCTGAGCCATCAGGAAAGTCCTAGCAAACTGTGATCTGTAGCCAGATCTGGCCTGCAGCCTGTTTTTGAATGACCCCTGAGATAAGAATGTTTTTATCTTCTTGAAGCTTTAGATAAAAGCAGCAGCAGCATATGTGACAGAGACCATAAGGCCCATAAAGCCTAAAATATTTACTATCTGGCCCTTTTCAGGAAAAGCTTGCCCACCCCTCTTTTCAACCATCTGTAGTCTTTACCCAAAAAAAGAAAAAGAAAAAAATAACAAGGAAGCTCTTCATGCACTTATATGGAATGATCTTCAATATATGTTAAGTGGAAAAGGCAACATGCCAAATTCATCCAGTGTACTCTCTGTAAGAGGGGAAAAAGAAAGGAAATAACATAGTGATGTGGAAGCATTTGCTTTGGATTTTGTTGAAGAAACTGGCTGATTCCTACAGAACAGCAGTCTGCGGTAGGGAACTGGGGTGAGGGGGAGACTTCTGCATGCATTTTTCAGTATGTAGCCTTCTGTAGCTTTTGAATTTTGAACCAGTTAACTGTTTTACCTATTCCCCAAAAATGCAACAGCTAAAACTAGTAATGGGTTAAATTAAAACAGAAACAGTATGCATTAGTCCTTTAAGAGAAAAGTCTCTGAAGACAGACCACATGAGTTCAAATCCAAGATTGGCCACTCCCCAGCTGTGTGACTTTGGATGAGTTACTTAACCTCTCTGTTCCCATATTTCTTCTCTCTGAAACAAGGATACTATCCTATTTCACAGCATTGCTGTGAGACTAGAATGCTCATAGAACAGTTCTTGGCGAACAATAAGCACTGCACAATTGTTTGTCATTATTAGCAGTACTTGTAAAACTGTCTTTAAAATGTCTGTTAAGTAGCCCAGATGACAAGGCCTCAGACCAACTATGAATTGTAGCATGGCTGACAGTGACTGGATATGAGAGCTGTTTCTGAGGAAGCATTGAGACCATTTAATAAGTTAGTCATAGAGAGTGAACAAGAAAAAGCAGTTGTGGGTGATGCTGAGGTTTCCAGGCTGGAATGACTAAGTAGCAAGGTAAATTAGAGCTGTGATTCTCGAATCAGAAAAAAAGGTGTGAAATCAGGACACTCTGGCCACCCAAAGGACAGTTTCACAGAAAGAGCTCTGTGCCTTTTTACTGTTGAATTTTCTTTCTTTCCCAGTTGTATTTTCATCAAGCTCCAGGAGGAATGAAGTGTGCCTCCCAACTTTATTAATGGAAATGATGAGCCCACACACCACACACTCACCACTGATACTCTCCTGAGAGTTTAACCCATCTCATCTAATGAACCTGCTGTTTTCAAAACCGTATTTACAAGTGAACTAATTTTACATTGACACCTCATCTCTGAGAACTTCCTTATGTCCAGACTTTACACTGGCAATGAAGAGCACTCTAAAAGAGCACTCTGTGAGCACTTCTTCATTTGTAAATTTTGTGGAACCAAGAAATAATTTGACTTCTCAAATGGCTTAGTGCTAATTATCTTCTCCCAAGGCCTGCTGATAGAATGCTGTTGATTCTAACACAACTGAGTTGAGCTGTCACTGAGAATTTACCGACCTTCCAAATTTTCAATGTTGGGCGTTTATCCACGTTTTAAAGACAATTCTAAGATATATTCTCTCCCACCTAGAACCCAGCATTTTCTTACATTTTAATTTTGCCAAGATGATATCACCAACTCAATGGACATGAGTTTGAGCAAACTCTGGGAGATAGGGAAGGACAGGGAAGACTGGCATGCTGCAGCCCATGGGGTCACAAAGAGTTGGACACAACTTAGCAACTGCACAATAACAACAACGGACAACAGCCAGGTGATGGCGCATGGCCGGCGTGCTCAGGGAAGCTCCTGCCTTTCCGCATCATGGTCCTCCAGGCATAACACATCCAGACACTTTATATACCTGCTCACAGTGGGAAGGGAGAAAGAGAAAGGCCTTGCAAATTTCTTAGATTCTGAAATCTGAAAATCTAACTCTTTCTTCATGTATTATGCTTTTTATATGTTGCAGCTTTTATTTCATTTGGCCTCTAAGATTTCTGTCTGTCCTTAGGGAAATCTAAATTGTCTTTGCTTTGGTTAAGAGTTGCCTAGTTGCAGCAGTGGGCAAACAGACTTATTTAAGATTACCACATCCCTAGGAAAAGAGAATACACATAAACACACACACACACACACACACAGACACTTGTATAGATAGACAACCAGATAGATATTTAGGTAGATAATGGATAAAATGCCCATTTTTCTTCTTTTTCTTCTCACTTTACAACTGAAATAGTATCTTACTATATTAAACCCTTCCTTTCTCCCTCTGGAATTTCAGCTCTAACTTATTTCTTCCCAGCCTAGCGCTGGTCTTCACCTAAACTCAATCTGGTTTTTAAGATCTGCTCTTATAGTGCTGGTTAAAATGTTTGGGTGACTAAGTAAAGGGTGAGTAGAGAAAGATTATGGACATGATTGTAATCTTAGGTTTCTCTTAAGAAAACTAAAATGCATTATTGTTGTCTTTTAAAGTTATAGCTATGATTTTAAAGCTCCGCAGAAAGACTTCATAATGAACATTGGTCCATGACGTTAGCTCTGATAAGGACTTCCAAGATTATCCAAGCAGCTGGTATCCAGAGTCCACATGGTGTGTCTCTTCCTAAAGTATTACCTTTAGTTAGAAAATGTTTACTTTCTTCGCAATGATAAGATTTTTGGGGTTTGTTTGTTTGTTTGGTCATGCCGAGTGGCATGTGGGACCTTAGTCCCTCAACCAGGGATGATAGAACCTGTACCCCCTGCATTGGGAGCTCAGAGTCTTAACCACTGGACCACCAGGGAAGTCCCAGCAATGTTTAACAGAAGAGTTTTCAAACCTCAAACCTTCCTGTTATTCAAAGAGCAAGTATCTCTTCTAAATGATTATGGTGTGTAAAGGCCAGGTCAACCATTTTGAAAGTTTATAAACAGCTAAGGGCCAAATTTCCCACTGTTAATGAGATTATTCAATCTCTCAAAACATTGATGAAACCTAAGAGCATTCTGGCACTCAGGAAAAGGAAGTTTTGGTGAAAAAGGAGCACGGGGAAGTGCTGGGGAGAGAGGGCAAGACCTAAGTATGAAAGGAAAACAATAGTCAAAGATTCTTCGTCAGACTGGAGTTTTCAAGGTCCAAGCCATGTTAGATCTATGATTGCCTTAGAAAAAAAAAACTTATTAGTATCCGAGAAAACCTAGTACACACTATACAGAAGAAAAGCAAAAATTAGTGTTTTATCTACCAGGCCATAGTACATGGGTTCCATTTCTAAGGAGATAACGCTTTTTTCCTTTCAATCTATACATTTATTTTTTAAGGAAAAGTTGAGATCCAGTTTCAATATCAGATGACCTGTACAATATTTACCAACTGCTTAAGATCCACACAGAGGCCTTTTGAACACAGTTAAAATGAAATAGATAGGTCTGACTCTTGAATTTCTGCCTAAACTTGAATATTGACAGAGAATAATAACTTCACTTAGAATGTTACTGTTAATAACACCATTTGTCATTGTGCTTTCTGAAGGAGTTTAAAGAAAGTCTATTAATTATTCACATAAGATACATTAAGGGCTGACTATTAATAAAAAGAAAAAAACTCCATTGCCACCCTGAAAAAAAACTGACATTAATATCACTGGTCCTGTGAATAACTGTAATCCAATTGATGATAAAACAATGTGAATAACTTTTGAATTATTTCTTATGATTCTTCAGTAGCTTTTATGTTGACAAATCTTCTATGATTTGGATCAGCAGGATTTACAAAGCCCATGAAAACTATACAAAAACCAATTTATAACAGCAGTACCGAAAGAAATCCATCTTGTCTGTAGGTTGCACCTCAGAATTATTTGGGCAAATGCAAAGTGAAGGAAAGTAATTATATTTCACCAGACGCTCCAAATGCCATTTTACATTAATATAAAATGGTTTCTTGGCTTCATGGGAAACTTGGGTCCAGACAGCTTCATCACTCACAGCAAAATATTTTGAAATCTTGGTTTCAATTCAAAGTCATGGAAAAACAGATAAAGTGTTTTCAGGTTGCCATTGCTGAGTGAAAGCTTATCATTTTGTGTTTGATATGCTAAATTCTTGATGCTAGTTTTTTTTTTTTTTCCATCTATATGTAAAACAAACCATAAAATGGTATTTTAAGGAGGGGTGACTTATTTCCTACTGATAGACAGGCTGAGATTAATCACTTTTTTAAAAATCTGTATGACATTTAAATGTTTTCTGTTGGTTCAGGATGTCTACTCAGAAGGCAATTCAGATATCTCAGGATGGTGCTGCCTTCCCAAAAGAGATGCTTTGTTACTGACCTCTTCTTGATTTATCTCTTGGAAAGAGATAAGTGATAGAAACATAGAGATAAGAGTGGAGTCAAGAGAATGAAGGATATTGGTAAATAGTACAAGGGCAAAGACACTGAAAAACTCAGGGAACAAAAATAAAGAGATTTCTCAAAGACTCAGTAAAGAATGAGTGGAAAAGGGATTATTTACTCAGCCATAAAAAGGAACGAATTTGAGTCAGTTGTAGTGAGGTGGATGAACATAGAGCCTGTTATACAAAGTGAAATAAATCAGAAGGAGAAAAACAAATATCATATATTAATGCATATATATGGAATCTAGAAAAATGGTACTGATGAATCTATTTGCATGGCAGAAATAGAGATATGAGTATAGGGAACATTCGGACACAGTAGGAGAGGAGGGGACGAATTGAGAGAGTAGCACTGGCATATATACACTACCATGGGTAAAATAGATAGCCAGCAGGAAGCAGCTATATAGCTCAGGGAACTCAGCTCAGTGCTCTGTGTTGACCTGGAGGGGTGTGATGGGGAGCCGGGAGAAATGCTCAGGACAGAGGGGACACATGTGTACTTACGGCTGACTCATGTTGTTCTTGTACAACAGAAACCAGCACAACATTTTAAAGCAATTACCCTCCAGTTAAAATAAATTTAAAAAATAAAGAAGTCACCACTAAAGAAAGAATTATACAACATTATAAAGCAACTATGCTCCAATAAAAATTAATGTCAAATAAATTCTAGCAAGTGAACATGATGATTTCTTTTAAAGCAAAAAAAAAAAAAATTCAAAATTAAGATACTTTAAAAAGGTGTGTATCAGTCTGCTTGGGCTGCCATAACAAAAAAATCATAGACTGGGCAGCTTAAACAGTAGAAATTTATTTTCTTCTAGTCCTGGAAGCTGGAAGTCTAAGATCAAGGTTTCAGCCAATTCAGTTTCTGGCAAGGGCTCTCTTCCTGGCGTGTAGTTGGCTGTCTTCTCTCTTTGTCCTCATAGAGCCTTGCATACACAAAAGGGTGAGGAGTGTGGGTGGAGAGAACAAGAAGTAGAGAAGTGCTCTCTGGTGTCTCTTCTCACAAGGACACTAATCCCATAGGATCAGGGTCTCACTCCTATGACCTCAGTTCAGTTCAGTCACTCAGTCGTGTCCAACTCTTTGCGACCCCATGGACTGCAGCACGCCAGGCCTCCCTGTCCATCACCAACTCCCAGACCTTACTCAAACTCATGTCCATTGAGTTGATGATGCCATCCAACCATCTCATCCTGTGTCTTCCCCTTCTCCTCCTGCCTTCAATCTTTCCCAGCATTAGGGTCTTTTCCAATTAATCAACTCTTCTCATCAGGTGACCAAAGTATTGGAGCTTCAGCCTCATCATCAGTCCTTCCAATGAGTATTCAGGGTTGATTTCCTTTAGGATTGACAGCCTCTTGCTGTCCAAGAGGCTCTCAAGAGTCTTCTCCAGTACCACATATGAGTTTTGGAGGGACACAACACTCTGCCCGTAAGAGTCAGTAAGGACTCATCTTTGAGTTGAGTAACTGAATTTTTCCAAATGCAACTCTGATTTTTCATCACTGTGTCTAAGAGACTTTCTTCTTCCTGGCTATCCTGTTTTTATCCCCTTTTTAAACAGGAAAGGCAAATGACAAATGAAATTGTCCTTATAGCCCTTTGCTGACCCGTTCCAGAACTCTGAGTTTGCTCTCAAAATGACCCATACACACCTTGTTTGGCAAGCCCTGAACAGTAGCTCTGGGGTCCCCAAAATCCATTTTCCCTTGTGTCACTTAGAGGTTTTGAGCATAGGTCTTTAGGTCTGTAAGACCAAAATAATCCACAGCCCAGTAGTGAAGATTTTTATGGGTTGGTCTTTCGAATTTCAATCATGACATTCTAGTTCTTAAACAAAGTGAAAGCTGCTGGTATGTTTACCACACTAATTGGCCAACCAGTTTAGGAAAACAAAAATGAAGATGAGATGAAAACCACTTACTGTCCCTGAACCAGCTGGTATTTATGGTGGGAGTTTATAATAAATTTCTGTTGCTCAAGCCACCTAGTCTATGGTGTTTGTTGTGGTGGCCCAAGCAGACTAATACAGTGGCCATATGGATATTTATTATTTTTAAAAATCTCATTTTTAATAGATTTCCTTGGTGGTAAATCACTTCATGGAATGTTTTTTGGCACCTTCTACTTGCCAAATAGATGTTGATTTCGGAGCCTTTCACTGTATTAAAGTATGACTGTGCATTTTTGGTAATTTTACCTTTGAGAGCTCCAACTCTAGTATTGTTTTTAGCTCTGCATGAAACACAGAATCAAGGTGTCACAATATTATGAGTCTGCTTGGAAGCTTTGTTTCAGATGAAAACTCTGCTTACAGCCTATCTACTGAAATAAAAGAGCATTTTCTCCTTAGGGCTGTGGAATTTTCCCTTTCATCTTATTTACAAAGGTCTTCTATTTATTCCTCTTACCAAACAGGAAAGTAAATTAGATTGTTGACATCACTGCAGTCAATGAATGCTCAATAAGTGTTGGATGAATGGATATATGGGGAAACACAATTATTGCAGTTTCCACTTTCACATGAAAAAATTGAATTATAGAATTTTATGGCTTGGAAGTATTATAATTCACCAAGTCAAACTTCTTTCTTCTGGACATCTTTGAAGAAGTTATTCTCCTAACCATTTATTAACAATAATAGTAATAACTAACTAACATTTCCTGAGTATTTACTGTGTGCCAAACACAGTTCCAAGTGCTCTTCCTAGATTATCTCAATTAATTTTACATAACAGCAGTCACGTCGTAAAAGAATGTCCTGGAGCACAAGTGGGTCTTCTTTGTCTATTAATCCCTTCTCCAACACTCCCTTCATTCGGTAAGACACTTGGAAGATTTCTTCTCTCTCTAGGAGCATCCCACGCACACACCTTTCCATCGGTTCCCAAGGAAACCTAATTGGAAAAGTAAAACATGCCACCTCTGTCAAAGAGAGTGTTCTTAATGCTTCAATAATGAAAGAGGACAGATATAGGAGGAGAAGCACATCATCCCTGTTCCAAGATGATGCTGTTTTGTTGGGCATATTCTTCCCCTGAGGTTCCACTGGCCTTTGAACATGGAATGCTGGAGTCTGGAAATAACCCGCCTCCTGTTTCATTGCTTGCTAAAGTGAGCCTCAGGAAAGTTTATGATTGTAAAGGGCTTAATCCATCTCCTCCAGTGTCCCCTAGATATTCATTTTAGAAGTAGCCAGTACAGGATTATCCACCGTTATGAGAATCAGGGGTGACATCAAGCAATGAAATGCCCATAAAATCTCAAGCCCTCATTTCGGTGTGCTTGCCTATCACCGCATCCTGTCTCAAACCTGAGCTAAATTTCTGCACATTTTTCTTGGACAGAGATGCTAAAGGACAAGTCTTTCTTTTTCACCTGTATTTGGAGTTCTGACATTCATTAATATCTTATCAGTACCCACATTTCTTTTGTAAAAAAAAAAATTAATTGCAGTATAGTTGCTTTACAATATTGTGTAAGTTTCTGCCGCAAAGTACATCAGCTATATGGATGTGTGTGTGTGTGTGTGTGTGTGTGTACCCTTTTTTTGGGTTTCCTTCCCATCTAGATCACCACAGAGCATTGAGTAGAGTTCCCTGTGATATACAGTGGGTTCTCATTAATTATCTGTTTTATACATAGCAGTGTATATACGTCAATCCCAGTCTCCCAATTCATCCCACCCCTCCTTTCCCCCCTTGGTGTCCATACATTTGTTCTCTATGTCTGTGTCTTTGTTTCTGCTTTGCAAATAGGTTCATCTGTACCATTTTTCTAGATTCCACATACATGTGTTAATATACGATACTTGTTATTATCTTTCTGACTTTCTTCTAAATTTGTACCTGGCTCTTTGGAGATGTCGCTCAAGGAGGTAGAGGAGGGAAGAGAGCATCACAGTGGCCCCACACGCTCCCACACACACTCCCAAATCTGCCCTTCATTTCCCCTTCAAAGCTGCCTTGGATGCTATAAGAAAAATGCCACAGACTGTGTAGCTGACTAATGGAAATTTATTTCTTACAATTTGGGAGGCTGAGAAGTCCAAGATTAGGTGGCTGTTGCAGCCTGCTTCCTGGATCGTAAAAGGACATTTAGTCAGTATGTCCTCATATGGCAGAAGGGCAAGCTAGCTTCCCAGTTATGTATAAGGACACTAATCCCAGTCATGAAGCCTCCGCCACCCTGACCTGATCACCTCCCCAAGACTCCACCTCTGAACAACATCACTGTGGGGGTTAGGGTTTCATCATACGAATTTTGGAGGGACACAAATATCCCATCCATAGCAGACTCAAGAAAAAGAGTGCACCTAAGAATCAGGTGTTTCTGATCAGCTTTTTCAAGAAAGTGGGCCATCCAAACCACCAGAAATTAAGCTCAAGAAAATCAAACAAAATTATGTCAATTACATGCTTAGTGTTTGTCATAGCTAGCATTGCTATTTCAGTAGATTTGATTTACTTCGAAAATCTGAGAAGCCAGGTGTAATTGAACGTAAAGCACATTCATACCTGTTTTTTAGGAGTGAGGAGGGAAGGCCATGTGGTATTTGGAAGAGCCTTGGGTTGGGTGTGAAAGGAACCTGGCACTGTGACCTTCCTTCTTTCTGCATATCATTTCATCTTAGGGTCCTCAAGTAATGGGGGTGGGCTCAATGACCCGGGGCTCCTCTGAGATTCTGGGGCCCTAAAGCTCCTCTACTAAATGATTGCAGAGGTCTATGATTGCAGCTTGTCTTTCATGATCATTCAGTGTCCATATGATGGAAATGAATGACAAATTCTTGGACAGGAAGGTAGTCCCACATTAAAACAATGCAGGGGACAAACAAACTCTGCTTCACAATGACAAGGTTTTAAAGGACTTTGGGGGCCTATAAAGGGGTGAGGTACATCAGGTCCAGATGCCTTTCAGGTGGTATGGATGTGTTCTTTCTCTATTCCAGCATTTCCGTTGACTTGCCTGAGGGCACACAGCTAGTTAGTTGCAGAGATGAGATTAAGGACAGAAAGGAAGAGGATTAACGTTTGCTGATCCCCTGGTCTCTTTCAGGTACTATGCATCCTGTGATTGCCCCAGTCTATAGATGAATGCCTCCCATGTTGCCTAGATATTTCACTTGTTTTATTAGTGGCTTTTGTTGAGGGTGACACTTTTAATATTCTTGATGCACTCACCCGCCCAGCCTCATGTCTCAGGCTCGATGAATGTTTTTATGGATAGTTTTTCCCACTCCCCGCCCCTGGGGACCCTGTTGGGGATTTGTAGCATGCACCACACTCCATGAGCTTTGCCCTGCTTGATCATTCATGTGGGCACCTGTGTGGCTGTACAATGTAGAGGTATAACTGAGGGTTTTTTCCTACAGATATATTATAGAATCAGCAGCAATAATAAATGTATTAGGGACTATTCTTTTTAAGTAGAAGTACAAATCACTTCCTGGAGAAGGGAATGGCAACCCACTCCAGTATTCTTCCCTGGAAAATTCCATGCACAGAGGGGCCTAGCGGGCTACAGTCCATGGGGTTGCAAAGAGTCAGACATTACTGAGTGACTAACGCTACTACACTACAAATCACTGTAAATCTTCACCTGCCCCCAGCTTGACCTTGGCCCAGTGTTTTAGCATAAATGAATTCTGTTTATACATAGATATGAAAGTACTGGCCTTGTACTTTATCGAGCATCATGCCCCACTGAAGGGACTTTCCAGTGAAAAGAGGTGGCATTCTGTAGTGCTGAACTGAGTGGCCCTTTTGTGGGGGTTAAAGGACAATCGAACCCCCACCAAGTTGAGAGCGAGGCAGGTTCAGGTTATCCTCTGAGACTGCTCCATGTGAACTGGAGATGAGATGTTATTACCGATCAATAAAACTGAACTCAAAGATGGCCTATTTTCAGATGCCTCCCGGGCGTTCATTTTAATTCTCTGCTAACAGAGATTGCATTAAAGTGGGCTCACCTTCACACTGGAATTCTGCACAGTGCCCTTCGCAGATAAAAACAAGAAATTGTGTTGCTTCCAAGAAATATTTTTCTGGCTGGAGAAGCAGCTACTGGACTAACGAATCCAGCCCAGGCCCCTCCACTGGAAACCTGACAATTATGCTGGGGCAAACCATCCAGACCAGGTACAAGTGGAAGTAGTACAAGAATCACGTGCAAAGAAGCTGAACAAATCCTCATGCTACTAGACCACAAACAAGACAGACTGCTGCCATCCCGCCCATTCACTAGATAAAGGAAAATAAAACTAAGTTGCTTGCTCCAGAGACCTCCCAATAGGTGCTGACCCCTGGAACTGTTCTTGTCTAACTGTAGGTAGGTATTCTGATAGCCAGACCTCTAGATTCCAACCTTCAGTATTGATAAATGAATCCAAGAAGGTAGTTGTCCATTTATCACAATGTTGTCACATAGAGTAACATCTCACCTCTGTCTCTTCTCCTCTCTCTCTCCCCAAAATTCTGTAGGATCACTGCAGAGTTGTATTTCTAGGTCTGTCCCACCTTGCTTCACAAAGATTTGGAGCTGCTTGCAAAATACATCTGATGAAAAAAAGGATAAAATGACTATTTTGAGAAAAATGCAGCACAGGATGGAAAAGATAGGGGGAAATGTATCAGTAAGACTAGACTAGAAAAGACTAGACTAAGGTGAGCTCAGATCCCAGTGCTGTGGTTGCTGGTCAGGGGTTACAAATTTTCCTCTGAACTCCCCAGTGCAAAGAAATAAATAGCATCATTTCCCTGATTCACAGATGTCTCAAAGTTTCTAGAAGAAGCATGAATTTTCCTAGTGCTGAGATGTGAAAGATTTTTCTCCCTTGATTCCTCATAAAGAGGCCACCGGATCAGCTAGGATAAGGTTCCACCGTTAGCAACCAAAAGCCCAAAATGACAGTGACTTAAATGAGATAGAATTTTATGTCTCTCCCAAGTCTTTATAGGCAGCCCAGGGCCAGAATGGCTCTTGATGGGTGTCAAAAGTCAGATCCTTTTATACTTTTTCTCCACCTGTGGGTCCAAGACGACTGTTCAGATCCTGGCCAAAATATCCCCATTCCTGGCAGTCAGAAGGAGGAATGAGTGATGAAGGATACACCTCCACCCTTTAAAGACACATCCCAGAAGTTGCAGAAGATACTTCCCATTCCATCTCATTGGCCAGAACTTAATCCCATGACAACACCTTGCTACAAGAAAGGTTGGAAATAGAGACTTTATTCCAGGCCCAGGTAAAAGGAGGCCTTCTCTCACTAAAGCAAAAGGGCAATATGTTAGGTTTCTAGAGCTGCCATTAAAAAAAAAAAAAAAATCAGAGGCCAGGTGGCTTAAAGCACAGAAATTTATTTCCTCACAGTTCTGGAGGCTGAACATCCAAGATCAAGGTGTCCAGAGGTCGTTTTCCGCTGAGGCCCCTCTCCTGACGGTTGGCTGCCTTCTTGCCTTGTCCTCACATGGTCTTTCCTCCGAGCATGCATATCCCTGGTATCTCTCTGAGTCCTAACCTCCTATTATAAGGATACCAGTCGCAATGGGTTAAGACCCATCATAATGGCCTCATTTTAACCTAATCACCTTTTTAAGGGCCTTGTCTCCAGTCGCAGCTAAGGTCCTGGGGGCTGGGACTTCAACACAGGAGTTTGGAAAAGACACAATTCAATCCGTAAGAGGCAGAATATATACTAGAGAACAATCAGAAGCTCTTGCTGTGTCATTTGCCAGCATCCTCATAATAGATAAAGAATAAATTCTTTGGTGCTGTTTGTTCTGTCCCTCCAAATTTGACTCGAAATTCAAATCTCTTGATCCTCCACCACCTACTCCTCCTGCCAGGCTGCACTGGCTTCTTCAAGATTGGACAACCAGAGCGTCACTGTGTGGAAACTTAGAGCCACGTGTTTTAGCCTCAGGTTTTCCATGTCAGGGATTGTTGTGTTGTGTCCGACTCTTTGCAACCCCATGGACTGTAGCCCACCAGGCTCCTCTGTCCGTGGGATTCTCCAGGCTTGAATACTGGAGTGGGTTGCTGTGCCCTCCTCCAGGGGATCTTCCTGACCCAGGGATCAAACCCACATCTCTTGCATCTCCTACATTGGCAGGAGGGTCCTTTACCCACTAGCCCCACCTGGGAAGCCTGTGTCAGGGCTTGCAAAATCAGTAATTGCTGCCCTGATTTTGCATAATTCTAGGGATTCTACAGAGACCCCAGATCTTACACCATTCTAAACCCTTCTATCACAAGACAGTTGACTTTTTCTTTCTGGATCATTTTTGCATTTTCTCTGGATATGCTACAGAACTTTTAGGAGGTAAGGATGGGTTATTGCAAGGTCAAAGCCAGGATGCCACAACTCCAGGAAAAACTGGAAAATCACTGCCCAGCCTCTCCTGGGGTTGAGACAAATGATCATGCCAGCGGCCCCAGCTTGGGCAAAGGCAAAACAAGCCCCAGACTTGGAACAGTACTTTTTTCGCACTTTTCTAACTAGCTTGCAAGCTGTCACCCATTGAACCAGAGTGAGATAGCACTTGGCAAAAAGACACAGAGAATTTCCCCTAAGACATGCTGACAGCCTTGTTCCCTGGGTACCTCTCAAATCCTCTGCAGGGTTCTGGGCCCCTGAACTTCTATCTATGGCAAGCTTCATCCACAACAGGCCATGACGTCCCCACAGAGAGCACTGTTTGTGTAGCCTGAGACCCAGCATCTTCTCCTTGTCCATTTCTGCCCTAGCAACGGCCACCTTAAATGTAGCTTTTGGAAGCCGTACAATATAGCTAATTGTTTGCGTTGGACGGTAGTGTGTTTAGAGCTTATGCATCTAAACAGACAATTATTTTCCACTATTTGCTGGTGGCACTGTCTGCCTGGTGACTTTGGCAGATGGAGAAAGGAGCTAATCTGTAGGTTATAAGCAGAAGGGTTATTGATGAAATGTCACCATCTGTTGGTGTCATTAAAATGATATGAGTCATAAAGAGTTGCTTTTGCTTTTTTCTCTGAAAAAAAGGTTAATTTAGAGTTTAGAGAGAAGTTTCTAGATTGCAGATGGCAATGGGGGACCTGACTGTGGGGTGGGGGTGGGGGGTGGGGGGGGAGTGTCCATTCTGGAAGGGGGAGGAGCTTGATGACCTCACCAGATCAGATTGATGGGTCTTCAAAGAAGTGCTAGACTCCTCTCTGTCTGAATAAAACCACTCACCTTGCATGAGACAGGGTACTTATTATGTGTGATGTAAGGTCTCAACTCTCCCATGATCCTCCCTATTCCTGAGGCATCTCCCAGATGGGGAGCAGAAGGTCATTCATTTGGATTAAAACAAGAAAGATCATATCTGGAAGAGAACAGTTAACATGCACCTCTTTTCTAGTCTTCACTGGTCTCATTATACAGAGATTATTCATGTAGTCAACTGACCCCTTGGGAGGCTGGGTGAACCCTATAGGGAGTGATATTTGCTACATCTGCTGCATCTTCTGGGAGAAGGTGGAGGTGGCTCAGAAGAGGACCCAGGAACAGCACGCCCAAGCTTCTGTCAGGGGTAGGAGCCCTAGGGATGGGTAAAGGAAACGGTGGATGAACCCTACGTGGCAAAAGAAACGGCTTTTGCTTTTGTTGACTTTCTCTGTTGACCTCCTGTTTTCAGTGTCATTGATTTCTTCTCTGATTTTTATTCTCTCTTTTCTCCTGCTTACTTTGGATCTAATTTGTGCTTCATTTTCTTGTTTCCTAAGGTGGAAACGTAGATGACTGATTTTAGATCCTCGTTTTCCAACATATTGCAGAACAAAGAGATGGAGAACATAAGAAGCATATTTAATGAAAATCCAGATAACCCAAATAATGTGCACCAACTTCCTAATTCTGCCTTATTACCTAATCCTCTTAATTCCCTTGTATTTGGTGTTTAAAATTCTTTCACCTGCTGCCAAGGACATACACTCATATAGAAAGAACCTTTTTCAGTATGGCTTAAGATAAGCTTTTTTAATTATTTGTTTCAACTCCTGGAGAGAAAGTGAGGGTAATTGTGTAAGCCACTAAAAATCCTTTTGGCAGTATTAGGGTATGCATTATAGATAAGTAAACATAACACGGTAGCAAGTCGGGTGTCACACTCATTCCTCTCTCTAGTCGCATGCTTTTCCTGTAGACCACATGGCCTGAGACTGGCCCACCTACTACCTCCCTAGGGAGAGGTGCTGGTGGGATTCATTGCTACTGCTTGAAATACTCCAGGATACTGGAAGCAAGAGTCCCAGGTGGGGGATACAGGGGAGCAGGAGCTGTGCGGCTTATTTATGTGGTCTCAAAAGGAAGCATCAGTGGAAAATTCCTGTTGATATTTTTAGATCTGACGCATGGTCCTGCCTGCTACACTTTCATTTTTAAACAAGCAGGGAAGGGAGTGATGGATGCTATCTGCAGTACTGTGTTGGAGGTTTGGAGGGTCCATCTGACAGGCTAATGGTCATCCTGCCAGGCCCTGTTCTGTCTTCTGCCCCTTTTTGCTCTGGGAGTTCAAAAGCTGCTGGCTTCAGCAGGCAGCAAATAAAACACAGGCTGCTTGCTGCCTGGACAGAAACACTGAGATTTACCCCCTAGCTCTGCAGCCCTGTGCACTCCACACCCACAGGTTTAGCACCTCTTACTTCCATTCTCTTACTTCTCTGCGAATGCAACATTGTTGTTTAGTCACTAAGTCATGTCCAGTTATTTGCCACCCCGTGGACTGTAGCCCGCCAGGCTCCTCTGTCCATGGGATTCTCCGGGCAAGAATACTGGAGTGGGTTGCCATGCCCTTCTCCAGGGGATCTTCCCGACCCAGGATGGAACCCGAGGATTCTTTTACCACTGAGCCAAATATATGTTGCATTCAGCAGGGGAAACCTGCAAATGCAACATAGATTTGCATAATTGGGGTCTTTTGCTATGCAGATGTGGTTTCTCCTATGAAGTTTGTGGATCGGAGCTGTAATTCACTCCAGTTGAAATTATCAATTCAGGAAACTAGAGAATATTCAGGGAAAGGAAAGTGAAGTGAAGTGAAGTCACTCAGTCGTGCCTGACTCTTTGCGACCCCATGGACTGTAGCCCACTAGGCTCCTCCATCCATGGGATTTTCCTGGCAAGAGTCCTGGAGCGGGTTGCCATTTCCTTCTCCAGGGGATCTTCCTGACGTAGGGATAGAACCCGGGGCTCCCACATTGTAGGCAGACACTTTACCGTCTGAGCCACCAGGGAAGATAAAAAGGAAAGGAAGTTCTTAAATCCTCATGGCTGAGCAATGTATTTCTTGTTCCTGAGATTCAGACTATGACAGATGGGATTCTCTAATAGACCTAAAAAGTCCATGGATGAAAGCAGCTGAGATGACCCAAGAAAGTTCCTAGTGGGATCCGGAGATTCCCTCCTTGCTTTGTGGCCTGAGGATGTTATTGTCTTTTTTGTTTATTTTTTTATCTGTTTCTACAACAGACCACAGAGACGGGTGAAGATGAAGAGGACCAGCCTCTCAGCCTGGCCTGGCCTTCTGATCCACGCAAACAAGTCACATTCCTAATTGTTCTCCCCATAGTGTTTCCTCTCTGGATTACCTTACCTGATGTTCGAAAACCTGTAAGTAAAGCTTTTATTTTTTTTAATTTCTTGTCGGGGGAGGAGGGGGACACAGCATATAACAAGAGCCTGCTTCTAAAAGGGAAGGAAGAAAGGATGACATATACACGTGCGTATGTATATATGTGCTTGAAATTTCTCTGGACAGATGCACCATAATAGTGATTGTTCTGGTTAGCAAATCTACATAATGAACCACCCCCCAAACTTAGTGGTGTGAAATGACAACCACGTTAGTTTGCTCATGGATCCTGTGGATCAGGGATTCAAATGGGCACACTGGGGATGTCTGGTCTGTTGCAGAATGTCTGTGGCCTCAGCTGGGAAGGCTCAGATGACTGGGGCCTAGAACTATCCGGTGGAGCAGGAAATGGCAACCCACTCCAGTACTCTTGCCTGGAAAATCCCATGGATGGAGGAGCCTGGTAGACTACAGTCCATGTGGTCGCAAAGAGTCAGACACGACTAAGCGACTTCACTTTCACTTTTCACTTTCATGCATTAGAGAAGGAAATGGCAACCCACTCCAGTATTCTTTCTTGGAGAATCCCAGGGACAGAGAAGCCCGGCGGGCTGCCATCTATGGGGTCAAGAGTCGGACACGACTGAAGCGACTTAGCAGCAGTAGCAGGAGAACTATCTGGAGATTTCTTCACTCGTGTTTCTGGCACCTGAGCAGAGATGATTCAAAGTCTGGGCTCAGTTGGGATCGTCTCCTAGAGAACCTACTGTGTGACTGGGGTTCCTCACTATATGGCAGCATCAAGGTAGTCAGATATCTTACATAAGAGGTCCGGGCTCCAAGAGTCAGTGTTCTTGCCACACAAGGAGACACTCCTTGGTCTCTAGTTAATCTAGCCTCAGCAGTCACATAGAGTCACCTCCACTGAACCCTACTAGTCAGAGCGATCATAAATCTGTCTAGGGCAACAAAATATTTATCAGTGTCCTACAGCACATGACACCCTTGATGGCAGCAATTTCAAAGAATTTGCAACCATGTTTTAAAACTACCACAGTGATTGTCTCTGCAAAGGGGAAATGAAGGTCTGAGGTAGAAGGGTGACTTACATTTTGTTGACTATTTGTGTACACAAATTACTCATTCAATTCAAAAAATAATTTAAAGCAATGCATTCATGTGGTATAAACGTGTACATGTCTGATCTGCTCCCTCCAGGATTATCATTACCATAATCAATATTATTATCTTCCACGATTATGTACTGGGTGCTATGAACACAATACCATCTTATAATCAGCAAAGTACAGTCTGAATGTAGATCAGCTTAAAAGAACATCCCCTCCAGTGTTGTCAAACTGGGTTCTTGGGCCACTGGGTGAAAGAACTAATGAGAAATTTAAAAATAAAGAGAAACAGCTCCCCTTTTATATTACGGGCCTTCACACATGTACTCATTCAACAAAAGTGTATATCTACTAATTTTATATATATATATATATATATATATATATATATATATATATGCATAAGTAGAAAGAAACTTAGGCAAAAGGAGTTAACTAGCTCATGCCTGGTCACTTCCTAGGGCATGGAGCTGAGATTCACACCCAGGCCCATGTGACCACACAGCTTGGGCTCTTCCTCATATTTCTTGGTGCCAGAAGGTAAAAATACAAAAACATTTCTAAAAGCATTTGGAATAGAATACTGTAATAACATCCAGCATAATTTAGCATCCTTCTTCAAAAGCCCCGCTATGATCCCACTTTCCTCATTTGAGAAAGACTGGAGAAGCATCCTGTCTCATTTCTCTGTTCTGACCCAGAAATAAGCCAACCTGACAGAGAGCCTTGTCTTATCAAGTACAGGCCAGGAATGACCCCAGCGTAAAGACCCCTGGCATTAGACGTCTGCTAGGAAAGGGTGAATGTAGCAGGTGTGGCTCATTTAAAGCACTATCTAGGTTTCTTTGTTCAAGATGCTGTTACAGAGCATCTGCTTGATACAAAGGCCTGGCTTCCTGGAAACCTGCAGCCAAATAGCTGGAATGCGTTCAGTTTCTTCTTGGCTCCCATCACAAGGACATATCTGAGATGTACGTGCTCACATGCGCTCACTCACTCATTGCCTCTCTCTCTCCCTCTCTGTCATCATTTCTCTGCTAGTTAGCTCAATGCTTTTGCTTAGCTCAGGGAGGAAAATGAAGGAGACAGACAAGATTTTCTAAATCCCCATAGCAGGTCTAGTGTGATATGGCCCAGAGCAGAGGGGCCTGGTTCACTAATAAGACTGATCAATGTTATAAAGTAGATAACCAACATGGACCTACTGTATAGCACAGAGAAATAGAATCAGTGTCTTATAATAACCTATAAGGGAAGAAAATCTGAAGAATATGTACACATAGTGTGTGTGTGTGTGTGTGTGTGTATATATATATATATATATATATAGGACTGAATCACTGTACTGTACACTTGAAACATATTGTAAATCAATTCTACATCGATTTGTTAATTTAATAATAATTTTTAAAATAACTTTGAAAGAAAAGAGTGATCAATGTCGGTGCACAACGGCTGGAGCCATCAGGAAGACGTGCAGGAATGGGAGGAGGTTGCCAGCGACCTAAGGTCCTGGAACCTCAGGGCTGGGTGGGACTCGGAGCAAAGGCTGACAGAGTACTCATTCTCTCTGTGATCCGAGTCAAGGAAGCTGTTAGGGAAGATCAGCGTTCTCAACCAGGGACTCCTGGACCACAAATAGGACTTCACCATGGCTATAGTTAGACCTGCTCTAGCTGATGCCATAATCCCCAGGGTGCAAAGCAAGCAGATGCAGCTAAACAGGATACTCCCCGTGCAGTGCCGCTGACTGGTAATTTGCTGAGCGGTACCCCACAGGAGCCAGCCCCTACAATGTATGCTGGGGTGGCCAGTGGGATTTTCCCTCACTGTACCCCCAAGGGCCATCGCTGGATGGACTGGGTTTTTTTCTGTCTTTTTTGAGTATACCATGTGCTATTCCAAGCAGAAATGAGACTCTTAGGTAGAAACTTGGATGTTTGTAGATTTCCTCAGCAAATATTTATTGAACATATATTATATGCCAGGCATCAGGCTTTATGCCCTAAAAGAGACATAAAGTCACATCAATCACAATTCCTCTTTTTTTTTTTTTGTTTTGGCCACACCACGCTGGCATGTGGGATCTTAGTTCCCCGACCAGGGATCAAACTCACATCCCCTGCACTGGAGGTACAGAGTCTTAACCACTGGACCTCCAGGGAAGTCCCACA
This sequence comes from Cervus canadensis, assembly GCF_019320065.1. Taxonomy (NCBI): domain Eukaryota; kingdom Metazoa; phylum Chordata; class Mammalia; order Artiodactyla; family Cervidae; genus Cervus; species Cervus canadensis. The sequence goes on along the minus strand of NC_057399.1, from coordinate 46,554,147 downwards.
GTTCCCATTTTTAAGTTGCTCTAAACTCAGTAGAGGAAACAAAACCCATCCCTATAGAACTACAGGGCCAGATTGCACAGCCTTACTAGTGAGAGCAGTTAGACTCAAACCCCGGTCTCCTGACTCTGGAGCATTCTCATGCTACCATTTTGACTACAGTGATTTTTCCCACATGACACATGCATCGTGCAATCATGGAAAAGTCACATCTCAAATGTCAACCTCATATTTCCTCCTTTGTGAAATGCAGGAATGGAGGAAGATCTCTAGATTTCCGGCCAGCTGTAACATTCTGTGATTCAGGAAAACATAGATAACCATCAATATGATAGTTCCAGTTTACTCTCAGAGCATACTAGCTTGAGTTACATGGTCATTCTTTGCGTATATGGAATGCCGAACAAAAAAAACATGCTGGTTGGTACAAAGGCCAGTAAGCAGCTTCTTGCTCATGCTCAGCTCAAGAGAGTTTCATTAGGTTTGATCTTGCATAAGTTAGCTTTTGTTGTATAACACCCCAAAATTTAGTGACTTAAAACAACAAGTATTCTTTTAGCCCATAATCCTCCGAGTTGGAGATGTAGCTGAGGCTCGGCCTGACAGTTCTGCTTCTCAGTTAACACAGCTGAAGGTTGGTATGTCAGCTGGAACACCTTGATTCTGTTCCACATGGTCTTCTGTCCTTAAGCAGTCTAGCCTGGGCTTACTCACATGACGGCCAAGTTCCAAGAGCAGTGAGAATGAAAGCCACAAAGCCGCAAAGATCTAGTTTAGAGTCTGCCTGCTGTCATTTCTACCACATTCTATTGGCCAGAGCAAGGCCTAAGGCCAGCCCAGATTCAAAGACTTGGGAAACAGACTTTACCTCTCTGTGGAAGGAATTGTAAAGTTGATGTGGCCATTTTTTCCAGTCTTCCACTATCCTCATGTCCTGCCACAGGGCCTGTTGAAAAATTAGCCAGGGAGAGAAGAGACACTTGCTACTCCTCCGAGCCTGGTAGCTCTGTCTCCTGAGTAGTTTTTGACTTACCCATGGAGATGAACATTCCACACCTTGACAATAATTACAATGAAAACATGATTTTTTTTAATGTATACACATCTAGTTTCAGAGTAAATTATACCTCCACTTGTTTTTATTTCCACTTCATTTATATGCAAATTGTATGACAGTGTTTGTTGCATTATGCATACTTTCATGTCAGATAATTAATGTGGGTTTCACATTTATAGTTTTCTTAAATTAATGGACTTAATTTAAAAGTCCAAGAACTGAAATTCAACCTTAATGAAGAATATGTCTTTGATGAAAATTGAAAATAATAAAGGAAACAAAGACCCCTCCAAAGTTATATTTTCTCATGGCCTAGGATGGGTGTTCTTCCAAAACAGGAATGCATCTCACGAGATATCAAAACATGACCCATCAGATCTAGGACGATACTTAGAACTCACCCAGGATTTTGCAGTTTCTGTCATGCATTAGTTCATTCACCAAGTATTTATTACGTGTCTACTATGAACCAAGGACAGTTCTAGCAAGGATGGAGTGATTGAGGACCTGAGAGTTTGAGTGACCTGTCCAAGCAAGACCAGCTAATAAGAAGCAAAGCCAAGACTCTAGGCCAGATGTCTATGGTCATTTTCACCTCCCTGAGTTTCAGTTTTTTCATGTCTTAAAAATCAAATTGAGGTTAATATTATCTAATAACAACTCCCATTACTATCTGAGTACTTGTTCCATGCACAGAGTTTGCTAGACATTTCATGTGCATGAAATCCTCAATTCAACTAGATATTGTTTTTCCCCTCATTTTACAGAAACTGAGACTTAGAGAGATGTCCAATATTTGTCCATTGCTGGTAATTGATGAGCAAGGATTACTACTATTCATAGTAATCCAGAGACCATACTTTTAATCTTTAACAGGATTGCTTTGAAGAACTTTGTTAAATATGTATGCCCCAGAATCTTGCACAGAGGAGATGCTCGGTGAATATTTTTTTAATTTAAATAAGTAAAGAGATGGCCAATTTGTGCAACCAGCTAATGTCCAGAAATGTTTTCTAATCCAAGAAAGTATCATTCTGATGTACTAAAAACTTCTAATGAGAACATTAGCTGTCAATTATACAAGTAAACCATTACATTGGGAACGAAATGGACACATGTGCCGGCCAGCATATGGACACAATTTGCTTTCTGCTAATTGGTGTGAGGCCCATCCCAGCAGATGTCAGAATGAGCCACCATTACAAACCATAAATTGACACATCAGACCTTGGCTTGAAGAGCTCTTTCTTCCTTGCAATAAATGTTAGTGTTAGTCGATCAGTCGTGTCCAACTCTGTGTGACCCTGTGGACTGCAGCCTGCCAGGCATCTCTGCCCAAGGGATTCTCCAGGCAAGAACACTGGAGTGGGTTGCCATTCCCTTCTCCGGGGGATCTTCCCAACCCAGGGATGGAACCCAGGTCTCCAGCATTGCAGGCAGATTCTTTTACCCACTGAACCACCACGGAAGCCTTCCAATGAGACTGGTAACTAAATAACTGTACAGGTCCTACTCGGCAGTGATAACTGGAATGAGACCATAGAGTCCAAAGAAGAGGAATAACCAGAAAAAAATGAAAGGAGGAATTACCTGGGCTGTGAAATTGGAAATGATAAGGTAATGTGATGGTCCAGAAACACTTAACCAAACTGCTGATGCATGAAAAGTTGATGCTTCCAGAGAAAGAACTGTATGGAGGCTGGGTGAGGCAGATGGTCCTACAGCTGGAATGCTAGTCTGTATTTCCCTGATGTTCTTTATTTTCTGACATTCAGAGCACAAGCTAGTATTATGATGATAATGATCATTAAGTGTCCAAAGCTGGGTATATTTTGAGCATTATTGGCCCTGTCTTTCTTTAGGAATGAGTATAACCTGGATTCCTAACATCTAAGAATATGTGCTATATAGAGTCAGACAGACCTAGATTTGAATTTCATGTCTAGTTCAAGATCTAGGTACAGAGTAGGTACCCAGACTTTTCCTACCCCTAGTTAAGGATGAAGACCTGAAATTTTACAAAGAAAAGTTATTTTTAATGTTTTTTTCAATGAGCCCCTAATCCAACACTAGGTACATTTATATGTCCAATAATTACTAGTTAGCTTCTTGATTAAGACTTGTAAAAGATGATGCTGTGAAAGTGCTGCACTCAACATGTCAGCAAATTTGGAAAATTCAGCAGTGGCCATTAGGACTGGAAAAGGTCGGTTTTCATTCCAGTCCCAAAGAAAGGCAATGCCAAAGCATGCTCAAACTACCGCACAATTGCACTCATCTCACACGCTAGTAAAGTAACGCTCAAAATTCTCCAAGCCAGGCTTCAGCAATACGTGAACCATGAACTTCCAGATGTTCAAACTGGTTTTAGAAAAGGCAGAGGAACCAGAGATCAAATTGCCAACATCCGCTGGATCATCGAAAAAGCGAGAGAGTTCCAGAAAAACATCTACTTCTGCTTTATTGACTATGCCAAAGCTTTTGACTGTGTGGATCACAATAAACTGTGGAAAATCCTGAAAGAGATGGGAACACCAGACCACCTGATCTGCTTCTTGAGAAACCTGTATGCAGGTTAGGAAGCAACAGTTAGAACTGGACATAGAACAACAGACTGGTTCCAAATAGGAAAAGGAGTATGTCAAGCCTATATATTGTCACCCTGCTTATTTAACTTATATGCAGAGTACATCATGAGAAACGCTGGGCTGGATGAAGCACAAGCTGGAATCAAGATTGCCAGGAGAAATATCAATAACCTCAGATATGCAGATGACACCACCCTTATGGCAGAAAGTGAAGAAGAACTAAAGAACCTCTGATGAAAGTGAAAGAGGAGAGTGAAAAAGTTGGCTTAAAGCTCAACATTCAGAAAACTAAGATCATGGCATCCGGTCCCATCACTTCATAGCAAATATATGAGGAAACAGTGGAAACAGTGTCAGACTTTATTGTTCTGGGCTCCAAAATCACTGCAGATCGTGACTGCAGCCATGAAATTAAAAGACGCTGACTCCTTGGAAGGAAAGTTATGACCAACCTAGACAGCATATTAAAAAGCAGAGACATAACTTTGTCAACAAAGTTCTGTCGAGTCCAGGCTATGGTTTTGCCAGTAGTCATGTATGGATGTGAGAGTTGGACTATAAAGAAAGCTGAGCACCGAAGAATTGATGATTTTGAACTGTGGTGTTGGAGAAGACTCTTAAGAGTCCCTTGGACTGCAAGGAGATCCAACCAGTCCATCCTAAAAGAGATCAGTCCTGGGTGTTCATTGGAAGGACTGATGTTGAAGCTGAATTGAAACTCCAATACTTTGGCCACCTGCTGCGAAGAACTGACTCATTGGAAAAGACCCTGATGCTGGGAAAGATTGAGGGCAGGAGGAGAAGGGGACGACAGAGGATGAGGTGATTGGATGGCATCACTGACTCGATGGACATGAGTTTTGGTGGACTCTGGGAGTTGGTGATAGAAAGGGAGGCCTGGCGTGCTGCAGTTCATGGGGTCACAAAGAGTCAGACACGACTGAGCGACTGAACTGAGCTGAACTGAACTGAACTGAAGCATCAAATTTTGAATTACAGAGGTTTCCACTAATACATTGATTTGAACTTGGCTCCCTTAAATCTTTAATCCAATTACTTATTTTCTGCCTCTTGACCGGGAATGTTTTATGGTTCAGGGATGATATTTTTCGGATGAGAAATATGTTGAAATAATTTGATTCTGACTTGTGACACTATATCAATGAAAAGATATGCAAAGTTACAAAAACTTAAACAATAATAATAAAATAATATTTACATACTTAGTATGTTAACTAACCTGGAAAGGGGGCAGTCTGTGAAATAAGGAGTCTCCCAGGATATCCAGTCCGTGTGCCGTGTTATAAAGTGTGGAGATGGTACTCCGTATCCTCCCAGGATGTTCAGAATCAAGCTAAAGACAGGCTGCTGCTCAAACCACACTTGTGGCCCCACAAAACAAGAGGGGCCCTTCTCTTCCCTGTGACACAGCATGGCCATGGGAGATGAAACCCTCGTCACACCTAGGGTCCTGAAACAGTGACTTGTGACCAGAGGAAAAGAATGGAGACTCTAATCAGCCTAATGCCTTGCATGGGAAAACTTGGCACTGGCAATTCCAAGGCTCAGAGAATCTCATCTCCAGCTGGAGCTCAACTCCTTGCTTTAAAGGAATTTGATTTTTGGACTTTTCTGGTGGAGCACTGGCTAAGTCTGTGCTTCAGTGCAGGAGGCCCAGGTTTGGTCCCTAGCCAGGGCTCAGATGATAAAGAATCTGCCAGCAATACAGGAGACCTGGGTTCAGTCCCTGGGTCAGGAAGATCCCCTGGAGAAGGGGAATGGCTACCCACTCCAGTATTCTTGCCTGGACAGAGGAGCCTGGCAGATTGCAGTCCAGGGGCTCACAAAGAGTCAAACACAACTGAGCGACTAACAGGGAACAAAGAACCTACATGCTACAACTAAAGATCCTGCATGCCACAACTCAGACCCAGTGCAGCCAAATAAATTAATTAATTTTTTTAAAAAAAGGAATTTGCTTTCAAAGTAACTGTCTCATCCTCCACTTTGAAAAATTGACTACTTTTTTTTCCCCATAACCCATTAAATAGTACTCAGGTCCTCAGAAAGAGTCTGAGTCTGAAATGTGAAAATATTTCCACCAAATGTTTCAGGGGAAACATTTAAGAATAAGTGCCTACTTACTGGGGTCTGATGTTTTCCCCAGTTGAATCAATCCCACTGGCCTTACAGACATCCATACTAACCAGTGGCCCAAGAAAATCCACAGCCATTGAAAGAAAGAAAATGATTATTGTGAAATTTAACAGAAGCGTAGGAATGATAATGAAAACATATATTAAAAACTTGAAATTAGTAGAGAGAACACAAGCCTGTTTGGAGCGATAAAACTGTGTTCATCATTATTGATATTCAAAAGATTACCATATACAGGTTTATCTTTTGCTTTTAATGAAGTTCTCAAAAGCTGTGGCAGAAGTGTTCTGTGTGACTGCCCAAGGTCAGCCCTTCAGACAAGTGAGATAGCATTCATCCAAGTCAACTCCATTCATTTCTCTGGGCAGAACTGGATGTTATTATCAAAGCAAAAACTAAGATTGTCTCTAAAAGTGGAAAGCTTTGAAATAGAAAGTGTTTAGCAATAATAAGTGACTCTCTAAGAATATTATGCTTTCTGAGCATGCTTTAAAGGATCCCAATTTGCAAAAAGAGGATCAGCAAGACACCACTACCATCCTGTGCAAGCATGGATTTCCCTGTAGTGGGATAGATGAGAAACATTGCATTTTGTGTATCTGATTTGGGCTGATGTTTGAAAGAAATTTGAAAAGTACTCATACTGTAAGCTTGAGATTGCACAAAGCCTAGGGCTAAAAGCCCAATTCTGTAGTTGGACATGACATAGTTAAGGGTGGAGAACAGAAGAGAAAACATTCCCAAGAGTGTCTACTCTGCGACTCCCGTGAAGAGCAGCACAAGTGGGCATCTACTACTTGTGTGGCTCCAGTATCTGAGAGACTGGCCATCCTCAGGAGCCTGTATTAACTGTGGTGATAGCTTCTTCTCTGTGGCTGTTCCTCATAATTCACAGGGCTGTAAAATGAGCCCATTTGTTTTTGAAACTATTGATCTTTCTTGTTAATTACATAATTAATTATGTAATTACATGATTAATCCCATAGGCCTTCTGGCAGATGGATTATTAGGGTACATGAGTCAAAGCAATAGAGACTGATTCTCATGAACTTGAAGAGGAGGTAGAAAAGGGAGCAGGAGAAGGAGGGGGGATGTGGAGTACTGAGGGGTTGAAGGCAAGGTTGAGAAGCCAAGCCCTGGGGAAAGGGCAGGAACAGAGACCGTCTGAGCAACCAACAGTAGGAACAGACCTTCTCTTCAAAAGACTGCCATCTCAGGTGGGACGCATTGAGAGAGTAGCATTGACACATATACATTACCATATGTAAAACAGATAGCTAGTGGGAAGTTACTGTATCACACAGGCAGATCAGCCCCGTGCTCTGTGACAACCTAGAGGGGTGGAATGGGGGAGAAGTTCAAGAGGGAGGAGATATATGTATACTTACAGCTGATTTATGTTGTTGTATGACAGAAACCAACAACATTGCAAAGCAATACCATCCAATTAAAAATAAATTAAGAAAAAAAAAAAAACTTCCCATCTCAGCAGCCAGTTTTATGATGGCTTGGCTTCAACCAATTTCACATTCCCGAGAGAAATCTTAATGTCCCAGCTCGACCAAGGGTTACTGATGGGGCTTCCCCAGTGGCTCAGATGGTAAAGAATCTGCCTGCAATGCAGGAGACCTGGGTTTGATCTTTGGGTCGGGAAGGTCCCCTGGAGGAGGGAATGGCAATCGACTCTAGTATTCTTGCCTGGAGAATCCCCTAGACAGAGGAGCCTGTCAGGCTTCAGTCCATGGGGGCCGCAAAGAGTTGGAGATGACTGAGCGACTAACGCTTTCACTTTTCACCAGGATGGCAGGCACCTCGGTTAGTACTCACACTCACCCCTCCTCCTGGTTCTCTTGCAGTCATCAAGGAAGTTTTTTCCCATCACGTTTTTCGGCTCCATCTCCTGGATCGCAGTCTTCTCTTACTTGATGGTCTGGTGGGCACATCAGGTAAGACCTTGAGAAGGACAGACATCTGCCTGGCTTTTCTCTTGGTTGCCAGGTGGCTCATCAGGGTGTTTGCTTTCTGAAACTGGCACAACAGTATTGCAGCTGACATACATATTCCAAGACTGAAGGAATTTACTCCACTTAACTTTCCCTCATCTCCTGGCCCTTCTCTGTAGTGTGGAATCAAGTTGGCATAGCCCCAGACAGCTGTGTGGAGGAAAGGCAAGTCTATCCACAACTTGCCCTCTGCAGCCTGAAGCCAGGCCAGCCCGGGCCTGGAGGAATGTCAGGGTTTTGCCTAGCTCAGCAGCATTTCCTTTCACTTGGCCAGCCACTCACCTCATGTTCTCATCAAACTGGCTCTTAGGAAAAAACGTGGAGACAAAATGGTCTCTTCCTTGAGCCTGAATTTACAAAAAATGATGATGTATTTCACTTTTACTACTTCTAACTCAATACCAGTCATAATGCCCATCACCAAAATAAATTCTCAGGAATTATTTGTTGTAACACATGAAAGGAAAAATGAGATGCAAAGGTCTTATGTTCGGTCTTATGTTCTCAGAGGTACTAACAGCTATGATTATTGACTGAATATGTACCACCTGAATATGGATAATTCACCTCCCTTTGTCCTTCTACATGGGTATAAATTCTGTGGGGGAGGTAATATTATTATCCACAGTTTACAGATAAAGAGTTAAGCTTAGAGCTAATTAAAGTTGTTTAAAAATAATAAGATACCACTTCACAACCATTAGTACAACTACAACCAAAAAGACAGACAATACCATTTGTTGTTGAGGGTGTGGAGAAAACAGGATTGCATACATTTGGCAAAACTCACAAAACTGTATGCTTTTTTTAAAAGGGTGAATTTTCCTGTATGGAAGTTACACCTTAATTTTTTTTAGAAAGAACATATGGCATCACTAACAAAATCCACTGAAAATATTGTCTGATAAACCAAGCGTTATTCCTACAATGTATTCCATATTATTCCTATCACAGTTATTTTACTGACATTGACTTCAGATTACTCTTCCTCAATATTTCCAAAAATCAATGTCTTCAGACATTCTGTTTGCCCCCAAGTCATTATTTTCTACATTCCCGGAGAGACGTTTGCTACCAATATCCAACAGAAATCACTGCAGAAGTTTCAGTCCATGGGTCGGGAAGATCCGCTGGAGAAGGAAATGGTAACCCACTCCAATATTCTCGCCTGGGAAATCCCATGAACAGAGGAGCCTGGCAGGCTACAGTCCATGAGGTTGCACGCATAGTCAGACACGACTGAGCACACCCATTAAAAACATTTAAAAGCTGTTTCTTAGCCTCCAGATTTCCAGGCTGTGAATGTTTGCCATTTATAACACATATAACAGCCTTCCATAATAATTGTTTTTATTCTTCCATGTACAGATAAAGAAAAAGAAGTGATTTTTTTTCACTTACTGGAATATATTGTTTCTAGATATTTTTCTTTAGTCTTCCACCAAAATATCACCCTACAGGCTTCCATCTTTTTCTTTACTTTTTAATGATTATCTTAATTCCACAATCTCATTTTCTTTTCATTCTCTTGTAGAAAAATACAAACACAATCCCTGGAACAATTATAATTATAAAAAAAAAAGCCCAGAAATATAGAGTGCACAAAGAGAAGCCTTTTATTTGCCAATGATAAATTAGACATTTCTCTTTCTTTTCACCAAAGAAATGCTTTTCTCTTTCAAAACATCCAGACAGCAGATCAAATAGCAGATTCTGTTGTAAGTCTGTAGCACTAATTCTATCATTTGTACCTTTGACCTGTAAAAGCTATAAATGATAGGAAGTGCACCATTTCGTGCTCAACTATTTGTTATGCACAGTTTTGCCAATAATAGCTGGTTCCCACTAGCTTAAAAGCATAGTTGGGAGCTGTTTTTATTTGACAGCCACAAATGTGTTTTTATCTGCCCCAGAGCCTAGGGAACTGAACTATTATACCTGCCCTTGTAGTTCACTGCTTTCCATTAGAAAGTGACATCTACGTGAGCTATATGTCAATTACATCTCAGTAAAACTGGAAGAAAAAGAAAGAAATTGAGGATCAAGACATTCCCCAGTTGGCCCAGTAGGCACTAAGTCAAGTACTTAATAAATGCCAGAGCCAGACCTGGGACCAAGGTCCTCTTGATTTCCTAACTGTTGCTTTCTCCATGGCTGCCTTGCGGACTTACTAGTCCTGTGTTACCAAACCCAAAAACATCCAAAATCAAGTTTTCTGTGGAAATGGTACAGTCTAAAAATGTTTAACAGTGGGTTACAGACAATAGGAGATGTTAAGGGAAAATGGGGACACTGGGTATCAATTCTTAATCTTCAATCATAAATTAAGGGGCACATTTGCTATACGATCTGGTGCCATTGTCAGGCACTGGCCCATGGGGCCAGTGACCAATTGGCATTTATAACTCTGATCTTCTGCTTCCCCTGCCTGGTCTTGATAAAAATCAAATAGAGGCTGCATTCTAGTCTTCTGTAGCTCTTTTTTCAGATTACCTATTTAATCCTTGTGCGAACATTCCTGATCTCTTGGGTCTGAGCATCATTAAAATATAAATCCTTCTGTCAACTACTGTGGCTTATTCATTGTTATTATCTCAACACCCAGCACAGCACAGAGTAAGAATTCATCAAAAGGGAGTTGCATTGAAATGTTAGTGGTCTTGATGGTTTTGTGACTTCAAACACTCCTCTGTTTGCCCCTGTCATGGCTTTTAGGTTGGAGAGACAATTGGCATTAGTGAAGAGATCATGGGTCTGACCATCTTGGCCGCTGGGACTTCAATCCCTGACCTGATCACCAGTGTCATAGTGGCCCGGAAGGGACTTGGGGACATGGCCGTGTCCAGCTCTGTTGGAAGCAACATTTTTGACATCACCGTAGGGTGAGTAGAACTCATTATATAAAGGGTCACATCAGCTCCACCACTGTCTTTGCCTTCTTAGAAGCTTGTGAAGTCATGACCAGTATCTCAGAGCCCAAAACCAACCAATAGCAACAGAAAGAAAAGACTGGTAGTATCATTCAGTTTCACCAACTCCATTTTTCATTTTCACAGAACTTCATGAAGAATAAGTTATCCTTGGACAGGGAGAAACACATACTTACATAGAGAGTGGGTGTTGTAGGAAATACTTTGAGAGAATTTCACCTATAAAATGGCATTGGCTACATGTCATGAATATTCAACATTCATATGTGACTGAGATACTCTGGTAGTTTCACAGTATTTTTTTTTTCCGTGTTCTAATTCTAATTACAGTCCCCACCAGCCTCAGATGAGATTTGGAAAGCAGACTAAAACATAGGCCAGGAAAAAATTATCCCATTTCCTTCCTTGGAAAACGCTGGCAGGTTTGGCGTTATCATTTCTTTATCCGTGCTGGTGAAGATAGTCTAGGTTTTTTGAAAGTCAGATAGTAAGCTCTGTTCTTACAGTTAAACAAGCTGAAATTCTCAATATGAATAATCTCTAAAGTGGATGTGACTGGGGAGAGATGCTGTTATTTCTATCATTTCATTTAACATGTTCAAAGTAAAAGTAGTCTCAAAAGTAACCCGAGAAGGCAGTCCCCTGAGAAAGTAAGACATGGGATACTATCCTTGTGTTCCTAGAAGAACTGACCTCTTAGCACTTGAGTTTGGAAGACCATTAAAATGAATCTTTCTCATTGAACATCTTGTTCAACACTGTTCTCTTTTATCCTTTCCATTACCTAATGTATAGTTTTTTCATTCAGTATCTACCACATATGCTGTACATACATTTTTATCTATCTAAGCCACACATGAGGTGTGTTTATCATCCCCACTTTTCAGGTAAGGAAACTGAAGGGCACAGAGTTCACATGAGTAATGAGACAGCTGGGATTTGAACAGAGTCTATGTTCTCAAGTCCGGCACTATCTGAACATAAAACCCTGCTCTGAGCTTCACTGTCTGTACCACCTTAGAGTGCAAAGAGGCCCTGTCCCACACTTTCTTCCTTCGCTGGCATCTCTCCCTCGAGAGCCCTCACTGCTTGTCTGTCTGGAAAACTCCAGTGTACCCTTCGAGTTGTCAACTCGAATCCTGGTTTTCTGCTTCCTTTAAGCCTGGCCTAGAGGCTTGTGCTCCTGTATACGCTCTGTGTATCTGTATCTCACACTCTTGTCAAGGTCATGTGTATCAGTCTGTCTGCTAGACTATGAACTCCCCAAGAACAGGAACTCCCCAAAACCTAATACAATGTCTAATGCATGGCAGTGGCTTGGCACATGTTTGTAGAATGAATGGATGGATGAGTGAGTGAATGAATGCCTGAAAAGGTGTATTTTTAAAAAGAGGGACATCCCTGGTATAAATAGTGTTTCTCAGTTCTACTGCCCACACATGTAAAGCAGTTTTCTTGGTCAATACCTTGTACAAATAGAAAGAAAATATTCTATAGTATAAAAAGAGAAAATCTTACATAGTGGGGAAAATTATGTGTTCTTTGAGATATATTTATCATGTTTTCGAAAAGTATTCTAGTGAGTTACAAAATGCTTTTTGTTCATTGTTCTTAAATTATACATATGTTGTAACTTAAATGGAAGTTTAAAGAAAATCATCCCTAATCCTACTACCCACAAACATTTAACTTTTGTGCATTTTTCTCCTAATATTTCACAAAGTTTTCTTAGTGAATAATCAGTTTTGCTCTGTTGGAGGGCTTTTATTTTTCCACTTTAAAGCCATTTATGCCTAGCAAAGAATAGGCAGGCCTCTATGAGCAAATTAGTAAGTCAGCCATTTTTCTAAGTTTCTTCTTAGCTCTCATAATTAATATTCTACAGCTTCAAAATATTCCATCTTGTTGCTTTCAGTTTTACCATTACCCTTTAGGAGGACCTTTGTATTTTTTTCAATTTTCTGATAGCATGAGTGTTTTATGAAACTTTATGAGGAGAAACATCTCTTTTAATTATTTTATTAGGGTAAATTTTTAAAGAAATATTGATGGATCAAAGATTATAAATATTTCAATGGCTATTGATGTAGTATATTTTTCCAAAATGTCTCTTCCAAGAGTTTATACCAGTTTACAAAGTTATTAGCAATATATTGAGTGTAACAGTTTCTTCATAGTCTTAGTAGCATTTTCTTCTTAATATATACTCAAGGTAAAGGATTTAGAAATACACATAAAGCATAATACAAGCCAACATATAAGCATATATAAAACATAAGTACAAACCAACACCTTTCTAATTCATTATTGAAGTTAAATTGCTATTTTTATGTGTATCCTTTTTATAGAATCATATCATGGGCATTTGCCTGTATCATTTTAAGTTTATGATTTTAATAGCTATATAACATTACATTGACTTAACAGTTTGCTATTTAACTAACTGCCTATTATATGAGATTAAGGTGTCCCTGATGTTTCACTACTCAGAGTAACACTGGAATGATCACCTTTCTGAAAAAAAGTTGCCTCTGCATTTTCAATTATTCCTTCTGCTTGATCCCTGACAACCGAACTGATAGGTCAAAAGTATTAAAAAATGCTGTATTTGCCCCAAAGGGTTTTTACCTATTTGTGGTTCTGTCAACCACAACTTCACCGGAATTGGATGTGTGCGTGCATGTGTCATTGTTAGTCTCTGTCCCCATTTAAAAAATAATTTGGCCATTTTCACTGCTAATTTCTATACGCTTTTATCATCTCCTCCTGTTACCCTGTACACATCCTCCAATTCATCTCTTTAGGCCTAAGAATAACACTTTACTCTTTGAAACGAAACAAAACAATTATTTCAACTCAAATTCAGAAATCAGCTGCAGCAGCCATGCCTTTGATCTTATTCAACCAGAGAACAAATTCTCTCTGCTCTCCTTCATTCAGTAAGGAAATAAAAGGTCACTTGACTTCCTTATATGATTGCCTGGGCCAACCAGACGCCAGTCATAGTGAACCTAACAGGACACTGGTTTCCAATCAGACCCCAAGAAGCTCATGTTCCATCCTGTGCCTTCCTCAACGAGTCTGACTACGCCCCCCGTCTACCCTGCTTCTCCCCCACAGGCTCCCACTGCCTTGGCTCCTCTTCACGGTCATTCACAGGTTCCAGCCCGTGGCCGTCAGCAGCAATGGGCTCTTCTGCGCCATCGTCCTCCTCTTCATCATGCTGCTGTTCGTCATCCTCTCCATCGCCCTCTGCAAATGGCGGATGAACAAAGTGCTGGGCTTCATCATGTTCGGTCTCTACTTTGTGTTCCTGGTGGTCAGCGTCCTCCTGGAAGACAGAATCCTCGTGTGCCCTGTCTCCATCTAGCGGGAAAAGCCATATCTTGAGCCAACAGCATGGACGGTCCCTCCCCGCTCTGGGTTGTAGGCTCCATGACCTCCGGAGAAGAGGCAGCAGGCCCACAGCCCAGGGCTTTCTGAGCGAACCTCCTTGGCGGATTTGACGAGGGATGGATTCACGCAGGGCCGGCTCGTTTCATGGGGCTGCTCCCACCTTGCCTCCTGCAGCAGCTCCATGCAAGTGACAAACAGGTCCCCGCGTTTGGGGCTTCTCAGCCTGCATCGCTGACAGGTACTCCTTGCTGGTCAGAGGTATATTCGTCATAATGATACAATGACAAAGGTGATATACATACATATAAAATATACATATTATATATAGATGCACCTGAATACACCCCCGCCTGTTCCTGTAATGATACCTCTCCTTCCACACCTAGAGAGTAGTCTATACCTGTATACAGACACAAAAAAAACTTATATATATATATATATATATGAAGTCATATATATATATATATATAAAAATACAACTGCATCTTTTCAGGGACAGCTCTAGTATATTTCTAGTACCTATTTGAAGAGGGGCATCAACCTTCAGTCTGAGCTTTACCTCTTAAGTGCAAGAGGTGAGCTAAGAGAATCATTGCTGTGAACTTCAACCTACCTTGGACATATTGGGATTCTGCCTGGTATGATGGCTGTTTAAGGAAAATATGTTGCAGGAGGTAGGGCTGGGTGGAAAGGGTCCATAGGGAACCTGATACGAGCCCTCCAAAACATTCCCACAAGCCAAACTGGGAAGACCATCTGCCCAGTCTAACTGGGGTACACTATCTGAAACCCACAGGGTTATTGGGACATCTGGAGGTAAAACCCAGGTTGGGCAGATACTGGTTTGGGACAAGGGGGAGGTGACCAGGGTTGGGTTTGGGAAAGGTGTTTGTTTGTTTTTTTATATAGTGCCCCAGCATGCAAGTAGAAAATATGATTGCAAACCAAATTAGTGCTCTTCTAGGACAGCAAAACTATATAAACTGAACCTATATTGTTCCAATGCATGTCCCATTATCATCCAAAGAAGGGGGCAAATTTAGCTGTAATTGTCATTCAGACGTATCTTGATGCTAAGGTGCTTGATGTATAATCAAAATGCCTGCCAAGAAAGCCTGGATATGCACTAAGAAATACCATCCAGTAGAGGTGCTCAGTGGAACTTGCTCCCTTATGGTGTGGTTCTTTAAAGCATCTTCCAGTGTGGTCATCAAGGGCTTCAGTGGCTGAAGAAAGACATCAGTCTTCCTCCAACCAGTAGAACTAGATTGACACTGATCAATACTGCATGGATTGAGGCAGCTTAGAGATGTTTGGAAAGGTGTTTGTTCACCAGGAAATTTCCTGGGTCCTCTGTCTAGTAGTTCCAGGACCAGGATTTGGTCTTTCCTGCCGTGAGGGTCCCATCAGGGAGTCTTTCCAGCTCACAGAGTACACTGAAAACTATGCTCAACAGCTTCTTTACACTGGCTTCAAGCCAGTCACTCTGAGGTTCTGATTTCCAGAGCATTCATGGGACATTTTCATGTCATTCATTCAGTGCTCACAAGTTCTGTTTGACACTTTATATGATTTCTCAGGTCTGTGGCAATAAAACCAACAGAGAAAGGTGAGGCAGACTATATTAGTGAAAAATACGCAGCTTTTCATTTCCCCAAACCTTACATCCTTATAATCATTTGAAAGTAAATAGAAGACGCCCCTTATTGTGTGGCCCTCCTACATCTAAGTGGGCACACACCACGTCTGAGGACTACTCCATGTGATTTCCTCTCCCCCGCCGCTAAGATTTTGCTTTGAGCGCATCCCTCCTAACACAGGGAGACCGGATGCAGTGCTCCCAACTGAGTAAAGATCAAGATCAAACACAGCATTCCTTCCACAAAACCTCAGCTCACTCCACACGGCACAGCAGTCACGGGCAGTGCCCACTGTTGCTCTTCCAAGCGGAGGCCCGATGGGAAAGCAAGAAGCCAAGATGGCGGCAGCCAAGACGGTGGCCCAAGAGGCCAGCTTCCCAGTCACTCCAGCTTTGCAAAGTTGAGTGTTCAGTTGTGAGAGAGAGATCCAGGTCTCCTGCTTCAAGGGCAGGATTTTGTGTTGAGACAGGAATTCCTGCTGATTCCTTTGAAAGAGAAGGAACCAGTGAACATTGAGTTGATGGCTTTCCCTGTGCATTACTTGAAGGGGAGCAGAGTTGTTTGTTATGTGAATGTATATTATTGACTGGTTTGTTGTGTGAAAGAAGGATTGAATAGGTGACTTTGACTCAGCAGCAGATAGACTATGTAAATCCAGAAAGGATGAGGGGTGTTGAATACAACCCTGTTCTTCTGGCTCTTCCCTGCCTCCTGTCTCTTCTCCTGTTCATTATCAGCTCACGGTGAAGACTCGTACAAGCAGCCTGAGAGCGTTGGCTCACCTGGGAGCTCCCTTCTGAGGGAGTGTTCTCAATCATGAAAATTAATTGCATTTGAGAAGATGCTATTTCCAAGCCCACTTCCCACCTCAAGGGTGTAGAGTGTCCGCTCGTTCAAGGGTGTAGAGTGTCCGCTCGTTCAAGGGTGTAGAGTGTCCGCTCTTTCAAGGGTGTATGCAGGTTTCTCTCCTCCATAATGTGTCTGTGCGGTTATGTGCTGGGCTTGGCTAAACCCAGAGAGAAGACTATAGGTGCAACAGTGGATCTTTAAAGACATTTGAATCGTTACCGTAATTATAAGAAAGAACTTTCCACAACATGGTTTTCTGAGTAGCTCATCCCTAGTGCCTGTGTAAATACATACATATCTTCATACCAAATCTATCTATACACTATATATCACTTACATCATCACCCTCTGACCCAATTATATTCAGAATTCAAAAGCAGGGAGCATCAAAGTTTGTCTTCGTGAAGGAAAAGGGAAAATATGCACACCAGTGACCAAAGGGAACATTTTCCTCCTGCTCACATGAGGTTTGTGTCCACAATGCCATCCAAACATCCACATAGGCACTTTCTTGTATATTTTCTTGCCCCAAGAATATAGATTTACAGCCTTATAGAAGTCGCCAGTCGTATCCCTAATGTGGATGTAGAGGAAAAGAATACACAATGGAAAAGTACAGGGGAAAAAACTGAGGCTACCAGTACCCTCTTTGCTTTTCTGGAGCAGGGTATAAAATATCAAAAATTCAAGAGCCCACTTCTTACTGTTTGATCTAAAATAAACAAGCTGTCCCCAAGTGGTTCCTTTTACCTGCAGTGAACCAAGCAAGTCTTGCTTGCTGTCACCTCCCCTGACACCCTAGGCAGGCTCAGGACAAGAGAACGACTTGACTTGCGCTGAGAATACTCAAATAGAACCTTCTCAGTTGCATCTTGGAATGCCCATGCTGAGTCCAGCTGCCTTCTGAACCTGACTAGACCCTAAAGAACTGAGGCTGGAGATGAGATGATCTGCAGGCAGCTTCCCAAACCTAAGCTGAGCCAGGCAGGGCAGATCAAGAAAACACAGCCATGCAGATACTAGGGCAGAGGGTTGTTATCAGTTTGGCCGATGCAGCAGAATTTCCTAAAGCCTTGCCCAGAAGATTATAAAAAGAGGCAGGGAACTGTTTCATATTTGGCGAAAATGCTTTGTAAGGCTTCTAACAGGTGTCAGCTGACAGGGGCCATTATAATTTATTTTCTAGGGAAGACATGAATCAGGTGTTTGGAGGCCTTTGGGCTAAACACAGCTGCCTTGCCAATGAGACATTTGATAATATTAATGTACATCCCTTCTGGGTAGGGAGATCTGGCCTGCTCCCCACCATTGCTCACAGCTCTTAGACTCCTCTGTGACTGGAATGAGCTGTCAAGGGGAGCCCTGCCACCCCCAGACCACCTTAACAGAAAGCTGGCCAGGGATATGACAACAGTTAAACCTGCTGGCCAGAAAGACAGCCGGAAAAGAGGGAACTAATGTTAACCACTCTGCTGAAATCGCTGGTTGTCATATCTGACATGGGTCTAATGCCCATCTGAATCCAAGCATTTCAGAAAACTTCAATCTGCTTTCTTCCCTACATCTACCAACATACACACACACACACACACACACACAATTAAAAGCATGCCATGCTCCCTACACCTGGACAGACTGTTACTCCAATAATTAAGTGGCTATAAGTAGCAGCTCCGTTCTAGAAGCAATAAAGGGAACCTGTTCTCATGGTGATTTCTGGAAAAATCAACTGTCTCCTGAAAACTTGTTTCAGAAGCTAATGCCCAAACTTGCTAAGCCAGATCTTACATAACCACATGGCTTAATATTTTCAAAAGACACATCCTCAACCCCTGTGCCTCCCTCAGCAAGACTGTCTTCAATTAGTAGGTAAGGACTGGTCATGAAGAGAAAGTTAGTGAAAAATAATAAGGAAAAGGAAGAAATGGGGAATTAATTTACTTTTATTAGGATCCCCAAGAAAGCCAGTGTCCTGTTGATATATATATATACCCATATAGATAGATGATAGATAGATAGTGTTAAATAATTACAAATTTCGGGCTTTTTTCCCCAATGAAAGAAGTTTACATAGAGTCCCAGAAAAAAAAAAAAAAAAGTTTCTCTCTCAAGAAGGCCTTGGGAAGAAAGGTAAGGGCCTCTA
The DNA here is from genome assembly GCF_019320065.1 of Cervus canadensis. Classification (NCBI taxonomy): domain Eukaryota; kingdom Metazoa; phylum Chordata; class Mammalia; order Artiodactyla; family Cervidae; genus Cervus; species Cervus canadensis. Next base: position 46,535,387 of record NC_057399.1, on the reverse strand, counting down.
CTCTACTGCTCCTTGCCTTTGTAGCTTTGTGTTTAGTTTTTTAATGCCACAGCTTCCTATTCTTTGAAGTACCTTGCTGACAAGAAAAGCAAGCAAGACATACTCAAAGCCAGCTGAACTCCTTACTTATCAGGAGACCATCATGCTTTTTTTTCCCCCCACTTCACGGGGAGCTTTAAAATGGCACTGACTTTGGCCAGATATCGCCGTGAGCATTTAGATGAATGTAGAAAACACAAGTGCACTCTGTTTGTTAAGGAAGTAGTCCACACTTTCCACCTTGATGCCCGTAAACAGTGTGCTCACTACCACGCTCCCTATTCCTCCTGCCCAGGGCATCGGCCTTGCCCAGCACCCCCTGGTTTCCATCATGGTCTTTGGTGGCACTTTTCTTTAAACAAAGTGAGAATAGGCTACAAAGGACCCAGAAATCCCCTAGTCAGCCAGTTTTTTAGAGAAAAATCAGTAACTGTGACTGGATAGACAACTCTATTCAAATCAGTGAACAAATAGTGAGAGGCGCTATGGGACACCAAATTAAGCCGAAGCCCTTCTGCTAAATGATTGATTGACAGACTGAAAAACCTTAAAGAATTTTTTTAAAGCAGGTAAAAGACCTTGGTCTGAAAGACTTTCATGGAATTTACCTTGAGTTTGCCACAGGTTTAATTCTGTCAAGAGAGCTTGTTCAACCTATCACCCTGATCCAAACGACAGCCCTTTTGTAGGAGAGGGATCCTTAGCACCGATGTTCCTGGTATAACCCAGATCCATCAACTGTTAACATTGACAACCATCATGTCAGAGAAGTCTTTCTCCAGGTTCACCCCCAACCCTCCAGGGAAATGAATTTACCTTTTTTTTTTTTCTTTTTTTTGTCTGTTCAGCAGAAAAGAGCTGCACCTGGGCACTGTTCACTATTTACCCCTACAGAGCTGGGAGTCTCCACTATGGGACCCTTTCTCTATTTTCATCCAATGTATCTTTAGATTTTTATTTCTGAGTCTTTTTTTCCTAACCCTCAATAATTTTTAAATTTTTCTCTACTAAGCCTTTAAGATGCTTGATGTTGCTCTGAAATCAGGAACCTTTTGACTAATCATGACACAAGTGTAAGGTATGAAAAAGATGGAAGGACAGCCTCAGACCCAGTGTTTGCCCCTGTTTCAGGACCTCTCTGTGGCCCGTACCTTTTAGAAATCCACACTTCGTTGCTAATTCACACTAATCTCGTGTTCCCTGACTTCGGTATCTTTCTGCAGGGCATTCGGGTAAAGCAAGCGTGTTTCTCAGCTTGCCCCGGTGCATTTGGTTGAGTGGTCTTACCTCCAGTGGAGCCCCTCTTCCTTGGGCCTTACTAAGCCTCAATCCATTTCTTTCTAACCCCACTTCCAGTTTTCAAGTCTAGGTTGGGCCCAGTGCTTACTCCCCTTCTGGGTTCTCACCACCAGCCTCCCCGCTTCACTTGTACCTGGCAAGTCTAATGAGCCTTTCCTTCATCTTTGCGTTAAGGTGAAGATAGAAAAATGCTAGCCCTGGGTCCCCAGCATCTTATGTTTTTTATAATCGACTATTTCTTCAGGGCAGGGAATTCCTCCTCATTGATACTAAAATGTGTACAGAATTCGCCACCATAAGAGACTAGAATCTCAACTACACCTTAAGAGCACCAGTGGGCCTCGACTCAACACGTACTAATAGGCATTTGTCCTCTGATGAAAAGTTGAGGTTCTGGTGAGGTCAAATTCATACACTTCATCTTTAAGGTCACAATCCTCCACTCAATAAGAACTCAGAATGGGGGAGACAGCACTGGAGATCATTCAGAAACTCCGGACCTGCACTTACCTGCATTGATTTACCAAAAGGAATTTGCATTTTTGCTCTCAATAGGAAGTGGGGGAAATGATTGGACTATCTCTCATATCCCAGTCTCGCAGCACATTTAGTTCCCTGTGTGGTGGGCTGGATGGGAATTGTAAGATTGTTGACTGGTGTCCTGGCCCAGGAAAATGGGCTACAGTTCACCAAAAGGCTGGGAACTTGCTCTTGCATTCTCACATATTAGGTTGCACATTCCTTTATATGGATCTGAAAGTAACTAAGACCTTGGGACTGATAGTTCTCAAAAAACACTCAACTAAGCAAAAGAGAATACTAATTTTTTAAATCATGTCATCACAAAAGAAAAAGAATGGATGCATGAATGAAGCCTGAATCCCTGAATAAAATAATTTTAAGGATGAAATTACATGCATGAAGTAAGAGTAGAAAATTCTTTGCCATTTAATGAAACAAATCTCTAATTCTTCTCATCAGGATAAAACTGAAGGACAATGGATGCCTTTTGGGTTTTTAATTTTTTAATATTGCACTTTATAGTACTTCATAAGAGACAATTGTCTTAATTAAAGCCATAAAGTACCAATAATACATATATTCAGGGCTTCTGAATATAGTCAATCAATAAGCAGTCCATGAGTCATTCCTGTTTTGTATTGTTTGTTGTAAATTGGAGTTTATCTGTTCTCTTTTTAAGGCATATAATTATTGTTCTAGACAATCCTAATCTACTGATAAATTTTAGATGTGTACTTTAATAAAACTGAAAATCAAAGAAATTTTTCATTTCACAAAAACATTCTTCACTTTCGAAATAGCTTGTTAAATAGCAAGTTCTAATACTACAGTGGAAATAGTTCCTTTTTTAAGTTATAGATTTACTGTTTTTCAGGAATCCATTTGTTATGTAAAACCAGGTTCACCCATAAGAAGAGTGAAATGGATAATTAGCAAATATATACCTGGAAAATTTAAGGTTTGAGTTCTTATATAAATATAGGATGGGTCTAAGAAGTTCCCTTATAAAAATGGCAAATAGAGATATACAATTTATCAATAATTTATTCTGCCTAAATTATAAACCTTCCTCGGGAAAACATGTAAAACAGAAGACTTCATAATGCATTGGGTTTTTTCTTTTCTTTTCTGCTAAACTACATAATTCCTGGCCCAGTACGGTAGACTACTTACATACGTATACACACAGATGTTCCCGCAACTGAAAACTTTAATGTTACACTTCATCAGAATTTTTTATATAATTTGAGTAAAAGCTAAAAAGAATGGCTAAAAGACACTTAAAAGCCTAGAAATATCCACCACCTGGGTACCTAAATTATCCATACAGAGTAAATAAGTGTGTTAAATTGACCAACCCCATGAACTTTATGTTTAATTGGCCATTTGCCCTAAAGAAAGATCATCTGGACCTGGAGGCGATGATGCTTCTGTTGGGGGCTGTTTTGTGGTCTGAAGTGTTTCTCCAAAGTGCAAAGACTCTCCATCTGGACGAGGGGACCTCTGCTGGCATACAATTCTGTTGAACCCTGCAGAGAGTTCATATGTGTGCCCTGCGTCTAGCCTGGACGTTTTTCTTCTGCTCCACTTTGAAAAAAAACTCCAGAAGCAACAGCTTCCATCTCCAAGCAATCTGCAGTCTCAAAAGAGCCATCAAAGAGTAACCAAAGCTACCTTCCTGGTTTAATGAAGTGGCTGCTAGCACTAAAGGAGAGGTAAATTATACTTTTGTTCTTTGCATCATGTTAAAACAGAGAACAGGTTATCAACATTGACCCCAAAATAGGCATTTGGCCTAGAACTTGCAAACTGTTTCTGGAACAGGTTATATTACAGATATCAGAATGCCATTTTTGTAAAGGGTCTTTTTAGGGATAGATGTCATCTCACGTTTCCTCCGTTCACCTCCGTTTTAAAGATGCATTTACCCCACAAGAATCCAGCTGATGCACTTCCAAATTACTTTTGTCATTTTGTGTGTGTTTTGTTCAATATGAGCAAGCTTTTGCTGGCTGACAAGACGTATGGAAATTTTGCATCAGTTTATCCTCTGTGAATATGTCTGTACATAGATTGAAAGCTATATTTATTTGTAAATAGGCTGTTTGGAATAATATGTTTCTGTCACATGGACTTCACTCTGAAAAAGGGCGTTTCTTCACTGTGTTCATGTTACACTTTCCACACCTTTGTGCTTCTACTACTGGTAATCAACTCATAGAATATCTCACTTTATGTAACTAAGTCTCCCTGGTGTGAAAAGTAATAGAAATAAAACTATTGACTCAAAATTTGTGTTGTTTTGGAATAATCCTTACCTTTGGCTAATTGGGACTCTCAAGATCTCAAGAAATTGACACACAATTGTGGACGTTTCACTGCAAGGATTCAAAGGAAAAGAGGGCAATCAGGAGTTACTGTTCATTTTGACAACCATCTACTGAGTGTTGATTAATGTCATTTGAGCTTTTAAATGTCTGAGGGAATCTTGAGAACTGAAAGGACTACTCTAACAACTGGGTTTTAATTAATTAAATATATTGAAAATTGTAAATTCAAAAGCCTAGTGTTCCCTAAGCCTTTAAATTCAATTTCAAAAAGTCTTGTATAAACCTATTTCTTGTAGATCAAAATAAGAAGTCACAGCTTTTTTTTGGTTACTAACTGGTAATTTTTAAAGATTTAATTCTAAATAACTATCCTATTTATGATTTAAATTCCCTCCAGAACTTTTTATAGTTTACACGTTTAACATGATTCTCTCAAACACTCCAAAAGCCTAACAGACTTACAAACCTAAAAAACAAAATCTTCCTATGTACTTAAGCAACTCCTATTAATCTATCAAAGTTAAATATAATAAACCAGGTTTCCTGAAGTATTTAAATGTTTAATATTTTGGACCATCTATTAATAAGAATAATTCCCAGGTGGCACTAATGGTGAAGAATCAACCTGCCAATGCCAGAAATGCAAGAGACGTGGGTTCAATCCCTGGGTCAGGAAATCACCTGGAGTAGGAAATGGCAAACCACACCAGTGTTCTTGCCTGGAAAATTCCATGGACAGAGGAGGTTGGTGGGCCACAGTCCATGGGGTTGCAGACACGACTGAACAACTGAGCAGACACACACATTAGTTACATAATCACCCCAAGTTTTGGGGCTTACAGTTATGGAGCACACAGACCACTATACAAGATAAGGACCCCAAAGTCAACCAAGTGCTTGGACTCTTTTCTTGGCTTTCCTAAATATATGCTTCTCTGCTGCTGCTGCTAAGTCGCTTCAGTCCTGTCCGACTCTGTGCGACCCCATAGACGGCAGCCCACCAGTCTCCCCTGCCCCTGGGATTCTCCAGGCAAGAACACTGGAGTGGGTTTGCCATTTCCTTCTCCAATGCATGAAAGTGAAAAGTGAAAGTGAAGTCGCTCAGTCATGTCCAACTCTCCGCGACCCCATGGACTGCAGCCTACCAGGCTCCTCGGTCCATGGGATTTTTCCAGGCAAGAGTACTGGAGTGGGGTGCCATTTCCTTCTCCAATATGCTTCTCAATGAAGTGTATATGCCCACTAATCGCATTTGACCGACTGACCTTGGCGCCTCCATTTCAAGGATTTCTCAACCTTGGCACCATGGACGTTTTGGGTTGGAAAATTATTTGTTGGTGGGTGCTGTTTAGTTGTAGAATGTTTACCCATTAGGTACAAATTTCAACAAACAAAAAAATGTCTCCAGACATTAACAGATGTCCCCAGGGGTAGGATGGGGGTGGGGTGAAATTGCCCCAGGTGGAGAACTACTGTTCTATCAAAGGGAACTCAATCCATTCCCTCAAGATGGCTGGAATGCAGCCAATAGTTACCCTTTGGTCCTCTCTCTTTCTCTTTCTGTTTCCCTCTTTTTCTCTCTCTCTTTTTCATAAACACACACACACACACCACCTCCCACCCTTCCACTCCCACCTAAATGCAATGGTGCGGAGGTAAAACGTGAAGCACGAATAGCCCCTTTGGCATCATTCCTCAGTGGTCTCTGTGTGAGCTGCAGACTACTGAAGCTTAAGCTTTGGGACTCTTCTAGCGCGTTCCACACAGATGGGCAGTTTACCAAATACAGCTTGGGTTTTACAGGCCTGCCTCTCTCGAGTCTCTGGGTCTCTCCCCGAGCAAAGCTTTGCCAGATCGCTGAAGGCATTTCTGCCACAACTGTGGAAACAGCACATCCCCAAAGCTATGCTCCAAAGTGAACGTTCACTGGTGGTGTCCTGATAGCCGGATTGCTCCCCAGAGGAAGATTCAGGGGCTGTTCTCTGTCAGCACAGCTGATAGGCTGAGGGCACAGGGCCAAGTTTCAGGAAAATTTGAAATCCACACTCCTCATTTTCCTGCCTTCTAAAATGAATCTCACTTCTCAGAGACGAAGATTTATGTTTAGAGAAAAGGTAGGAGGCATTTTGATGCTGTGTTCAACACAGTGGTGTTTTAAAACTCTGGGGTGTGCCCTTGATGGCATTTTTTTTCTTTCTTTTTTTTTTTTTTGGTGTGAAAGTTGCTCAGTCATGTCCAACTCTTTGTGACCCCATGGACTGTAGCCCACCAGGTTTCTCTGTCTATGGAATTCTCCAGGCTAGAATACTGGAGTGGGTAGCCATTCCCTTCTCCAGGGGATCTTCCCAACACAGGGATCAATCCAGGTCCCCCACATTGCATACAGATTCTTTACCATCTAAGCCACTAGTGAAGTTCTATTTTTTTTTTTAACTGGGGTGTAGTTGATTTAGAATGCTGTGTTAGTTTCAGGTGTACAACAAAGTGAATCAGTTGGAATACGTATATATCTACTCTTTTTGAGATTATTTTCCTATATAGGTCATTACAGAGTATTGAGTAGAGTTCCCTGTGCTATTTGATGTTATTTCCAATCTATGATTGAGAATATAAACATTTTTATCAGAATGATATTCAATGCTGATTTCAGGCAATATTCATTAGGTTGATTAAAATCATTGATCAATTATCTATAGAGAACAATCTCTAACTTATCCTTTTTATTTTATTGATATTTTCCAAGAGACATTGCTTTCTGTATAAATTTTAAAACAGAAACTCAGTTCATCAACTTAGTTTTTTTCTACCCATGTCAAAATTTTTACCAACCATACGTTCTACTGGGAATCTTCTCCATTATTTCTACTGAACCAAGTTTTTATTGGTACAATTTTACAGATCAAAAATATTTGAGTTTTTCCATCAATTTTTCATCCACAACCTATAACAGATTGCACACTTTGGAGGTTATGGTGCTTAAAAAAAAAAAAGCCATAGTATGCTCTGAAATTGCTATATTTTTCCAGGTACTAGTTCTCTTTTACAGAGAAGTGGTTTTTTTGTTTGTTTGTTTTGTTTTCTTTTTTACTACTCATTCTCAATCTTTTGCAATGCCATTTTCTAATTTTTGAGTGTAATCTCAGGTTAAAATTTTGTAATACTAAAATCATTTGAGTTCCTTTATTTAAATGACAATCAAAAAACCTATTGTAGTATGAGTTTGATTAACAAAATGTTAAAGGAAAATATTTCAAATAAGTAATTTTTATTAAGTTATCATGGTATAACTAAAATTAAAAATAAATTACAAAAGAAAAAAGAAATTCCCCTCACAACCATCTATGTTAGCAACTGGCCTACAAACATCTGTATAATTAGTTGTTCAAAAAAAAAGCTACTCCCTAGTTATCACAGATTACAAGATGTATGCATGCACGCTAAATTGCTTCAGTCCTGTCCACCTCTTTCAACCCTGTAGACTGTAGCTCACCAGGTTCCTCTGTCCAAGGAATTCTCCAAGCAAGAATAACTGGAGTGGGTTGCCATGCCCTCCTTCAGGGGATCTTCCCGACCCAGGGATCAAACCTGCATCTCTTTACGTCTCCTGCTTTGGCAGGCTGGTTCTTTACCACTAATGCTACCTGGGAAGTACAAATTCCAAGATACTAGGGTCCAAATCCATCGACAATTATACACACAAGTCCTGTGAGGAAGTCTGCTGTGACCAGAATCCAGAACTGCTGGAAAGATTGACCTTGGTCCACCTCTTCATGTGCAGCTGTGAGCAGATTATTCAATGACTCTGCACACCAATTCCTTGTCTATGAAATACTACAAAATGCGTTACTCCCCCACACCCCATAAGTCACTGGACAGAGTGAGTTATTATGCCATAAAGTTCCTGGTTTATAGTGAGCTTTTAGTATATGTTAGCCCCCTCCTGCCTGCCTCCTGTGACCTTGAGCAAGTTATATAACCTCTCTAGGATTCAGAAAATGGGTCCCTCAGTGAGATGTCAGTGTATTTTCTAAGCTTTAAGATTATAGGAATCGTGCTTGTCTCAGTAACACTACACACATCAGAAAACACATCTCTTCCTGGGATGCCACTGATCGCAGTCCTCCAGCCCCCCATCTACCCTCACCCAGTAGTGTGCCAGGTAATCCTGGGATCTAAAAGCCTAGCCTGACTAGAAACAGCATGGGTGCATGCTCAGTCCCTCAGTTGTGTCCAACTCTTTGTGACCCCACAGACCGTAGCCTGCCAGACTCCTCTGTCCCTGGGATTTTCCTGGCAAGCACACTGGAGTGGGCCTTGCATTGCCAGGCAGACTCTACCACTGAGCCACCTGGAAAGCCCAATAACAGCATACAAAGACAAATTCCATTTCAATCTAGGTGCCAGCCTCGGACAGGAAAATTTTTGAGGTGCACCCAGGATTCCTACAACTTTTGGAGTATTTGGTGATCTATATCTACAAATAACACACTGAAATACTAAACTTCTCCTTGCCTCTAGGGCCAGCTCATACATTAAACACATTCTGTCTATTTCTGCAGGGACAGACTTAAGGCCTTGCCAACCCAGTACTGGCAACACTTGGTAAATTATGCTCCCTCACCCACAACAGACATCAACAATCAATTATAGAGGACCCATGTCCTTGAAATGGAATCAGGTCAGGGAAGTGTGTAAACACTTGAGCTTTCCCTGTCTCCTCTCAGGAGCTTGCTCAAATGCACTCCCCACTGTACTTGATCCGCTGAGCATTCTAGGCAGCCACTACCAATTAGTCCCAGTGGAGTGCAAGAGAAAGCCAAATTGCCATTTTAGTCTAATCTACTGTATAAGTGAGAAAATGAGGGCTAAATCAACAGTGTTACTTTCCTAAGGTCACACTCCTAAGCTGTAGAACTGTATATTAGGAACTGGTTTTTGTTTTGTGTATAATCTTTGCTGCAATAGCCAAATAGCATCTGAGGTGTTTCACATGCTGCCATGGGTGTTTTATATACCCAACCATGATGCACAGCATTGCAGGGTGGAGGGTTTGCTGCTCACAAGCCACAGTAGCTAGAGAACTATGATAAGAAGACGCCTTGTTTAAAAGGCTTGGGACTCCCCTGGTGGTCCACTGGTTAAGACTCCAGCTTCCAGTGCAGGGGGTACGTGTTCAGTTCCTGGTCAGAGAGCTAAGATCCCATATGCCTTGCAGCCAAAAAACCAAAACATGAAAAACAGAAACAAGGTTGTAACTAATTCAATAAAGACTTTAAAAATGATCCACATGAAAAATAATAGCAATAAATAAATAAAAGGCTTGGGGCTTCCCTGGTGATCCAATGATTAAGACTATACCCCCAGTGCAGAGGGTATGGGTTCGATTCCTGGTTGGGGAACTAAGATCCTGCATGCCACACAGCACGGCCAAAAAAATAAAATGAAAGGCTTAAGTTAGGTCACTAATTAGGTTATAGCCAGATAGTCAATGAGTAATAACAACTTCTAATTAATGAGAATTGTGTAGGAAGAAAACAAAGGCTTTCACTGCTGAGATTTAATAATGAAATTTCCATTAAATAAGAATAATCACCTCAGGGACAAAAAAGAAATAAAGTTATGCCCAAATTTGGTCACAAAGCTGTTGGAAGGTATGCATACAGCTCTGACTGCCGCCAGCAGCTAACGACCCATGTCCTTGAAATGGAATCAGGTCAGGGAAGTGTGTAAACACTCGAGCTTTCCCTGTCTCCTCTCAGGAGCTTGCTCAAATGCACAATCCAGCCCCATAGCAGTCCCAGTGAACTTCAGGAGAAAGAAAGAGTGTTTTCAACAAGGAACGTAATGTTATTCGTTCCCATTGGCATGATTCAGGAATGGCCTTTAGGAGAGTCTGAAGGGAAGACCCTGTCCCCAATATCCTCAAATTCCCCCTCCATCCCTGGACTAATTGCCTAGAATTTCCTCTTAGTGCCTTATCTCTCCAGTTCAAGGATTCTCAACAAAGAGGCTGCACCCAAAGGGCATCAGAAACACCTGGGGCTTTTCTTAAACTATACACAGGAAACCCAGCCCCACCTCCACGGGCCGTCTCCTGCTTGCCCTGGCCGACCTGTGTGCTCCCAGGCTAGAGCCGTAGCGAGCTCTCCATTCGCAGCAGCAGTGCTGTGTGGGGAAAAGATGGGGAATCCTGCTTAGCCTGAGGCCCTGATCTCTGTGGAAATTGTAACTTGCTCTAGGAAGAGTCCACACCTGGAAGTTCCCACAAATGACTAGAGGGAGTGCCTTATGTTTACTCATGGTTCCACCCTGGGTGGTCAGGAGCAGCAATATGCCAGATGCAGGCATTAGTACTGGGAACCCAGAGGAAAGTGAGGTCCAGCGCCTCCTCCCAGACTTCGTGGTCCACAGAGGAAGACGAACACGTGACAACCACAGGGTTTGTGCTGGAGTAAGCAGCCTCGAGGGTGGTTAAGAAGCAGGAGAGCCTGGGTTTGAATCTCAGCTGTGTCACTTATCTGGTGGCTCAGACAGTAAAGAATCTTCCTGCAATGTGGGAGATCCAAGTTCAACCCCTGGGTCAGGAAGATCCCGAAGAGAAGGGAATGGCAACCCATTCCGGTATTGTCTATGAAATTTCATGGAGAGAGGAGCCTGGCGGGCTACTGTCCATGGGATTGCAAAGAGCCAGACATGATAGACCAAGTAACACTTCACTTTCTGACACTTACTGGCTAGGTGACTAAACCTCTGTGTGCCTCACTTGTTCCATCTATCACCTCATGAGAATTGTTTTACGTGGGTTGAATCAGCTAATTTTTTTGAATACCCCTAAAGCAGTGCCTATCATAGTAAGAAATACGCCCCCTTTGATAAATCACCATAATAAACAAGTGTCTTGATGCCATTGGAGCCCACAGGAGAGTTTAAATCCATCTAGGGGCTGAGGAAAAAGAAAAACACAACCGCTGAATGCATAAAGGGATGAGAAATCTAACAAGGAAATCCTTGTACCAAGTGACGGGTGGGAAAATGTGACATTGGGGTGAACAGTGTTCAGTGTGGCTGGAAGGGTAGAGCGTGCTGGGGGATGGAGGAACAGCAGCTGAGGAGGTGAGTGGTAGCAGGGGGCCTTGTCTAACACCCCAAGCAGCCCGGACCCCGTGCCACCAAAGCTTCTTCACCAGCACATGACATGGTTGATTGGGCTGAAGAAAGCCCTCTGCACAAACTGAAAAGAAACGATGTCTTGGATTTGTGAACACTGATGCTGGGAGTGAGGGGTCTGGGGGATAAAGAACCCAGACTGGCAATGAGTTGACAGCCGTTGAGGCTGGGTGATGGCTAAATAGGGGTTTAGGATACTATCGTTTCTACGTCTTTGCAATCTTGTTATAAACAGTTATCTTGAAAGGATGACTGGGAGAAAGCTCTTAGGCACCATGATTCTCTGCTCTCATCAGTCACTTGTCAGTGTGAAAGGAGGGAAGTCTTCACCACCATAAAAAAAATAAGGGGGAGCTGAGGTAGGAGGAGACGAGAAAACAAAACGGGGCGGGGAAAAGGCGGGGCTGCCCGACATCAGCCAGCCTCCATCTCCTCCTGCCTGCTTCCCACAACCTTACCTGGATATTCTGCCTGGCACAGATTTGTTTTTTAATTAATTTATTTATTTACTTATGCCTGCCCTGGGTCTTCGCTGTTGCACGCGGGCTTTCTCTGGTTGCAGAGAGCGGGGGCTACTCTGTCGAGGTGCACGGGCTTCTCACTCCAGAGGTTTCTCTTGTTGTGGCTCACAAGCTCTAGAGCGCAGGTTCCCTGGTTTTGGCCCCGGGGGTTAGTTGCTCAGCTGGCATGTGGGATCATCCCCAGTCAGGAATGGAACTTCAGCCCCCTGCATTGCAAGGCAGATTCTTAACCACTAGACACCAGAGAAGCCCTGACACAGATTTTAGCAATCAGCTCTCCGTGCTCTCAAGGCCCGGCCCCCTGGCTTTGAGGCTAATGCTTCCCTGAGGTCCCTGCCGACCAAAGAACTCCATGTGCCCCCAGGACTGCCCTAAGCCCATTTCAGCATCCTGGATAATGAGCGTGTGATCCAAACAACACCTTTGCTGCTGCCAGGGCAGTGGGGGAACGTTGAGAAGCTCTTTTCTAGAGGAGACTGCCAAAGAGAAGGGCAAGGTATGAAGAGGAAACTGTGGCAAGGCTTGACTACCACTTCCCAAGTTAAAAAGCAAGCGGGACATTCTGGGTGCTGCTGCCCTCTACAGGCCAAACGGTAGACTGAAGGCGGCCCCACCAGTGTCCTGAAGATGGGGTCCACCTAACCCGGAAGCCTGGGGGTAACAGAAACAGGTAGGCGGGGCCCCAGGGCCCAGCTGCAGCTGTGAGATGGTTGGAACTAGCAGAGGTCCCGCTGCCTCAAGCAAGCCTGACGGCCTATGGGCTTTCTCACCTAAAGCCAAGCCGAACTGGTGCCCCGCAGGGGGATTTTTCAACGTATGCAAATAGTTTGGGTTTGTCCTGTGACTCTGGAGCACCGCCTGGCATTTAATGGTCAAAGCCCAGCAATGCTAAGTGGCCTGCAAATTGAGGGGAAGTCCTGAACAGAAAATCTTTCACAATCCAAATGCTACACGCTCTACCCCTGAAAAACACTCCCTTGCCCTTGCTGGGTCCACCTCCATCCGCTCTCCCAGATCACTGTTTCTCAAACACAGGGACTCGAGGGCTCCTACCTATATATTCAGTGAACTCTATAGAATCCAGTTTAGGAAACACTACTTCGAAAGTTAAATGTTACCAGATGTGGAAATTGTTTGACCCTGTGATTGTAAGTACAAATGCAAATACAGGCACTAAGATGGCATGCTGTTGTTGGTTTTGAGATGGTCATTGATGACCCAGAATAGGTGTTTATTGCGCTTTTCATTTTGAGTGAAATCACAGTTGTTACAATGTTAATAATGAATGTTCACATACTCAAGAATATGCCTGTGGACCTCCTTGGTGTAAATCAAGGATACAGATGATTTAATCTTCGCCCACCAAGGTGTTCTGGTTTCCCCAATTCAAGGGCAGCTCCATAAGACTTGAGGGGCAGCACCTGGGAATCTAAAGGCATGTTCTCAGAACTGGTGATGAGACCCAGCAAACTGTGCTCTAGCAAGTTCTTCAGGTGATCCTGATGCTCACTGAGATCTGAGAACCACTGAGCTATAAAGCAGACTCAATCCTTTGAAATGTCAGTGTCTTATTTACCTGAAGGACATGCATATCATGGTAGGCAATGGTTGAGAACACAGAAGTGCAATCTGTGTGCAGAAAAACCAGGCCCATAAGACTCAGAAACCCATGTTCTTTTTTCTAAATTCCACTGTCTCTATCAGCACTGTCTAAAAGAACTTTCCATGATGATGAAAATGTCCTTTATCAATAGCTACTAGCAACAACATGTGGCTCATGAGCGTTTGAAATGTGGATGGTGCAGCTGAGAAGTAAATCTTTGATTTCTTCAATTTTAATGTCAATAGCCTCGTATGATTAGTAACTCGTCTGTTGCACAGGAGAGGATCCATCATACAGTTTGGTGTGAAAATGCCATCGTGGAAAGCTTCACCCAAAATAATCCTCAGGGGGAAAAGCATACACACAAGAGCATTGGTACAACTAGCAATTAATCATATAACTCATTAATCTTAATGGAAATGGTGACAGATCCTTCTTAACGGTGTCTGCATTAAGGAAATACAATTAATCCGCAGATTCAGTGACTCAGATTTAAAGAGGTCTGCCTTCTCTAAATGTTGGCAACCAGCAGAAGCCAGGCACGGCAGCTCTGAGTCCACCAGCGAATGGATTGAATGAGGACAGTGAAGGCAGATGGAGCCATTTCAACAGTTAATCTTTTCTTCTCGACAGACTTTAGAGACTCCCCGTTTTGCATCTCAACTGTTCTTCTAAGTATTGAGAGGACCTAGTCAAGTGGTTACTCCATGGAGTCTGACCATAGCAGTGAATTTAGCGGGAATAACACCCATCTAGCCATCACTCAGTGCTGGGCAAAGTGGTCTTCCAAGATGTCAGGCTAGAGTAGCAAGCAGAGAAAAGGCATGTCACCTGGTTAGCAGCATTGACATCTGACACTTGGCCATCCAGTGCCCACTGAGATGGGAATCCCAGCCCATGGGGATTTTAATAACTTTTAGAACAGGTGAAAGACCCTCAATTAATGGACCAGTTGAATAAGACTGTCTCCTCTTGCCAGCAAACAGGACCCACTCTGCACTTGTACTCCAAACCTCATTATTTGCCTTTTGAATTGAATGGACCTTTTTGAATGCAGTAAACAAATCAGCTATAATTACAGTGAAGACAAGCCATAGCAGTATTTTCTGCAAATAGGGCCTCAAACTAGGTTTGTTAAAACCCTGAGCCTGCAGGGAGATGGTGGAGAAGCAGATCATGAAAACAGGGAGTGAAGGGACTGAGACAACCCAGGAGTGACCAAGAAGATTGGAAGAAATTCTGAAAATTGGATATTTGGACCTATGCAGGGTGAAGCAATAAGAAAGGATGAATAAACAGCAGATGGGGAAAGAAATAAAAAGGGCTGTGCAAAACAAGAACAGAGTTTTCTTTCTCAAACAACATTGGTCACAAATCCAGACCATGGTCTCTGCCTGATGCCTTTGCATGCGCTGAGCCAACTCTAATGACAGAGCCTGTCTTGGTGACATCTGCCAAAGTCCAGCACACTTCAAATACCAGTCAGTGTGAAATCCTGGCGACTTTCTAAGCCAGTGCCTCTCAAACTCTCAAGCACATACATTACCTGTGCCTGCATGCATGCTAAGTCACTTTGGGCATGTCCAACTCTTTGCGACCCTGTGGACTGTAGCCCACCAGGTTCCTCTGTCCATGGGGTTCTCCAGGCAAGAATACTGGAGTGGGTTGCCAGGCCCTCCTCCAGGGGATCTTCCTGACCCAGAAATGGAACCTGTATTGGCAGGCAGATTCTTTACTGCTGAGCCACCAGGGAAGCCCATACTTTGAGTAACAAATCTTTATTCTCTTGTCAGTCACAAGTGAGCTTGTTTGGTTGAGAATCACACCAGGAAAGTCAAGGACATCCGTTTGAGCCCTATGAGTGGGATCACTGTGTTCTGTGGCTGCAAACTGAACCCGCAGCTCCAACTGGTTGTCTTGAGTCTTTGTCACACACACACACACACAATGGACCAGAGGAGATTCAGTGGGGAGGAATACCTATCAGCAGATAACACCCGGGCTGCTGGGGGGAACCCAGCCCTGAGCCACACTGTCGCATAGCTCTGACTCTGTGCTCTCCCCACTCCCACCTGCCCCGCAAGGTCTTGTTACCCTCATTCCCTGGATGCCGACTTCAGAATTGTCTTTCAGATGAAATCACTCCGAAGCAGGATTGCAAACTAGTCCCCTCTCTCCCACTGACTGGCTGATCTGAAGCGGCTGCCTGTGGAGCTAATTTGAGGAAGATGCTGAAACCAGGTTTTGGCTCTGCTGGAAGATCTGTCCTCCTGGGTGAGTGCTGTCTATAGTAGGGGAGACGGGGGAAGGGGCAGATGCTAAGCAGGTGTGAAGCTCTCACAGGGAGGCCTGTTAGGTCTCCGCTCTGAACACAGGACAGAGGGAGGCTGGGAGCGGTGACGGGGAAACCACAGCTTCTCAGCGTAGTCACCCCACCCCCGCACTGCTGTGTCCTGCTCCTGGGCTGGGGAACAGGCCCGAGGTCATCTGACTCCTGCTTTGTCAGAAAGGAGTGCTGAGTTAGCTTATTTAGATGAGCAGCACACCAGGAAAGAAAGTCAGGACATTATTTTGTCTGTTTTTGCCCCACTAGACTGGCTGCTTCACAAGAGACCCTGCACCCAAAGGACTCTCAGTAGGCTGAGCATGGCAGATTCCGAATTTTTTAAGAAAACTAAAGAATGGGAAGACCTGGGGTTTTGTCCCATCTCTGCCACTTTTAGAGAAGATCCTTGACTTCAGTTTCTTTATCCCTAAAATGGAGTTTAACTAGGTGGCCCCAAATTCCCTTTGTAGATATACAACCTCTGAGTCCAATCTCAGGAAATTCAAACAATAGCACTGGTGCGCATTCACAAATTATAGCTGTACTTGCTCCCCTTTGGGGCAAACTGGGTTTTTTGAAGGGCATTTTGGTCCCTGGTTAGTGAGTTACTGCTGTTCATATTTCAGGTTCTCTGGAAAGTTTAATCCATGTCAGAAAACTAGGCTGGCAGACACTTAGTACTTTCTGCATGACCATGAAAGATGAAGTGTGAAGGTCCTAATTCTTTTTTTTTTTTTTTAACATTTCTGGGAGGAAAACTGCGCTAGGGTGAAGGCAGTGATGCTTAAAGAGCAATCCTGACCACCTGTGTGCAAATTCTTGTGGAAGGGTAGGGTAAAGAACACCATTTTAAACAGAATTATGCCCCACCCCACCCCCATCCACGTGATTCTCACGCACCCAGACGTCTGAGACCCACTCACCTCGGGGTTTCTCTTGTCAGTGATTCACATGGTGGGAAGGGGCGGGGAAACGTGCTTCACACACAGCAAATGCTGGAAATTGATTTAATTAGATGCATCTGGTGTTGCCATTGAGGTTTCATACTTTGATGGGTGTTTCTTGCTGATGGAATAAAAAAAAAGTCCTCACTTAAGAGATCCTATTTTATGGCTATGGCTTTAGCTATGGCTTCATTTTCATTGGTTTCACACCAGGCATTTTAACAAAATGATTTTCTGCTTCTGGTTGAAGAAATAGATGTGTGTGTGTGCAGCTATACAATGTGTTTCAACCAAACCCAGGCACAGTTTGAATGTTGATATATTTTAAAGGCAGGGCATGCTGTCATAAAATCAAGCATGCGATATGACCAGCAGCTTGGTAGTCGTGAGGTTCATGGATCACTCCAACTGCCTTTAGACATGAAAAAGCAGAAATGTCACAAGAAGCAGTACTGCACCAGGTTTTGACTTGTTGAAGTGTTTTACCTGGAGTGACTGGATTTCCATGATGTAGAACATAAAATTGTTACTTAGAGGAAGGAAAAGAGACGAAGAGAAGGACACAGTGTCTTAATTGCACTTATCACAGTTTCCTGTCTCTCAGACCAGACTATGAGCTGTGAAAGGCAGTGAGACAGATTGTTTGCAAAATTCGCCACCATCATTCCCCTGCTTGTTGCCAAGTCTCTTGGCCATGACCATCAGGAGGTATTCCCTTTTTCCCCAGAATCTGGCCTGGATTTGTAACTTGATTTATTCTGATTTGACCAATAGAATGACTATTTATGTCAGTTCCACGCCTAATCCTTGAGACCCGACAGCCTTCCCCTCATTCTCTTGGAATCTTCCTAGATGCTACGTAAGTCCAGGCCACACTGCCAGAGGCTGAGGGGTATGGAGCCAGAGATGAGCCGTCCTAGCGTAGGCCCCCAGGCCAGCCAGCCTTGACTGACCCCAGAGCTGACCACAGACCCTGAGTAGACTCAGCCAAGGCCAGAAGAACTGGTCAGCTGAATCCCACCCAAATTGTTGACCCAGAGTCTTGTAAACTAAATACACAGTTTATGTCTTAATCCACTATGTTTTGGGAATGTTTGTTATATAGCCAAAGCTAACTGATACATGGGAAGGTTGTATATGTGTTTCATTTCACTTTATCTCCACCCAGGATGGTGCTTGGCACTCAAATGATGAATACATGAATGAAGAAATGCAGAGATTAATTAGCCTTTAAATGCTTGGATGCTCCATGTTCTGTGGAATAAAACATTCTTCTTTGAGCTATAAAAATAAGAACATTGCAGAACACTGCCTTTTTGACAGCAGCAATATCTGTTATTAAATAACAGACTGGGAACTGGATACCTCCTGCTCTGAAGTCTGAGGCACATGCTTTAAATTCTCTAAAGAACCCAACCATTAAGTAATTACTTTTTGAAACTGCCTTCTCTGGAAATCCACTTCTTTAACCTATCCGCAGAGCAGCCCTGCGAGGCAGACTGTCCCCACATCCCAGAAATGAGCTCCCTGTGGTGTGTTCCCTTCTGCAGAATTACTGGCTACATCTATCTACTTGGGAACATAATCAGAGGCTGTGAGAAATGGAGTGAGGTGTCTGAGCGTGCTTACCTACCACCTCCAGATTCTGAGAGTCACCAACCTGCTGTTCATAGAAGAGTTAAGTCCATACAGACTTGGTCAGAATTCAAGGCTCCAACCAGGCAGGTGGCATGTGGGTATCAAGAGCCATGAAAAAAAAAAAAAGAAAAAAACCAAAAAGAATATCAAAGGATGAAAAAATAAGATCTTAAGCAATAGCTTCACTGCACATTTGTTTCTGTACTTGATATTCATGAACTGTTAAAGTCGCCAAGAACAAAGTTGGAATTTATGTAATCCTAACTGTTCAATATAGGGCTCTGCTATTATTGCTGTGTAATTGCTTGACTTCTTTTACCACCTATTTGTATTTCCAGTATTCATGAAATTTTCATTTATATCTTAGGCCTTCATTTGGATGGAATCTATCGTTTGTAGGTTAACGCTGGTTATTAGGTTTCTTGTATCACTGGCCTCTAACAAAGTAGTACATGTCTCCCAGAAAAATCATGAAGGAAGACACAGAAAAGATAACTGATCTGGATCCTCTTGGAAGAACTTAATAATGCACAGCTCGGGACCTCTTGAGCTTGCTTAGGAAGGAAGAGTGTGGAGAAGTCCAATATATGCATATGTGCACAGGGGACCATGCTTCTTAAAGTAGCTTCTAGTCACAGAAAAGTCTGGAGGAACAGTGGGTAACTGAAGCATTCATACTCAGTCATGTCCGACTCTTTGTGACCTCTTGGACTATAGCCCGCCAGGCTCCTCTGTCCATGGGATTTCCCAGGCGAGAATACTGGAGTGGGTTGCCATTTGCTTCTCCAGGGGATCTTCCCAACCCAGGGTTCAAACCCTCATCTCCTGCACTGGCAGGAGGATTCTTTACCGCTGAACCATCAGGGAAGCCCCAGGTAACTGAAGACCCATCTTGAAAAGTGCAGGTGCTTTGGGAACAGACCAAGGTTCGGCTCTGCTCTTCAACACAGAAATTCCTCTTGGAGGAACCTAGTCTCCAAGTACACAAATGATATTCATGGAGAGTCACTGCAGCGGCATTTTTAACAATAAAAACCAGAAAACCTAAGTGTCCAACAGTAGGATATGTAGTTGAATAAACGGCACATTTATTCAGTGGATTACTATGTAAACCTTAAAAGGAATGGAGCATTTCTAGTTGTGCTGCTGTGGAAAGAACTTAGTTGCATTATTAAGAGGAAAGAATAAAGTGCAGGAAAATTGTGCGTGCTCCCATCCATGCATATGCAGGGAAAATTGTGTCAAGATAAACAAGGAAGTCTCGATCACACTTACATGTAGAGAGTAGGACTAGATTAGAACGTTTTTTCCTAGCCTAGGACTAAGAATGAGAATTTCTCTTCCTCATTTCCCCTTTTGTTTACTGTTCCAATTGTTCTCATGTGTGTATGCTATCTTTGTAATTGAAAAATAAAATCCTACTTCTGTTACCTAACAACTTGCAGTCGACTGCAGGGTGGACGTGACCCTCCACCCCAACCCCTCCCCGTATTCCTGCCCCTTTGCAATATGTTGGGAAGCTGCTCCCAACAGTAAGCAGGGTTTCTCTCACCATCCCTTGAATCTAGGCAGCCTTCATGCCCTGCTTTGGCCAATTGAGATTATGACAGAAATGACAGTACTAGTTCCAAGCAGAGGTATCAAGAGGCCTTGCATCCATCCAGCCTTCCAAGAGGAATCCTTCCAAGCTGCCAGGGCAGCTCAGCTCAGCTGTCCTACTGGAGGATGGAAGAGGTCATGCGATGGGTTGTGCCCTACTCCCAACACCCCAGCTGATGGCCAGTCTCTAGGACTGTGAGTTAACAAATGGTTATTCTTAGCCACTGATTTGGGGGATGGTTTGTAACAAAGTAAAAGCTAACTGGTGTGCCCACCATGTGACCTTGGGAAGAATATGTTTCCTCTTCTGTGAAATGGGAAGACCTACACAAACTATGTAAGATTTTTGCAAAAGTTTTGGTGTGATTAGGTATAGAGCATGCCTATGGACTGTAGCCCTCCAGGCTCCTCTGTCCATGGGATTCTCCAGGCAAGAATACTACAGTGGGTTGCCATACCCTCCTCCAGGGGATCTTCCCGACCCAGGGATCGAACCTGCATCTCCTGCATTGCAGGTGGAGTCTTTACCACTGAGCCACCTGGGAAGCCCTTAATAAACGCAGCTACTGAGTACTTATAAACAAGTACTATCTCACTGGCTCTGAAATGTAGCTGCATGTTGGAATTAGCTAGAGAGATGTTTTTAATATTTTTTTAATATTTTTCAATTACTACCCCAGAACATTTCCTGAGGGCAGGTGTCATTTTTTAACATTTATTTTTATTTATTTGGCTGCCCCAAGTCTTAGTTGCAGCAAACAGGATCTTCAGTCTTCACTGAGGCATGTAAGGTCTTTTAGTTGCGGCATGTGGGATCTAGTTCCTTGACCAGGGACGGAATCCAGCTCCCTGGTACTGGGAATGTGGAGTCTTAGCCCCTGGACTACCAGGGAAGTCCCAAGAGACTTTTAAAATGTTGATGGATAGCTCCCAAAACCAGAAGTTTTGATTGAACATATCCAGGTGCTGCTCAGCACAGGAATTTTTGAAACTCTTCCAGTGATTCTAATGCACAGCCAAGTCTGAAACCCATGGTCCTATCTCATCATCCTCAGGAGACAGTCTATGTCATTATCCCCGTGGTGCAAAACTGTTGTGCAAATTTCCCTGTTAGAACAGTGTCGTGATCTGCTGCTCATTTGTAAAAGAAAGAAGTCTAGGTGGAGTTTACCAGCTGTGAGCTTTGCTCGGCATCTTGGAATGGAGACTCATGTGGGTTTAACACAGACCATGAAGGCTGGGCTGTTCTGTCTTCCCAGGGTAGAAGCACAAGGGTACGGTGAGCAAAAGAATAGAAAAAGAGGAAGACTAGGTGATTCAGCTGAGGAAGGAGAACAGAGGGAATGCTGGGGATTTCCCTGGTGGTCCAGAGGTTAAGACTCTGAGCTTCCAGCGCAGAGGGCATGGGTTTGATCCCCTGGTCAGGGAACTAGATTCCACATGCTGCAACTAAAGATCCCACATGCCGCAAGTGAGACCTGGCACAGCCAAATAAATATTTAAAAACAAAGCTGAATGCTGACAAACACGTCCCATCTCCTGCCGCCCTTTTAATAATTCTTTTTGTTCTCCAGAACAAAATACATTCTACATACAGACAGATGCATCTGTTAGCAGCTGCAGTAGTTGGTTTCCAAGGCAAGGGGGAAAGTATGAAAGAGACTTTTTAGGGATTTTTTTTTTCTCTCAAATTTGTTGAGCTAATGTCATAAGAATATATGTTACTAAAATTTTACTCAAGCAGCAGCTGGGTCTCTCTGAGATGGGGACAGCATTAAACAGCACACGCAGTCACCACAACAGACATGGCCTCTGTCGACTAAAAAGACGCACAACATGAGTTGCTAGTCAGGTTTTAGTTGGGGCAAAATGAGGACTGCAACCCGGGAGACAGCACCTCAGATAGCTCTGAGAGACTGCTCCAAAGAGGTAGTGGGGGAAGGTTAATATATAAGATTTTGGTGAAGGGGGAGTTCAGTGCAGTCAAGCGCTTACTTTACAAAAGGTTTTCTGCTAGTCACGAGGAGCTGATGTCATCATGAAGGGATTTGGTGATTTTCTAGATGTGAGGAGATGCTAGGCTTGGGATCACGAAATCAGTTCCTAAGAATATCTAACTACCTGAAGATCTGTTCCACCAGTTTCCCTGGAGCACAGAGTGCCTCAGTCACCCCCCGAACTCCCTCAGGGGGTGCTGAAGGTGGGCGGTTGACACGGTTCAGTCTCCACAGAGGCAGGTGGCAAGTGCCCTTGTTGTTGCTCAGTCACCGGCAAATGCTCTCGGCAAGTGACAATTTGTAGTTGACCCCTCCAAGGGGACAACTCGGAGGTCGTCCACCAAGGAATCGGGGGTTGAGGACAGGGGAGCTTCTTCAGTTCCAGAGTTGCCTGAGATGTAACTCAATCCAATCATTTTTCTTAGATTCCTTCTGCATTCATAGGCCTCCCTTGGTTCTAAGTAACAGAGCCCAGCTTGAGGTAGAGTCAGCAAAAACTTATTGAAATGACACAGCAGGGTCTCACCTCACAGGACCTGGGAGGTAGTAATGGAGGTGGTGGTTTGCCACTGTGAGTTGCCAGCTCCTGCTCCAGAATCGCCTTGAGAACTTAAAATGCCAATTGTCCTGACCCACTGAGTCAGAATCTCCAGGACTGGGGACAAAACATCACTGTTTTCTCTTAAAAGCCTCCTCAGATGTTTCTAATATGCAACACGGTTGAGAACTATGGGCCTAGAATAAGAAGAAAAAAGGAAAGCTGAAATGTATTAAATGTGCTGTGCTAAGCCTAATTATGTGTGTGTGTGAGCGTTCAGTCATGTGCAACTCTTTGTCACACCGTGGACTGTAGCCTGCCAGGCTCTCTGTCCATGGGATTTCGCAGGCAAGAATACTGGAGTGGGTTGCCATTTCCTTCTCCAGGGGGGTCTTCCTGAAACAGGGATCGAACCTGGGTCTCTTATCTCCTGCATTGGCAGGCAGATTCTTTACCACTAGCAACTCATTTACATTTCACAACCTGGTGAAGTGGGTTCAATTTTCTCCACTTCACGGGTGTGAAAACTGAAGTACATGGAGGCTTAAGTAGTCCAAGAAGGCTTCATGAAACCCAAAGTGGGTCTTGAAGGCTGCAGGTCCTGGAGAATAGCTGGGGAGGCATTGAGGGGTCATAGGAACAGGGCAACAGATCAGGAAGGAGCAGGGACCAGTGGGAGGTAATATTTGGTAGCAGACAGCCAGGTGATAAAGAGACCTGGGGGTACTTCCCTGGTGGTCCAGTGGTTAAAAATCCACCTCCCAATGCAGGGGATGCGGGCTTGAATCCTGGTCCAGGAACTAAGATCCCACATGCCACCACGAAGACCCAGCACAACTAAAAAAAAAACTGTAAATAAAATAAAAACTGTTTAAGTAGAAAACTTTGGGACATTCAAGTCATCCAGAGTGATGACTTCCTCACTGTGGAGGGGACAGCCTCCATACGAGTCTCTGTGTGGCAACCATGTGCCACCTGAGCATGAGGAGTGAGGTACTATTTTTAACCAACACTCAATGGAAGAATTCGGGTTGGTAGAACACCATCTCTAAGATCAGAATTTGGCTCATGGCAAAGCTGATACTCCTGCTTATAAAGAATGATTCCAGGAGACTTAAGGTCAGCGAGGGCTGAAAAAAAAAAAAGAAAGCTTTATTATGGACCATATACAGAGAGCATCTCTCAACCTTCTCATGGCTTTAAAATGTCCAGTAGCTCTGTCCACTGAAAAGGGCTAACAGTGATGACCAAACCACTAGCAGTGATCATTCCAAGAACCTAGATTAGGCTTTGAAATACGTTTCACTAAAATAAAAACAGGTAAACAGGGTTTCTTTGAGTAATGGCTGAGTGGGAGTCTGGGTAGGAAACAGACAAAAGGACAATACACTGTCCTACTGGTAACAAGGAAACAGCCAATTACTAGGATCCTATCAGGAAAATTCAAGAATCAGCTTGAGGCTCTCACTGGCCCAAGATGGAACAAATTGAGTGTAAGTGATAACAACTGTGCTGGCTTTGAAGCCCATCAAATACGTTTGAATCCATGAGTTCAGAATTACATATATCCAGTCCTTTCTGAAGTATGGTAAGGAACCAAGTTTTTAATCTTGAAAAGCAGTAAAGAGAAAGAATCAAAGATTGATCCTGCCTTCCCTATATGGTCTTTACCACTGGGTAACCAATAGCATATGAGGGAATTGTCCCTTTATGAAGTACTCCAGCTATTAAATGAAAAAGAAGTGATAGGATATCACCATTTTGCAAACCTCAGTGAATTTTCATCCACCCACTTACAGGTCACTACTCCCTTATCCCCAGAATACCAGTGTTGTCCTCACCAAGGGTAGAGGTGCTTTCCTTTCAGGGTTATGACTCACCAGCATCACTCTTCTTTCATTGAAGAAAAAAATTATATTTTAAATAAAACACAGGTGACAATATAAATGTGTGACTTGATGAATTATTCCAAGGCAGTTGCCTTTAGGTCAAGACACAGACTACTGCAGCCACCCCAGAAGCCCACCTAGGACCCTCATTCCAACCACAGTTCCCCTCCTTTCTCCCCCAACAGGTCAGCAATATCCCACCATTACTAAGTGTTTTTTTCAGCCAAATGTGTATCTATAGACACTGTGGTTTAGTTGGAATACTTTAAAAGCTTTGATATGCCTTTTAAGTCTCTTCCTATCTTGTATCTTATAATCTGGAAGCTTTCCT
This sequence comes from Cervus canadensis, assembly GCF_019320065.1. Classification (NCBI taxonomy): domain Eukaryota; kingdom Metazoa; phylum Chordata; class Mammalia; order Artiodactyla; family Cervidae; genus Cervus; species Cervus canadensis. The sequence goes on along the minus strand of NC_057399.1, from coordinate 46,510,644 downwards.
ATTTTTCTTTAAATCTGTCTGTGGAAGAACCTGGTCCATTTGATCTGTACAGGTTCCCACAGTCTAGATGTGCTGACTGCATATTCATGAATACATCACAATCCTTCACACTGGTAGCTTGATTGGTAGCTTGACTGAGGTTTGATTCTCCTGGCAAAACTACAGGAGGCAGGAAACGTCTGGTCTCCTTCCATCCTTTTTTATGATGAAAGCAGCCATCAATCCTTAATGCCTGTACCTAGCTTAGGGCAGCAAATGAAGTCACATCCCTTTTAATAATTCAAACCACTTGACTCTGAGCCCTTATCTCACCTCTCTTTCTTCTCTTGCACAGGGGTCCTCCCTCCTGGGAAATCTCAAAGTCTCCTTGAGGGTTTCCTTTGTCCAAGGGTCAAGAGCCCCCTGGAGGAGGGAATGGCAAGCCACTGCAGTATTCTTGCCTGGGAAATCCCATGGACAGAGGAGCCTGGGGGGCTACAGTCCATGGGGTCACAGTCAGACTGAGCACACACGTGCACCAGGAGACAAAACCAGGAATCCGGGTTCTTTGGCTGTTGTCTCCGCTTCGGCCACAAGGTGTCGCCACTGGTCACAAAATGTTGTTTTTCAGTGTCGGACTGAACACCAAAAGCCCTGTCCAACTCTGCCACCCGTAGACTGCAGCACGCCAGGCTTCCCTGTCCTTTACTGTCTCCCGTGGCTTGCTCAAACTCATGTCCATTGAGTCGGTGATGCCATCCAACCATCTCATCCTCTGTTATCCTCTTCCCCTTCTGCATTCAATCTTTCCCAGCATCAGACGCTTTTCCAATGAGTTGGCTCTTCACATCAGGTGGCCAAAGTATTGGAGCTTCAGCACGAGTCCTTCCAATGAATATTCAGTTTTGATTTTCTTTAGGATTGACTGACTGGAGTTTCTTGCTGTCCAAGGGACTCAAGAGTAGTCTCCAGCACCACAATTTGAAAGCATCAATTCCTCAGCGCTCAGCCTTCTTTATGGTCCAACTCTCACATCTATACTTGACTCCTGGGAGGGTATTCAGTGTGGGTGGTGTGTATTTTGGAAGGAGAGAAGGGAGCCTAGAAAGGGGCCAGGTGATAGAGTTCATAAATGTGGAGGCGTGTTCAGTGGGCTTGGAGAGATCTTGTCAGTCAGTATGCTGCCAATGTGAAAAGTAAGTTAGTTGCTCAGTGGTGTCTGACTTTTTGCGACCCCATGGACTGTAGCCCACCAGGCTCCTCTGTCCATGGAGTGCTCCAGGCAAGAATACTGGAGTGAGGAGCCATTCCCTTCTCCAGGAGATCTGCCCAACCCAGGGATCAAACCCGGGTCTCCTGCACTGCAGGCAGACTCTTACCATCTGAGCTGCAAGAGCAGTCAAAAATGTGTCAGCATTTACATCAGCAAGGTTGCTTGTCACCAGGTTAGCGTCATCCATTTGTTGGTGAACTCATTCGTGTGTCCAACACACAGAACAGACAAACAAGTAGGAACAGGGCTGGGAACAGAGAAAGGTATATTGCAGGAAACAAGAAAGAACAGGCAGCTCATGCTCAAAAGACCCCAAATTCCCAACTGATGGTTTTCTGGGAATATTTTGGATTTTTTTTCAATATTTATTTATGTGGCTGCACAGGTCTTAGTTGTGCATGCGGGATCTTTAGTTGCAATAGCAGCATCGATATTTTTTTTAGTTGCAGCATGCAGGATCTAGTTCCCTGACCAGGGATTGAACCTGGGCCCCCACATAGGGAGAACAGAGTCTTAGCCTGTGAATCACCAGGGAAGTTCCAGGAATGCCTTTTCTTAACCTCCAGTGACAGAGCCTGATACACACATGTCTACATGGCTCATGTTCTTGGGAGAGATATGCAGTAATGCTTCCATCCTTACAGAAAGTTATTACCCGAAAACCTGGGTTCACCTTCTTTTGATGGGAATGCAAATTGATATAGCCACTGTGGAGAAGAGTATGGAGATTCCTTAAAAAACTAGGAATAAAACTGCCATACGACCCAGCAATCCCACTACTAGGCATATGTCCTGAGGAAACCATAATTGAAAAAGACACATGTACCCCTATGTTCATTGCAGCACTGATTACAATAGCTAGGACATGGAAGCAACCTAGATGTCCACTGACAGATGAATCCAATAAGAAGATGTGATACATATATACAATGCAACATTACTCAGCTATAAAAAGGAATGCATTTGAGTCAGTTCTAATGAGGTAGACAAACCTTGCGCATATTATACAAAGTGAAGTAAGTCAGAAAGAGAAAAACAAATATCGTAAATTAATGTATATATGTGGAATCTAGAAAGATGGTACTGATGAACCTGTTTGCAGGGCAGCAATGGAGATGCAGACACAGAGAACAGACATGTGGACATGGCTGAGGGAAGGAGAGGGTGGGATGAATGGAGAGAGTAGCATGGAAATGTATACATTACCACACGTAAAACAGATAGCCAGTGGGAATTTGCTCTATGACTCACGGAGCTCAAACCAGTGCTCTGTGACAATCCAGAGGGGTGGGAGGTGGGAGGGAGGGGACATTAGTACAACTATGGCTGATTCATTTTGATGTATGGCAGATATCAACACAATATTGTAAAGTAGTTCAGTTCAGTCACTCAGTTGTGTCTGACTCTTTGTGACCGCATGGACTACAGCATGCCAGGCTTCCCTGTCCATCACCAGCTCCCAGAGCTTACTCAAACTCATGTCCATAGGGTGGGTGATGCCAAGCAATCATCTCATCCTCTGTCGTCCCCTTCTCCTCCTGCCTTCAATCTTTCCCAGCATCAGGGTCTTTTCCAGTGAGTCAGTTCTTCCCATAAGGTGGCCAAAGATTGGAGTTTCAGCTTCAGCATCAGTCCTTCCAATGAATATTCAGGACTGATTTCCTTTAGGATGGACTGGTTGGATCTCCTTGCAGTCCAAGGGACTCTCAAGAGTCTTCTCCAACACCACAGTTCAAAATCATCAATTCTTCAGCGCTCAGCTTTCTTCATAGTCCAACTCTCACATCCATACATGACTACTGGAAAAACCATAGCTTTGACTAGACAGACATTTGTTGGCAAAGTAATGTCTCTGCTTTTTAATATGCTGTCTATGTTGGTCATAACTTTTATTCCAAGGAGCAAGAGTCTTTTAATTTCCAGGCTGCAGTGACCATCTGCAGTGATTTTGGAGCCCAGAACAATAAAGTCTGACACTGTTTCCACTGTTTCCTCATATATTTGCTATGAAGTGATGGGACCGGATGCCATGATCTTAGTTTTCTGAATGTTGAGCTTTAAGCCAACTTTTTCACTCTCCTCTTTCACTTTCATTAAGAATCTCTTTAGTTCTTCTTTGCTTTCTGCCATAAGGGTGGTATCATCTGCATATCTGAGGTTATTGATATTTCTCCTGGCAATCTTGATTCCAGCTTGTGCTTCATCCAGCCCAGCGTTTCTCATGATGTACTCTGCATATAAGTTAAATAAGCAGGGTGACAACATACAGGCTTGACGTACTCCTTTCCCAATTTGGAGCCAGTCTGTTGTTCCATGTCCAGGTCAAACTGTTGCTTCTTGACCTGCATACAGATTTCTCAAGAGGCAGATCAGGTGGTCTGGTATTCCCATCTCTTTAAGAATTTTCCACAGTTTATCATGATCTACACAGTCAAAGGCTTTGGCATAGTCAATAAAGCAGAAGTAGATGTTTTTCTGGAACTCTCTTGCTTTTTTGATGATCCAATGGATGTTGGCAATTTCATCCCTGGTTTCTCTGCCTTTTCTAAATCTAGCTTGGACATTTGGAATTTCACGGTTCATCTACTGTTGAAGACTGGGCATCAATTTTGAGCATCATTTTGCTAGTGGGTGAGATGAGTGCAGTTGTGCAGTAGTTTGAACATTCTTTGGCATTGCCTTTCTTTGGGACTGGAATGAAAACTGACCTTTTCCAGTCCTGTGGCCACTGTAGAGTTTTCCAGATTTGCTAGCATATTGAGTGCAGCACTTTAACAGCATCATCTTTTAGGATTTGAAATAGCTCAACTGGAATTCCATCACCTCCACTAGCTTTGTTCATAGTGATGCTTCCCACTTGATTTTGCATTCCAGGATGTCTGGCTTTAGGTGAGTGATCACACCATCGTGATTATCTGGGTCATGAAGACCTTTTTTGTATAGTTCTTTGGTGTATTCTTGCCACCTCTTCTTAATATCTTCTTCTTGTTAGGTCCATACCATTTCTGCCCTTTATTGTGTCCATATTTGCATGAAATGTCCCCTTGGTATCTCTAATTTTCTTGAAGAGATCTCTAGTCTTTCCCATTCTGTTGTTTTCCTCCTTTCTTTGCATTGATCACTGAGGAAGGCTTTCTTATCTCTCCTTGCTATTCTTTAGAACTCTGCATTCCAGTGGGTATATCTTTCCTTTTCTCCTTTGCCTTTTGCATCTTTTCTTTTCTCAGCTATTTGTAAGGCTTCCTCAGACAACCATTTTGCCTTTTTGCATTTCTTTTTCTTGGGGATGGTCTTGATCCCTGTCTCCTGTACAATGTCATGAACCTTCATCCATAGTTCATCAGGCACTCTGTCTATCAGATCTAATCCCTTGGATCTATTTCTCACTTCCACTGTGTGATTGTAAGAGATTTGATGTAGATCATACCTGAATGGTCTAGTGGTTTTCCCTACTTTCTTCAATTTACATCTGAATTTGGCAATAAGGAGTTTATGATCTGAGCCACAGTCATCTCCCGGTCTTGTTTTTGCTGACTGTACAGAGCTTCTCCATCTTTGGCTGCAAAGAATATAATCAATCTGATTTCGGTATTGACCATCTAGTGATGTCCATGTGTAGAGTTTTCTTTTGCGTTGTTGGAAGAGGGCATTTGCTATGACCAGTGCATTCTCTTGGCAAAACTCTATTAGCCTTTGACCTGCTGCATTTTCTACTCCAAGGTCAAATTTGCCTGTTACTCCATGTATCTCTTGACTTCCTACTTTTGCATTCCAGTAAAAGCACTTATCATTCAATTAAAAATAAATGGAAAAAAAACTGGGTTCACTTGGCAGGTGTCAAGCCAAGAGACACAACCAAGCCAAGGAGCAAGAGAAGGAAGGATTTATTACTTGCAGCAAGTAAAGAGAATACCTGGGACCTCTCCCAATGCAGTATCAACCCAAACAGCAAAATTGGGGAAGTTTTAAGCTAAAGGGTAGATGCGTATTCATGAAGAAGCTTGGGCCATTGAGTCCAAATTTCAGTGGATTGAAATCAGTCAGATCAGAAAAGGTGAACATTATCATCCCTTAGGTTCCAGTTCTGGTGGCTGAGCGCCTGAGGGGGGGATTAAACTCTGCAAATCAGCTTAAGACAATGCTTCAGGCTAGTCTTTACCTCTGATGCAGAGCTGAGAGTCTTTACAACCATCTATTATCTTTGCTATGTTGCTTCTCTTGCCCAAAGCAGTTTTGCTCCCTTAAGACCATTATCACAAGCCCTGTTCAAGGGCAAGCATTGTGACCAGACTTAACATCACAAAATGACTTAGGCCAAAAATGGCTTCTCTTATGTCAAGAAAGTCATGTCTGGTTTTCTTTCTCTGGGGACCCACAACCCTACCTGTTAACAAAACTAGCATCTGTGGGCCTCTAGAACTTGTAGGCATAGGGCTTCCCATGGTTATGCTAGGTGGGAATTAGGCTGAGAACCACTGCCTTAATTGTTAAAGGGGCATGAGAGCAATACCTGCCTCTTGTTGTGAGAATTCAATGGACTGATGCTTGAAAAGGACTCCAGACAGCCGTGCCTGGATGCCTGGCACACACAGAGAAGTTTGCAGTTTTTAAGGAAAAGATGTACAAATATGACCACTTTCAAACACTTGCCTGTTAAATAACAATAGCAGTAAATAACAAATTCAGAGGGCTCACTTCCTTACCAAAAGCTTTCTTAACTCAATAAGAAAAGCACAAAAGCCCAACAGTTGACCATTAAAGAAGAAACAATGAGTCGATGACACATTCACTGAATGTCTGTGGATTACCTCATCCGTCCCTACACATGTGTAAGGACCTTAACAATGAACGGCTGTTGTTCAGTTGCTCGGTAGCGTTGGACTCTTTGTGACCCCATGGAAGGGAAGCAGGCCAGGCTTCCTTGTATCCATCTCCCAGAGTTTGCTCAGACTCATGTCCATTGAGTCAGTGATGCCATCCAAGCATCTCATCCTGTTGTCCACTTCTCCTCCTACCTTCAATTTTTCCCAGCATCGGGGTCTTTTCTAATGAGCCGGCTCTTTGAATCAGGTGGCCAAAGTATTGGAGCTTCAGCTTCAGCATCAGTGCTTCTAATGAATATTCAGGATTGATTTCCTTTAGGATTGACTGGTGTGATCTCCTTGCAGTCCAAGCAAGTCTCAAGAGTCTTCTCCAACACCGTGGCTCAAAAGCATCAATTCTTCGGCGTTCAGCCATCTTTGTGGTCCAACCATGACAATGAGCTCAAGGTGTTTGTAGTTTAGAGCAAGGTTCTTATTTTACAGTGCAGTCTGTAACACACAACTGTAAATACAGGATTTATGTCTTTGTCCTCATTTTATTGATCCACGGCATAATTCCCTCACCTGTGGCTTAGGTGGCCAGAGGAAATGCCATTTCCAATCCTGCAGCACCAGCAAAATAAAATCTCACAAGGTCTTTGTTTCTGATGTCTTCCTGACACAGGAGTGAAGAGGGCAGGGCACAGTCTTTAAAAGAACGACATAACCATCGTGCATGGGTGCGTGCTCAGTCAAGTCCGACCGACTCTTTGCAACCCCACGGATTGTAGCCTGCCAGGCTCCTCTGTCCATGGGATTTTTTTCAGGCAAGAATACTGGAGTGGGTTGCCATTTCCTCCACCAGGGGATCTTCCCCACCCAGGGATCAAACCCGAATCTCCTGCATCTCCTGTATTGGCAGGCAGATTCTTTACCATTGTACCACCGGGGAATCCCGACATAGCCATTGAGGATAACACAAAAACTGGTTAGAACCAGTCTGGCACAAAATGGAGAAAGATTTGCCTTCGAGGAGACCTTGAGCCTCATTGTACACTCATTGTAATACATCAACACTCACAGGCACCAGGATAGTTCAGGGCTGACCATAAAAATCCAAAAAGTGGGCTGTAGCCCAAATAGTGGAAATCCCAGCCCCTTCTTCAAAATAATTGTAATAATCCTTCCACTCATTAATCTATGAAATTACTCACACCTAGGAGGCTAGAAAGGAGTGTAATATATGTATAATTATGGCTGATTTGTGTTGTTATCACAGCAGAAATCAATACAACATTGTAAAGCAATTCTCCAATTAAAAAATAAATTTAAAAAATGTATTCACCTCTATAAAAACTAACTACCCCCAGGGCTTCTCACCTTCTGAATGGACCCACATTCCGTCTTTGGAGTATTTCTCCCTCAGCCATTCTCACTTTTCAAGACAACCCCATGCCCTGGGGCCACTCCTGCCTTTTGAGACAGATTGCATTCTATCTATGGAACGTGCAACTCTCTGAGTAAATCCACTTCTTACCTATCAATTTCTTTCTCGTTGAAATCTTCGATGAGACATAAAGAACTCGAGCTGCACTAAGTCCTGAGACCAGGTGCACAATTTCAATTGAAAGACAGCCATCAATTAAAAATAAATAAACTAAAAAAAACAAAAAAACAAAGTGAGCTCAAGTTGCAGTCTGAGTTTTGTGGCTTCACGTTGACTTCTGGCAAATGCAATGTGATACTCAGCCTAAAACCACAAGGGGAAAAGACTCCTGAGATAAGGTGATGAACTCCTTGCTTCTCTTACTGTAAGATGAAGATGCAGGCTCTGTCCTCAGCATACTTAGAGCTGAAGGCCTCAGGCAACCCAAGACAATGAAGGCTTGATATCTCCCTTACCCCAGATTACTGCTCCTTCTAGAGTGTGTGTGGGCTCCGTCACTCAGTCGTGTCTGACTCTTTGTGACCCCCTGGACTGTAGCTCACCAGGCTCCTCTGTATGTGGGATTTCCCAGGCAAGAATACTGGAGTGGGGTGCCATTTCCTTCTCCAGGGGGATCATCCCCCTGGGTGGGTCAGAAGTACCACTTACATCTGTTTAATATATTGGCTTCCATGTGAAAAAAACAATTTCTGCTGCTGAAAAGTTTTGAAAACACCAAAACTAGTCCAGTCTCTATTAAAGAAAATAAAATAAAGGTTGAGAGAAGAGCTGAAACTATGACCCAGGTCTCTTGGCCCCACTGATCTTTCCCTGCCATCCTGACTGTTAACTCCCTATATCCAAGCTATGAGGTTTGGTTGACTGTTTCAACCCCAGCTTTGAATATTCAAAACACTTACCAGTGTGCTGAGCACCTCCTGTGTTAGTTGCTCAGTCGTGTCTGGCTCTTTGTGACCCCATGGACTGTGGTCCACCAGGTTCCTCTGTCCATGGAATTCTCCAGGCAAGAATACTGGAGTGGGTTGCTATTTCTTTCTCCAGGGGATCTTTCCGACCCAGGGATCGAACCTGGGTCTCCTGCATTGCAAGAGCATTCTTTACCCTCTGAGCCACCAGGGGAGCACCTACTACCAGGCACTTGCCAAGGATGTAGTCAGGTGGGATGCTCAGCTCAGCTGCATGAGCCGAAACCCACCCACCCCCCACCCCGGCCACCAAAAAACCCAAGTAACAATTGCTTAAACACAGGGTGAAAGTGTATTTCTGTATAATGTAGGCCGTCCAGGATTGGTACGGCAACTTCACAAAACTTAGGAATCTAGGCTCCTTCCAACTCACTATTCTCTCATCCCAACAGTTTGCTGCTTGGCCTCATGTTCCAAGATGGTGACCAGAGCTCCAGCCACCACACCCACATTCCAGGAAGTTAACAGAGGAAGGGAAACAACAAAAGAAACAAATAGAGATAGCAGTTTCTTTTAAAAGAAGTACTACTCAGGTTCTCCAGAAAATTAAAACCAGTAGGGTAGAAAGAGAGAAATTTATTGCAATTGGTTCATGCAACTATAGAGACTGAGAAGTCCCACAATCTGCCTCTGTAAGGTAAAGGTCAAGGAAAATTGGTCATGTAGCTTCAGTCTAAACCTAAAGGCCAAAGAGCCAGGAGAGGCAACTGTGTAAGCTGGTCCCAGACCAAAAGCCAGAGAACCAGGAGCAACAACATCTGAATACAAGAGAAGATGGATGCCCCAGCTCAAGCAGAGAGGCCAAATGTGTCCTTCCTCTGCCTATTTGCTCAATTTAAACCCTCCGAGGACTGGGCAAAGCCTGCCCACATTAGTGAGGGCAATCCTCTTTACTCTGTCTACCAACTCAAATGCTAATCTCTTTCAGAAACACCCTCACAAACACACCCAGAAATAATGTTTTACCAGCTATCAGAGCATCCCTTTGCCCAGTCAGGTTGACCCATAAAAGTACCATCACAAGAAGTTTCCTGAAAGCTACCACTTCTACTTCTATCTCTTTAAACAGAAGTGACTGGGGGGAAAAAAGGAAAATGTAGATTTATTCCAGGCAGCCATCCATCCTTACAGCTTAACACTGGAGCCACTATTACAAAGAAAGAGGAGGGAACTGCACCTGAGGTAGGCAATTGGCCATTTCTGCCATGTGAAAATTATTTCATTAATCCTCATAACAACCCTAAGAGTACTTCTGTTATTTCCATTTTGCAGATGAGAAAACTGAGGCTCAGAGAGTCCTAACCACATCTCATACCCCAAATCCTAGGCTATCATCTCACTGAAACTCCTGATGAACCCTAAGTGAGAACTGCTGAGCCAAGCTCCTGCTTAATTCCTGACCCACAGAAACGGAGAGATGGTAAATATTTGTTTTTGTTATAACTTGCATGCCTCCTTAGTTGCTTCAGTCATGTCTGACTCTTTGCAACCCCATAGACTGTAGCCTGCCAGGCTCCTCTGTCCATGGGATTCTCCAGGCAAGAATACTGGAGTGGGTTGCCATTTCCTTCTCCAGGGGATCTTCCTGACCCAGGTATCGAACCCGCATCTCTTACATCTCCTGCATTAGGAGGTGGGTTCTTTACCAGTAGCTCCACCTGAGAAGCCCTGTTATAATTTAGTGTTGGGGTAATTTGTAATGCAATCACTCATAGTTCGTGGTATATGTCTCAAAAAAAACAAAAAACAAAGAAACATTTTTTTTAATGTATTGGAGTATAACTGATTTACAATGTTGTGCTAGTTTCACAAATGCAGCAGTGAATGGATTATACACCAACATACATCCACTTTTTTAGATTTGCGTATATATGGCATTATAGAGTAGTGAGTAGAATTCTCTGTGCTATAGAGTAGGTCCTAATTAGCTAACAGTTTTAAAAACGAACAAGGGCTCAGCGTGGACTCCTGCAGGTGAGGGGCCCAGAACAGGAGTTGTCAGCAGCTTTGGGGTAAACCCATTCTCTGGAATCTGGGTTTGGGGGGGCCTCACAGAGTGCAGATCTTAACCCTGGGGCCGGAATCTCTGCAGCCCACGGCCAGTCTTGGCAGTTTGACAGAAATAAGCCAATGGGCAGGGAGAACCCTCTGCTGCCTGCGCGGGAGGCGGGGTCCACGGCCACCCTGGGCCCCGCGCTGTGTGCGGGGCTGCATCGCCCCCTGGCGGGCACTCTGGGCAGCGCGCCCCCTCGCAAGACCAAGGCCCATTACTTATCCGGCTCCCGCCCCCATCGCCCCATCACCCGCCGGGCACTCGGGCACAAGTGTATCCCCACCCTTGGTACCAGCTGGTGAGGGGATCTCTCGGGCGAGCAGCACAGTCACCTTGAGTCTCCATCTCTCTCTCACACTTTCTCTCTCTGCCTCACATTCCGGACAGACCAATCGACCAATCCCAGTGCTGTTGACAAGACGCGGAGCACTCCGCTGAGCACTGACCCGCCCATCTCCACCCTTCTCGTCCCCAGTGTGGACGTTGCCTCCCAATCAAAGCGAACTTCCTGGACCCGGCAAGGTGTCCCACTGCACCCTGCATTCTCTAGCTCTGTGAATTGACTGATCGATTGATTGACGTCTGAATTCAACCTCCCCAACACTGACTGCCAGGTCAGCCCTGGGCTTGTTTCTGGCCACGCAAAGAGGAGGCGGCCATGGGGTGCCTGGGGTGAGAGGTGGCTGGCTTTCCCCTGCCAGACACCCTAAACTTCTGGGACAGAGGAGGGAATTCTGCCAAATGAAACGGCAGCCAAGCTCCCTGAGACCCGTTCTGTCCTATCCTACCACCACTCACTGTTTCTCAAAGTATTTTTCAACAGCAGCTGGCAAGGTGGGGTACACACTCCCCAGCTCGGGTGGGGGTGAAAAAGGTATTAGAGGAACCCCAACAGGGGCCACGGAGGAGAAGGCGGAAGCCTGCGGTGGGTGTGTATGTGTGCGCTCGTGTGCACACTGGGACTGCAGCTACGCTGTAACACTCTTCTGGGGCCTCTGGCTAAACACGAGGGGAGGGGATCCCATATTCTGGGCAGATGCGGGAAGCAGCTTGTGGGATAGGGCAGTAGGTTGAATGCTGTCCCCCAAAATTGGCATAGACCGGGGATTCCCACCATGACCTTATTTGGGAAGAGGGTCTTTGCAGATGTAATTAGTTCATCAAGGCTGAACTGAATTAGGCTGCTGTCTTTATAAGAGATGGGAGAGGGAGGGAGAGGGAGGTTCTGACACGGAGACAGGGAGAAGCCGCTGGACAGCAGGGGCGGAGACTGAACGGATGGGTCTGCAGGTGGAGGTAACAGGATTGCTGGCAACCACCAAAAACTAGGAGAGAGGCAGAAGCAGCCTCTCCCCTGGAGCTGCAGAAGGAGCCAACCCCACTGACATCTTTATCTTGAACTTTCTTTAGGGGAGGCACCCAGCATGGCAAGTGGGATCTTAGTTCCCCAGCCAGGGATCGAACCCATACCCCCTGCAGCAGAAGCAGGGAGTGTTAACTGCTGGACCACTGGGGAAGTCCCCCAGTGGGGGACATCTACAATCAGACTCTGGTCTCCTGCACTGTGAGAGAATACATTTCTGTTGCTTTGAGCCATAGAAGCTTGCAGTCATCTGTTCTCACCGTCACAGGAAACCCCGACCTAATCTGAAAGGGGTGAGCAAACGCAAGAACACACACACTGACCTGGCAGCTGATGCTGTGACATCTCCATCAGTCACCAGCTTCACGTCCTCAGGCAACTGACTCAGCCTCCGGGCCCCGGTCTTTCTATGTCACAGACATGTGCCCTGGGATCCATCACCCGTATCCACATGAGGGCCTGGTGCATAGTGAAGCTGCTCAGAACACATTAGCCAAGTCTCTCCCTTAGCTCTCCCCACTCAGCACAGTGGACGCTGTCCCTCCTTCTCTGCTGCCCATGAAGAAGGGAAGGAGCCCAGGTTTGGGGTGGGAGAGAGCTGAGCCGCTTACTGGCTCTGTGGTCTTGGATCAGATATGCATTCCCCGACCCCAGGCCTCAGGACTTCACCAAGAAAATGAAGAAAAATCTCCCTCATATAGTCTGCAGTGACCTGAAAATTTGCATCCCCCCAAATCCATATGTTGAAGCCCTAAACACCGGCTGCCCACACCCGCTTCCCCCGCTGTGTGATGGTATTTGGAGGCAGAACCTTTGGAAGGTGATCAGATTAAGATGGGGGCTTCCCCAGAGGCTCAGTGGGTAAAGAATCCACCTGCAAGGCAGGAGACATGGGTTTGATCCCTGGGTCGGGAAGATCCCCGGGAGGAGGGCATGGCAACCCACTCCAGTATTCTTGCCTGAAGAATCCCAGGGAGAGAGGAGCCTGGCAGGCTGCAGTCCATGGGGTTGCATAGAGTCGGACACGACTGAGCAACAGAGCGTGTATACATGCAGGTCAAGGTGAGGTCATGATGGGATTGGTGCCCCCATAACATGGAGGAGAGATGCCGGAGCACGCTCTCCCTGCCACAAGAGGAGGTGGCCACCTGCAAGCCAGGAAGCTGGTCCTCGCCAGGAGCCAAATCTGCTGGTACCTTGGTCTTGGACTTTCCAGTGTCCCAAAGTGTGAGAAGTAAATGTCTGTCCGTCAGGCCAGCCCATCTGTGGTATTTTGTATGGAGGATGAATTGACAAGAGACAGCAGGGCACTCTCTAGGATGGAGAGAAATGGATGGATTTGAGACAGCGGGGAAGTGGGATGGAGAGGATTTACCTATTCTTAGGTAAGATATGGACAAATGAGGAAAGTGGGGACTTCTGGCAACTGGATGGAGTGGCCTGACTTACTCAGAAGGTGAACAAGGTGCAAGTTTGGGGTAAGACGAAAGCGAGAGTCTACTGGACATCCAAGTAGAGAGGGCCAGGAATGAATTAGATTTGCAGATCTACTGCCAAGAGAAGAGATGGCTTGGAGCCAGACCAGGGAGGAGTCCCCATATGCACACGTCATCCACTCCTGGGAAGGTGTGAGGATGGAGTGCGGTTCCTGCCTGTGGCCACAAGATGGCACCATCACCCAGGACTGCTTGATGGTGGGGGAATCCTGATTACTGAGGCTTCCCTGGTGGCTCAGTGGTAAAGAATAAACAAGCCAATGCAGGGGACACGAGTTCGATCCCTGAGTGGGGAAGAGCCCCCTGGAGAAGAAAATGGAAACCCACTCCAGTATTCTTGCCTGGGAAACCCCATAGACAGTGGAGGCTACAGTCCATGGGGTCGCAAAGAATCAGACACAACTTAATGACTAAACAACAGCTTGATTCACCTACATGCCAACTGCTACTCTATATTGTCTAATCATGCATTTTAAAAAGATACTTTTGAATCCAGTAATCCCAACTTAGTGTTCACCTATCTATATAAAAACCTTTTACCTCCTTCGCCATTTTGAAAATAAGATTTAATACTTATGGAAACAGAACTGGAGTCAAAAGGCTTGGGTTCAAAACCTGATTCTGCCACTAAACAGCTGTGTTCAAGATACATTTCTGAGCCTCAGTTTTATGGTATTCAAAATAGGAATAACAATAGCTGCACAAAATAATTGTGAGAAGATAACTTACCTGAAAGATAACTTATGTGATGGGCTCTCAAATAAGATTGGCTTTAAGAAAATACTACTACTCCTAGGTAGTATTACTCCCTACAGATACTTTAATCAGACTGAGATTATATATTATTAAATGTGACTCATGGGCCATCAATTAACACTTCTCAAACCTCAACTCCTTTCTGGTCAAACCTCACTGCTGTCCCCCACCTGCCTCCCCAGCACCATGAATTCCTCTCTTATGTAGGGATTTCAGCAGAGTTAATGGCCTCCTTCCTCTTCAACACTCCCCACACCCACCTCACCCCTGCTCACTTCTGTATTAGCATAGCAGGTATTTGCAAAGCGTTGGTTCAAACTGGATTCAGTCTTTAAATTTGGGAGGTTGTACTGATGTTTGACTTGTGTAAATGAAACTATTGATACCAAAAGTTAAATTTAACTCCAGTGGATTAAAAAACTTCCTCCAGATCACAGCTACATAAAGTTGGCTTTGTGGATAGGGAAATATTTGGTTTAAGGTATTTGGCTGATTTTTTTTTTATTTTTAATCAGGTAAAATCAAACACCTAGTGAGTGAAGAATGACTTGCTGGAGGGATAGAAGAAAGGGAAATGAAGGCAGAGAGAAGCTTGAAAAAAAATCCAGGGAAACATACTTGGGCCCCAAAAGAAGTTGCATAACTTGTGGAAGCTTTGAGACAATTATAGTGAGTGTGTGTGTGCTCAGGTGCTCAGACTCATGTCAGACTTTTTTGCCAACCCGCGGACTGTAGCCCCTTGTGGCTCAGACAGTAAAGAGTCTGCCAGCAATGCAGGAGACCCAGGATCGATCCCTGGGTTGGGAAGATCCCCGGAGAAGGAAATGGCAACCCACTCCAGTAATCTTGCCTGGAAAATCCCATGGATGGAGGAGGAGTCTGGTGGGCTATAGTCCATGGGGTCGCAAAGAGTCTGACACGACTGAGCGACTTCACTTTCACTTTCATGGACTGTAGTCCTCCAGGTTCCTCTGTCCATGGGATTTTCTAGGCAAGAATAGTGGAGTGGGTTGCCATTTCCTCCTCCAGGGCATCTTCTCCAACCAGGGATGGAACCCGAGTCTCACTTGGGAAAGGCCTCACAGGTGCCACTGAGAGCAATACCGTGAAAGGCCACTAGATGGCGATAATACTCCAGGAATCGCTCCAGGTCCCCCCCACCCTGGTGACTACAGCGTTCTTTGTTCACGAACATCCTTCTCTAGCCAGTGTCACCAAAGATGCCATCGTGCATTTCCTGTCACGCCATGCCCCGAGTCCCCTAGTCAGCCACTTTCCCACCATCTGCCCTAACATCAAAGTAAGCTCTACTGACTTTACTGTTCTGTGTTAACATTCTTAAAGATCACGTTATGGTCTCTGTGCTCGATTGTAAAGCAGCTGAATCAAATGTTTTAGCAAGAAATAAACAAGCCAATAAGCCAACAAAAACCCAGGTGTGGTTGATTTTTTTTCTTTTTGTGAGTTATACTCAGAGGGTCACCAGGCCTGGGGGTGACCAGAGACAAAAGTGCCCACTTGAGATAAAAATAAATCTTTAGCAATTATCCTCCAGTTAAAAATTTTTTTTAAAAAAGGTAACTCTGTAAACTGGGGAAAGGGGCTACCAGCCCCTTTAAGGTGGGACTAGAGGAGGAGGCTGAGCTCCGCTCCAGAGAGAGCAGAGGAAGAGAACCCAAATACCATATTTAAAAACATTTTTTTATTCTGGAAAAATGTCCACAGTGCAAAAATACGGCAGATCCAGATAGCATTTAAGGAGAATCTAGAAGTATAAACCAGGACCAGAGGCTTGAGGAAGACGTAAATTTCAAATTTGTTCAACTCTTAAGGTGTAAGTTTTCCCTCGTGATGGAAAGTCCTCACAGGAGAAGGGGGCTGGGATTGGTCTTGGAGGGCAGTCAGGAATGCTGAGCTATGGAGACCTCAATTTCACCACCAGAAAGGAGGTGAATCCTGGCTTCATGTCATGTCGCACATTCTCTACCTGGATGGCTTCTCGGGACATCTGAATACCCAAGTAATTCTCTGAATGGCCATTTTCCTAGGGAGAAGACCCGCTGCTTATAGCAGATTATCAAAGACCTCAGTGGCCACCCCTCATCCCCTCGTCCTGGCCAGAAAAAAATGTCTAAGACCACGGCAGCACTGCTGATACTGCTGACCACTCAATCTTTCTCTTCTCATAGTCACATTATTCTTATAAACAGGATTGCCTATGAATCCCTTAATTTAAAAATAATGGTCACAGGAAATTAAGAAAAATGGATATACAGAATTTTCCTGCTAAATTCATTTACTATTTTATATTGTTATATGACCTTCCTTCCAGTGACTGGATGCACTGCAGCTTAGATGAAACGTTTTCTGCATTTGAGATTTTATATCCATCTGACATAATTACAGACCTTTCAATAAACTGCCTCTAGGTACTTTTATACTGGAAATATGTAAGTGTATTAATTTCACAGCTCTAAGAAGAAACCAATGATTAACTAGCATGTTTAATTAGTATTAAATATACTCATTTTAAGTATGCTTAATAAGAATGATACCCAAATTCATTAATAAATGAGTTTGAGCAAATGTACCTTCAGTTCAGTTCAGTTCAGTCACTCAGTCGTATCCGACTCTTTGCGACCCCATGAACTGCAGCATGCCAGACTCCCTGTCCATCACCAACTCCCAGAGTTTACCCAAACTCATGTCCATTGAGTCAGTGATGCCATCCAACCATCTCATCCTCTGTCGTCCCCTTCTCCTCCTGCCCTCAATCTTTCCCAGCATCAGGGTCTTTTCCAGTGAGTCAGCTCTTCGCATCAGGTGGCCAAAGTATTGGAGTTTCAGCTTCAGCATCAGTCCTTCCAATGAACACCCAGGACTGATCTCCTTTAGGATGGACTGGTTGGATCTCCTTGCAGTCCAAGGGGACTCTCAAGAGTCTTTCCAACACCACAGTTCAAAAGCATCAATTCTTTGGTGCTCAGCTTTCTTTATAGTTCAACTCTCACATCCACACATGACCACTGGAAAAACCACAGCCTTGACAAGACAGACCTTTGTTGGCAAAGTAATGTCTCTGCTTTTTAATATGCTGTCTAGGTTGGTCACAACTTTCCTTCCAAGGAGTAAGCATCTTTTAATTTCATGGCTGCAATCACCATATGCAGTGATTTTGCAGCCCAGAACAATAAAGTCAGCCACTGTTTCCACTGTTTCCCCATCTATTTGCCATGAACTGATGCAGTCCCTTAAAGGTATTTCTCATAGCAGCTGTTGCAGAAATCATTTTGGAAATAAACAAACATATACCTATTCATTCACAGAAAATGCCCCCTAGGGCTTTAATAGCAAACATAGCCATCACAGTCAGTTCACAAAAAGAGCATAAAGTGCACAAGCTCCGTTTCAAAAGGCCTTCAGTTACTCCCAATGTAACAGAGGTTAAATGCTACCACAGCCAGTGGACCCACTACCCTTATACAGAACACCCTATATAAAGTACAGAACAAGGTATATACCTGAAAATATGTATCTATTTGCTCTAATTACATACTGTGGTTACAAAATCCTCTCAGAACTGGTTTAACAAATAGGGAAAGCTACGATTCAAACAAGGAGTTCTTTAAAGTAGGGGCCATTAAAAAATCTGTAGGAAAATGAAGTCTACAAAGTCCATTGAGAATCTCAACCTAGCCCAAGACTTCTCTTTGACCAGCTGGATCAGCAGCAACCAGGCAAAGAGCTGACTATTAGGGCTTCCAGGTTCATTTGGGAGCCAGGAGCTATGAGAGAGGCTGTGGCCAGGCGAGCTCACCTGTCCCCCAGGCAGATGGTTCCACATCAGCCCCAAGTGATGAACAGCCAGGGGAGGCTCACCCCTCAGTTCTGAAGCCTCCAGAATGGCACCAGCTCGCGTAAGCATAATGAATGAGAAGTTTTTACATACCTGAGAAATCCAATAAATAGCATAGGTGATGGTATTTTTACAGATCCTGTGCTTGATGACCATCATGCTTAGTCTCCCAAAAGGACATCTCTGATCCACAAGGAATGTCTCCCAGGCATTCTTCGGGGGGACAGGCACACAGCACCCCACAAGCGTAGCCTATTACCAAACAGATGCAGGCATCTTATCCCCAGACACCTGCAATGTAGTCACTGAAGTGCTGGTTTTACATTAAAATAATAAGAGGAAATATTTTCTAAAAATCAGACACTATAAAATAAGAATCATTAACTTAAATGATCACTTGGTTACATTAATGTTTTGTTTTTTAATATTCCAAATCCAGTTCCTGCTGGGTGTCAATCTTAGGCAAATCCTCACCGGAAGAAATATCTAATAGCCATGCTGAGTAACTGTCATGACCTAACTCCTAACTGTCAAATCTCCACCTCCCTGAATGACCAGGGGGGATAAAAAGATTCTTGATTGCACATCAAGGAATGAAATAAGCTATTCACTCTTTACATCAAAACCTGTACAACCATATATTTAACAGCTATTTTCTAGGACTCATCCGTCTAAGTGCAGAAGCATATCAAAAAGTAGAATTCATTATTTCTTAGGGTCCATTGATGTTAGGCTTAATTAAAAAGGGAAGACTCAGTAGTTAAGTCTTACAATCCAGTGATGAACACTCAAGAATATAGCTAACTCTCAAATATCCCAAAACCTGTTCTTCAGGAAAAATATGACTGGCATTTATATTCTATTCAAGGTACAAAATCAACTGTCAGCTCTAAAAGGCATCTATTTACAACTGTATTAGGGAAAAAAAGATAAGAAGGAAATAAGCCAAAATATGTTAACAGTGGTTGTCCTTGAGCCGTAGAAATAGATTACTTTGTTTTCTTCTCTTTAACTTTTCTGTGATATCCCCATTTTCCTTAAAAAGCATGTAGTGCTATAAGAGTATTATGACTATAAATGTAAATATAAATATGAATGATGCCATAATCCAAACGAAGTAAGATTGGTATATTCCTACTCTCTTGATTTACCATCCCACACTGGTAAACATAGTGATTTCTGTTCAGACATAGAGTTAAGACTTGTCTTCCTCAAATACTCCCACCCTATTCCACACTTTTTCTCAGCCTCATCCCATTAAAATCAACCTCTAGAAGGGGGCTAGTGGTAAAGAACCCTCCTGCCAAAGCAGGAGACATAAGAGACTCAGCTTTGATCCCTGGGTCAGGAAGATCCAATGGAGGAGGGCATGGGAACCCACTGCAGTATTCTCACCTGGAGAATCCCACGGACAGAGGAGCCTGGCGGGCTGCAGTCCGCGGGGTCACAAAGAGTCAGATATGACTGGACTGAACACTCATACATGTGCTAGAAGGGCATTTTGTTTTTCCTAACAAAAGCATTCTTTCTGAAACTTAGTCATTTGTCTTGCAGAAGAAGAGAAATAGCCCTGTAAGTTAGGGCACTTACTTCTTTACTTCTAGCAGAGTCGCATTTCATCCCCATTTCCAAGGTCATTCAGAACCTTCCATGTGGGCCAGGTCAAAGCCTTTGGGGCTGGAGGTGGTGGTTTCCAAGGAACATGCCCTTCATTTCATCAGGAGAAATGGTCCCTCCTTGATGGTTGGGACAATGCTCCCATCACTGAGGAACTTTCAAGACAGAAACTAAATCTCACACACACAAAACATTACCTACACTCTGCTTCTCTTTACTTTTTCCCACTAAAAGAGCTGGGCTTAAAATACAACCAACTCCCTCCTCAGAGCATTTTTCTCCTTCAGCATGGATGAGAACAGAATCCATGACTGGTGGGTCAGTCTGAAAAGAGGATGGTCTGACAGCTCCCTTTAAAGAAAACTCTAGTCTTGAAACCCAAAGGACTTAAAGAGCAGTTTTCCAATACTGTTCCACAAGCCACCTAGGTCTCATATTCATATGTTAACGATTCCATGAATATTTAACTCAAATACTGATTTTTAAACTACAACAAAGCAACATGGACACTCATTCCATACCAAAACTTTCTAACCTGGAAACCACCAATTTGTTACTTTGCATTTCACTGCCTTTCATATTATTCAGGAAATGCTGCAAGCTTAACCTCAAAATAAAATTAAGCTAATAAAACACAACTTATTTCACACATTAGGTCTCCATCAAGACGCCTTACGGCCAACAGGGTTCTTCTGCTAAAATCATTTGAAAACCACAGAAGTAGAATAAAGTCATTCATTTCTAAATTCAGTTGCTTCTTGGACTTTTCACCTTTTGATCCTGTGCAAGTTCTAACGAGCGTCTGAGTGCCCAGACAAGCCAAAATTGCTATGGCCCCATTCTTAAGTACGGAGGACACTGACATGCTTCCTTCCCACATGAGAAGAACACATCTGTTCTGCCCGCTCCCGTGATGGAATGTTGCAAAGCAAGAGATGCCTGAGTTAACACGAGTATCCCTGAGGTCATGAATCCCCACCTTGCACCTTGAAGATACATGTGGGGTCTTCCATTCAGCCCTGTGAAGAGGAGATGAGCTGCAGCCAGTGTGACTTTAGGTGAGAACTCAGAGGTCAAGAGGTTTGCCCTGCTGCACCCAAAGCAGCCAGTGAATAATTACAGCCAGCACTTAAGAAAAGCAAGTGGTCAAATGACTGGAGAAGCTGCAGGAAGCACCTCATCCTGTGAGAACACCGAGAATAATTCCCACAGTAGATTTCAAAGAAAGAAGAGGCAAGATTCTTGACGGTAATTTCCAGAACAGGACAGCAGACAAGAGGCTTCCAATGAGAACAACTTCTCAAACTTCACATTTGCTCCAAATTTTGAACCAGGATCCCTACCGCGATTGTCACGGGCCTTTGGGAAGGTCACAGAGGTCAAGTAGTAAGAGGGGAGGAGTCTGTGTATGGAACACTCACACCTTAGCTATTCTTCTTTGTATTTGAGGATACTGGGCTGGGGTGGGGTTGGGGAGGCAAACCATGTCAGCGTTTAAAGATTGTGCTCATCTTCCAGAATGGCTTCAAGTGGAGTGTGGTTTTTTGGCATAGAGGGTTTTGCACGTGAGCTTCACCCGGATCTGTAGTCAAGTCTCCATCTCTCAGCAGAGGTAGCAGGAAAGGGGTTCACACGTGTATGTAAACCTCGGGTTACAGAGCTCTGCAGGGGGAAGCCAGCCTCCTAGGGCACAAGCCCTGTGTGTCCTCCATTTGTCTGCTTCTGATTTAGGACGGTGGCCTGAGATGAAAAGCTCTGACCTCTTCCACTCAACAGAGGGTCTCATCAGATGCAGGATGTGTCTGTCACGGCAGGGTTGGCTCCTGGAACACATGGGGACAGCTGGGCCCGGAAGCAAGGCATGTGCAGCAAGGGGTCCTCCACTGGACGGCTCTGCCATCACCACAAAGGACGCAGCCCAACGTGCAGCTGGAGGTGACACAGAATACACACCCAGAGTCCCTTGGCCATCCGCTTCCCAGCTCTGGGCAAGCATTTCTCGCCCCCAGGCACTGTGGAGTCCTGGCGGTCCACAGACACTCTAGTTAGGTCCCAAGGGAATAGAATTTTAAAAAGACAGACCCCACTCCCAACTCTGCGAAAGCCCCGCCCTGGCTGTCTGTGCGGGCAGGTGAAGGTTAGGGGGCAGAGAGGCCAGTCACCGCCTTGCCATTCATGTGATCTTCACCGAGGATTTCTTGTTGGCGCACAGAAGGGACACGTAGGGGACGCCGATGAAGGCCCAGCGCTCGCTGGGCCAGAACTTGATGACGGGGCCTTGCTCGGGGATCTCGGACGCAGCATCGAAGTAGGCAAAGCACACGCAGCCCAGGTAGGCAGCAAGGCAAATGAGGATGTGCCTGGAGAAGGAGACAGACGCGTGAGGGCCCGAGGCAGGGGGACTGGGCCGGACTTCCACCCCGCTCCCTCCAGGCTAACCCCTTTCCCAGGTGCAAAGGCTGGCAGGGGCCTCCTCTAGTTAAGAAGGGGTGAGGGAGCCCCACACCCCCGGAATAGCACGCAAGTGATAAATTCTGAGCCAACAAAGCCTCTTTTGAAATGTTCTAAAACATTCCAGCCTGATAACAGGAAAAACTTGCCAATGCCTTTGGGGCTCCACAGAAAACAAGGGTTTAAGACAGAAGCACTAATATGATATCACTTATATGCAAAATCTAGAAAAAAGAGAAGGATATAGGGACTTCCCAGGCGCACCAGTGGTTAAGCCTCTGTGGTTCCACTGTAGGGGACGAGGGTTCGATCCCTGGTTGGGGAACTAAGATCCCACACGCCACAGTGCATGGCCAAAAAAAAGAAAAGAGAGAAAAAGGATACAAATGAACTTATTCACAAAACAGAAACTGCTTCACAAGCTCAGAGAATGAATTTATGGTTGGGGAGGGAGGGTGGGGAAGAAGGATAAATTGGGAGTTTGAGATTGACATGTAAATAAATAAACAAATTTAATTAAAATAAAAAAGAAAACAGAGGCATTGAGAGAATGGAAATAACTGAGCACATGGGACTGATTCGCTGCTTCTCACTTTAATAATGGGCTGCACATATCTAACACCCTTCATTAGAAATAATTTTACACTGATTCATCAGCTTTTGCACTTTAGTAAGGAAACCCTTTATTTATCTTCACTGTGCTGGTAGAAAGTTTTCATATTGATCTTTATCATGGGGACCATTTAAAGGCATGTAACTTTTGCACCTTATACTGAAACTTAAAACTCCAGGTAAATTAAAGATTTAAAATACATTTAAAAAACGTATTTAAAAGAATATTTTTATACATATTCGTTTATAATATTCTTCTAAAAATAAAAGAATATTTTTATAAACCTTGGAAGAGGGCTTTCTTAAAATGACACAAAGTTCTAAAACCCTAGAGGGGATCACTGTGGCAGCCACATGTAATGGACGTCTCTACATTTAAAAACACACGGAACACAGGCCTCCCTGGTGATCCAGTGGTGAAGAAGCCACCATCCAGGGCAGGGGACGCAGGTTCAATCCCTGGTTGGGGAACTAAGATCTCACATGCCATGGGGCAACTAAGCCCGAGCGCGCCAACTACGGAGCCCACGCTCTAGAACCACGAACAGCAACCAGAGAGAAGCCCGTGAACTACAAGAGTCCACGCACTGCCACTAAGACCCAATATAGCCAAACATATAAACATCACACACACCCGGAATAAAGAAGGTTGTAAGAGTACTACCGGTTTGCTCAGTTGAGAACAGCGTCATTTAAGGGATGTCACAGCCACACTGTAATGCATGCAGAAGGGAGAAGGGGGAAAAAAAAACTAAAGGAAAAGACTGACAGAGGTGAAATCATGAAAGTTTAAAGCAGTATGGCGCAAGATATCACTAACATACTAAAAGATAAATGGGAAAGTGGCGGGGGAGCGGGGAATAGTTGTACCATATGACAAAGAATTAAAATCCCTACCTGATGAAGAGCCCTAAAAACCAACCATTTCACAGGGTGTCTGGGATTCGCTTTATGATAATCTGGGTGGGGTGGGCAGTGGGTGAGGGTGGCAAGGATGAGACTTGCCTCTTGTAGATAATACAGAAGCTAACTGTTGCCTTCCTGGGGGCTCCATGTATTACCCTCTATACTTTTGAAAATGTTACAAATGTGCATAATAAACGGCACATAGGTATTTAACAGTAATGACTCTACTATGTGTCACGAAGTATGGGCTGGATATAAATGTTTAAATACGAACACTCCACAGAGATGATAAAGAAACTTAAAAGGCACATTTCAAAAGAGGAAAGATATAGTAAATTGACATTTGAAAGATGTCCAACAAAATACTAACTTTTTAAAAGATATGAAAATAAAGTCTTCTCAATCAGGTTAACAAATACTTTTTAAAGTTACTAACATCCAGTATATGTGAAAGTATATCTTACAGATACACTTTTATTATCTTACAGATTTTAGTAAAATTGTGTCAGTTGGTATCTCTGGGTTTGGCAACATATTATAACCTAAGAGAACATTCAGTCATATGAACAAATACAGATATTCATTACCAATTGTTTGTAAAAGTGAAAAGTTAGAAATAACCTTAATATCCATTGACAGAGAAGTTGGTTAAATAAATTACATAGCATTACCCATATTGTGAGGTATTAACTGGACACACAAGCTGAAGAAAATAATATAAATACATTGGTAAGGAAAGTTGTCCATGATTTAAACAGCAAAAGAAGAACCAGCTTGCATCATGTATAGAAGGAAAGCTATTTTTATTTTTAAAAGTAGAATTAGAGAACTAAACATCTGGAAAGATATACTTTAGGTTGTTAACAATTGTTCTCTTTGGACAGAATTAGAATTGTAAAAGCCTTTCTTTCTATACTTCCCTGTTGTTTAAATTTGTTGTAATAAATAAATATATCACTATAACTGGAACCAAAAAAAAAAAGGTTCAACTTTGGTTTGGTTTTTGGCCACACTACATGGCATTTGAGTTCTTAGTTCCCCAAACAGGGATCAAAGTTGCACCCCCTGCCACAGAAGCTGGAAATGTTAACCACTGGACCATCAGGGAAATCCCAGAAAACTGTTCAACTTTGGGGGGCGGGGACTCAAAGTACACCAAATTTAGAAACAAATTAAGTTTGAACCAAAGTTACTACTACACTCTACTTTTAATTTTACTTAAATCACTCTGTGATAAAGGAACTTGGATCAATTAAAAACACACCAGGGGCTTCCCTGGTGGTCCATGGGTTAAGACCAAGCTTCCACTGCAGGGGACACAGGTTCAATCCCTTGACAGGGAACTAAGATCTCACATGCTGCACGTGGAGCAGCCAAAAGACAAAATAAAAATTTTTAAAGAAAGTACTATACTTTGAATGAGATCCTCTTTACACAGGTGGATACATTTATCAAAACTTACCAGACTACACAAAATCTGTGCATTTAATAATCTGTAAATTATAACTCAGATATACGAAGTGTATATAAATTCACTAATGTGAGTCGAGGTTGAACCTAAGAAATATCAGGCAATGGATCCTAAGACTGGAATCCCCAGCATGAGCTGCTTTGCTTTGCCTTCAGCGAACAAATCTGGAAGTTCCCAAGTCTTAACCTGAGAGCAGCTTAGGTCTCATGGTAGATAATACACAAGTTCAAACATCCCAGGGAATTCAAGAGAATTCTTTCAAATCGAATAATCTTAGGCATCTCCTGATAGAGGTCAGCCTCCTTCCAAATCTGGATCTAACAAGTTTTAACAACTCCTTACCACTAGAATTCCTCCCTGGGTGCTCTCAACTTACAAGGAGCACTCTAAAGATTTCTCTTGTCCCTTGATATCTCACGATCAGAAGTCCTGGAGGACAGAGAGGGAAAGATGATGCTAGGTTTGGAGTTGAAGCAGTTCGCAGGAAGAAAACCACCCCATTTCCTCCTCTGCTTTCTGGGGACAGGATCCTGCAAGCTGTTTTGTAACCTTTTTCTTAACCTAACGGTGCATCCTGAGCCTTCTAAACTATAGATGCTTGATCATGTTCCCCACGATTAAGCTTCTGGGCTGGTTTTATGTAACCAGCTGGGCGATCCTTAACAATTCACTTTTATTTCTCTGGACTTGTGTCTCCACCTGTCAAATGAATGGGTGAGACTGTCCCCAGGTGACCTGTGAGGCCCAGGCTGGTCACTCAGGCTCAGGAGTGCCTGGTTCTGATTTGGGACTGTCCTGTCCCCACGTCACATCTGTCCCCAGCCTTCCCCACATTCCCCTGCCCTGCAGATCTAGCTAGAGCTCAGGTTACAGCTTCGACCTCCAAGCTCCTTTCTGCCTTGATAACAGAGCTAGAGGTAAGAGACAGCACAGACAGGAAGCACAGGCAATTAGGTCTGTCTGTTCTGGCTCAGCCTGCTCCCTGAAACGTCCGACAGTCTTCGTGAGGAGAGGGGCGCCCAGGGTCTGCCCCCGCTCCTGGGCACACTCATGCACCCTGCAGGACAGCAGAGAGATGGCAGAGGGTGTAGACCCTGCCTCGCCAGCCCCTGCCCCGGACGATGCGGCTCACCATACACAGTGCAGGTAGGGGAAGTGGACGGACGAGAGCAGCTCGCAGAAGGCCCGGTCAGTGATCCAGCAGAAGAGGGCGAGGGTCCACCAGAGGCCGGAGAAGAGGCCCAGCTTCAAAACACGCACGTTGTCACACCTGCCAGAGGCGCAGAGAACAGCTCGGGTCAGCCCTGGTCTCCTTCTAACGCACCGGTCCCTTCTCTGCCCCCTCACACCTCCCCGGCCCCCAGCCCTGACCCTCCCTGGCGCCTTGGCACCAGGGCTCCCACCCAATGCCCCATCACACAGGCCCAAGGATATAAACACTATATATACCCCGATGGTTCACAAAGCCACACTCCTCACCCAGGCCTCTTCTTAACTCCAGACCTGCAAACCACACGTCACATTATGACACATCCACCCAGTGGTCAGTGTTGATCTAGATTCACATGTCTACAAAGAGCTCCTGATCCTTTCTTCTGTTCCATACCCGTTCTCTTCCCGGCCCTCTTGGGGAAGGGTGCTTTCAGGACCTCAGGCCAAGAATTCTGCAGTCATTGTTCTCTTTCTCACATACCTTACATCTAATTCATCAGCTCGGTGATATATATTTCAAATCCAATCTCTTTCCATCACCACCGCCTGGGTCCAAGCCCTCTGAGTTATGGCAACCACCTCCATCTGCCCCTCTTCCTACAGTCACCTCTCAACGCCCTGCCCAAGGGCCTCCCACATCATCCCTCCTCCCCGAGGGAAAGCCGAAGTGCTCACGGCCCCAGTGTGCTGGCTTCCCTCTGCGCTCCACCCACTCCTCCTAGCAGCCCCACGTTGCCTCTGCTCATCAAACCCCCCAGCAATCTTTGCCTTTCCTCCAAAACCCCAGGCACGCTGCTCCAAGCCTCAGCACTGGCTGTTCTGCCTCCTGGAATGCTATTCCCAGACAGGCACGGGGCTCGCCACCTCCCAGATTTTGTTCAGATGTCCCTCAGTGAGCCCTTGGCTCAGCATTGTTCCTAACAATCACACCACCTGTCTCCACCTCCTAAGTGACCCCCAAGCCCCCATCACCTTCTTCCCTCTAATTCTCTCTGTAGCAAAGACAGCCTCGCCGATACCCTCTGTGCTTCATTTATGTATCTCCAGCCTGTCTCCCCGACCTGGGATGGTGTCAGGCTCAGGGAGGCTCTTGGTGCTCCTGAAAGAAAGAATGAGCTCTTCCACACCCCGGGGCAAAGGGTTTCTGAACAAACCCCAACAGCTCGAGGGGAACTTCAGCAGCTGTTTTCCTTCCTTATTACCAAATTGCTCACAAAAAGGGTGACTTCTTTTCCTGGGGAGAAATGCCCAGAGGCAGTTGGTGGCTGAGGGCCCTTCCACCCCTCCTTTGGGGTCTCTGTCCCTCAAAGGCCCTGCACCCCAGTCAGTCCAGCTCGCTCACTCGCAGGAGTCTGCGTCTAATATAAATATGACCCCTTCTTGGGTGCAGATGTTATCGGTTCATATTTGCTGAACAGGTTAATGGTGTCTAAAGTCTGACTTCCTGGTACCTTTCCCAGCTGTCTGATGGAAACATAGGCAAAAGCACAGTGAATATGGGATGGATAGCAGGCTCAGAAAGACGTGCTCAAAAAACAACCTGAAAAGCCCTGTCAGTCGGAGGGTTACATGTACCCCTTGAAAAGATTTTTGAAAAAATATATAGAGCCCCACGACATTAGTGACCGCTTTCCAGTGTAGTGACTAAAACAGAGATGAACAATTTCCATTTTCCCTTTCTCTCCAGCATATGAACAGGAATTAAAGGCATGGAGTAGATGAGAGGTTTTAGGGGAAAGTGTAGGGAGAGCAAAGCAGACGTGAGGGTGTACCTTATAGGTTCCCTGCATGGACAGGTGCATAGAAAAGAAGGCGCTCTCATGAGGGGCTGAAGAGGAGCTGCCACAGAACTGGTTAAAAAAAGAGAGAGAGAGAATGTGGTGTTATAGGAATCACAGGAAAGAATGTTCCAAGGTTGAGGGGGTGAATTGTGCAGAGAGCTGGGAAAACAAGTAAAATTCAGGAGGACTAAAAAGTGATCAGTGGATGTACAACCAAGAGGGGTTTGGGTATCAAAGTGGGCACAGAAGCCAGGTTAGAGTAGCTTGAAGAATAAATGAGGAAACAGATGGAGACACCTTTTAAATAAGCGTGGCTGTGACAGATGAGAGAGAAAGGGTGATGGCTGGAGACAGATCTAGTAGAGGCTAGGCTGGGAGTTAGAGACAATGGGAGAAATTCAACAAGCTAATGGGAAGGATCCTTTGGAGAGAGAGGGATGACACGGTAGACAATTTACAGGAGTAAAATAGGAAAAGGAAATGGAGGGGATAATCTGTAAGTAGAAAGATGGACCCTAGAGATAGAAGGAGGAATACTTCCACAATGCTGCAAGTTTTTAAGGTCATGATGAAGACTAATTAGCAGTAATGATGACTGGCTTTTCAGGGGTAAAAAATTTCAAGTATAGAATAGAAATTATTTCCTTTGTAATTACTTAAAAAGATTAGAGTATTAAAGAAAAATGTTTCCCTGCTTAAAGATCACAGTTGTGAAGGAAAATTTATTTATTCTGTAAAATCTGCCCCTTCATTTGCTCTTGTTTAGCTAATGTGAATTTAAAAGTTTCCCTTTCGTTAGCCAGTTTTGAACAAAATTATTATAGATTAAAACTAAGAACTAAAGAGCCTCTTGATGAAAGTGAAAGAGGAGAGTGAAAAACTTGGCTTAAAGCTCAACATTCAGAAAACTAAGATCATGGCATCCGGTCCCATGACTTCACGGCAAATAGATGGGGAAACAGTGGCTGACTTTATTTTTCTGGGCTCCAAAATCACTGCAGATGGTGATTGCAGCCATGAAATTAAAAGACGCTTACTCCTTGGAAGGAAAGTTATGACCAACCTAGACAGCGTATTAAAAAGCAGAGACATTACTTTGCCAACAAAGGTCCGTCTAGTCAAGGCTATGGTTTTTCCAGTAATCATGTATGGATGTGAGAGTTGGACTACAAAGAAAGCTGAGCGCTGAAGAATTGATGCTTTTGAACTGTGGTGTTGGAGAAGACTCTTGAGAGTCCCTTGGACTGCAAGGAGATCCAACCAGTCCATCCTGAAGGAGATCAGTCCTGGGTGTTCACTGGAAGGACTGATGCTGAAGCTGAAAATCCAATACTTTGGCCACCTGATGCGAAGAGCTGACTCACTGGAAAAGACCATGATGCTGGGAAAGATTGAGGGCAGGAGGAGAAGGGGACGACAGAGGATGAGATGGTTGGATGGCATCACCAACTCGATGGACATGGGTTTGGGTGGACTCCGGGAGTTGGTGATGGACAGGGAGGCCTGGCGTGCTGCGGTTCATGGGGTCGCAAAGAGTCAGACACAACTGAGCAACTGAACTGAACTGATAGATTAAAACATATGAAACTCAGGAGTTAAAATGAAAACTAGATTGCAGTGAATTCTCAAGAAACATAGCTAAGTAGAGAACATTCTATTGACTTCAGGCCTAATATCAGCCAGCATCACTGGGCTATCACAAATCCATTCAGATATCTTTATCGGCAATTTAATGGTTTTCCAAAGACCTTTAAGCTCTGTTAATGTTCTGAAATGGGTCTCTTCTCTCCCAGGTCCATGAAGGGTACTCAAAGCCAACAAGACAAGACAGGACAGTCCTTCCACTGCCAGCCAGCAAGTTTATATCCCCCTTCAACAACCAACGCTGACCTTGCCTGGTATTGCTGACAATCAAAACAATCCCCAGAGGCAAAGCAATGGTAGAAAACATACATGTCTCCACTCAAAACAAAGAGTGAGAGAAAGCTGATTATACACTACACAGAGAAACTCTCACAAAAGGGGATAAATAGAAGACTTCAATTAAGACCATCTGTGTCTATGACAATAAGCCATGAATTAGAGTGGATTTCTAAAAGTGGTACAGAGAAAAAGCATTTTCAAAGAGTATTACAATACGGGTAGTGATTTAGATGTGTTTTAGTTGGCGCTGAATAAGACAGTCTTAAACACACACAAGAGCTAAACAACTTTCCAGAAAAACCCAAACAAACTTTTTGGCCAATCCAATAATGTGTCTGGGTATCAACATGAACTCTGCACATAGAGCTGACACAAGAAAATGTTTATGCAAACAGTAAAAGGCTTTACTTGATAGGTTGTGAGAAAGAAACTAAGCCTCAGGGAAAGTAGCAAGGCTGCTTTGTAATCAGGCATTCATTTCTTTTTCCTTCTCTGTATAAACGCAATAGCCTCTTTAGGACTTTGCTTTTCTTTTGACTCTTGTCATGTCACACATATGAACTTGTGTTCATATCACATCTATTCTCCTTTTTGGGTTTCCTTGGTGGCTCAGTGGTAAAGAATCCACCCACAATGCAGGAAACATGGGTTCGATCCCTGGATTAGGAAGATGCCCCTGGAGAAGGAAATGGCAGCCCATTTCAGTATTCTTGCCAGGGAAATCCCATGGACAGAGGCGTAGGGCGGGCTATAGTCCTTGGGATTGACTTAGTGACTAACAAACACAACACAACATTCTCCTTTCAGCAGAGTTAACTCTAGGCAGCTTGGTCTAGGCACCTGCCAGGTCCTGAGATGTTCCTCCTAAGCTAGTTTTTGGATCATTAGAATACATTGATTATACTCGTCCCTTCTTTCTGAAAACGAGATTAATATTTTGAACCAAACCATCCAACTTGATCCTAATCCACAAGTCAGGGATGACTCTTTGGGAGGAGTAACTCCTCTTCAAAGGCAGTAAAAGAACCAAGAGCTGGTTTGTTCCTATCCCAAGGACAGCCTGAGGGCCAGGGAGAAAGACTGGTACCCACCTCCTTAGCTCAGCAATGAGCAGCGCCATGCAGGGAACCCCCAGGGTCATCAGAGAGATGTTGTTGATGGCGGGCTTGACAAACGCCAGGCACGTCGTAACAGCAGACAGGACGCAGACCACCACCTTGAACCTGCCCCTTTGTGGGTGAAAGCAAACCAAATCCGTTAGCAAAAGGGGTTGTGTTTGTTTGTTGGATGTTGGCAAAGTACAGGCACTGATGCTGGGAGGGCAAGCTCAAAAGACATTCCACACAAAGGACCAGGAGCCTGCAAACCATTCTCCCACACTATCTCAGTTATTTTAGGAATTCGACCTTAAGAAACAATCAGAAATGTTCAAAATATTCAGCTATGAAAACGGTTAAATTATAATCAACCTGAGCCTTTAAGGATAAGATATGAATACTTGATTATTTTTAGCAGTACTTTTCTGTATTTTTTCCCTAGGTGTTTTACAGCATGTTTGGGCAAATTCTTACTGAAAAGGGTCAGATAGTGAATATTTTAGGTTTTGCAGGTCATAGGTTCTCTGCCACAGCTACTCAACCCTGCCACTGTAGACAATAAGTAAGCAAAGGGGCATGACTGTGCAACAATAACACTTAATCTGCAAAAAACACACAAGTCACCCATGTGGCCAAAGATGTAGTCTGCCCACCCCTCTTCTCCAAGGTGAACGTGTATGACTTTTATAAGGAAAACAGACCATTTACAAACCATAAAGCATCCTAGATCAAAAGAAAAAAAAATGCCCCATGTGCCTAACACACAAGTCTAAAATCCTGAAATCTGTTGAGGCATTGGTGGTTCAGTGGTAGAATTCTCGCCTGCCACGCGGGAGGCCCGGGTTCGATTCCCGGCCAATGCAAGCAAGTCTGTTCTTTTCCCTGAAAAGCCATAAAATCCTGAAATCTGTATTGACTGACAATCTACAGCCTCTTATGCACTGGAATTTTGTGTTAAGTTTCGGACAGGAGAAATGTTAGAAAAATAATTGATACCATCCTTTGGAATCAAAAATAACTGATAACAGCCCTTCAGCGAAGGTGCTTTCGGTAGAAAGAGCTAGAACTGCCGACGTGACCCTAGACACGTTACTTTCCCTCTCCCTGGGACTCTGCTTCCTTATCTATAAATTTCCTATCTAGTCTGGACTAGAGGATCTCAAAGACCCATATCCATTACTGAACCTTAAGGGCACATGACTTTCCTGAAGTTTCTGTTTATTCCTCATTAGCACCATTTACTTTGGCCAGGAGCCCTGGAAAGCAACACTGTTAGGAAACTAATTTGAATGAAATTCCACTAGAAAGAAACCAAAGTGCATGGAAACCTTCAAAATACAAGTGTATCTCATAAAGAGGAAAACCACTTATCATCAAGGCTCAGGAAATCATTGATCAAGCTGCCAACTTTCTGACTGGAATGAACAGGAATTGTAGCCCTGAACTTTGACCAACGGGGAAATATATGTACATGGGAAAGGATCCAGGCAGCAAATCCTCAGGAGAATTGTGTTTTTCTCCCAGCCTTGGCCCCGGCATCCTTCAGCTACTAGAGGAGTCTGCAGCTTGGCCTGAGTACAGTAGCGTCACACAGCCCCAGGTCCCCACCATGTGCCTGGCCCCTGGAGACCCCCAGTAACTCTATCACTGGATTTGAGGTTCCATGACACGTCAAGGCTTTTTGGTCATTTAGATTAGATAAACACGTAATTATGAGCTTCCCTGGTGGCTCAGTGGTAAAGAATCTGCCTGCAAGGCAGGAGAGCGGGTTTGATTCCTGGGTCGGGAAGATGCCCTGGGGAAGGAAATGGCACCCACTCTGGTATTCTTGCCTGGGAAATCCCAGGGATTAAGGAGCCTGGAGGGCTACAGTCCATGGGGTTACAAAGAGTCGGACACAACTACGCAACTAAATAACAACCACAGCAAACACATAATCAGATACTTTCAAACTGTACTACCTCTCTGTGTCCGATGGTTTAGGACCCAGACACAGAAAAACAAGAGTGAGTCAGAGCACATGGGTCCAGTGAGACCAGACCCATGTATGTTCACATTCTGCCTCCATCACTTAGCAGCCCATGGGATTTTTGGCAAGTCACTAAAACTCCCCAAGCCTCAGGTTTTCTGTATGAAAATCAAGACACCTGCCCTGTAGTGTTCTTATAAGCATTAAGGCACTCAACACAGTGCCTGATACAATGGTGTGTGCTAATAAAATCCATTATTTCTGTTCTCATGACCATGATTTGAGAATAAATGTTATTTTAAATAATATTATTATTGAAAATGTCATACTCAGGGAAAAGTCGAATGAGCTGATACTGCAATCAGAAAGGCTCTCTGTAGTCCTGCCAAAGATTTCAAAGGCAGTGAGCTTGATGAAACATGCTTTCTCTAAGAGGAACATGGGCAGGCACCTCCCTACCGCTCCCCAGAGGGTGTGGAGGAATGCGCCTCTGGAAGGCAGCTCAGTCAACGAAGACACCGTGTGAATGCATGGTTCTGCAGCCAGCAGAAGCCAACAGAAGTCAACAGAGGCCCTGAGGACAGAGAGAGCTGGGAAAACCCAGGAGGCAAGGGGCCGCCAGGGTGTTCTCTAAACATCCCCAACTGTTGCCTCTGGTCCTGTTTTCAACTTTGCAGCCCATGATCAGTTCAAACTGAACACAAGGTTGGTGAACCCGTAGCACACCTTCTTCCTGTATTCCCCAAACCCAAACCTAGCAACCCAGTACCATCATCATAATATTATTATAATAAAGCTGTTACTATTGTTATCATTAGCTTCCCTTTAAAGAGATGGTTTTTAACCCTGTCAGGCCCTTAGTCCCTTTTTTCATATCAAACATTTGGTAATGCCCATTTTACTCTTCTGAAATGAAATGGAATTTATGGATGATAAAACTTTCCATTACTGTGACCACCAAAAACATGTCCACAAGCTCCCCAGATGGCCGGCATGGGATAGATACATTCCTGGACAAGATTCACTGCTTTAAACTCCCCTTTAACGTAAAACGGGCTTCCCTGGTGGCTCAGCAGTAAGTAATCCACCTTCTGTGTAAGAGACCTGGGTTCGATTCCTAGGTCAGGAAGATTCTCTGGAGAAGGAATTGGCAACCTATTCCAATATGCTCACCTAGGAAATCCCTTAGACAGAGGAGCCTGGAGGGCTACAGTCTATGGGAATCACGAAAGAGTTGGACACAACTTGGCAACTAAACAACAACTAAAACATAACCTGTTTAGGACAAGTCTCTGATGTCCACGGGATTCCAGCATTTGGTCCTGGAAGGTCCACCCCTGTCATTTCCTAAGTACAAAGTTGATATGGCCCAGAGAGTCTGAGATGACCGCTCAAGTCACCCAGCAGGGAGAGCAGAACAAGCAGATCCCAGCCTGCAACCTTGCTACTCAGGATTCAAAAAATAAACTGGATCATAAGGTGAGGGCTATCCCTAAATTTTGTGGACAAAACATCATAAGGACCACAGCAGGATAAATTTTTTTAGAAAATGGATACAATTAGCCTATAACAGTTTGCTTTTTTCCCAAAACAGAAATGTCAAATTAGAAAAAACCAGAAATGTCCAATTATTAATAACCAGCAACAGCTGAGTGCATATCCCAACAATTCTTCAGACGTTCTAGGCAAGATGAAATACAGGCCTTTTTAGAAAATCCCACCAATTATTCCTATTTACTATTCCTATTCCTATTCAGCTGAAGCTCCAATACTTTGGTCACCTGATGCGAAGCATCAACTCATTGGAAAAGACCCTGATGCTGGAAAAGACTGAGGGCAGAAGGAGAAGAGGGTGACAGAGGATGAGACGGTTGGATGGCATCACCGATTCAATGGACGTGAACTTGGGCAAACTCCAGGAGATGGTGAAGGACAGGAAGGACTGCCGTGCTGCAGTCCATGGGGTTGCAAAGAGTCAGACATGACTTGGTGACTGAACAACAATAATTCCTATTTACATTCCCCTGCTATTCTGCATATTCTTTATCTTCAAAACACTTATCTGTATTAGCCATTCATAATAACTGCTAGCACCAAGTGAGTGTTTGCTCTGTAACAGACACTATGCTATATACTGTGTACAATTTTCACATATGTTTCTAACCCCTGAGGTAGATACTTTTACTATCTCTTCTTTCTAGATGAGCAAAATGAGGTACCAGAGTGCAGAAGAAAAAGTGGATTGTTACTCAAATCTAGATCTGTCTGATCCAAAGTCACTTGGCCAACACACAATCCCCTCTCTTCTCCAGAAATTTCACACTGGAATCACTACTAATAAGCTTTTTTAATTTTTTTTTTTGGTCACACCATGTAGCATGTGGGGACTAGTTCTCTAAGCAGGCATTGAACCTGTGCCCCCTGCATTGGGAATATGGAATCTTAACCACTGGACCACCAAGGAAGACCCCTTAGAGGTTTTGAGAAATATTCCAGCAAAGTCTAGATCAGAAAAAGAAAAAAAAAAGGTGGGGTGGTTGTGGAGAGATAAATGGTTACTATCATATAAGTTCAGGCAGCTTACCACTCAATCCCCAGCCTGCAGAATTCCTGGTGTTGCCCTGAGATCTCTGGTCTGGCATGCCATTCCACACCAGAGATGCTGCCTGTTCCCACATCACGAGATGAAGTCCACGCTAAACGGTCTGGCCTTCTCGCCTTCTTGCTGCACACACCACTGGCAAATTGAAGGTCCACAGACACAGCTGAAATCCTTATTTACAGTGAGCTACCTCTCCTATAACATTCGCCTTTTCTTCCTTTGCTCATGAAAATGATCAACGTTCATTTTTACCCTGCAATTAGCATGTATACCTCAAATACTGGGCAGCAATCTCCATGTGCAATTGTTAAAAATGAAAGCTGACTGACTGTTCACCACGTTCTTAGTGCTCTGTGAACGGCCTTGCAGGATCATCTAACAAGAATCCTGTGGTGAACACTATTAGTCACTCAGTTCTACAGATGAGCAAACAGAAACCTCAAGAGTCTAAACAAGTTATACGTTCTGGGTTTTTTTTAAACAGGGAATCTAGGAATCAAACCCAGGTGGTCTGCAAAGCCAGGGATACAGACACAGAGGGTTCTCAGAGCCTCCATGGACTCTCCCCAAACTGAAGACAGGGGGTCCACATCTTCCCCTGAGAAAGGCAGCTGAGTGCGGGCGATGGAAAAGTCTCCCGTGGTCAGACCGCCCTGCCTCACAATCTGTTTCATCACTAAAGTTGGTAAGTTTCTGTCACCACAGCATTGCCCCATTTTCTCCTCTCCTGCTCCCACCAAGAAACAAGAAAAGAACAAGATTCTCTATTATGAACACATTAAACATTGTCCAGTGGAATTTCAGACCCAAGTCTCCAGAGCACCAGAAACAACAAAACCCTTATTCCCATTTTGTCAGCTTCTCACTGCGATCCCAGGGCTTGAAGACTCAGATCTAACAGCAAAGTGGCTCCTGAGCTCTCAAAACAATGAAAACATGCTCCCGGAAAGCATGGAAGTAAGTAACTGGTGGGCATCTTTGGAGACAACAGGAAAAGCCAAAAGGTCAGGGGTGTGTTGCTCAGGCGGAGGCAAAACATCCCTGCTGGTCAAGCCACCTCGTGCCCCTGCCGAGCAGCATCCACCTCCACGTTTCCCCTCCTCCGGCAGCTTTCTGATCACCCCCATCTCCCCTGAGGCTGAACAAGGAAACCAGAAACACAACTGAAACACAGCAGGTTGGCCCAGGCTATCTCTGATTTCTAAAGTACACGTCCTGCATTTGGGAGGTTTCCGCACCAGGGAGACCATATGTCATCTAAGCCCAGGAACAGCTTCCTTTCCACTTGAAGATACTTCTTTTTGCTCAATGGTGTTTAAAGATAATACTATTTAATTCAAATCCTGCTGCCCCGGATGAAGACTGTACAGCTAATCCATTTAAAGTATGTTTTCTTGGGAATGTCCTCATAGTCCGGTGGATAGGATTCAGCACTTTCACTGCCGGGTC
Organism: Cervus canadensis; assembly: GCF_019320065.1. Taxonomy (NCBI): domain Eukaryota; kingdom Metazoa; phylum Chordata; class Mammalia; order Artiodactyla; family Cervidae; genus Cervus; species Cervus canadensis. Next base: position 46,473,564 of record NC_057399.1, on the reverse strand, counting down.
CCAGGGTCCCAGGTTCAATCCCTGGTCGGGGAACTAAGGTTCTGCAGGCCACACAGTGCAGCCAAAGAATGAATGAATGAATGAATAAAGTGTGTTTTCTTCCTACCTCATTTAATAATATATTTTTTAGGATTAAAAATTAACACGTGCACTTTGTAAAAAAAAAATTGTAAAACAGTATAGATTAAAGGTAAAAGTGAAAGTTCTCTCTCCATTCCTATTCCTAAGAAGAGCCCAATGGTAGTGGCTCCTTACCCTCTAGACATGTTTGTGCATATCTGAAGACATACAGTCAAAAAGAGGCTTCATTCATTCTAAAATGAGGGTGTCACACACACAGTTCTACATGTGCTTTTTGAAGCCAGCATGTTTCATGAATGTTCTTCCACCTCCATCCATAGAGAAGAGCCTGCATCTCTAATGGCTGCATCACTCCCAGTCCCACTCAGGGTACCAGGAAACCTACAATGAACTCTTATTTTTCCAGGATAGTTCCTCCATGGGAACACACAGCTTACTTGATTGAATCCATATTTTTAGATTATTTATCCATATAGAGTGCATGAATGCTCAGTTGTGTCTGACTCTCTGCAACCCCATGGACTGTAGCCCACCAGCCTCCCCTGATTCACGGTATTCTCCAGGCAAGGATACTGGAGTGGGTTACCATTTCCTCCTCCAAGGGATTTTCCTGACCTAGAAATCAAACCTGCATCTTCTGTGTCTCCTGGCACCGACAGCAGGCGGATTCTTTAACACTAGCACCAACTGGGAAGCTCATTTATCTGTATATATTTTAACAAAACAGTGTGTACAGAGAAATGTATGGGTCATATGTTTCTAGGAGCATTTCTCATCTTTATGATGATGTCTTCTGTTACTTCAGATATTAACAAGAGCACCTCAGAAAGGACCTTCCCTGACCAAACTCTAAGTCAGCACTCCAAGTCACCATGACCCCCTTACCGGCTTCATTTTTCATCATAGTACTTTCACACCCTAACATTATATTATTTTTTTATTGATTCATAATTTCTCCATCTTCAATATAAGCTCACTTAGGGTGGAGACCTTGCCGTTTTGTTTACTGTTATATTCTAGTGCCTAGAAAACTTCATTGTAAGTGTCCATGAACTATTTACTGGATAAATAACCATATAAGCACAACACAATGGATATTAAAAGGCATCTCTTCCTAAAATTCTGGGTTTTCGGCTTGAATGTGTATGTATATGTGTGTGTGTTGGTGTGTAGCTCTCATCAAAAGCAAACTGACACAATTTGAATACTACAGTATCTACAGCTCCAAGAACTAATTCCTCAGTGTGCATTCTACTGCAAATATATAAAAGTAATAGAGCTGGGACACACCCAATAAGATGTTCTAGCAGGACATCAAAGGTCTTTGAACAACCATTCAGTCTTTTCTCCCCCACTGAACCTTCTAGTTTTGCCAGTACCAATAAGGGAGATAATTGACTTTATCTTCCTAATGAACATTAGATAAATTCTTTCCCTGAGTATATTAAAATTACATCTTTTATCTGGCAGAATTTTTTCTCTGACAGTGTAATCAGTGGATATTAAATATATGATAAAGGTCATCACTAGGTTAGACTCAGTAGGGTGTGATATTTGTTAATATATACATTGTCACATGGGGTACTGCTGCTGCTAAGCTGCTAAGTCACTTCAGTCGTGACCGACTCTGTGCGACCCCATAGACGGCAGCCCACCAGGCTCCCCTGTCCCTGGGATTCTCCAGGCAAGAATACTGGAGTGGGTTGCCATTTCCTTCTCCAATGCATGAAAGTGAAAAGTGAAAGTGAAGTCGCTCAGTCGTGGCTGACTCTTAGCGACCGCAAGGACTGCAGCCTAGCAGGCTCCTCTGTCCATGGGATTTTCCAGGCAAGAGTACTGGAGTGGGGTGCCATTGCCTTCTCCAGTGGGGTACCGCACCTAGTAGTAAATGCAAAAATTTAGTACAAGCTTACCTGTCATTGCGAAAGATCTTCGGTAGATACCTTCTGGGGAACCACATGGCCAAAGCACACATCAGAACCCAAAGGATTGCAAGTTCATCTAGCATCTGACCCAGGAAACTAAGAGTTGCATGGAAGTAGACGGATCCAATTCCTAGAATCAATCACAGCCAATAAAAAAAGTTCACAGAGAACAACAGTCACAAATTCAACACACCGATTAAGGACAGCATTTTCCTAAACGACTACCAAAATTACCAAATCACTCTCTCTCTCTGAGGAAAGAAGTGGAAGGACGACACCTACACCATCAAGGCATATAGACTTCACGTCTAGAAAGAGGATTTGAAGCAGGGCCCAAACACCAGCAAATCAGAACTTTAATAACTGCACAAGGACAGTGCGTCTTCATCCACTGAGCCTTCATGGGAAAAGTCAATCAAAAGTCAACATTCTTTCATAGTTAAGAATTCCTAATCTGCCTGTGGAAGGAAATAAAAATTATACAAGTATTTCCCAGAATTACAAAGGATCAAACATCTAGAATTTGTTTTTTGGTTTTTTTTTTTTAGCTCTTTAGAAACCATGGTTTCATCCAAATACAATTGTTTCACAAGACTTCCCTGAGAAGTTCACATAAAACTGCACTGGCACAACACCAGTGACTATTATATAAATGAACTCTCAAATGCAATTAAGGGATAATTATGGTCAACCTTGTTATCAAGCCCATATTCAAAAGAGTCCTCCTTCTGGAGTCCAGGAAACAACAGAAAAGTTTGTTAAGACGTCAGAGTGACTTTGGTTTACAAAGGGGTCAGGGAGTCTGCGAAGTTCCACTTCCTCCCTTTCAGCCCATGCTCACAAACGAATCCACTTACCCACTACAACTAAGAGAGTCCATATTAAGTAGATGCCACTGTTGAAGCACGTTGCATACTGTCGAAACAAGCACATGCAGATGGGCGGTAAAATGAAAAACAAGACGTTGCTGATCTGGGGGGGTAGCGGGGATGAAAAACGGAAAGATGAATATTAAGTAAAAGGGCAAAAAGTAAAGCAGCTTGTTCCCAATATGTCCTTTGTAAATGGAGATGAATATGGCCACACATCTTTCTTTAACAAGAAAAAAAATTCACAACTAGGGAAACTTACAACTTCTTTAGTAACCATTTTAGGGGGATACTTCCTGCCTCTGTGATCCTAGGAGCAGCTATGAAAAGACTGGGCCTTCCCAGGTGGCGCTAGTGGTAAAGAACCTGCCTGCCAATGCAAGAGACGTAAGAGACTTGGGTTTGATCCCTGGATCAGGAGGATGCTCTGGAGGAGGGCATGGCAACCCACTCCAGTATTCTTGTCTGGGAAATCCCATGGACAGAGGAACCTGGCAGGTCACAGTCCGTGGGGTCGCAAAGAGTCAGACACAACTGACCATGTACGTACACACACACACACATACACACACGAAAACACTGCCATCTGAAAGCTGCCCAGAGTCCTCTCTTGATGCAAAGAATCAACAACTCTTTTTCTGCCCAGTTATGAAGCATCCTAATTTACCTGAATAATCATCTTTAAAGATAAGGCCTGCACTAAATAATGGCAAAATTTTTAAAAAGAATAGTTTCATGAAGAATGAAAAGGACCAGACTTGTTCTGCTGCTGCTAAGTCGCTTCAGTCCTGTCCGACTCTGTGCGACCCCATAGACGGCAGTCCACCAGGCTCCCCCGTCCCTGGGATTCTCCAGGCAAGAACGCTGGAGTGGGTTGCCATTTCCTTCTCTAATGCCCCCCCATAATTTTCTGCCAGCCAGGTCCTGGGCCCACGTGAAGGCACGAGTGCCTTCCTCATTTCCCCCTCGTCAGTTTTCTCACCCTAAGCCAAACCTACTTTTAGGTAAAGATCAAATTTGTAGCTTTAAAATGGCATCATATTATCTTTCAGACTGGATTTGAGTCTATTATCTTTTCACAGGTCACCTGGATTTTTTTAAAAAACCAGACTGGACAACCTAACTCTAGAATCTCACCTCTAATTTTTTAAAATTTCTTTTTGTCTATCTTTTTTTTAACTAGGGGGTCATGGCCAATTCTTTTTTTTTTTCCCTCAGATTTTTAAAAACTGAGGTAAAATTCACATAACAAAACTAATCATTTTAGGAGTGTACAGTTCAGCAGCAGTTAATACAAGTGTAATATGCAATCATCACCTCTATCCAGTTCTGAAATGTTTCCATCACTCCAAAAAGAAACCTCACATCCATGAAGCCGTCACTTCCCCTTCTCCCTTTCCCCAGTCCCTGACAACCACTAATCTGTTTTCTGTCTCCACAAATTGACTTATTCTGAATATTTCATAAAAGTGTAATCATGCAATAAGTGACCTTTTGTGTCTGACTTCTTTCACTCAGCACACAGTTTTGGAGGTTCACCTGCATTGTAGCACGTATCAATACTTTCTTTTCATGAGTAACATTTCATTGTATGGATACCACATTTTGTTTACCCAATGTCCTTACTCTAACAGTGAACAATGTTGCTATGAATATTCACGTCCAAGGTTTTCAGTATTTGTTTTCCATTCTCTGATTTATATCCCCCCAAGCTAACATCACTGGATTATATGGTAATTGTGTGTTTAACTTACAAACCACAAGACAATTCTCCACAATGGCTGAACCATTTACACTGCTACCAGCAAGGTCCAAGGGTCCTAATTTTTCCACATCCTTGCCAACACTTGTTATTTTCTGAGGTTTTTATTTGCTTTGTTTGTTTAATAAGGCCACCCCAGAAGGTAGAAGTGGTAGGGATAATCAGCTTCTTCTAAAGTTTTACCTCTCACTGAGGAGTAAGGAGCTCCTTGGGAAGGACTGGGCAGGCAGAGGAGAGGAGATGTGCAGAATGTTTAAATAATGTCTAAGTGCGCAACATGCGCAAATGCGTAAATGTCTAAACGCGCAACACCAAAGAGGAAGGGGTGACGGAGGGGTCAAGAAAGACTAAAACCTTTCAGAGATAGGAAGATGGAGTAGATGAAGGCTGGAAAGCCAAGAGCATGGGGGCTTTAGAAAGGAAAGACTGGTCACCCATATTAGACAAGACAGAGCAGGTCTCAAAGGAACAAAGAGGGTGGGTGCCTAAACTGAATGAAAGGAGCCAGGGTAGGACTTTTCCAGACCTGGGAAGTCACACTGGGGCACAGTTAAACGAAACGCATCAGCAGACCCCAGAGCTGGAGGCAAAGTGCGGGAAGACACTGGCAACATCAGTAACCAATGGACGCCTCTGTCACCATCTGGGAACAAGAGGGGATGGGAATGACACTCTTTAGAAAGGGGAGAAGGATAGAGTGGAGAGCGATAAAGAGCAAGATCTTTTGTGGGGGTGGGATAGGAATAAGGCTGCTGCCTTTGGTTAAAGTTCAAGACAAATCCCTCATGGGGCTGCATCCTTCTGGAGAAGGGGGTGCCTTGCTCTAGTTGGCCCATTCTGATGGGGACCTTTTTCTCCTTCCCCTCTTGGAGTTACTGGCAACCTGGGTGAGAGTCTGGATAAACGACCACAGCAGTCCCAGGCGGTATGCAGTATCCACACTTGGGAACATAGCCAACTCTCACTTATTTACTAAAAAGCAGATAAGGAGGGATGCAGGACAAGGCTCTGTGTAATATCACAGCCTTTAACTTTCCATGGAGTTATTTAAAGAACCCAAGATCTTAGGAAAAAAGAAGAAAGCAAAGGAAAAAACTCAGATCCTTAAGAGTTAAAATGAGAGACCTTAACAGTCGGACACAATTGAGCATGCACGTGAGAGATGTTTAATGTTTTATAAGGGGATGTTAAGTAATGGCCTGGAAAGGCTCCCAGGCTAGCCAAGTTCAGAGAGGCAGTCACCCACAGAGGTGGGGCCAGCATCCAACCACTCTTTCCACTGCCCAAAGCTGACTTTTTTCACCTCCAATCCATTCAACCACATTCTGACCACCTTGGCTTCATGCTTCGATTGGCATCTGAAAATTCTGAATTGCATCACACATTGTGCACCTATGACCTTTAGGTGATTTAAACACTGCTCTCTGTTTTGTTAAACATAGAGGTAGAAGAAATTAAAGGTGAAACGGGAAGAAGGAGAAAAATGGGATTGTGATACTATAGATAACTTTCTCTTCTCATGTACATGTTCTCCGTGTAAGAAATGTTCTCCGTGTAAGAAAAAGAATATATTACAAAGCTAAAGTCTGCCTTGCTATCCTCCTCCCTAGACATACCCACTCTTCTCAGATTCATAATCCTCAATTTCTTTGCATTTATTTAAATACATATATATCACATATTGCAACATTATATTTTGGCAACTTCCTTTTCTCATTCAGCAATACACCCTGCTAACCTTTTTGTCTTAAGTCACAGAGATTTATCACACCTGCTGAGGGTACTGCAGAAGGCAACACTTTATTGAGCCATTCCACTAATGGTGGGAAGCACACTGATTTATAGCCCCACCTAACAATGCTGGAGGGGAGAAGGCAATGGCACCCCACTCCAGTACTCTTGCCTGGAAAATCCCATGGACAGAGGAGCCTGGTAGGCTGTGGTCCATGGGGTCCCGAAGAGTCAGACACGACTGAGCGACTTCACTTTCACTTTTCACTTTCATGCACTGGAGAAGGAAACGGCAACCCACTCCAATGTTCTTGCCTGGAGAATCCCAGGGACGGGGGAGCCCGGTGGGCTGCCGTCTATGGGGTCGCACGGGGTCGCACAGAGTCGGACACGTCTGAAGTGACTTAGCAGCAGCAGCAGCAACGCTGGGGAACATAACACAGCTTGTTACCCCAGAACAGTCATCCCTCTGTATCCATGGGGGACTGGTTTCAGGAGCCCCCTGGATACCAGAATTCGTTGGATGCTCAAATCTCTTACATAAAATAGCATTATATATGCAGTATGCATATAACCTACACACATCCTCCTGTATACTTTATACTGATCATAAAGTATAAATTTACACTTTACAATGGGAAAACAGTTTTTCCACAGACGGGGGGAGGGGTGGTTCGGGATGATTCAAGCACCAATGGGTAGCGGCTGCAAATACAGATGCAGCTTCGCTTACTCGCCCACTGCTCACCTTCTGTTGCCCAGTTCCTAATACGTACTAGTCTGCAGCCCAGGGTTGGGAACCCATGCTTCAGATCATCTCTAGATTATTTATAATACCTGATACAATGTAAATGCTATGTAAATAGTTGCAGGTATACAGCAATTCAAGCTTCCCTGGTGATTCAGACAGTAAAGTATCTTCCTGCAATGCAGGAGACCTGGGTTCGATCCCTGGGTCGGGAAGATCCCCTGGAGAAGCAAATGGCAACCCACTCCAGTATTCTTGCCTGGAGAATTCCGTGGACAGGGGAGCCTGGTGGGCTAAAGTCCATGGGATCGAAGAGTCAGACATGACTGAGCAACTAACACACACGCATACAGCATTTCAAGTTTTGCTTTCTGGAACTCTCTGGAATTTTTTTTTCCAAATATTTTCAATCTACACTGGGTTGAATCCACAGATACAGAACTATGGACATGGAGAGCCAACTGGATATGTTTATTGCCTCAAATCCTCTCAGTCTCCTTTGCTTCAGCCACGTACAACCATCTATGGCCAAGCTGTCCCTTAAAAGGCTTTTTCAATCTATGTTACCACTAGCATTGTACACAATAATGACTTTTAAATTTACACACGATTCACAAAAACATGAGGTAGTTTAATACACCTCCAGTGAAATTATGATACCTCAAGTATTTTAAATGCCCATATTAGAGAGTTCAATTTAGAAATACTATTTAACAGATAGTTCCAAATAACCCTGAAATCTCATTATTGCTTCTGTACAACTCATCTACCAATACTTGCTGGCCTCCACCATGCCTTTTCAGGACATAAATCTATGGGGACTTCCTTGGCAGTCCAGTGGTTAAGACTTCACCCTTCCCTTGCAGGGGACATAGGTTCCATCCTGGTCAGGGAACTAAGATCCTACATGTTGCACAGGAAAAATTAAAAGAAAAAAGATATCAATCTATGCAAAGGAAAAGCCCAAATTAGAGGGAGATGCTCCCCAAGACAAAAAGAGGAAGGAACTCCAAGAGAAATGTGGGAAAGCAAATGAGTCGTGGTTAAAAAGATTCAATGGCTCCATCTCTACTGAGAAAACGAAACTTCCCCTCAGAGTTATGTAGCTCACTGAAGTTGAATAGTTCAGCCAAGGGGTATTTTTTAAAGCCCATTGTTGGATTATCCTTTGGAGAATTAGTTTGTTCAGTGCCTGCCTAACAGATTTTGTTTAATTAAAAGGAAACCACAATTTAAAAATTTATTATTTCCTTAGAGAGTTCCTCATTCTGTGACATTTGCACCAAAATAATCTCAGGAACACACTGCAATCTCATCCTGACGCATGCGATTGTGTATTTTCCCGGACAGAGGGCAAACACTGACAAAGCAACAGGCTGTAAATTTTTCTGAGCAACAAGTTCATAAATAGCTAACAGACATTGCCGTGGCTGAGGAGACTATGTATCTTAATCGAATGCAGGTTCCTAATGATCCATCCATGGCTTTCTTCCTGCCTCTGGGATGACCAACTGTCCTAGCATGCCTGGCGCTGAGGAGGGCTTCCCAGGACATGGGACTTTCAGTTTTAAAAATGGGAAAATTCCAGGCAAACCAGAACAAGTTGGGAACCCAGCTCAGAGGCCTCCCTGCAAAATCCACCCACCTCCCACAGTATACCACCTGAGCAGAGGACTAACAACACCTTGTACTGGGGTCTCCTGCATTGCAGGCAGATTCTTTACCCGCTGAGCTATGAGGGAATCCCACAAACAACACCTCAGCCACTTGCGTATATATATATCTCTTCTATGGTCCTCACCACCCAGGTGACTATTTGTGGGTCTGGTCTCTGTGATAGGCACACAGTTGCCCAGCAAGTGGATGGCTAAATGGATAGACAGAGAGACTGATAGATTGACTGACAGACAATTCTGCCCTACAGAGAGTGGGCTGTGAGCTTTGGCATATAAAGGGAACTCCACTTATCTTGATGATGGGGGTAGAGCTGAGTAGGGATGGTGACAGACCATGGGCTGATTTTAGGCACATATTTTTCTTCAAGACTTTTTTTCAGCACCAGTTCATTTCCTTCTGTCCCCCTGGGTCCCCAACAGAATTCCCAAAGGCCAAGTTAAGTGATTAAAACACAGACCCCACTTTCCTCCAAAGATGCTAGGTCTTGGATCTTTCTCTGACTGTGACCAGGCCTTAAAACTTAAAACATAAAAAGGAACTTAATTCAATAAAATTTGTATTTAAAAGAAACAGTACAAAATGTGCACAGGCAAAAGGCTGTGGAAGGGCATGATATGTTCTTGGAAGAGATATTTGGGCTTGGCTGACGCAAAGGATGATGACAAGATTTAAGGCAATGGAGATATATGGGCACCAAAAGCAAAATGCTCTATACTCCCAAACATTGCCAGTGAGAACACAGATCAGAGTACTTTCTTTGGTGGACCATTAAGCAACAATCACTAGTCTTCAAAGTAAATATTGCCCTCGACACAGCAATTTCCTATCTAGAACTAGTACTTGGAGAAGTACATCCAGATGCCTACTTGAGGATATTCATTGCATAATTGTTCGGAAGCCAAAGTGAAAACAATAAACAGGAACTGCCCTAAATGTCCATCAATAATAAATTGACTGGTCAATCCATTAAAGGGAATACCATATAGACACTGCAAAGAAGAAAATAATTCTATACAATCCAATATGGGATTATCTGCAAGACAAATTAAGTGAAAAAACCAAGGTGTAGAAGAGTTTCTATAGTGTGATCTCAACTGGGCTGGAAAAAACTTTGGTTGTGGTGTGTATATACACAGGCCTCCCCGGTGGCTCAGACAGAAAAGAGACTGGCCTGCACTGTAGGAGGCCTAGGTTCGATCCCTGGGTCAGGAAGAACCTGAAGAAGGAAATGGCTACCCACTCCAGTATCCTTGCCTGGAGAATTCCATGGACAGACAAAGCTGGCAGGCTACAGTCCATGGGATCGCAGAGAGTCAGACACAACCGAGTGACTAACACTGTGTATATACATGTTGCACATGTATTTTCTATGTTTACACAAATACATGTGTTTTTTACATGCTTATAATATGTCTCAAAAGATACAGAAGAAAGGGTATTTTTCACTTTATAACTTGCATATTTTTTTTAACTATGATCATGTTGTTACTTTTATAATAAACAACAACAATGGCAAAAAAAAACTACTTTAAATGACTTCCCTGGCGGTCCAGTAGTTAAAACTGCACTTCCACTGCAGGGGACCTAAATTCTGTCAATCCTTGGTCTGGGAACTAAGATCCCACATGCTGCAAGGTTCAGCCAAAAAAAAAAAATTCCAAAACTTTTTGTCCCATATCCACTACTATGACTAGCCTAAAGGTCAAATGGTCCCAATGCAGGAGTTTTAAGTTAAAGAATGACTAAATAATAAATACCTATACTGTGCTAAATAAATTTAAAGTAGCTACAATGGCACTTGCATCTTCAAGAGCAGTATCTTAGCAGGGTCAAATGGACCATTAAGTTCTAACTCCAGATCTGCCATTTTCTTGACCTTACCAAGTTTCAAAATCTATCTAGGCCTCAGGAGAAAACTGAGGCCTACATCAAATGGATGTAATAAACAGCACCCACTGCTGAAGGGGACTGTAAAGGACCCTTGGGAGCGTCAACAGGGCAACTAGTGGCAGCCAGGAGTAACTGCAGCTGTAGTAGTGACAGCCAACCACCAAGATCCATTAAGAAGGTTCTGAATCCCCCTTCTGAGTCTTCTCCTGATTTTACATCTTTAATTTTTTTCTCAATCAGTAATGATTATTATTTTCTTGTAAAATAATTAGGCCTGCTGCCTTACTCTGGGAATTTAATGAGATGAAGGAAATGGCAACCCACTCCAGTACTCTTGCCTGGAAAATCCCATGGACGAGGGGGAGGAAAATCCCATGGAGGAGTCTGGTAGGCTACAGCCCATCAGGTCCCAAAGAGTCAAACACGACTGAGCGACTTCACTTTCACTTCATCACCAAGTAGCTCACCGTCCTCCCTAAAACAGGAGTAAGATAAGCATGGGTTTGTTCTGTGACAAGGATCAGAAGATAACTAAGACATGGGAAGGAGAGGAAGAAACGCTTTTTGCTAAATTCTTTGGATCTACACTCTACAAAGTCTGATGACCGACTTCTTCTCTGAGACCCGGTCTCCGCACTTTGCTAAGGCAAATTCTGTGGTTTACAAGTATGCCAAAGAACAAGGTTTGTCAGGGGGACCAACAGAGCTAATCAGCCACAGATGCTGCAGCTGAAGATCAACAGCTCATTTCTAAAAAAGACTTTAGCACTCACTGCGTAACAGCTCCAACGGGACCAGATTAAAAGTAAAGACAAAAATAAGCTCTCCTCCTCATCCAGCACCCTGGGGGAGACTCAGAGTAGCTATACACTAACTTTTTTGGCCAAATAACTAGACCTGACTCTACTAGCCTCAGACACCACAGATAATTACCTTGCTGGGTATGTGAGAATCTGTCCCCAAGCTGCCATTTCTTCTCTAACTCTGGTGAAATCCTTAGTAGTACTCTCCACTTACAAATGGAAAAACTGACTTACTGCCTTTGAAAGCACCCAGCCCTGCTCCAGGCCATCCTCTGTGGGCATCTGGCCACACCCGACAGCACGCTGTGAAACAGGCTATAGAACAGGTGGAGGGTGGCCACCTCTGATGACTGCATGTGTCACAGCTTCTAGGGGCAGCAGAGGACCAGGTTTCCTTGCAGAATTAACCCAGTCATTTAAGAAAAAAAAAAAAAAAAAAGGAATGTTTGCTGGGAGGGCAGCCCAGGAATTCAGCACTGAAGGGAGGGAGAATACAGGCCCTGGATCATGGTCCCAGCTCTGCCAGAAATGACCACAGGGCCGCTCCCCCCTCCAGAGTCAGTTTCCTCAACAGTGAATAGAAGAATGGGGACAAGCTCACGGAGATCCCTCCAGGCAATAAGCAATGACTCAAGCCCAGGACATTCTCTTCAGCAAATCAAAGGAGAAAATCCTAAAGAAGAAAGTCAAAATTCACAGTGACTCACATAGCAGGAGTCGCTGTTTTCCATATTACAGCAGTGAAAAGATAAGCTGCAGAAATGACCACACAACGTCTCACATCTGGAACCACATTTGGACTTAGCAAAAGGAGTAAATAGACATCTCCTTCCCAACTGCAGGCTTGGGCTTCCCAGGTGGCACAGTGGTAAAGAATCCGTCTGCCAGTGTAGGAGACGCAAGAGACACAGTTTCAATCCCTGGGTCAGGGAAATGACAACCCACTCCAGTGTTCTTGCTGGGAAAATTCCATGGACAGAGGAGCCTGGCGGGCTGCAGTCCATGGGGTCATAGAAAGTTGGACACAACTGAGCACACACACACACAACTGCAGGTTTTCCCTACCACGAAAAACTAAAAGCACACAAGATTCTGCAATGGGACAGTTTCCTCTTGACCACAGCTACAGACCCAGGCAAGTCCAGAAAGCATACACACACACAGACACAGACACAGATCACCTCCCAAATTTCCCTTTCACTTCTTTGGCTTAATTACTGCACAGAGCACAGGCCTAGGGAAATTGATCTAGGGGCTAGTGTGAGGCTCCGTACTAAAGGCAAGAACTTGGTAAAATTAACTTGATTCTGGCCCCAGGTAACTCGACCCATTATTGATGTACGTGGAGCTGGGGGGCGGGCAGCGCCAACCTTCGGAGTGGGCCCCGCCCCACAGACCTGCCTGGAGGTCACCCCTTTTCCCCGACTCCTAGAGCAGGTACTCGGGGCAAAAATCGCACAATGCGACCCAAGTGCGTCACACCACAGAGATCCTAAGGGAGGAAGGGAGTAGTCCCCGCGGTTTCACCGCTCCCAACTGATCCAAACTGGAAGAATGGGCTGACACGGGGCACCAGCTCCGGGACGGGTGGGGACCAAACAGGACAATAGAACCATCAGAAAGAAGGGACCAGAGGAGGAGAATGGCCCAGATGTCGGGGACAGAGACTGCAGAGGACAGATGGAGAACTGGAAGGCGCGCAGGGGAGGGGGCGTGGGTCGACTCTGGCCGCGGAGCGAAAACGCCCCAGATACACACGTCGACCAGGGTCCGGGCTCCAGGTGCGGCGGCTGCGCTGGGGGACAGCCCCCTCCCGCCAGCCCGGCTGCCATCCCCGCTCCCGTGCCCCGCACCGTGTTGTAGAACTCGGCGATGGCAGGCACGATGGTGTAGTTGTCCTCGCACCAGTCCACCTCCGAGCTGCCAGCCCGCAGCTGGTCCCACCAGTGCGGGGCACTCATGGCCGCTCTGGGGCATTGGAGCAGGGGCTCCCGCAGCCGAGAGGAGGCCAGAGCTGCTGCTGGAAACCAACGGTGGTGGTGGTGGCAGCGGCGGCCGCGGCTTTATGCACCACGGGACAGCCGCCGGATGTGGCGCCTCCTGGGCCGGCCTCTCGGGGATCCGCTCTGTCCTGTAGGACGTGACTGGCTCGCGGACCCCCTCCCTAGGCTCCGCCCCCTGGGGGAGCCTGCGAGACCCGGGGCCGGCCACGCCCACCCCAGAGGCGGGATGTGCCGGGGAGGGGGCAGGCGGGGAGGCGGGACCCGCCCCCGCACCCGCCTCCAAATACTCCTGTTCCCAGCAGGTGGCAAAGGCTTTGACAGGCCTGCCCCCGCCCACCTTCCGGCTCAGACTTGCAGGCGCCCCCTACCCTTGTTAAGCGAGTTGTGACAGAACTCTCCCTGGCAAAACTTAAAATTAAGGAGGAAACCCGGGGGGACCGGACCCCTACGGAATCTTGGGGAAGTTTGCTCAGTCTTGCCTGTATGATACGTGGGACACCCACTCTCACGGCGAAGTCATTGCTTGGTGCGGTGGGCTGGGTCAAGAAGACCTTGGGGACTGGAGTGGGGGACCAAGGACTCTCCCACGCAGCCTCTGCCACCCAAACCCTGGTGGAGTGCTGCTGCAATTTTGAATACTTTCCTGCGCTCCGCCCTGGAGTCCAATGCTAGAATAAAGTCTTCTATTACCCATCGGGTCAAACGTCAGCTATCCGAACCCCCAAAGGATGCAGTGTGACAGGTATGGCACCTCCAGAACACCCCAGATACAAGAGATGATGATGCATATATTGCACTTACTATGTACCAGGCTGGAGAAGGAAATGGCAACCCACTCCAGTATTCTTGCCTAGAGAATCCCATGGACGGAAGAGCCTGGTGGGCTGCTGTCCATAGGGTCACACAGAGTCGGACATGACTAAAGTGACTTAGCAGCAGCAGCAGCAGCAGCATGTATCAGGCACTTGTTGAAGAGTTTCCATGTGTCACTTAGCGCTCCCAGAGGGGATCCTAGGAAGTGGGTGCTATCGTCAATGCCATTCTAACTAGTAAGTGGCCAAGCTAGAAATCAAATTGAGGATGATCTCGACTGTGAGATAACTATTTTGCTTTCGTTGCTGTAACTGTTCTACCTGAGGTAAGAGCTAGGTGGGCCCCAGGGTGAACAGCTGGTTCGTCCCCTGTGGACAGATACCCCAAAATAGCCGGAGTGAGAGAGGAGATGAGCCCTACCCAGATAAAAGATAAAAGATTACATACCCCTCGTTTGCAAAGTCAAGAGGACCTTTCTGACTATACCTGCTCAGAAAGTTCCCCTGGAGGTACATAGGGAGGGGGTGCCACCCCATAGTGAGTGATGTTGATACCCATGGTCTTCTTTGCTAGAATCCATCTTGGTCAAGAGATGTGTGCACACACACCCTGAGATACACCAAATACAGACGCTGAACCTGGCAAAGCAAGATGATTGGCTAAAGGAAACCCCGAAGAAATGCCCCATAAAAGTGATTCAAGCTACCGCGAGGATGCGACTCTCTCTCTCACTCTCTCTCTCTCTGAACCTGCCTGTGTGCCTATCCGTGTACCCTTTTCCTCCTAATAAGACACTTTACTTGTTTCGCTTCTTTCTGTGTCTATGTGGAAATTCATTTCTGTACAGCTGATGGGCCAGGGCCTTGTCACTGACCACTGGTCCCTGGTGGTCTAGTGGCTAGGATTCAGCACTCTCACTGTCGAGGCCTGACTTCAATCTCTGGCCAGAAGCAGAAATCCTGCTTCAAGCCTCTGCAGGCCCAGGTCACCTGAGATCATGTAGTTTCTATATCAAAGCTAATCTAGTCCCACTGATTCCTGGAGAAGGAAAAACTCAATTGTTTCAGTTGGTCATGGCTCTCATCCTTCTTCCTTGGGCAGCTCTAGAAATTCAGCTCAAGATAGCAGTGGCAGAAGAGACCCTGCTCAGGTGACCGTCACTAGGATCTCCGAGCTCCAGCCTACTTGGTACCCTGAAGGCCAGCACCTCCCCAGGGCCTGACCTCTCTCTGACTTGAGTCTCCACTTGGCCCCTGGCTAGTGCTCCAGGGTCTTATGCTCCCAGTGACCGTCTTCCACAGGTTCCTGCAGAGCCATTTGTTTATCTTTCCAGACCTCCATCACTGATAGAAACTGCAACCCCCGGCTCCTCTCCTATACTCCAGCAAACCCAGCTTTCACCCCTGGGAGCCAGACCACACTTCTCTTTTCAACTTTGTCCCAACTCCTATCCTGTCCTCTTCCTAGACAGCCAGTTCCACTGTGTCCTGAAAAATAAAACTACCATATAACCCAATAATCCCATTCCTGGGCATATACCCCAAGAAAACTATAAAAGGTACACGTACCCTAATGTCCATATCAGCAAGACATGGAAGCAAACTAAATGTCCATTGACAGATGAAGGACTAAAGAAGGTGTGGGGTATATATACATAAACAATGGAATATTAATCAGCCATAAAAAGAATTAAATACTCCTATTTGTAGCAACATGGACAGACCTAGAGATTATCATAGTAAGTGAAGTAAACCAAATAGGGAAAAACAAATGTCATATGACATCAGTTACATGTGGAATCTAAGAAAAACGATACAAGTAAATTTATTTACAAAACAGAAATAGACATACAGACATAGAAAATGAACCTATGTTTACCAAACGGGGAAGTGGGGAGAGGGATAAATTAGGAGTTTGAGATTAACATATACACACTACTATATACAAAACAAATAACCAATATTACAATGCAAAACAAAGTTTTAGTATCAGTGAAATTTGGAATTCGCTGGATAGTATTCATTCTTCTCTCCAAGTCCTGCTAAAAGAATGAATTTTCTTCCTACACAGGAAGTCTTATTGCAGATGAGAGTTTTGTTTCAAAATCAAAGCTGACCCCTTGGGTTCGCCTAGTTACAACTGCACAGAGAGACGGTGCTCAAGCCAAAAGCCATTGGTGACCAGCATGAAGGATGCAAGTTACATTACTCCAAATATGCCTGTGTTGGCCTTCTTGGAAGTGTTTTAACATTTTTCTGATGTTTTCATCCACTCTCTCCATTGCTAACATTTTTTCAATGGATATAACCTTAGTCACTTAACACCATGACCTGTCATTCAGTTCAGTTCAGTTCAGTTGCTCAGTCGTGTCCGACTCTCTGCGACCCCATGAATCGCAGCACCCCAGGCCTCCCTGTCCATCACCAACTCCCGGAGTCTTCCCAAACTCATGCCCATCGAGTCGGTGATGCCATCCAACCATCTCATCCTCTGTCGTCCCCTTCTCCTCCTGCCCCCAATCCCTCCCAGGATCAGGGTCTTTTCCAACGAGTCAACTCTTCGCATGAGGTGACCAAAGTATTGGAGTTTCAGCTTCAGCATCAGTCCTTCCAGTGAACACCCAGGACTGATCTCCTTTAGGATGGACTGGTTGGATCTCCTTGCAGTCCAAGGGACTCTCAAGAGTCTTCAACACCACAGTTCGAAGGCCTCAATTCTTCGGCGCTCAGCTTTCTTCACAGTCCAAATCTCACATCCATACATGACCACTGGAAAAACCATAGCCTTGACCAGATGGACCTTTGTTGGCAAAGTAATGTCTCTGCTTTTTAATATGCTGTCTAGGTTGGTCACAACTTTCCTCCCAAGGAGTAAGCGTCTTTTAATTTCATGGCTGCAATCACCATCTGCAGTGATTTTGGAGCCCAAAAAAATAAAGTCTGACACTGTTTCCACTGTCTCCCCATCTATTCCCATGAGGTAATGGGACAGATGCCATGATCTTAGTTTTCTGAATGTTGAGCTTTAAGCCAACTTTTTCACTTTCCTCTTTCACTTTCATCAAGAGGCTTTTTAGTTCCTCTTCACTTTCTGCCATAAGGGTCATTAGGTAATTAATTTTGAAGCAGACCTATTAATAGAATGTTGCCTTAGAAACTGCCATTAATAGTTTAACACAAAATCTGATATCTGGAGTAAAAGGAGCTTGGGGAGAGTGGGAGTAAGGTGGGGACTGCAGGGTGTGACAGCAGAGAACAGGGTCCAGCTGAATTCTGATGATAAGTTTGCTTCTGGTACTTTTGGTTTAAATAAGAGTCAGTGATAGAGATCTAGGAGAGAGCAGGTTTGGAGAACCACCCTTGCAGGGAAATCAGGATGCCAGCATCTATTTTTACAGAATTTATAACTATTTATTTTTGGTCTAAGTAAATATCTGATGATAAATATCCAGTTCAGCTGGTCCCACAAGTGGAAATAAATCATCAAGTAACAAAGTCTGCCTTGGGGGGGAAAAAAAAAGGGCAAATGCTTATGTAAATGAAGCAAGAAGTGCATGATCGAAGATGAAATTTTCTGCATTTTGCTGTTTGGCCAGAGTTTTTCATCACTGGTCATGCTTGAGGCTTGTCGTTTAGGCCAGTGATTCTGAAGGTATGGGACCAGCAGCATCAGCACCACCTAGGAATTTGTTAGAAATGCAAATTTCTAGGTCCATAGCCCAGACCTATTGAATCAGAAACTCTGAGGATGGACTCCAACAACCTCCAGCTTAACAAACTCTCCAGGTGATTTTGACCCACACTCAAGTTTGAGAATCACTGTTTTAGCTAATACACTCATGGTAGCGGTAAAAAAATTCACTCTGGACTATATACTTAGCTTCCCTGAAAAAGAGAAAAAGGAAAAACAAATCCAAGCCAAGACTGCAGCTGCTGCTGCTACCAAGGAAAAGAGGAAGAAAAAAAGAACCCAGTGAAGGAAGTCATTCTTTCATCAGGCTCATCAGCAGGAAACTAGGGCTCAGAGTCTGGTCCCTTCTCCAGCTAGGAGAGAAACAAAAAAAGTCACTAAGTTTTTGTTTTTCTTTTTCATCTAAGACAGTCTCCAGGCTCAGAAGGCCATGGGGGAGGGCTGCAGAAAGCAAGACCTCACCAGGGAAACACTGGTGCAAACACTCCAAGAAAGTGGCTACCTTTGCTGCCGTGGGTGCTGTTGGATTATTTCCTGACAGTCATTAGAGGGCACTTCCTGCAGTTGTCACTGGGCCTCTCTTCTCCTCTAATCTGCCCTGGAAAAACACAAACAATGTTAGGACTGGGTGTATAATAAAAGTAAATTGATTCTAATTGAAAATCTGAGGCTTTGCCCATGCCTGAAGTGCATGGACGTTGTTAACATGTGTTTTGACCACTGCTTTCCGGATAGAGAAGCTGTTCCTTTGTTAAATAACTATAGCTTGCCACAGGATAGCAGCAATTTTGAGCACCTGTTTCATGCCAGGCTCTATAGTAAGTGTTCGGTAATACAAGACAAAAATAACACTCTTGGCTTCATCGAGTTTAGTCTAGTAGAAGCACACAAACCATTAGAATACAACAGGACAGTTGCTATAACGGAGGTGCAGACACAGAATGTGGATGCAGAGGGGCCCAAGTCTACATTGAGACCAAAGGGGCACAAAGAGCAGAGGAGGCAGCCTCCAAACTAAGATGTACAAGGTGTACAGTATTTTACCAGGCAGAGCACTGAGGAGGGGGAATTCTTTAGAAGAACTAATATGTGCAAAAGGATGAGGGTCTGAGACAGCATAATAATTCAGGAAACTTCAGTATAGTTCCAGCAGGAAAAGTTACAGAAGAGGAGACTGAATTAAAAGACTGGTAGATGATGTGAAAAGAGTAGGTCTTTAGGAAGGAAACCTTGATAGATGAAGAATAAAATAGACATCAGAAACTATTGATAATGTCTGCCAATAGTCCAAGTGCGGGATGATACTGGCATGACTAAGAAATGCATTCATTCTTTTGCCTCATTTACAGAATTATTGAATATGCTATGTGCTACGCTAGACAGTTTTCCAGAGGCCAAGGATCAAATGGTGAGCAAAGCAGATGTTGTGTCTGCCTTCATGGAGCCTGCAGTCTAGGAGGAAAGCCAGAGATTAAATATTGCATAAATAATTCATTACAGTTGTGCTGCATGCTATGAGAGAGTACAAGTCCCATGACCGCAAAGAGCAGGTAATGTGATCTTGTCTGAGAGTACCAGGGAAAAGGCTTCCCTGAGGAAGTGAATTCTAAGCTGCAAGAAGTGAAGGTTGAGACAGGGGTAAAACGAATTGAAATAAGGAATGCAGCAGAGATAGAAAATAGGAGTTGTGATAGGTTGCACTATTGACTGAAGATACTCAGCATACTTTCCCAACCCATGGATATGGGACTTGAGTTTGTCAATGGCTGTGGCAAATGAAATGTACATGGAATTGATTTGTCCATGACTGAGCAGAGCATTTGAAAGTGATTTCTAATTCTGCCATTCCTCATTTCCCTTTTCCAAACCCTGTTTTGGGACGGTGTCTTCAGCCTGGATCCCAGAATGAAGAAGACAAATAGAGAGCACAGAGTGGGAGTCAGTCCACAATCCACTCATAACTTGAACAAAAAATATAACCTCGTGCTGTCAACCATGGAAACTGGGGCGAATTGTTTCTTACCCCAGCATAACCTAATGGTGGCTGACAAATACAGAAGGAGAATAAAGCTTAACTGCTGATTAGAGGTACAACATAAAAGAGTGGGGGAAAAAATGGAAGAGAACTTCAAACAGTGTAGTCTGAGCAATTAGAAGAAAGCGACTAGGTTACTAACTTGAAAGGGAAGATAAGATGGAAAATAGTGATTTAGGCTTTGTATTGAATTAAAGGGCAGGCTGAATATTTGGGAAGACACGTTCTTTCAGTAACCAGAAAGGTAAATTAGAAGACCAAGGACAGGTCAGGATCAGAAAGATTTGTGGATCGTGACTTTAAAGGTGACACCTGAGCCATGGGGTAAATGAGCTCACTGTGGGTAAGTGAGCTCACTGGGTCTCAGGAGAGAAAGAGAATGGAGGCGGGCAGAGGGCAGATCCATGGGCATGCTGCATTTTTCAGAGGCCTGAGTGACAAGGAGGCTCAAGTCCTGATAGACCAGAAGCAGGTATGTTGGGTTGAGAAAAAATCAAGGATGCAACATGGCCTATAAAGCAGCCTCGCCACCCCCCCAAACAGTGACCCTAAACCAGATCAAAACTATAGCTCTCACTACCCATTCACAGGAGGTGAATCACCTGGAGATCTTGTTAAAAATGTTAAAAATGCAAATTCTGATTCTATAGTTTTTGTGTGTGTGCGTGCTCAGTCATTTCTGACTCTGTGTGGCCCCTGGACTATAGCCCGCCTGGCTCCTCTGCCCATGGAATTTTCCAGGAAAGAATACTGGAGTGAGTTGCCATTTCCTACTCCAGAGAATCTTCCTGACCCAGAAAGAGAACCTGGGTCTCTCTTGTCTCCTGCATTGGCAAGCGGATTTTTTTATCACTAGCACCACCTGGGAAACCCAGGTGGGGTTGAGTGGGGTCCAAGATTCTGCATTTCTAACAAACTCCCAGGTGATGCCAATGCTGCTGGTCTATTTGCCAGATTTTAGAAGCAGGTCTCTGGGAATGGAAGAAATGAAAACAT
This sequence comes from Cervus canadensis, assembly GCF_019320065.1. Taxonomy (NCBI): domain Eukaryota; kingdom Metazoa; phylum Chordata; class Mammalia; order Artiodactyla; family Cervidae; genus Cervus; species Cervus canadensis. The sequence continues at coordinate 46,452,541 of NC_057399.1, read as the reverse complement.
GCAGATACAGTCAATAAATTCCAGATTGGGACTCCCTGGTGATCTAGTGGCTAAGACGCCACATGCCTGATGCAGGAGACCCGGGTTCGATCCCTAGTCAGGGAACTAGACACCACATGCCACAACCCTGCATGCTGCAACGAAGACCCAGCACAGCCAAATAAATAAATAAAAATAAATATTAAAAAATAAAATAAGTCCAGATTAAGGGAAATGCTTCATGACAATCTCATTTCTTAAAACAAAAAATGAGGAGGAAATTTATAGATTATCTCTAGAGATGTAACAACCAATAGCAATCCTTTGTTTAGATCCTTAATCAGAGTATAAGCAAATGTTTTTTAGAGCAATTGTAGAAATGTGAACACTGGATATTTGCTATGGGGGAATTATTGCTGACTGGAGAGATGTAGTGATGATGATTACATTTTAAAAGGTGATTCTTCAAGAGGGTACATACTTAATGATTCCATTTTTATGACATTCTGAAAAAGGTAAAACTAAGGAATTAAATGGCGCTAATGGTAAAGAACCTGCCTGCCAATGCAGGAGACATAAAAGACTCAGGTTTGAGCCCTATGTCGGGAAGATCCCCTGGAGGAGGGCATGACAACCCATTCCAGTATTCTTGCCTGGAGAATCCCATGGACAGAGGAGCCTGGGGGTCTACAGTCTATAGGGTTGCACAAAATCGGACGTGACTGAAGTGACTTAGCACACACTCGTGGTTACTTGAGGATGGGAGGTGGAGTTGGCTTCAAAAAGGCACAGGGAAATTTTGAGGAGTGATGGAACTATTCTGTTTCCTGGGTGTGTGGCTATCTGACTGAGTTTCTAAAACCTCAGAACTGTACCTAAGAAAGGAAAATTTTACTGCATGTATTAATAAGTTAGACCTTAATAAACCAGGCCAAAATAAAAAATAAACCCCCCAAAAGGGACATGATCGTTTAGAGATACATACTGAAATATTTACAGGTAAAACATTTCTGAGATTTGTTTTGAGATTTGGGGGAAGGGTGTTGGTTTGGTCGTATAGATGAAACAACATTGGCTTTAAATGGCTTATTGTTGAACCTGAGTGGTTGAACCTGGGTGATAGACCAGTAAAACTAGTCTCTCTACTTTCGATGTGTTTAAAATTTACCATAGTAAAGAGTTAAAAAATTAAAGCAGCAAAAGGCTCCATTAAATAGGATGTCTCCATAAGCACCCATATATCCCAGAGCACCAGAAAGGCAGGTTGGGGAGCAAGTTCTGGGGGCTCCATCTTCACCGGGAGGTACCCTGAAAGTAACAGTTCCGGTCCAACCCGTAGTTGTTACCTTCTCCTTCATCCTAAAGGACACAGGCCAGGCAGGGAAGTTATTCTCACCTGTGGAAGTGAATGGCAAATGGCCTGAAGGCCACCCCCAGGCCTCTGAGAAGGTCCTTTCACCAAAGGAGGCTTTGATAAACAAACTTAGATCAGCAGCCAGGGTGGGGTCCAGGTGGAGCTGTGGCCAAAGACTCCTTGGAACCAGGAAGCTCGAAAGGTCAGGGCCTGGTCAGTACCACGCCTCACAGTCCAGGGACCCTTGGGGCTGGGCTCTGAGGCTACTGAGATGGGTCAGGAGGGGTCTCTGGCACGTCAGAGAGCTCACACCTGCTCACCGTGGCCTATACTTTTCATGCTGCCTTCACTCTGCCTTATCTTTGGCCTTTCGAACACCAAGACACACCTTGAGGAAATGGAGGTGGGAGGAGACCAGGTTAGGGTGAAATGTGAGCAAAGGGCAGATGAAATTTATTCGCTGGAAAAAAAAAGGTACACGATTGGGCAGGAGCTTGAAGAAGAGGAGTTATGGGGTGGTCTTCTAGTAGAGGAGGGCCTTGAGCAAATTTTTTCTATTTGTAATGCCCAAATAGAAAACAGATTGAAAATGTAAAAGAAATGAAGGAGATGGAAAGAAGTGAAATATAATATTTGCATGGAGAGAAGGGACAGCATGGAGTAGACACGTATTGTTTTGTTCCAGAATCCTCTCCTTTTCTGGGACCTTCTCCTGCCCACCTCCCACCTTCCCCTGCCCCCACCTCCATTCAGATGGTACCGTAGGAACAGCCACGGTAACACACCGTGACCCAACTCCACGGCTAGAGTTCATTGACCTGGCTCAGGCTGACTAATCAGAATGCACCCATCGGAATCTGGAAGCAGAACTGAGCTCTTCCAGTTTCACCTAGTTGTCTAATGGAATGGAGATTTGAACTGAGGCACTATTGGTAACTTCTTCCAATGGATGGAGACGTAGGCAGAACCCAGCAGAAGAGAATAGACAAGAGACAGTCCCGGTGGAAAAGAAGTCCCTGGTTTGAGCTCAGCTCAGAGACCTAGCCACATAGAAATGTTCCGAAGATAAACTGGAACCCTCGTAGTAAAGCCACATTTTTGCTTCAGCTAGTTTGGATAGGATTTCTGTGACTTAAACCCAAGTGTCCTAACAGAACTCTATGCAAAGAAAGAGGGGAATATGGAGGATATATATAAACACCTGGACACATTCGGAGGGTGAGAGAAGATTGAAGCAATTCATTGTTGTTTAATCACTAAGTCGTGTCCAACTCTCTGTGATCCCATTGAGTGCAGTCCACTGTCATCTGTTCATGGGATTTCCCAGGCAAGAATACTGGAGCAATTTGCCATTTCCTTCTCCAGGCGATCGTCCCCACCCAGGGATCAAACCAGTGTCTCCTAGAGCTTCTGCGTTGGCAGGTGGATTCTTTACCACTGAGCCACCTGGGAAGCCCCAAAGCAATTCATACCTCTGCAAGAAATGGGAAGAAACACTGTCTACTGAAAAAGAGAGGTCCAGGTGAAAGGTCAGGGGTTTTAAAGTGAAGAAGATTGGGGCCGAGAAGATCGTCTTTTTTTTTTTTTTTTAATTAAATTCTCTAATCATTATAATAGTTGGAGGCAAGAATGTAAAATTTAGCATCTTCTGTAGATAGAGACAGTCATTACCAGGAAGGTTACAAACTAGACATCAAGAAGAGCCACAGATTTTTCTTCTTTCTCATTAGCTGTGCAGCCTGGGAAACAAAAGGGAAGTTAGAGGACACTTGACCCTCCTGTGAAGTGTGAAAATGTAAAGAAATTTAATCCTAGAAATATCTGATAATTCCCAAAGTGAGTTGGACCCACCACAAGGGCTGGGATTTCTCCCTGTATGAAGACATTACTAATGTATTTTAGGGTGTGCATTTTGAAGAAATCTTTGACAGGATTTATAGTGATAATTTCAGAGAATAATTCAGGTATCTCCTTGCAGATACCAACTAACTACAAACAACTCATGAATTTTCATCATGGCGACCTTTCGGGCCAATCAGTGAGGAACAGGAAGTGGATGCCATGGGACCCAGGCTGTGTCTGAGCCACAGCTCTCCCCGCCCTCTCTCTCTGGTGCTTCTAGGGTCTGTGTGGTTTCCTACTTGATGACGACTTCGAGTAGATTAAATCCCACTCTCAACTTCCTCCCATGGAAGAAACTGCTGGAACCTCAGTGCCAATTTTTGATGAAATTGCTGTGTGAATTTGTTGAGTCCAGAAGGTGTGTTCTCAGTAATGCCTCCTCAAGGCTATCCACCAACTGAGTTAATCCACAACATCTCAGCACCAAGTTCAGCTTTCCATCTCCTCCTCGTAGCAAGATCAGCCTAGGTTGGAGCCCTTGGGGAAAGCCTCCCCAAAGCACCACAGTTTAAGGGGAGAGGAAAGGAAACATTTCTGGAAATGACAGTGACAGGAGCAGAGTTAGAGGGATGTAGATGATGCCAGGTGATAACGTGGTGCTGGGGATGGTGAGGACGACTAACACTCATTGAGAGTCTACCATACTCACTCCCAGAAGTGTTTACCTTTTTTCAAGTGTAGGTTCATTTATCCCTGACACAAACTCTATAAAGAAGGTATTACCACCATTTTAAAGATGGTGAAATTAAAAAAAAAAATAAAGATGGTGAAATTAAGGAATGGAGAGAATGAAATAAATAAGTTGTCCAAGGCCACATAGCTATTAAAGAATGAAAATAGGTGGAACAAAAAGAAGATTGCTCTGATATAGTGACTTAATCTGATAAAAAAAAAAAAAGATTTATTCTAGTATTTTTCTTGTCATCCCCTTTCCTTCCTGCCCACCACCAAATATTTCATCAACATATGCCAGAGCTTGTTTTCCACAAACCTGCAAAAACATCCCTTAGCCCCTGACCCAAGGGGTGAGAAATCCATTGTAATTCTTGCTCCTGCATATACTTAGAGAAATACTGGCAAGAAGTTTTCCTAACTTCATTTCTTTGATTTAGCTTCCTTTCCCAAATACAGCATGGCATGTTTTAAAATTAGTTTCTTCCTACAAGTAGAAATTGCCCTTGAAATTTAAAGTTTTTTTATGTCTAAATGATCGTTATTTCCTGTTTTCTTGACTTGAGCCAAATATGAGACAGCTTACTGAAATGCTCAAGTTCCATTTCCTTCCTTACTACTTCTCTTCCTTTCTGTGTTTACACCTCCTTTTGGAAAATGTCTCTTTCCCTAAACACACTTGAAAAACTCATTTGCTCAGTGAGTTAGGGGAAATTTTATTGGGTTGGCCAAAAAGTTCCCTTGGGTTTTTCTCTAAGACACTATGGGAAAACCCATGCAAACTCTTTGACCAACCCAATACCTTTACTGAGTGCTTTGAGAAGTACTTTATCTCAGTGCTATTGAATACAAAATGTGTTCCATTTAGTCAGGCTCTTCATAGTAGAGAGACTTGACCTTTGGGCCCTGTTAGGAGTTGGACTGTGTACCCCACAAATTCTCATGTATAAGTCCTATCCCCAGTATTTCAGAATATAACTGTATTTTGAAGATGGGGGTCTTTAAAGAGGTAATTCAGTTAAAATGATATTATTGGGCAGGGCTCTAACTCAATATGACCGGTAACCTTGGAGGAAGAGGAGATTGGGACCCAGACACACACAGTGGAAAGGCCACGTGGATATGAGAGAGAACATGGTCAGCTACAAGCCAAGAAGAGGCCTCAGAAGAAACCAGTCCTGCTGACACCTTGGCCTCAGACTTCTAGCTCCATCCAGAATTGTGAGAAAATTTATTTCTGTTCTTTAGTCACCTCGTTTGTGGTACTTTGTTATGACATCCCCAGCATGTTAATTCAGGCCCCCCACTCCAAACCCACCTTTTTCACTTGAGTCAAATATTCAGCCTTCACGCCTATGTACCTAACAGTACCTGGATATCTCTGCTTGTATATCCCATCAACGATTAACACCTAGTGTGTCCCCATTTCTACCACCTCTCAGCCCTGACAACCACCATTCTAACCCTATTTCTATGAGTTCTGCTTTTTTTATTTTTAGATTCCACAAATCAGTGAGGCCATACAGTATTTTGCCTTCTATCTGATTTATTTCCCTCAGCATAATGCCCTCAAGAGCTGTCCCTGTTATTGCAAATAGCAGTTTTTAAGAAATGGATGAATACTATTCCATTAGAGATAGATAGATACCAAATTTTCTTTCTTTTTTTTTTTTTTGTAGGATATTAGTTCCCCTAGCTGGAGAAGGTACTGGCAACCCACTCCAGTATTCTTGCCTGGAAAATCCCATGGATGGAGGAGCCTGGTGGGCTGCAGTCCATGGGGTCACTAAGAGTCAGACACAACTGAGCAACTTCACTTTCACTTTTCACTTTCACGCATTGGAGAAGGAAATGGCAACTCACTCCAGTGTTCTTGCCTGGAGAATCCCAGGGATGGGGGAGCCTCGTTGGCTGCCGTCTATGGGGTCGCACAGAGTCGGACACAACTGAAGTGACTTAGCAGCAGCAGCAGCAGTTCCTCTAGCAGGGATCGAACCCAGGGACCCTGCAGTGAGAGTGCCAAGTCCTAAGACCTGGACCATCAGGGAATTCCCCATATTTTCTTTATTCATTCATCTGTTAGTGGACACTTGAGTTGTCTTCATGTCTTGCTTATTGTGAATAATGCTGCAATGAATATAGGGGTGCAGATATCTCTGAGAGGTCCTGTCAGTTCCCTGGGATGATGGGTTACTTTCAGAATTGCAGTCTTGCTGGATGAGAGCCAGTTATGTGATGTTGCTGGGTCTGTGGGAGTGGGCAGGCTCCCTAGCTGGCAGGGATGTTACCAGAGGTTTGGGCAGGTGTAGATTCTGTCTGATCTGGTGTGTCTGGTATGGGACTACCTCTAGTACTTTGTTCAATATTCTGGTGTTGGGAGAAGGATCTGCCTCAGTTTCCACAGCTGGGTCCTCAGGCAGCAGCCTATTAGCAGGTACATGGAGGTAGTTCCCACCAGGTCCCTGGGAGGACCTGGTAATTGGATGAATCCCTGGACAGGCAGGACTGCTTCTGGACTGTGGCTGAGAAGGGGTGAAACTGAGGCCCATGGTTATTTCAGGTTTCACAGGCAAGAGTAAGGTCTGCAGACCTGGGTCTGGAGGTGTGGATTGGAGGGTCTCCCACCAAGTCCCTGGGTGGGCTGGACTGCTTCACAGCCACGATCAGAGGGGCTGGAACCAAGTATAGGGCCATTTTAGGGTTTAGAGCGTCTGCTGCTGGGTCCTTCCATCAGCAGGGCCATTTGCTAACTGACTACGATAGACTGAATCCCAGTTAAAGGTTATTTTAAAATCTACAGTTTGACTGAGTTAGGAGGGATATATGCAAGGATTCCCAGATCACAGGCAAGACTGGCTAGACCCTGTTCATAAGCCACTTCAGAATTTACAGCAAGACTGAGGTCTGCGTACCTGTTGTCAAATGCACGGGTAGGCGTGACACCTTCTGGGTCCCTTAGTGAACAGTACTGGTGACAGAACCAAAGCCAAATGGTGCTGTAGCTGAGTTCTCAGATATGGAGCTGTTTCAAGTCTGTGACCAGTGAAGTCAGCACCCTGGATTCAGGACTGCCTTCACAAAATCTCTCTCCCTGGTCTGGGACTGGACTAAGGTTTCACAATCAACTTGGGTCCCAAAGCTGCCACAAAGGCACTTTTCTCCCTGATGGATGCTGAATTATTGTCTTTGATGAGAGGGGTAGGAGCAAGAAAGTATTCAGCCATCTTGCTGATGTTATTTTGAATATTCCTTTTATGAAGGATGACATATCTCATCATCCTCATCCATCTCATCATCTCCTGGAATTTGCATTTCCTTGGTGATTAGTGATGCTGAGTATCTTTTCCTTTGCCTGTTGACCACTTATATGACTTCTCTGGAAAAATGTCTATTCATGTCATCTGGCCATTTTTCATCCTTTTTTTTTTTTAAGTAAACAAGTTCTTTGTATATTTTGGATATTAACCTATTATGGGATATATTGTTTGCAAATATCTTCTCCCATTCATAGGCAGATTTTCCACTTTGTTGATAGCTTCCTTCACTGCACAAAAGTTTTTTTAGTTTGGTGCAATATTTATTTTTACTTTTGTTTCCCTTGCCTGAGTAGACACATCAAAAAGAAAAATATTGGTAAGGCCAATATCAAAGAGCGTACTGCCTTTGTTTTTTCTTTTCTAAGAGGTCTCAGATCTTGTACTTAAGTTTTTTTTTTAATGGTATATAAATTTAATAAGAAGGTATATAAATTTATTAAGAAGAGCAGATAAAACCATATCCTTCTTAATTAATTTACCAGGAAATTAAAGGAAACAGCATAAAGTTATTTGCCTTACCTAGAATTTTACCAGATTGTGGACCTTATGAGTTAGCTTGAAGCCTTTAACTTTGGGTACTATACTTGCTTTGAAAGATGACAACTTGAAAGACTGAAGGGCTAAAATGGTTATATTCAGTCAGGGTTCAGTTACAAGAGACAAACTACTCTAGCCTGTGGACTAGACTGCTAAGAATTACTTCTATTGTTTTGTTTTGTTTTTCGTTTTGTCTGTGCCAGATCTTAATTGCAAAATGTAGGATCTTTTTTAATTTTTTTAATTTATTTATTTTAATTGGAGGCTAATTACTTTACAATATGTGTTAAGTTTTAATTTATTTTGAGTTTGTTTTTGTCTATGGTGTGACAAAGCAGTCCAGTTTCTTTTGCACGTAGCTGTCCTGTTTCCCCAACACTATTTTTCCCATTTCATATTCTTGCCTCCTTTGTCATAGATTGACCATGTAAGTGTGGGTTTATTTCTGGGCCCTCTATTCTGTCCCATTGATCCATATGTCTGTTTCTATGCCAGTAACATACTGTTTTGATTACTATAACTTCATTATATTTTAAAATCAGAGAGCATGATGCCTCTAGTTTTGTTTTGACCATTTGGAGTCTTTTATGTTTTCATACAAATTTTAGAATTATATGTTTTAGTTTTGTGAAAAATGACTTTTTAAAAGAAATTGGGTTTCAGTGCCAAATTGTGGGATCTTAGTTTCCTGATCAGGGATTGAACCTAGGCAGTGAGAGCATGGAGTTCTAACCAGTGGATTGCCAAGGAATTCACTGACTTTGGCATTTTGATAGAAACTGCATTAAATCTGTAGATTGCCTTGTATAGTATGAATTGATTTATTGATCCTTTCTAATGTATTTTTTATTTCCATTATTGTATTCTTTGGCTCTGCTTGGTTCTTCTTTATATATTTTTACTCTATTAAATTTCTCACTGTGTTCATCCAGTCTTTTCCGAAGTTCATTGAGAATCTTTATGAACATTATTATCAGGTAAACCGCTTATTACCACTTTGTTTAATTCTTCTTCTGGAGTTTTGTCTTGTTCTTTTGTTTGGATATGTTGGTAGGTGGGGCTGGCCAACAGTCTGATTAGCTACTAGGCCCTATCTCATGCAGTGTCTGCTGGTTACATGGTCCAGGGGATCCTGGGGCTGGTACCCACCTGCTGATGGGTGGGGCCAGGCCCTCGAGCTAATAGGTTTGAGGGAAAAACTAAAGCGATTTGTGGATAATCAGTAAAATTTAAATATGGGCTGTATAGTAGAAAGTATTATGTAAATAATAAGTTTTAGATGGGATAACAATATTGAGGCTATGTAGCAAAATAGCTGTGTTCTTAGAATATATCCCCAAGTATTCAGAAGTGAAATGCTTCTGAATTTCAAACAGCTTAGAAAAAATAGTATATGCGTGTATATATATATATGTATAATATATATCATATGTTATCCACAAGAACAAAATACCTAGGAATAAACTTAGTCAAGCAGGGAAAAGACTTACATACTGAAAACCACAAAACAGTACTGAAAAAAATTAAAGATGACCTAAATACATGGAGAGACACATCATGTTCATGAGGTGAAAGACAATGTCATAAAAATGGCAATACTCCCCAAAATGATCTATGGGTTAAATGCAATCCCTATCAAAATTCCAAGAGCATCCATTGCATATAGGAGTATAAAATTCATATTGGATCCCAAAGAACTAAAAAAAAAAAAAAAACCTCCAAAAAGTCAAGGACTCCAGTTCCTGATTTTGAAACCTACTGCAAAGCTACACATCAAAGCAGTTTGGTATTGGCATAAAGACAGATATGTATAAACCAATGGAGCAGACTTGAGAGGCCAGAAATGAACTTGTACATCTGTGGCCAATTGATTTTCAACAGAAGTGCCAAGGAGGGAAAGGATATCCTCTTCAACAAATGGTGGTAGGACAACTGGATGTCTATGTGCAAAAGAATGGAGTTGTGTTCCCAACTGCAAACCGTATCAACAAAATAACTCAAAATGGATCAACAACCTAAATACAAGAACTCAAACCATAAAATTATTGGAGAATATAGGGATTTTGGATTTGGCAATGGATTTGTCTCAGATATGAGAATGTAAGCACAATCAACAACAGACAAATTAGATAACTGGACTATATCAAAATTTAAAACCATTGTACATCAATGGACTTTATCAAGAAAGTGGAAATATACCTATAAAATGGGAAAAAATATTTGCATATTATGTATCTAATAAGGGTATAGCAGAATATATATATTCAGAATATATAAAGAAATTTTATAATTCAATAAGAAAACAAGCCAATTCAAATATATGAAAAGAAGCCCTTGTGGGATTATGAAATGGTGCAACTCCTATGGGAATTAGTAGAAAGTAAAAAATTAAAAATTGAATTACCATATAATCCAGCAATCTCACTTCTAGATATACATCCAAAGGAACTGAAAACAGGGTCTCCAAGAGACATATGCATGTCTATGTTAATACCAGAATTCACAACAGCTAAGAAGTGGAAATAATCCAAATGTTCACCAACAGACAAATGGATAAATAAAATGTGGTATATAAATACAATGAAATATTTTTCAGTCTTAAAAAGGAAGGAAATCTTATCACACACTACAATATGGATGAACCTTGAGGACATCGTGTTTAGTGAAATAAACCAGCCACAAGAAGACATGTACTGTATGATTCCAATTGTATCAATTACCTAAAGTAGTCACATTCATAGATACGTAAGACTGGTGGTTACCAGGGATGAGGAGAGGGGGGAATGGGGGCTGATTTATGAGTCCAGAGTTCCAGTTTTTCAAGAAGAAATAGTTCTGGAGATAGTTTTACAACATGAATATATTTAACCCTACTGAACTGCATACTTAAAAATTGTTAAGACAGTAAATTTCATGTCTTTTACCACAATAAAAAATGCATTAGAAAAGAAAAAAAACCTGAGGAATAGTCCTGGATTTTACTGTTTGCCTCTTATTAACTCACTACTACTACTTCAATAAAAATAGAACTTAAAAAAAAAGGGCAAAGGGCTTGAATAAACATTTCTCTACAGGAAATATACAAATGGCCAAGATGCTCATTAGTCATTAGGGAAATGAAAATCAAGACCACACTGAGGTACCACTTCACACCCACTAGGATGACTATAATTTAAAAGGAGAGATAAAGTAACAAAATAACAAATGCATACATTTCTGAGGAGAATGAAAATGAAACTGAACAGTTTAGCAGTTCTACGAGGCACAGATTTACCACAAGACCCAGCAATTCCTCCTATATACCCCAAAGGACTAAAAATAGGTACTCAACATACCAGCACTATTTAGAACAGTCAGAAGTTGGAAACAGGACTTCTAGCGCCACCTGGGAGGCCGAAATCCTGTTTGATCATCTGATATTAATGTAAAAAGTGTGCCCAAATGATGCATTTAAATTCAGTGTATGTGATTTTTGTTGTTAAGGTGAAATTGACATGGCATAAAACCATTCATTTTTATGTGAATAGTTCAGTGGCATTTAGCTCTCACAGTGTTGTCCAATCACCACCTCTTTCCTGGTGGTCCAGTGGTTAAGAATCTGCCTGCCAACACAGGGGACACGGGTTTGATCCCTGGTCCAGGAAGATTTCATATGCTGTGGGGAAACTAAGCCCCTGCATCACAACTACTGAAGCCCACCTACCCTGGAGCTTATGCTCCACAATAGGAGAAGCAACCACGCTGAGAAGCTGCAACTAGAGAGTGGCCCTCATTTGCCACAGCTGGAGAAAGCACAGCAATGAAGACCCAGTGCAGCCAAAAATAAACTTAAAAAAAAAAGCTGGCAACAGCCCGAATGTCTATCAGTGGATGAATGGATAAACAAATTGTGACCTACATGTACAAAGTGCTATTATTCAATCATTAAAAGGAATTAAAAAACAGATACACACTACAATGTGGATGACTGTAAAAAAAAATTAGAAGGCAGACACAGAGATCACATACTGTATAATTTCACTTATATGAAATATATAGTTTAAGTAAATCCATATAGACAGCGCACAGATTGTGGCTACCAGGGGCTGGTGGAAGAGGGGAATGGGGAGCAATTGCTTAATGGATACAAGGTTTCCTTTTGGGGAGATGAAACTGTCTTGGCACCAGATAGAGGTGCTGACTGTACAACACTGTGAGAGCTAAACGCCACTGAACTGTTCACACAAAAATGAATGGCTTTATGCTATGTCAATTTCACCTTAACAACAAAAACTACATATACTGAATTTAAATGCATCATTTGGGCACATTTTTCACATTAATATCAGATGATCAAACAGGATTTGGGCCTCCCGGGTGGCGCTAGTGGTAAAGAACCTAACTGTCAATGCAGGAGATATAAGAGTGGCGGGTTCAATCCCTGGGTCAAGAAGATCTCCTGGAGTTGGGCATGACACTCCACTCCAGTATTTTTGCCTGGAGAATCCCATGGACAGAGGAGCCTGATGGGCTACAGTCCACAAGGTTGCAAAGAGTTGGACACAACTGAAGTGACTTACCACACAAATAGGGTTTAGTAGAATCTTTCAGCTTTGAATGTGAAGCGGACCTAAACTCAAAACTTTGTGATACTGAAGCAGAAGATGGATGTGATAATCTTGGAAAGTAAACATTTATTTTAAATGCAGGGTTTTTTTTCTTGAGGAAAAAATATGGAGTAAATATGTAATAGATAGTAAGTGTTCCATTCTTCAGGGTACTGTGGGTTTCAAAGTTTTTCTTGAGGAAAAAATATGGAGTAAATATGTAATAGATAGTAAGTGTTCCATTCTTCAGGGTACTGTGGGTTTCAAAGTTTTTCTTGAGGAAAAAATATGGAGTAAATATGTAATAGATAGTAAGTGTTCCATTCTTCAGGGTACTGTGGGTTTCAAAGTTTTTCTTGAGGAAAAAATATGGAGTAAATATGTAATAGATAGTAAGTGTTCCATTCTTCAGGGTACTGTGGGTTTCAAAGTTAGATCATCTGGATTCTCATTCTCCCAACAATGTTCTGGAGGACTATCAAAGGCACCCTGTTTTCTTCACATCTTTCTGTTCTATTAAGAGCTGAATTATTGCTGATTCAAAATTTACTGTAATACACTCAACTCATTCTTCCTCTGCTGGCTGGCTCCATACCACCACACTCTGAAAGACTAATACATATCAAAACTAGGGTTATGATCACATAATATTATTGAGCCTTACTTATTAAGTGCCATGCATTTTACTGCTTCCTGTATACCATAGTGAAGTTATGAGACCTAGCCTAATTTACCATCTAGTATGCAGATAGACCATAAGCAAACTATTTATGTATCATGATTAAATAAAGGAAAATAGTGCTACACTAGAGGAGAGGAATACAATTTCTGGTTGTGTGGTCAGCAGAGGCTTCTCTTAGCAAGGACTGCTGCTGCTGCTAAGTCACGTCAGTCGTGTCCGACTCTGTGCGACCCCATAAACGGCAGCCCACCAGGCTTCCGTCCCTGGGATTCTCCAGGCAAGAATACTGGAGTGGGTTGCCATTTCCTTCTCCGCCTTGCATGGCATTAACAAATGGCAATAGCTGAACTTTGGACTGTGGAAAATATATGAAAGTAGGTTAAGAAGTTTGGAAAGTATTTAATTGCAGTGGGAGATAAATTGCGCTTCTCCAGAACTTCGCGTTTTAAAAAGATCGCAGGGGAAAGGCAGAAAGCAGAGAGGCTCTTTAACAGGCACCAGGACTCGGAGTAACTATGGTTACGTTAAACGGCTTGCAAGACAGGCTGGCTGAATGCATCATTCTGTGGTAGAACTGCAGGTGGCGCTAGTGTAGTAAAGAACCCGCCTGCCAATTCAGGCGACAGAAGGAATGCGGGTTCCATCCCTGGGTCGGGGAGATCACCTGGAGGAGGGCATGGCAACCCACTCCAGTATTCTTGCCTGGAGAATCACATGGACAGAGGAGCCTGGAGGGCTTCATTCCATGGGGTCGCAAGAGTCGGACACGACCCAAAGGACTTAGCACGCACGCAACGTGACAGAACGATGACTGCAAAGCGGTTAAAGGACAAGTGGGTGATCAAGTATTTAAGAAAAAACAAAGCGCAATTTTTCAAGACCGGAACCAGGGCAGGGCACGCTCCTAAACTGGAAATCTTCGGATAGAGCCTGAGGTACAGGAGAGCGCAGGACAGTCGAACTCCGATCCCGCCTCCTTCCCTGGTATCATCAGAAGCAGTGTCCGGGACCGAGCAGAGCTGCTCCCTAATCCAGAATCGTACGGGAAATAACAAGAAGTAGAAAGACTAATCTCCCGTACTAAACCTGTGCCGCTTCGCATGCACCGCCCACCGACTCTTATCTCCCAACCGCTGATTAGCCCCACCCCGGAAGTACTGCCTACCAATACTTACGTCTACTATCCCAGGCGTCTGCACATCTCGCGAGAACTGGAAGAGCCTATGTGACCTGGGCTAAGCGGAAGTTGGGTCTCTTTTTCGTGGCGCCTCGGAGGCTGTCGGCCACTTCAGAATGAAGGTAGGAACTAGTGGCGGGTGTTCGGGTAGGCTTGTGGAACGTGGATCAAGCCCCACGATGTGTCGTTGCGCTCCAAAATCCTGGCCCTGGATGGAGAAGGGTCTGAGGCAGGAGAAGGGTCGCTCTTCTGGGGCCGGATCTCCATGGGAGAGCGGATGGCGAGCGATTGCAGCTGGAGCTACGCCGGTCGGGGAGCGCCATGGTGGCGTCTTGACTCCCAGGCAGGACAGAGGCGGCCGGGCTGACGGCAAGTAGGTCAGGCTCCTTGATCTGAGAGTGAACGACTGTGGGCCGTAATTGTCCGTGGCGGCATTCCTCAAGCCTTGCAAGATGGGTCCTGTTTTTAGTGCCGTGTTTGTGGCTCCTTGCACGTGTCCTTTAGTGAATATAATCAAATTTTCTGTTGTGTGGGGGTGACAGGAAAGGCTTTTTGCTATGGAATAACCTATCTAGTGGTTCTGCGATTTTCATGAAGTTCTTTTCCCCGTCGTTTATAATTTTTAGCTGAACATCTCTTTCCCGGCCACTGGCTGCCAGAAGCTCATTGAAGTGGACGATGAACGAAAACTTCGTACCTTCTACGAGAAGCGTATGGCCACAGAAGTTGCTGCTGACGCTCTGGGTGAAGAATGGAAGGTAAAAGTTGACTGTCGAGTTGAATTGTTAGCTCTATTTAAGAGAGGTGGTAAACGCTATTGGTAATTGATAAATATAATGGGCTTCACACTCGGGTTCTGTTTCCCAACTTTAGTTCCAAATGTCACTTTATAAGGTGGCGCTATCACCCGGCAGGGTTGTGTTTATGTAGATCAAATGAAAATATATCGTTCTTGACCTGCAAGCTAAAGGTCTCCAAAGGGATCTTCAAAAGTGCCAAGAAGGATGGTTTCTGATTTGTGGTTCCTTAATACTTCGGTTTCATAACACACTCTTTATACCCTAAGAGTTGTTAACTCTGGTAAAATATAGGCTAGAAATATGACTTGATTGAAAAGATTTTGCTAATCTAACTTGGGAAACTGGAAGTACAGGCAAAATTTAGTGACTGGAGGAAACTAAAGTGTCAAATCAGTCTTAATGAATGGTACTAAGTAGAATTAAGGGTGTACTTCTCTGAGGCCACAATCCTTTGTTTTAAATGTGTCATCGTGTTCTCTTGCAGGGTTATGTGGTCCGAATCAGTGGCGGGAACGATAAGCAGGGTTTCCCCATGAAGCAGGGTGTCTTGACCCATGGCCGAGTTCGCCTGCTACTGAGTAAGGGGCATTCCTGTTACAGACCAAGGAGGACTGGAGAGAGAAAGCGCAAATCTGTACGGGGTTGCATTGTGGATGCCAATCTGAGTGTTCTCAACTTGGTCATTGTGAAAAAAGGTGAGCCTTTTATTCTGGAGTTTATTTTTGTCAACACTGACTTAAATCTGTCTTTGAAAGTGGACTTGGCTTTGGCAATGCCTGAACAGATTAGGGTTCTTGTTTTTAAGGAAGTTGTTGAATTAAAAATGTCTGTTCACTTTTTTCTTTTAGGGGAGAAGGATATTCCTGGACTCACTGATACTACAGTGCCTCGTCGCCTGGGTCCCAAAAGAGCTAGCAGAATCCGCAAACTTTTCAATCTCTCTAAAGAAGATGACGTCCGCCAGTATGTTGTGCGAAAGCCCCTAAACAAAGAAGGTATGAAAGATTACGCAATATAAGGCTTTCTTAATTTCATTAGTTGTACCATTCTGTATGCATGTTGGAAGCCAATCTCTGCCTACTATTTACCTAGAATATGCGTTTTTAGGAAATTAGTGTGGAAAAGGGTCAAGATATGCAATTGGAATTAATCCTCATTATAACTAGTGCCCTATAGTGTTAGAATTTTTCTTGGAAATTTGCTTTTGAGTCATTGTATGAGTTCATTGAAAGATAACTTCTCAGATGTTTTAAGTTCATTGCTTTGGGGTCAGGAGAAAGGTCTGGGATTGTGATTGAATATGCTCTCACGGTCACACACTTGCTTTCTTAACATATCAGTGGTTCTAATTTTTTGTTTACTGAAGTGGATAAAGTTAAGCTGATGCTTTCATTAACGTAAGTTGCTTTAACTTCTGAATGTGGATAGCGATAGCTTTGTGAATTAGAAAACCATTCAAGATACCAGGGAACATTTTATATATATATATAACTATTATGTTGAAGTGTAGTTGACTTAACTATAAAAATGTTTTGTTAAAGTTAATTTTGTTGTACAGCAAAGTGATTGTTATATGTAAAATCTTCTGTTATGATTTATCTCAGGTTATTGAATATAGTTCCCTGTGCTATGATATGAGTAGGACTTTATTCCATGTGTAATAATTTGCATTTGAGAATCCCTAACTCCAAATCCATCCCTCCACACCCAACCTCTCTTGGCAACCACAAGTCTGTTCTCTGTGTCAGTGAGTCTGTTTTGTAGAGTTTGTGTTGTATTTTAGAATCCACATATAAGTGATAGGGTATTTGTCTTAACTGTGGCTTCACGCGGTATGATCATCTAGGTTCATCCATGTTGCTGCAGATGACACTCATTCTTTGTAGCTTCCTGTTTCACTGTATGTATGTATGTATGATGTCCATTCGTCTGTCGGTGGACATGGACGTTGTTTTCCTGTCTTGGTGACTGGGAGTAGTGCTGCTGTGAACTTAGGGGTGCATGTATCTTTCTGAATTACAGTCGTGTCTGGATATATGCCTTGGAGTGAGATTGTTGGATCATATGGAAACTCAAATTTTTAGTTTTTTTCAAGAAAACTTGGTGTTTTATATTTTAAGCAGGTATATTGTTCATTAGTCAACATAACACATCATCATAAATAACATATTAGTTTCAGGTTGAGTTTTCCTGACAAATCAGAAAAAATTGGGGTATTGGTGTCCAGGACTGTGGGCTTAAATAAGCTAATTAATACCTGGCGTGTGTTAAGTGCTTATTGGTCACTCATTCCAAATATTTGGAAACCTTCTCTGTGCTAGGTTCTATTATGTACTGAAGATATGGTATACACACACAATTATCCTCATGAAGATCATACACTTTAAAAAGTAATTGTAGTCGCACTCCTGGAAATAACATTAGTAAGTGCTAGTTCATAGTATTTATAAGATGGTTCTTGTTTCTTTATAACTCCTTTATCATTTAGCAGAACCTGGAAAATTGAGCATTTAGTCTTAGACTATATTTATATGGAGTGTTTATTGCTCTCACAGGGGTCCACAAACTAAAACCATTACATCTGAAAAGACTCCTGCTCTGAAGCGGATTTATAATCCAGACAGGCTCAATGAAGATACTTTAGGAATTTGCTGCTGGTCCAGTGATTAGGACTCTGCCTTACTGTGGTGGCCTAGATTCAAATCTTGGTTGGGGAACTAAGTTCCTACAAGCAGCACAGCATTGCGAAAGAAATTAATGAATGTTGATGGTTTTACTCCTCAGAAGCAGATAAGCAGGTCCTGTCTTGGAAAATAGAAATTTGAGAACAAATTGGGACTTCAAAGCATGGTGGGTGGGATAGTGATGCAGTTAATGCTTTACTTAAGTTTTCATGACAAATTAAATACTGTTTTAAAATAATGCTCACGTCTTATGATATAGACACACAATACCCTACCAAGACAATGTAATTATGGAAGGGACATCAAAGTGAGTAGTAAAAATTAAGATAGGACTTCCATCTGTTCAACTAAATAATATAAATTTATATATGACCTTGAACTTGATATCTAAACTATTGGTATGGTTTAGTGAGCTGTTAGAGGATTAAATGTGCTACTAAGTTTGAATCTCTGATGTTTTAAAAATGTAAATGTGGGTCCTGTTGAGCAAGGGTATTGAAGTGATTGAGTCATCATCTAAATTTTTAGGTAAGAAACCTAGGACTAAAGCACCCAAGATTCAGCGTCTCGTGACTCCACGAGTTCTGCAACACAAACGCCGGCGTATTGCTCTGAAGAAACAGCGTACTAAGAAAAACAAAGAAGAGGCTGCAGAATATGCTAAACTTTTGGCCAAGAGAATGAAGGTAAATCTCAGGGGGAAATAGGAATTATGGGATTTGCAGTTTTTAATCCAGATAAGCTTTAACCGCACTTTGTTTTTTGTTTAGGAGGCCAAAGAAAAACGGCAGGAACAGATTGCCAAGAGACGGAGGCTGTCCTCTCTGAGAGCTTCTACTTCTAAGTCTGAGTCCAGTCAAAAATGAGATGTTCTAAGAGTAACAAATAAATAAGATCAGACATCAAATCTCCCTTCTTGACTTTTAATTGATGATCAAATAGATAAATGAAGGCCCACAAACTCTTATGTAAAAGCAGGTACTGTATAATCTAGCAGTGGATTAGGTCTACAAGAGATACTTGAGAGTGATAGTCCTTCAAATTCAGAAACAGTCTATATATGATAGTGGAAGAAATGGCCAGAACAGAGTTTCTTTTAGTGGGTGTCTCAGAATTCTTATATTGATTGATTGACTTTTCAGCAACGCATGGGACAAGATGGGGGAAATAAATGACTTAGGACTATTAATCTTTGATAGACTTTATTTTAAGGAATATAGTTTCTACACGATATATGAAAAGTGCCCTTGTGAAGATGGACATTGTCATACGTAAAAAGAGTAAGTTGTGGAAAACACAGTTAATGGATACCATTTTAGAATAGTTTTACAAAGCTTTTAAAAACAGTGCAGATTTAATACATTAACAGAAACCTTTTCAACTCAAGTGGATTTACATTTTTATATTTCACACTCTGCAGGGGACTTGACTGTACCTGTTTTTAGACACTTGCATCTATGAAGGATGTGCACAGAAAGCATACCTTGTGCTGTTTGATATACGGGATGTAGGCTCTTTCTTAGCTCCCCGATGAGGGATTAAACCCAGACCCGTGGCAGGCAGAGCATACTCCTAACCACTGGACCACCAGGGAATTCCCAAAGGGTATTTTTTTTTTCTCTCTATAGGTACCATGTCTGCTTTCTATAGTAACTGCAGTTAGAACCTTTATTCAAACCATTAACAGGTGAGAGGGTCTTGAGAGAAGGTACATTAGGCTTTAAAAGGTGCTCCTTTTCTGGAGTACGTATTAACACAGGTGAGTAAAATTTTCAAGTGGCTTTGGCATGTAGAGACTGAAGAAGTGCTTCAGTTAAGACTGTGCAGAAGAATCACCCAAGGATCTGGCTAAAAAGTGGATGATGATTGGATAGTTTGGGGCACTTTGCACTATGAGAAGCAAGATTTGTAGAGGGGATGCCCACAGGTCTTTTTAAAATTGGGGTGCAGGTGTTGTTACTTTCTGCTGGACAGGACCAATAGCTGCTAAGAGTTACAAAACTTCAATTGGCAATTGACAGAGAAGTTAACTTGGAGCATTTTTTAAAAAGGAGATTGAAGTCTCAATGATTCGATGTTTTGTCTTTGTTTTTGCTGTAAATTTCTACTGCCCAGTGGTAGGTGCCAGAAAAGGCCTTTAAGCAACTTTAATACAAATCAGACTTATTTCTAAATAGGCTAAGCTTTATATTGGCTGTTTTTTAGATTAATAGTAAAAGTTCCTGTAAAATTCACATACTCCTAAATGTGTAAGATTTAGGAATACATGAGTATTTTTTTAGTGGGAAGTGCTTTGTTAATTAGTTCAAATTATTGAAAACCACAGAAAAGTGGGAACACAGTACTGGGATTCTGAACACCACAAGAGCTTGAACTACTGTGCACATTTCAGGAGCCTTAAAAATGTAAGAGACGAGAACAGCAAACTTGTGACGTTTTCACTTTATTCAACCTCAATTTTTTTTATATGCAAGGTAATTCCAAACTTTCTGTTGGGGCAGTAAGTGTTAAAAGTATTAAAACTAGTACCAAGTCTTAAGTTGCAAATATATACACTCTGAGACAGTGCAAAAGATTCATTTTTAAGGCAATGAGAATTCTAAAGTTCTTTCACTCACCACTTTAACCATAAATTGAAATAAGGATTCTGCATAGGTCTTAATAACCCTGAAATCTTGGAAGATTGGTATAGTAACAGTGTATGCTGTTAACTGTACCATCTGGAAATAGTTATCAACTGTGATTTAGTCATCTGCATAATTATTCTATAAAAGGAAGCACACATAATCATTGGTTTTTCAAACCATGCATACAAAGGTAAGGAAGACGAAGTTTACTATCCTTAAGGGATGGTTTAATGAAAGGCATGAATGTCAGTGAGGCATGTGAGGTCATGATTTTCTTAAACCTACAGCAACAAGCTTAATAAGCTTTAATGTTTTAAGACTTAATTGATTCATCCTAAAAAACCGTATTTACAAATGCACAAATAAGCATACAAATCTAAGTATTATACAAGAGTAGAATTCTGTGCAGTGCAAGTTATTCCACAGGTTTTTAAAAGTGAACAATAGCAACAATTTAATGTGCCTGAACAATTTCAGACCCAAAGACACACAAGAATTTTAATTTTGTAAATTATGAAGCTGATCTAATTTCATTTAAACTATTTGGCTCATTTATTCCATTTTAAAGCTGTTGCAAATTAACATGGTACTGGGAAGAGGATGAAGGAACTGGATATTCGAAATACAACCTGTTAAGGGGGCTAATATATAGCATGAAGGGTAAAAATAATATATTAATTTTGAAGTCAAAGGCATGGCAGTTTTCATCAGATTTTCAGGTAATTTTGAACTTAAAATGACTACATAGAGTACTCATTTTAATAGTTGGAAACCCCTTTCAAAAAACGATTGCAACATGCAATTTAAGAATTTTAATAAATATAATATGGCTGAATAGACACCTACACAGCCACACATATATACACAATACACAAATAGTTGAGATTTCATTTGCTTGGGGGTTAGGCAGGTTTACATTAATTTGCCATTCCCCAAACTCAATAGCTTCAAACAAACAAAATGCCAAGAGCAAATATGGTTTTCCATTATCAAACTACTAGAAATACTGAGAAATGCGACACCAATTTTCAGCAGATATAAACAGCTCAGAAATTGTAAATCTTCAGTAAACCTTGGGGCATTTTAATGGCATTTTTACACTGAGATGATTCGGTATGATTTCATCATAAATACTGTCCCAAGAGGAACTTCATTTCAGTTTTCGCCAATTTGTAATGTGAAACAAACCTTAAATGTCTCCAGATTGAATCTATTCCCCCAGCACTGTGTCAAGAGTCTAGTGAATCTGTTATTTAAATGAGAGGTGCTCCAAAACACTTCCTGCACCATTCCACACTGATACTTGGTGGAGCATCAATTTTCTGCAACTTTTCAAGAATCTCTGGAGACAGACTGTTGTATGCAAGTCCATACTCATTGTCAAAAGCCTCTGAAAGATATTTTCAAAAATGTAGTTGGAATTTAATAAGATGAAAGCTATGCATTTAAAAATGGTAGTCAAATCATTTTGTATATATATAAACTGCACATTTAAAAACAGAAATCTTTTAAAAGGCAAATGGAGTATTTACCCATATCAGTTAGAATTTTTTAAATTACTTATGAGAATAAGACTAAACCACCTTTAGTAATCCCCATTTGACCAACTTACCAATATCAATATTCTCTCTTCCAAGAGATACTAATGATAAGAAGAGGATTTCTCTGTATAAACTCCTATAAAACAAATATTTTAAAGTTAATGGGCGAAAAGCATAAAAATATGCTAAGAAGATTTTTTAAATAGTGAAAAAAACACCTGAAACTAACAGCACTGTAAGTCAGCTATACTTTAAAAAAAGATTAGGTTCTGTGTATTCATCTATGTCAGTGTCACAGTTTTGACTACACTGCAGTTTTAAGGTGTCACCTTTGGGAGAAACTGGGTAGAGGGTCCACAGATACTTTCTTTGCAATTTCCTGCAAACTTCTATTTCAAATTAAAAAGTTTAAAGTTAATGGGCATAAAGCTTCATGTTCAAAACAAAAATGGCTTATTTTAGCTATTAAAATTATTGATATTTAATAATGCAATAGGTAACTTTCAATTCTAATTTCTAATTCATACAAAAGCAATTTTTTGCTACACGACAAAGTAAGAAATTAGTTTCTAAGTAAGTTAGGGGTCTAAACCCTTAGACACAAACAGGTTCTGTGGTCTCTTACTAGTAATTTAACCCAACAGTAAAGGTAAAATCACCTTTATCTGATTTGCGAACATAAAAGCAAGACAAATCTTAAAAATCAAATTCATGCCTCAGTTGTTGAAAAAGAGGGGGGAATTTAGGAACTGACTTATGAGTATTTACACAGAAAAAAAAATTTGTAATGCTGATTCTGATGATGCTCCATGCAGCTTTCTTTAAAAGCTTCAGAAGCTGTATCATTTCTCATATTCCTTCCCTGCCCTTAAATCAGATGCTTGTAACAGGCTACTCTTTAGCCTGTAAAGGAGATAATCTCCATATCAACTGCTAAAATTATAAAAGGATCTATCGATTTCCATCATGAATTCTTGTCCTATTACTTCTGAGACTGTCTTCAAAGATGCCATGACTACAAACTTGAAGAGCACCTGGAAACATTGTTTATGTTTGATAGAAGATACTATGTCCCTTTTTCTGAAGCTTATATCACAAAATTCACTCAGGCTGAGACCACGGTGAGTACTGATCCAAATGTGTTAGCAGATAATAAATAGTAAGAGGATCAGGATAGCTCCATATCCTTTGTGATTCACTGCTTCCATCATTTTCTTAAGTTGGTTCTACTCCTAAACCCATATATATTTTTTTACATCTCACAAAATACGCTGTGTGACATGGCCTGAACAAGCAGTAGGTATGTTTAACACTGATGTTAAACATATTTATAGGTTTCCAGTGAAGAGAAGTAGTGTTTCCCAAAGACTGAGTGTATTTTAGACATGAATGCATCACTTACTAAAATTTATTCATCAGACATTTTTATTATGTTTGTGCTGAAGTATGACTGTATACATTTGGGTAGCACTTTAAAAAAGAATCAGATGTTCCATAATGAGTATGTTTCTTTTACAACTGGAGATAGTTTTGAAAGTAATTTTTTAAAAATCATGAAATTATTTCCAGTGACATCAAGTAAAAACTACTGAATTATTACCTTTGTCTTTTCACATCTCCCTTCATTTGTTGTGAAAGTAGGCTGATGGGTTTAAGAACATCATTATGTTGAATACTCTGCCTGATGGTTTCTACTAAAGTGCTTGTTGCTTGTTGTTCCTCTGACAGGAGATACGATTTCTTTTCAGAATCTAACGATATGAACACAGTAATAAAGAATACACTTATTCAATCTATTAAAGAAGTTATTTCTTTCCATCTTCACAATTATGCAGCAATGTAACCAGTTAATGCTTTCTTCAGATAGCAGAGGCCTGTCCCTTTTTCCTTTCCCTGCACTTAAGGGCTTTGTGCTTGAGGCTGGGGATGTGATGGCTGGTACTCCAGCAGCCATCCTATGACCATGAGTCTTTACAGATGGGAAAGCAGACAAAGTATAAGGAGTCTAGGCCCCTGCTGACAGAGGAACTGCTTACCAGTCCTGGAGTAGCTACATAAATTCTTCACATGAGAGAATCATCTTTACCTGTTTAAGATTCTGTCATTTTCTATTAAATACAGTAGAGTATAATCCTAACTGATACAAGAGTAATTCCTGAATTACTAAGAAAAAATACTTATACCAATTTCATATGTTATAAAAGTGCTTCAGTGGCATATTTGAACTGAATCACAGTTAACATTAAAAATACACCAAATCAACAATGTAAGCTTGGCCCAGAAAAAGGGTAAACTTAATACTGGACGTAGTCCCAGCAACCATACAGTTTTATGATACCCACATCAGCTGAGATGGAACTGTGTATCCAAAAGGTGCCCAGTCAGCCTCCTTTTGAGCATCTGTCATAAAGCAAGCTATTAATTTGCATACAACCCAGCCCCTTAATAAAGGTAACTAGTAATATTTCCTTTGTGTTGAACCAAAAAGCAAAGTTCTCTGTTACAAGAGGAAATGCTGGCTGCCATGGGTTTATGTTTTGTAAAAATTAGACTTATTTTTGGCTGTACTGGGTCTCTGCTGCTGCCCAGGCTTTCTTCCGGCTGCGGTGAGGGTGGGCTGCTCCGTAGTCATGGTGCGCAGGCTTCTCCTGTCGTGGAGCACAGGCTATTGAGTGCGCCAGCTTCAGGAGCTGCAGCACATGGGCTCGCTAGTTTTGTTCCCGGGCTCTAGAGCACAGGCTCAGTATTTGTGGCACACAGGCTTCGTTGTTCCATGGCATGTGGTATCTTCCCAGACCAAGGATTGAACCTCTGTCTCCTGCACTGGTAGGCAGATTCTCTACCAGTGAGCCACCAAGGGAAGCCCTCTATGGGTTTTTTTTTCTTTTTAAATTTTTTTTTCCCCATTTATTTTTATTAGTTGGAGGCTAATTACTTTATGATATTGTAGTGGTTTTTGTCATATATTGACATGAATCAGCCATGGATTTACATGTATTCCCCATCCCGATCCCCCCTCCCACCTCCCTCTCCACCCAATTCCTCTGGGTCTTCCCAGTGCACCAGGCCCAAGCATTTGTCTCATGCATCCAACCTGGGCTGGTGATCTGTTTTCACCCTAGATAATCTACATGTTTCGATGCTGTTCTCTCGAAACATCCCACCCTCGCCTTCTCCCAGAGTCCAAAAGTCTGTTCTGTACATCTGTGTCTCTTTTTCTGTTTTGCATATAGGGTTATCGTTACCATCTTTCTAAACTCCATATATATGTGTTAGTATACTGTAATGGTCTTTATCTTTCTGGCTTACTTCACTCTGTATAATGGGCTCCAGTTTCATCCATCTCATTAGAACTGATTCAAATGAATTCTTTTTAATGGCCGAGTAATATTCCATGGTGTATATGTACCACAGCTTCCTTATCCATTCGTCTGCTGATGGGCATCTAGGTTGCTTCCATGTCCTGGCTATTATAAACAGTGCTGCGATGAACATTGGGGTGCACGTGTCTCTTTCAGATCTGGTTTCCTCGGTGTGTATGCCCAGGGGTGGGATTGCTGGGTCATATGGCAGTTCTATTTCCAGTTTTTTAAGGAATCTCCACACTGTTCTCCATAGCGGCTGTACTAGTTTGCATTCCCACCAACAGTGTAAGAGGGTTCCCTTTTCTCCACACCCTCTCCAGCATTTATTGCTTGTAGACTTTTGGATAGGCAGCCATCCTGACTGGCGTGTAATGGTACCTCATTGTGGTTTTGATTTGCATTTCTCTGATAATGAGTGATGCTGAGCCTCTTTTCATGTGTTTGTTAGCCATCTGTATGTCTTCTTTGGAGAAATGTCTGTTTAGTTCTTTGGCCCATTTTTTGCTTGGGTCATTTATTTTTCTGGAATTGAGCTGCAGGAGTTGCTTGTATATTTTTGAGATTAATCCTTTGTCTGTTTCTTCATTTGCTATTATTTTCTCCCAATCTGAGGGCTGTCTCTTCACCTTGCTTATAGTTTCCTTTGTTGTGCAAAAGCTTTTAAGTTTCATTAGGTCCCATTTGTTTAGTTTTGCTTTTATTTCCAATATTCTGGGAGGTGGGTCATAGAGGATCCTGCTGTGATTTATGTCGCAGAGTGTTTTGCCTATGTTCTCCTCTAGGAGTTTTACAGTTTCTGTTCTTACATTTAGATCTTTAATCCATTTTGAGTTTATTTTTGTGTATGGTGTTAGAAAGTGTTCTAGTTTCATTCTTTTACAAGTGGTTGACCAATTTTCCCAGCACCACTTGTTAAAGAGGTTGTCTTCAGACTATACTACAAAGCCACAGTCATCAAGACAGTATGGTACTGGCACAAAGACAGATATAGATATAGATCAATGGAACAGAATAGAAAGCCCAGAGATAAATCCACGAACCTATGGACACCTTATCTTCGACAAAGGAGGCAAGGATATACAATGGAAAAAAGACAACCTCTATGGGTTTTAATCCTAGTTTTTCTACTGCTGAACAGATTTAATTTCATTGTATGCTATGATTTTAGGGCATTCAACTCAAAGATAATATGCAATTTCACTGCTGCTCCTTAATTCATGGAGTTGTGCAACCATCACCAATTTTAGAACATTTTTATCACTTCCAAATCTACCTATTAGCAGTTACTTCTCTATCTTCCCACCCCCTCAGCCCTAGGCAACCACTAATCTAATTTTGTCTCTACAGATTTGCCTTTTCTGATTGTTTCATATAAAATACTCTTGTGTCTGGCTTCTTCTGTAATATTTTAAAATTCATTAATTTTGTAACATATCAGTATTCACTACTTTTTATTGCCACATAATATTCCATTGTATGGATATACCATACTTTCCTCTTATCAGTTAATATGAACATTTAGATTGCTTCCATTACTTGGATATTAGGAAAATTTATTGCTGAGAACAGTGTACAAGTTTTAATGTGGATGTGTGCCTTTATTTCTCTTGGGTGTATACCTAAGAGTGCAACTGCTGTCATATACGGTGTTTACCATTTTGAGGAACTGTGAAACTATTTATACCAAAGCAACGGAACTATTTTTTATCCCAATTAGCAAGGAACTGGGGTTCTCTATATCCTCACCACAACTTAATATCTGCCCTTTTGGTTAAAGCCAATCTAGTGAGTGTGAAGTGGTATCTCTTTGTGGTTTTGACTTACATGTCCTTGACCACTAGTGATAATGAGCATCCTTTCATTTGTTTCTGGTCATCTGCATGTCTTTTTTAGAGATCTGTCAATTCAGGATCCTGCTAGGATCTAAATGTCTGTGTCACCCCAAAATTCATATGTTGAAAAGGAATGCTTACTAAATGGTATTGGGAGGTGAGACCATCAGTGGGTGGTAAGATCATGAGGGCAGAGTCCTCATGAATGGATTAGTTTAGCACCCCTTAAAAAGGGGGCACCAGCGAGATCCCTCATCCCTTGTACTGCCTGAGGGCGTATGTCTGCCATGCAGAAGAGGGCCCTCACTGATCATGCCAGCAACCTGGCGTTGGGACTTCCAGCCTCCAGAACTGTGAGAAATAAAATTTTTATAAGCTAATAAAGTAATAGTAAGTACACTTTTTAGTAAGCTACTCAGTTTGTACTATTTAGTTACAGCAGCCCGAACTAATTAAGACAGATCTGCCCAATTTTTAGGTGAGTTTTCTTCTTTGTGATGAGCTTTAAAACTTCTTTATATATTCTGAATACAAATCCTTAAGATACTTTTTATGTTTCGCAAGTATCTCCCCCCACTCTGTGGGTTGACATTTCACTTTTTAATGGTTAATTTTTCAGCACAGATGTTTTTAAGTCCAATTTATCTACTTTTTCTTTTGTCACCTCTGTGGGGGTATTTAAGAAGGCCTGGTCCTATAAAAGGTCATGAAAAAATATATTCCAATGTTTTCTTTAAAGAGTTTTATAGTATTAGCTCTTACATTTAGGTATATGATCCATTTTGAGTTCATTTTTATGTATGATGTGAGAAAGAAATCCAACTTTATCTTTTCTGCATGTTGTTCCAGTTGTGACTATTCATTCCCCACTGAATGATCCTTGGCACTCTTGTTGAAAGGCAATTAACATGTGTGGGTTTATTTCTGGAAACTCAACTTTATTCCATTGACCTATGTATCTATCCTATGCCAGTTTTCCACTTTTTTGATTACTGTAGCTTTGCAGTAAGTTTTCAAGTCAAGAAGTTTGAGTCCTACAACTTATTTTGACTATTCTAGGTCCCTTGAAAACCCATATGAATTTTAGGACAGGCTTGCCAATTTCTATTAAAACCCACCTGGAATTCTGATATAGATTGTACTGAATCTATAGATCAATTTGGGAGTACTGCCATCTTAACAATATTAACTTTTCTAGTCCATGAACATGGGATTTCTTTCCATTTATTTAGGTGGTTTTTATTTTCTTAACTTCTTTTATTGAATTTATTCATAAGTATTTTATTATTTTTAATGCTATTATAAATGGGAGTTATTTTCTTAATTTCTGGATTATTAATTGAAAGTATATAGAAATACAGTTGATTTCTATATATTGATCATATATCCTGTAACTCTGCTGAACTTATCCATTTGTCTTTTTCTGTGTGTGTGTTTATTTCCTTAGGATTTTCTAATTTAAGATTTTCCATATATAAGATCACAGAACCTGCAAATAGGGATAGTTTTTCATTTCTAATTTAGATGCCTTTTATTTTCCCATCTAATTGCTCTAACAAGAACCTCCAGTACAATGTTGAAATAATGAAAACAGCCATCTTTGTCTTGTTCCTGTGCTTAGAGGGAAAGTATTCGGTCCTTCTCCACTAAGTATGAGACCAGTTGTGGGTTTTCCAATATTCATAATCAGGCTGTGGAGGTTTCTTTCTATTCCTAGCTTGTTGAGTGTTTTTAACAAAGGACAAGAGATTTTGTGAAATGCTTTAGTTGTGCCCATTCAGATGATCATGTGGATTTTGTCCTTTATTCTGACTGATACGGTGTATTATAGTAAGTGATTTTCAAATCAACACAGCATGTCTGGGGTAACAGCACTGGTCATGATATACAGTCCCCTTTATAAATTGCTGGATTTGGTTTATAGTATTTTGCTGAGGATCCTTATGTCTATATTCATAAGTGATACAGATTTTTCATTTTTGTTTCCTGTGATGTTTTTGGTTTTTTTATCAGGGTAATATTGGCCCTCTCACCAAAATCTCCACTTTTTCCAAGAGTGCTTTTAGGCTTGAACTTCTCTAGTCTGTTCCAAATAAGATCATTCCCTTTGGGGAGAATTTTTGAACTCTCTGTTCTTACGGCCTGTCTCTTGGCCATTGCTCTGGAGCCGGGGCTGGGAACTGTGGCCTTTCTCTTAGAATGATTCCCCTACTTTGTGAGTGGGGCACTGGAGGGATGCCATTGCCTCTGATTCTTTAGCTTGCCTCAAAAGGCATAAAACCTCTCCCTTATGAGCAACATGCTGTGAGAACAATCAGAGCCCCAGTATTCAAGGGTTGCCAAAACAGGCGATGAATGGGGGCTGAGTGGAGGAACTGAGCCTCGGCGCTATAGAGCTGGGAGGATGGGAACTGCTGACAACGGGTCTTTCCCAGGGAGATGCTGTAGCCCTTGACTGGGGGCTGGTGGGGAGCAGCAAGTTGTATCCCAAGTGCTACAGAAATCACTGCTTTTACTGCAATTTAATATATATTTTCTTAAATAAATGTTTCTTCATTTTCCTCTATAGTCATAGACAGAGAGAGACATTTTTTTGTCTTTAATAACTTTCACCAATCATGTTGTTTTGCTGGGAAGTGGGACTGTGCAGCTCCCCATACTGCTTTTCCGAAAGTCACCACTCAATTCTATTATGTCTTATAATTTTATTTATGTGCCAATTCTTCATTTAAAGAAACCAAGTAAAGAAACAAAGCTATTCTTGGGAATTCTAAATTTTGTTCCTACCACAAATTAGAGAACATTTGAAAACACTTATCTATTTCAAGATATGAGGAGAAACAACTAAAGAAATTGCAGTTATAATTCAAGTTAAAATGTTAAGTAGTGAAAGACTGTAGGAAAAAATACAATCCCTTTTCTCTTCTGAGCAGGTACTGCTAACAGCTCGGGACATATATAGTTTTAGACCTTTTTCTATGCATACATTAAAAACATACAGGGGCTTCCCTGGTGGCTCTGTGGTAAAGAATCTGCCTGCCAGTGCAGAAGACGTGGGTTTGATCCCTGATCCGGGAGGATCCCACATGCTGCAGAGCAATTAAGCCCATGTGCCACAACTACTGAGCCTGGGTTCTAGGGCCTGGGAGACACAACCCCTGAAGCCCGCATGCCCTAGCACCTGTGCTCCGCAACAAGGGAGGCCTTGAATGAGAAGCCCCTGCACCACAACTAGAGAGCAGCCCACCACCCACCACAACCAGAGAAAAGCCCGTGCAGCAACGAAGACCCAGCACAGCCAAAAATCAATAAATATTAATAAAATATTTTGGTTTTGTTTTCCTGCAAAATGTACTGTTCTACAACTTGCCTTTTTTTTTCCACTTAATATAATGGGCATCCAAACTTTCAGGAATCTATACAGAAGTAACTCCTTCCTTTTCTTGTTTGCCAACATTTCAAAATGTGGATTTATCACAACTCTCTTGTTAGGTATTAAGTTTTTCATTATTATAATCTTTTGGGAAGCATTGTTTTAACGACAGCTTTGTACACTGTATATCTACAGAACAGAGCATTTTAATGTTTCTTCCAGAAACTGCCTACTGATACCATTTACCCATTGACCTATTGGATTGTCTGTGGTTTCTTACGGACTCACAAGGCTTCTGAATATTGGCTAACCATTTAAACCCCTTGTAAAAATATGTTCTATATATAAAAAACTGCAAATAAAGCCAAAATCTTTTGAGGCTTGTACCCATATAATTGAAATTATGATCTACACAAACACATTTGCTATACAGAATTTACTCTCCAAATACCTTACACCAAATTAATATTTGACAGATAAACCGTAAGAATCACACAAAAAAGCCACTCTTCAGCTCAACTGGACATCTAATAAACAGGTTGGTACAACAAATAAATTTGAAATAAAATGGAAAAAAGCCTGAGGAGATACTAAAAGTGAATGAAAGATTTAAAAACAAAGCAAAATAATTAATCTCATCTCCTTAATTCTATTTTTCCCTCAGGCATCCATTTTTATTTATTGCTAAACAGTATTCTGCGGTGTGGATGGACTGCACAGTAACTTGCTTATGCATTCACTTGTGGATGGATATTTGGTTGTTTCCAGTTTGAGTTTTATGTCTTTATTTTACTTACTAAAATTTCTCCATGCAACATACAGAGGTTCTCCTGGTTCCTGATGAAGGTTGATATTATCCCATAACAGCTGAATATAAACGAGTTTGCTATCCTGAGACAGAGATGACAGGGGAAGCTAAAAAAAGATCAACAGAAAGTATTAGTACCCTAAGCATGGTAATAACTAAGCATAATAGTAATTATCAGTGGACCTAGTGAAGCTTGATTATATAAAACAGATGAGTCCTTTTTAGAATTCTAGACCTGGAGCACGGCATGGTGGAGAGCCCTTCCTCCCGGGACACGGTGCAGCTGGAAAGGCAGCTGCCCCCTCACCCGTCACACACTGCCCGTTCCTGGGGGACCCGGTGCTAAACCACTCGTGGATGGCTCGCTTCTGGGTAGAGATTTAGTACACGGCAGAGCAGCTCCCTCGCTGTGATCTGCTGAAAGTCAGCCCTCGACATAAGGGTTTGTAAAAAAATAAAATAAAATTCTAGACCTAAAACTCAGAAGAAAAATTTTAATTTTTATTTATATCTAAGTACAAATGTTATTATTTTCTGAGGTGCACAATTCTCATCTGACTTTCAAGGGCTGAGTGACAGCTTGGTAACTGGCACAGCAGTTACGTGAATGGTTAACCTCCATCACAACAAGTTTTAAGGTACGAAAAGTACAGCAGTTACTGCTATCTCGTTGTACTGACTAGTACATAAATGAGTCAAAACCGTGTACAAGACTAAAAGTTTATTGTGCCTCTGATGTATGTTTGGGGTGGGGGTTATCTCTCCATATTCAGTATCATAAGCTTACTGTCTCCCTGGGAGTCAAGGATGCCAGCTCAAACAGAGTCAGAGAGCCAGACTGTGGTCTTTGCCCCCCATCACTTATTCAGTATGTGACCTAGCAAAATAACTTTAGTTTTTAATTATATCTGAAAAATATGGCTAATACAAATCCTTTAAAATAAAGTTGTGAGAATTTCAGCTGGGAATATCTTTTTAAAAAAAATTTTTATTTTATATTGGAGTATAGTTGATTAACGATGTTGTGACAGTTTCAGGTAGACAGCGAAGTGACTCAACCATACATATACATGTATCCATTCTCCCCCAAACACCCCTCACAGCTGGGAATATTATATTTCAGAATAAAAACTACTTTTCTAGCTACCCCTGCCACTAGAAATGATCATATAACTAAATTTAGGCCAAACAAATATGTATGAAAAGATTACATGCAAATCTAGGAACTATCCCTAAATAAAGAATATATTCTCCATCCATTTTTCTTCTTACTGCTGACTAGAATATGGATGTGGTAGCTTGGAAGTAGAGTACAGCTACCCTAGACCAGGTATAAAACTTGGAAATGGGAGGCCACACTGCAAGCAAAAAAGATAGAAGGGCTCTCAAGTCTCTAGCATTATACCATCCCTGGACCACCTATCTAAATTTTTAAGTGAGAGAGAAATACCCTATGACTTAACACTACTATCGTATACTTCCTAATACCTGAAGTTAAGC
Source organism: Cervus canadensis (assembly GCF_019320065.1). Classification (NCBI taxonomy): domain Eukaryota; kingdom Metazoa; phylum Chordata; class Mammalia; order Artiodactyla; family Cervidae; genus Cervus; species Cervus canadensis. Next base: position 46,419,805 of record NC_057399.1, on the reverse strand, counting down.
CTCATCCTAACCAACATGAATATAGTATACGTACAGAAGTTGGTTCCCTACCTGCACGCCTCCATTGCAGTGTTCAGAAGTGAGGATAAGTCCCGGCAAGTTACTAGGAAGATCCAAACGCCTGAAATACCAAACGAGGTTCCAGAAAATGATTGGATGTTGATTGATGAATGAGGACGTGTGAATCACCTGATCGCCTTCATTTTCTAGCAAAGATTCAAGTTCTTTGCGAAGCACTAGAGGACTCAAGTAAGGCACAGAGACAGGGGAAGGGTTGGGTCTTTTTCCTAAAGGATCCTTAAAGACAGAAAGAGAGAAAGAGTAAGCATGATCAGTTTTAGTATGTATGCTTCAGAGTATGTCTCAATGACAGCATACTTTTCTGTCCTTTCAAACTTATTTCAGGGCCATTACTACATGTAGTAGAACACCCTAAAGAAAACATAAAAGAAGAAAAAGTATTGAATCATAAATACCCTTGTTAAATGATTATGAACAAAAATTATTAATCCATATACCAGGCCCTATTTTATTTTTTCAGGCCCTATTTTAAACATGAGTTTCTCTTATCACATTAAGAGCAATGCCCTATGTATGACTGATTTTTCCTTTTCAACTTTTTACAAGAAATATTTGCATTTCTGATGTTTCAAATGATATTCTGATGTATTTTGGTATTCTGATGATACCAAAAAAATCTGACTTTATCTTCCACATAAAACTAAACAGATGAGGCCATTTTTTGTGTTAATATTTGATGAGTCTTTAAAATATACCTAACTTATTTATAAATTTGACTGCAATAAAAACTAAAGAGCAATTTTATAAATCAAATGAAATAGTGAATGAAAAAAGAAACCCAACCTAGACTTTGTAAGTTGTGCACAATTAGAATTAAATGTTTATGACCAATATTAACAAGCACCCATGGTGCCCAGATTGAGATCTCCAAATACTGTTTTTCTCTAAAAGGAATGTTTCTTAAAGAAATGACTGATTCGAGGTCTGAAGAAGGAAATATGTAATACTTGAGCGTCAAACATCTTATAATACAAGAAAGCAAGGAAACGTTAAAAAAACTTATACAAAAGGTGAAAGTCACTTAGTCGTGTCTGACTCTTTGTGACCCCATGGACTAGTTCATGGAATTCTACAGGTCAAAATACTGGAGTGAGTAGCCTTACCCTTCTCCAGGGGATCTTCCCAACCCAGGGATCAAACCCAGATCTCCTGCATGGCAGGCACATTCTTTACCAACTGAGTGATCAGGGAAGCCCCACAAAAGCTACTAGAGTTGTGTCAAAAGGAATAAGGCACCAACATGTAGAGGCTTCTAGCTGACCAAAGAAGGAATAAAACAAGCATCAATAAGGGTAACAACAGCAATGGATGTAAACATAAATGTTTAAACCCATGAGTTCATAATGATACTCTATGCCCCCAGATAATGGATCACCTTGGAGAATGCTAGGAACCCAACCTGTCACTGTGAAGTTGTTTTTTTTTCTTTTTTCACTGTGAAGTTTGATAAATAAGAGGAAAAAAGAAAATCAAACATTTATCTTGCTTTTCCAACATAAACTGCATCTTTGGAGAAAATCAGACAAAAGCCATGGGATAAGTTTCTCTTTATAAATATATTTCATATAATAAAGAATATGACAGAATTAGACTATCATCATTTTATAGCTCCAAATGGATAACTTATCTAGGCAAAAGAGGAGAGTGAAAAAGTTGGCTTAAAGCTCAACATTCAGAAACTAGATCATGGCATCCGGTCCCATCACTTCGTGGCAAATAGATGGGGAAACAGTGGAAACAGTGGCTGACTTTATTTTTCTGGGCTCCAAAATCACTGTGGATGGTGATTGCAGCCATGAAATTAAGACGCTTGCTCCTTGGAAGGAAAGTTATGACCAACCTAGACAGCATATTAAAAAGCAGAGACATTAACTTTGCCAACAAAGGTCCGTCTAGTCAAGGCTATGGTTTTTCCAGTAGTCATGTATGGGTGTGAGAGTTGGACTATAAAGAAAGCTGAGCACAGAAGAAGTGATGCTTTTGAACTGTGGTGTTGGAGAGAAGGCTCTTGAGAGTCACTTGAACTGCAAGCAGATCCAACCAGTCCATCCTAAAGGAGATCGGTCCTGGGTGTTCATTGGAGGGACGGATGTTGAAGCTGAAACTCCAATACTTTCGCCACCTGATGCAGAGAGCTGACTCATTTGAAAAGACCCTGATGCTGGAAAAGATTGAGGGCAGGAGGAGAGGGGGATGACAGAGGATGAGATGGTTGGATGGCATCACCGACACAATGGGCATGTGTTTGGGTGGACTCCAGGAGTTGGTGATGGACAGGGAGGCCTGGCGTGCTGCAGTTCATGGGGTCGCAAAGAGTCGGACATGACTGAGTGACTGAACTGAACTGAACCCCACAGAGATAGTTCATGTCCCTCAAGACATACCACTACTGATGAAGCTGTCTTGTAAAAATAAACAAATGAACAAAACAACAAAAAACCTGAATCTGATCAAGCTTCAAGCTGCAATTACCAACTTATATGGCTGCATTCAACAAATAAATTACAAGGGAAGAAAAGAGTCTATAGATTTAAAAAGACTAGAAAACAGATCACCAATTACAAAGCATTATTTGATCCTGATTCCTCAAACTGCAAAACACACATACTTGACATTTTTGAAACCACTAGGAATTCGAACGAAGACTGAATGACCCTGATATTGTTTGTTATTTCCTGGGTCTGATAATGGCACTTTTTTGTTTGTTTGACTTTTGGCCGCACCATGTGGCAAGTGAGATACTAATTACCTGACCAGGGACCGACCTGCACCCCTTGCATTGGGAGTGTGGAATCTTAACGACTGAACCAACAGCATTACATTTTTAAGAGTCCTTATCTCTTACAGATAAATACTGAAATATTGACAAATGGAGTATATGTTTGAAATTTGCTTCAAATGGATCTACAAGAGAACTGAATTGGGGTATGCATGACAAAAATGTTGTAAGTTGAAAATTACTGAAGCTGGATGGTGCGACAAAAGGACTCACTGTATTCTTTATTTGTATGTATTTTTGAAATTTGAAATTTCTTGGCCTGCTTATGAAAATGTATCATTTTTCATGTGATAAAAAAAACTACAGAAGAAGATGCTATTTTGATAAATACTTACATGAACACACAGTATAATTATAATATTGTTACATACCACAACCTCCTGCAGACTGTTTGGAAGACTAACTGTTGAAATGCCATGAAACGGTCGCTGGGAAAAGTCCATATTTTGCAAGGGACCTCCAACACTGTGACTTCTAGTCAAAGACACATTTCGTTTTGATAAACTATTAGGCATAGGTGAAATTTTCACAGTTTGGACATCTCCGCTGGCTTTCATTATTTCATCACTTAAAAAAATGAAGGAGAAATGCTGTGGTTAGATTGGTTTAAACAGTCCAAATCTGTAGAGCTAGAGTATTTTCTACAATAAATTTTGAATGTACTGAATGTATCTGAGAAGAGTCAGTACTGCCTTATAGGAATTAACTTTTCTTCAGGTATTTTTGTAAAATCAGTCAGAAAAACAGGATGGAGTGGATGATCTGATGAAGGGTGGGAAGACGGTATATGGTTAAGTATTATGGTATTATTTTTAAAAGACTGAGTGCCCATTCATGTGCTCTATTCAAGCATTATCTCACCTTTATTAAACAAAATCACCTGGAAGTATGTATAATGCATCCAAGTAAGTAATGTAGATTCACTGTCAAGTATTTAATCTCTACAAGGCCATGACCTGGGTTTCCCTTGTGGCTCAGTGGTAAAGAATCTGCCTGCAATGAGGAAGACCTAGGTTTGATCCCTGGGTTAGGAAGATCCCCTGGAGAAGAGAAAGGCTACCCACTCCAGTATTCTGGCCTAGAGAATTCCATGGAATGTATAGTTCATGGGGTCGCAAAGAGTTGGACAAGACTGAGTGACTTTCACTTTCAAGCCATGACCCACCTAAGAACAGAGGTCAGATTTTATTTACTTTTTTATTTTTAGTGTTTAGCATAATGCTGAGCATACAATAGGCTCTCAATAAATGTTTGAGTAAATATTTAAGAGTTAAAGGTATACTTGACTGTAAAGAGAGTATGTATCTGGAAACTGGCAACGACTACACTGAAGGGGAAAATACTTTTTTCTTTTGGAAAGTTCATTTTTGATAAAGACCACTGTAAAACATTAAACAGTATTAAAAATGGTTTATCACCATATTCCTTCATTAGATATTTAAACAACGTGAAAATCACTCAGTCATGTCTGACTCTTTGCAATCCAATGGACTGTATAGTCCATGGAATTCTCCAGGCCAGAATACAGGAGTGGGTAGCCTTTAAAGTTACATTCTTAAAATGCCAGAACTTATGTCTATGTCAGCCAGGTTGTATTTAAAGATGAAATTTTTACAGGGGCACCCAATTTTTATGAAAAGTTCTCTGAATTCTGTGGTACCTTGATTCAACTGCAGAGCTTGTTTCTTCAGTAATGGTCTGGTTATGTTTTGGCAAATCCATAAAGTTGATCAGGTCAGGTTCTGCTGAACTGGATATGGGTTTGTGCTCCAAAGGTTCACTTGCCAATGGAATGCTGCCACTTTGTAAACTGTCACCAGAGGTACTTGGTTTCAAGAAAAAGCTAAATATGGATCCGTTCAAAAAAAAAAAAAAAAAAAAAGGAAGTATAAAAAAGTCTATAAAAATCCTAGAATCCTCCAAATGTCATCATATTTACAATCACTGTATAGTAAAATACTCATTAATGAATTACACAAATCCATAGAAATACTGCCTATTTCAAACACACACATACACACACTCTTGCTTTCATTCTCTCTTCTCTTGTCTGAAACTTTTCAAATGAAAAGATCCAGAGCAGGTCACTATAGTTCAATTCAAGATCCCTTCAGTTTTTGAGAGACACTAAAGAAAGCTATGAGGGAAGTTGGAAAGCAAAATATTTCATTAATTTTCTTAGTTAAAAAAAATAAAGAACAGCATTTTAACAGGTATTAACCTATAACTATTTATAATACCCTTTCCCCCGCTTAAGAATTTCCATTTTTGTCTTTAGGCATTCTCTCTCCCCTCTATTAATTCAGTAATTTATTTTCATCTTCTCTCTCTTTTTCTCCTTCTGGGTGGGGATCGGGGGAGAGCTTTGCCCTGCAAGGGACATAAAAAAGCACTTTTTGAAGTCATAATAATGTTCTGTATCTTGATTTGCAGAAATCAAATTTACCTTAAATGAAAAAAAATCTGTAAATAAATACTGAACTCTAGTTAATGATACAAAAGCTCAATTTTGGGGGGGAAAGGTATTTTTATTTTTATTAATATAATACTACTACATATTAGTAGTAATATTATTACTACATATTATTATTACTAATAGGCCACATTGTGAAGCATGCAGGATTTTAGTTTCCTGACCAGGGTTGAACCTGTGTCTCCTGCAAAGCACAGAGCCCTAACCACTGGACTGCCAGGGAATTTCCCTCCCCATCTACATCTTATTTTAAACAAAGAAAAATATAAGATGGATTGGTGGATGGATGGAAGAATAGACAGGTGATAAAGCAAGCAATGTAAACCTTAACTGAAGAATACAGGGGTGGATATTTGGGTGTACTGTAAAAAAAAAAATCTTTAATTAAACTTGGCCATAAGTAGGAAATTTTCCATAATGACATACTGGGGAGGAAGATTAATAATGCTGGTTTATATTCAATTAGAAAATATACCACAAAAGCTTAAGAAACACAATTAACAAAAAAGTACAAAATTTATGGAGAATAATTTAAAACTCTATTAAAAGAAGATCTAAAACAGGGAGATATATACCATGCTCATAGGAGAATAACACTAAAGATGTCCATTTCCCCCAAAGGAACCTACAAATCTATATGAATCCCATGAAAACTTAAGGTGGACTTTTTCTGTGGGGGAGGACTCAAAGTTACTCTAAAGTTTTATATGCATAATCAAATAATTATAAAAAATTTCCAAAGGGGGAACTTACCCTACCAACCAGACATAACATAAATATAGTAATAAAAATAATACAGTATTGACAGAACACAGAACCAGAGTGAGGTATACACAGGAACTTGATATATGGTAAAGGTGATACTACATATAATATTAATGAAGGAAGGATGTAAAACTGGCTCATTATATGGAGAAAAGTAAACCTGGATCTCTATGATCATACACAAAGGTAGACTACAGATGTATTTAAAACCTAAATACCACAGGGAAAATAGAAAGGTAACAGAAGAACATTAGGAAAAGATTTTCATTTACTACAGATGGGAATCTTTGGAGTCTTATTTAAAAAGAAGATTTCAAATACACAAATCATAAGGTGGAAAATTAATGCATAATAACATCAAAACTGGTCATTTCTCTTCAAGGAATTAATATCAAGAATATTAAAGACAGGAATTCCCTGCCAGTCTAATAGTTAGGACTCTGTACTCTCACTGCCTAGGGCCTGGGTTCTATCCCTGGTGAGGGAACTAAGATCCCACAAGTGGCATGGTGCAGCTAAGAAAAAAAAAAAAAGAATAGTCAAGACAGATCAACAAGAAAAAGAAAACTAAATACAAAAATGAGTAAAGGCGAGTGACATCTGCAAGGCGGCACGGTGCAAAGTTACCTTTATCTCGCCCCTTCAATTTACAAGCAGTTAAACATCCACAATGCAACAAAGGTACCTCTGCCTGATACACTGGAGATTCCCACACACCTGTCCACCTAAGCGGGATGGACTAGAACACACAGAGGCGGCGAAACGGAAGGAACAGCACAAGTCCAGCCTCCAGTTTCAGCCTTCTGCTCTGGCAAGCTCTGGCAAGCCTCAGAAAACCGAGCAGCAGTGCAGGCAAGTGCACACAGCTTCAGCCTCCCAGAAGCAGCAGCAGCTGTCACGACAGCTAACTGAGGGGCAAAGGGGCCTGGGACCTCACCCCTCTGGCCGCTGAGGAACCCACAACTCTGGCCCCCTGACCCGCCGTCCCACGCCAGTGGAGCCCACGAACCTTAGAAAATCAGATGACCACTACCAGCAGTGGCAGAGCCTGCAACCCAGGGGAGTCCAGACAAGCGGGAAGAGCCCACCATCCCAACGCACCGGGTCGGAAGACCCCAGCCACAGTGGCAGCAGCAAAGCACCAATGACCCCAAGGCCCAGAAAGCAGTAACAAGGTCACACGGCCACACCTCTGACAGAGGCAGTGGAGTGTGGAAAGTGCAAACTCAAATATAATAGAGGCAGCTCAGGTAAGAGGAACCAAAGACCTGTGCTATTAATATATCACCACCTACCAGAAAACAAGAGACCTCTATTTTTTGACCAGTTGAATTGTCAGAATCAAGCAGAAAGGTGTTCAGTACTTCAAATATGTTGGCAATGGGAACAACTCATCAAGCATCATGAACACCACAGTTACATGTATCCTCCCACACACAAAAAAATTACACTCCCCCAGAACCCAAACTTAAAGCTATAAATACTGCAATCTAACTGGTTAACATAATGCAAAATAGCTGTCATAAAGAAACTCAGTAAGCTAAAAGGAAACTCGGGCAGTTCAATCTCAGAAGTGATATTACTAAACAGAGAGAATACTCTTTAAGTATCTGGGATGACTGGGTATAAGATAGGCTCAAGGATGTATTATACAACATGAGGAGTACAGCCAATATTCTGTAGTAACTGTAAATGGAAAATAAAAATTGTATAAAAATAATAATAATAAAAAAGAAAAGCAAAACTCCTACATAAAACAATACCCAATGACTTGTTGTCTCCAGAAGACTCACCTCAGCTCCAAGGACAAATGTAGACTACATGTGAAGGAAAAGAATATGATACTCCAAGAAAACTGCTGCCAAAAGAAAGTGGGTACAGTCCTACCCTTATCAGACAAAACAGACTTCAAACCAAAAAAGGCAATAAAGGACAAAAATGGATAGTAAATAATGATAAATATTTATCATTTATTAATGATAAATAATATTCATCAAGAAGACATATTATTAATATATATGCACCTAATACAAAAATATCAAAATACATTAAAAAATAACAGATCTAAAGAGAGAAATTGACTAACATAGTAAGAGACTTTTTAATATCTCATTTACATCAATGGATAGATCAGAGAGAAAGGAAAGCAGCCTTAAATGAAACCTAAGATCAGACGAATTTGATAAATTTATATAGAACATTCCATGCAAATGCATCAGAATACACATTCTTCTCAAGTATACATGGAACTTTCTCAAGGATGTACCATATGTTGAGACAGAAAACAATGCTCAATAAGTAAATAAAGCTTAATAAATAAAAGACTGAAATCATATAAAGTTACCTTCTCTAATCACAGTGGTATGGAACTGGAAATCAACTACAAGAAAGCTGAAAAAAATCACAAATATGTGGCCAATGAACAATAAGCTACTGAAACACTGGTTCAATGAAGAAATCAAAAGAGAAACAAAAAATTACCTGAAGACAAATGAAAATATGACATACCAACATCTATGGGATGCTGCAAAAACAGTACTAAGAGGGAAGTTTAGAGTAATACAGGCCTACTTCCAGAAACAAGAAAAATGTGAAGTAAACCACCTTACACATAAAGGAACTAGAAAAAGAAAACGGAGTTCCCTGGTGGTCCAACGGAAAGGACTCGCTTTCACTGCTAGGGCCCCAAGTTGGATGCCTAGTCAGGGAACTAAGACCCCACAAGTCACGGGGCACAGCCAAAAATAATGTGAGAAGAACAAACAAACCCCAAAGTCAGTAGAAGGTAAGAAACAAATAATAATGATCAGAGTAGAAATAAATGAATGAGACTAAAATGACAACAGAAAAGATCAGTGGAACTAAAAGCTGGTTTTTAAAAAGATAAACACAATAGACAAATCTTTAGCTAGACTAAGAGAGAAGGCTCTGATAAATACAATCAGAAACAAAAAGAAAATAACAAGGGCACCAGAGGAATACAAAGAATTATAAGAATATTTTAAAAACCAGCTATATACCAACAAACAGGACAACCTAGAAGAAATGTACAAATTCTTGGACTTGTACAACCTTCCAAGACTGAATCATGAAGAGATTTGAATTGATTCATTGTTAGTACAGTCTGAAGCAGTAATCAAAAAGCCTCTAAAAAACAAATGGCCAGGACCAGGCAGCATCACAAGTAAATTCTACCAAACATCTATAGATTTAATGCCTATCGCTTCCAAACTATACTGAACAATTCAAGAGGAGGGAACACGTAACTCATTTTACAAGACCAACATCACCCAGATGCCAAAACCACATAAAGACCACACAAAGTAAGAAAACCATAGGTTGGTATCTCTGATGTACAAAGATGCAAAAATCCTCAACCAAATACCAGCAAACCAAATGCAACAATACATTAAAAGAATCATATACCGTGCTCAAGTGGAATTTGTCCATGGGATGCAAGGATGGTTCAACATCTGCAAATCAATCAATGTGATACATACATTAACAAAATGAAGGACAAAAATATGATCATCTCAACAGGTGCAGAAAAAGCAGTTGATAAGGCCAATCATCCATTTATAATAAAAACTCTCCACAAAGTGGATATAGACAGAATATACCTCAACATAATAAAGCTTATATATGACAAGTCCCCAGCTAACATCACTATCAGAGGTGAAAAGCTGAAACATAACAGAGAAGTCCTAGCCACAGAAATTAGGCAAAAAAGAGAAAAAAAGGCATCCAGTTTAGAAAGGAATAAGTAAAACTGTTTGCAGGTGACATGATTTTATATCTAGAAAACCCTAAAGAATCCACCAAAAAACTATTAGTAGTAATAAATGAATCTAGTGAAGTTACAGGGTACAAAAATCAATAAAAACCTCTTGTATTTCTATATACTAATGAGCTAGCAGAAAGTGGAATTGAGAAAACAATCTCATTTACAATCACCACAAGAAGAAAAAAAAAATTAATAAGTATTTAAGTCAGCAAACAGTTACCAAACTCTCAATTACTTAATGACTAATTATAGATCAGTTAATCTCTTTTCCAATGCCTAGAATTCACTCATTTCACATTACAGAGCACCACCATAAAGGGCAACAAGATAAGAAAAGAGCTAAAGTCCCCTTCATCTTTTTTTTTTTTGGCGGGGGGGAGGCTCCAGAGCACGTAATCAAGGTCATTAAGGCAGAAGTATCAAAATAATAACTAATGTTAGAATTCTGAATTTATAATAACTGATATACTTATATAACCTATAAAGTTTAGCTCCAAAAATTAACTATTAATAATAATCATTTGTTAAATAACATGGAAGAACAGCCTCCTACAATATTAGTATTTTCTCTCAAATATTGAAAATGAAGGAGGGCAAGGAAAGGAACATCTGGAACACACCATCACTACTTCACTCTTCCACCAGAAGTCATGCCTTTTAGAGGGCACTTACCTCTCTAAGGGAGCTTTTATAATACTAACCTTGCAGAGCCTCTTAAGTCTTTAAATTCTATATTGAGAAGAGGCAAGAAGTTGCTTTTACAGAAGGGACAGGCTGTATTCAAATTTGAATCATCTGCCGTCCATCCAGCCATAATTTCTTCATCATAAACTAAAGCTCCACAAACTCTGCACTGTGAACAACTTGACATCAAAACCTAAGAGCAGAAAAATGCACATACTGAAAACCACCACAGTGAACAGTGGTCTTAATAGGTCTTAATAGTCTTAATAGTCCATCCTCTTGAGACAAACATAGAATTGTATTTATTCTGTGGATCACATTTGAAATTAATAACGGAACATTTACTTTATAGGTAAAACTACTGGCTTATTGCCTTATTTACATAAGACACCAAGGAAATTCAACAAAATGACTTATTTTATTATTCTGTCCATGAAGGTATCATAGAATTCTGTTAAAATGCCAATCTGAAATGAAAATGCTTACTGCCACTTTATTATGGGCTGAATATAGAACTTTTACCTCCATTGCACAATTCTGATAGATGCTGGACATGCTGGTGTTTTGAGAAGAACCATGATCTGACTTTTCAAATTCCTGCCCTTTTATGCCTCTTGGAAATGGAAGTTCACCTAGAGAGAAGTAAACATCATAACACATTATGTATGAAAATGTCCTTATTCTTTGGAAACGCATATGTAGGGGGAAATACCATGAAGTCTGCAATTTATTCTCAAACAGTTTAGTATCAAAATCTACTTATGTTCATTTAACAATAGTTAATCAAATCTAGGTGGAGAATATATGATTGTTCACTATATGATTCAACTTTTTAAGGTATTGGAAATTTTTCCTAATAAAAAGTTGGAGAAAATGAATAAAATTACAATTAAAAAAATAACACAGAACTAGGAGATTTCAGTAATATAGCAAAGAAATTCTCAAACTCTAGTAAGTATCTGATTCGCCTGGAAAGCTGGTCAAAAATATATATTCTTAAAGTTCCATTTCACAGATTAAGTCTCAAAAGTTTTAGCCTAGGGCTTGGATATTTGTATATACTTATAAACAAATACCCCAGGTGATTTTGAGACACACCAAAGTTTGAGAACTAATGATACAATTCACAAATATACACAAATAAAAATAAACTCAGTGGATTTCCCAGGCAAGAATACTGGAGTGGGTTGCCATTTCCTTCTCCAAGGGATCTTCCCAACCCAGGAATTGAACCCACATCTCCGGCACTGCAGGCAGATTCTTTACCACTCAGCCACCAGGGAAGCCACAGTCTGATTCCACACAGTACTTTAAGATCTTATAAAATAACAGTGGTAATATGGTGTGGCTATCCTCTCGACAGACGAGGGCTTACTGTGTGTGTGGTACAGGGGTAAGAATTACGGGCGTGTGAGTCAGAAGAGAGGACAACCCTCCCCCTTACCTGGTGAGTAATGCAGTTTCCCTACATCTCCACTGCTGCTGCTACTGCCGAGGCTTGTGTTGCTCTGGGTGAGTTCACTGGGGACCAACTCTGAGATACTCGTATTAGGTGATAGATTCTCTCCCAAAATATGGTCTTCAAGGCCAGCTGGGAAACTGTAATCTCTATTTGTTTCCTCCTTTAATCGGAAAAAATAAAATCCCACATACATACATAAGATCTTCTCCAATGAGAATATATTCATTCTATCCTTTTCTCATCACCGTATGTTCTGAAACCTTGACCTCTATTATTTGGAATTTCTCTTCCATACTCTTAAGACATTCAAGCAATGACCTATGCTTTAAGATCATGCTGTGCCCCTAGTGTATATTAGGACTGTGGGGTTTATCCCAATATTCAAACTATAAAATGAAGGAACCCTAGGAGCTCACTGTGTCCAATGTAATCAGAGACCCCAGTACAAACAGAGTAGGGGCTTAAGAGTCAGGAGAGCCAGACTGTGATCTTGGTCCCCCATTACATCCTGTGATACTAGAGAAATGATCCTACAGAAACGACTTAACTTCCCTTTTAATTATGTTATCTGAAAAATGTGGATAGTATGAGTACATTAAAACCAGATAATTGTGAGAATTTTTGCTGGCAATATGATTATTCTGAAAACAACCATCATTATTAGAGGAGTAAAACATGAACAAAATTCTGAACACTGTAATTGCTGATTACAGTGACTGTAATGCTTTAACTGACTGTTGATACTTTAAGATAGAAAACATTTCACTAAGCAGTTTCCTTTTGAATTTTTGCTTTAAACAAGACTTATATGTCTTCCTTATTATAAAACTACTTCTGGGTATACATCCAGAAAAAACAGAAACACTAATTCCAAAAGAGACGTGCACCACAATGCTCAGAGCAGCACTATATATAAAATAGCCAAGACATGGAAGCAACCCAAGTGCTTATCAATAGATGACGGGATCATGCAGATGTGATAAAAACACACATACACAATGGAGTGTTATTCAGCCATTTAAAATAAATGGAAAATTGCCATCTGCAGCAACATGGACGGACTTAATATTATGACTAGTGAAATAAGTAAGAGAAAGATCAATACTGTATATCATGCATGTGGAACCTATAAAGTAACACAAATTAATGTATATACAAAACAGAAACAGACTCACAGAAACAGAAAACAAACTTGCAGTTATCAAAGAGTAAGGGGAGAGGGACAAATCAGGGTTATGGATTTAACAGATACAAACTACTTTACGTAAAATAGATAAGCAACAAGAATTTACTGTCTAAGAAATAGTATGTGGTTTAAAAAAACTCAGGAAATTAACATGTGATACAGTATTAACTAAAGTATAGACTTTGATCAAATGTCACAAAATTTTATGCTAGTGTCTATTATTTGTTTTCACACCTTATTCAGGATTCCACATTGTATTTAGTTGCACTGAACAGCTTCAGCTGCATGCAACAAATTCTGGTAAACTCTCTTTTATTTTTTATTATGTTACAAATATTTTCTAATTTTCCTTATTATGGCTTCTTTGATACACCCATCATTTAAAAGCAGACATTTAATTTCTAATTACATAGGTTTATAAAGTATCTTTGATATTTCTCATTTTTATAATAATATTCTCATTTAAATGCTTTTTTCTCTGCAATCACTCCTGTATTTTTTCAGTCTTTTAACTTTACTGAGGTTTTCAATGGCTAAGTCAAAGATCTCTCTTGGTAAATGTCACATTGCACTTGAAAATATGTAGGGTATTTTTAAATACCTTTTGATATGGATTTGTAACATAATTCCGTAACAGTAAAAGAACAGGTGGTAAGAGAATAGCAAGGAGAGAGAATAAACCCTTCCTCAGCAATCAATGCAAAGAAATAAAGGAAAACAACAGAATGGGAAAGACTAGAGATCTCTTCAAGAAAATCTGAGATACCAAGGGAACATTTCATACAAAGATGGGCTCAATAAAGGACAGAAATGGTATGGACCTAACAGAAACAGAAGATATTAAGAAGAGGTGGAAAAAAAAAAAAAGAAGAAGAGGTGGCAAGAATACACAGAAGAACTGTACAAAAAAGATCTTCACGACCCAGATAATCACAATGATGTGATCACTCACCTAGAGCCAGACATCCTGGAATGTGAAGTCAAGTGGGCCTTAGCAAGCATCAGTATGAACAAAGCTAGTAGAGATGATGGAATTCCAGTTGAGCTATTTCAAATCCCAAAAGATGATGCTGTGAAAGTGCTTCACTCAATATGTCAGCAAATTTGGAAAACTCAGCAGTGGCCACAGGACTGGAAAAGGTCAGTTTTCATTCCAATCCCAAAGAAAGGCAATGCCAAAGAATGCTCAAACTACCGTACAACAGCACTCATCTCACACACTAGTAAAGTAATGCTCAAAATTCTCCAAGCCAGGCTTCAACAGTATGTGAACTGAGAACTTCCAGATGTTCAAGCTGGTTTTAGAAAAGGCAGAAGAACCAGAGATCAAATTGCCAATATTCGCTGGATCAGAACATCTATTTCTGCTTTATTGACTATGCCAAAATCTTTGACTGTGTGGATCACAATAAACTGTGGAAAATTCTTCAAGAGATGGGAATACCAGACCACCTGACCTGCCTCTTGAGAAATCTGTATACATGTCAGGAGGCAACAGTTAGAACTGGACATGGAACAAGAGACTGGTTTCAAATAGGAAAAGGAGTATGTCAAGGCTGTATATTGTCACCCTGCTTATTTAACTTATATGCAGAGTACATCATGAGAAACGCTGGGCTGGAGGAAGCACAAGCTAGAATCAAGATTTCTGGGAGAAATATTAATAACCTCAGATAGGCAGATGATACCACCCTTATGGCAGAAAGTAAAGAAGAACGAAAGAGCCTCTTGATGAAAAAGAGGAGAGTGAAAAAGTTGGCTTAAAGCTCAACATTCAGAAACTAAGATCATGGCATCCGGTCCCATCACTTCATGGCAAATAGATGGGGAAACAGTGGCTGACTTTATTTTTTTGGGCTCCAAAATCACTGCAGATGGTGAATGCAGCCATGAAATTAAAAGACACTTGCTCCTTGGAAGGAAAGTTATGACCACCCTAGACAGCATATTAAAAAGCAGAGACATTAACTTTGCCAACAAAGGTCCGTCTAGTCAAGGCTATGGTTTTTCCAGTAATTATGTATGGATGTGAGAGTTGGACTATAAAGAAGGCTGAACACCGAAGAATTGATGCTTTTGAACTGTGGTGTTGGAGAAGACTCTTGAGAGTCCCTTGGACTGCAAGGAGATCCAACCAGTCCATCTTAAAGGAGATCAGTCCTGGGTGTTCATTGGAAGGACTGATGCTGAAGCTGAAATTCCAATACTTGGGCCACCTGATGTGAAGAGCTGACTCACTGGAAAAGACTCTGATGCTGGGAAAGATTGAGGGCAGGAAGAGAAGGGGACGACAGAGGATGAGATGGTTGGATGGCATCATCGACCCAATGGCCATGGGTTTGGGTGGACTCTGGCAGTTGGTGATGGACGGGGAGGCCTGGCGTGCTGCGGTTCATGGGGTCGCAGGAAGTCGGACACGACTGAGGACTGAGCTGAGAGAGAACAGAGTCTGTCTGACTGCAGTCACGTGAGGCCGTGAAATGTCTGTACCTTGTTTGATGTTGCTGGGTATGTTCCAGAGTCTCCTGGTTTATAATCTATGAGAACTTGAACAGAATTTGTATCCTGCTGTTGTGTGAAAACTGTAGAAATCTTAATTATCTTTGATTGGCTCATAGTGCTTTTCAGGTCTACTCTTCCCTTCTACTTTTCTATTCATTCTATTAATTTTTGAGAGTTTGATACTGAAACTCCATATAAAAATCTTAATTTATCTACCTAAAAATAATTGTAATATACAGTGGAACTATATATATAACTATATATAACTTTGCTTTGTATATTCCAAGTCTCCTGTAAATGTGTTATGATATCTTCACAACTAAAAAAATGTAACAGTCTACAAAGTATGCAAAAATTAAAAGAAAAACAACAAAAAGAATTTACTGTAACAGAATTATACCCAATATCTTGTAATAACCTATAACAGAATATAATGTGTACCATGCTGTACACCTAAAAGTAATACAGGATTATAAAACCAATTAATACAGGATTATAAAATCAACCTAACTTCAACAAAAACTTAGCTTTACTTACGCAGTATAAAATCTATCAATTGAGCTGTAGAGTGATTTATGTATCTTAAAGAAATAACAGGTCAAAGTTATTTAAAAAGTGGAGTGACAAATGTAGAACAGACTGGTGGACACAGTGGGGGAAGGAGAGGGTAGGGCAAATTGAGAAAGTAGCACTGGCATATATACACTATCATGTGCAAAATGTAACTAGCAGGAAGCTGCCACGTGGCACAGGGAGCCAGCCTGGAAGCCTGTGACAACCCAGAGGTGTGGCGGGGAGCGGGGGGAGGCTCAAGACAGAAGGGAGATATATATATATATTATATAAATACATAAAATATACATATAAATGTGTCATCTATCAGCTTCTTGCTAGCTATATATATACACACACATATATATGTGAAGTGAAAGTCACTCAGTCGTGTCTGACTCTTTGCAACCCCATGGACTGTGTATGTAGTCCACGGAATTCTCCAGGGCAGAATCCTGGAGTGGGTAGCCTTTCCCTTCTTCAGGGGATCCTCCCAACCCAGGGATCAAACCCAGGTCTTCTGCATTGTAGGTGGTTCTTTACCAGCTGAGCCATAAAAGAAGCCCAAGAATACTGGATGGGTAGATAATCCCTTCTCCAGTGGATCTTTCCGACCCAGGAATCGAACCGGGCTCTCCTGCATTGCAGGCCGGATTCTTTACCAACTGAGCTATCAGGGAAGCCCAAATAAATATATATATAAAAAAATGCAATGACTCACAACAATGTACAGCAGAGACCACCACCACATTATAAAGCAATTATCCTCCACTTAAAAAGTGATATGCAAATACAACATGGCATTATTATTAGATCAAACATTAATCATTAATTCTTTCAACTAAATAGACAATGTGTTAGTTCAGACTGAGCTGTGGAATTGTAAAGTAGTCCTGATATTCTATTTCTTCATTATTAAATTCCTTACATGTATACTTACGTCATTTCAAGGAAGAAGTAGGATATGCATGTTTTAAGATATAAAAAACAAAATTACCAGAAAAATCTAAATAATAATTCATATATTAAAAAAATACTCCAAACATTCCAACATCAGATGGCTGGCACACATAAAGCGCTCTCACCTCATCATCTGAGTAGTTGTAGGCAGACGCTACAGCTCCCCACATCTTACTGGCTACTGTTGCTGCTTGTTTCATACCAGATTTTAGCACATCCATCTTGGGTCCTGAGAGGATATTGTCCAGCTTTAGCCCTGACAAAGAATTGACCACAGAACCCAATGAGCCTTGTGGTGAAGAACGGACCAGTGCTGATAAAGAAGTTGAACGTTCCTTAGGACTTCGGGAGGGAGTCTGTTGCTTGAGACGCCCCGTAAAAGTTTTAGACCTGGACACTGCAGGGGAGTCCTTTTCACTTTCAGGACTCTCCTGTGCTGGCGGACCATGATCTAAAGGTAGGCTTGATCTCCTCTCTAAAGAGTGAATAAATGCACTGGTAGCACCAGACTCTCTGTTTCCCTCTCCATGTAGT
Source organism: Cervus canadensis (assembly GCF_019320065.1). Lineage (NCBI taxonomy): Eukaryota > Metazoa > Chordata > Mammalia > Artiodactyla > Cervidae > Cervus > Cervus canadensis. Next base: position 46,402,043 of record NC_057399.1, on the reverse strand, counting down.
TCCATACTAGAAGACTTGCTACCTAAGGGACTCTTTAGATTCATGTAGCTTTCGATTTCATCAGCCAGATTACGTGCAATAACTGGAGAAAACAGCTTCTCTTCTGAATCAGTTTTTTCTCCTATACATTCAGTGGCTAAAAGTGACAAAGGATCTAGTCCAGTTTCAACATCTTCCCTCTCGACAGCTTTAGCAACACCATATAAGCTATTTCTTTTATTTGCTAGATCTCTGGATCCTGCTTTCCAGTCTCTGGACTGATTACTATCATTTTGTAGACTGTCACATGTATCCTTTGTCATAGTAGCTTTAGCTACATTTTCATCAACCACAGGTTCGATCAACTCTTGGCTTTCCTCAAGCATCTCTAACACCAATGATCGGTGCTCCGAATCCCAAGTGCTTTCAGACACACGAGTCCTAGTGTCAGCTGGATGACAGCTAATACTCTCAAAACTATGGGTTCTTGAATTATGAAGTGGAGAAGTCTTAGGACTTGTCGTCAGTGCTGTGAGAATCTTGGCATCTGCTCCCATCATGATAGCCACTTCACTTGAATTCAAATCCAAACTGCTCTTCTTAAGTAACATTCCTGCTCGACTTTCAGAACTAAAACTACAGCTTCTCTCTGGAAAATGCTTTTGTCTTTTTTCTCCTCTGTCACCATTCTTCTTGAGATTAATAACTTCACCAAAGACAGCATCTTCAACTGGATCTTGACTAGAAAATAATACATTTGATGTACTGCCTAAAAAGAGAAAGTACAATATTAAAAATACATCTATTTTCTGATGTAACTTTTATTAAAAGAATATTTTTTTCTGATTTTTGAAAGTGAGACATACTCAGAGTAAAAGATTAAGGTTAGATGGTATACAGAAAATGTCCAAAACACTGCTTAACCCTGTGTCTTAAAAACATTTTAATGTCTAATATGCCTTTTATTCTCTATGCATATACATACATATTTTAAGAAAAGATCATGCAATATATACTGTATAAACCTGTATTGTTCACTGACAGATATCATACCTATCAATAAATATAATCTATAAACATGTTTTATATTTTAAGAGTTTTATATTCAACTCAAGAAATATATTCTGTGTTAAACAGCAGACCTAAAAAGAAACAGCAGAGCCTGTATGCAGGGCAAGAATCAACAGTTAGAACCGGACATGGAACAAAGGAATGGTTCAAAATTGGGAGAGGAGTATGTCAAGGCTGTATATTGTCACCCTGCTTATTTAACTTACATGCAGAGTACATCATGCAAAATGCCAGGATGGGTGAATCACAAGCTGGAATCAAGACTGCCAGGAGAAATACCAACAACTTCAGATATGCAGATGATACCACTTGAATGGCAGAAAGTGAAGAGGAACTAAAGAGCCTCTTAATGAGGATGAAAGAGGAGAGTGAAAAAGCTGGCTTAAAATGCAACATTCAAAAAACAAAGATCATGGCATCTGGTCCCATCATTTCATGGCAAATAGATGGAGAAACAATGGAAATAGTGACAGACTTTATTTTCTTGGGCTCCAAAATCACTGCGGACGGTGACTGCAGCCACAAAATTAAAAAACGTTTGCTCTTTGGAAGAAAAGCTATGACAAACCTAGACAGCTAAAGCAGAGACATCACTTTGCCAACAAAGATCCATATAGTCAAAGCAAACTATTTCCAGTAGCCATGTACAGATATGAGAGTTGAACCATAAAGAAGGCTGAATGCCAAGGAATTGATGCTTTCTAATTGTGGTGCTGGAGAAGACTCTTGAGAATCCCTTGGACAGCAAGGAGATCAAATCATCAGTCCTAAAGAAATCAACCCTGAATATTCATTGGAAGGACTGAGGCTGAAGCTGAAACTCCAAAACTTTGGCTACCTGATGAGAAGAGGTGACTCACTGGAAAAGATCCTGATGCTGGGAGAGACTGAGGGCAGGAGAAGGAAGGGGTGATAAGAGGGTGTGATGATTAGATGGCATCACAGACTCAATGGACTTGAGTTTGAGTAAATTCCAGGAGATAGTGAAGGACAGGGAAGCCTGGCACACCACAGTTCGTGCGGTCGCAGAGTTAGACATGACTTAGCAGCTAAAGAGGCAGAAAAAGAAATAATCTCTTCTATCCTAGATTTCATATACCTAATTCAACAATTCTTACCAGAAGTCTACTTTGCACAAAGCAAATTCATAGTCATAGATTACATATTTGCTATAGCCAAAGTTTTACTTCTCCAAAGTACTGAATAAAAGGATCTAGAATGAAGTGCTTAGAATCAGCAAATGATAAGAAGCCTAATAAAATCTGAATAGCCAAAATTTTTTCTGTTTATTCCTTCAACAAGTATCTGAATGCCTACTAAGTACCCACTACATGAAGTGCTAATACAATGGAGAATAAAACAGACATAATCCCAGCCTTCACAGAGATCAATCATGTTTCATCAAGTGTCTATAGGAACCTCTCCCAGCTTTAGGTGATGCAGGCAGTCATTAATTCCATGCTACCATGCAATTTTTTCTATGCCAAGACCAAAAATTATCTCTAGTTGCATCACTGCGTGCATGCTGAATCACTTCAGTCATGTGTGACCCTATGAACTGTAGCCCCACTAGGCTCCTCTGGCCATGGGATTCTCTAGGCATGCCCTCCTCCAGGGGATCTTCCCGACCCAGGGATCAAACCAGGGTCTCCTGCATTGCAGGTGGATTCTTTACCACTGACTCACTGGGATTAGCAGAACTTAAGTCTAAGCATTCATATTTAGGATTCTCATTGGTTTTTTAAAAAGGGTAAGAACCTTAGAGTTTGGGGCAAAAGTTGCCTTTGATAAAATCTTTTTTTTAAATCTTTCAAATTAATTTCAAGATTCTTTTTAATAGTTCATATTGGTATCTAATAATCATAATCAACTAAAGAGAACTAATAATAAGCATTTAGAGATATTTTTTAAAGCTTTTAGGGGAATTAAATTAGCCTGTTTCGGAACTCCGAAGTTTGTACCTGCTTCAAAAAAATTTTACCAATATTTTAGAAGAGATCTTTGCAAATTTACTGGTTCTTATTTCTAGTTTAGTGGCACATTTTGTTCAATTTTAAATTAACTTTGACTTAAAATATGTTAAAATATGTTTGACATATTTAAATTAAAATGTTTAACATATTGGCAAAAGCCTCATTCCATTTTCTCCTTTCTTAATAGAACAACTCTACATCAAAATGTAACATGGAAATAAGATCAATAAAAAGAGGGAAAAACACACCAGTCCCCAAACTATGTCCATTTCAATATTCTGAGAAGATTCTTAACATTTGATGAAGAAAACTCTTGCCCTCCTTTTTTCTTTTTAATCTGCTATCAATACGTTGGGAAAACAGGATTAAGAATATATATATTACTCTTTCAAAAAAACATTTAGTTCCACCTATTGAACAAAACCCCTCAACCCCCTGCAAAATAATGGAAATTGGTATCCAAAAAAAAAAAAAAAAAAACCAAAAAACTTTAGGAATAAGAAATATTTCCATGTTAAAAAGCTAAGCAAATTAATGTCTATGAAATCACAAACAGATACACTTACAGATAAGACAACTGACTTTAGGGAAGTGAACTGTAGCTGCTAGGAACAAAGCGCAAATAACACAGGCCAATCTCATTGTCTTTTAAAATCATACACTTAAAAAAAATAAATAAATAAAATAAAATAAAATCATACACTTAAATGTTTGCCTTAAGGGTATTTGGGAGGGCTACAACATAATCGACAGTAGTAAACTCCAATTTATTCGAGTTACACACAATAGAGTGTCATTACAAATACTGATACCCTGGAGAAGGGAGTGGCAACCAACTCCAGTCCTCTTGCCTGGAGAATTCCAGGAACAGAGGAGCCTGGTGGGCTACAGTCCATGTGATTGCAAAGAGTCTGATGACACAACTAAGCAACTAACACTGTGACTGAACAACTTAATCATAAATAAGAAGTCGCTCAGGGTACCTATAATAATTGGGCAAAAATTAAAGACCCGCTGGCACTTTTGTGTAGAATCTAAGTGATATGAATCTTTTTCTTCCATTTCCTTTCAGGTATAGGAATCACCTTGCTATGCACAAGCCCTTTGGAATTTGACCACATAATTGCCTCTCTGTTCAGGATGAATATGAGGCCCACCCTACAGTTCCTCTCTCATTATCAACCGTAAGAAAGGAGGACAGAACTCAAAACAGACACGACAATAAGAAAAGTATTCCAGGACTTCCCCGGTAGTCCAGGGTTAAGAATCCACCTGCCAAAGCAGGAGAGACAGGTTCGATCTCTGGTCCGAGAAGATCCCACATGCTGCAGAGCAACCAAATTCATGCACCACTACTGAGCCCGTTTTGAAAGGTTATAAGCCGTAGAGTCTGTGCTCTGCAACAAGAGAAGCCGCTACAAGAAGATGCCCACACATCACAAGTGAAGAGTAGCTTCGGCTCACCGCAACTAGAGAAAGGCTGCACACAGCAATGAAGACCCAATGCAGCCATAAATGAATTAAAATTTTTAAAATTACAGAATACACGAATGCAGTCTTATTTTTTAAAAAAGGTTTTCCAAATAACATCTAAACACACTTAATACTCTTCTTTTTAAAAATAAAGTATTTTTAAATAACGATTTTAATTTCCTCTTTAGCCCATTTACAGGATTCAGCTTATTACTTTTGATTCTTGAGCATGTTCATTACAATTAAGTTAGCAATTTATAAAGTCACTAAAGACACACATGGACCTAGAGAAGTATGTTTTAAACACTTAATAACAAAAGTGTTGGACCTTCCCTCGTGGTCCAGTGGTTAAGAATCTGCCTTGTAAGGCAGGAGACACGGGTTCAATGCATGGTCCGGGAAGATCCCACATGCCGAGGGGCAACTAAGTCCATGCACTGCAACTATTGAGCCCACACTTTATAGAGCCCAGGAGCTGCAACTACTGAGGCCCACGTCCTAGAGCCTGTTCTTAGCAACAAGAGAAGCTACAATAGTAAGAAGCCTATGCACAACTAGAGAGTCGTGTCCAGCTCGCCACAACTAGAGAAAGTCTGCATGCAGCAACAAAGACCCAGTGCAGCCAAAAAATAATAAGTAAAAAAAAACTTAATAATTTAAATGTAAAGACTTACCAGTGCTACTTTTTCTGCCATTGACATCAAATATACCAGATGGAACTTTCACAATACTGCCACCCCATGCAGGAGGTTCAGCGGGACTCTGGGGCTCTGCAGTAGGTTGAGAATGTTTGGCCACAACAGCAGAGACATTGCACACCTCTGGGAAAAAATATTTGGACGTTATCATTTCTATCTTTGCCAGTACTGAACAGAAACAGTACTTTTAAACATATCTTATGGACTTTTTTTTTTTCTATGTGGAGATGAATACATGATTATTTTATTACTCATTTATTCTGATTTATTTTATGCCATAAATGCTGCCAGTATTGACTGAAATAAATGCTTTATTTTAGCATTCATAATTCTAACTTGAGCATTCCTGAGTGAATCAATTAAGACTGGCCTTTCGTCACATTCCTCATCACATCTCAAGCAGGAGAGGGGCTTGCTTCTGTATAATTCTGGAGCATAAAATAAGTGACATCATTAAAGAAAGGGAACTTTTGTGTAAGAGGACAAGAAGAACATTGTGTTGTCATAAAGCCACATATTTCTCCATATTTTCTTAAAGTGATTACTAGAAAACATTTCTATCTCAGTGAGTACCCTAAAAGAAGAAAAACTACACAGACTATATTGGAACTTACAAATGAAAAATGTCAACTTAGATATCTGAAGGACTTCTAGTGAAAGAGCATTTTAAAATAAAAGGTACGCTGGAATACAAGTTTGATGACTCAAAGTTTAGTCCCGGTTCTATCACAAAATAGTTACTTTACATTGGCAAATGAATACCATGATGGGTTGCACTTTCCTACAAAATTGAGGGTTGACCTACAGAGTCTCTAAAAATCTCTTAAATTCTTAAATTCAGAGATTACCAAAAATCTATCATATATGACAGAGAGTTCGTGCTAAGTCATTGCAGTCATGTCCAACTCAGTGCAACCCTATGGACTGTAGCCCACCAGGGTCCTCTGTCCATGCAATTCTCCAGGCAAGAATACTGGAGTGGGTTGCCATGCCCTTCTCCCAGGGGATCTTCCTGACCCAGGGATCGAATGTGCCTCTGTTGGTCTCCTGCATTGGCAGGCAGGTTCTTTACCACTAGCACCACCTGGGAAACCCACAGATGACAGTACATAATATCTTATAAAGCCCAGACTTTACATTTCTGAACATTATCACCAAAATTATCAAATAAGACTTTTAAATAATAGAGGTAACTCACTAAGTAAAGCTAAGCAAATATCAGTACTTAACCTTCTGTTTTAGTTATTAAGTCTCCTGACATTTGTTCTTCAGGCACATGAATTTCTGCATCATCCTTTAAAAGTTCATCCTTAGACCCATAGCCTTGGTCAGACTGACCACCTGTTAACAAAGAATAAAGACTGACATATGTTTTCATATATTTACAGTCCAGCTATAAAATGTCAAAAGAAAATTCCACCAACTTACGCAATTCAACTTCTAAAAAGAAAGAAGAGACGACAGCTCACAAAGCGCAGAAAACATTTTACAACAAAGATAAGAAGCAAAGAATAGTAGAAAGGAATTTCAAAACTAAAAACCATTACATACTTGAAAGCAATGAATCTTAATTTCCTCATGTATAAATTAGTAGATTTGGATGCTTTGAAAGTTTCTTTTGGAGTGTATTTATAAAATGCTACCTTTTGTGTTAAGACAGAAGTGGAAATAAAACATACACCTGCTTATTTCTGCAAAAAGAAATGCAAGAATAATAAACCATAAAACAACAAAACTGGTCACCAACAGGTGTGGGAAAATAGGATGGAAGCGATAGAGAGGAAATTTATCTAACTACGATTATCATATTGCTTTTTTATTTTTGGAAATGTAGTAATTTCTATATATTCAAAAATTAAATCAGCAAAACCAAGGATGGGGATGTAACTAAAACTGAATGTACATAGAAACAAAAGAAATCAATTGTTTATGAGTAACATAACCACACTTAAAGGATGGGACAGGACTAATCCAAGTAACTTTTAATACATTATTTTGAGTATACACCCTAAGCCTGAGGGATAGTAGCCAAATTCTGAACTCCTTCAGTTTGTTCCTCACAGGGAAATGTGTGTAGCAGTGTTGAAACTGTATTATGTGTACTGGAAGACTGAGCAACTGAGTAAATGTGATGATGTTGGGAACCAAGATTCTGACTGTGGAAGAAGAGAGAGATTTTTTACAAAAGAAAAAAAAATGACATGCAGAAAGGCAAAGAAAAACTTGTGTAACTGAGTTGGAATTAGAAGTATTTCTAAAATAACATAAAAATTTTTTCCAGCTCTGCTGAAACAGTCTAGACCACCACCCTGGAGGGAGTAAGCATATCTAGGGCCCAGATCTTGGTTTCTAAAAATCTATCGCCCATTAAAAGGAAGCTGAGATCCTTGAAGAAATGGCTGATTCCAGAGCTCAGGCAGGGGAAGGTACAAGAATGAGCCAGGAATACTTTGTAATGTAAGAAAGCAAGTGCTCAAAAACACAAGAGGACATTTCTAAAGGACATTCACCACCTTACAACCATCACAGGAGTAAAGACTGGTCCAGGCAAGAATCATCAATGGATGCTAAACTTAAAAGGGAAAGTGTGATGAAAAAGCAGGTATTATTGCATAGTTTCAGAGTATCTCTTCACAAGTGGCTTATTATCTGCAGGAGGGCTAATAGTCACTAACAGAAACCAAACACTGACACCAAGTGACCAAAATCAACACCACCACCAAGGAACAGACAAAACTGTGGCCTCTGAGATGTGACCATCTCAGAAGCCTATAACAGCATTTTGGTAGAAAAGCCATGAATGCATAATCTAATTTAATCACAGGGAAACATCAGACAAACTCAAATTTGTCAAACAAACAAAATAACTTGACTTACTCTTCAAAAAGGTCGAGGTCATGAAAGACAAAGAAAAGGTGAGGAACTATGCTGGTTAAGGGTGACTAAAGAGAAGGAGTTAAGTACCACAAAGGACATTACAACTGACAACACTGGGATAACAACCATACATTAAAGTGGTAGATAAATGTTTCCTTGAATTAGTAAACTCTACTGCAGTCATGTAAGAGCAAACGCTACTATAGTATTAAGAGGTAAAAGGGCAAAATGTATGCAATCTGCTCTCACATAATTTAGGGAGAAAATGTGTGCATGCATACAGAAAGAAAATGATACAGGTGTTAACCTAAAAGTGAATGAAGCTAGATAAAAGTTATTCAAGAGTTCTTTGTAGTACTCTTGAAACATTTAATAAGCTTAAAATGATTTCAAAATAGTTTTTTAAAAGTCTACTTTGCCTTTAATGTTCCATCATTTTAAGGAAATAAAATAAATTTAAGGAAATAAAGGCAAGTTACTAGGGAAACATTATCAAGGATGCCAATGAAAAACATATAAAACGAAAAATACAGTGACTTCCACTGTCTACCACTTTTTATTTTTTATTTTTTTCACTTTCTGTTGCTCTTTAAAGTACCATTGAAACTATGGGTTTGCCAAAAACAAAAGAATCAAACTTTAAAAACTTGCTATTTAGACCACCAACAAGGACCCACTGTATAGCACAGGGAACAATACTCAATATTTTTTTAATAACCTATAAGGGAAAAGAATCTCAAAAAGAATATATACATATATATATATAACTAAATCACATCTGAAATTAACACAATATTGTAAGTCTACTGTACTTCAATTTTTTAAAAAAAATTTTGTAAAAAATACTGCTATTAAGAATGACTACGTTCAGTCATTTTTTTATTGGCCCCTCAGAAAGTCTGGTAAAACATGATGGTGCCACGAAATGGACACTGGACTGGGAACTGAGTAAACTGATTAAACTCAGATATGCCTTTAATAAGCTAACTGACTCAGTATCAGGTACCAAATGGAAAGATTCTATGAGATAATCCTTCATGAAAAGAGTAACTTAAGCATCTGGGCTGGAGGTTTCCAAAAGTATCAGATGACATCACCAGAAACTCTACAGAGACATAATCACAGTAAATTCAATACTAGAGCTTCAGTCATTTGAAATGTAACTGAAAAGAAATATATGAAAAAGCGACCTGAAGTTTCCTCCCCAATTGGGGAATACACAATCTTCATGCAGTTTCCCAGTATTAGATCTTTTTTTTCCCCTTAAAGGAGACCAACTTAAAAATCTAGGGGGAGAAGGAGAGTGCTTACTATAAATAATAATTATTATTCTAAGTGGTGAAATGGTTTCATACCACAAATTATTTTCTTGGTTTTTCACAAATGAAATCAGTTTATTCTGTAAGTACAAGGAAAAAATATATGAGGAAATAAAATAAGGTGGTTTTCAAATTAAAGTCTCATGAAAATTCCTACATGGTGAAAGAAATTTAATTTACAAACAGGATTCTAACTTATAGTTTTATGTTGACTTTCACCAACTTATACCTGCTTCTGTAATCATGGGGGTAGTTTCCAGCACAAGAATCAGCAGATCAGTTTCAGCAACCAAAACCTACTGAAATCTTTAATGCCCATAAAACTATTTGACACAGTGATGCTACAAATCACCCTCAAAATAAGAACTGTAGACAGGCATAGCATATTTTCAAATAAGATAACAAATATGCTTTGCAAATTAATCATAAAGTTACCTGGGCATTTTCAGTAGTACATATGTGATTATACAGGAGAAAAAGCCAAGAAAACTAAAATTGCTTTCTACTTGTAAAGGTACTTAAAACAAAAGGCCTCTCCCCCACCCATGCATGTCAGCAAAGTTTAACCTAATAAACGGGAAATTACCTGAGGTGGTTAACATTCAAGGGTAGAATTAATGCACATGTGTATCCATAGCTTCACGTCATACAAGTCTGTCTGCACCCCACACCATAACAGCCAAGGACAAACGCAGCACCCAGAAACAGCACAGAGCATCAAGCAGAGCAACAGAGAGCAGAGAAAAGGAAACTTCAGTCACCGCGACGAGTTCATCAGATGCAGCACAGGGATTCAGACTCAGAGTTCTTTATAAGGAAAAGCTTGAGATACTAACAGTTAACAACAAAAAGAAAAAACACAAGAAGGATGTGCAACACACATGCAAAGTATGCTACTTTAATTAAGCTTATTTCTAACTTCAGAGGATAGAGCTTTGAATGCCCATGGCTTTGTATGTAAAACTACAAAACTTCAGCAGTTTTGCAGATTTTAAAGTGTCATTTAAGGTAGTGACCAAGCAAAGAATACTTTTTTCTCACGGTGTGTGACTTCTTTTCGTTCCTTTTTAATATTCATAATTCAAATATTTAATGACTATTATCCACTTAAGAAAAAAGGACTTGCAATATCTACTACTAGCATCAACATTCTCAGCTCACAATACTTAAAACAAAAGGCCTATTATATAATTCCTAACAATTATATCATATACTTGCACAAATTAATGATGAACAAACACAAAGTACCATTGAGAGACTTTTGTAGAGCAATTCAAAGTTAATTTTATACTGCAGGAAATAAAGAGACATGATCTGCAGTCAGAGGTGTACCTTCTCCCCTTATTTATACATGGTATTTTTAAGGTAATCGTACTGCACAAACTTGAAAGAGGAAGGTAAAAGCTTTTTTACAAAATGGAAGACTTAACATGAGAGTTAAGTGAAGGGTTAGTGAATCCAGATTTTAGTACCTGTGCTAGAGTGATTGTCAGTGGAATCAAGCCTGATTAAATCTCTGACGAAGACTGTGTGCTCCCCACTGTTAGCATCATTAGAACTATCCACGCTACCGTGGCTCACCGTGTCCCCATCACTTCCGCCTGTGGCATTCTGGGGAGCTGAAGATAAGCACAACAGCAATTCAGTAACTCATTCACTGGTAATCTCTGAAACTAAACATGAGTGACTCACAGTTCTTTTAAAGTTGCAGAATACTTTCTAAATCTGTGAGAGAAGAAAATAATTTTGGGCCAAGGCAACCTCTATCTTTAGTAGTATATGAAAATATCAACTAGAATTTTACCTCTGTTTTCTGCCTCATATAATTAAAAATTCATATGCCTATAAAACTTATGGTTCAGCAAGAAAGTTATCTTTCCAATCACGTGTATTACCTGATATTGAGGAGACCTGTGACTTTTGCACGGTATTTTTAAGCGGCTGCCTAAACTGTGCCAAGCCACGTACCACATTCCGTACCTTCGTCCACAAGAAGATACCACTGCGGGTACTGCTAGGCCACGGGCTCTCCAAAACTACCTAAAGGTAAAATAACGATTAAAATAATGATTATTAGGAATATTTGAATTTTTAAATGCACACACATATAATATATACAAAAAGAATACTACCCCCAAACTTCTAAGTTTTCTAAATAAAAAAATGTATAGAAATTTATCAGTCTTAATAAACAGCATATACTGCCTAATGTCAATCCTACTTACCTTATTATAATAGCCATAAGTAATAGCATTTGGCTTTATTTTAGCAGTTTTCATTTCAAATAAAACTCTCACTGCTAAAACAGGATGACCCCAAAGTCCACAAAGTTGCATCACTACTCGATAGCACACCTAACAAAAAATAACATCAGAGCATTAGTCTGTGACTTGCAAAGGTTTTTTTTAAATGACTTCACTCAATTCCTGTCAAAGTTATCAAGCAATAGTCATTACTCTTTTGTCCTTCGTTCTGGTTTGAGAGTCTTGGTAAACTATTCTAAAAACCTATTCATCAATGGAAGTACCAGCACTATTAACTTTTCCATATAAGATCTATGGGCACACATACCATTGGTTTCAGTAACTAAATTTATACAAAGAGAACAATTATTATTATTTTCCATAATTTGAGGAGGAATTCATTTTTAAAATTGCACATGATTAAAATGGTTCTCTCCCAAATCATGTTTTATATTTTATGCTAAAGGAATTAAAAGCAGCATCTCTAGGATGCCTACATAACAAAAAGAATTCTATAAACCTATGTCTTAAAAAGGAAGAAAGTAAAAAACACTGTAATACTATTAGCAAAGGCTTTTCTGAGAATATGTGCTTAGTGAAGAGGGGTAGAATTGATCATAAGAGGACAATCCAACTGGCAACTCCTAAAGTTTAGAATCTCACATTTGGAAGACAACAGTAGAAACCATGAAGAATGAGACAGTAATTGTAAGGATCCCTGGCAAAGAGGCTAGCCAGCTTGCAAGAGCAGTGAACACAGCAGCCAAAAACTACTATAGCTTAATTTGAGAATAAGAAAATATAAAGAAAAAGCTACTCTTCTTGGGATTTGTAAAATGTCTCTATTTATAACAGAGTTGTTTAACAACTGTGAACAGTACCATAAAGCTAAGTTGTGGCCTCTTAAAAGGGAAGAGAAAAAAGAATTGAGAAAGGATATTTAACTCAAGAGATGAAGGAGGGAAAGAGATGTGAAGAAGCAGAGGATCATAAAGATGACTGTGTGTGTGTATATAGATATACACACACATACAGCTAGAAATGAAGAATTTAATTCAGAAGCAGAAGAGTTCAGAAATTATCAGAGCAACTTCACAAATGACTAAGTTAAAGAAAACTCTTACTATATAAAAGATGTATGCCATGATTAAAAAGAATGTGGCACAAGAGAGTTCTTCAAATATCTGAAGTGTCACTTCACTGACGACTTCTGCAAAAAGCCGTAAGGAGGTGGAACTGAACTCAGCATAAAATACACTTTCTCATAGAGCCAGTTCAAGCTCAGACAAGGTCCCATATGTTACAGATTTCCAACATCTCAGGTTTTACGTTGAAGTTTTACTAAAATATCTTCAAGTTCTATTCGACTCTAAGATTCTGAGTCATGAAGAAATAAATCACTTTCTGTGTCAAATTGGGATTAATCTGGATTTTCCAAAACCATTCTCAACAATTTATTCTGAAGTCGACAAAGTATTCCTTCAAACTTCCAGGCTCACTTGTATAAGAGGCAGACACCAAACTAAAGAAACAGTAAAAATGTGAGGGATATAATTTTTTAATTGTAGTATGTTGTTGCCTACAACATGATACCTTTTGGATATCTATGGTAGATAAAAGATGGCCACAAACTCTTTACTACTCCTCCCATTGAGAGGGCTCTGTCCCTTCACCTTGAAGGGGAAAGCCTCTGAGACTGCATGACCAACAGGATTTGCCTGAAGTGACAACTGTACCAGTTTCCTGGTTTAAGCCTTAAGAAAGGTCAGTTTCTACTTCTCTCTCTTGAAACACATGCTCTTGGAGTGCTAAGTTATCATAGGAAAAGCCCAAGTATCACATGGAGGGGTCTGAGACTTATATGGAGGAAGAGGGGTCCATCTGAGCCTGGTTTTCCAGATAACCTTGCCAAAGTACCTAGGCTGGTATTTGAGTTAAGCTGTCTTGAACCTTCAAAATGAGACCAGCATGTAAGAAAGAGCTTGACACAAACATTTCATTTCCATTAAAAATTCAATAAATGGTATTAAAAGCAAAACATGTTATGCATTTTAACTTGAATTTAGCCTACATGGCATATGCTATTTCTGGGTTTCTATGAGTTTTATTTAAAAATCTACATTATTACAAGTTTTACAAACATAACATGTAGATCACAAAGCTGTCAAATTAAAACAAACATTAAGCATATGAATGAGACAGTGGTTTCTAATGGAGTATGAACCTAAAAATCAAAACCACTTACTTGCTAGGTGGCCTTATATATGTGTCATTCATCTAAATTTCAAATTTTCTTTCTTTGTAAAATGTAACATTATAATATATAATTGCCTCAAAGAGTTGCTGGGAATACCAAAGGAAATGACTACATAAAAATACTGTGAAAATTTTAATGTGCAACCCAATGTGTAATCAATAAATAAAATGCATCAAATATGCCAAGCAAATACACATCCTTAAAGTTTTAAAACAAACACTTCTTTCTTCCAGTTGGAAAGATGTAATTATTTCAGGTGACTACAAATCTGTCAATATAACTTGTTAGAAGTAGGAATACAACAAATTAACCTCCAAATGTTAAGCCTCCTATCGGAATGTTGATTGGGAAAATAATATAAAAACATTTTTTAGCTTACTATTCGTATTTGCTGCATGTTAGAAAACAAGAAATGTAATTACTTGTAAGTACCGTAGAACCTTAATACATACATACAGAGGAAACAACTTTTCAGGAAATTTGTCTTGTTAATTTACCAAAGAAACTTAACCAAGTAATGTGCTTTGACTTTACAGTGCAGTAACAATTAATACTAGCTCTCTCATGGAGCATATTTTACAGCACTTTAAAAATATGATATGCTGCCACATAGCTGAAATATATCCTAAAATATATCTTAGATACAAAAACTAACTCTATCAGAATAAATTCTTATAACATTAAAACATATGAGGTACAAAACACTAATACTGATCAAACACTTTAAATTTCCAAACAGTTTTATAAACATCAGATGAGAGAATATGTAATCAAATGTGAGAATGGATATGTTAGTATTTGTTCTGTAACTCTATATTTGAAAAGTTTTTTATAACATACAGATAATACTTCGAGAAAAACAAGTTTAGTGTGGTTACAAGCATTATTAAATCTTAATAAGGTACATGCTGTACTAGTTTCAGATCTTTTTTATTTCAAAAGAGGAAAAAATTAAACATAAAAATTAGCCTATCATGTGCTCCTCTTCAATTATATTTCTCTTCAAATCTTGTGCTGTCTCCTTCTTCCCAAATACCCATTACTCTGAATTTTTATTCCAACTATATTTTAAATTCTAATCTGGTTCTAATATCATTTACAGTTATTTTAACACAAAAATAATTTTTAAAGGGAAACACATCAAAGAGGAGAACTAAATCAGTAACTCAGTTTCTTCAGCTGTCTGTCGGATAATACCACTGCCTATCTCTGAGGATGATTCTGAGCCTGAAGAGACTCAGCACATTGTTCAGTGAGCACTTACTATCAGGCACTCGTCTAGACAGATGTACATTAACAGATTTAACTATCAAATTAACCATTTGAGGAAAGGAATTAAATATCATTATCCTGCAGACATTCCTCATTACATGGAGCTACTGGCATCTAGTGGGTGGAGGCAAGGATACTGCTAAACATTCTAGATGTACAGGAAAGGACCTCACAATAAATAATTATAGGGGCCAAAATGTCAACAGTGCCAAGGCTGAGCAACTCAGACCTCCAGCTTCAGATACATAATATCTGAATCACAGATAGGTTATGTAATCCACCTATGACACAGGTCCTAAGTGGGAAGCCACTTACTAAAAGCCTATTTGCTTCTTAGTAAAGTTATCTCAAGAATAAAATTAAATCACTATTTTTTCTATCTATCAAGGGTAATCTGGTCCAAGTAAGTCAATCCTCGCTGAATTTCAAAGCAATAACTTTTATTTTTTCAAAGCAATAACTTTTAAATAAATGTATTTAAAAATAAACAATAGGTATTAGCTCTATGAAACAGGGTAACAGTTTAATGAAAATACCTGAGGTTACTGAGAGCAACTGAGACCTAAATTTTCTTAAAAATACAAGTAGAATTTATCTTAGTAACAACTCAGTGTTATACTTGCCTCATCTAGAGGATCCACATCTGTTTTCCTCATCTTAATAAGCACATCATATGCCTGTTGAAGTGCTCTGACCTTAGGATGAGAAACTCTAACATAGGCAGGGAGACAAATAAACCATAAACTGTAACAATGACTGAAGAGACACTTGGCCCATTGTGGTGGATTTGTGTAACATCTCTTCGCCAACTTATGAGCTGTTTTTATCTCCTAGAAAGAGAATAAATAAAAAATTATGACATTCATTAAAATTTATTAGGATGACAGGAAAAGTGAAAAGTAAAAGGGAGAGAAGAATTTAATGTAAAATGTGACTCTGCAATCAAGCATTTCATATTTTTGCTTTTGTGAATGGCTTCCTACTTAGTGCCACATGGTTCTTCTTACAGGAGCACTTTATACTGTATTTTAACTATTTTTTTGGCAAGCATGTGTCTCCTAAGAGACAAGAAATTCCTTAAAAGTGGACATCATTCATGTTATAATAATATAATAGGTAATTAAGTGCTCTTCACATATATGGCACTCAAATGTGCGACGAACGAAAGTGATTTAGTCATTCATAGCTTATGAGTTCTATAATATCATTCTTGAAAAGTCAGAGCCTTCTCACTCTTCTCCCAACTAAAAGTTTAAGATGTTCTGAGTGCTCTGAGTTATTTCCCAAGATTTCTATTCTACCTTCTGTGTTAATTTCGTCACAGCTTCTTTCAAATCACCTATTCCTCTGCAGGCAACATATTCTGACAAAGATCACAGATGTCCCTACCTAATAATTTGATAGGTATATTTTCTACTTCTGATTTTCATTCTGATTTAGGTGGAAGAAAGAAAAGGCATCAAAACTGCTGAGCTTTATCGAACTCTACAGACATTCAGAAACTATAGAGCCCTCCACACGTCAGACTGACACTATCAGCCCTGCACGACAGATCCCTCTGCTGGGTGTGTTCTAACTAAACATATTGTTATGAGCTTCCAAGAGATGTGCCTGGAAAGATTCTCGGGCAAATGCAATCTAGAGACTTAGTACCAAAATTCTCCCATTTTAAAAAACTTGCCTTTTATTACGCTGATAAAAGTATATAATGTTAAAAAAAATTCGCCTCAGACACACTGAGAGAACTGTGTACTATATGAGATTACAGACCACCTCAAGTTACCTCTAGGATTTGAGGGACTGTACTCGAACTGATAAAACCTGAACCAAGAATTTCATTCTGAAATTGTCCATGTTTTGGAGATACCCCAAATATCAGTATATACATGTGTATATAAAGGATGTTTGATTTAACTCGCACCTAACCACAGTTTAACTCTTTATACCTAAATCAAATACAGTATTAAAGCAAGACGTCTAGGTTGTCCTAAGTTAACTCCCTTTATAATGTAATATTCAGTATAAAATATATTTATACTAACCATGATGAAAAAGTAAAATCACAATGAGATACCACTTCATATGCACTAGATGGCTAAACCCAAAAAGACAGACGATAACAAGAATGTGGTGAAATTCCCACTGCTGGTGGGAATTTTAAATGGTATGCCCACTTTGGAAAATAGTCTGACAATTTCTCAGAAGGTTAAACACAGTGTAACTATATGACTCAGCAATTCTACTTAGGCATATACCCAAAGAAATGAAAACATAACCACATAAACATTTGTACACAAATGTTTACAGGACTACTATGCATAACAGCCAAAAAGTAAGAGCCAACCACATGTATATGAATGGATAAATAAAATATTCCACACAATGGAATACTATTCAGCAATAAAAATACGTGAAATACTGATACATTCTGCAACACTGATGAACCTTAAAAACATTATGCTAAGTGAAAGAAGCCAGTCACGAAAGACCACAAACTGTACAATTCCATTTTTATGAAATGCCCAGAATAGGCAAAACTATAGAGACAGAAAACAGATTAATGATTGCCTGGGGCTATGAAAGATGGCGGAACTAGGGGGGTTAACAGCTTAGGGGTGTGGGCTTTCTCTTTAGGGTGGTGAAAATGTTCTATAATTGGCTGTGGTGGCAGCTGCACAGCCCTGTGAATGTACTGAAAGCCAGAGAGTGTACTTAAATGAGTGAATTGTGTGGCATGTGAATTATACTTCAATAAAGTTTTCTAAAACTGTATTTAGTTGCCAAGTTTCTCTTAGAACATAAACATAAGCATTCAAAACCTTCACCCTCAAATTACAAGTAGGGTTGCAAGAAATTAATTTTAATTCATTAACAACCATAGTGGATCTTCAAATAATTTCTGTGGGTGATAAGTCTAAACTATGAGCTACATATCACATATACATAGTTTACATTTTAAATTAGATAAAGAATATCTGACCTGTTTAGTTCTCTTAGCCATGAGAGCTGGACTGTTTGTAATGCTACTCCCAGTAGGGTGTCTACTAAAACAAAGTTTCAACTCCTGTGGTCTGTCAAAAAGCTTAAGGTCCAGTCTTGGAAAGTATTTGTAACTAAAATAAAAAGCAAAAATAGAACTGCTGATTTAAAATACATTAACTCTTCATATTATTTCAGAATTTAGGTGCATATTTCTAAACCTCAAATGTAACCAACATTATTCTCCAAAATCCTTGTATACACATTTCTTTTTCAAATAGGTATGATGATGTAATTAATAAGATAAGCAGACTATCTACATGGAAACTTTGGCTCCTCCCCATCCTATATGTTATTTTCAACCAATTCCTAGAACACAGAAAACCCTGATATTTTGACTAAAGAATTAATAACTCTTTCAACAGAACACATGTATTCAATGATAATTTATATTAAAACATTTAGTATATATACTTTGCAATTTTATTTTTCTTTATAAAAATACCTTGTATTCATATAAAAGGAAAAATGCCATAATATTTTTATATTAGGGACGTGACATAATTTAACAAATTCTTTACTGTTGGACATTTGTGGATTATTTCTCAACTTTTGCAATTAAGTATCTTTGTACATCTATCTTTGTGAATACTTTGCTTAATTTCTTAGAATAAGACCCTATAAAAGTTTTCTATGGTAAATGTCTATCAAGAAAATAAAAATTATTATAATCACTGTCAAATTATTTCCAGAGAGGTTATACTCATATACTCTCCAAAATATACTCTAACTAGTAGGAAAGCCTATCCTCAAACTGATAGAATAAAAATGCTTCTACTCATCATTTGATCTGCATTTTTTTAAATACTAGAAAAGCTTAACATACTTTCATATTACTGACTATTAGCATTTCTTCTCAGAAACTGCCTACTTATTTCCTTTGGCCAATTTTCTTCTGAAATATATTACCTTTCCTATTTGATTTACTTATCTGTCAATACCTGATTTACTTATTTGTCAATACCTGCATTCCAATGTATAATGATTAAAGCCAAAATAAAAAAAGAACTCTCCTTCTATAATTGACATGCAATCAAAACAGTACTTAGTTAAATCACTCATCTCAGGTATACATTCTTCATTCTTATGTAGTCCTAGTGAGATTATACATTAATTTTATTTTTAGAAAACAGTTCTTTTATATTCCCATTGCCCTAGAAATTCTTTTATGAATACAGCCTAAGAAAATAACTGTGTGTACACACAAAGATATAGATAGCAGAGAACTACAAATAAATTCCACAGGAAACTAGTTCAAAGGCATGCAATGTAGTTATTCAAAATGATATGGCACAAAAGTATTTACTGGCATGGGAAAACGTTCAGACCATTAAAGGTAAACACACATCACAACAAATATGGGCAAGATGAACTAATATTTGTTTTAAGTAAATTCAAATCTATGTACAAAAAAGACAGAAAGATATACATACGATTGTTAACAAACATTAAGTACTGGTGCTAAAATTATGTGCTAATTATTTTTGTGTGGTTTTCTGAATGTATTAAGTATTACCATGATCATAATAATAAACAAGCTTTTTAATTTCTTAAAAGATTCCCATCCAAATTCTCTAAGTTTATTTTAGTAAAGAGTGATTCCTGGCCCTCTACTTTTAAGTGACAGCTTACTAATGCGTAAGAATTTCAGTTTTTCACTGACAACAAAACACCCCAGAGGGAGGGGATCCTCACAAATATTTTTATTCTTCAGAAATGAAAATTTTAAAGATTAAAATGTGGTAAATGTTTAGATTAATAGTGATCGGCATCTGGCTTCCCTTCAAACAGGGCTGTCCGGTTCTTAAATTACAATCCCTGGTGGTATCTCCATAGGATATCCATCTCCACCAGTTCACAGAAAACATTTTGAAAATGACCTTTATAAATGATCAATATAGATATCTACTAATAGTTGCAAAAGATCAAACTATTAAAATTGTACCCAAACAACTTCAGAATCATTCCTGGTACCTGTACTTTGGTGACAGATCCTTTCCGTCATCAGGAGGTGGCTCGGGTGGCATTATGAATACAGTGTGCTCACTTTTCTGTGAATCATCTAGCTCTATCAATTTGGTATCTTCTGCTGAATCAAAGTCAACCTAAAAATAAGTATTTTCTTCAATTAATTTGCATATAAGCAAGACCTGATTCTAAAATGCTGAAACTTGTATTTAAGAAAAAAATATACCTTATCTGTTTTCTCTGTGCCTTTATCAGGAAACAACTAGGGGAAAAAAAGAATTCTCAGTGAAAATGTCTACTGTGAATTTAATAGAGATTACCTTAAATTCAAATTTAAAAATTCATTCTTTTTTAATACCAGGTAGATATGAAACACTTCACAATGTATTTGGTGGACCCCATACTTGTATAATGCTTCTCTTTTGACTATTAGGATAGAAAACAATTCATCTTGACTAGTTTGTTCATATATCCCTCTTTAGAAGGAAAAGATGGGCAATCACAAGAACCTGGTTTCTCAAACCAAAAATTTCATTATTAACAAACTCCTGCATTAATGATTGATAATATCTGTGCTTAGTTGCTCAGTCACGTCCAACTCTTTGCGACCTCATGGACTGCAGTCTGAAGGCTCTTCAGTCCATGGAATTTTCCAGACAAGCATACTGGAGTGGTGATTGACAATATCCCAGCTTCTCTAACTGAATGATATTGGACTATCAATATTTAAGTAAACAAAAATGTTGAAAAGTTTAAATCGTATTCCTAGAGTTTCAGATCACACTGATGTAATGGGAGAAAATTATGCAAGTCTTCTAAGATACACAAATCATTAGGAGCCTATAAAATTACAATGTCATAAGAGTCTATCTTTTTTTGATACAATCTCTAATAATTTTATAAATATAGTTTGCATAAACAATAAATCCTACAACCCACCTAGCAAAAATAAGAGCTCTACAAAAAATGAGAAAAAATATGTGAGTTATCACCATCAGAAATCAACTCAGGACTACCATGGTGGTCCAGTGGTTAAGAATCTGCCTGTCAATGCACAGAACACGGTTTTGATCCCTGGTCTGGGAAGGTTCCACATGCCGTGGGGCAACTAAGCCCATGCGCCACAACTACTGAGCCTGAGTACTTTAAGTACGGAACCCCTCGCACCCTAGAGTCCATACTCCGCAACACAAGAAGCCACTGCAAAGAGAAGCCCTCACACCGCAACTAGAGTGGCCCCTGCGCTCAGCACCCAGAAAAAGCCTGCATGTAGCATGAATGCCTCATGCTGCCCTTCATCACAGCCAAAAATAAAGTTTTAAAAGTCAACTTAAACTTTTTATGAGTGAGTAAAGCCTTAACATATTTCCAAATAGTTTCCATCAGGACAATGATTCATGTCAATGTATGGCAAAAATCACTACAATATTGTAAAATAATTAGCCTCCAACTAATAAAAATAAATGAAAAAAAAAAAAAAAGAAATATATTAGCAAAAGTATCTGGGAAGATACAAACAAAACCCACAGGATTTCCATTACCCACAAAACTAACCTTTTTTTTTGGTTTGTTTTTTGGGGTTTTCTTTATAGCTGCCCTGTGTGGCTTGTGGAATCTTAGTTCCCTGAACAGTGACTAAACCTGCGCCCTTGGCAGTGAAAGTGAGGTGTCCTAATCACTGGACCACCAGGGAATTCCCAAAACTAAACATTTTTTAATGAACTACTAAATCTTATCTTAGTCATGTGGAAAAAAAAAGATTCAGGAGTTTCAGTGATGTTCTTAGTACTTAATACAAACGAAAGTGAGATTCAAAGGGAAAAATCAGCTATGTTTGGTAGTATTAGATGCCACAAAGGAAAACAATTCTTATATTAAGCGTAGCACTGAACATTTGCATGTGCACGCACGTGCACAAACACACACACACAAACACCAGAACTTTAATGCTTTCCTCAGATCATTTGGGCTAATAAAACAATGATTATAAAGATAAACAAATTATTAAAGATTTTCTTTAATACTGGTTTACCGGACAAACTTTTACCTTTTCTATGCAGTCATCAAAAAAAGCCAATCCAGTATCTTTATCACTTACAAAACTACATTCTTCAATGAAACGAATAAAAATCTGTGTTTTGGATAAAAGGGTGTAAAATTTTGTATAGGCACGATCTCGACTTTTTAAAAATCCTGAAGAAAATAAAATTAGAATTAAATTCAAATTTCAAAGCAGAACTAGATGTATTATTTTTAAACTTCTATATATATTATTTTATCTTTATATACATACATATATAAAGGGACCATAGTCCCTTCTGCCTAATTCAACCATGAAAACTCTTAACTTATACCATTAACCTTTTCACTGAAATCTGAATTTCCTATAAGGAGTCTCTAGCCCTACAGATCTCAAATAGAAAATTTCTAATACTCTACATACTCTTAAGCAGGAAGGGTCGGATCTTTCCTCTGCAATGCTACCAGACAATTACTTATGTTATCATCTTATAGAAACTTCTGCTCTTCTGGCTATTATTTAATCCATTCCTCGATTAACTGTAGACAGCTGTTGACTTTAGAAACACTCCTTCATCCACTGAAGAGCAGGGCACCTAATTCAAAGTCTTCTCTCCAACTCCTCCCATCATCATTCTTCAACACCCATAACACCAACCATCCAACATTTCAAAGAGTTTTTAATTCCTTAACTTTCAATAATTTATGGTCTACTCCACCTCAATCACCAACTTCTATACGGAGTTTCATACTCCCTGGACTTTTCTTGGTAGCACTATAAACAGCTTTGCCTCCCAAATCTCTAATTTACAAATTACTCTCTGACTGTTATTCCTGTCTATCTGGTATGCTTAAGTTCTTCCTACCAAGCCTTTTGTGAGGGGTAATCTGCAATCCATTCACCCTTTTACATTCTATATACACCCTCCTATCTTCACGTCTTTATCTAACATTGATTCCATGTCCATTTTAATTATTTTCTTGTCAACACTCTCAATTCTTATGCCCTTTTGTCTTTTTTGTCAAACTCATCTAGTATAACCTAGCTCTGGAGCAATACATTGTCTGCTTTCTCTGGATCTGCAGCAGTGTGGCTGAATGCAAGCTGTTGGGGGGGTGGGGGTGGGAGGGGCGATGGAGTTATGTAACTAGGTGAATCAAAACCACTTAACTTACACCTTTATCTCTGACTAGTAATCACACTACATTTCTGGAATCTGAACTTTCCTTTACTCATGTTTTCAGTTATTTTCAGTGTTTAAATGTTCTCCCCCTCCATGTTCTCTCCCTCATCCCTGAATGGTAGTACTTTATATTGCAGAGGAAATGAATATCATTAAGTGAGAACTACATTATCTCACTATAAAATCTATGACTCTTTCTGCTGTCATTTATTCCTGACCATGTTTTACAGTGAGTATGACCCTCCTCCTATCTAACGCCAAACCCACCATGAGCCTGGGATAGAGCTCTTTCAGTGTTCTCTGGAAAATTCTATTAGCTAGTAACCAGTATACTCAGGTCTCTCTCATTTTAAAAATCTCTCCTCAAACATTTCTCCAAAGAGGACATTCAGAGGGCCAATAAGAACATAAAAAGATGCTCAATATCATTAATCATTAGAGAAATACAAATCAAAACCACAATGAGTCATCATCTCACACCTTTCAGAATGGCTATCATCAAAAAGGACAAAAATAACAAATGTCAGCGAGGAGGTGGAGAAAAGCGAACCCTTATACACTGTTGGTGGAAATGTAAATTGATGGCACCACTGTGGAAAACAGTATGGAGTTTCTCAGAAAACTAAAAATAGAATTACCATATGATCCAGCAATTCTACACTCCAGGATATATATCCAGAAAAAACAAAAACACTAATTCAAAAAGATATATGCACCCCAATATTCATAGCTGCACTATTTATAATAGTCAAGACAAGGAAGTAACCTAACTAGTCAACAGATGGATGGATAAAGAAGTTGTGATACACACACACACACATGCATACACATAATGGACTATTACTCATTCATAAAGAAGAATGAAATTCTGCCATTTCCAACAACACAGTTGACTTTAATGCTTAGTGAAACCAGTCAAACATAGAAAAATACTCTCTATATTATCACTTATAAATGGAATCTAAAAAATAAAACAAATCAGTAAATATAATAAAAAAAAAGAACAGATTCACAGATATAGAAAACAAACTAGTGGCTACCAGTGGGGAGACGGAAGCAGAGAGGGGTTAGATAGGGGTAGGGGACTAAGAAGTACAAACTATCATGCATAGAAGAAATAAGCTTTGAGGACACACAGCACAGGGAATATAGTCACTATTTTATAATAACTATAAATGGAGGGCATGTGTGCATGTGTGTGCGCTAAGTTGCTTCAATCCTGTCCGAAGCCTGCCAAGCTCCTCTGTCTATGGGATTCTCTAAGCAAGAAGCTGGAGTGGGTTGCTATCCCTTCCTCCAGGGAATCTTCCCAGCCCAGGGGCTGAACCTGCATCTCTTCCATCTCCTGCACCAGCAGGTGGGTTCTTTACCACTAGCGCCACCTGGGAAGCCCCCATAAATGGAGTATAGCCTGTAAATATTATGAATTACAATGCTGTGTTGTACACCTGTAACATATAAAGGCTGCACATCAATTATACTTCAATAAAATAAATAAAATGAAAAACTCTTCCTTAATAAATAATTAGATCCTTCCCCTTTCTGCCATTTCTCTTCTCAATAAAGGGCACTTAAATAAACAATAAACCATCCACTTGGTTGTTAAAGACATGAAGCTCTACGTTGTTCTTGACATCTCCCTCTTACATCCCATATTCAATTGCCAAGCTCTATTGAATTTACATCCTAAAAATCACTTTTCTATTCATGCTATCAAATAATCTAGGTCACTTCATTTGAACCAAGGCATTAATCAACTAATAAGTAGATCCATACTTTGGGTTCTCCAATTGAATCTCTGCAGAGAAGTCAAAGAGGTTTTTTTGTTTGTTTGTTTTACAAATACAAACCTGATCCTATTACCTACTTAAATATCCCTCACTGACTTGCGATTACTCTTGGAATTAACACTGAAATCCTTCATTGTTCCTAAAAGAGCCAACATGATCTGGCTTTCATCCACCACTTCAAGCATGGTTTTTAAGGTCAGTTTTTCCTCCAGCCTTTCTGTTATGCTTCAGGGCATTCCACATGCTGTTGTCCTTACTATATCACCTTGAAATATTACTTAGTTGAGAAAGGCTCCAATGAAACAGAAATAAATTATTCTTGCCAAGCAGTAACAAGAAGTCTTTTCTTCTAATGGATCTAGGCAATGATCAGCAAAGGCTACTAATACAATTGAATGAAAGGCTGGTGGGGAAATTATAGTGAATGAATGAGTCTGACAACAGCTGAACCCATGGATCAATCTTAGGAGTACTAAAAATGGTACACACGCAGATTTGCAATAAGAAGTAGTGAGCCTCATGTGAGCACCACTTGCCAAGAAAACTGAATCTGAATATAATTGTTAAGTTCAGTTCAGTCGTTCAGTCATGTCTGACTCTTCACAACCCCATGGACTGCAGCATGCCAGGCCTCCCTGTCCATCACCAACTCCCAGAGTTTACTCAAACTCATGTCCATTGAGTCGGTGATGCCATCCAACCATCTCATCCTCTGTCGTCCCCTTCTCCTCCCGCCTTCAATCCTTCCCAGCTTCGGGTCTTTTCCAATGAGTCAGTTTTTCACATCAGGTGGCCAAAGAATTGAAGCGTCAGCTTTAGCATCAGTCCTTCCAATGAATACCAGCACTGATTTCCTTTAAGATGGACTGGTTGGATCTCCTTGCAGTCCAAGGGACTCTCAAGAGTCTTCTCCAACACCAGTTCAAAACCATCAATTCCTCAGTGCTTAGCTTTCTTTATAGTCCAACTCTCACATCCATACATGACTACTGGAAAAACCATAACTTTGACTAGATGGACCTTTGCTGGTAATGTCTCCGCTTTTTAATATGCTGTCTAGGTTGATCATAGCAATTATATCCATTCTTTAAAGTCATGCTCTTCCTTCCATAAAGTCTTCCAAAATACTCATCTTTAAGAATGTTTCCTTTTTCTGAATGTTTATGCCCTCTCACTGAATGATAATGTAAAATCTTTTTCTTGAGTATTTGTTCTATTTCTTAAAACATGTTAAATTATTTTCCATTGGGTATCCCAAGGAGCTAGATTTTATACTCCTCTATATCCCTAAATAATAACTAATTGGACTTAGTAAGTGGTAACTAAATATTTGAGAGATAAGTCGTCCTAAACCAGAAATGAGAAAAGATAAAAGGATTATTGGGAAAATACAGATTAAAAAAAAAAAAAACTGCAGGGCCAAACTATAGATATGTAAAATAATTGTCGTTATGAATACTGATGTATCTGTTAAGTTTACCACTATATATATATAAGAGCTGCTGAATACCAACACAAATCTTTGTAATTTCCTAAAACTACAAATACTGAAGAGAATGAGTATGGTATTTTCCCCTGGAACAATGCTGTACTTTTCAAAAAATTTTAAAAACTGGTGGCTTTATTCCAAGAACTATTTGTTAGAGAATACTGTAAAGCCTAACATGTATAAGGTCAAAAATTATACAAAGTTGAGAAAACACCTAAAAGCAAACGACCAGCTTCATTCTACTGAGATAACTGATCATAGACTACTATAAATATAAGCAACATCTTAGATATTTCATAATTAAACACCTCCAATTTCAAATTTCTCAGGAAAAAAAATAAGGTATAAAAGTTAAAAGAAATTCTATTCACAGAACTAGATTACAAATACACAGAAGATTACCATATTTTAATATAAATTTCTAAGACCTTAGTAAATGTTTCTTGGTAGTACTACCAAATAGAAAATGTTTTCATTTAAAATAAAAAGTATTTATATTTTCAACGCTACTCACCCTGTCGGTCAAACAATGAATCAGCAGCTGTAGCTTTATTTGAAGGAGCCTCTGTGATTGGTCTGAGATATGTTCTGTAACCCTTTAAAATCGATGCCATAAAGCGCAAAAATGCCTCTTGAATTTCCATCTCAAGTTGTGTCATCTTCTTTTGCCAAGAGAAATCTGCTTCAATTGGAGTCATCTCAATTGCTGAACCTTCTTGAGTTTTTCGGTGAACTGACAAAACAAGAAAGAGAAATAAATGACATTAATACATAATGTTATACATATAAAAAATACATATTGTTATACATATATAATAACTCAACAATTAAGGGAACTGTCAAAATAAAGCCCATGACTTCTTGAAAATCCTCTCCTCATTAATGTGAAGGGATCATTGGCAGAGGCAAACAGGGAGGCACAGAAAACATGCCCAAAACACCATGAACCACAATAGTTATTTCTTACTACTGGAATTTGTTTTGTAATGAGACTCCCATTAAACACAGCAAAATTATGTTTAAATTTAACAAGAATTTTTTTATATACATTCTTTCATTAAAAATATCCCTTTTTACAGTTAGAGAGTTTGGGATCGACATGTACACACTGCTATATTTAAAATGGATAACAAACAAGGACCTATTGTATAGCACAGGGAAATCTGCTCAAAGTTATGTGGCAGCCTGGATGGGAGGAGAACTTGGGGGAGTGATACATGTATATATACGGCTGAGTCCTTCTGCTGTTCGCCTGGAACTGTCACAGTATTGTTCATCAGCTACACTCCAACATAAAACGAAAAGTTAAACAAAAAAAATCCCTTCTTTTTTCCTCACATTTACCTGAGAATAGCTGGGGATACAATTTCTTCAAGGTGCTAATCAGACTTTTGCACGGCTTTTTGGGAAGCTGCTTCCAGTTCATGCTCTTCTTTTCATCTGATCTATTAAATAACAACATCATTAATAAAGTCTGTTATAATCTGTCTTAAACAAAATTCTTATGTCAAACTAAAAAAGAAAATGGAAAGAGTATTTACACTGATGTTACAATTTAAGAATCTGCATTCTTAAATGATCACTTAAATGATCACTTAAATTCTTAAGAGACTTCCAAGTTCTCTTTTCATTTCAATCAACCTCAGCCAAATCTGGTCATCTCATTCTAACCCTCCAACACAGACTTTCATTAACTGGAGTCATGAATACAAGACAAGTCTTGTATCAGAGTTACATTTTAGAATTATAATATTTTAAGTGTCAAACTTAACTGACTTGAGACTTCAAAGTACCTATCAGAAGCAAATCTCAACAAATATCAGAGTCAGTAACATACAGAGTCTGTTTGTTACAAACAGTAACAAACTCTACAGAGATGAAAGCACTATGTGCCAACCATGAGTTGGCACTAATGCTATGTATCAAGCCAATATCACTTATGAACATCAATGCTAGAATCTTAAATTCCTAGGTATATATTTCAGGGATATTTTTGAGTATATTAACCATATACTCAAAGAAATATGCGTAATAATGATCAGAGAGGCTTTGTTCATACTTTAAAATTTAACTGCAATCTAAAAAGCCATCAACACTGCTAAATATTGAAAACAAAGCAGAGCTACATGTATCAACGTAAGTGAACCTCACAGAAAATGCTAAGTAAAACAGCAAATCAGAAAACTAGACAAACGTAAAAGCTTTTAAAGCATGCAAAACAAAACATCATTTATACTAGTATAAATATAATGTGTATTAAGTGGAAGATTCATGCAAATTATTTACATTATTCTCTATAATTCTTTGGTACCTAAAACATTTCATAATTGTATAATTAAACATTCAAAACTATTTTAGAAATAGCATTTTGATCTATAGAAATTATATAGAAGTTATTTAAATCTGAGCAAAATTAACAATCTCTGTATTATCTTATTCAGAATAGCAAATAAAATGGGGTAAATCTTTGAGTTACAACTTCAAAATAATTTCCAAAGCACCACAATATATGCAACCTTGAAACAACTTTTTCAGGGATAGTTACTAAAAAATAACAAAATGTGTACTATAAGAAATATTTAGGGCTTGCAAGCAGTTCATTGTTTCCAGGTGCTAAGTAAATCTAAATGTTCACAGTAGGGATCGATCAAGTAGGTGGACAACCAGGATATGGAGCTCACTTCCCCCCATCAACACATCAGAAAATACCTCAACACATGGAACAATTCTCATGAAAAACTAACTGAAAACTGGCAGGTGAACTACTGTACCACCAAATCAATAAGACAGATACACACGGAAGGAAAGAAAAGTGATTTGAGTCAGGACCTGTGTCCGTGGAGGGGACTCAGAGGAAAAAGATTATAAGGTGGACACCCACTCATGGGAGGGAGCAGTGAGAGCCAAAGGCAGGGCACCCCAGTCTCGGAGTCCTATGCAGGGGAGATAAGCTGTTTAGGGAACTGCTGGGACTAACAAGAGGTAAAAGGAAAACAAAGTTTTCAAAATGGAAACAGTTTAAGAGCTCTCAAGAGTAACATTAAATGTACCAATATTCACCTTATAGGGAAGGGTACCAGAAAACAGAAAAGGGGATCAAAAATGTATTTAAGGAGGTTATAGCTAAAAACTCCCCAAACCTGAGAAAAGAAACAGAGAACCAGGTAAAGGAAGCACAGAGGATCCCAAACAAGATGAACCCAAACAGACCCGCACCAAGAGCTACCATACTTAAAATGGCAGAAGTTAAAGGTAAACAGCAAATTCTAAAGGCAGCAAAAGAAAAACAGACACTTTGAACAGACCAATCACTGGTACTAAAATTGAATTTGTAATTTAAAAAATTCCCAGAAAACAAAGTCCAGGGTCAGGCAGTTCCTTGGGAAATTCTACCAAACTTCTCTAACAGTACTCCAAATTATTAAAGAGGATGAAACACTCCCAAATTCATCACAAGACCACCAATACCCTGTTATCAAAACCAGACAAAGGCACTACAAAAAAGACAATTACAGGCAAATATCTTTGAATATAGATGCAAAAATTCTCATCAAAATATTAGCAAATCAAATCCAACAATATATAAAAAGGATCATACACTACAATCAAGTTGGACTTCCTCTAGCAACACAAGGATGGTTAAATATAAAAAAAATCAATCCACGTGACACACCACATTAACAAAAGGAAAGGGGAAAACCACGTGATCATCTCAACGGACACTGTAGAAGCAACTGATAAAATTCAACCACCACTCATCTAAAAACTCTCAGTAAAGTGGCTACAGAGGGAACAAATCTCAACACAATAAAGGCCATTATGACAGTTCACAGCTAACATCATATTCAATGGTGAAAAGTGGACCTCCTTCCCGTTAAATTAAGCATCTAAATTGGAAGGGAAGATCTCAAACTGTTACTCTTTATAGATGACACGATACTTTATATAGAAAACCCTAGAAGTACAATCCAGATGAACTTACCTATAAAACAGAAAGAGATTCACAGACACAGAGAACAGACTGGTGGTTGACCAGGGCGAACAGGGGAGGGAGACAGATGGACTGGGAGTTTGAGGTTGGAAGATACAAACGATTACATCCAGAATGGATAAACAAACCCTAACATACAGCACAGGGAACTGTGTTCAATATCCTGTGATATACCGCAGTGGAAAAGAATATTAAAAAGGAATGTATGTTTGTGTATCACTGAGCCACTATACCGTACAGCAGCAACTGGCACAACATTGTAAATCAACTACACTTCAATTAAAAATAAATTCTGAAGAAAACCCTAAAGTCTCCACACAAAAACTATTAGAACTAATCAATGAATTCAGCAAGCCTGCAGGATACATGATTAATAGACAGAAATCTGTTGCTTTTCTATACAGCAATAATGAATTATCAGAAAGTTTTTTTTTAACAAACCCCATTTAAAGCTGTATCAAAAAGAATAAAATATCCAGAAATAAACTTAACCAAGAATGTGAGAGACCTACACTCTGAAAAGTCATAGAAGGAAAGTGGAGGTGATACAAAGAAATGGAAAGATATCCCTTGCTCGTCTTGAACTGAAAGAATTAATATCACTAAAATGGTCATGTTACTCAAACCTACAGATTTAATACAACCCCCATCAAAATACTCATGACATTCTTCACAGAAATAGAACAAGTAATCCCAAAATTCATGAACAATCACAAAAGACCTCAAATTACCAAAGCAATCCTGAGGAGAAAGAACCAAGCTGAAAGCATCACATCCCCGATTTCTACTGTACTACAAAGTTACAGTGATCAAAACAGCAACAGCAAAAAAAAAAAAAAAAACAGCAACAGCATATTTTATGTCTGGCAAAACACCAGACACATAGGTCAACTGAACTACACAGAAAGCCCAGAAATAAACCCATGCACCTACAATCTATTAGTCTATGATAAAGGAGGCAAGATTTACAATGAAGAAAAGACAGTTTTTTCAACAATTGGTGCTGGGAAAACTGGAGGGTTACAGGTAAAACAAATGAGATTAGAACATTCCCTCACACCAAATATCTAAACAAATTCAAAATGGATTAAAGACCTAAATAGATGACCTGAAACCATAAAACTCTAACAGAAAGAGAACAATAGCAGGACACCCTTTGATATAAGTCAAAGTAGTATTTTTTGGATCACTCCCCTAAGGCAAAATAAATAAAAGCAAAAATAAACAGATGAGAATTAATTAAACTTAAAAGCTTTTGAACAGCAAAGGAAATCATCAACAAATCAAAATGATAACCTATGGAATAGAAGAAAATACCTGCAAATGATATGACCAACAAGGAATTAACACCCAAAACATCTCGTATACAACTCAGTATCAAAAAAGCAAACAATACAACTCATTATCGGCTCATACAACTTATTATCAAAAAGCAAACAATGCAATAAAAAAAATGGGCAGAAAGAACTCAAGAGACATTTTCCCAAAGACATACAGATAGCTAACAGGCACATGAAAAGCTGCTCAATATCACTAATTACTACAGAAAAGCAAGTCAAAACAATTTTGAAATGTCACCTCACATCTGCCAGAATGGCTATCATCAAAAAGAAGACAAATAACAAATGCTGGCAATGATGTGGAGAAAAGAGAACACTCATACACTGTTGGTAGAAATGTAAATTGGTAGTGGCACTGTGGGAAAATGTATGGAGGTTCCTCAAAAAGCTAAAAATAGAATTACCGTAAGACCCAGCAATCCCACTCCTGGGTATATGTCCAGAAAAAAAGAAAACACTAATGTAAAAAGATATATGCACCCCATTATTCATAGCAGCACTATTTACAATTGCCAAAACACGGAAGCAACCTGTGTTCATCAATAGATAAATGAATAAATACTATTAACAGTCTGGTTCCAAATAGGGTAAGGAGTACGTCAAGGCTGTATATTGTCACCCTGCTTATTTAACTTATATGTAGAGTACATCATGAGAAATGCTGGGCTGGATGAAGCACAAGCTGGAATCAAGACTGCTGGGAGAAACAGCAATAACCTCAGATATGCAGATGACACCACCCTTATGGCAGAAAGCAAAGAAGAACTAAAGAGCCTATTAATGAAAGTGAAAGAGGACAGTGACAAAGTTGGCTTAAAACTCAACATTCAGAAAACTAAGATCATGGCATCTGGTCCCATCACTTTATGGCAAATAGATGGGGAAACAATGGAAACAGTGACAGACTTTATCTTGGGGGGCTCCAAAATCACTGCAGATGGTGACTGCAGCCATGAAATTAAAAGACGCTTGCTCCTTGGAAGAAAAGTTATAACCAGCCTAGACAGCATATTAAAAAGCAGAGACATTACTTTACCAACAAAGGTCTGTCTAGTCAAAGCTATGGTTTTTCAGTAGTCATGTGTGGATCTGAGAGTTGGACTATAAAGAAAGCTGAGTGCAGAATTGCTGCTTTTGAACTGTGGGATTGGAGAAGACTCTTGAGAGTACCTTGGGACTGCAAGGAGATCCAAGCCAGTCCATCCTAACAGAAATCAGTCCTGAATATTCATTGGAAAGACTGATGCCGAAGTTGAAGCTCCAATAGTTTGGCTGCCTGATGCAAAGAACTGACTCATTGGAAAAGATCCTGATGCTGGGAAAGATTGAAGGCAGGAGGAGAAGGGGACGACAGCAGATCAGACAGTTGGATAGCATCATGGACTCAATGAACAATGAGTTTAAGCAAGCTCCAGGAGTTGGTGATGGACAGGAAAGCCTGGCGTGCTGCAGTTCATGGGGTCACAGAGTTGGACACAACTGAGTGACTGAACTGAACTGATTGATAAAAAAAGAGTAAAATGCTAACATCTGCAGCATCATGGATGGTCTAGAGAATATCATGCCTAGTAAAATGGGTCAGACAAAGATAAATACTATGTGCTACCATTTATATGTAGAATCTAAAAT
Source organism: Cervus canadensis (assembly GCF_019320065.1). Classification (NCBI taxonomy): domain Eukaryota; kingdom Metazoa; phylum Chordata; class Mammalia; order Artiodactyla; family Cervidae; genus Cervus; species Cervus canadensis. The sequence continues at coordinate 46,368,432 of NC_057399.1, read as the reverse complement.
ACAAAACAAAAAAAAGGGACAGCAAAACACACTCACATTTACAGAAAACAAACTAACGGTTACCAGTAGAGAGAAGAAAGGGGAGAGGGGCAAGATAAGGGTATAGGATTAAAAGACACAGACTACTATATACAAAATAAATAAGCAACAAGCATATACTGTATAGCAGGGGTCCTCAACCTCTGGGCCATAGACAGGTACTTTAATGGCAGTATTAGATTAGAAATAAAGTGTACAATAAATGTAATTGTTGCTCAAACCATCCCCAAACCATTCCACCACCGCGCCCCCCCCCCCCCCAGTCCATGGAAAAATTATCTTCCAAGAAACTGGTCCCTGGTACCGCCAAGGCTGGGGACCATTGCTGCACAGCACAAAGAATTATAGCCATCAGCTTTTATAACCTTTACTGGAATATAAGCTATAAAAAGACTACATCACTATGCTATACACCTGAAAATAGTGTAATTTTGTAAATCAACTATACTTCAATTCTTAAAAAGTATTGAAAGCTCAAATAAATATACAAACATAGTATGGAGCAACAACAATACCACAATTACAGTTTTCAAAATACAATGGTAGATTCATTTCAAAATTGTTTTTTAAGGTACATCAAATGTTTTCTTCCTTCCTTAAATTATTCTTTGGGTTCAGGCAAGCCTATTTTCCCCAACCAATTCGACTGTTGTAACCACTGAAGTCTCATCCCAAATTCTTTCTCTATTCATTTTCTACCAATATCAAACAGGAAAGAATAAAAGCACCCCAGGATCTGGAATTTGACACTTACACTAGGGAACTTTCACTATTTACCGCTCTTTCCCACTTTGCTGCTCTTGTCGTTGAGGATGGGGTGTGGAGGGAGCGCCTAAACATCCATCTAGAACTGGATGGATGATGCTGCTTTTACGAGTGTGGTACTCTCTCTGAACCCTCAGTTACATCACTGCTATACAAATTTATCACCTAAACACAAACTGTGATTGACTTTTAGTATCAATTTCTCTATAATCCCCGTAAAATTCAAATCTTGAACTAAGGAAACAGCATAATATGACCCTATATTGTGATAAGGTCACTATGTTGTGACTTACACATGGATTCTGAATTAAACCTAGACATCATATTTCTTGAGCTCTGAAAGCAGGGTTTACCCTTTTTCTTTTTAAGAATCCATATTATCTTCTGATAAACATAAACATCTCCTGCCTACCATTAACAATATTATCCAATATAAACTATTATAATACTGAACACATTCTTTTTCAAACTATGTAACATTCCAGGACTCTGACACCTGTCCTGATTGAGAATCACTGAATTGAAGATGAAGACTTATTAACAACTTCTAAAAGTACCAATTTGTATATGGTTTTGATGAACTACAATTACATGTGGAGAAAAATATAAAGGGACATAATACAAAAAGAATCAACTTACAGATATAACATGTTTGTATCCAAGTCAATGCAAACAACATCTTGTGGTGGGTCATGAAGATCAAAGTACCTTGAGTCAACTCCAACTATAAACGGTAAAGGTGCACTGAGCACTGCCGCCAGTGACAGAGGACAAAGGGGAATATATGGGCATTGCCACTGAAATGGAAAGATCATCTGGGAAAAAAGTTTTAAAAAATTAACCAACTTTTAAATTTGCAATAAGAATTATGTAATTAACTAATATTATTGAAAGGGACTGTTAAAAAGCAGTTAAAGTCTAGTTTCTTTCACTTTAAACTTCATTCCAAAATATAAATGACTATAAAACATTACAGGTTAATCCTATGAACCACTGTGATTAAAACCTTTAGGCATGACAATGATCATAAGCACAATTAAAATGCTAACAGCTCTTTGAACGTTAATTCTAATGTCTATAGAAAATCCACATTCCTACTTTATGGAGAAAGTGAGAGAAGGGAAAAAATTGATGGAAATTTTATAAAACAAATTCATGATTTCTAACTGATGCATTTCATCCATCTATTAAATTTCAAGATAACCTCTGATTAAAATTCAACTAAGAACACCAAGAACTAAACAAAACAAAAAATTTAAACGATTATCTTGGGAATAGTAACAGTCAACTAAAAATTTCAACAAAAAATCTTCCTAACTGCCCAAATAAACATAAAATGTTCCACTTCAACTAATATTAAAATTTTAATCACTGATGACAAAATCTTTCTTCTATTATAAAAATCTTTGCTGTCTTTCAAGGTCTAGTTCAACTGTCGCCTTACCCATCATTACTCACCCCAAATAATTACCTATAACATTTACTACCTCTGCCAGTTATTCCAGATGGTTATATAGAATTGGAATTCTGTCTTCAATCATTTACTTGCTTTCTGGCAATTGAGCACTTAACATGTACCAAAGACTGTTCTACACGATGGGGCTCTAACAGTGTATAAAACAAAGCTCCATGCCCTCATGAAGTTTATAGTACAGCATAAGAGTCAGCAAACTTTTTCTGTAAAATATACAGAATATTTTATGGCTTGCAAACCATATGCGTCTGTCACAAATAACTCTGCCTTCATGGATGAAAGCAGAGGAAATATATAAATAAATGGCCTAGGTTCCAGTAAAACATATTTACAAAAAACAAGCGGCAGCCAGGATTTTACTCAAACACCTGGTCTAGCAGGGAGAGAGAAAACAAAAAGAAGACGTAATAAACAGACTATATGCCATGTGAGAGAGTGCTAAGTGCTATGAGAAAAAAAAAACCAGTAAAGCCAAGTAAAAGGTACTAGAGTTTAGAACAGCAGAGAGGAAAGAGGGAAAGTAGGCTATAGTATTAAACAGGCCAAAGCGGGTAGGCCTCATTAAGAAAGAGACACTGGGCTGAAACTTGAAGGTGGTAAGGGATTTAGTCAAGGGGATATCTAGGAGAACAGCGCTTTGAAGAAAAGGAACAGCCAGGGCAAAGACCGTATGGTGTGAGGACTGCCTAATATGCTCCAGGGGTAGCACAGGCGGAGCAGGGTGAGCAAAAGGCAGAGAAGTGGAAAATGATATCAGAGAGCAGAGGGACAGAACTGCTTGCAAAAGACCTTGCAAGGACTCCAGATTTCCTCCAGTAAAAACTGACCATCTTCCATTCAACAAAAGGTATGTTATACCTCCAACTATGTAAGAAATTTCAGAATAAAACTACTGAACAACAAAATACAACATCCTTATTTTCATCTTTGACTTTCACAGCACAATCAAAAATACAGTCAATTTCACAAAAATATCCACTGGTTCCACCAATTCTTGCTACAAGGCTCCATTAACTCTTCAATATTTTTTTATATCAAAATCATTCTCCTTTTGCAGAATTTATCCTGTCACCATTCTTTTCCATTTTCTTCTCTTTAAATGCTAAGTTGCCTTACTATCAAATCCTCATTTATCAACAGTCTTGCAAGCAACATCGGTTACATAAATTTCAAGCAATCTTGCATTTTAATAAGATTTCCAAGTTCACATTGCAAGAGACTAAACTACAAAGATTCAGAGAGAGGGCAGTAGATAATCCCTAAAGTTTTATAGGAAGGAATATTTGAGTAGGAACTTTCTAAAACTAGTCAGTTTATTAACAAATATTTTCACATTATAACTACTTTTGCTTTCACATGCAACTGGGGAGGTTTGGAATAATTAGTATATAACTAGGACCTTTGTCCCCCAGGAACCATCTCAAATAGCTATTAGTGTTTTCAGTCCTAGCAGCATTTCTTTGACCAGATTAAGATCTTGGAGACATACCCCATTTGTCATTCAGCAAGTATTTACAGAGTGTTTACTCCATGCTATTTAACTGTAATAAGTGCTGAGGACACAGGAGTGGAAAAGAGACCTAGATCCTTACCTCCATGTCAGTAAAATGGGGAAGGGAAGAAAGGAGAGTCAACTATTTTAAATTAAACAAATAATGGAAGATAGAGAAATGGAACATCCAAAATTCAACACTATGGACCTATAAAGCCCTAATGATCAGACCTCTTTCTAATTGCAAGGGGATGCCATCAAGAGGTTTTAAAACCGGAGGGGACTTGAATTTTTATTTATGCTTTTCACAATAGCAAAGCATTTGTACATTGTTCAATTTTACAATCACCTAGATTTTCGTGTATGTTACTGGCCCACAATGATTAAAGGTTCAAATTGGGAGAAAGTCTTGCCCACAATTTTAGGGCAGCTGAAATTGACTAGAGCTTCTCATTTAACACAGTAAACTTCATTCACAAGTTCTATTTTTATGTACTCATATAACTTCTCTGAAGAACTCCAAGATATGAAAAATTAGAAACTGAAATTTTCTCTCAATACAAATTACTTTTTTTCTTTATATTATCTCTTTGCCACTTTATTACATTTATGTTAAACATTTAGTGGTAATTTCAAAGTAGCTTTCACTGAAGGAAATTTCCCTTCAGAGTAAAAATTCTCTCAAGAATTCTGTACTAAAAAGAAAATTCTATACTTACAGCTACAACAGCTTCAGCTACCCCAGTCAACACAGCTGGCCTCAGAGAATGCAGCAAGATCTTACTCTCGAGTAAAACGAAGAGCAGCAGCGTTGCACAATTCTCAGGACCCAGGTTCATTAACAAGGTGCTAAAGTTCGCTCCACTAGAAAAGGAGAGAAAGATTATCAACTATTTCACCAAAAGGTACTAAGCTTTGCTTATTATTTTCTGAATATTGATACATTGAGAATATAATATTAACCTCAAGTCCTGATTTAGTCATCACTGCAAACTAGCAAAGTTAATGAGATGGTGCAAGAAAATGATTCAAATTCATCCTTCGGAAACAAAGGGGGCATTTATCAGGAAAGATCTCCCTAAAGAACAGCCGTTTGAGCCAAGCTCAAAAGAAAGAAGGTAGAGGCTGGTGGGGAGACAACACTTGCAAAGTTCCTGAGGCAAGAAAAACCATCTGCCATGTTCAAGGAATTGAAATAAACATATTGTGACTAAAGCACAGGAAAGGAAGAGGTGAATACAGTAAGAGATTATGCCCCAAATAAAAATATTTGCATTCTCCAACAATTTTATATTAGCATCCTCAAAAAGGCACACTGCAGTGTGAATAAAAAACTGGAAAACAAGAGCAAAAGGGTGCCAGTGAAGAGGTTCATAACGAAACAGCTCAGGTGAAGGCCGTACAGAGCCTGGACCAGCCACGCAGACGAAGAGAAGCTAAGAGATTCAAGGCATTTTAGGAGGTAAAGGCAGTTCACCTGAAATATTTAGTAATAAACTGGATATGGGGAGGGGAGATGAGAGGAAGAGGGAGATACTCCCTACATCTGATCTTGCAACTCTCTTTAAGTGTTTCATTTTTAAAATGGTGAATGACCCCTACCATACAACCAGCTATCAAACTTTGAAACATTAAGGTTATTCTCCATTTGTAAAAATAGCACAGTTCTATCATACTAACTCTTAAAATATATTAAAGCATTCTGATCCAAGTGAATAAATGTATTATTTTATATACCATTAATTACCTTAGTGGTAAAGGTGTAGAAACTGGTTGTGATAATATTAATGCATCGTGGACTGACAGCTTAAAAAAAGAAAAAAAAAGATAAATTAACGAAGCCAAATTTGAAACCTAAATATTTATATCAAGGGTAAAATGGAAAACTGTTTAACATGCAGACTGATACAGTTTTGGAACCATGTACTAAAATATAAAACAACAGCTGTATTTACTTAGAAGTATATAGTTCTTTATAATTAAATGATTAAATCAAATGAATTTTGATTCAGTTAGTCAATTAAAATACACCTGTTTAAAAAGAGTAACTGCTTTTTAAAAGCCTTACAAATATTTACTTTGTATTTGGCAACTACTTAATGTGTATTAATACTTGCTGAAACTAAAATACATTCTAAATAAATAAATAAAATAAAAATACATTCAAGATTAACAATACCTGACTATCCTATATAAGGTTGGTAACTATCTTAGAAAAAATGTTTAAATAGCTTGCCTCTACTCAAAGTGCCAGTCTACAAACTGTTATCGGTCTAGGAAGAAATTGTATATAGAGAGAAAGTGATTTAGAAACTTTTATGGAAATTTGACATTGCTCTCATATCCAATTACATTATCAGTGAACTCATGTCTGTGGACAGGGTATAGACCTGTTCATGTCTACACTGACTGCTTATGTTATAAGCTATATGCTTATACAGGTCTGCCATCAACTGGAAATAAAAAGAAACTGGTCCTTTAACAAAGACAGTTTGAAGAGCACTATTACAGACAACTTTACTTATGCCCTCCAACCATAACTGATTTCACATTTAATATTTATTAAGTCACTCTGATATTAAAAACTTGCCCTCAACATAATTCTGGGTTTTATGTTATTAAAATCAGCTACATAAATTTAGGCCACAAATGGACCAATGATGATGTCATGAACAAGTATTATAATTATTCCAATTCTGTATACCCTAAATTCAAAAAAAAGTACAAAAGAGTATTCGCTAAAGATACAAAATATAAGAATTCAAGGACATAATGGATGCATCTTGCTCCACCTCAAACCCAAAGGGCCATAGAGTCCACACTGCGATGACTGGAATGAACATATGCCGCCCTCCCTTCAAACATACTCTTTTTTGATTACCTGTACCAGGATTCTTGGTCTTTGAGGTGAAGGAAAAGGGATGTTTTGCATAAAATGTGAAATGTGCCTAGAAAAAAATTTTGAAATAAAGACAATTACTTTTCTAAAATACTTCATGGATTTTAACAGATCTTAAATATAATTGATCATCCCGGATTTGACAAAGCCACTTACCTAAAACTTAATAAACAAAAGTCAATGTGCCATTAGAAGTCAGAAAAGACGTGATTTTAAAAAGACAGTGACTCCACATCTATTTTTCTGGTTCTCAAAACATTTCCATGACAAAGAGAATTACAAATTGAAGGGAAAACATGTAGAGGTCAGTCAACACTAAAATCAAAACCTTACTTTAGTATTAAAGAAAGTGAAAGTGAAGTCGCTCAGTCCTGTCCAACTCTTTTCGACCCCACGGATTGTAGCCTACCAGGCTTCTCTGTCCATGGGATTTTCCCGGTAAGAATACTGGAGTAGGTTGCCATTTCCTTCTCCAGGGGATCTGCCCAACCCAGGGATCAAACCTGGGTCTCCCACATTGTAGGCAGACGCTTTTACCATCTGAGCCACCAGGGAAGTCTCAATTACCTCACCCTTAATTTCTACATCAGTTTAGAGATGTTTTAACTTGAAATGGTCATTTGGATTGGCTGGGGTATGTGTGCATCAACAGCTATTTTTCTCTTGGTTATTTGAGAATAAGCATGAAGAACACACACAATGCAACGTGTATGTTTCTTCCTTAGCTGAATTCTCAGAAAGAATTCTCACATTTTTATGTGATGATTCTCACCACCACTCCTTAGTTCTAAATTCGAAGTCATGGATTCTGTGAAGAAGCGAGCAAGTAAAAAGCAGGATGACTGTGATTCTCCTTCCCTTTCAACTCTTTATGCTTAAAGTTAAGTAAACAATGAAATGTACATATATACATCCAATTTTTCCATCAGACACCCTTCAAATCATTATACATACTTCTCAATGGGAAGAGGATGTGGTCCAGACACAGAAAGTTTGTAGATAAACATGAGAAATTTTCTAAAAGCTTCAAAAAAAGGCCAGTGCGAGAGTAAACAAATGCATTTGTTCGAATTGATGGATTTAGAGACCATTTTCCTCTCCACAGGTGTCAACAGGCCCAGCTGCATAAGCTGTTTTTCTGTTAGAAGTTCTCGAGAATAAGGCTCATAAAACTGGATTGCAGCTCCATATACCTACAGAGTAAAAGAATTTCATAATAAAATTTGAGTGTTTTTTAAAACTTAATTTCTCTCCTCTATTCCAAAAGAACTATTTTCTTAGAGTACATATGACAGATAAAATGAAAAAAAAAATCTCAAGCACTGCTGATGGGAATATAAAATGGTTGCAGCTATGGTGGAAAACAGTTGGCAGCTCCTCCAAAAGTTAAACAATTACCATATGATTCACCTACGTATATACCCAAAACAATCGAAAGCAGGGACTGAAACAAATATTTGTACACCAATGTTCATAGCAGCATTCTTCACAATAACCAAAAAAATGGAAACCACCCAAACGTCCACCAACAAATGAACAGATACACAAAACGTGGTACAGTCGTCCTTCAGTATTCAAGGGTGGTTGATTCCAGAACCCCCCGCGGATACCAAGATCCATGAATGCTCAAGTTCCTTATATAAAATGTACGAGTAGTACAATCAGCCCTCCAGATCCACAGGTTTGGCATCCACAGATACAGCGGGCTGACTGTATATACACTCACATACAGTCATATACTCGTATTATTCACCCCTAACAGGAATCAAATTCTGAAAAATACTGCAACACAGACAAACCTTGACAACATTATGCTAAGTGAAACAAGCCAGACACAGGAAAACAAATATTATATGATTCCGTTTATATACGCTACCTAGAATAGACAAACTGGTAGAGACAGAGAGTAGAAGAGAGGGACATACGGTAGGATTAGAAGCAGCTTCTGTTTCAAGTGATGAAAAGGTTCTGAAAACGGATAAGTGACACTTTTATAAGTCTTATAACTGAAAACAGATAAATGACACTTTTATAAATCTTCTAACACTATATATGTGTGTGTATGTATATACATGTGTATATATGTCATATGTATGTCTGTGTGAATTATATTTACCCTTGAATTTACAAATACAAACACTACTCTTGGATACAATTATTTCAAAGTCATCTCAAGGGTTTTTAACAAGCAATATAACAAAAGCATCTCAAAGAGGCTCTGTTGTTCTCTCCTAGTCAAGGTATATTCGGTAACTCAAGTGTTTGAAGATCTTTAAAAATTCACTTATATTTACTGCTTTCAAAGTGAGAAACTACAAATGATTATTAAGCTAGAGAGTTAGCTTACTTGTAAGCAATCCAGTCAATACAGTATTGGCCTTCATTCACTGAGAATTTTACTATGTTCCAGACACTGCTGGACACTTAACCTTAGTTAATCATCTTACAGTGGTTGAAAACATGAAGGTTGCTCATGGACACAGATGCATTTTTGTTTGCTTCACAAAAGTCAGCCTCTGTCAGTCACACTCTTCAATAAAACTGAGTATTCTATCAAATATCCTATGAAAGGTTTCAATTTTTAAATTTCCACTAGATCTGTAGCTTTATTTACTTTTTATTTCCTAATTTTTTTGCCATTTCTTTTTTATTTTAAATGATTATTCTTTGTCATTATTACTGTTTATACATGTTTTGAGTTTTTGGAACCTACAAATGCACATGTGCTTTGGAGAATACATACATACATTCATCTCTCCTGGGATACGCTCAGGTGTATAACTGTTGGGCCACAGAGTTATCTCTTATCCTGTTGACAACGTAGAGGTTGTTTAAATATTCTGAATACAAGACCCTCGTGGAACACATACTGTATCACATTACTTTCTCCTTTTCCACCTTTTTTTTTCCTTTTTCACCTTCTTAATGGTACCTTTGAATGAACAGCTGTCCTTAACTTCAATAAGGTCCTATTATTCACCTTTTCTTTCATGGCTAGTGCTATGTCTTTCCTTTCTGGATATTTTCTGTCTTTGGTATTCCATGGTTTTATTATAACATGAAATAAGTGGTTCTATATATATGTTTTTTTTTTCTCTCCTTAAGATTCAGAGTACATCTTTAACCTGAAAACTCAATTTTTCATCAACCCTGGAAAACTTTCAACCAACCATTAGCTCTTAAAATGCTGCCTGTACTCTTTCTAATCTCTCCTTCTGGATTATTAAGTATCTATTGGTCTTTTTGATTCTATTCTCTACATTTTTAAATTCCTTTTATGTTTTCCTGTGCCACATTCGAGGTAACTTATTTTCCACTTCATTAATTCTTCCTTCATGCATGACTTACCTGCTGTTTAGGCCACTGATTAAATTTTTAGTTTTAAGGAACATATTTTTCATTTCTAGACACTTCTTTTTCCAACCTGTCTATTCAGTTTTCAAAATATCATGTTCTTTCTTTGATGTGTTGAGCTTCTCTCTTAGGTCTTAAATATTTCGACTATATATTCAATTTACAATATCTTTGATATTATCTATCATTTCAATATCTTAAAGGTATAATCTAGGTCTGTGTCTTATTGATTCTTCCTATGGTACCTATGTCTTCTATCTTTTACTAGAAACTCATCTTGAGTCCTGGGTGTTGGCTGTATCTCTCCGGAGACTTTATATTTGCTCCTAAGAACACTCAAGTGGTATCAGTATCCTGATTCCAATTTTCATGTTGACTTCTCACTTTGGGCATTAGAGTACAAAATTTAAATAAAAAATGTATTGTGTCTGAATAGGATCCTAACATTCAATGAGACATCTCATATTAAACAGTCTGTGGATTAAAAACATGGGCAAAACTGGTTTAATAAAAGGAAAACATGTACCTTTTCAGCAGAAGAAGCTGTGAGAACAAAAGTTGAGAAAACTGGTAGTGGGTATTTGCTTTGGGGATCCCAACATTCAATAGTAGCTCCCATCGGAAGGCAGAAGAGAGGGACACATTCTGAGAGTGGAAATGACTCATAGTCCTCTTCTGGATATCTAAAAATTAAACCTTTTGGAGAAAGAAGATAATGATAATTTATTTATCCATTGATTCCTTATTTTATTTATTCTTTTTATTTTTCATTCTTTGGCTGCACTGCACAACTTGTGGGATCACAGTTCCCGGGTCAGCGAGTCAACCCAGGCCCACAGCAGTGCAAGTGCAGAGTCCTAACCACTGCACTACCAGGCAAACGCAACAATCTTTTTTAAACTGTTACTTTTAAGTAGTTATTAATATGTAAAACATACTAATAAGACATTTTAATAGCAAATTTTATATGTGAAATATTTATGTGTGAAATTTCATGATCAACTTTTCTCTTGCCATATCAGAAATGAGAATAACAAATTTAACATTTATTTTTACTCATGGACTTAGAGTTCACTATAACACTAAAATGTATTAAATATACTAGTTAAAACTCTATTTAACAGAACCATTAATTTATTTCTCCTGCATAGTGCCAACATCTTAGAGAATGCAAGAAACATTCAGGGAAATTTACCAACTATTTCAGTTAGCCTCCTATTAAAAAAAAAATAAACTCAGTGAAGGGACAGTATAGCTAAGGCAGCAGAAATTATCTTAGCCCCTAAACTTATTTTGAATGAGCAGCAGTGTAAAATGAATGCAAGATGAAAAGTAAATGAGATAGAAACTCTTGTGACTAAGTACAAAGTATGAGAGATCAAGGAAGCAGGAGGAGGGGGGCACTCTCAGAAGCCAAACAAAGCCTCCTCAGAATAAAACAGCTACATGACATCTCTAATATCTCTAATACACAGACACTTCTAGGTTAAACATTTGAAAATCAGTAGCTGAATTTTAAGTCCAAATTCAGTCTCCAAAACTCTTTATTCTAATATGTATGTCTTATATCAAATGCCTAAACAGTTTCACAAAATTTGTTTCTATAAGTTAATTCTGTAAGTTTAAGTGACACTTAACACCTCAAAAAAAATTTTTTAAGGAAACCGCATATAATCAACACACTACAGCAATATTAACAGCATTACATTTTAAAGTGATACTGAAATTTATAACTGTCAGTTGCTGCCTTTATTTTCATATTATAAATTAAATGGTTTGATTCATTAATATGGATGTCTTTATGAGGACAATTAAGATTTCTCATATATGGATCTGCCTGACTTCCCTGAAGTAAAACCTTACTCCAAAAATTGTGCATGACAAAAAGTAATGACACTGCTTCTGTTCACCAAGAAGTATTCCAGTATCTCTTCTATTTACAGCTGGAGCATACCTGTATTTTCAGTTTTTATCCCACCATACCAGTGGGATGAAGAGGTCACACTTAAATCTTTACAGCCCTTGACACTTTACTGTGCAGTAAGAATGTGACGATAGATTTCTCAAACACTTCATGGCAGAAAAGGTTCTCAGGCCCTCCTCTCTTCCATATAGCTGATTCTTTGCAACAAGGGAAAAAGGAAGCAAGTCCACCTCTCATGGCAAGTAACATGTGGTTTCAAATCAGACACACAGAAATAAGAGAAGGAGATATATAAGAAGCAAAGATGCAGTTTGACACCTTTCTGATTGTCAAAATATAAAAAGGTCAGAGAGTATGCATTTTCCACTCAACTATTAAATCTATTAGAGTAGACTAACAGTTTGAATGTTTATTCCACAAATGCTTGTTTGGAATAAAATTTTCTGTTCAATTAATAGTGTATTTTTGTTGGTAAGGGGTAATATTAATATATCCTGTAGTATGAACTTAAGAAAACTTAATGTCTTTACATGCTAAAGTTATAATTAACTCAATTTATGAATAGATCAGTTCCACAAACTGTATAAGGGAGCAAACACTGTCTCTTCTAACCAAATGTTAGTGTGTAACAATTCCTATAGAAATAGAAACCTTTTTTTTTTTCCCAAATTTACTTACCAGCTTTATATGCTATAGCATTAGAAGCAGGCACAGACTTCTTATAACACAGAAACACACTGGAACCCCACTGTAAAATATAAGTTAGGTTTTAAAAAGACAAAAGAAAAGAAAATAAATAAATAAATAAAAGACAAAAGAGTGAAAATCAATTGATTTTGTCGAATGTCTTCTAAAGATTTTGATTATTTCTTCAGGGAAGTCTATTTAAAACATGTTTATCAAAAAAAAAAAAAAACATGTTTATCAAGCAGACTATATAGTATACAATATAACAAAGCATAAAATGGAAAACACTAAAAGAAAAGGAGTAATAAAAAAACATTGCCACAAAAATTAAACTGATGTGAGGTCTGTTTCAAAAAGTTCAGAACTCTGTAATCATGCAAAGGCTGCCTCTATTTGAAAGAAACAGCACAAAATGGAGGGGATGCTGAGCCCAAACTAGGGAAGACTGGGGCCACTAGAGGCTATGAAGTCATTATCTCCAGAGTCAAACTGGTCTTGACAAACAGCCTTGGGTGCATCGGTCAGCTCTGACTATGTCATTTAGGCTTTCAGTCTGATTTAAAATATTTTTCAAAATAAACATAACTCAACATAAACACAACTCAAAAGAAACATAACTTTAGGGTCATAAAAAAACTATAAATCCAATGCATACGTTGTATTTTTCTTTTTCACTATAACCCTTTTAAAATAAGGATGAAAACTACAATATCTAAGATAATTAAATAAATATATGCAGTATCTCAACCCAGTCTCCCTGAAGTTGTCCTTGCAGACAACACTGAAACCCAAAAGCTAGTAAAATCTGTACATTAATGTGATGTATTAGCACATACCAAGGGAAAAAAAAAAATCCCTTACTTTAGGTATCTATTTTCTGGATGAAATTATTCTAAAACATCAGATAGCTAAGGATTTTTTAAGTTACAATGAACCATGAAAATCAGAAGGCTAAATTTTTTTTTTTTAAATCATGACAATATAAACTGAGAGTAAATAATGAACCAAATGATAAAGAGGAATCCAAAAAATTTTTCTTAATTTTCATATGAAATTTCAGAAATGAAATTTTATTCTTACCATTCCACAATTTAAGTTTTTATCAACTTTGCAGAAAGTATGGGGAGGGGTTTCTCCCTTACTGGTTACAATGACACAGATGTCAGTTACAGCCAAAGAATTCTGGGGCCGAATTAAAGGAGCCCTTCGATAAGTGATAAAGATTCTTTGTGAAGTAGTTGAACTATTGTTGACATTGGCACAGCGACCATAGGGTGTGGCTTGGATCACTTCACATCCTGGGATAAGCCTTTCTTTCCCATCATATAAAACTCTGTATGGGAGGGAAGAAAAAAAATTGACAAGTAAACTTATGTCAGGTTAACACTAGTTTTTTCTCCTTGATAACAAAATACATTTTTTTTTTTTTGGTCTCACCTGTTGTTTCCCAAAACTTAATTACATACCAAAACTAAAATTATTACTTTGGGAATTATAAATCTCTTAACTACTATTTTTTAACAGTTAGAACACAATTTCAGAAGTGTAAATAGGATCAAACAATTTTTTTTTAATTGATTATAAGAAACATGAAATAAAAGACAGGCAATACTCCAACCATCCTCAGGTCAGTTCTTAGAAGTTTTATCTAATATTCAGATGTTTTCACAAAACTTACTTTCAAAATTCTCCTAAAAATTTTCCCTTTAAAAATTCCTCGACTGAAACTATAAAACACTGCTTAAAGAAATTACACATGAGCTAATAAATAAAAAGGGCTTTCCCTGATGGCTCAGCAGTACAGAGCCTGCAATGCAGGAAACGCAGGTTCAATCCCTGGGTTGGGATGATCCCCTGGAGTAGGAAATGGCAACCCAAACGTTATCCCATGGTCATGGAAAAGATGACTTAGTATTGGTTAGATATCAACTTTCTGCAAACATATCTACAGGGTCAACACAATTATGATCTAAATCCTAGCTGCTGCTGCCTGCTCTTCTTAAATGAGTTCAGGGCTTCACAAACCCTGATCACATAACCTAACTAGCTCCTTAAAAATATACTTTCACTATAGCTTTTTGTTCTTTTATGTTTAGTAAACTTACCTGATAAGTACAAACAGAAATGAAATCACATTTCAGGCTCTAATGCCTTCATTTCAATATTCTTTTGAAAGGAAATAATCTAATGACTCAGTACAATGCAGAGAAATTCAGTAAGGATGGACAGAAGTACATACTTAGTACACTTGATCTTCAAGTAACAAATAACAGAACCATCAAGGATTTTAAAATTTCTATTCCTGTGCACCTTAAATAAATTTTATTCCCTTCACTACAGCAAAAGAAAGTCACCATACCCAATGTCAGTAAGGGGTGGTTTCTCTCTTCCTCTCTTGTAACAGAGAAACAGTTCTGGGCTTTTCAGACTTCCATAGTTCAAGTTTGCCTGGAGACCGGATGGAGTGACTTCAACACAGGTGTAACCTTCAGGTACTATTTCCCCAGATGATTTGTTAATAACTGCAATGTCTGTAATTGGAGCTTTAGGTCCAGTTGACTTAGTATCTAAACGATTTATTTCTTGATCCAGAAGAGTAGATGTATCAGTGAGACCTGCCACAACAAAGTAGTCCACCACTCTGGGCCCTTTGTTTTCTATCATGGCTGCTACTAGATATCCTGGGAGAGAGAGACAGAGAGAAAAAAAAATACATCGATTAAATGAAATGCCTTACCCTAATTCACTAAATTAAAATATTCCTGAGTTAACAATAATTAACCAGCATACTTCCCAGTTGGATTTACAAACTGTTGTCATTCTGTAGAAGAAGCTTGTTATGATAGCATTTCATCAATTTTTACCTCCTACAAAGTAGAAGTTTACAGCACGAATTCATCTGTAAGACAACTATGATTCTATCATATGCCTAAGGCCCTGTTAAGGATAATCAAACTATCGGAAGAGGGCCATGGTGCTTTCCTTTCAGCAAAATGCATACACACACACATGAACAAAATGCATACTATTTTAAAAAAATCATTCTAAGTTACAGAATTCTTAGAGCTAAACTTTACATTTAAACAAATGAATTGAGTTCTTCATGAATTATTCAAGATCTAATAGGAAAAAAATAAAGATACTAATAATAAATAAAACTGGGCGCCCCTGGTGGCTCAGTGGTAAAGAACCCTCCTGCAATGCAAGAGACACAGGTTCTATCCCTGCGTGGGGAAGATTCCATGGAAAAGGAAATGGCAACCCACTCCAGTGTTTTTGCCTGGGAAATCTCATGGACAGAGCCATGAGAGTCACAAAGAGTTGGACAGGACTTAGCAACTAAACAACAACAAAAGGCAATAAAAATAATTAAACCAGTCTCTTAATTCAATCAGGAATATGCCCGTACAGTTAAAAAACTTTGAGTAAACACCGGGTAAACTAAGAGTGTTTAAGGGTCAAAACTAAGTGTGTTTAGGGGTCATTAACTATTTCATATATAAACACCAGATACAGCATAAAAAAAAATAACCAAAAAAGACAAAATTATATAAAACACATATTAAAGGACACTTAGGTAATATATGGTAGAAATCTAGAGAACATGAATGCTGAGTCAAGATTTCTATTATCTTTAAACTCAGCAACACTAAAAATAAAGTTAAGCTTCTGAAATCTTAAATATTTCTATGGATTTTATGTGTTTCTTAAAAAAACTTTATTAAGGTATAATTTACATATAATAAAATGTACATATTTAAAGTGCACAATTTGGTAAGTTTTCACAAATGTATACACCCATGAAACCATATCACAAATCAAGATAGAGAATACATTCATTGACATCCAAAATACTCTTGTACCCCTTCATCATCCCTCCCTCCCCAGACAATGAGTGACCTGCTTTGTGTCATTATAGATTACTTTCTAGAACTGATATACCTCAAACCACACAGTGTATTCTTTTTTGGTCTGGATTCTTTCACTCATTTATGTAATTATTGTGAGATTCATCCATGTTACTATTTATATCAACAGTTCATTCCTTTTTATTGCTGAGCAGTATTCCCCTGGCAGGCTACAGTCTGTGGGGTCGAAAAGTGTCAGACACGGCTTACCGACTAAACAATTAACAACAATTCCATGTCCGAATATACCACAAGATGTTTATCCATTCACCTACATTAATAAACATATGGGCTATTTTCAGCTTGGAGCTATTATTTATATAAAGAAAGCTTACATGAATATCCATGTACAAGCCTAACAGACATACACTTTCATTTATCTTAGTCAAATTCTAAGATGGAATGAATGGATCACCTGGTAGGTATATGCAATTCTAAAAAAGTGCCAAAAAGTTTTCTAGAATGATTATATCATTTTACATTCCTATCATCAGTATTTGAGAGTTCCAGTCGTTCCACATCCTTTCCAACACTTTAGAAGGTCAGTCTTTTAAATTTAGACTACATTCTATTATGCCTATAGTGATACTTAGCTATAGATGTAATTTGCAAAGTGGAAACAGTGTCAGACTTTATTTTTTGGGGCTCCAAAATCACTGCAGACAGTGACTGCAGCCATGAAATTAAAAGACGCTTACTCCTTGGAAGGAAAGTTATGACCAACCTAGACAGCATATTAAAAAGCAGAGACGTTACTTTGCCAACAAAGGTCCGTCTAGTCAAGGCTATGGTTTTTCCAGTGGTCATGTATGGATGTGAGATTTGGACTGTGAAGAAAGATGAGTGCCGATAAATTGATGCCTTTGAACTGTGGTGTTGGAGAAGACTCTTGAGAGTCCCTTGGACTGCAATGAGATCCAACCAGTCCATCCTAAAGGAGATCAGTCCTTGGGTGTTCATTGGAAGGACTGATGCTGAAGCTGAAACTCCAATCCTTTGGCCACCTCATGCGAAGAGCTGACTCATTGGAAAAGACCCTGAGGCTGGGAGGGATTGGGGGCAGGAGGAAAAGGGACGACAGAGGATGAGATGGCTGGATGGCATCATCGACTCGATGGACATGAGTTTGAGTAAACTCCGGGAGTTTGTGATGGACAGGGAGGCCTGGGGTGCTGCGATTCATGGGGTCACAAAGAGTGGGACACGACTGAGTGACTGAACTGAACTGAATAACTGGTGATGTCGACAACCTTTTCATGTGCTTATTCTCCATCCATATATTATCCTTTTCATGTATTATTGGATTCTACTTGCTAAAATTTTGTTTGAAAGTTTACATATGTTAATGAGGGATATAGTTCTTTTTTTCCCCCCTTATACTATCTTTAACTGATTTTGATATCAAGATAATGTGATAGTACTGTTGTTGAAGTTGAAACTCCAATATTTTGGCCACCTGATGCGAAAAGCTGACTCATTTCAAAAGACTCTAAAGCTGGGAAAGATTGAGGGCAGGAGGCTGCTGCTGCTAAGTAACGTCAATTGTGTCCAACTCTGTGTGACCCCACAGTCGGCAGCCCACCAGGCTCCCGTCTCTGGGATTTTCCAGGCAAGAATACTGGACTGGCTTGTCATTTCCTTCTCCAGTGCATGAAAGTGAAAAGTGAAAGTGAACTCGCTCAGTCGAGTCCGACTCTTCACGACCCCCATGGACTGTAGCCTACCAGGCTCCTCCATCCATGGAATTTCCCAGGCAAGAGTACTGGAGTGGGTTGCCATTGCCTTCTCCAGAGGGCAGGAGGAGAAGGGGACAACAGAAGATGGGATGGTTGGATGGCATCACTGATTCAATGGACATGAGTTTGGGTAAACTCCCGAGTTGGTGATAGACAGGGAGGTCTGGCATGCTGAAGTCCATGGGGTCACAAGAGTCGGACACGACTGAGCGACTGAACTGAACTGAACTGAATGTGATAGTCTCACAGAATGACTTGGGGAAACTCTCTCCTTCAGTTTTCAAGAATTTTTATAGAATTGTTGTTAATTTTTTCCAACATCCAGGTCTAGAGTTTACTTTGAGAGTATATCGTAAACTATAAATCCATTTTTTTTTAACATGTAGGGCAATTCAGGTTACCTATTTCTTCTTGAGTAAACTTTCATATTCTGTAGTTTCAGAGTTTGTATCAGTCTTAGTCCATTCAGGTTGCTATACCAGAATATCATAGGTTGGGTGATTTACAAACAACAAAAAATTTATTTCTTGAAGCTGGGAAATTCAAGATCAAGGCACTGGCAGATTCAGTGTCTAGTAATGGCTGGCTTCCTAGGTCACAGAAGGCTGTCTTTTCACTGTAACCTCTCAGGGTGGAAAGGAGCAGAGTCTTCCTGGAGTCTCTTTGAGAAAGACACTAAAACCACTGATGAGGGTTGCATCCACAAGACCAAAACACCTCCCAAAGCCCTACTTCCATATACCACCACATTGGGGGTTACATTTTAACGTAAGAATTGGGGGGACTTCCCAGTGATCCAGTGGTTAAGGATTTGCCTTCCAATGCAAGGGACGCACGTTCAATTCCTGGTCCAGGAACTAAGATCCTACAAGCCGCGGGACAGCGGAGAATCAGGCCGCAAGCAAGACCCAAAGCAGCCAAAAATTAAAATAAATAAATGAATAAATGAAGAAGTGGGAGAGGGCATATGGCCAGGAATTTGTCCATTTCATCTACGTTGTGTAATTTACTTGTATAAAGTTTTTCATAATATCCCCTTATTCTTTTAGTCATCTGTAGAATATGTAGTGATGTCACATTTCTCATTTATGATATCAATCAAGTCTGTGCCTTCTTTTTATCCTGATCAGTCTGGCTAGAAAACTGTCAATTTTATTGATCTTCTCTAAGAACCAGCTTTCAGTTTCACTGGTTTTTCTCTTTCTTGCTTGTCTATTTCATTGGCTTCTATTTTGAACTTTATAATTTTCTTTCCTCTGTTTATGTAGAATTTAATTTGCTCTATTTCTAGTTTCTTAAGGTCAGAGCTGAGGTCACTGAGATCTTTCTTTTCTAATGTATGAATTCAGAGCTAAAATGTTCCTCTCCATTATCGTCTTCGTGGCATCTCATGAACTCAGTTATGTCTTCTTCTTAATCAGTTGAACATATTTTAAAATTTCTCTTTCTTAAAGTATTTTCTTTAACCAGTGGGCTACATAATGTTTTTCAGTTTCCAAATTTTGTACCTGGAAATTTTCCAAGAATCTTTCGGTTACCAATTTCTAACTTAAATATACTATGCTTGGAGGATATACTACATATGACTTACAGTCTTTTATCTTTATTGAGATTAGTTTTACAGCTAAGAATATAGTCTCTGATAAATACAATGTACATTTTAGTGGAATGTATGTTCTATTTTTGCTGGAGAGAGGCCAAGAAGGTTATTAGTATTATTCAAATCTATATATCCTTGCTAATTTTCTGCCCACTTGTTTAATTATTAACAGAGTGTTACTGAAATCTGACTATAATTATACATCTGTTGATGTCTCTTCCTTTTAGTTCTATCAGTTTTTGCTTCATGTAATTTAAAGCTCTGCAGACATAACTATCTAGAATTACCATGTCCTTTTGATGAACTGACCCCTTTATCATTATGAAATGCTTTATCTCCGGTAAAAATTAGTCTGTATTAACAAAAACTTTTGAAAAATATTAAAATATTTATTAAAACTTAGGCGATATACGGTTAAATAATTAGACTTCATTTTCCAACTATAGTCAAGATACCCTTTCAGAATCAATTTCTTTTCACCTTACTATTTAGAATGGCATACATTTTAATAAATAAATACTCTTAATATCAACAAAATATTATTAACTTCAATTTACAAGACTAAATGTAATTTACAAAATTCCTATCACTGAAATAAAAAGATTTTTTAAAGTTTCAAAAATATCTGTGTTCCCTGGCATTCCAAACCATAGAGAATGAAAAATGAACATTGTTTAAACCACAATGAAAGTAATGCATTATCAAAGTTATCTGCTACAATTAAGGCCTTAGTGATTCCACATAAAAAGTATTATCAACATCAGTTATGCTGGCTGATTCATGGAATTACAAAATCAAAAAAGTAACTCATTTCAGATAAACTCTGCTTCTTTTTATGAAAACAAAACAGTGTAATTCCACACTGTTGCACCTGCAACTGACAGTTCTGTAAGGAAGAAGGGATATAAAGAAAGGCTGAAAACACAAACGCTTTAAAGGAGTCATAGAAGATATGAGCTGTCAGAACTAGAGAGAGAACACAGGCAGTGACTACTGGTCAAATTCATCCAACTACTGCCAAACGGATTTGGTAAAATCAGAACTTCCTTCTTGTATTTTCAAGAGAAAGCAGAAATAATCCAGATCCCACCCCCGCTCCCCACCACACACCTCCAATATTCCAGGGCAGAGCTCTTGTGACCAAACCATGTGTCATCTACCTCCCACGCCAAGTGTGACTGCCTGGGCTGTAGAGAGCCCGGATAGTTCCTTTCCAACTCTACCCTGATAACACAGAGTTGAGCACTGGAATAATACAAATTTTTATTTAAATCACCAAGTTTTAACAGTAGCCACTCATTAAAAATCCTTAAATACCATACAAATAAAATGCATAAGCAGGCTATATTCACTCTAAAGATTAAATATCTATAAAAGAACAATTTCTAAATTTCATTTTAAAGTACTGACCTGGTTAAATACCCAACTTCATCATGAAATTTGTGTGAGCCAATGAACCTAAGTGTATATCAAACTGATAATGTAATTACATACAAGAGAATGAAAAAGGAAAACTAATCCAAGTAAAGTTTGGACAATTTAACATGAAGAACTGAAAATAAATCTTAACCTTTACTTAGAAGGCTTGTTTTTTTAATACTGGTATGTTTGTAACAATTCTGAAATTATTCAATATGAACTCTACAATGGCATAATTGTTGGAAGCCAGAGTTTTTGCTATGAGAAAAGGGAGATATAACTAAGGGATGGGATAAGACAAGTAAGAATCTCTATTTGAGAATGGAATTAAGAGGTATCGTTATGAACTCACAATTTTAAAATATATATAACTGAAGGCATGTGCACCTTGAATTAGATCACACAAATCTTTTATTAATGGTAAAAATTAGTCAAATTAAAATAAAATCTGGATTTCAGTTAACAACAATGTAACAGTATTGATGTCTTAGTTTTGAAAAATGTATCATGGTAATATAAAATGTCAGCCATAGAAAAATACAGGAATTCTGTGCTATTTTTTCAACCTTTCTGTAAACCTAAAATAATTCAAAAATAAAAATGTTTCAATACATGTGTGTAAACATTATTGGTTACAAAAAATGGTAACAGTCCAAATGTCCATCAACTGATAGAGATAAATATAGTATATTCATACAATGAACTATTATTGTTCAGCAGTAAAAAAATTAAGTAGTAATACATGCCACAACATGGATGAACCCTTAAAACATGCTAAGTGGAAGAAGTCAGTCACAAAAGACCGATAGTATGATTCCACTTATATGATGCAGCACAGGCAAATCCACAGAAAAAGTGGTTGGCTGCTAGGCCTGAGGGTGAGGGGAAATAGGGAAGACTGATAATGGGTAGGGGGTTTCTTTGAGGGAATAAAAATGTTCTAAAATTGTTTGTGGTGATAGTTGA
Source organism: Cervus canadensis (assembly GCF_019320065.1). Classification (NCBI taxonomy): domain Eukaryota; kingdom Metazoa; phylum Chordata; class Mammalia; order Artiodactyla; family Cervidae; genus Cervus; species Cervus canadensis. Next base: position 46,346,169 of record NC_057399.1, on the reverse strand, counting down.
GCAATCTGTGACTACACTAAAAATCAGTAAATTATATATTTTAAACGGATGAACTGTGTGGTGTATAGATTACAGCTCAATAAAACTGTAAAATATGTATGTGTGAGTCAGTGTATCTCCTCCTCCTTTCTGCTATTAAAAAAAACAAAAACAAAAACCCAGAAGCTGTGTCACTCCACCAGCAACAAACAAGCCCAGCACCTAAATCTCTGTTTCTTTACGACATTTCCAGTCAAGAGATAGTAGAGCTCCTTGGAGAAATGGCCAATTCCAAGGCAGGAATTGTTATTTTTTAAAAAAAAATTTTTTTTTAATTGTTATAAAAAAAATAACACAGGATACACCTAGAATATTTTATACAAGGGGGGAAAAAAGCACTGCTCAAAGACTAACGGGGGGTTCTATCAAAAGGGGACTGAAACTGCTTGAAGAGTCTCCCACTGGCCAATCTGGGAACAAGTTTAGCATCAAAATGAGTGACAGTAATGGACTAATAAAACACTGACTTTTTTTAGGCCTTGAGTCCACACAGCTGATATTATAAAATAAATGAATAAAAGTGAAAGAAGCAAAGGAAGACTCTTCAAAACAGAATATAACATAATAAACACCTAAGAAATTATTAAAAGCCATTTTACAAGCATCACAGTATTCAGATTCAAGTAAGAATCATCAAATGGATGCTAAAACGACTGGATAAAAAAGTGGTCAAGATGGCAGAATAGAAAGACCTTGAGCTTACCTCTCAAGTGAAGTGAAAGTGAAAGTTGCAGAGTCATGTCCGACTCTTTACTATGACCCCATGGATATACAGTCCATGGAATTCTCCAGGCCAAAATACTGGAGTGGGTAGCTGTTCCCTTCTCCAAGGGATCTTGCCAACCCAGGGATCGCACCCTGGTCCCCACACTGCAGGAGGATTCGGTACCAGCTGAGCCACCACGAGCCCACCTCCTCCCAAGGGCACACCAAAGTCACAACTATTTACAGAGTAACACTGGTAAGACCTGAAAACTAGCAGAAAAGATGTTCTACAACAATGAAACAAACAAGAGGGCTAGAGACAGGATATGGTAGAGAACCACACCTCCAGGTGGGAACCACAAACAGGATAATTACAAATGCAGAAGTAACTCCCCAGGGTGCCCCACATCAGGCTCCCTAACCCAGAGACTGCAACCAGGAAGATGAGACCCTACAATGTTTGGCTGTGAGGGCCACTGAGGCTTACTTTCAGGAGAGTCAAAGGACTCTAGGAAATAAAGACTCAACTTTTAAAAGGGCACACTCAAAATCTCACACACTGAGAGCCAGGGCATAAGCAGTAATTTGAAAGAAACCTGGGTTAGGCCTACCTGCTGATCTTGGAGAATCTCTTGAACAGCAGAAGGCAACTGGAGCTTACCCTGTGGACACAGATACTGGCAGCAACCATTTTGGGAGCTCATACACCATGAACACACTGGGGCTGGCAAATGTCATTTTGGAATCTTCTAACTTATTAGCAATGGGACCTGTCCCAGCTCACTGACCTGTCCCAGTCAGTGCCAGTACTGGGACACCTCAAGCCGTGTGGCTACCCAGGCCCTACCAATCTGTGGCCCAGCCAGCTAAAGACACCCACCCTATCTGCCTCAAGACCCAGCTACTTTCACCAAGGGCTCAAGACGCAGTATTTTTAGAAGAAATGTTAAAGAGACTACTCTCATGTGGAAAATAAAAGGTTACAACTAGAAAAATAGATGTTACAAAAGGAAAAATCTCATTGATAAAGGCAAATATAAAGTAAAGGTGGTAAATCAACCACTTACAAAGGAAGATTAAAAGACCAATGTAGTAAAATCATTTACATCTGCAGTAAGTAGTTAAGGGATACAGAAAACAAAAAAATATAAAATATGATGTCAAAAAGAAGAAATTAAAATATAGCAATCAAAAATCTATGATAATGTAGGAAAAGCAGTTCTAAGAAGGAAGCTTACCTACACAAGCTTACCTTACCCAAACCTACCTCAGAAAACAAGAAAAATCTCAAATAAATAACCTAAACTTATAGCTAAAGGAATGAGGGGGAAAAAAGAAAAATAAATAAAGGAATGAGAAAAAGAAGAGCAATCAAACCCATAGTAGAGGAAAAGAAATCATAAAGATCAGAGCAGAAATAAAAGAAATAGAGGCAAAAAAAAAAAAAGATGTGAAGTAATTAGCCTCCAACTAATAAAAAAATAAATTAAAAAAATAAAAACAATAATAAATAAATAAATAAATAAAAATTAAAAAAAAAAAAAAGAATAGATCAGTGAAACTAAGAACTGATTCTTTGAAAAGATAACCAGAACTGATAAACATTTAGCCAGACACATCATGAAAAAAAAGGGCCCAAATAAATAATATAGAAAATGAAACAAAGAGGTTACAACCCACACCACAGAAATACAAATTATTATAAGAGATTACTATGAACAATCATATGACAATAGAATGGACAACCTAGAAGAAATGAACAAATTCCTAGAAATGTACAATCTCCAAAGATATATCAGAAAGAAACAGTAAATATAAACAGATTACCAGTAATAAAACTTAATCAGTAATTTAAAAAAAAAAAAAACCTCCCAACAAACCAAAGTCCAGGGCCAGATAACTTCACACACAAATTCTACCAAACATTTAGAGAAGAAAAACACCTAACCTTCTCAAAACTATTCCAAAGAATTGCAGAAGAACAAGCACTTCCAAACTCATTCTACGAGGCCAGAAGCACCCCACACCAAAACCAGAGAGTATCTCACACACACACACAAATACAGGCCAGCCAATATCACTGATAAATACAGATGTAAAAATCCTCAACAAAATATTAGCAAACCAAATTCAACAATACATTAAACAGATCATACATCATAATCAAGTGGGATTTATTCCTGGGATGCAACGGTGGTTCAAGATACACAAATCAATCAACATAATACACCACATTAAAAAATCATACTCAATAGTGAAAAGCTGAAAACATTTCCTCTAAGATCAGGAAAAAGACAAGGATACCCACCTCTTCCACTTTTAATAAACATAGTATTGAAAGTTCCAGCCATAGCAAATCAAAGAAACAGAAGGGGAATCAAATTTGGAAAGGAAGAAATAAAACTCACTGTGTGCAGAAGACATGATACTGTACATAGAAAATCCTGAGGGAATTCCCTGGTGGTCCAGTGGTTGAAACTCCACCCTTTCATGGCTGAGGACATGGGTTCAATAGTTTCCTTGGTTGGGGAACTAAGATCCCACAAGCCACACAGTATGGCTAAAAGAGAAAAAAACAAAGGGATGGAGTGGGGGTGGGGGGAGGCACTTCCCTGGTTGCTCAGTGGTAAAGAAGTCACCAGCCAATGCAGGAGTCATGGGTTCAATCCCTGGTCCAGAGAGACCCCACATGCCATGGGACAACTAAACTCACGTGCCACAACTATTAAGCCTGTGGTCTAGAATCCAGGAATGACAACTACTGAGCCCACATGCAGCAACTATTGAAGCCCAAGTGCCCTAGAATCCGTGCTCTGCAACAAAAGAAGCCCCTCCAATGAGAAGCCCACACATTGCAAGGAAGAGTAGCCCCCATTAGAGAAAAGTCTGCAAAGCAACAAAGAACTAGCACAGCCAAATAAAAAAGCAATGAGAACTCACCACTGTATTTGGCAAAATTGCAGAATACAAAATGAATATACAGAAATTGCTGCATTTCTATACATTAACAATTAATGATCAGAAAGATAAATTAAGAACATATTTACAGGTGCATCAAAAACAAGTATCTAGGAATAAATCCAACTAAGGAAGTGGAAGATCTGTATTTGCAAAACTGATGAAAGAAACTGAAGACAAAACAGATGGAAAGATATACCATGCTCATGGACTAGATGAACTAATGTACTATCCAAGGCAAAACAGATGGAAAGATATACCGTGCTCATGGACTAGATGAACTAATGTACTATCCAAGGCAATCTAGAGATTCATGCTAGTCTCTATCAAAATATTGATGGCATATTTCACAGAACTAGAACAAATAATTCTAAAATTTGTACGGAAACACAAAAAAAACCCAAATCTTGAGAAAGGAAGCCAAAATAATCTTGAGAAAGGAAGACAAAGCTGAAGGTGCCACATAAGCTGATTTCAAACTATACTATAAAGCTACAGTGATCAAAACAGCATGGCACTGGCACAAACACAGATACACAGATCAATGAAATAGGATAAAGTGGGCCAAAACAAATCTATTTTTATGGGCAATTAACCTATGACAAAGGAGTCAAGAATACACAGTGGAGGAAACACAGCCTCTTCAATAAATGGCACTGGGAAACTAGAAAGTTACATGCAAAAGAAACAAACTGAACTACTTTCTCACATCATGCACAAAAATAAGTTCAAAATGGATTAAAGACTTAAATACAAAACCTGAAACCACAAAACTTCTAGAATAAAATATAGGCAGTACACTATTTAACAATAGTCTTGGTAATATTTTTTTGGATATATCTCCTCAGGCAAGGGAACAAAATAAACAATTGGGACTGCATCAAACTCAAAAGCTTTTGCACAGTAAAGGAAACAATCAAGAAGACAAAAAGACCAGCTATTTAATGGGAAACTGTATGGAAAACAATATGGACACTCCACAAAAAATTAAAAATAAAACTATCATAACAATCCAACAATTCTACTCCTGGGTATTTACTGGAAGAAAACAAAAGCACTGATTCAAAAAGATAGATACGAATTTCCCTGGTGGTCCAGTGGTTAAGAATTCTCCTGCCAATGCAGCAAACATGGGTTCAATCCCTGGTCTGGGAAAATTCCACATGCCACAGGGCAACTGAGCCTGTGCGCTGCAACCAAAACTCAAAACAGCCAAATATATAAATTTAAAAAAAGAACAGCAATAGGTATCACAAAGCAGCAAAACATATATGCTTAATGCATTTCAGTCTCATTCACAGTCTATTTAATGATAGCTTATGAAAAAATTCTATTAAGTTCATTTGACTACTAAATACACAGTGAAAATAATAACAAATTAAAAGGAAAAGAGGTAAGCACACTATCAGATCAAAAAATTAAAGTTGTCAAGGAGTGAGGGAAATAGTTTATGAAACAGAAGATGACCCAAAGGCATAGTTAATTAGATCCCGAACTGTAAGAGCTCCACACATCTCAAATATATCTACAGGGTATCAAAGCTTTACAAATGCTCTACAGCATTTATAATCATGTCATCTACTTATAATGGAAAGGTTAACTTACATTCTTCTCTCACTTTTATCTACATACTAAATACTAAAATCATAAATACTAAAATTCCATATAATCTTAAAAAAAAAAAAAACTAACTTCTATTTTGTTTCATTAGCCAACTTCCAAGCTAGTACCACCCACAGTTAACTGTAATAGTTCTGCATGTTTTTTGATCTGGTAGATAAACTCCCTCTTCACCTTTTTAAAAACTTTTCCGTTTTAAAAACTTGACTGGCGTCTTTGGTGAGGATCACATAGCGGCTTCAGGGGTATCTTTAGGAGCCAGCACTATGGCAGAAAACATCAATATCAAAATAAAAATCTACCAGCCTGCTCCTTTTAACAGCCGCTTCTCCAACAAGAACCAAACCAGGAACTGCTGGCAAAACTGGACTTCCACAGCTGTGAGAAGGCAATGCCTGCTAAAGGGGGTGATGTCCCCATGTGTGAATTATATTGGTGTGTGTACAAGTCCCTCCACCCTATATCCTGGCTATCAGCCTGGGACGATCGCCAGGCAGAAGGCACATTTCCTGGGAAGATCCGAACTGGCTCCTCCTCACCTCTTCTGTCCTCCATCCTTCTCAGGGCAATCAAGGGGCACCTGGGGTGATCCGCACCCTGGGATCCTGAATCATGGCTGGCTTAACTAAGAATAAATACTCATTGGAAAAGTGAAAAAAAAAAAAAAAAATCCAGGTTTATTCATCCAAGCTTCTTAAGTTTTGGGAGGAAGAAAGTAGAGATCTTTGTTAGGAACAGGTCTAAAACTCAGATTTAAGGAAAACAAGCATCCTTACATTAAGTTCTCCAGTCAAGTGAGTATGGTATGGCTTTCCTTTTTATTCAGGTCTTTTTTTGTTGCTATTAATAGCCTGTAAGTAAAGTCTCATGATTTTCTCCATCCATGTCCTGCAGATTGTTAAGATTATTCATAATTATTTTACAGTTTTGTGGCTAACGGGAAGGAGCTTTTATGTTTGCCAAACAATCACTGCTGGTACATCAACAACCTATGACTGAATCTCACTCCTTGTTCTAAATGAGGGGAATTAAAGCAATGAAAATACAAAAGGCCATATCTTTATGGAGCTTACATTACAGTTGGGAAATATTCCGTAAACAAGTATAGACTTATAAATAATTTCAGAAAGCAAACATGCTGTGAATAAAAAATAAAGCAGAGTAAGAAAATTATATTGAAGTGTTTATATGAAGTGCTTATATTGAAGTGCTTTTTATAGTCCAATCAAGGAAGATCTCTTTGAAGAAGTTAAGGAAGTAAAATCTGAGCAGAGGTTGAAGTAATAGGAAAGAGTAAATCATATGATGATAGAAAACACTGCAAGGAAAAAGAAATAAAAAATAAAAGCCTAAGGGCAGGTCAATTCCTTTATCTTTGAGGAACAGCAAGAAGGAGATGGCTCCGGAACTTAGGGAGTACTAAGATGAGGTCAGTGAAGGGGGAAATCATACAGCACCTTTCAAGTTAGGTAAGGTCTTTAGATTTTACTCTAAGTGTGCTGGGAAGTGACCAGCAGCCTCCAGATGAGGGTGATGTGCTATTATTTATGTCTTTTAAAAAATCACAGCAGCTGCTATACACAGAGGGAGAACAGAGCAGAAGCAGGGAAAGCAGTTAGAAGGTATCTTCAGCAGTGCAGGAAGAGATAATAATGACATATTACGGAGGGAGTGATAAGAGATGGCAGGATTTGAGATACAGGTTAAAGATAAAACTGCTACTGATGAATTGGAGGTAAGAGGGAAAACACAGAAACTAAGGACAGCCAGCGTGCGGCCTAACTGAGCGGGTGAATGGTTGATGCCAGACACCGAGAGTGCGAAAAAGAGTGAGTTTGAGTAAATAAACCCAAAGTCTGTATCAGACAAGTTTCAGATGCCTACTAAAACATACAAATTAGAGAAGGCAGTCCAACAGTGTGGAGTTTGATAAAAATATCAAGGCCACAGTCAGCAGCGAACTGATGATACTAATAATCACAGTATTAAGTAAGATATCTATACTGATGTAGAAAAGGTTTAAGGGCTAAGCCTAGGGCATTCCAACTTTGAGGTAAGGGAAGAGAAGCTAGAAAACACAACTGACGGAGAAGGAACTGCCATAAATCAGGAAACAAGCAGGATGATATGGCATCCAGAAAATAAGTGAGATTATTCCAAACACAGGGACTCATCAATCGTGTCAAATGCTGATGAGAGGTAGAGTGGCTTTAAGACTGAGAACACTGACCAGAGCGGGTTCAGCAGATGAAGATGAAGAGTCAGCCTCAAGCACGTTGGAGAGAAAATGCAAAGAAAGAAAATAGAGACAATACAAGCAAGTCTTTTCAACAAATTTTGCTATACATGAAACAAAAAGGGGTGTGTGTATATATGACAGAGAGAGATTTGAGATGTTACAGCATGTTTTTATGCTAGCAAATATGATTCAGAAGGAAAGAAGGATGATGCAGGGGAGACAAAAGATAACAGCAGGAGCTAAATCCTTATTAGGTGAGGAGATGCAGCACAGATGGAGGATGCAGTAGAGGGAGAGAGACAAGTAAAGGAAGAAAAGAGATTAAGTACTCTGTTTAGTAATCAAAGCAGAAGCGTAAATGGCTACATAATGCTGATGGCATTTATGGCCATAAGTTTAAAGAGAGACAGTCAGCACTGCTGTTTGTTTTCTTTAGTCACACTCTACTGCTCAGGTTTAAGGGAACACAAAGTTTGCAAAGGACTGTGTTTTATCGGTGCTGAAGTTTTACCCTAATTACAGTGAAGGAAGCAGGAAACAAGAGATGGTAACTTGACCTCACAAAATAGTACAGAACATTAGTAGGCATTAACTTTTTATTTTTTTCAATGAATCAATGTAATTGGGTAAGGAAAGAAGTTACTGTATCAGGGGGATGAGGGACAGTGAAAAAGTGGTGTGAACAATGGCCTGGTGGTCTGGATAGAATCCAAGAAACATCAAAGTGAAGTCGCTCAGTCGTGTCCAACTCTTTGCGACCCCATGGACTGTAGTCCACCAGGCTCCTCTATCCATGGGATTTTCCAGGCAAGAATACTGGAGTGGGTTGCCATTTCCTTCTCCAAAGAAATATCAAAACAGGGTATTAAAGTACAAGCTAGCAAAAGAGAGACAGAAGTCAGAATTAGATGCTGAAAATATTTTAAGTTATACATCATGATGATAAAGTCTAGGGCAATGGTTCTCTATTCTATCTATACACTGGAGTCTGCTGGAATACTTAAAAAAAAAATCAGACCAAGGAAGTAAGAATTTCTAAGGGTGGCATCCTCCCATCAAAAAATTTTAAGAGGCCCAGTTAACCATAATATACAGTTAGAACTGAGAACCAATAATCTTGGGTGTGATCAAGGAAATGGGTAGTTGAAGCAACCTAAAAAGAAACTTGCAATCTGCAGATTCAAGAACTTCAAATGAAGTCAGTCGTCTTCTATTATTCTCAAAATAAATAAAAGCATGAGCGATACTCTAAATATTTTACATGCATTATCTCATTTCATACTCCTAAAAACCCAACAAGGTGTAACTAGTATTATCCTCTTTCGATGATGAAGAAGAATGGAAGAGAATGAAATACACAAAATTAAAAGTCCTAGGTTGTACATGAAGTAGTATAATACTATTTGAAGGCAAACTATTGAAAGCTAAAGATCATGTAATAAATTTTAAGCCAACTACTTAAAAAAAAAAGGATGTATAGTTAATAAATCAATATGGTGATAAATGGAATACTAAAATAGACTCAATCCAAAAAGAAACAAATAACAGGACATTAAAACCAGATAGCAAGATAATGCATGCAAACCCAACCGTATCAATAATTTCACTAAATCTAAGCAGTCTACACCAAGACAAATGAAAATGTATGTCCATAATACTTGAAAGGATGCTCAACACTGCTAGTCATCAGAGAAATGCAAAGCAAAACCACAATGAGATATGACCTCACACCTGTTGGAATGGCTAGCTTCAAAAAGAACACAAGTAACAAGTGCTGGTAAGGATGTGGAAACAAGGGAACTGCACTGTTGGTGGCAGTGTAAATTGGTGGCGGTGTGAATTGGTGGCGGTGTGAATTGGTGGCGGTGTGAATTGGTGGCAGTGTAAACTGGTGCCTCCACTGTAGAAAACAGTATGGCAGTTCCTCAAAAAACTAAAACAGAACTACCATATAACCCAGCAATTCCAATGCTGGGCAAATACTTGGGGGAAAAAAAGGAAAACCCTAATTTGAAGAGATATATGCACCCCAATGTTTTCAGCAGCATTATTTTTGATAGCCAAGATATGGAAGCAACCTAAATGTCCATCAACAGATGATACATGCATACATACACAAAATGGAATACTACTTAACTATGTAAGAAGAATGAAATTTTGCCATTTGCAACAATGTGGACAGACTTGAGGATATTAGGTTTAGTGAAACAAGTTAGATAGAGAAAGACAAATTCTGTATGGTATTATATGCGAAATCTAGAAAATAAAACAAACTAGTGAATATAACAAAAAAGAAACAGACTCACAGATGGAGAGAACAAACTAGTGGTGACCAACAGGAAGAGGGAAGAGGGGAGGGACAAGATAGGGGTTGGGGATTAAAAGGTACAAGCTACTATATATAAAATAAATACACTACAAGGATATATACTACACAGCCCGGGGAACATAGCCAGTATTTTATAACTATAAATGGAGGATAACTTTTAAAAATTGTGAATCACTACACTGTAACCTGAAACTTAAGACATCATCTATACCTCAATTTCAAAAAATACAAATAAATCCAAAAAAAAAAGTCCATATAAAAACCTGGATACAAATATTCATCACAACACTACTCAAAATAGCAAAAATGTAGAAACAACCCAAATGTCCATCAAGTCATGATGTGGAATTTCCATGCAATGGAGTACTATTCAGCCATACAAGGAATGAAGTACTACTGAGTCATGCTGTGACGTGGATTAATCTAGAAGGTATTATGCTAAGCGAAAAAAGCCCAGACACAATAACTAGACACTATTCCATTCACAATAACTATCCAGAACAAGCAAATCTACAGAGGAAGCAAGACTAACGGTTGTCAGGAAGAGGACGGAGGGGGAAAGAGAATGGGGAGTGACTGCTTAAAGGGAAAAGGGTTTCCTTTCAGAGTGATAAAAACACTCTGGAGCTAGACAGTGATAACAGTTGCATATCCTTGAGGATGTAGTAAATGCCACTGCACTGTATTAATAGATTTTTAAGTTGTTAATATGAATTTTACATGATGGGAGTTACGACACAATTTTTAAATAATTTCTAAGAAAATATTTTTACTTATTTATTTACTTATTTGGCTGCATCAAGTCTTGGTTGTGGCACTCAGTATCTCTGCTCTTCCCTGAGGCATGCAGAATCTTTAGTTGTGTGGCCCAGGATCTTTTTTTTTCAGTTGTGGAAAGTAGGATCTAGTTCCCTGACCAGGGATTGAACCTGAGCCTTCTGTACTGGGAGCTTGGAGTCTGAGCCCCTGGATCACCAGGAAAGTCTCACCACAATTTTTTTTTAAAGGAAATACCGATATGTATAACAACATGAACCTCAAAAATATTATTCTGTAATGAAGCCATTCATAAAAAATCACATACTATATGACTTTATTTATATGAAATGTTCAGAATAAGCAAATCTACAGAGACAAAAAATAGACTAGTGGTTGCCTAGGGCTGGGGTGGAAGAGAGGAGAGCTGGATCGTGACCATGAATGGACAAAGATTTATTTCCAATGTGATGAAAACGCTCTAAATAACATTATGCCAATGGCTGTAAAACTCTAAATATTCTAAGAACAACTGAATTGAACCTTTTAAACAGGTGAATTTTATGGCGTATAAGTTATATCTCAATAAAGGCTATTTTGAAAAGCAAATTATCAAATGGTCTAAACACTCCTAAATAAAGGCAGAAATTATTAGACCAGATATAAAAATGTAAGACTCAACTCTAAGCTATCTACAAGAAATATGCTTTAAATACAAAGACACGAATGCATTAAAAGTACCATTAAAAAAGTGACTGACTGGACAAAGGAGCAAAGACAAATGGAGAAAAGACAGCCTCAACAAGTACAAGTGGAAAAGTTAGATTTCCATATACAACAAGGCTGAGACCTTATACTTTCTATAAGAATAATTCGAAATGAATCACAGACCAAATGTAAAATGCAATACTATAAAACTTGTAGAAGAAAATACAGGCAAAAATCTCTATGAGATCTCAGGTTTGACAATGAATTTTTTAGATACAATAGCAAAAGCACAATCCAAGAAAAAAAAGACAAGATAGACTCTACTAAAAACCTATGCTGAGCTAAAGACAAAGAGAATGAAAAGACAAGCCACAGAGTGAGATAAAATATTTGCAAAAGACATATCTGATAAAGAGCTGATATCCGAAACACAGCAAAAACACAGAGAACTAAACAGTAAGAAAACAGACAATCCAATTAGGAAATGGGTGAAAGATCCACACATACACATGGCAAATATGTATATGAAAAAATGCTCAACATATTTAGTCATTAGAGAAATGCAAGTTGAAATAATGAGATGCAATAATACAGACGTATTAAAATGGGCTTCCCAGGTGGCTCAGACAGTAAAGAAACTGCCTGCAATGAGAGAGACTGGGTTCAATCCCTGGGTTGGGAAGATCCCTAGGAGAAGGGAAAGGCTACCCACTAAAGTATTCTTGCCTGAATATTCCATGGACAAAGGAGTCTGGCAGGCTACAGTCCATGGAGTCGCAAAGAGCTGGACATGACTGAGCGACTTTCACTTTCATTAAAATGGCTAATAATTTTTTTTTAAATTGACAATACTGAATGCTGAAAGGGATGTCGAACAGAAACTTCCAATCATTGCTCAAGGGAAAGTAAAATGGAACAGCCACTCTGAAAGACAGTTTAACAGTTTCTTAGAAAGCTAGACATAAGCTGACAATCCTTGTAGACTCCTTCTAAGGAGTGTGATTATACCAGCAATCACACTCCTAGGTACTTACATAACTGATTTGAAAACATACATCCATATAAAACCTACATATAATGTTGACAGCAGCTTTAGTCATAATCACCAAAAACTGGAAGCAAAGAAAAAGTCCTTCAATAGGTGAATAGATCCTACTATCAGGTAGCTGTCGAAAAAAAAAAAAAAAAAATAGGTGAATAGATTAAAAAACAAAACAAACAAAAACCTGATACATTCAGTGATAAATTAGCTATCAAGCCACAAAAAGACTTGGAGGAACCTTAAATGCATATTGCAAAGGGAAAGAAGCCAGTCTGAAAAGGCTGTTTTTTATATGACCCTTTTTACATGACATTCTGGAAAAGTCAAAACTATAGAAAGAGTAAAGAGATCAGCGGTTTCCAGGGCTGTGGGGTTTTGGCAGAGGGTTGAAGAGTTGAAGTGTGGGATTCTTACAGATGTAAAACTATTCAATCTGATACTGTAACGGTAGATACTGACATTAAGCATTTGTCAACATTCACAGAACTTCAGAGCACAGAGAGTGAATTTTAATGTATGCAAAATTATTAAATCCAGTGAGGATGTCATGGGATACCCTGAAGGAATATGGAGTAGGTCATGAGAACATCACAAATGTATGAAACAATTTCACTGAAGGGGTTAGGGTTGGGGGGTGTGGAGGGCAAGATGCTAGCCAAAGTAACTTTAGAAATGAGTACAGCCTTTAAAAGCAACAGGAACTGCAAACAGGCACTCTAGCTGATAAAACAGTTTCACACAGGGCTATGAGTTAACAGTTCTGACACTGTTATACACGTATACTGGTACTGAACAATTACATAAATGGATGACAGATGGTGGGAGCCACGTTTTTTCACTAAGTAGGAATTTACAGAGAGACTAGGGGAGGAGTATCCATGTAATAACGGATTCAAGTGGGAGCTCACTATGAACTCATTTAGTTTAATATAAATACACATTGTGACATATAGGTAGAGTTACAGACATAGGTATATCATAGGCTAATATACACAAGTATATTTCCTTGCTCAATCAACTAAGAAGACCCAGAATTAAGGCCACCCCAGTAGCCATCAGCACACCTAGCACCTGGATCTTGATTTCTAACGCTATTTTCCAACAGAAGGAGCCAAGGCTTCTTGAAGAAATGATTAATTATAGGATTGGAACAGGAAATACAGGTATCCCTTGCTTTTCAAAAGTTTGCTTTATGCCACTTCACTTTTACAAAAGACCTATATAAGCACCTGGTTTTTGCTAATGCAAAAGAAATCTGGAAAAAACAAACAAACTACTTTTATGGAAAAAGGTGAAAAGCAAAAATAGGATGGCATTTGTTTTGCAGCAAGCAGTTTTAAAGGCAGCAGGCACCCCAAGCAGAGGAGGGAGAAAAGCGTAACCAAACTCCCTCCCCAGTAACTACACTCAGCATATCAGCATCAAGCTGACATAGCTTTGAACTGTGTCTAAAAGCATCCGTGCTTCATCTAAATTTATTGTGCATAACCGTTAGCAAGATGTGTCCTAGGGTAACTGTTTCTTTGCTTTACACCGTAGTGGTTTATGAAAGGTTTCATAGGTACACTCTACTTTCATAAAGCAGAGGAAACCTTTACACAAAATTAGCCTGCACAGACACAGAAAATAAACTTATGGTTACCAAAGGTGGCAGAGGGGGTGGAGGGATACATTAAGAGTTTGGGATGAGCATATACACACTGAATTCAAGTGAAATGAAGTGTTAGTCACTCAACTGTGTCCGGTTCTTTGCGACCCCAGGGACTGTGGCTCACCAGGGCTCCTCTGTCCATGGAATTCTTTAGGCAAGAATACTGGAGTGGGTACCCATTCCCTTCCCCAGGGATCAAACACGAGTCTCCTACATTGCAGGCAGATTCTTTACCATCTGAGCTACGAGGGAAGCCCCAATATATGCACATTACTAAATATAAAATAAAGGACTTTATATACAACAATATATAAAACAGATAACCAACAAGGATCTACTGCATAGCACAGAGAACTATAATCAATATTTTGTAAAAACCTATATGAGAAAAGAATCTGAAAAAGAATATATATATATGTATGTATACAGTGTATACACACACACACACAACTGAATCATTTTGCTCTACACTGAAAACTAATACAACACTACAAATCAATTATATTTCAGTTGAAAATTTTTGAGCAAAAAATTTAAAAAACAAGGTGGGGGAAAAAAAAGAACCTGGAGCATTTACTTAGCACCAGAATTAACAAACATGCAAACAGACAAGAGCAACAGCAAACCCACATTTAAGGGTGTGTGTCAAAGGAGCACAGGAGCCAAGTGAAGTCAACTAAGAGAGCTCCCAATTGCCAGGGTCAGAACAATTTGAGCAGATAAGGTAAGACTGCATTATAACCCAAAGTATAAAATAAGCACCTGTAAGTCCATCCTAATACAAATTGATATGAATAAATAAATGAAGGAAAAGAGACCACTCTCTCAATGCAAAAAATTCTAAATAACTGGAGCAAATACTCTGTCCTCAAAGAGTGTGTGATCCCCTGCTCCTTATGTGTGGGAGGAGCTTAGTGACTTCTTAAAAGAGTACAGAATGGAAGTGGGGAAGAGAGTAACTTTGCAGTGGAGAACATGACAAACACTACATCAGCCAAGCAGTCATGACCGACATCAAAATCCCATGTCAAGGTGCTTCTCGGATGGTCCGCTGGCTGAGAGACTCCATGCTCCCAACGGAGGGGGCCTGGGTGCAGCCGCTGGTCAGGAAACTAGACTCCTCATGCCGCAACGAAGAGTTCACGTGCCACAACTAAAAGAGCATGCACACTGCAGTGAAGACCAAAGTCCCATGTGCTACAGTTAAGACCAGCAGAGTCAAATAAACAAATAAAAATATTTTTTAAAAGAAAAAAGTAAACTCTCTAAAAATGAAAGAAATCATGCTGATAATATGTACTCTTGAGATATTGTAATGGGGCTTTATCTATGCAACCTTCCTCACAAAAACATATAACCTCAATCTAACCTTGAAAAAAAAAATCAGAACAACTCCAATAAAGGGACATCCTACAAAATGTTTGACCAGTACTTGGCAAATGTGTCATAGTCATCAACAACAAGGAAAATCTAAGAAACTGCTATACTCAAAAGTAGTCTGGGGAAAAAAAAAAAAAGTAGTCTGGAGACACAACTAAATGTATTTGGGTGGGATTCTGGAACAGAAAAAAAGGACATTAGTTAAAAACTGGGGAAATCTGAATAAACTAGAGACTTTAGTTAGTAATAATGTGTCAATACTGGTTCATTTATTGTAACAAATACAATATACTAGTATAAGATGTTAAGAAACTGGGTCTGGAATATAGAGAACTCTCTGTAAATGTAAAACTGTTCTTAAAAATAAAGTATTTAAAAAAAAAATAAAGTATTTTTTAAAGGATGCAAATATATATATCATGTACATTTTAATCACAAGAAAGCCAGAGCGGCCATACTAATAACAGGCAGACTTGGGAGCAGAGATAAAAAGAAATATTTCATAATAACACTAAAAGTTAAATCATCAAGACATTACAATCCTAAACATGTACATGTCTCACAAGAGAGCATTAAAGTACATGGAGCAAAAACTGACAGAAGTTAAGAAATAAACAGATTCATAATTAAAGAGGATTCAACACTCCTCATTCAGTAATGCATATAACAGGTACACAGAAAATCAGAAAGATACTTAAATTTGAAGAACACTATCAACTAACTTCACACAATTAGTATTTATAGAATACTCCAACAACAGCAAAATCCAAAATCGCTTCAAGTACATATAGAACATTCACTAAGATAATAACTGACCTCTCTTGATCTAACTAGACAGTGGAATCAGAAAAGATCTCTCAGGAGAATGCCCTGGCAGTCCAGTGGTTAACACTGAGTGCTTTCACTGCTGTGAGCCCGAATTAAACTCCTGGTCAGGGAACTAAGATCCCATAAGCCATTCTGCATGGCCAAAAGAAGAGAAAAGGAAATGGAAAAGCCCTCTCAGAAAAGGAACAGGTAAATGGAATAGTACATACAAAGGCTCTGAGGGAAGGAATCTAAAAGTAGGCTGGTGTGACAGGTGCCCCATAGGCAAGTACAGAAGCAGGGCTCCTCAAGCAGAGGAAAATGTCTGCATATTTTCAGTTCTACCCACTTTCTTTCATCCCCACCACTGCTGTTCTCAATTCTCATGTAGATGCCTACAAGATCTTCTAGCTGATGAACGTGCAGCCTCACTCAAGCTGCTTTCCCTTCACTATTGAGCCAGATACTGAATACCTTAAAATCATTAAATGTCTCCCTGTCTCCTACAGTGTCTATGGTCTTAATTTCCTATCTGACTTTTAATACTCTTCATGACATAGTCCCTCCTTACCCCTCTAGCTTACTCCCCACTTCCCTTCAAAATAACCCGTGCCCCAACACTAAGTTACTTGCATTTTAATAAAGCCCATCACATTCTTTCATTACTTGGTGCCTTACACATCTTTGAGTTTTAAGTCAAATGCCTTCTATGTAAACTGTATTTAATTCACACCAGAAACGCCTAGGTATTTCTCCCTGCTACAACAGCTCCGTTTGCTCCGTTCCAGATTTGTCATGATGTGGATGCTTGTCGACAAGACTAGGATGTTTATCCTGCTAGACTTTAATAGGCAGACTGCATGTTATTCATGTTTTTATCCCTAGCAGATAGCATAGTACCTATTTAATAGAGACTTGTTTCTACAATTAAACAACAGAGACTCCTAACATGTATGCTTTCAGAATCTAAGCATCCCTAAATTAAGAGACAAAGGAACCACATGTACACAATGACAAATGAGAGTCAAAGAATCCTTTTAAATATTTCAAAGAGCTAAAAAAAACCCATAAAATGACTATCCTGTAAGTCAAATGATTATAAATCTGTATTCACAAATATTAAATTTGGCTGAAATGAGGTCCAGTTAGAAATATTTATGCCCCACAATATTACCATGAGAGTTAAGAATTTTATAAGAATTTTATTATATTGAAAAATAAAACAGAATTATTACAGAAACTTGCAGCAAATCAGTAACAGAGACTTACAAATTTTTATTTTGATCTCTACCCAACAAATTCAAGTCACAGATGCACATCTACAGTTTTCACCTTGCTTTCATTCCTCAATCAAATACCGTATCGTAAGAGCCCTCATGATCCACTGCAAAGGAAGTACTACAAAGAATGACTACATTTTCAAAAAAAAGAAAAAAAAAAAAAAAGAATGACTACATTTTCAAACGTTTAATGTGGATTGGACCATCATACTAGCAAAAAGATTTCATTATAGCATTATTTTAAGATGGAAAAGGTGGAATTACTAAAATATTAAAAAGACAGAATACTGGTTAAATAAACTATGATAGTAAACTTTGGACTACCACTATACAAAACCATAAAATATAGCAGTATGTAGCACCATGTTAGTTTTCAAATACCACACAAAGAGAATTCTATTACATTTACTCATATGTATTACATACTGACATAAATTTAGAAAAAATTTGAAGTTTAAAAACTACCTAATTTCCCCCCACAAATAACAATAAATAAATCTATTAATTAAAATTTAAGTTTTAAATTTCAAATATGAAGTTATTGGATTTTGGAATTTCCTACAATCTGATGCTAAAGACTTACCATTTTATACTAGCTATACTATACAAACTCATTCCCCAAGTTTTAATTCTTTCAAAGGATTCTCCAGTTCCAACAAGGTGTCCCATTACTGCAAGTATGTCAAACTGACTATTTATTTATTTATTTCAAACTGACAATTTTAAAGAGGAGGTACAACTTCTGGTACCAGCATACAGAAGACAAAATTTTAATTCATGTACTATAAAAGCTTATTTACCCTTACTATCTAAGTTTCAGAAAATAGATTATATTGGAAATACAAATTAAAACAAATTCCATCTGCAAATCAAGAAGACGAAATAAGACAACCTGCCGCTAACTCAGTTTCTTTTCTACTTTACAACCTGTACTTAAGTTGCAAGAATAAGACTGAAACTTAACTTTCAAACTGAGCAGCAAATTCAATGCAAAATCAGTATCTGTCTTAGCAGGAAACTCCAATGAAAACACGAGATGTTTTGGTCTCAACTGGCAGAGGAAAGGTGCCTTCTTGGGTTATTACTTAACATGCAAAATCCCTTGTCTATAGCTACAAACTGGCTTTTATTGCAGATACTTAACATGTTTCCTTACAGCGCTGCCTCAACCAAATAACCTTCCAAATCTGGCACTATGAATTGTTACAGCTTACACACACCACTGCAGTCCCTTGTAATTTAAAACATTTGCGTTTTAAAATCAGTCTCCACACACCAATTCTACTGCCAACCTCCCCAGCTGAAAGCTCAAGTTTAAACTACAAAATACTATATTTACTCTCAACAACATAATGCACTCATTTACAAATTACACACGAGTAAATGACTCCAACCTTACAGCTTCAAACTTTCTAACATCGTAGCTTTTCCATCATACAAGTCTAAACAGTAGTACAGTAAGTGAGGTACTACGGCGAAAGTGAACTGCCATATTATAGGTAAATAATATAATCCTAATCAACTATTCGGCAAAATGGCCACAGGAGATACCAATGGGGGAAAGTGTGGATCGAGTTTGACATTACTAGAAAAACGAGTCAAAGCAAGTTTAAATGAGAAGCAGATTAACCTCATGAATACAAATCTAAGTTCATTTTTGAGTTCCAGTCACACCAAGAAGCAGTTTATCAAATTTTCAACAGTAATACAGGGCAAAAAATAAAAGCGAGGGTTTTTTTTGTCATGGTAAGACTGATAAAGAATAGATATCCTTCAGTGCTGAGATGAAGTTTTCCTTGAGTTTTGCTCGTGTCACGTGTACACATAAAAATCCTACAATTCTCTTAATTTCGGAAAGCTTAATACACATGATCACCTCAAATGTAACATTTATTGAAAACTTAGCGCCTTAGCACTAACATTCTCTCCTTACCACACCCTTCATCTTCTAAACCAAGAGACCGGAAGGGAAAACCTACTCCTATCTTAAATTAGGGTCTAGCGAGAACTTCTTAACGCGAGTTCGCGCACAATTAAGCTGGTTCAGTAAATCAATTACCCCAACTACAAGACTTGACAATTTCTCAGAAGCAAAAACACAGACAGCCGAGGGCTTATTACTGGAGATGACTCTTTTCCTCACGTTTGCACAAATAACTTCGGTAACTGACCTAAATTTTCCAGTTAAACAAACAGGTAATGGGGGGGGGGGGTCCGCACTGTTTAAAAATTGGGTCATTTATTTATCCTGACGAGGCACCATCTTTCAGAGGGAAAAGTCTACGAAGCAGAAAGCCGGGGGAATGGGAGGGCAGATAGATGATAGCATCTTCAATGTAGAAAAGTTACAGCTCTTTACAAGAGTCAGTATTAGGGGCTCATTAGTTGGTTTTATTTGTGTTTAGTCACTTTCCTAAAAGTCATCGCCAACAAAGAAGCCCTGAGGATCCGCCACAGTAAGGCGGAGATGTCCTCAATTCACCTGCGACACCTGCCCAGGTCCCGAGTTCTCCCCCCGACCTGGCCCCAGACCCCTCTCCAGGCCCCGGATCTCGGCTCTTCACCCACTCCGCCCCAAAGCCCTCGAGAACCCTCGTCCCCGCCCCTTCCCCCCGCCCCCACCCAGGCGGGGTCCCCTTGGCGGTCCCCAGGGCCCAGACCCCTCGCGCTTCCTTCCACAGCAGTGGCTCCCCGAAGCCCGGGCGGCTGCGCGGGGAGGCTCTTCCAGGCGGGGCCTCTCCGCGCATCATACCCCGCAGGCTCCTGGGGACACCCCGCCCCCGCAAACCGCAGAGAAACTAGGCCGGGAACGCCAGCCCCCGCCACTCTCCGCCTCCCGGGCGACCCCCCGCAAGCCGGCCGTCGGAACTCAGCCCTCCGAGTCGCTACCTGCCCAGCGCCCTCCCGGCCCGGAACTCTGACCGGCCGAGGCGCGGCGCAGGGTTCCTCCGCCAAAGGTCCTCTGCCGCACGCTCACCTGCTGCCCGATCTTCCTTCAGCGCCACCCGGGCACAGTCCCTTCCTGGGGCATGAAAGCGCCGGCTTCGGGCCTGGTCTCTCTCGGCAGAGCAGGGCGGGGGACTGGCTCCGGCGGCCACCGCCGCCTGGTCTGCGCCTGCGCCGGCTCCCGGGCTGGGTCTCCAGGGGCGCCTCCTGCAGCGAGGGGTAACGGCCGGGAGCGCGAGCTCGCGCCGGCGCCTCGGCTCACCGGAGGTCGGCCGTGCGGGCTGCGGGTTGCCTAGGAGCTGCGCGCTGCACTGCCGCCCCGACAGCTGACGGCCATGTTTCTGTTCCCTTTTTCTCCTTTCCTCCGCCTCCTTCCGCCCCTTTCCATAGAACAGCACTTTCCCTCCCCCCGACTCCCGCTCCCTTTCCTACTGCGGGGGCGGCAGAAAAGGGCGTGGGGGAGGGGCGGGGAAAAGGAGGGCGCGGGGGGCGGGGCAGCGCCCGAGCCCCGCCCCCGGAGAGGGCCGAGGCCGCGGGGCCGCTGCTCCCCTCCCCCACCCGCGACCCCCGCGGGGTGCCCGGTCACACTGTCGCCACTCTGAGAGAGCACCTCCGCCGCGTCCGTCCTGCGCATCCCGAGCAGAAACTAGTCAGGGAGAAGAGGCTCAAGGCACCGCTTCGCACCCCTTCCTGCGGGGCTCAGACTCGCAGTTTGGTGTGGCTTTATTGCCTTGGCCTCGGGCAGGTGGCGGCTGCTCCTTTCGGGCTTTTCACAGGCGGGGAAAGTGACGCCGAGTCGCTCAGAGTCACTGAGAACACTGTCGAAAGCTTCCTTCTCGGGGTGGGAGTTGGAATTCCCACGTTTGACTGGGGGCCTCCCGGACAGGAGAGAGCCCCACCGACTGTGGCTTCCCCAAGCCCTTCCCGGCTGCAGCGCCCCTGGAGAGTCTTAGACCGCGCTTGGTGTCGCTGCCTCGGCTGAGATTAGGGGATGAGAACTCGGATCTTGGAAATCTCTCGTTTAGATAATCAGCCCACTCCTGCCTCCTAAGTAAGTGTAGCCTCCATATATATTCGGCTGCATGCATGATCGGTTCCCTTAATGCAAATTATATGAAATGTTGTAGACTACATCCTGAAATAATTATGTATATGCAATTATATATACATGAAAAAATAGCAGCTAGTTATTCAGGAAGAAGCAAATGGTTTAAAACAAATTGGGAGAACATTTTTACCTTCTGGACAAAAAAAAAAAAACGTGGCCAGTGACTTCATAGATTCCGTGGCAGGTCAGAATTAGAATTGACAAGATTTGTGTATATCTAATAAGCATTCACACACACAGTAATCATTTTCCAAAAAATTACTTTCTCCTTATTAAATCTGTTTTTTGACTTTTTTTTTTTTTTGCTGAAAAGTATGAGATTAAACTTTGGTCATGAGGGCCGTATTGACAATTTATTTCCAACGTTTATTGCATATATGGGGTGCAGAAACTATCTCCCTGACCATGTTAGCAGTAAGAGTTGATTCAGTAGAAATGCACAGCAATAAAAATGTCTTATTTAATACTAGGTTGGAGTCATTTTGAGCCTAGTGGTAACCAGTCATTGATAGTGACTATCTGGTCAAAAGTTTACAAAGGAACTAATACTTCAGAATTAGTTTGTGAACTTCTTGTCCTTCCATAACTAGGCACTTACCTGGTGGATCTGTGGTTAGGAAATCCATGCTTTCACTGGCAAGGGCCTGGCTTCAATCCCTGGTGGGGAAGCTAAAAATCCCATAAGCTACACCTGCAGGGCAAAAGAAAAAAAAAAAGGTAACTCCTTTACTGAGTGTATCTGGGTTAAGCATGTGAACCTTAGCATTCTGCAATGCCAAGTTAAATGACAGTGTTTACAGTTGCAGTAAGAGAAGGTATCTTGGAAAAGTGGAGAGACTAACTTGTGTGATATGTTGTTTATAAACTATCTGCTTCAAGAGAATCATTAAAATATATTTCATATGATGTCTAGAATTTGCTTCAGAATAATAGTGGGAGCAGGAAGGTGAGTAGGGGTTGAGGTAAAATAAAATTGGACATTATGTTGAAGTGCAATGATTGGTACTTGAGGTTTCCTTGTGCTCTCTGCATTTTATGTCATTTTGAAATTTTATATAAAAAAAGTTGTTTTAATTATTTCATGGAATTTCAGAGATGAAAAGAACTGAAGGGAATCCCTATAGAGATTGTCTAGTCTAATTAACTCATTTAATAGATGGGAAAACTGAGGCCTAGCAAAGTTTCTTAACTTACTTGTTAATAGAAGTCTCCCAGGCTCAGTTTTGGTGATTTCATAGTTGAGTAGGAACTGCGGTTGACAAACAACTGCAGTTTGAATTGTGGGTTTGAACTGTGCAGATTTACTGATATGGGGATTTTTTCCAATAAGTGCTTGCTACAACACTATGAGATCTGCCAGTGGGTTGAATCCTCGGTTGTGGAGTTGCAGATAGGAAGGACTGACTGTAGAGTTTTATGCAGGTTTTAGACTGCACAAGGGGATTGACACCACTAACCCATGTGTTGTTCAGGGGTCAACAGTACTAAATTCATGGCTCTTTATTTTCCCAAACAGAATAACTTGCTCCAGATTTTCTATAATCCATACTTTGTAGATTAACAAATTATTTCATTCCAGTCCCTCATAATGAATTCTCAAAAACATGGTGTTTGAAGGCCTGGTGCCCGTAAGCACTCTTAGTTTATTGTTTTAGAAAGAGTTTTTAGTAAGAATGACGTCAACAAACACTACATCTGCTTTATTCATATGATATCTAAATGACTCAGTGTGTTCCACTCTCCACAGGGAGCCCCAGCACACTCTTCTCTTTGTTCTCCACTCCAGTATCTTATCTGGCTGGAGACTCTGTCTCAACTTTATCAGTAAAGGCTCATCTAGAGTCTTTTGGAGTTACTCAGCACATTCTTTATATAACTCTCCCCAAACATGACTGATATTCCTAACAAATTGTCCTGACCACTGATCAAAAAAATAGATGTATTCTTTATTCAAAAATTAGTTTTAAAAAGCATTTTATTATAGAAAACAATGAAAATTATAAAATACAAACAAAAATAGGAGTGTAATGAAGCCTCTGTACCCATCAGTTCAGTTCAGTTCAGTCGCGTCCGACTCTTTGTGACCCCATGCACGCCAGGCCTCCCTATCCATCACCAACTCCTGGAG
The DNA here is from genome assembly GCF_019320065.1 of Cervus canadensis. Lineage (NCBI taxonomy): Eukaryota > Metazoa > Chordata > Mammalia > Artiodactyla > Cervidae > Cervus > Cervus canadensis. The sequence continues at coordinate 46,322,473 of NC_057399.1, read as the reverse complement.
TCCACCCAAACCGGTGTCCATTAAGTCAGTGATGCCATCCAACCATCTCATCCTCTGTCATCCCCTTCTCCGCCTGCCCTCAATCTTTCCCAGCATCAGAGTCTTTTCCAGTGAGTCAGCTCTTCACATCAGGTGGCCAAAGTATTGGAGTTTCAGCTTCAGCATCAGTCCTACCAATGAACACCCAGGACTGATCTCCTTTAGGATGGACTGGTTGGATCTCCTTGCAGTCCAAGGGACTCTCAAGAGTCTTCTCCAACACCACAGTTCAAAAGCATCAATTCTTCAGTGCTCAGCTTTCTTTACAGTCCAACTCTCACATCCGTACATGACCACTGGAATAAACAGTAGCCTTGACCAGACGGACCTTTGTTGACAAAGTAACGTCTCTGCTTTTTAATATGCTGTCTAGGTTGGTCATAGCTTATCTTCCAAGGAGTAAGCGTCTTTTAATTTCATGGCTGCAATCACTATCTGCAGTGATTTTGGAGCCCCCAAAATAAAGTCAGCCACTGTTTCCTCTGTTTCCCCATTTTTTGCCATGAAGTGATGGGACCAGATGCCATGATCTTAGTTTTCTGAATGTTGAGCTTTAAGCCAACTTTTTCACTCTCCTCTTTCACTTTCATTAAGAGACTCTTTAGGAGCCGCGGGCGGCGGCCCTCACCAGGAACCCTCCAGCGGGCCCAGAGGGTCAAAAGTGCCTCAATCCAGCACGTGCATACTGAGGCAAGTTAATGGATTTACTCTGAAGCACAGAAGCAGATAACGCCAAAGAACAAGCAGTAATTGGTACACATTTAGTGAGTGGGGCAGCCTTTCCTTCTCCCACTGCTGCTGAGATGGCGGAAATTAGTCGAATTCAGTATGAAATGGAATACACCGAAGGTATTAGTCAGCGAATGAGGGTCCTGGAAAAATTAAAGGTAGCACCACCAAATGCTGACCTGGAACAAGGATTTCAAGGAGTTTCAAACGCTAGTGTGATATACAAGTTCCAGAGAGAATTGTGGTAGCAGGAAATAATGAAGACATTCCATTTTCAAGACCAGCAGATCTTGACCTTATACAGTCAACTCCCTTTAAGGCTGTGGCTCCAAAAACAGCACTTCGTGTGCTCACACTGAGTGAAAGACCGCTAGATTTTCTGGATTTAGAAAGACCTGCTCCAACCCCTCAAAATGAAGAAATCCGTGCAGTTGGCAGGCTAAAAAAAGAACGCTCTATGAGTGAAAACGCTGTTCACCAAAATGGACTGCTGGTCAAAACTGACTCCGTACCTGTGTTGCGTGGTGGGTCTGCTGCCGCCCCTTCTAACCCTCATCATGACAACATCAGGTATGGCATTTCAAATATAGATGCAATGATTGAAGGAACTTCAGAAGACATGACGGTTGTAGATGCAGCTTCATTAAGACGACAGATAATCAAACTAAATAGACGTCTACAACTTCTGGAAGAGGAGAACAAAGAACGGGCTAAAAGAGAAATGGTCATGTATTCAATTACTGTAGCATTCTGGCTGCTTAATAGCTGGCTCTGGTTTCGCCGCTAGAGGTAACCTCAGCTCTCAGAAATATTGTCTCAACAGCTGGAAATATAAAGAATTTGCAAACTTCAAAAAAAAAAAAGACTCTTTAGTTCCTCTTCACTTTCTGCCATAAGGGTGGTGTCATCTCCATATCTGAGGTTATTGATATTTCTCCCAGCAATCTTGATTCCAGCTTGTGCTTCCTCCAGCCCAGAGTTTCTTAGGATGTACTCTGCATATCAGTTAAATAAGCAGGGTGACAATATACAGCCTTGATGTACTCCTTTTCCTATTTGGAACCAGTCTGTTGTTTCATGTCCAGTTCTAACTGTTGCTTCCTGACCTGCATACAGGTTTCTCAAGAGGCAGGTCAGGTGGTCTGGTATGCCCATCTCTTTCAGAATTTTCCACAGTTTATTGTGATCCACATAGTCAAAGGCTTTGGCATAGTCAATAAAGCAGAAATAGATGTTTTTCTGGAAACCTCTTGCTTTTTCGATGATCCAGCAGATGTTGGCAATTTGATCTCTGGTTCCTCTGCCTTTTCTAAATCCTGCTTGAACATCTGGAAGTTCATGGTTCACATATTGCTGAAGCCTGGCTCAACTCATAATTAATCTTGTATAATGTATGCCCTTCTGACTCCTTTCTTCTGAGCATCTTGAAGCAAATACTCAACATTGTGTTTCACCTGTTAAGTATTTCAGCATAACCGTAAGGACTTTTTAAAAACCATGCCCACACGCCATTTTTGTGGATAAGATAAAGATAAGGACTTTTTATTTTATTTTTTTTATTTTTTTTTCTTTTGATAAGGACTTTTTAAAAACCATACCCACAATGCCATTTTTGCCATTAAAAAGTAATTTTTCTTTTAACTTTTTCTGTCTTTTTTGATTCCACTTGGTTTTCATTGCTATACACAGGCTTTCTCTGGTTGCAGGAAGCAGAGGCTTCTCTCTAGTTGCGGTGGCTTCTCTTATTGCAACAAGAGAATAAGCACATGCTCTAGAGTGTGGGCATAGCAGTTGCAGCATATGGGCTTAGTTGCCCCATGGCATGTGGAATCTTAGTTCCCCAACCAGGGATCAAAGCTGTATCCCCTGCATTGGAAGGTGGATTCTTTACCATTGGATCACCAGGGAAGCCCTAAAATTTTTTTTTAATTGATATTTTAGTAAATATTTTGTTAATGTTTTTAATGACCAAGAACCTTACCATGTTGATATTGCACCTTCTCTCACCCCTTCCTACTTGTGGATCTAGTCCCTTGGATACAACTTCTGCCCAGAGGGGTTGAGTTTGCCATACTCCTTTTTGATTGGTGCACTAGAATGTTATTTCCCAGTCCCAGCTTTTTTCTAGCTCCCTCCATGCTTCAGAGAATATAGGGTAGGGATTCTTTCCTTTCAGATTTTCCCCTCAAAGGTGATTCATTATCCAGTTCAAAAACTCTGTAATACTTAAGAATCAGAGACTGCCTAAAAATCTCAAAAATGATCATCTCCAATTTACATTTAATCTGAGTGCAATAGGCTAAGTAAGGCTTGACATGCCCTAACCCCAAAAAAAGGAGATCACTCCTGGGTATTCATTGGAAGGAATGATGCTGAAGCTGAAACTCCAGTACTTTGGCCACCTCATGCAAAGAGATGACTCATCAGAAAAGACCCTGATGCTGGGAGGGATTGGGGGCAGGAGGAGAAGGGGGACGACAGAGGATGAGATGGCTGGATGGCATCACCAACTCAATTGACATGAGTTTCAGTAAACTCCGGGAGTTGGTGATGGACTTGGAGGCCTGGCATGTTGCAGTTCATGGGGTCGCAAAGAGTCGGACACAACTGAGTGGCTGAACTGAACTGAACTGAGCCCCCCCACCCCAATAAAAAAGACTGGGGATCTGATGCTGATACCCTTTAATACCAATTCAAATTTCCTTGTAGTTTTATAGTTTCTTTCACACAGAAAAGGAGAAAATGAACTAAATTCTAGAAGCCATCTCTTTAAAGGATCAATAGAAAATAATTATTTCAACCCCTTTCTGTTGTTCTAGGTTTAAGCTCTTCTTCATCTTTTGTGATCTCATTCAGCTCAGTGGCATTATCTGCGTGTTGTTCACTCCCAGATTTACTGCTGTAGCTCCCGTTTTCCCTAAGCTGTAGATTTAACCGTCAAACTACCTCCAGTGTCCAAATGGCATCTCACACTGTACATGTTCAAGATACAGTTCTTATTTCCCTTCCTGTCTTGCATCACCTCCCACCCCAGAACTATTCCTTTTTAAGCTACCTCATTTCACTATATAATACCACCGTCTCATCTCTTACCAAATGATATCTTCCTTAATCACCAGATCCAAAGGTGGATCAGCTGAACTGGAAGTTAAGGAGGACATCATTTGGCATGCTAGAAGAGAAATGGGGCAGGGGTCAGCACTATGAAACTGTCCAGCACTTTCAGGGACAGTTCCAGGGAACCACACAAGGACCAATGTCTACAGATCATTGATTGCCATTCAGGGGTACATAACATGCAGTCTTGTAAAGTTGCACCTTAGCTGCCTGACTGGTGGTTGAAGGGTGTGGTCCTTCCATTGACAGCAGCCTGCTCATGCCTGTGGTTCTTGAGTAAGGGAGTGCAAACCTGTGTCCTGAGACTTGAACCCCTAACCACACTGTCCATGTGAACAACTACCCTTTTTTAGTTTTTCAGGATCCAGGCCAGGGTAACTCGACACCCATAGGAGCAGTGGTAGTACAGAAGGAAAAACCTTACCATTAACACTTGGGAGGGACTGGGCAAAGATAAAGCCACCACCTTACAGAGAAAACACTTGTTAGATAAGCTGTGTTAGATAAGCAGGAGTTACAGTGTTGTTGACCATGAGTTCAATGTTAATGAATCAATGATATTACATATGGTGTTTTTAAGCAGCAAGACACCTAACACAAGTGTTTGACACAAATGTCGATTGACACAAATGTTGCAAATAGAGGCTCTCAGAAACCTAACAGTTATTTCCACTAGGAACAATGGTTGCATTTGCTAATTCAGTATTCTCTGCTTACCCTATTTAGAACAGGGTTATACCATCTTGTTATACCATCCTGCCCTGTTTTAAATATTCCTCATACTCTGGTCAGTGACATTTCCTATCTATCTATGTGTTTACTACCTTCCCTACCAGTATATAAGCTCCTTAAGGATAAGAACTTTATTTTCCTTCATTAAACTTTTATTTTATTATCTTTTTACCTAGAGCAGTAGTAATTTCCTTAAATATTTGATGCTGAGTTGTTCGCATAATTAAGCAACCCTTTTCGGAGTCTGTTCTCTCCATCAATTTTAAGCCTTTGTGTTTCTGGTCGTCTTTCTGTCCTTTAAATTGCTGAAACCCTAGCACAGGTAAATACCAGCTGGCCTCCCCTCTCCAATCCTGTAAATGTGCCTGAGCATGTCTGAAATCTCTGGGACTCTTACTATCCACATTTCTTCCCGGTGCGCAGTTTATGTAAGAAGGTTCTTTGAGTTGGGTCCAGAGCATTCAATATGATTGTAAACAATTCTCTAATAGCAATAACCATTAACTGACTTATGCCTAAAAGTGAAGAGCAAGTTAGTAGATTCCATCTTAATCAACCTGCCTGACTTCAGACTATACTACAAAGCCACAGTCATCAAGACAGTATGGTACTGGCACAAAGACAGAAATATAGATCAATGGAACAGAATAGAAAGCCCAGAGATAAATCCACGAACCTATGGACACCTTATCTTCGACAAAGGAGGCAAGGATATACAATGGAAAAAAGACAACCTCTTTAACAAGTGGTGCTGGGAAAACTGGTCAACCACTTGTAAAAGAATGAAACTAGACCACTTTCTAACACCATACACAAAAATAAACTCAAAATGGATTAAAGATCTAAATGTAAGACCAGAAACTATAAAACTCCTAGAGGAGAACATAGGCAAAACACTCTCCGACATAAATCACAGCAAGATCCTCTATGACCCACCTCCCAGAATATTGGAAATAAAAGCAAAACTAAACAAATGGGACCTAATGAAACTTAAAAGCTTTTGCACTACAAAGGAAACTATAAGTAAGGTGAAAAGACAGCCCTCAGATTGGGAGAAAATAATAGCAAATGAAGAAACAGACAAAGGATTAATCTCAAAAATATACAAGCAACTCCTGCAGCTCAATTCCAGAAAAATAAATGACCCAATCAAAAAATGGGCCAAAGAACTAAACAGACATTTCTCCAAAGAAGACATACAGATGGCTAACAAACACATGAAAAGATGCTCAACATCACTCATTATCAGAGAAATGCAAATCAAAACCACAATGAGGTACCATTACACACCAGTCAGGATGGCTGCTATCCAAAAGTCTACAAGCAATAAATGCTGGAGAGGGTGTGGAGAAAAAGGGAACCCTCTTACACTGTTGGTGGGAATGCAAACTAGTACAGCCGCTATGGAGAACAGTGTGGAGATTTCTTAAAAAACTGGAAATAGAACTGCCATATGACCCAGCAATCCCACTTCTGGGCATACACACCGAGGAAACCAGATCTGAAAGAGACACATGCACCCCAATGTTCATCGCAGCACTGTTTATAACAGCCAGGACATGGAAGCAACCTAGATGCCCATCAGCAGACGAATGGATAAGGAAGCTGTGGTACATATACACCATGGAATATTACTCAGCCATTAAAAAGAATTCATTTGAACCAGTTCTAATGAGATGGATGAAACTGGAGCCCATTATACAGAGTGAAGTAAGCCAGAAAGATAAAGAACATTACAGCATACTAACACATATATATGGAATTTAGAAAGATGGTAACGACAACCCTATATGCAAAACAGAAAAAGAGACACAGAAGTACAGAACAGACTTTTGAACTCTGTGGGAGAAGGTGAGGGTGGGATGTTGCGAAAGAACAGCATGTATATATCTATGGTGAAACAGGTCACCAGCCCAGGTGGGATGCATGAGACAAGTGCTCGGGCCTGGTGCACTGGGAAGACCCAGAGGAATCGGGTGGAGAGGGAGGTGGGAGGGGGGATCGGGATGGGGAATACGTGTAAATCTATTGCTGATTCATGTCAATGTATGACAAAACCCACTGAAAAAATAAATAAATTTTTTAAAAAAATGAAAAAAGTTAGTAGATTCCATCTTAACTGACTTGAATGCCATGTTAATTCTCAAATGGCTATTTACTGATGACTGCTACCTTCAAGAGTTATTAGCATGAATTCTGTGGTGGTCTAGTGGTTAGGACTCTGAGCTTCCACTGCCGTGGTCCCAGGTTCAATCTCCGACCAGGGAACCAAGATCCTGCAGGCTGCGCAGTGCTCTAGTAATACTTAGAGCATTTTGAGCGTGCCAAAAGAAAAATTATATTTGTGTTTACTTTAATCATAAAGGTTTTTGCTATTTTAATACTATTTCGATGTTCGATGCAGCCTGGATCCCTCTCCCTCTGGGGCTGTCTTAGTGGCAAAGGGGGAGCTGGCATTTGAGGTTCCTTGCCAACCCACGGCCACTCGCCAGGGCAGTCATCCTGTCCAGAACTCCTACCACCTCTGTCTGCCCTGGCCCGTTTGGGGGCAGTTCAGGGAGGCACACTCTTTGTGGGGGTAGAGGTAGGCAGACCCAAAACCTTTTTGCCTGAAGTGGAAACCATAAATTTGAGGGGCTGGTCAGAGAGAATGGGCTGGGCTTTGATGGTAAGCTGGGTCACTGCAACCCTGCCCAGGCGGGCCCAGGACCTCTCTGCTGAGGTGGGACCCTGTCATCTCTGCCAGCACTCTCTGTTTTCTGCCTGGAAGCTATTTGGGCCTCTCCGTGGGCAGAACCAAGGCTCCACACATGCCTCTCGGCCTTCTGTGAGTCTGTTTCTGTTTTGTAAATAAGTTCCTAGTATTTTCACTTATTCCCTGGGCAAGTTATTTCATGGCCCTGTTTCCCCATGCACGAAATAATCCATCTTGCAGAGTCCTATAAGATTAATTATCATTTGCAACAACTATTTATCAGTCATCTACCATAGGCCAGTCACTATGCTAAGTACTTAACTTTCCTTGTCTACTCCCTAACCTTATAGGGGAATTGTCATTGTGGTTACTCATGATATAATGTATGTAAAGCCTCTGTCATAGTAACTGACGTACACTTGGACAAGGGTTGGCATACTACAATCCTTGGGCCAAATCCAGCCTGATGCCTGTTTTTGTGAATTAAGTTTTGTTGGAACAGGCATGCCCATTTGTTTACTGCTGTCTGTGGCTGCTTTTGCACTATAATGGCAGAAATTAAGAGTTGTGATAGAGGCCATATGGCCCACAAAGACAAAAATATTTGCTATCTGATCCTTTACAGAAAAGTTCACCAACTCCTGTGCCAGAAGACCAACTAAAGTTAGTTTGATGTACTTTTTTTTTTCTTTTGATCTTGCTGTGCAGCGTATGGGATCTTAGTTCCCCTGGGATCAAACCCATGCCCCCTGCGTTTGAAGCACAGAGTCTTAACCACTAGACCACCAGGGAAATCTCTGATGCACTTTTTATCTAAACAGGAGGCCAGAAAAATAAAGCAGTCAAGCAGGGCTAGAGAGTGGGTCATGAATTTCAAAGATGCAAAGATTTTTTTTTTTTGATACAAAGGTTTTTACCGAAAAAAAAAAGAAGAAGAAGAAGAAGGAAGAACTAGCAGAAATGAATGTGAACAGAGACCCTAATTTGTGACTTCCAGATACATTGCCTACTGCAGAGTGAGGAGCCTCCAATACAGAAAGTAGCAAGCAACATGCTCTGGGAAGAATTAGACTCCTCATCAGAAAGCCAGAAAGAAAGTCCTCAGTGAATAGATTAAGGATGCAGAGCAGAAATCTGTTTACCATGGAAAATCTCAGGAGGCAGAGTGGAAAGATTTATAAGGGAAGAGCAAGAGCAGTGGTGGCCCTAGAATGTTTATAACAGAAGGAACCTAGGAGTATCCCTGGTTGAGAAAACTGTCCCTTACCCATACTGATGAATGGGCGTAACTGAAGGAGCTTCTAGGAGATCTGAAGCTGCTCCCTAATGCCCATAGGCGCTCTCCGCCATTGGGAGGTTGGGAGTGGGAACAGGAAGCAAGAATATGGGCAGCACAAAAAGCCGTGACAAAAAGGACTTAGATTTTGAACAGTGATTGAAGATGATGGCAGGAATGATAAGCACGGTGGAATCATCTGGCTTCACAATTTCAAAAGGATTCTTACCGTGCGCTTGCTCTAGCTCAGGTGCTAGGAGAGTCAGTGGCCTGATGAAGATGGTGGTCTGAGCTATAAACTTTGTAGGCCAGGAGTGAGCAGGCCTTACAGCATCAATCCACTAACTATGGGTAGCCAGCGATGTTTATCAATCAAGTTGTTTTCATTCTTTAACCTATTGGAATTACAGCAGTCAGAAGGCCGGATTATAGAAAGGTAGTTTGAAATATTTCTGTGGTTAAAAAGAAAGTGAAACCATACTGTCAGAAGTTCTTAATCTTGTTTTTTGATATGCTCTTGCTTTTTCTTTAGATAACATCATCTTTCAAAATATTTTTTCTCATTTCGGGAAAGTGATGTAAAAGGATTGAGATTTCTGGAAAGTATAAAAAAATTAACAAAGAAGGAACCACCTGCAGTTTTGTTTCAGGGGAGTTCTGACTCATTAATATATACTCTCATCTCTACTAAGTTTTTTATCATTCAGTGTTTATAAGCCTTTCCATCTCCAGAATTTTTAAGCAGAGTTCAAACTAGTTTAACATTGATAGAGTCGATATCTTAGGGTAACTCTTCTGAAATTCCATCCTATTTGGGGACAAAACTAAGAAGCATTTTTAACTTTACCTACTTAGATTAAGTTCAGTTAATTCTTATTTTCTGTTTCACTTTGATCCTGATTTTCTTCAGTTCTTTAATTTTTTAAGCATATGAAAGTTATTTTAGAACTGGACTTACAGACTGGTTTTCTCAGAAGGCACCTAAAAAATCACAGCACTATTAGCAATGATGTTCTGGTGTGCTGAAAATAAGGTTTTTGAGCGGAAATGTTAGAAAAAGATTTTACTTTTAGAGAAAGACCCACAATTGTGTATGTAAGTCAGCCAGAAAACCCATCTAACTTAACATTCATAGTAAGTAAAAGAAAGGCAACGGGCCTGTAATTGTTCACTCATTCAGTATTGATTGAATATCTATCTATATGCCTCCACTGTACTGGGCACTGAGGATACAGCAAGACAAAACTCACAAAAATTCCTGCCTATGAGGAGCTTATATTCAAGTGGGGGAAGACAGACAATAAACAAGGTAAATAGGAAAATACATAATATAGAAGTTGTAAATGTAAGAAGAAAAATTGTGCTGGAAATGGAAAAGGGGGCTGTTGGGGACTGGATGTTTACAGTTCTTAACAAGGGCTCAGTCAGCTTTGAACACCCTAATTATTCTTTAAAATGCTTTGGGGCTTACAGGACACTTAGCTGGAAGTTTGAAGAAGGTTCCAAGAGACAGGAATTGGGACTGGTGGTAGCTTGCCCAATTATCTGATTACTTAAGACCTTATGCATAGTGAGAACATTATTTCATCCCTTGCCTTCCCTGTCTTCTTAACCTCCACTACCACGTATCCCATGCCAGTTACTTTTAATTTACCCAATTAAAGTGAAAAGAGGAAAAAAAAAAAAAAGTGAAAAGAGGGGGGAAAGTGTTAGAACTATCTTTGCTTATGTTTTGAGCCTGATGAATTTTTTTTTAAATATAAATTCTGGTGAGATCCAGAAATGGAAGCCATATAAAAGCAAAATTCCCATAACTTTTGCTTTTGCAGTTGAACTGATCATTGAATCCACCCTAGAATTTCTTTCCATTTGAGGTATAGCACTGTGTCTGGAAAGAAATGAGTCAGGAGTTTTGGGTTCTGGGTACTAGTTATGCCACTACCTACCTAGGCAGCTGGAATTAGGTCCTCAGCTGAGAATCTCTAAAGTGCTGTGATTCTTATTCTTTTCAATCAATGCAAGTCATTAATTGCATAAACCTAGATGAAATATAGCTTCCCTTTTTTTTCAGGAAGTAAATATTCGTGGCTAAGACTACTAAACTGGGTTTTGTGTATGATAAACAGAATATGAATATTATGACTGATTTACATGGCTCTTTGGTCTCCAAGAATGTTTTTCAGTAGGAGCATGTGTCAGACTCTTTGCATATATTTATAATTTACATCAAAGTGGATTTTTAAATGTAGAAAAGATTAATTTGCATAGGTTAATATCAATTTTTATTAAAATTGGAATATCTTTAGAAAACTAGAATATTTATTTAAGATCAATTTAGGGCAACTTTTTTTTGTGATGATGGCATTACACATGAATAAAATCTTGGTAAATAATGATAATTAATTATAATAGCTGCCAGGTGGTTTGATAAATGCCTTATATATATTAACTCAGTTAAGACTTATAAGTACCCCATGAAGTAGGTACTGTTATTTCTTTCATTTTATAGACGGGGAATCTGGAATTCAGGCTTCCCTGGTGGCTCAGTCAGTAAAGAATCTACCTGCAATGCAGGAGAAAGAAAGTGAAAAGTAAAAGTCATGTCCAACTCTTGCAACCCCACAAACTGTATAGTCCATGGAATTCTCCATGCCAGAATACTACAGTGGGTAGCCTTTTGCTTCTCAAGGGGATCATCCCAATCCAGGGACTGAACCCAGGTCTCCCACATTGCAGGCAGATTCTTTACCAACTGAGCTACAAGGGAAGCCCTGCAGTGTAGGAGACCCGATTCCTAGGTCAGGGATGATTCCCTTGGAGAAGCAAATGGCAACCCACTCCGGTATTCTTGCCTGGGAAATCCCATCGACAGAGGAGCCTGACGGTCAAAAGTCCATGGGGTCGCAAGAGTTGGACATGACTTATGGACTAAACCATCACCAATCTGGAATTCAGAGAGATTAAATAACTTGAGCCTAAGTTGTTTTTTTTTTTTTACTTTTAATGCAGTCTTTATTCATTTTATTTTGGTTGCACTGGGTCTTTGTTGCTGCTCATGGACTTTCTCTAGTTGTGGCGAGTGGGAGTTAGTCTAGTTGCTATGCTTGGGCTTCGCATTGCTGTGGCTTCTCTTACTGCAGACCACAGGCCCTAAGCACATGGACTTCAGAAGTTGGGGCATGCGGGCTCGGTAGTTCTGGCTCGCAGGTTCTAGAGCATGGCCCTTGAGCCTAAATTTGATTTCAGGTCTATCTGACTCTGCCTGGCACATTATCATTACTGCTTTCTTAGGAAAGAACATTCTCATTTGAGGTGGCTAAACACTTAGAGAAGAAACTGACAAGAGATTTAGGGATAGTTTGGTATGTTTTATGTGAAAGCAAGGATCGTGAGCAGATTATCTCCGCTGACTCCCATCTATCCCAAAGTTTGTACACCTAGAGCTGCCACGCCTTGCTTAAATTAAAAATATTATTAGTTGTAATTTATGTAACAAGTGAATATTCATTAATCCTGAACAATTGTATTTTTGTTCACGAGAGTTCTCAATATGTCCTTCTTATCTCAGAAGTTCATTTGTTATAAGCCTATTTGAATAGTATATGCAAACTGTTGTCAAAAAAACCTAAAATTCAACTTCATTGTAACATAGTTTTTGCCTTCATGATATTGTCCAAGAGTATTATGCCTAAAGTACTTTTGATAACACTATTCTAATTTATTTCATTTGGATTTATGTTTCACTTAGTATTTTAGTATATAAAGATACTTATCTTTTCTCTTGCAGGTAATTATTAAATAGCAGTTTATTAATTCCAGATTACTGAACACAGACAAAAATTCTAAAATTGCATGAAATATTCTACAGTTAAAATTTTTCACTGTTATTTTCAGTTAGTGTAGAAGTGTTTTGTTTTTCTTACCCCCAATTAAATTTCAAATGATATGCTGAATAGATTTCATTTGATAGTCATTCATGGCTCAGAACTGTAGTATGTTGGCCAGTATTAATTGATGTTCCCTCAACTTGGGCCTTTAAATAAAAATATGTTTTTAAACATTGACTACAGTATACAAGGGCTTCCCTGGTGGATTAGATGGTAAAGAATCTACCTGCAATGCAGGAGACCTGGGTTCAATCCCTGGCTCAGAAGATCCCCTGGAGAAGGAAATGGCAACCCACTCTAGTATTCTTGCCTGGGAAATCCCATGGACAGAAAAGCCTGGTGGGCTATAGTCTCCAGAGTCACAAAGAGTTGGACAGGACTGAGACTAACACACACAGTATACAAAGGGAAACTGTCAATAAATATATCTGCTTTCTTGATGTCAGTAGATCACATTACTAAAATTTAGCCATAAAAACAAAAGTGTTACAAAAATACCACAGTGATATAAAGCAGCTCTATCATAAAACTGAGCTGTATTCTTTTCTACAGAGTTCCAAATCAAGTAGGCCATGAAGAGATGATTTCTGCAGAGAAAAGAATTCTCACAAAAAGTACTGCATGAAAGAAGAGTTGCGTCTTAAGTGTCCAAGATATGAGAATTCTATAGGGAAATAACTAAGGATGGGAATAAAGGGCCAGGGAGTAATTCCTGCTCAATTGATCATCATAGAGTATTAACCCTGGACACCATTTTTGGCCCATGGCTGGCAAATTGCCAGAATTGGCACAGTGGCCTGAAGGGAAGGGTTTGGGTGGAAACACGCCCTAGTGTGTGCTGGAAGCCCGAAATAGGAGAAGCTGACCTCTGAAGACAAAGCCAACTTACACGGGGAAAAGCAGAGAAATTCACAGGCAAATAGAGCCAGCATGTGACTGAGCTGAGCCTAGAGCCCTGTCTGCCTCTGGACTTCCATTTATGTGAGTCAGTAAAATTCCTTCTTTTTAAAGCCTTTTAAGATAAGTTTCTGATACTTGCAGCTAAGGCATCTTAAAGAAATTCTTGACATGTTAGGAATTTTTACCGCTTTTCATTAAATATGTTGTAAATAGTTTCACTTTATTATTTTTTTTTTTAATTTTTATTAGTTGGAGGCTAATTACTTTACAGTATTGTAGTGGTTTTTGTCATACATTGACATGAATCAGCCATGGATTTACATGTATTCCCCATCCCTATCCCCCCTCCCACCTCCCTCTCTAGCCGATCCTTCTGGGTTTTCCCAGTGCACCAGGCCCGAGCACTTGTCTCATGCATCCAACCTGGGCTGGTGATCTGTTTCACCCTAGATATTATACATGTTTCGATGCTGTTCTCTCGAAACATCCCACCCTCGCTTTCTCCCACTTTAGACCATAGATTATTTTTGTTTACCTGTAAGACATTAAAATCTGTTTAAAGTTATGAAGACTAAAACAAGCGTGATATCAGTGTTCAACTAGGAAGAGGAATCAGTGAAACAGAATATTTAACTCAAGATTTTGTTAAGGATACAAAATAATTTACATTAAGATAAAGTTGAAAACTGATGAATTTTTGTTAGTATTGCTTTGTAACTCATACCACAGCAAAATAAATTGTAACTGATTAAAGGTGTAAATGTCAAAAAGTAAAGCCATAAAAATGGTAAAATGAAAAATAATTTTATAATCATGGCGCAAGAAAGATCATTTTAGGCCTGATGCCAAAGGTAATAAACATACAGGAAAAGATGTTTACACAAAACTTAAAAATGTGTTTCATTTTTCTTTAGCATTTTTCAATTGTGAAAGTAGTTCATTGTGAATTCAGTGTAAAATGTAAAAAACATCAAACAGTACAGAGTTGTATAAAATAATTAGTATCTCCTTTTCTTCAATCCCTCACTTCATGGGTAACTACCTTTAATAATGTGTATTATATATTTCCAGACTTTCATCAATATATATATGCACATATAGTGTGAGTATCTAAATATGTAAGTTTTTCAAAACAAGAATCATTCTTAGTTATATTTTGCATCCAGTCTTTCTCTGTGAGCATTGTATCTGGGCATCTTTCCTCATCAGCACATCTAGAGCTACTTTACTATTTTTAACATCTGCCTTGTATATTCCATTATATGAATGAATGATAATGTATTTAGTCAGTTACTTACTAATGTATATTTTGGATTTTTCTAACCTGGGAAACTTTCTTATAGAGAAAGTTCTGATAAGTATATGAAAGTAAACTATTTTAATATAACCAGCTTTTTCAAATCAATAATAAAAAACATAAGCATCAAATTTACATAGGAAATAACATAAAATATATTTATATAGAGAAAAATGGACAAAAGCAATGCAAGACAATTCAGATAGAATACAAAAGACAAATCAATATATACAAATAGATGGCAAATAAATATATGTGTTTCCTAGTAAAAGGGGAAAACACAGATTAAAAGAGTGAGCTATTGCCTTTCATCCAGCATATCAGCAAAGAATAGGGGGTAAAAAGAATTTAAAAATGGGAAAGTGGTGGTTTCAGGGGAAAAGGCTTCTCTTTTATAAACTAAAAGAGAAGTATCCGTTCATAGTATTTTTAGCAGCATGATTTGCCAGTGTTTATTAAATAGCTTCAAACCATGTATAACTTTTATCCAGTGAGTCTATTTGCAGAAACTTTAATGAAAAAAATAAGGCTACAGCTATCTTTTACTTGAGGTAATTATGAGATTGTTTAAATCCAATAACTTAAAAATACGTTAAAATAATAAATATTCAACTACTGAATTGAACAACATCAATGAGATGGGCTCCTATGCAGCACACTAAAAATGATGTTGAAGATCCTTTTGTAGTTCATGAGCATGATGATTGGGTGTTCACGCTGCTGCGTGACATGTGCCTCCCTCACAAACCTTGTTACGACATCAGCACATTACCTGTCTGACGTAAAAAAAAAAAAAAAAAAAGATGTTGAAAATATATTTTTATATGGAAAAGTGCAGGCCAAAAAAATAGAATGCACAGAGGATTGCTTTTTAAATTAGTGTGAATATACATATGCATACACATATATATAGAAAAACACTGCCACTGAGGTCATGGAGAATTTATTTTCTTCAGCTTTGCTTAACTGTATTTTCAATGAGCAGGTATTACAGTCATCTGACAAAAGCTATAAAATATTTAAATGAAGCACATGTTAAAAATAAAACGGTCTATCAGAATTAGACTGTGAAGGAAACAGAAGCAAACAGAGAACATCTGGATTGCTATTGGTAAGGGAGGTGTGCTCTCTTTTTAAGAGGACAGTGAATGACCCTCTGCCGTATAAGGTTGTATTTTTGAGACTATTCTCTCTTTATTCTCTTTGAGACTATCCTCTCTTTTATTCTTAATTCTCAAACCAAATGAAAAGAGAACAAAGCAGTAGGAAGAAACTGATAAGGACCTTTAACTGATTTGGAGGGTAGGGAGTACTAAGAAAACTAAACCTCAATTAACTCTTGCAGTAATTTTGTGTAGCAAGAAAATAGTATGGACTTCATTAAGCTGGAGAAAAACCCACTGAACTCTTGTCACCAGAGGAATTTTGAGACTAATTTGGCCTGAAGTGTGGGAACCATCTTGTCGGGAGGAGACCTTTTATAAGACTTATACTCAGGATCAGTTAGAAAGAAGCCTTTCCACTTGGTCTGGGCATAAAACCAAAATGTGATATATTTTGAAATGTGGTAAAAGTATTACATTTAGCTTATGTGTATGCTTTCAGTAAAATCTTGCCTGATAGGGATATTATTTAGACTAAGCTTAGTGTTTAACAAGAGCCCTCTATGTATTAAATACTTTCATATTAGAGAGAAGAGGGATGTAAAAAATGTGTTGATCTACCTCTTGGTTAACCATCCCTGGTCCCGAAGTCCAGTTTTTGGACAATGTTCATGTAATCAACATAACATGAAACGTCAGTTTATAGCCATGAAGCAAAGGAACAACCTATGACCAGAATGTTGAATTTGAAACCTAAAGCTATAGTGGGAATATCAAACCCAGCAAAACTATTAAGCACATACATGATTAGTGGGCAAGTGGCTTTTGCAAGGTTGAGCTGTTATGTTTAGATTTTCGGCAGTAGCTTATAGCATACAAATGGTAATTCTCTGATAAATCTAGAAGTGAAGACCTCTTTCAAGTGAATCATACAGTCTTTTCTATCTATAGACATCACAACTGAAAATTAATTCTTGAGACTTCCTCCTCAATATAATAATGTAAACAAATGTAAACCCTACTTATTTATTTGCTTAACATTGTTTACTGGATACCTATACTGGTTGATTTAATCCGTAACATCCATAACATAGCCAGCTATCAAGGTTGACTATCAAATATGAACCTTTGACTTCATAAGAGATGAAGTGACTATTCTTGCCTGGAAAAATCCATGGACAGAGGAGTCTGGTGGGCTGAAGTCCATGGGGTTACATGACTGAGCATGTGTGCATGAGGGTGGAGGGAGATGGGTTGGTAGCAATAAACTGGTAGAACTAAAAAAAAAAAAGAGATGAAGTGACCTCATCTCCCTCTAAGCTTGCCAGATCCACTCATGTGGGCAATTGTTTACATTTTTAACTCTCTTTAGCAAAATACACAAACCTTACTATTTGATACCAGTCTTCCTGTGATTTCTTTGTAGTCTGAATTTTACTGTTGGTGTCTTTAGCCTTGGCACTGTGATTTATGACCTTAGCCTCAGATTCTGATTTTAGTTTCTTTTGTCTCCTCATATTTTGGATCCTACCTTTGTCATATTTTTTCACTTTTGTTTCTTCCTGAGCTGTAATTCAAATTCCTGAGTTCAGCACCCCCCACAAGTTCCACCCACACATCTCTTAAACTGAGACTGAAACCGCAGGGGAAATGTTAACTCAGCTTGAAAGGCATCTTTTCTTAGTCTCTAGATGTGATCTCCTCTTAGGTGGAGGGTCCTCACCAAAATTTGTTAATTCAAGAAGCACTGTGCAAGAATTATCTGTTTGTACAGGCTTTTCCCCCAAGGGGACAAGAACAACCTGTTGTACTAGTTGCCATCATTCTGTTAGAAAAGACATTTATGATACACACTCGAAGCCTGTCTGTCTTACATTCAGTACTCATCTGCTCATTTACTCTCCCAATAGACACATTTGCCTACACAGCTTGTCTGGTACGTGGTTTATTAGAAGGAGCTAAGGTTACCTTGTACCTTAGTTCTATTCTGGTATCATTTCACTGTCTTCTGCCCATCAGTCCAGATAAATGTGTATCTGTGAATGTGTACATGGCATCAGGTACATTACTTGGCATGAATTTGGCTGAACACTCTTAGCTTATTGTGAGTATATGAATTTGATGCCAGTTTGTTTGAATTATAATATTAAATTATTAATACCCATATCATGGGCCAGGCTTCTCTGGTGGCTCAGAAAGTAAAGAATCTGCCTTCATTTAGGACACCTAGGTTCGATCCCTAGGTTGGAAAAATCCCCTGGAGAAGGTAATGGCAACCTACTCCAGTACTCTTGCCTGGAGAATCCCATGGACTCCTCCCAGAGGAGCCTGGCAGGCTACAGTCCACGGGGTTGCAAACAGTCAGACACGACTGAGCAACTTTTCACTTCTTTAATATCATGGGCCTAGAGCTATTTGGATTACTTAATAACTGAATATCTGAGAGTGTCACTATAATGCTATCATTTTAGAAATGCAAATGTTTTCTTTGGTACAATTTGAGGAAACTTGAAAACCTTAAGTTTCCCACCAGACTGCCACGAAGCGTGAAATTCCACTTAAGGACTCATTTCTTTAAATCGTTGAAAGGAATTCAAGATGCCTAATAAAATATGTGTGTATGTGTGTGTGTGTGCAAGCCTGTGTATTTTTAAAATGTTAACAATTACCTGGAGACAGTCGGATTATTGTTAGCTATTTTTATTTCCTTATATGTTTCCCTATTTCCCAAAATTTCTATATTGAATACATATACTTTTATTATCAGAAAAAAATGCTATAAAAATGTTTATGCAAAAAAAAATTTAAAAAAAATGTTTATGCACCCAAGGATGGTAAAATTTTAAAACTATTTTCATCAGGTAGCACCTAGTTGAATATGTATTTCTCAAACCTTCTACATTAATATTAGGTAGCTAGAAGCCAAACTCCTTCAGAAATTAGTATATGATCCCAAAGGAAGTAAATCTTGATAATGTTCTTGTTTTTAAGCAGAACAGAAATTCTTATAACACGTATTTTTTTGTATGTATGAAATGTCACACTAAAATACTTTTTAAAGTTTAAAAAATTCTGAAAGGGTCAAATATAAACTCCTTATTTTCCTAGTATTGCCCAAGACTGCCATGACAGGATTCATGCAGAAGGAATTCTTTATAGATTATGCTGCTATATAAGTTGCATTCTAAAAGAAACTTTAGAATGTGTAAGACAGCCTCATCTTAGGCTAAACTTCACCCCATTTTATGGTAAAGTTTAAATTCGACTCAGAGTTGTGAGGATAAGCATCATACCATACTAACTCACATCAGATTAATGCTCCTTTTCAATGTCAGGTAAATTCATCTTTGATTTCATGAGAATCCAAGGATTAAAGAAGGGGTAGTTTCCTCCAAGGGTAGCTAATTGTCTATTTCATTTTCAGGTATATTCGTGGAAATTTTGTCTTCCAGTCATGTACTCATCCATTCGTTTATTCCTGTATTTCTGAGCAATGTGCTAGACATATGCTACTAGGGATATTGTGGTGAACAAACCAGACATGGGCCCTGCCCTCATGGAGCTTAAGTATGGTGTTGCTGACATGCCACCCTTAGAAATTATATTGTAGGTTTTTGGTGGGATTTTTTGAAGTATAATTCACATTTCATAAAATTTATCTTTAAAGTACTAATTGTGTCTTCTTTCACTTATTCAACTATTTATTTAGTGCTAGTTACAGTAAGGGGCTTCCCTGGTAGCTCAGATGCTAAAGCGTCTGCCTGAGATGTGGGAGACCTGGGTTCGATCCCTGGGTTGAGAAGATCCCCTGGAAAAGGAAATGGCAACCCACTCCAGTACTCTTGCCTGGCAAATTCCATGGACGGAGGAGCCTGGTAGGCTACAGCCCTTGGGGTCGCAAAGAGTCGGACATGACTGAGCGATTTCCCTTCCCTTTACAGTAAGGCAGTGTATTAGATAAGTGAAATAGATATAGACCCAGCCCTTAAGAGTCTTACAAGTAAGATTTACCGGATAGTAAGAATTGAAGGATTAAAGGCAGGAGGAGAAGGGAATGACAGAGGATGAGATGGTTGGATGGCATCACCAATCGATGGACATGAGTTTGAGCAAGCTCGAGGAGTTGGAGATGGACAGGGAAGCCTGGTGTGCTGCAGTCTATGGGGTTGCAAAGAGTCAGACATGACTGGGTGATTGAACTGAACTGAAGAATGCTAGAATTCCACTTCTTCATTTACACTGAATAATCTTTTTTCTCCCAGTTTTATTGAGATACTGACATATATCACTGCATATGTTTAAGGTGTATAGCAGATAACCACAGTGAATTTAGTTAGTATCTACTATCTCATATAGATACAAAAAAGAAGAAAGCAAAGAAAAAGAGAACTTTTTTCCTTGATGAGAACTCTTAGCATTGGTTAATCATATATCATCTTTACCTATCACATGCCAGGATTAATTCAGATTAACCTATGCTTAGCAATGGCACCCCCGGACATGACTGAGTGACTTCACTTTCACTTTTCACTTTCATGCATTGGAGAAGGAAATGGCAACCCACTCCAGTGTTCTTGCCTGGAGAATCCCAGGGACGGGGGAGCCTGGTGGGCTGCCGTCTATGGGGTCACACAGAGGCAGACACGACTGAAGTGACTTAGCAGCATGCTTAACTGAGGAACTTCCCCAGTGGTCCAGTGGCTAAAACCGTGCTCTGAATGCAGGGGGCCTGAGTTCGATACCTGGTTAGGAGCCTAGATCCCCTACGCTGCAACTAAGAGTTTGCATAGTGTGTACTTATCCTGTCCCATACTGGTTCTGACTAGCAGCCGGTTCCTTGTCTCGTAGAAGCCCCATTGTTCTGCTTTTCCGTGAGATGCTGCACCTGGAAGGGAGTTCTGTACTGCCTTCCTCCTTGGGAGAGGCAGATCCTTTGTTTGTAGTTATGGCCCACTAACTACTTTTATCTAAAAGATAAGAAAGATCAGTGGAAACCAGCTGCCCTTTATTCAGACTTTTTCACTGGCTTTGATATAAGCCCTGCTATTTTCATCCAGAGTTTGCTATTTATTTTACAGGTTTGGGAAAAGTCTGTTTAACTCAAGTCCTGTTTTGATCTCATTCCTTAAGCTCTTGGGTGACTGGTAAACATCTTAGAAACCAAGAGCTACTAGACTTGGTGTTAATTGTTTTAGGGTCATGTAATTGTAGACTTTGAGAATAGTAAGGGGCTTTCAAGTTTCAGGACAACCCCTTCATCTGACAGATAGGAAATAGAAGCCCGTGGAGTTTCTGTACCTTGCCAAAGACTGGGATGTGGAGCCCCCACACCATTTAAGCTGTGCTGAGTTGCTTTTATTTGGAGGAGAGGAAGAAAAGGCTTTCTTCCCTCCATACCTCTATCGAAGGAGCTCTATTTATAATACCTGCATTTGTTCCACATGTTAAGTTTCCAGTTTATATCTTATTTGAAGAATGAGTTGTATTATGCACAAAAAGTTTTAAATCATTCTATTTCACCATGCTGCCTGCAAATTAATCTTAATTCACAGTCATATTTTTGTTTTCATTTAATTGAAGAGTGTAAGCCAGAGCTGAAATTCTACATCTGTGGAAAAGCTAAGGAAAGGAAGTCTGACACTTATGAAACCATGCAACTCAGATTGGGACTCAAACCCAGCCAAAACCCAGACTGAACCCACAGTCTTTTAACTGAGATCACACCTGCTTCCACATCTGCTTCTCAGGACTCAATGAAGCTTAGGGTCTTTTTGTTTGTTTGTTTGTGCTGGGTCTTCATTGCTTTGCATAGGCTTTCTTTAGTTTGCAGTGAGCAGGGGCTACTCTTAACTGCAGTGCACAGGCTTCTCACTGTGGTGTCTTCTGTTGCAGAACACAGGCTCTAGGCACATGGGCTCAGTAGTTCTGGGCATGGGATTTAGTTGCCCATAGCATGTGGAATCTTCCTGGACCAGGGATTGAAGCTGTGTCCCCTGCATTGGCAGGCAGATTCTTTTCCACCATACCACCGGGGAAGTCTGAGATGTACGTTCTTGATGTCTCATCACAGAAAGAATTCAGTGAAAGACAAAGTGATAGGTATGAAGAGAAACACACTCCACAGAGTGTGAGCATCTCAGAAAGTAAGAGCAGCCCTAGGGTATGGAGTCATCAGTTTTTATAGGGGTGGGAAATTTCATAGGCTACAGTCAGCAGAAACAAGACTGGGAGCTGACTGTGGCTCAGATGGTGAACTCCTTATTGCAAAATTCAGACTTAAATTGAAGAAAATAGGGAAAACCACTGGACCATTTGGGTATGACCTAAATCATATCCCTCATGATTATACAGATCAAATTGCCAACATCCGTTGGATCATCAAAGAAGCACGAGAGTTCCAAAAAAACATCTACTTCTGCTTTATTGACTATGCCAAAGCGTTTGACTGTGTGGATCACAACAAACTGTGGAAAATTCTGAAAGAGATGGGAATACCAGACTACCTGACCTGCCTCCTGAGAAATCTGTATGCAGGTCAGGAAGCAACCGTTAGAACTGAACATGGAACAACAGACTGGTTCCAAATTGGGAAAGGAGTACATCAAGGCTGTATATTGTCACCCTGCTTATTTAACTTATATGCAGAGTACATCATTAGAAATGCTGGGCTGGATGAAGCACAAGCTGGAATCAAGATTGCTGGGAGAAATATCAATAACCTCAGATATGCAGATGACACCAGCCTTATGGCAGAAAGTGAAGAACTAAAGAGCCTCTTGATGAAAGTGAAAGAGGAGAGTGAAACAGTTGGCTTAAAACTCAACATTCAAAAAACTAAGATCATGGCATCTGGTCCCATCACTTCATGGCAAATAGATGGGGAAACAATGGAAACAGTGACAGACTTTATTTTTGGAGGCTCCAAAATACTGCAGATGGTGAGTGCAGCAATGAAATTAAAAGACGCTTACTCCTTGGAAGATAAGCTATGACCAACCTAGACAGCATATTTAGAAGCAGAGACATTACTTTGCCATCAAAGGCCCGTCTAGTCAAGGCTATGGTTTTTCCAGTAGTCATGTATGGATGTGAGAGTTGGACTATAAAGAAAGCTGAGCACTGAAGAATTGATGCTTTTGAACTGTGGTGTTGGAGAAGACTCTTGAGAGTCCCTTGAACTGCAAGGAGATCCAATCAGTCCATCCTAAAGGAGATCAGTCCAGGGTGTTCATTGGAAGGACTGATACTGAAGCTGAAACTCCAATACTTTGGCCTCTTGATACAAAGAGCTGACTCATTTGAAAAGACCCTGATGCTGCACAAGACTGAAGGCAGGAGGAAAAGGGGACGACAGAGGATGAGATGGTTGGATGGCATCACCAATCGATGGACATGAGTTTGAGCAATCTCCAGGAGTTGGACAGGGAGACCTGGCATGCTGCAGTCCATGGGGTCGCAAAGAGTCGGACGCGAGTGAGCAACTGAACTGAACTGAACTGAACTGAATGCGTGGGAGGAGTATTCCAGCTATTTGTGGGGAGGGGTGGAGACCTCCAGCAATTGGGCCACCACCCACTTTTTTACCTCTGTGTTTGATCTTAGAACTGTCATGGTGCCTGTGGGCATGTCACTTAGCTTGCTGATGTGTTACAATGAGCATGTACTGAAGCTCAAGGTCTAGTTGCTCAGTCATATCTGACTCTGACCCCATGACCTGTAGCCCACCAGACTCTTCTGTCCATGGAGTTCTCCACGTAAGAATGGGTTGCCATTCCCTTCTCCAGGGGATCTTCCTGACCTATGGACTGAACCCATGTCTTTTGTGTCTCCTTTATTTGTCGGTGGGTTCTTTACCACTAGCACCACCTGAGAAGCTAATAACGATGTTCACTCAAATCTTGTTAAATTTAACAGCTTTTGTTATTTTAAAAAATTATTTATTTATTTTTAGCTCTTCTGGGTCTTCATTGCTGTGTGTGTCTGTGTGTGTATGCTGGGTCTTCGTTGCTCCTTGACCTTTTCTCTAGTTGAGGCAAGCAGGCGCTGCTCTCTAGTTGCAATGGCTTCTCTTGTTGTCGTCCATGGGTTCTAGGGCAAGCAGGCTTCAGTAATTGTAGCACGTGGGTTCTGCAGTTGTGGCTCCTGGACTTAGTTGCTCTGTGGCATGTGGGATCTTCCCAGATCAGGACTCGAACCTGTGTCTCCTGCATTGGCAGGATTCTTTACCACTGAGCCACCAGGGAAGCCCAAATTTCACTCACCATATGGTTAATTTTATGCATCAATAACTGGGCTAAAGGATGCCTAGATAGCTGGCAAAACATTTCTGGGTGTGTCTGTAGGGTGTTTCTGGAAGAGATTAGCATTAGATTCAGTAGACTGAGAAAAGATCTGCCCTTAGCAATGTAGGTAGGCATCATGCAAAAGGTTGAGATCCAGAATAGGACACAAAGAGGAGGAAAGGGACTTCCCTGGTGGTCCAGAGTCCGCCTGCCAATGCAGGGGACACAGGTTCGATCTCTGGTCAGGGAAGATTGCACATGCTGCAGGGCAACTAAGCTTCTGTGCCACAACTACTGAGCCCACACATTCTAAAGCCTGTGCTTGGCAACAGGAGAAGCCACTGCAGTGAGAAGCCTGTGCATTACAACTAGATCATAGCCCTTAGTTGCCTCAACTAGAGAAAGCTTGAGTGCGGCAATGAAGACCCAGGGCAACCAAAAAAAGGAAAAAAAATGTATATATATACATATATATATATATAAATAAATAGAGGAGGGAAGGGTGATTTCCCTTTCTCTTGAGCTGGGATGTCCGCACTAGGAGCTACACCACCGACTCCCCTGATTCTCAGGCCTTCAGACTCAGACTGAATTATACCACTGGCTTTCCTGGTTCTCCAGCTTGCAGATAGCAGATATGGGACTTCTCAGCCTTTGTAACTACATAAGCCAATTCCTATAATAAATTTTCTCCTTTGTGTATCTATGAATATATCCTATTCTTTTTCTCTGGAGAATCCTGATTAATGCACCATGTAATTCACCAATTCAAAGTATACAACTCATGACTTTTAGTTTATTCACAGAGTTGTGTAACCATCATCACTATCTAATTTCAGAACATTTTCATCACCCCAAAAAGACACCCTGTATTCTAATTACTCCCTGTTCCCCTTTCCCCCAACCCTTGGGAACTACTAATCTACTTCCTGTCTCTATGGATTGCCTCCTTTGGTTATTTCATATAAGTGCAATATGCAACCTTTTGCATATTGTGTCTGGCTTCTTTCACTTAGCATGTTTTCAAGGTTCATCTATGTTGTAGCATTTATCCATATTTCATTCCTTTTGGTGGCTGAATTGTATTCTACTGTGTGGATATACCTAATTTTTTTTATCTCTTCATCTGTTGGTGGACATTTGTTTCCACCTTTTGGCTAATCTGAATACTACTGCTGTTAACAATGTCATATAAGTATTTGTGTGAGTACTAGTTTTCAGTTCTTTGGGTATATACCTACAAGTAGGGCTTCCCTGATAGCTCAGTTGGTAAAGAATCTGTCTGCAGTTCAGGAGACCCCAGTTCAATTCCTGGGTCAGGAAGATCCCCTGGAGAAGGGATTATCTACCCACTCCAGTATTCTTGGGCTTCCTTTGTGGCTCAGCTGGTAAAGAATCCTCCTGCAATGCAGGAGAAGATCCTGGGTTGGGAAGATCCCCTGGAGAAGGGAAAGGCTACCCACTCCAATATTCTGGCCTGGAGAATTCCGTGGACTGTATAGTCCATGGGGTCACAAAGAGTCAGACACGACTGAGTGACTTTCCCTTTCACTTCACTTTCAGAATTGCTAGGTCATATGATAAGTCTCTCTTTAACATTTAGAGGAACTAGCAAACTGTTTTCCACAGTGGCTCCATCATTTTACATCTCCAGTAGTTATGTACAAGAATTCCAATTTTTCTCCATTCTTGTCATATATCTAGAATATATAAAGAATGCCCTTATTAATAAGATTTGCAAGTATTTTCTCTTTCTATCGTTTATCTTTTCACTTTCTTTTCTAAATTGAAGTATAGTCGATTTACAATATTATATTAGTTTCAGATGTAGAGCATAGTGATTCAGTATTTTTGCAGGTTATTTTATTTATTATTTAGGTTATTTTATAGGTTATTACAAGATAATGGCTGTATTTCCCTGTGTTATACACTACAATCCTTGTTGCTTATCTTTGTTTTTTCACTTTCTTGAAGTTGTCTTTCAAAGCAAAAAAGTTATACATTTTGTAATATCTAATACATTTTTTTCTTAAGTTGTTGTGCTTTTGGTGTCATATCTAAAAAAAAAACATAGCCTAATCCAGGGTCCTGAAAATTTTACACGTATATTTTCTTCTAAGAGTTTTATTCAGGTCTTATGATTAGGTCTGTGATCCATTTGGAGTTAATTATCGTATATATTGTTAGGTAAAGGTCCAACTTTATTCTTTTGCATGTGACATCTATTTGTTCCAACATCACTTGTTGAAAAGACTCTTCTTTCTCTATTGAATTGTCTGGCATCCTTGTTAAATATCAGTTCACTGTAAATGTCAGGGTTTCTAGACTCTCAGTTTTTTTCCATTGATTTATGTGCCTATCCTTATGCCAGTATCCCACTGTCTGGATTATTATAGTTTTGTATTAAGTTTTGAAATCAGGATGTATGAGTCATCCAAATTTGTTCTTCTTTTTCCAGGTTGTTTTGGCTTTTCTGGATCCCTTGCATTTCCATACTTTTTTTTAGGATCGTCTTTTTTATTTCTGTGAAGAAGATGCTTGAGGATTTGATAGGAGTCGTGTTGAATGTGTAGATCAGCTTGGGGAGTATTGCCATCTTGACAATATTAAGTCTTCCAGTCTATGAACATGGGTGTCTTTCCATTCATTTGGGTCTTTTAACATATATTTCAACAATGTTTGTAGTTTTCAGAGTACATGATTTGCATTTCTTTTGTTAAATGTATTCCTAAGGATTTTATTTTTTGATGCTATTGTAAATGCAATTGTTTTCTTAATTTCATTTTTGGATTGTTCTCTACTAGTGTATAGACATGTTATTTTTAAAATTGATCTTGACCCCTACAACTGTGATGAACTTACCAGTTCTAATATTAATAGTTTTTGCAGTGGATGTCTTAGGATTTTCTATATGCAAGATTAGGTCACCAGCAAACAGAAATTGTGTTACTTTTTTTCTTTTTATAGCCTAATTGCCCTTGCTGGAACCTCCAATGCAATGTTGAATAGCAGTGGCAAAGAAATTCCCTGGCAGTCCAATGGTGCTCTCATTGCTGAGGGCCGAGGTTTAATCCCTAGTTAAGAAATTAAGATCCTGCGAGACGAGCGGTATGAAAGAATAGCAGTAGCTAATGTGCAAATCCTTATCTTACTCCTGGTGTTGGGGCAAAAGCATTCTTTTACCATTAAGTATGAAGTTATTTGGGGTTTTAGCTATTTCTCTAATGCCAGCACATATCCCAGTAGAGATGTTCAGGCTAACAGTAGAAATATAGGATAAAACTCAGAAGAAAGATCTGGGTTTCTTGTGGAACTCCTAGTGTTCAGATGATAGTTGAAGTTGTTGAAATTAATGAGATGGTCCAGACAGGGAGCATAGGATGAGAAGACAACTGGGGATAGACCTTTTGGGAAATATCAACCTTTAATGAATAAAGAGGCAAAGAAGAACCCTCAGAGTGGTAGTTCTTCAGCTTGGCCAAGCAGAGTTATCTGGGGAACTTTATAAAAGTACAAATTCCCAAGTGCTATCCCAAGGAATTCTGATTAAGGAGGGTTTGACCTTGGACACCACCCTTATGGCAGAAAGTGAAGAGGAACTAAAAAGTCTCTTGATGAAAGTGAAAGAGGAGAGTGAAGAAGTTGGCTTAAAGCTCAACATTCAGTAAACTAAGATCATGGCATCTGGTCCCATCACCTCATGGGAAATAGATGGGGAGACAGTGGAAACAGTGTCAGACTTTATATTTTGGGGCTCCAAAATCACTGCAGATGGTGATTGCAGCCATGAAATTAAAAGACACTTACTCCTTGGAAGGAAAGTTATGACCAACCTAAATAGCGTATTAAAAAGCAGAGACATTACTTTGCCAACAAAGGTCTGTCTGGTCAAGGCTATGGTTTTTCCAGTGGTCATGTATGGATGTGAGAGTTGGACGGTAAAGAAAGCTGAGCGCCGAAGAATTGATGCTTTTGAACTGTGGTGTTGGAGAAGACCCTTGAGAGTCCCTTGGACTGCAAGGAGATCCAACCAGTCCATCCTAAAGGAGATCAGTCCTGGGTGTTCAGTGGAAGGACTGATGTTGAAGCTGAAACACCAAGACTTTGGCCACCTCATGCGAAGAGTTGACTTGTTGGAAAAGACCCTGATGCTGGGAGGGATTAGGGGCAGGAGGAGAATGGGACGACAGAGGATGAGATGGCTGGATGGCATCACCGACTCGATGGGCATGAGTTTGAGTAAACTCCGGGAGTTGGTGATGGACAGGGAGGCCTGGGGTGCTGCGATTCATGGGGTCGCAAAGAGTCAGACACGACTGAGCGGCTGAACTGAACTAAACTGGCCTTGGTATCTGTGTTTTTAGAAACTCTGTAGCAATTCGGTCCTCTGACTTCTTTGGTCTGTACCTCTGTTCTCAATACTCGTTTTGCTTTGAACACCTGTTTATCTTCAGAGGAGCCGTGATGCACTAACTCTTGAAGCATCATTGAGTTGCAGGTGAAGTTTCAACCGGTCAACCAAACTATCAAAATACTGAATTCATCTAAGAGATGGCCTCTCTCATATCTTCCTGGACCAAAGATTAGAACGCATGTTTGCTGCATTGGCAGGTGGACTCCTAACCACTAAACCACCAGGGAAGCACCTAGCTCTTTTTGATTTGGACAAGTTACTTAAGCATTCTCCATTTCTCATCTGTGAAGTGAGTATCATTCCAATCACTTACGGTTGTGTTACCAACCACCTTAAGCCTTGATAACTTAAAACAGCTCTTCACTGGCATCGTCCAAAGTTTGGGGGGATGACTAAGCTCCCTGGGTGGTTCTCATTCAGGATCTGTTGTATGGTGACTTAGAATGGAGTTTTCTGTAAGTTTCTTCACTGCTGCGTCTCAAACCTGGGCTAAGAGGACTGTAACAGTGCTTAGTACATTGCCCAGCAGATGGTAACTGCTCAGTGATTTTTTTAATAAGTGGGTGGAAAGAATAAATGGAATAAGGTAACATTGCCTGGGATCAGTGAGGTTCCCAGGACATAGAAATTTCAGTGCTAAAACCTAGAAAGTCTCAGATAAACCAGGGCAAATGGTTACATTAGGAAGAGATGAATGAATGCATTTTTCAAGAGACCAAAGTTGAAACTTTATGGTGAGGTGAGGTTACTAGGCCAGTCCACCAAAGATTGGCAAGATCATAAATCATGTTAAAACTGTTTTTAAGCATTGGAATTTTTTGATTTGTTTGTTTTTTCTTTAAATGAAAACTTACCTGAGCACAATACATATAAAACAGACAAACTGGACCCTGGTTGATGTGCAGGACAGGGCACCTGGAGCTTTGGTTTTGGCCTTTTCCTCCTTCCCTGTCTCCCTTTAGAGGCCCTGAGAGCATCTCTGAAAACCCTAGGGCGTTACCTTGAAAGCCACTGATATAGTAAATCATAGCACCAGGGCCTCTAAGCCTCTAAAATCTGACCATTTGGCTCCTCTTAAACTTATATTCTGGGCTTCCCAGGTGGTGCTAGTGGTAAAGAACCGCCTGCCAAGGCAGGAGACGTAAGAGATGAGGGTTCGGTCCCTGGATTGGGAAGATCCCCTGGAGGAGGGCATGACAACCCACTGCAATATTCTTGCTTGGAGAATCCCATGGACAGAGGAGTCTGGTGGGCTACAGTCCATAGGGTCGCAAAGAGTAAAACATGACTGAAGTGACTTAGCAGGCACACACACAAACGTATTCTACAGCCTGGAGCGTGAGTGGTAGGAGATGGTAAGGCAAGTGGACAGTTCCAGGCACCAGAGTGGAAGAAAGGAAGGTGTCCAGCACAAGGAAGGAAGGCGGGCCAGATCTTTACAGGCTCCCCCTGAAACAGAAACCAGGCCATTTATGTAAAGGAAGCAATATCAGCACCAGGGGAGCTCGGGGGCAGGAAGGGTGAAGCAGAAGGGCCGGTTGTTTGTGCTGTCATTTGCAAGTCAGGAATTGATTGACTTCATAAACATTTTATCATACCTGACTATTTTAAGAGAAAAAGCTTTGATGTATATAAAGATGTACAAGCAAATAATCTTCCTTCCTTTCTTTCTTTTTTTTTGGCCACACCACGTGGCTTGTGGGAGCTCAGCTCCCTGACCAGGGATTGAACCCTGGCCACAGCAGTGAAAGCCCAGAATCTTAGACTACCACTAGACTACCAGGAAACTCTCAAGTTGAATAATCTTTGTCATAGTAACTCCACCTCTAATAATTTCCACTAAGGGCACAGTGACAAATGTGTGCAAAGATATGTACAAGAAAAAAAGAGAGACATATACAAGGATATTCATTGAAGTTTTATAATAGTAAAGGTTTCCAAGAGGAAGAGATATATAAGCTGAATAGTAAAAGGTGAATACAGATTAACCAGGCCTTTTGGGCAAAGAATAGAAAGAGAAGAAGGTTTTCCAGTTAGAGGAAACAGCAAGTACCGAAGTATAGAGATGTGAAAAGTTTAATATTAGAGAACAATAAGAAATTGGAAATTACTGGAGCAAAGGATACACTGTAAATGGGGGAGAAGATGAGGCTGGAAGGCAGGGTAAGTTCAGAGGCAGAACAAAATTATAATTCATATTTTAAACAAATCACAGTAATTTTGATTCTCAGTCAAATTCTTGACTGATTAGTCAAGAATTCTTGACTCAGTCAAATGCTTGACTGAGAAACATGTTCTTTAGATTGAGATGTATACATAAGAGAAGTAAGAAATCTAACACTGTGTGTAGGAGATTCAAGCCGAGGGAAGTAGTGAACTATTCTTGAGTTTAAATGTTATTTGAAACAGTAAAATAAGGAAGATTAATGAGTCATGGAACTTTGATGTCAGATGTAATCATCTCTATGTATGATTGGTCAAAGTTGGTCTATGTATGTATGATTGGTCTATGTATATATGGTCAAAGTTCAAGAACCTGTTATCTTTATAAAAATACTGCTCTTCTGTTTACAAGGTCTTCTCAATGGGTCCAGAGTTATTTGGCTAACGTTTTGTTTCTGATGCAAAAAGTTATGCTTTTAACCAAGTTGATCATAAAATAAAACCTTGCATAGTCTTAATAGATTTATGCCGTTTGCATAGCAAAAATTGCTGCAGATTTGCCATTAACATATTGACTCAATCAGATTATGCTGTCGCTGCCACTTGCCTGTTTTCGAACTCATAGAAGTTTAACAGGCACAATCAGCATCTTTTTACTACTACTAAATAATCTTCTGAAAGAAAGGTTTTTGTCTCACCTCTTCCTACCAGCTCATTGTTCTCTAACTACAAAGCACCCACCCACCTGTATAGCATTTACTGCATCAACAGACCCTGGGTCAATGGCGGTACTTGATCACAGGTGAAAGGTTATTAGACTGAAGAATTGAAACAATTGCATCTTAAAATGTTCCTCTGTTGGGACTTCCCTGGTGGTCCTGTGCTTAAGAATCTGCCTGCCAGTGCAGGGGACGTGGTTTCAATCCCTGTTCCGGGAAGATTCCACTTGCCTCTGGGCAACTAAGCCCATACACCACAACTGCTGAGCCTGTGTTCTGGAGATCACACCCTGCAACAAGAGAAGCCACACAATGAGAAGCCCAGCACTAAAGCTAGAGTAGCTCCCACTTGCCACAAGCAGAGAAAGCCCACACACAGAAATAAAAACCTAACACAGCCCAAAATAAATCAATCAATAAAGAACGTTTTAAATTTCCCTCTGTACACATCAAACATTTAAGTCTCAAAAGAATGTAATTCCTTCTCAAGGAACAATTTATGGTGGAAGAACCTGTCTCACAACTTGGAATCCTAAAACAATGAAATGTTAGAGGTACACACCAGCCTGCATTTCAGAAATTATCCAGCTCCTTACAGATGAAGTAACTGAAGTCTAGGAAGACAACATAGTATCCTTGAGACCTTGGGCAATTTACTTATTTTCTCTTGCTTCACTTTTCTTATCTATTAAATAGATCTTAGAGTGTGGAGAAAAGGGAAACCCTCTTATACTGTTGGTGGGATTATAAATTGGTGCAGCAAAAAATGAATAAATTAGTGCAGCTACTATGGAGAACAGCATGGAGGTTCCTTAAAAAACTAAAAATAGAGTTGCCATATGATCCAGCAATCCCACTCCTGGGTAACTGTCTGGAAAAAATGAAAGCTCTCAGTTGGAAAGATATGTGCATGCTAGTGTTCTTATCAGCACTATTTACAATAGCCAAGACATGGAAGCAACCTAAATGTCGATCAACAGATGAATGGCTAGAGAAGATGGGAACACACAATGGAATATTACTCAGCCATAAAAAGAATGAAATAATGTCATTTATATCAATATGGATGAACCTAGAGATTATCATACTGAGTGAAGTAAATCAGACAAAGGCAAATATCATATGATATCACTTACATATGGAATCTAAAAAAAAATGACACAAACTTAATTGCAAAACAGAAATAGACTCACAGACATAGAAAACAAACTTACAAAAAAAAAAAAAAGAAAACAAACTTATGGTTACCAGAGGGGGAGGGGGAGGAGGGTAAATTAAAAGTATGGAATTAACAGATACATACCACTAATACATGACACAGATAAGTAACAAGGGTTTACTGTATGGCACAGGAAAGTATATTCAATATCTTATAATAACCTATAATGGAAAAGAATCTGAAAAAGATTGTGTGTGTATGTATATATATACCCCAAAAATGGTAAATCAACTATACTTCAATTAAAATAGATAAATCTTAGCAGTACCTCAGATTGTTATTGTAAGGAATAAATGAAATAATGCAAGTGAAAAATTTAAAGCTGTATTAAGCTCAAATATATCACTCAATAAATGTTGTGATTACAAAGATATAACAAT
The DNA here is from genome assembly GCF_019320065.1 of Cervus canadensis. Classification (NCBI taxonomy): domain Eukaryota; kingdom Metazoa; phylum Chordata; class Mammalia; order Artiodactyla; family Cervidae; genus Cervus; species Cervus canadensis. The sequence continues at coordinate 46,289,521 of NC_057399.1, read as the reverse complement.
GAAATAAGGGGTCCTGAGTCTGCTGTTTTTTCATTTTATTTGATTTATTTTTGGCTGTGCTGGGTCTTCCGTGCTGCTCAGGCTTTTCTCTAGTTGCATTGAGCGAGGGCTACTTTCTCTAGTTGCGGTGCTCATTGGGCTTCTCATTGCAGTGACTTCTCTTGTGGCAGAGCACAAGCTTCAGGTCTCATGAGCTTCAATAGTAGTGGCTTGGGGGCTCAGTAGTTGTGGTTCCAGGGCTCTAGAGCACAGGCTCAATACTTGAGGCGCATGGGCTTAGTTGCTCCATGGCATGTGGGATCTTCCAGGATCAGGGATCGAACCTGTGTCTCCTGCCTTGGTAGGCACATTCTTTACCACTGAGCTACCAGAGAAACCCCTGAATCTGCTATTAATTTGCAATGAACTCAGAAAGTTCCTGAGTTTTCCCCATGTGTGAAATGAGGTTGGATTCAGTCAGTGTTCAAGTTGCTCTGTGGAGTCCTAGTGCTCCTCTGAAGGACTGCAAGGGAGAGGATAGGAGACCGGTAGGCAGGCATTCAAACACTTACCTTCCTTCTACCAAAGCTGTTTAGCTTTCATCTTATTTATATTTTTGTTTGAGTAAAAGAGTTCTGCAAAAAAAATTTAGTAACTACATATTGAAATCATCTTTAAGCTTCTTTCAGTTCAAGATTCTATGGTTTTGCAACAAGCACACTGTGTTCCCCTATTATTATTATTTCAAAATAAAGACAAGGATTTTAAAGTTTTGAGGATAACATCAACTTGTGACTTTAGGCACAGAGGCAGGACAGAACCCTAAGGTCTCCTGACCTTAAGGAAGAGACATGATAATCTTTTGAGGTTAATGGGAAGGAGATACTCAAATAATAAAGATTCAGTAATGGTTATGGATGTTCTTGTATCTTCCTTATGAGGAAACAGATGCTGCCTTTTTCCTTCTTAGTTTCCTCTTTAGTTGTTTAAGGAATGCTTATTCTCCTTAACAGTGCCGATGACTAGTCTGTGATTGCTACATTTATTACCCAATCCTTTTCTGGGTAACTAAAGATTCAAAGTGCTGAATTAAAGTTTACTGGAAAGAGAAATTTAAGGAGACATTTTACCATCACTTCGTTTTTAAGACTTTTTAAGTGGGGTATAGTTGATTTACAATGTTGTATTAGTTTCAGGTCTACAACAAAGTGAATCAGTTATACATAAACATATATCCACTCTTTTTTAGATTATTTTCCCATGTAGGCCATTATAGGGTATTGAGTAGAGTTCCCTGTACTATATAGTAGGTCCTTATTAGTTATCTATTTTATATGTAGTACTGTATATTGACCATCACTTCTATTCAGATTTAAAAGATTATAGTTATTGCCATACTATTGAAATAGCCAGGCGAGGATTTGTATATTTCAGATGCAATTCTCTGATATAGTTCTAATTTTCAGAGATCTTACCCCAATTTCAATGGTCTAATCAAAAAAGAGTTTGTAAGTATATAAAAATATTAAATAAGCAAATTTTGTTGGTACACAATAAGCTTATGATATGTTTTCCATTGGATTAAGTTACTGCAATAGTCTTGTTTTCTGTTCAGACTTTCTCAGGATAAAAAGTGCTTCAGTTCAGTTCAGTCGCTGAGTCGTGTCCAACTCTTTGCAACCCCATGGACTGCAGCATGCCTGGCCTCCCTGTTTATTTGAGTAAACTCCCAGAGTTTACTCAAACTCATGTCCATTGAGTCGGTTTTGCCATCCAACCATATCATCCTCTGTCGTCCCCTTCTCCTCTCGCCTTCAATCTTTCCCAGCTTCGGGGTCTTTTCAGATGAGTCAGCTCTTTGCATCAGATGGCCAAAGTACTGGAGTTTCAGCTTCAACATCAGTCCTTCTAAAGAACATTCAGGACTGATCTCCTTTAGGAGGAACTGGTTGGATCTCCTTGCAGTCCAAGGGACTCTTAAGAGTCTTCTCCAACACCACAGTTCAAAAGCATCAATTCTTCAGTGCTCAGCTTTCTTTATGGTCCAATGATTTATATGTACTGACTGTATCAGATTCCAGTATATAAATTCCATGCTGTTCTTTCAATTTTGCTTTTTCAAGAGTCTTTGAACTAATGTTCTATTGTATAAGAAAGTTAAAGGGCATTGATTTTCATCAGATAAGAAATGTAACTCCACCCCAATGTTCATAGCAACACTATTTACAATAGTCAAGTGCCCATCAACCTAAGTGCCCATCAGCAGCTTATTGGCTTAAGAAGATGTGGTGTGCATATATTAATATATATATATCCCAATGGAATATTACTCAGCCATAAAAGAGTAACATATTGCCATTTACAGGAACATGGCCCTAGAGAGTATTAGGCTTAGTGAAATAAGTCAGACAGAAAAAGAGAATTACATGATATCACTAAAATGTTGAATCTTAAAAATAATACAAATGAATTTATTTATAAAACAGAAACAGACCCACAAATGCAGAAAGCAAACTTATGGCTACCAAAGGGGAAGGGAGGGTGGATAAATTAGTAGGAGTATGGGACTAACAGATACATACCAGTATATATAAAATAAACTACCAGGATTTATTGTAAAGCACAGGGAAGTGTATTCAATATCTTATAATAACCTATAATGGAAAAGAATCTGAAAAAAAAAATGTATCTATATGTATAACTGAATCACTTTGCTATATATCTGAAACTAACACAATATTATAAAGCAACTATGCTTTAATTGAAAAACAAAAGGAAGAGAAATGTAACTCTAAAAGATGTGCAACTTTCTATTGTGCAATTTTAATTCTCTGACTCTGTTACAAGGCATTGCAGTCAAAACAATGGATCTGAGTGTAAATGAAATAACATGCCTCTGGATTTTCATAAAGATTTTATTAAAGCCTAAATTTCATACTAATCATTCTTACATATGCATTGTTTTTATGCAATGGAAAGTACTGTATATACAATAAAATCTTTTGCCTAGCCTTGACCCCTGTCTGTGTTCTGTCTCCCAGAGATAACCACTAGTCACAGTTTCTTATCTAGCGTTTCAGTGATACTTAATGCATTTTTCTGCTATAAGAAAGCAAATCTTCAGTACTTACTATTTTATTTGATCCTCACAAAAATTGTGCAAGGTAGACAAGACAGAAGGTTTCCTTCCTGATCACAGAAATGAAAATGGAGGCTCAGAGAAGTGAATCAATTATTATGACTCTGTTGTACAACTAATAAGTGGATCACACAGTCAGGGCTTTATTAATCACCCCTTACATCCAGGTATTGGGTTGAGGGATAGAGACAGGACTCTATGCTCAAATGTATTGTATCTTGGTTAGTTTGGGGGAGGCTTTCATACAATGTAAATGTGATTAATAGAGAAATCTTGATTCATGAGTATAATATACCCATAGCTTCCCAGTTGGCTCAAGTGGTAAAGAATCCATCTGCCAATGGAGGAGCCACAGGGGAAGCTGGTTCGATCCCTGGATCGGAAAGATCCCCTGGAGGAGGAAATGGCAACCCACTCCAGTATTCTTGCCTGAAAAATGCCATGAACAGAGGAGCCTGGCAGATTACAAGCCATGGATTCACAAGGAGTCGGACACAGCTGAGTGACTGAGCACGCATAATATACTCAACACTATTCTGCAAGAGCTGAAGCCAGAGGAAAAAGAAAAGTAAAGGTTGGCTTTTCTAACTATAATATTGCCTACCTAGGCATCTGGGTTTTCATTTTACAGACTTCTTAGGAAACACCAACTGTTATAAGGAAGTGTTGCTTTTGGTTTAATGTTTATCCTGCTAGTGAACTCCACCCTTAAATGATCTTGGTGACTAATAGGACTGGAACCAGTTCTCACTTACCAGATGCAAATTCCACTTAGCAGCTCGTTTTTTGTGCCGTCTGCTGATTTGCAGTCATAGACAAATCTAGACTAAAGAAATTCTTGAATGAGAATAGGCGATGATGCAGTTGCTCTTTAATTTCAAAATTGGCCTGACACAATGGCCTCACCTAAAAGTCATACTGTCAGTCGGCTGGCCTTATGTTCTCTGACAGTTAGGGCACCCTCCCTGGTCACCCGCAGTGACTCAGAAGGCAGCTGCCGAGAACAGGAAGGCCTGAGATTCATGTGACAAACCATTGGCCTTCACCAGGGCAAACAAAGCAGGTGGACGTCTCCGGCGGCCCTCAGCTTTATGGTGCATTTCTGGATTTTTTTTTTTTTTTTTCTCTCCTGCTTCAAACTGCTCTGAATTTTCTCCTTGACCTAATTTCATCTGTGAAAAAATGCCATCTGAAAGGGCCTGCCGAGATGTTGTCTGGGCCTGCACCCCTGAAGAAGGCCAACAATCTGTTTGCACACAAAGAATGGAAAAAATGTTTCTGTGCTTCAAAGATTACTGAACACCCTCTTTCCAAAATGAATCAGTTCCTTCCAGCAGGGATAATTTCCACTAATTGGAAAAACAAAGCTATCAATATTCAGTCACCAACCACTAGATTTCAAAAGAGACCACATGTCCTCACAGTTTCATGCAGTTTTTCTTGGCCAGGTTTAAGCCATTGTTTCCCAAAGTGTGGCCTGAGGGCCACCTACATTAGAATCATGAAGGTTAAGGAATCATTAGTGCTAGGGAAGGATCCAATAGTCTGTGATTTTTAACAAGCATTTCAACACACACAGCTCGTTTTTATTTTTATTGGAGTATAATTGGTTTACAATGTTATGTTAGTTTCTGCTATATGGTGAAGTGAATCAGCTATATGTATACACATGTCCCTTCTCTCTCAAACGTCCCTTCCCCCGCTCCCCGCTCCTACTTGTCTAGGTCATCACAGAGCACCAAGCTGTGCTACCTATGCCCTACAGACGCTTCCCACTAGCTCTCCGTTTTATACACCGTAGTGTTTATATGTCAGTTCTACTCTCCCAGTTAGTCTCATCTTCCTCTTCCCTCCCATGTCCACATGACCATCCTCTACTGCTGCATCTCTATCCCTCCCTGCAAACAGGCTCATCTGAACCCATCTTTCCAGATTCCATACATATGCATTAATATACAATATTTGTTTTACTCTTTCTGACTTACTTCACTCTGTATGACAAACTCTAGGTCCAACCCCATCACTACAAATGACCCAATTTTATTCCTTTTTATGCCTAAGTACTATTCCTTTGTATATATGTATCACATATATACAGATGTACCATGTCTTCATCTGTTCATCTGTTGATGGACATTTAGGTTGCTTCCACGTCCTGGCTATTATAAATAGTGCTGCAGTGAACACTGGGGTACAATTTTCTTTTTGAACTACGGTTTTCTCCAGATATTTGCCCAAGAGTGGGATTGCTGGGTCATATGGTAGTTTTTTTAGTGTTTTTTTTTTTAAGGCACCTCCATACTGTTCTCCATAATGACTATACCAGTTTACATTTCCACAAAGAGTGCCAGAGGGTTCCCTTTTCTCCTATAACTCATTTTTATGCATGAAATTAACTCAGCTAAGTCGGAATTCACAAGCCTTCATTGGTAACACCAAAGGAGACAGTCCTGGGGAAGAGGGTTTTTGCTAATGCCTGCCCTGATTTTACCTCTCTTTTTCCTTCTATCCCTGCCGAAATGCCATTTCTGAAAACATTGCATGGTCATTATAGAAGGAAAGAGAGGAAAGAAGAGCTAAGGAAATAGCCATGTTCTCCCTCAATTGAGCTAATGTGGGAATGGTTCCGTTGACTGAAGAAAAACCTCATAATCTAAAAGCTGCAAGTTAAGTTTTATTCCTGGATCTTACTGAGGACTGTAGCCTGGGAGACCGTTTCTTGGATAATTCTGAGGGACTGCTCTCAAGAGGTAAAGGAGGAGCCAGGATATTTAGGGGGTCTCTTTTTTTTTCTTTTTTTCTGGGGGAAAAAAATGTGGTTGAACCTCAAAAGATTACTGCTAATCTCAACAGACATCTCAAGTTAATGATTTTAGTGCTTTTCTAGGTATACATGTATGAGAAGATACAAGGATCTGGGTTCATTAAAATTATTTCTTAGGTATGCATCTTAACTATCTAGGGCCAGGATCCAAAGCACAGAATACTTCCTGTTTTTCTGTATCTTGAATTCCCCATGGGGCGCACTGTCCTTGGTGGTTAGCTACAGTGGCCAATGGCTTGATCCTTGTAGAACTGGATGGTAGGCAACATTCTTTGTTCATTGGAATGCCAGACAACATTCTCTGTCCACAGTTCCCTGGCCTGTGCTGGGAACGTGAGAGATCAGACTCCCAACGTGGCCAAATGGAAGAAAAAGGAGACAGGCTGATCTAGATGGCCGATGCAGTACATCCAGGGCTTTCTCAGCATTGTCCCACCGTCGAACTCCCCTGTTGGCTCAGACGGTAAAGCCTACAATGCTGGAGACCGGGGTTCAATCCCTGGGTTGGGAAGATCTCCTGGAGAAGGAAATGGCAACCCACTCCAGTATTCTTGCCTGAAAAATCCCACAGATGGAGGAACCTAGTAGGCTACAATCCATGAGGTCGCAAAGACTCGGACACAACTGAGGACTTCACTTTCACTTTGGCTAGAAGCAGGGCTCCAATGCCAAATTCAAGTTCTTTGTAATCCTGGTGTTCCCTAATAAGCTACTTAGCCCAAACAAAGAAGAAAAAGTGATTTCATCAACACCTTAAAAAATAAGCATTTCTAAAAGGATTGATTTTAGAAAACAATGGACCAGAATACTTAAAAATCCTCCTCAAAAGTTGTTAAAAATGCAAATCTCCCCTTCTCCCCATTCTTAAGCAAATTTATCAGGGGACACATTAAGATATCACTTGTTTAATTTCCTGGAGCAAAGACAGACTGGAAAAGAAAGACATTTGCAATGTCCACAACTAACAGGAGATTTCATAGCTAGAACAGCAGTTTTCAAAGTGTAGTCTCTGAACCCATGGGGTCTCACAATTTTCAGGAGGTTTGTAATATTGAAAATGTTTTCATAATAATACAAAGATTTTATTTGTCTTTTTCATGTGTTGATTTTTGCTCCCCTTGTCCAAAATCAATGTTGGGTAAAATTGATGGCCCAGGTAACTAAGTGAATTTATTGAAATAGAAAACATAGGAAGAATAACCTACGTGGAGGGGAAGACTTTAATGTTGGATATATTGATTTCAGCTGCCTATTTATTGGACATCCAGATGGAGTTGGTCTGTAGGCATTTATGGATCTGGAGCTCAGCAGAGTTCTGAAGTGGATGTATCTCCAATGGATAGTAATTACGCTTCTTCTTTACATACACCTGAATTCTTGTGACTAGGTTAAATCTCCACGATATTCTCTTTTTGTCCAAGAATACACAGTCAAGGATACACTTGCCCCATCTGTGTATCCTTGAGCAAGTTAAACAAGCTTCTCTGGTTCTCAATTTTCTCATCCATAAAATGAGGATAAAGAATTTGTGTTATAGGATTGCTTGTGAGTATTAAAGGACTTAAGGTGTAAAATACCAAGAGTAGCGCATGGTACATAGCAAGTACTCAGTAAATCATCAATGTTTTGTAATTATGGCACTTGTACTTTCTCTTAGTAGAACTTGTCATAGCTGTTGGCATATAATTACCATGTTACAAGTTACCTGAGAGTTTGGGTCTTGCTTCCTGCAGTATCCTACGCTAGTACATAATGGATACGCAATAAATACTCATTCAATAAATAATCGGTGAATTTCCCAGGGTTGTGGTTATAGTGTTGTGAATTTTTCCATCTTTAAGCTGCCTTTTACTTAACTCAGATCAACAGGTTTGAGAAGTGAGTTTGCTGTGACTTGTTCTTTGCTCTGTAGAGTGTTGTGTTCCTCAACATCTCTATGATGGTGGCCCCACACAAGGGGTCAATAAATGTTTAGAGATTGACTGATTGTATGTTGTGGGTTGATCCTCATTTCCTCACTCAACTTTGCCTGTCTTCCTGCTGGTTTTTTTTGTTTGTTTGTTTTTCCTTTTTGGCCACATCCCACAGCATGGGGGGGGATCCTAGATCCCGAGCCAGGGATTGAACCTGCACCCCCTACATTAGAAGCATGGAATTCTAACCACTGGACCACCAGGGAAGTCCCCTGGAGGTCAAATTTTTACTTGGATTTTTTGAAACATAGTCTGGCATCCATAGGAACTTGACTATTTTTGATCTAAAAAAATGGTCTGAAAAACCAAATACCAATAACCGACTACTTCATTATCTCAAATGTTACAGATAGCTCTAAATCCCACACATGCCCACACTATGGATTAGCAGGTGTTAGTGTAATGAAAAGTGTTTGTCTTTTTCATCTTATGCTTTGCAAATGGATTGGTAGTTATTCACTCTTATTCACTTTGTTGTACCCAAATCATAACTATATTAGAGCACCAATAACTCACTAGCTGCATAGCTTTGGGCAAATAATTTTTTTCTGAAAGTAAATTTCCTTACTGATAAAATGAAAACCTTGAATTCAGGTCTAAGATGTCTTCTAATTCTAATATCTTCCCCTCCACACCCAGTATCATTTGGTGCACCATATCAAACAAATTAATTTTTGTTCATCTTCCCCCCTGTTCAAAGGGAAAAATAAGACTTTGTCTTTCCATAAATCTGGAAGTAAAGTGTTTTGTTTGTTTTTTCATTATGTTCATGTTACTAAAAGGGATTTTTTTCTTGAAAATGAAATACTGGAAATAGACTTTTTTCTATTTGGCCATTAGGTGTCGCTCAACATGCAGGAAGTATAAGAAACCAGCTGTGAATTATAAAGCTCCTGTTTGGAACTCCAAGGCCTGCCACCTCTCACTGTCTGAACCTGTGGTTTGCTTAGTCTTGTATTGGTATTTGTGCATTAGTTTTCTTGCCATATGTCATCAGATATCTCAGCTATCCAAAACATGTATTCTGCGAATGTCGTAATTTTGCCAATTAAGTCAACATGCAGTAGTTAAGCCTTTTGTTTATGATGTACCAAGATCAAAGCATTCACATGGCAGAATTCCCATTCATCCTTCAAGGCCTCCTTCAAATGCCACCTGCTCAATGGTGCTTTATCTGACCCTCTCTTCCTTAACCTGGAGCATTGTAGGCAAATCTCTGTCACGATACTTTTGTATCATGTTTGTTTACAAATGTCTCCCCAAATTCTAGAAAAGATTCAAAATCTTCTTAATAAAAGAAATGCACACTAAAACTATAAAGAAATCTGTTTTCATTTAGGAGATTAGCAGATATCCACAAAATTGATAGTAGGTTCAGGGTAGTAGGCATTTTTATACGTTCTTACTGGAAGTGTACACTTGTTTATACTTTCTGGAAAGACAGTTTGGAAATCTGTCAAATTTTAAACACAGCAGTTGTTCTCCTAGACATTTTTTCCTGAAGATGTATAATACTTTCAGCTTTCATATTAGTCGCTCAATCGTGTCTGACTCTTTGCAACCCTGTGGACTGTAGCCCACCAGGCTCCTCTGTCCCTGGAATTCTCCAGGCAAGAATACTGAAGTGGGTAGCCATTCCCTTCTCCAGGGGATCTTCCTAACTCAGGGATTGAACCTGGGTCTCCTGCAACAAGGCAGACTCTTTACCGTCTGAGTCGTGAGGGAAGCTCAAAATATTTGTTTATTTGGCTGCTCTGGGTCTTAGTTGCATGTGGAATCTAATTCCCTGACCAGGGCTTGAACCTGGGCCCCCTGCATTGGGAACGTGGAACTTAGCTACTGAACTACCAGGGTACTTGCACACATGCACAAATATCTGTGTAAGGAGATACTCACTGCACAATTGTTGGTGGTAGCAAAAGACTAGAAGTGACCTAAAGGCCAGTCAACAGGCACTGATTAAATATTCACATCTTACAGTGAATTACAGCAGCTATTAAAAGAAAGGAGTATGTTTATAGGAACTGATACAAAATTATCTGGAAGATAAGTTATTAGAAAACTGCTAGGTGCAGAAAAGTGAAGGAAGTTGTAGCGGTTAACATTTGTTGAGCACTTTAAAATGGAGTTTCTCATTTCACCTTCATAAAAACCCTCAGAGGTAGGTACTTATCACTAAGGTATAGATGAGCAAACAGGCTGAGAGAAGTTAAATCATTTGTCCAAATTTTAGCTACTGCTTGGAAAAGTTGATACGTAAATCAGTAGTCTGGATTTCATGGCCTTTGTTCTTAATCACCATACCACGTTTATGGGCCAATGTGCCAACGTGCTTCACTCAGTCATGTCCAAATCTTTGCAACCCCATGGGCTGTAGCCCACCAGGCTCCTCTGTCCATGGGATTCTCCTGGCAAGAATGCTGGAGGGAGTTGCCATTGGGATATACATATAGGTGCCATATTTCTTAAAGGTAGGGTGTGTATAGGCACCACAAGGATTTCATAACAGCCTGGCAGCAGTGGCTGCCTCTGGCAGGAGAATTGAGGGCCAGTGGTTCAAAGGGTTAAAGTGTTACCGAAAGAGTTTGTGAGGTCCAGCTGCTCACTGCCCAAAAACCAATAAACAGGCCAGGTTGGTGGAAAGGAAGGTTTGCTTTATTTCAGATGCTGGCAACTGGAGGAAGGGCGGACATCTGTCCAAAGGCTGACTCCTGGCCCAGGAACCAGTGGGGCAAGAGCGTTTACAGACAGAAGGAGGGGGCTACATGCAGAAACAGCACAGTTGGCTCTGACGGTCATCTTCAAATTGATCGTTGGTGGTCTGACCAGCATCATCTTGGTTATTTTAGGTATAGTTAATCTTTAGTTCTAGGATCCTTTTGTTCCCATTTCTTTGAAGCCAGTTCTTAGAATGTGGCATCTTAAGTCGTGGGTACTGTCTGGTCATCACCCTGGTGTTTTAGTAACTATAAGACAGCTCACAGGATGTGGCTCAGAATATCATCTATAGCCCTTGAGAAAGAACTAAAGGTCCTTGACCATGCTTAATGATTACATTATTATTATTTGGTTTCCTTTGACTGTTTTCTTTTTTTTTTTTTTATTCTTATTTCTCTGATTAAACTTATTCTTTGACTAAAGTTTTCTGCAGACAAAAGGCAGGCAGAGGACTCTGGAGTGGGGTGGGGAGGGGGCAAAGACCATAGAATTCTGCTGCGTTTGAAAAGGGAGTTTTTTTTTTTCCCATTCTACACAAGTGGTTCTCAGCCTTGGTTGAATATTAAAATTGCCTGGAAACTCTTAAAAATACTCTTCCCTGTGCCCATTTTAACATCAAGTAGGTGACAATCTGAGAGAAGGGCCCTGGCGCTGACATTGTTTTCAAAACTTCCCAGGTGATTCAAATGAGAAGTTGGCATTAAGAATCACTCTCAAAACCCTTTACCCTTTTTTTTTTTTTAAAAAACAATAGCAAGTCTTACTTTAAAAAGAATTTCACAGGGAGCGTTGTGTCTTCTGACACAGGTCTCAGGAGAACATAGTTTCCTAGTTGACACATTATTTTATCGTGTTAAGAATTCTTTCTCTAAATACTTGAGACTGGTTAATTTAGCAAAAACAAAACATAGTTTCAGGGAGTTCACTGGTGGCCTAGTGGTTAGGATTCCACACTTTTACTGCTGTGGCCCCGGTTCAATCCCTGTTCGGGAAACTGAGATCCTACAAGCTGTGTGACATGACCAAAATAAAAACCATATAGTTTTTACCAAAAACCCATAATGTGTATGTGTTAATTGACAGATTAGCTACGACCTGATATAATCTTTATGTGAGTTTATTTTCTGGATGTTTAGTCGCTGAGTCGTGTCTGACTCTTTGTGACCCCATGGACTGCAGCACGCCAGGCTTCCCTGTCCTTCACCATCTCCCAGAGCTTTCTCAAACTCATGTCCATTGAGTCAGTGATGCCATCCAACCATCTCATCCTCTGTCGTCCCCCGCTTCTTCTCCTGCCTTCTGTCTTTGCCAGCATCGGGGTCTTATAATAATACAAAAAGTTTTCTGGCCTTATATCACCTTAATACACTGTAGATTTGTCAGCTATATCTGTTTCTTGCTAAGAGAGTTGCCAACAAAATTATTTAAATTTATTTTATTTTTATGTTCCTGACATTTTCATTCCTCCCTCCTTCATCATATCTCTTCTTCACATCTCTGTGATGTCATAGTACAAAAGAGCTGATAACTCTGAGAAGTTAGCAATTTATACACAAAGCACTTTCAGAAATGATTTACATTCATCACTAACAATTCTGTTTTATTGACGTACAACAGCTAAAGATGGGCTTTCTAGAAAACTCCACTGAAAGCTTTACTAGGGATAGAGTAGGACACACATCCAGATACCCAAGGGAAGAAAAGTTCTTGCCTGATCAATGATTAATAGGTCATAAGTTAACAAACTGTTAAGATTTGGAAGGAGGAGGAGTAACAGTGGCATGATGCATTTTTGGCTGACCTGAATAGGGGAAGGGGAACATTGGCCTGAGAGGCTGGGTGGTGCTGAGTATGACAGCAGGCAGGTGGGTGATCAAAGGCCCACTTACATGCCTGAGACCCGTCGGTGATTCCCACCATCCCCACAGCAGGTCACTTCTTGAGCATTATATTGGCATCCTCTGTCACATTTCTTTCTCCACTTGCGAAAAAAAAGTACTGGCATTCACCACCCCCAGTTCTTATCTTTCTTGAGAAATGCTTTAGTTTTTTTTTTTTTTTGGCTCCGCCGTGAAGCTTGTCAGGATCTTATTTCCCCACCAGGGATTGAACCCAGCCCTGGCAGCAAAAGCACCAAGTCCTAACCACTGGACAACCAGGGAATTCCCAAGAAGTGCTTTGAAATCACTTTTCATTGGTTGTGTATTTCACAACCAGCACAGGGGAACTGAGGCACAGTCCGAGACTCAACCATGAAGTAAGCATTCTGGCCTAATGCCACAATTCAGTATAGAACCTCATGTGTAATCCTGGTTTCACAGTGAACTTTGGTTTCATCAGATGAAGAGTGAATTTCCACACTGCAATTTTTATTTAACCACTATGGATTACTTAATCCTCTTAATATTTTTTATCATTTTTGCACATTAAGAAAGTCCTTCAGTAAAAGGCTCTCATTTGCCTCTCATATGATCATTGCCAGAAAATGAGAAACTCAGTTACATCCTGAAATTCCTTGCTGCTAGACCTAGAACAATAGCGGGCTAAAATAAAATAGAACTATGAAAAAAATGCAATGTGAATTTAGCTCAGAATACCTGCAACCGATTTTTTTTATATGTCATCAGAGCAGCTACATATTTATTTAAGAAACAGTTACTGGGAAAAAAAAAAAAGAGGGAAACATTGAATATCTGGCCTTTCCTTTAATTTCCCTTTTCTTTTTTGGCCACCCTGGGCAGCTTGCAGGATTTTATTTCCTGATCACCAGAGACTGAACCTGTGCCCCTTCCAGTGGTAGCACAAACCTCCAGGGAATTCCCTCGTTTAATTTTCCTCTTGCTTTCTAGTTAATAAATTTATTTGGATACTATGCACCCTTTGTGTCAGGCACTATTGTAGGCCTGACACCTCATTAAGCTTTCATTTTAAGTGGCTTCCCATTCTTCCTGCCTTTTTCCTTCCTATAGCCCACGTTTTGCCTGACTCCCACTCCTTCTCTCTGTTGTTTACTTGGCTGCCCTTATTTTTATCCCTGTTATCACACTCTATCCGTGGAAGACCTGCTATTTTTTTCCTGTGGCTCCCCCATCATTTTCCTTTCTGCTGGTCTTTACTATATGTTGATCAATGTGAAGAACATTTAGAGGAAACACACAAATAGGTTTCCTTAAATACTTTGAAGTTCTAATTACCACCAACTGATGCCAAAATCTTGGCTCTCTGTGCATTGATGCAGGACAGAAATACAGAGGCAGAGTTATGGAGGAGAAAGAAAGAATGGCTTTATTTCTTTGCCAGGCAAGGAGGGAACACAGTAGGCTAGACCCTGATGACAGATTCTAGAAAAAGGGAATAATAAACTCAGAGCACTTGAAACATTTTTCCTTTCCTTGTTGGTTTAAGGGAAACATACTTGGGGAAGTAGCCCAGAGAATAAAATTATCTAGGGCAAATGGAAAAGCTTTTCTAAAGTGAGAGGATGATCTGACTCTTGCCAAGACTGATTGCCCACAAGTATCTTGAGCAGTATATCGTCATATCCTGTGTGGCCCTCAACACGCATCCTTTTGGCCTTGTACAACTTTTCATTGTTCATGGGATGAACTTTGTTCTAAATTTGAGTCGTTTTCTGTTGAACTTTGTGTCCACTTTGTGGTGCTAAAAGTTTTACTGGTAGTGTGATAAGATGAATCAAAAGCTTTGCAACTGTAGCTCTGAACTTTGGCCTAGTTTGTGTTGCAACGAAACATACTCCTCTGTGAACTTTCACCTAGACACCTGATTGCCTGAAATCGTTACTAGTATTGCAGTGAGCCTAATAATTCTTTTTAATGTATTGATATTGGAGATCTCTAAATACATCATAAATAGTAACACATAGGTTTAAAGTTAAAACCATTCTTCCATCTCAGCATTAGGAAATGACCCTTGCCTATTTTTTTCATCCTGTGGTAATAATGATAATACTTATTGAACCCTTACTACATGCTAGGTATTAATATCAGCCCTTTGATGATTTAGTCGCTAAGTCATATCCGACTCTTGCGACTCTCTGGACTGTAGCCCGACAGGCTCCTCTGTCCATGGGATTTCCCAGGCAGGAATAGTGGAGTGGGTTGCCATTTCCTTTTCCACTGATGATCAGAGCATCCATGCTGGGGTGTTGACTCCTACCCCAGGTTCAGATCATGTCCCTTGATGCTAGGCCTCCTTTATATTCACCTAGTCATTCATGTTGAGGAAAGATTACTCAGATTTCATGAACAGACTCAGAAGTATGTCAATGGAAAAATACTTTATAAGCTATACATTTTATCACTTATACCCAATTGTCACACGAGCATTGTACATGTGTTTTTAACAGCAGACTTAAAGCAAGCAGAGTCACACTTCATGAGTATGCTGCTGCTGCTGCTGCTAAGTCGCGTCAGTCGTGTCCAACTCTGTGCGACCCCATAGACGGCAGCCCACCAGGCTCCCCTGTCCCTGGGATTCTCCAGGCAAGTATACTGGAGTGGGTTGCCATTTCTTTCTCCAATGCATGAAAGTGAAAAGTGAAAGTGAAGTCGCTCATTCATGTCCGACTCTTAGCAACCCCATGGACTGCAGCCCACCAGGCTCCTCCATCCATGGGATTTTTCCAGGCAAGAGTACACTCTGTGGCAATTTCACTAGATCCAAACACAGCCAAATCAAGACTCATTTGTTTGCAAAACAAGTCTGTCAGTTGACTGTATAGGTTCCTCCAAACTGGCTGAGGGGGAACTCTGCAGAAGGAGTCCAGACTGATTTCCCAACAGGTTCCTCAGAGCCAGGAAAATCATGCCCAAGGCCTGCTATCAGGCTTTGCCTGAGTGGATTTCTCAGTCCCCTAGATACTGAGATCCTGTCCCATCCCAGAAGACGGTCTTTCCCATTCATCTGAAAGTATGCTCAGAACCTAAGAGACCTCAATTTCTGGAAGGACCAGGCAGTAAGAAAAGAAAAATGTTTCAGTTCTACAGGTGTAGTTTACCAAATTGTTATAAATCAATACCAACTTAAAAAAAAAAAATCATAACCAACTTAAGGGGAAGGGCTTCCCTCTATCTGGAAAATAGAGATAAAAACCAGTAATATTCCAGACAAAACCCATGCAAATTATAACTACATTCACCAGTTCACTCAGTAGCCAATCCTTTTGATATCTTTTTTATGAAACCATCAGGTTTCCCGTTCAGTTCGGTTCAATTGCTCTGTTGTGTCCGACTCTTTGCAACCCCATGGACTGCAGCACACCAGGCTTCCCTGTCCATCAACAACTCCCAGAGCTTGCTCAAACTCATGTCCATTGAGTCAGTGATGCCATCCAACCATCTCATCCTCTGTCATCCCCTTCTCCTCCCGCCTTCAATCTTAGCACAAGGGTCTTTTCCAGTGAGTCAGTTCTTTGCATCTGGTGGCCAAAGTATTGGAGTTTCAGCTTCAGCATCAGTCCTTCCAATGAATATTCAGGACTGATCTCCTTTAGGATGGACTGGTTGGATCTCCTTGCAGTCCAAGGACTGCAAGGACTCTCCAAGGAGTCCTGCAAGGAGAGTCCAAGGACTCTCAAGAGTCTTATCCAACACCACAGTTCAAAAGCATCAATTCTTTGGCACTCATCTTTCTTTTTAGTCCAACTCTCACATCCATACATGACTACTGGGAAAACCATAGCTTTGACTAGATGGACCTTTGTTGGCAAAGTAATGTCTCTGCTTTCTAATAGGGTGTCTAGGTTGGTCATAGCTTTTCTTCCAGGAAAAGCTTGGAAGCGTCTTTTAATTTCATGACTGCAGTCACCATCTGCAGTGATTTTGGAGCCCCCCAAAATAAAGTCTCTCACTGTTTCCATTGTCTCCCCATCCCTATCCCCAACAGTTTTCCATTAGGATTCCTTTATTTTTTACACTGTTCGGCAGTATAATCAAATTTATCAGAGACCTGTCACTGTCCAAAGGTTATTCCTGCTAATCTTCTTGAAGATGAAGCACTTTTGCAAAAGCATCAGAGTACAACAAAAATTGCCTGTAAATGACAAAAGACTTAAAAAGTCACAGTTAAGCACCTGATTACAATGTAGTCGATAAAGAAACTTGGTTACAATAACTAGAGTTATGACTGATTATAACTTTAACCCTTAAAAACCTTAACCTCTGGTAAAAACCAAGAAGCAAGTAATTGTGCATTTCCTGATTGGAAACTTTTGATTTAGCCTTCCTCTCCTAAGAAGGCAAGGGTAGGTTAACTTACACCCATCCAGCAATTAAAGTTCCATTATTTTATCCTATTTGAAATGACCCAGATAGTCAAAGAATTCTCTTCATTTGACTTCATTTAATTTCAATTACCAAAATCTGGAGAAACTAATTTATGTCTGTAAGAAAGAGTTTACCTAAAAATTATTTTTTCTCACTTTGTTGTTGTTGCTCAGTTGTGTCTGACTCTTTGTGACTCCATGGGCTGCAGCACACCAGGCTTCCCTGTCCATCACCATCTCCTGGAGTTTGCTCAAACTCATTAGTCGGTGACGCCATCCAACCATCTCATCCTCTGTCATCCCCTTCTCCTCCTGTCTTCAATCTTTCTCAGCATCAGGGTCTTTTCCAGTGAGTTGGCTCTTCCAATCAGGTGGCCAAATTATTGTGCTGGAGAAGACTCTTGAGAGTTCCTTGGACAGCATGGAGATCAAACCAGTCAATCCTAAAGGAAATTAACCCTGAATATTCATTGGAAGGACTGATGCTGAAGCTGAGGCTCCAATACTTTGGCAAAGAGCTGACTCATTGGAAGAGGCCCCGATGTTGGGAAAGATTGAGGACAGGAGGAGAAGCGGGTGGCAGAGGGTGAGATGGTTGGATGGCATCACCAACTCAATAGACATGGATTTGAGTAAACTCCAGGAGATAATGATATATTTATATATGTATATATATATTAAAAAAGCTATTCTTGTGAGATGTTAGCATAACACTGATAGTAACATCATCTTGAAGACTATTTGTTAATGCTTTACCTTTGGAATGTTTAACATTTGGACAGTGACTCAGTGATAGAAGAGAAAGAAGAAAGAAGCATTTAGTAAAACATGTTAGAAAATTGCTTTGAGGAAGATCTTAGGAATCAGAATGCTGTATCTTAAAGCAACAATTGTTAAAAGTATATCTCCCTAGGCCTTTTCCAAAATATATAGAGTAAAAAAACAAATGAAGATATACAAAATAAAATACATATTTATTTATTTTTAATCTTAGAAAATTGGTCCCACCAAAAGGCCAGCTCTTATTTCAGCTCATCATCTTGACACTTCCAAAAAAAAAAAAAAATCTCTCTATCAAGAGGTTAAAATGAATCAAAAAAGCAATTCCAGAGGTACACTTGGACAAAATTATTTCTTATAAACCAGTAACACAGGCAACTATGGATTTCCAGTTCACTCTGAGCTCTTTCTGTCTGTCATGCACAGACCCTGAAGGAAAAAAGAAAGAGATTGTCTGCAGATAGGCATATAAAAGCTGGGATTGTAAAAGGGTGCTCATTGCTTGAGTTGGATGGAAATTTTCCTGTCATGTATGTCAAGTTAAAAAGTAGGATATGGAGAATTCCTGGCAGTCCAGTGATGAGGACTTTGCGCTTCCACTGCTGGGGGCCCAGATTCAATTCCTGGTTGGTAAACTGGGATCCTGCAACCCTGTAAAACATGCAGCCTGCCTACCCTCCCCCTCAAAAAAGTAGGATATGCCTTTAAATGAGAGAAGGAATTGACCATATGCTTCCAGACATCTGATAAACACATCATCATATACATTTCTTCTCAGAGAGGAGTTTACATTTTAAGAATAAATAGTAATGGCTTCAAACACTGCTTGCAAGAAGGCAAACAGGGGTTTCTACAGGGACACTGTGTACAGTGAGAAGCAAGACAATATACATCCTGGATTGCTAAGATGTGAACTTTTCAAGGCATTTGAAGGAGAGTAGAATACTTCAGGGGCTTCCTGGTGGCTCAGATGGTGAAGAATCTGCCTGCAATGCTGGAGACCTAGGTTTGATCCCTGGGTTGGGAAGGTTCCCCTGGAGGAGGGCGCGGCAACCCACTCCAGTATTCTTGCCTGGAGAGTCCCCACGGACAGAGGAGCCTGGTGGGCTGCAGTCCATGGGGTCACAAAGAGTTGGACACGACTGAGTGACTAAGCTGAGTGACTAAGCTGTGCTGAGACAGCACAGCACAGAATGTTTCAGGCTTTTCATCAAAAACTTGGGAACTGATACTTTGCCCAGTGATGTCTCTTGACTTGGCCTGCTCCCTAAATCTTGGTATTCCTCAAAAGTTTTCTCAGACCCTCCTTTCTTTTCCTTATGGTTTTTCTCCCTTAGCCCCCAGCCATATCACACAAACTCTGATTATTCCCTCCACAGGAACGACCTCTGAATCAGCCTTCCCCGCTCAAGCTCCCTGCATACGTGACAAAGTGTGTGCCGGCCTGCGCAGCTGGCCTAAGGAGCATGGGTGAGGTATCGAGGCTCTAGATGAGGGGTTGGCAAACCTTCTCTGTGAAGTGCCAGACAGTCTCTGTCCCAGCTGCTCAACTCTGTCACTGCGGCACGGAAGCAGCCACGGGCAACACCGAACCGAACGGGCATGGCTGTGTTCCGGCAGGGCTTTCTCTTCAAAAACAAGAGGCAGGCAGGATTTGGTTATCGGTTGCCGATCCTTGTTATGTACAGATTTTCAAGCAAGAAGCCCCTTCACAGTCCACTTGGAGAGAAAGCAAGGGATGAGAGGGAGGGAGAAACTGAGCACCCTCCTCCCAGTCACTCCAGTCGGAAGAGGTTTAACTTTCATCCATTTTGTTTACATTGTTGAGCGAGATCTCATTTGCACAAAGGGTTTCATAGTCAAAATGTTTGAAAGTCAGTTATCTACATGTGGGGCTTCCCTTGTGGCTCAGCTGGTAAAGAATCTGCCTGCAGGGTGGGAGACCTGGGTTGGGGAAGATCCCCTGGAGGAAGGCATAGCAACCCACTCCAGTATCCTTGCCTGGAGAATCCCATGGACAGAGGAGCCAGCCAGGCTACAGTCCTTAGGGTTGCAAAGAGTCAGGTATGACTGAAGCGATTTAGCATGCACAACATCTCCATGTTCTCTCACGTTCATTCTCAGGATCAATCTGTCACCTCACTCACTCTGGTCACCGTCTCCTCTGATCCATCTTCTTTGCAAAATAGTAATACAAGTGCCCACTTCAGACCTAATCACTTCTCAGAATTCAGTGATTCCTTTCCCAACCTACCTCCTTAATCTCTCCACTACCGGCTTCAAATATACCTTCTAGATTAGCCACACAGGACTCCATGTATGACATTCCCCAAAGATGCTTTTCCTTCTGTCCTTCTGCATGTTCTCCCCTTGCCTGGATGCCCTCTCCCTCTCATCTTCCCACTGGGTTATCTGCAAATGCTACTTGCTCTGAGGAATCACCTGTAACTTCATCACCCAGAAGCAGTCTTGTCTATATTCTGATGTATGTTGTTCATGGGGCTTTTGTGTTCTGGTTCCAGCTCCCCTGCTAGAATGTTCCTTAAGGGAAGGAATCACATTTTAGGGATCTTTCTAGCCCACGCAGGCACAGCCATCCGTAGGAACCTTTTGATCTCTTTATTGGGATTAAAATAGGGCATGCCCTGACAGAGTGCATCCTACTTGCCCAAACACTTCTTCACTGGCCTCCCATCCTCTCACTTCTCCCTCCCCCATTGCCTGCGGAAGACCACAGTTAACAGCGCACGGGTGACTCCCATGATTCTTTTTTTTTTTTCCCATCATTCTTAGATGATAAGAGGACCTGACTGATACTTGGGAGCTGAGAGAACAAGATCCAGAAAAACTATCAGTGAAAGGACATACGGATCAGATTGAGAGGAGCAAACAAGTCCAGAAGCCCGGGTGACAGGCAAACCTAAGACCTCTGGCTCAGGTGGGCAAGGTCTGGACTGAGACATCTGCTGGGGTTTTGAGAGACACTGTCGTAAAGTGGGAAGAGGGCAGTGGGCCTTGGAAAGGAATGCATTTATGTTTCAAATGTACAACCACTTAACTTTGGGTAGATTTCTAACCTTCTAAGCCTCATATGCATGTTAAGAATAAAAATATTTTTTGAAGTTTATAAATAATGTCTCTGGTACAGAATAAGGGCTCAACAAGTGGTATAGGTTATGAAAAAGGGGGAGTGAAGAGGCGGAAAAAAAAACAACAAAAAACCAAGAGGGGAACTTCCCTGGCAGTCTAGTGGTTAAGATTCCATGCTCCCAATGCAAGGGGGACCGGGTTGCATCCCTGCTCTGGGAACTAATCCCACACACCACAATGGAGATTCCACATACCGCAACTAAGACCTGGCTTGGCCAAATAAATTTAAAAACAAACAAACAAACAAAAAACCCAGGAGAATGTAGTTCTTAGGATAAATGTCTTTAATTGCTATTTTTTTTTTCCACCTGGAATTTATCCTGCTCCTCACATTGGCCTTGCTTTTAACAATAACTGAAGTGAGAGTGTAGTCATCTGGCATGTGCATAGGAATCACCTGGGGATCCAGTAACATGCAAGCTTTCATTCAGTAGGTCTGGGCGGGCCTGAGATTGGACATTTATGATGTCATGCTGCTGGTCTGTGAGGGTGGTACTGATGCTCCTGGTCCCTGAACCACTCTGTGAGTAGCAAGGTGGTTATCCAAGGCTATTGGGATAAAGAAGGATGAATGGATCTGCTAGGCTGCCTGGTCTGCGTCCCTCACGTGTCTAAAAAGTCCTGAACTTTTGAGAAGAATGAGGTCAGCTAAGGGAGGCTAAAGTCTTTTAGGGAAAGCAGCACCACATTGGATGAGAGGGCCAAAGCGGGTAGGGAGATTACAAGTAAAACAGAGGACATCTATTCTCTGTGGCTTTTCTGCAGATCATATCCAGACACAAGAAACTGGACTTCAGTTTTTTTCAGGGAACTTGTATCTCTTTGGATCTTGCTTGAAATGCTGTAATAGAATAGAAGTAAATGAAGGGCAAGACAGCACATGGGGCCTTTGCAACAAACTATTAATACCTTTATCCCCTAGTGAAGTAGTGTGATGAGTTGGAAAAAGCACCAATACACAGTGTCACCTGAGTGACTAAAGTACCTATACCATCTGACACAGTTTCCTGGCAATATAATGGGAATAATAACTACAGCAAATATAGCAAATTATTAATGGTAGAATTTAGGTGGTGGGTATTCACTGAACAATTCTTTCAACTTCCTATCTTTGAAAATCTTCATAATAAAATGTTGAAAATGTTGGTGGGCTACTGGTTAGGATTCTAGGCTTTCCCTGTTGTGGCCCAGATTCATCCCTAATCAGAGAACTGAGATTCCACAAGTGACTATGGCACAGCCAAAAAAAAATAAAGTTGAAAGACCTCTTGCTTCCTACCTCTAAGAGTTTCCAAAATGTAGAAATGGGACAATTAGAATACAGTAGATATAGCTAAATAGCATTAGCCTAGTCTGAACCATCCGTCCCTCTCTGAGGGAGTTTCTCTTAACAAAGTTGGAAATTATTTTATAAGCATAACTACTCATAAAATATCTCATGGAAGGATACACCAGGAAATAATAGCATTTCCTCCAAGGAGGGGAAACTCTGTGGCTAGAGGACAAGAATAGAGGGGAGACTTTCTTAAATTCTCTTTTTTAAGTTTTGAATATCAGATTGAATGTATGTAACACCTATACTTTGGCCACCTAATGCGAAGAGCTGACTCATTAGAAAAGACTCCAATGCTGGGAATGATTGAAGTCAGGAGGAGAAGAGGATGACAGAGGATAAGATGGTTGGATGGCATCACTGACTCAATGGACATGAGTTTGAGCAAGCTCCGGGAAATGGTGAAGGACAGGGAAGCCTGGCGTGCCACAGTCCATGGGGTCACAAAGAGTCGGACACAACTGAGGGACTGAACAATGAAAACAATACCTATTCAAAAATAAATTAAAAATATAAAGCTCTCAGAGTCTAATAGTCTGCCTTTTTTCAAAGTAATAGAATAAATGTAAAATAAACACAACTTGCTGTGTATGGCTCTTAGTTAGCAAAGTCAACGTCCAGTTTCATGAAGTGGGCTAGACCAGTCCAACAGCAACCAGCGGGCTCTGTCTGAGGACATTTTTAGCACAGAGTCAAAGGACTGCCTTTTCCATTCCTGCTTCCCAGATGGGCCTGAGCTGAGGAAGTAACTTGGTTGGGTAGCTCTGAAGAAGGAGGGGTTCAGAGGCAGACTGGAGGGATGGTGGACCCCACCGCTGCAGGGGTGAAGAATTACAACTGATGACAGGGGCATAGTCCTGTGTAAATAACTGTCTGCATATTCCATACTTTACAAAGTGTTCATAAACATCACTTCCTCTGAGCTACACAACTCCCCTACAAGATGAGTAGGCATGGATTTTGTCCTATTTTAACTGAAGCGGAAACTAAGTACAGTGGCCACAAGATTCACCTCTCAGATATCTTTCCAACTGCAAGAAGTAACTGACCAAGGGCCCCCTCCTGGGTTCTGAAATTCATCTGCATGTTTGAGTTGAGCCCATGCTTTCCATGGGCTGCTCACAGCCAGTAGT
The DNA here is from genome assembly GCF_019320065.1 of Cervus canadensis. Taxonomy (NCBI): domain Eukaryota; kingdom Metazoa; phylum Chordata; class Mammalia; order Artiodactyla; family Cervidae; genus Cervus; species Cervus canadensis. Next base: position 46,266,209 of record NC_057399.1, on the reverse strand, counting down.
TAAGTGCAGCAGTGATATCAAGGCAGGCTCATTCTTTGGGACTCTGATGGCTTGAGTGGACCCAGCAGCCTTGCCGAACTTTCCTTTTAGTACATTGCAATCTAACATGTTTTGTGGCAGCCTTTCTTCCTTCACTTCTTCACTCCTGGGCAGGCCTGCATCACAGGCTCATGGCTCTCCCAGCCTCTCCTAGCTCCCTCCCATTTTCTCTTAGAGGCATTTCCTGAAGGTTTAATGCTTTTTGGCATCAAACATAGATCTGGGTGATTCCAGGCTGTGCTTCTAATCAGTGCACTACGTTGTCTTTCTTTTCATGAAATTTATTTCAATTTGAGTTACTAAATGGGCACATCCTTCTTCCTATCAATTTGCTGTCATATTTCATACTTTTATTATTAAAATATTTATATATGTGTGATTATCTGGCATATCACATAGGCTGTAAATGAACAAAACTTTCTGATTGGTTTATATGCAGATTTTGAGGTTTCTTTGGGCTTCCCCAGTGGCTCAGCAGTAAAGAATCTGCTTGTTCTGCAGGAGATGCAGGAGTCTCGGATTTGATCCCTGGATGGGGAAGGTCCACTAGATGAGGGCACAGCAACCCACTTCAGTATTCTTGCCTGGAGAATCCCATGGGCAGAATAGGCTGGTGGGCTATGGTCCATAGGGTCGCAAAGGGTCAGACACGAGACTAAAGTGACATCACCCATGAGGTTTCTTTAGCTGTTCTTTTTGAAATGATTTGTTTCCTACCATTCTCTATCTCCACTTCTCGTTGCCCTTTATTAATGCTCTGAGGTTTGTTTATGATGGCCAGCCTAGAAATTCTCAGAATTTCTGCAGGCCTGAAGAACTACCTATAATTTGCTGGCTGCCCTTATAGCTTGGCAGGGAATATAATAAACACATAGATGCTAGTCTAAGGAGGAAGCTGTTTAAGTCTCTTGAAATGGTGTCACCAGGAGAATGGGGACTTTGTAAGCTGTGGGCAGGAGGCCATTTAACATGGAAGGGGAAGGAATGAGGAGGCAGAGGAACTGGCAGACTCTTACTTGGTTCTTCCTGGAATTGACTGGCAGTAGTCTGGCTAGCTATTTGAACAAGTTTCCAGGACTCCATCAAGAGTTTATTCTGAATGCACAGAATCTTTTGTCGGAATAATTAGGGCTTCCTTTTGTGTGTGCTTGACTAGGAAAGAAAGAAGGAACCCGTCAGGGGCCAATATTCTTGGACTGTTTGACCCTGGCATGATGCACAGAAGGGCTAGAGAGTAAGGATGGTGGAGAGGATTCTGAAGAAGCTGGAAAACACTGAGTCTGATGGAAGCAAGCCCCAGAGGCAGCAGACTGGAGCATTGTTAATGCTCATCTCCTGCTCACGTGCCCCTGTGGCGACAGGAAGAGTGGCTGGAGAGGAGGAGGATGCCAAACTCAGAAAGGCAAAAGGAGAGAGTTCGAGCGGCAGTACGTGATCTGGTGAAGAAATGAAGAATGTTGTTAAGGAACTGTGTATGTTTGTAAGCAGACGGGTGGCTAACAGGAATCGGTACCCTATGTGTAGGAGTGCTCAGAGCGAGAGAGAATGAAAGAAACAGAAGGAACGACATTACCTTGCCCCTTTCCAATAGTCAGAGCCCTCAGACATTAACTATTTAGGTTTGTTTCTTCAAGAACGGGAGGCATGAATTTTCCCTCTGGTATGTCTGTTGCATGGCAGGGCCTCCTTGAATAGAGTGTATTGTACTTCGGGCATCGTGGGAAATGGGTTCTTGGCTTCCTGGCAGCGTGCACTGGGCTAAATGATTTGCATATCTAAAAGCACATAAGTTCCTCACCTCACTTCCAGCATTCTTCATCCGCACATTTTGAGAGCTCTACCTAACAGTCCAGTTCTAACACCCGTCTTTGACTAAGCATAGTTTGTTGCTTCCAAGAGTCTGTACTAGATTAAACCCTTATGGCCACTAGCCATTTTCTGAGTAGCTTGGAGAATCAGATGTAAACAAAAGGTAGGAGAGGAGAGGTTGGGGGCAAGGCCCTGAAGGGAAACTGCCCATTCTGATGGGTGAAGACAGAGTCCTTCAAGAGAAGGACTCACAGGAAGAGGAACCCCGGGGGCTTCTACTTTTTCCAAGATTTGTATCTACATAGGTTCCTACCTAACCACATGATAGGGAAGAAACTGCCAAGTCTTCTCGGGGACTTCCACAACTGCTTGGAGATTATATTAAGGATTCTCAATGATAGGCTGTATGGTCACAAGAAAGACTGGTCTGAAGCTAGTGGTGATGATGTGTTATCTATTACTAAGGGATATGCATATTGCTTTTTTGTATATTAACCTTGTATCCTGCAATAATCTTAGCTATTATTATATACTTATTAGTTCCAGCAATTCTTTTATCCATTCTTTTCAATTTTCTACCAGACTATCATGTTGTCTGTGAACAAAGATGGTTTTATATCTTCCTTCCCAATCTATATACATTTTCTTTCCTTTTCTTCTTTTATTGCATTAGTTAAAACCTTCAGGGTGTGTTGAGAAAGATGGGTGAAAGGGAACATCTTTGTCTTGTACCTGATTTTGGTGGGAAAGCTTCAAGTTTCCCACACTGCATATGATGATTTTGTTTTTAAATTTTCTATTTTATGTTTTTTGTTTACAAAGATGGAAATACAGCTCATTAAACATTTTTAAGTGTTGTAATAAATACATATGAAAATAGAATTTTTTTTTTTTTTTTTACAATCTCTTCACGCCTACTCCAAATTGCCATTGGCAGTTGTTTGGTATGTTTCTGAAGATAATATACTTTGTGATTTTAAAGCATCTTGTGTGTTTTTTTCCCTATGTTCTAGTTTTTGTAACAATTTTTTTAAATTTGATAATTTGTTTTTCATTTTTATTGAAGTATATTTAATGTACAATATTATATGTCAGAGGTGTACAATATAGTAATTTACAATTTTTAAAGGCTATTTATCACTTATAGGCTTCCCAGGTGGCACTAATGGTAAAGAATTCACCTGCCAATGCAGGATAGATGGGTTTGATCCCTGGGCTGGGAAGATCCCCTGGACAAGGAAACGGCAACCCACTGCAGTATTTTTGCCTGAGAAATCCCATGGACAGAGGAGCCTGTACAGTCCATGTGGTTGCAAAGAGTCGGACATGACTGAGCACGAACACACTATACCACTTATAGTTATAAAATATTGACTATATTCCCTGTGTTGTACAATATATCCTTGTGGTTTATTTTATACATAGTAGTTTGTAGCTTTTAATTCCCTATCCCAATATTGCATCTCCCCTCTTCACTATGGTAACCACCAATTTGTTCTCTGTATCTGTGAGTCTGTTTCATTTTTCTAACATTCACTTGTTTCTTGTATTTTTTAGGTTCCACATGCATGTGATATCATACAGAATTTATCTTTCCCTGACAGACTGTGTCTTAATACACAATGTCTCTGACCATCGCCCCCGCCCCCCTGCCAAACTGCACCCACTATAAACTGAGATTCCTGGGGATATGTAACCAGACTGTGTATGTTTGTATGTGAAAGACAGAGACAGCCAACTGGAATAAATGTGATAAAATCAGCCCTGCTCCATTTCTGGGAAATGCTCTTTAGTTCTTGATTTTTATCTTTCATAAGAAACTGTGTTATGAATTAGGACTTTCCAGGTGGCACTTGTGAAGAACCCACCTGGACAGGGACAGGGGAACCTGGCATACTGCAGGCCATGGTGCTGAAAAGACTTATTGACTGAACAACAATCATTTATTTTGCATGAATATGTTAAAATTTAGTTCAGTCACAGAATGCTTCAATCAGAATTATCCCCCAAACATGAAGGAATGAATGGAATAGTTATGAGCTATGATAACTGCTTACCTGTTGAAGAGCTATCAAGAACATGGTGGCTTAGATGTGATTTCTACCCAAGGATACCTGACATTCTTAGAAACACATAAAGGAAGGGACTGTATCCTAGATGCTTAACAAATACACCCTGGAATGATGGGTTGGGAAGTCCTTTTGTAAATGATTGTTTAGGAACCTGCAGTTTTAACTTGAACGCCTTCATGGACATGAAACCATGGGCCTTTAGGAATGCACCATCCACCAAGAAGTTCCAGAAACTGATGCTGGGTAACTGCGGATACATGTTGCTTGGAAAAGGTAGGTTTAAAGGCCTAAGTCTCCTCTAGGAAGGGGTCCTGTGATCCTGTGGCTGTGTTCTCACATCAACACCCACACTTTTCCAGAACATTTCAGAGAATATGTCATAATTTTGAAACTCCTTAACTGGCCATCTCTAAGGAGCTGTGGGAGTTTCTGACTCATCTATGAGTATAAAAGCTCACAGTTGGATTTTCTGGAACAAGTAAGTTGTATTCAATTATTAAGTTTCTGTAATCCAGTTGCTAGGTAAAATTTAGCCATCATTAATGACTCTTCTGGCTGATTGTTTTGTTTTTAAGCATTAAGTGTAGCCTTATGAAAAACTTACTACAAAAAAAGCTTTTCCTGCCACAAGTAATATTCATTTGAGAGAATACAGAGCAATACTAAGAAAAGATGAGCTATAGTCCTCCTATAAATGATACATATAATTAACATTTTGGTGTGTGTTTGTGTGCCCAGGTTGCTCAGTAGTGTCTGACTCTTTGCAACCCCATGGACTGTAGCCTGCCAGGCTCCTCTGTCCATGAGATTTCCCAGGCAAGAATACTGGAGCAAATTGCCATTTCCTTTTCCAGGGCATCTTCCCCACCCAGGGATCAAACCCAAGATTCCTGCATCGCCTGTATTGGCAGGCAGGCATATTTTCCTCTTAAATCCTCTTACTTTAATAAACTTTCACTAAATAGATATCATATAGTTGTTTGAGAAAGTTTTCCTTTCTCCTTTTATTTCAACTTAGGGCTAGCTATGATGTTTTTCTTTTTTCTTCACAGAAATACTCTATCATCTGTGTTTTTCAAAAACATTTGACCGTGAATTATTTTTATTCAATCTTCTTGGCAAGCTTGACGGTTTTAGATATCTGTAGTCCTTATCTTCTGTATAAACAAACATAGAGCTATGAGGTTTCTTTATGAAAATATGAAAATACATTCTGTTAACTACAGATTGAGGAGATAATAAATTAGTTTGCTTATTTAAAGGCACATTCTGTCAAATGATATTCTTTTTTACTTACATTTTTTGAGGAAACTTGAGTGGGAAGAGGAATAAAAAACCAACATGTCTTATATGTATGACATTCAATTTAATTTAGCTCTGTATTACCGACATACATATATTTCCAAGGTTATATATTATGACCTGTAAAGCCAGCCTGAAGCTCCTTAACCTAGGGAGTGGGGACAGTTTTGAGTTCATTTATATCTTCCTTTTATATCTAATCAAAATTTAAGAGATCAGTGTAAGGGTTTAGGGTGGGTGGCAGTAGCTAGCTGATCTGTATTTCAGTTTCAGAAAAATGGCCTTCCTTTTCTTCTCCTGGTCTTCCCCGGTGGCTCAGCTGGTAAAGAATCTGCCTGCAATGTGGGAGACCTGGGTTCAATCCCTGGGTTGGGAAGATCCTCTGGAGAAGGGAATGGCTACCCACTCCAGTATTCTGGCCTGGAGAATTCCATTGACTATTCCATGGGGTAGAAAAGAGTCGGACACGACTGAGCGACTTTCACTTTCACTTTTCTTCTCCTTGGACTGTAGACTAGCGTGATTTCAGTTTGCTAAAGCCAGAAATGAAAATTTCTAGAGTACTGGAAAAGTGATGTTGCTACCACAGATGCGATTCTCAACAGCATAACTTTGGGTCACATGTCTATTTTCCTTTTTTTTTTTTTTAATTTCAGTATTCTAACATGTAAAGATCATCAAAGACAGATTGCTTTATTCTTATTATTATTTCTTTTTTTACAAATCTGTTAAAATAATATCAGGACTACTCCTATCAGTGTGGTCTTAAATTTTCAAAGATCAGTTTTGAATCCTTGATGGATTTTGTAACATTTATAGTAGTGTAGCTGTGCATGTCGGCTGAAGTTTGGATCATGATATATCCTGTCTTTACTCAGTGAAGCTTTTTGGATTTTTCTGTAAAGAAATATTAAATGAAATGCGGAACTTTGATTAATTGGCTCAGATAAAAGAACTGACTTGTAGTTGGCTGACAAAATGGATCCTGATCTTGCGGGTTTCATTCTGCAGCTCAGAGTGTGGGGATTCTGGAAATGGCAGTGGCCCTGGCTGGTAAAGCCATGTTTCCCATGATTTCTTCAGTTGTTTGTCGAGTCATTAAGGACTGCTCATGTTGGCTCTGTCAAAAGCCAACCTAGGAAAAGCATCTTTGCCAAATCTAATTCTAGAACTGGAATGTGGAGGTTGACCCTAAATATAATAGCTGTTACTCCCAAAACTTTTGGCTCAGTCATCTTTCCAAAATTAGCATATGTAAACAAAACACAAAACCACTCCTTTCCTACTTTACTTCCCTCCCTGCTCTCAACCAATAGAGAACTCAAAGAAATGGAAGGATCAGACATCTTTACAAAGATGAAGCCAGGCCCAAAGGACCACTTTCCAAGGGAAGCTGGCCCCACACCTTTTGCCTCCAACAAAACTGATGAAGGAGCCACCCCAGGGAAAGGTGCTTGGTTAAAGACCTGTACCCCAAGCTATTGCACATAGACCCACTGGATCAGTAGAATCTCTTCCTACTCTAAAGTTCTAGGGTTTGGGACTTCCCTGGTGGTCCTGTGGTTAAGATTCTGTGCTTCCACTGCAGGGAGTGCAGGTTCAGTCCCTGGTCAGGGAACTAAGATCCTACCTCCAGTGCAGTGAGGCCAAAAAATATAAATGAATAAATAAAAAACATTCTAAAGTTATTTAAAAAATGAAGAAAATAAAATTCTAGGTTTATCATTTGGACTTGATGATCCAAAGTTAAAATGGCCTATGATTCTTAATTCCTGAGAAAGAGCAAAGGAGAAATAAACATTTTATCCACAGGCTTGATGTTATTTGGGAACTGCTCAAGCCTGAGGCCTGACACATAGATAGTATATGGAAGTGTGTGTATGTGTATTGGGGGCAGACTTTCATAATTTCACATAGCCTGCTTCCCCATTTACCAAAAACAATTCCTTTCTAGTCCCTTAAAGAAATGCCCCTGATCTCTCTTTTGTTTTTCTTTTCCTTCTTTCTTTCTTACTATCTCATTCCCTCTTGTTCTTTATTTTAATATTCATTTAATAAACACTGGAGACCTTTACACATTTATCCTTCAGAGATAGCATGATATAGCCACAAGGTTGTAGACAGGATCTATGACTTAATTCTATTGCATACAAACTGAGTAAACTTGGACAAGTGACTCTGAGTCAGAGCACAGAATAGGAACAGCATGTCCTTCCTACTTTACATGAGAACATATTTTGTAAATTGTTTAAAAAAATAGATTTTTATTAACTTGTAAATGCCCCTAGGAGAGGACACTTAATAAATTAGTCTTTAGAATTTAAGTTTGAATACATTTACAAAATGCATTTGAGGGAATTTCCCTGGTGGTCCAGTGGCTAAGACTCCACACTCCCAATGCAATGGGCCTGGGTTCAATCCCTGGTCAGAACTAGATCTCATGTGCTGAAATTAAGAGTTCACATGCTGCAACTAAAGATCCCGCATGCTGCAATGAAGATCAAAGATCCCTTGGGTTGCAATGAAGAACCCAAGCAGCCAAATAAATAAATAATAAATAAATGAGATAAAAACTTTTTTGAAAATAAAATGCATTTGAATTTTCAGTTGAGAGCACAGGCTTGTTAGGATTGGAGTGTGTATTGGGGAGGATACTACAGAAGGGAGACTCCAAGCACCCAGGGAAAGGAGGATTCTCTCAGGAGGAGAAAGGGGGTTCAAAGAGTAGGTGGGGGGCCCACAGAAAATAATTCACCTGCTTTTATCTTCCTGTGGTCAAGCTCTGACTGTTCCTGACCTGAATACACAGTGGATCATGGCCTCCAAGCAGAGCTACTTAGGTTAACAAGGACAGAGGGCACTCATCCTGCAAAGCAAACTGCCATACTCTCGAAACTCCCAAATTGTATGTTCTTGGGGTTATTAGGCCTTGAAGTTGGGAACTGACTTTCTTTGACTGAGAAGTTGAGTGACTTTCTCAGTGACTGAGCATTTATATATATATTTGTTGTTGTTTAGCTGTTCCATCATGTCTGACTCTTTGTGACCCCTGGACTGTAGCCTGCCAGGCTTCTCTGTCCATCACCAACTCCCAGAGCTTACTCAAACTCATGTCCATCAAATTTAGTGATGCCATCCAACCATCTCATCCTCTGTCATCCCCTTCTCCTCCCGCCTTCAATCTTTCCCAGCATCAGGGTTTTTTCCAGTGAGTCAGTTCTTTGCATCAGGTGGCCAAAGTACTGGAGTTTTAGCTTCAGCATCAGTCTTTCCAATGAATATTCAGGACTGATTTCCTTTAGGTTTGACAGGTTTGATCTCCTTGCAAACCAAGGGACTCTCAAGAGTCTTCTCCAACACCACAGTTCAAAAGCATCAATTCTTTAGTGCTCAGCTTTCTTTATAGGCAGCTAAGGGAGAGGCAGATGGCAACCCACTCCAGTAGTCTTGCCTGGAAAATCCCACGGACTGAGTAGCCTGGTAGGCTATAGTCCATGGGGTCACCAAGAGTCACACACGACTGAGTGACTTCACAGAAGGGAGAGGTAAAACAAGAGTGAGTCTTCTGAGTATTCTGAGTCTTAAAAATAATCAGGCAAAAAAAAAAAAAAAATCAGCCTAAATCAGTCCTTATGACAAATAAACATGTTTTGGTGTGGTAAGTTTTGCTCCCCTACTATAGATTTTTTAAGTTCTTGGGAATTCCCTGGTGGTCCAGTGGTTAAAATTCTGCACTTCTACTGCAGGGGGCAGGGGTTCCAGCACTGGTCTGATCCAGCAACTAAGATCCCACGTGCTGTGAGGTAAAGCCAAAAAAAAAAAAATTTCTCAACACAGAAATTCTAACTATATGAGGTGATGGATATATTAACTAACCTTATTGTGGTAATTCTTTTTCAGTATATACATATATAAAATCACTACATTGTATACTTTAAACTTAAACAATGTTATATGTTTATAGTATCTCAGTAACATTGAAAACAAAAAAGTTGGGATTCTGAATTCAATGTTTTTTCCCCATGGTATCATGCTGTATACAAAAGAGCTTATTGTAACTGATAAGCTCCCCATACAATAGATTACTATCTTGGAAACCATTTCTTCACTTGTGGGGAATCACTGAGTTTTTCCTAATATAAGCATTAATTACCTGATATAAAGATAAAATAAAAGCAAGAAGCTTCATCTTAATTTCTGTTTGCCTTAATATTATAATTTTTTTTACTTATTTGAAATGTATTCTTCCTGTATTTTATGAAATTTGTAAGGCAATTTATGTACTTTGTGTGTGGTGGGGAGTAAACTGGATATAAATACAAAACAGAAAGTAAGCTATATTCTAAATTCACTTAATTATATTCACTGAAAGGGAATAAGAATGCTTGAAATTGTGACATCCCAGGATAATTTCCATTTATAAACTCTCAAACCTATAAGGAGATACAAGATGGAGGGGGAAATAAATAAGTTAGATGAGAAATAGACTTGAAATTTGATCAACCTTCTTGCTTCTTCTTGAGTTACCTATTTAAGGGAGAACAGGGAAAGGACCCTGGCAGGCTAAAAGATGTGAAGTTCAGTTGGGCAGGAGGAGGAGGGTGGTCTGTTTGGAAACCAACTCAGGATGAAGTCCATGTGAAAAAGGAATTGCGTTTTCCACCCAAAGGTACTTGGAGGAGAATAAAGGATGGTGGAGTATCAAGTTCAGGGGTGAGTAAGAAGGTAGATTAATTGGGTCATCCAAGTAACTTCCTGTTGGTGACCGGATTGCATGGAGTTTGAACTGTTTGAAATAGAAATCATCTGCCTTCATGACTCATTACTTGTGACCCACTATCTTTGTCTCTGGGCTATGAGAAAGGTGTGCTTAGTCGTTCAGTTGTGTCCGATTCTTTGCGACCCCATGGACTGTAGCCTGCCAGGCTCCTCTGTCCATGGGGATTCTCCAGGCAAGAATACTGGAGTAGGTTTCCATTCCTTTCTCCAGGGGATTGCCCCAACCCAGGGATCAAACCCAGGTCTCCTGCATCGCAGGCGGATTCTTCACCGTCTCAGCCACCAGGGAAGCCACAATGAGAAAGGTAGTTTTATCTAATTTCAAGCTCAAGTAAAAAGAAGAAATGAACAGAGTAATGTTTCCCCTGTGTTTGGATGAGGCTGTCTTGTGACAAGGGAATAGGAAAAGGCACCTGCCTGGGTTGAGATGTTTATTGAAGGACATTATAAAGCTATAAACAAGGTAAGGTATTGTTAGTTTTTGGACAGCTGAAAGGAACCCTAGATGTCATCTAACTCCTACATCTTACAGGCATTGAGGGTCAAGTGTATTTACTGCCTAAGCACACACCAAGTAATGATTAAGTGCCAATTCTACAGTCAGACATACCTAGTTTGAGACCCAGTTCTACTGCTCACTAGTTAGTAACCTTGGGGCTGAGGGCCTCACAGAAGTAAAGAGCTGAGTGGTACAGAGAAGAGCTTGCCAGATGGGCAACCACTCCAGGCAGAGGGAACGAGGGTTTGTCCAGAGAGAGAGAAAGAGGTCTGTGAGGGGGAGAGCGCAGCATGGAGTGGGGGATACAGGTGGCTGCAAGAGCATACAGCTCTTTAGAGGGAGGGAAGGAAAACCATAGCATGGGGAAGGAGGCAGTTGCCCCACTTCTGGAAAAGGAAACTTCAAGGCAGATGTTCTTTTTCCTTCTTTTTTACTATTATTTTGTATCATTAATACACACAGGTTGAGTTGCTACAAACTCGAAGAAATGTGTCTCCTTCAGCCAAGTCTCTTGTACTTCCTAGTCCAGAAAAAAAAAGATTAGGTGGGACCTGGGATATTACTGGTTCCCTGGAGCCCCTTCTGCCTCCCCTGTGAGCAAAGCTTTCTTGGGCAGAGAGGCTCTGGGTGGGTTAGAAAACAGTAATAACAACTGCCATTTCCATGTACCTGGCATTATTCTGTTGAATGTATCAATTCATGTAATCCTCACAAAAATCTTATGAAGTAAGCACCACTACTTTTTTCTTTTCTCAACTTCTCAAAACTTTAAAGAATAGAAGTATAGCATTTAAAAAATAAAATGTTCAGTTAATGAATTTTCACAAGAACAGACATTCATAACTAGTACCCAGAACAAGAAAATTACCTGCACATGAAAGGCCCCCTCAAAGCCCCATCCAGTCACTAGCCCTCCCCACTCCCCAAAGCAACTACCAGCCTTACTTCTGACAACTTAATTTGTTTTGTATAGTATTATTTGTATGCAGCTTCTTTCACTAACATGGCATGTAGTTACAGGCCTGTTTATTTTCTCAAATTGGTGGATAATATTTATTTTATAAATGAAGGAACTAAGGCAAAGAGCAATTAGGTAACTGGTTCAGATTATTTCCCTGGGATCTAGTCTTACTTACCTTGCTACTTAGTCAGTCATGACTGTGGGCAAAATCAGGTAACTTTTCTGAGACTCTTCCTCATTAATAAAATGGAAGTAATTATCCCCATTGCACTGAGTTGCCGGATTGTTGTGAGGCTCAAGCAATAAGGAACATATGAAAGCACTTTGTGAAGTATAAAGTGGTGTTACTAAAAAAAAGTATTTTTAAAAATATAGACTCCTGGGCCTCCCCACTGTAGCTCCTAACTCAGTAGGCCTTGTGTAGGTGACAGAACATTTAACAAGCACCCTAAGTAATTCTGATGCACTAGTCTGAGACCAACTGTGAAAACCACTTCTGTAAAACAAAGGTTCTCAAACTTCCAGAGACTATCAGAATCACCTAGAGGACCTGGGTGTTATTATTGCCCATAGCTCCATGTTCTCCCAGACTCATGAAGATGAAAGAGCAGCAGGTGCAGAATTTGGTGTGCTTTATCTTCTGGGAACTTGAAGAATCTTGCTCCCAACATTAGTCTCTCGAGCCCTCTCCTTCTCGGGTACAGAAAAGCTTATCCTTTAAGAGGGCAAGTGACTCCCAGGTTTAAAACAAACAGGGTAGGAGGTGGGAGGGAAGGGACATATGTATATCTATGGCTCATTCATGTTGATGTATGGCAGAAACCAACAATATTGTAAAGCAGTTATCCTACAATTAAAAATAAAATTAAAAAAAAGATGGAGGCGTATGTAGGTGAAAGGGCAAAAGTTTTCTGTTGCAAAATAAGAGCTCAGACTAATGAGAAGTTAAAAACCAAACACAAAAAAACACCTCACCATCATCACACAGATTTCTGCTGTTTTTACATCAGGATGGGGATAGATTAACAAGAGGAACACTAAGCATCTGCTTAGCGCACCAACTAAAATGGAACAGCAAAAAGAAAAGAAAAAGATAAGTTGAGTGCTCAAAGCAGTGAAAGAGGAGAGTGAAAAAGCTGGCTTAAAACTCAACATTCAGAAAACTAAGATCACAGCATCCGGTCCCATCACTTCATAACAAATAGATGGGGAAACAGTGCAAACAGTGAGAGACTTTATTTTTGGGGCTCCAAAATCACTGCAGATGGTGACTGCAGCCATGAAATTAAAAGATGCTTGCTCCTTGGAAGGAAAGTTATGACCAACCTAGACAGCATATTAAAAAGCAGAGACATTACTTTGCCAACAAAAGTTCGTCTAGTCAAAGCTATGGTTTTTCCAGTGGTCATGTATGGATGTGAGAGTTGGACGATTAAGAAAGCGGAGCACCAAAGAATTGATGCCTTTGAACTGTGGTGTTGGAGAAGATCCTTGAGAGTCCCTTGGACAGCAGGGAGATCCAACCAGTCCATCCTAAAGGAAATCAGTCCTGAATATTCATTGGAAGGACTGATGCTAAAGCTCAAACTCCAATCCTTTGGCCACCTGATGTGAAGAACTGACTCATCTGAAAAGACCCTGATGCTGAAAAAGATTGAAAGCGGGAGGAGAAGGGGATGACAGAGGATGAGATGGTTGGATGGCATCACCAACTCAATGGACATGAGTTTAACTAAACTCCAGGAGTTGGTGATGGACAGGGAGGCCTGGTGTGCTGCAGTCCATGGAGTCGCAAAGAGTCGGACAAGACTGAGCGACTGAACTGAACTGAACTGAACTGACTGAAGCATTGAAAATGTCAATACAGCAGGGAAGAGGGGGACATAAAAATTTTGGACTTCCTAACAGTTATTTTATGATAGTACTGTATTTTGTTTTGAATGACCTGGTGTGTGTAGGAGGGGAAAGAAGACACAATATTTAGTTTTTCTTGCTGGGGGCCTCTCGATGTCTTCAGTCCTGTATGAGAGATACATTTTTTCCATGGGTCAGTTTGGAACTTTAAATATGCACAGTATCTCTGTACCTGTAACATCAGTTAAGTAATTAAGGTAAATGCCTTTGAGTGTTTCCCACAGTTCAAACTCTGGAGCTTGACAAACACAGCATGCCTCCAGGCTCCTGTGTACTCACCAGCCGCCTCCTCTTGCTCTAGATTCCAGGGGCTGAGGACCTGGCCCCAGCTCTCCCTCGCACCTCCCACCTCTCCTTTCTCCTATATCTTCCCTGGGAAAGAGCTGGGAGGCTGAGACCTCTGGCGATGTCATCAGATACCAGCCCACTCACTCCGGGAAAGGTCCAGAGAACCAACCCCCTACCCGGCTTGGGGCAGTTGCACACTCACATCATGATTCAAGTCCTTGCTTTTTACACAAGAAAACACCAGGACTCAGATGCTGAAGATTTGTTTCTTAAAAAAACAAACAAACAAACAAGGCAAAGTACTCCCCCAAACAAGTTCACTTCAGTTCAGTCGCTCACTCGTGTCCGACTCTTTGCGACCCCATGAATTGCAGCACGCCAGGCCTCCCTGTGCATCACCAACTCCCGGCGTCTACCCAAACCCATGTCCATTGAGTCTGTGATGCCATCCAACCATCTCATCCTCTGCCATCCCCTTCTCCTCCTCTGCCATCCCCTTCTCCTCCTGCCCCCAATCCCTCCCAGCATCAGGGTCTTTTCCAATGAGTCAACTCTTCGCATGAGGTGGCCAAAGTATTGGAGTTTCAGCTTCAACATCAGTCCTTCCAATGAACACCCTGGACTGATCTCTTTAGGATAGACTGATTGGATCTCCTTGCAGTCCAAGGGACTCTCAAGAGTCTTCTCCAACACCACAGTTCAAAAGCATCAATTCTTCGGCGCTCAGCTTTCTTCACAGTCCAACTCTCACATCCATACATGACCACTGGAAAAACCATAGCCTTGACTAGTAGGACCTTTTTTGGCAATGTAATGTCTCTGCTTTTTAATATGCTGTCTAGGTTGGTTATAACTTTCCTTCCAAGGAGTAAGCGTCTTTTAATTTCATGGCTGCAATCACCATCTGCAGTGATTTTGGAGGCCACTATTTTCCATGAAGTGATGGGACCGGATGCCATGATCTTAGTTTTCTGAATGTTGAGCTTTAAGCCAACTTTTTCACTCTCTTCTTTCACTTTCATCAAGAGGCTCCTTAGTTCCTCTTCACTTTCTGCCATAAGGGTGGTGTCATCTGCATATCTGAGCTTATTGATATTTCTCCCAGCAATCTTGATCCCAGCTTGTGCTTCCTCCAGCCCAGCTTTTCTCATGATGTACTCTGCATACCCCCAAACAAAAACAAACAAAAAAGAGCCCTTATCTCTCAACTTAAAAAAAAAAAGCCATTTTGGGGAGTGAGGTTCAAGAGGGATGGGGCTTGTGTGTACCTATGGCTGATTCATGTTGATGTAGGGCAGAAACCAGCCCAATATTGTAAAGCAATTATCCTTTAATTAAAAACAAACAAAAAGCTATTCTGCATAGTAAACGGAGGCACCTATCAGACCGCAGGGTTTTAGTCTTGCTGGAAGAGTATATTCTCAAGACCTTTCTGGAAATTCCAATTCAACTTTAAATTAGACAGATGTTGGAGAAACTGACTTTAAAGTCAAAAGAGCAACAGGACAGCCCTCCCAACAGGTCTGTCATCCTTTAGAATTTCACAAAACGTTGGAAGTTATTTGTTAGCTATAAATAGCAGTCCAAACGCCATTGTTTCCATTTTTAAAGACAATTCTATTCCCAGAAATGGTGGAAATCAACAGGTTAGTTACGGTGAGTCCCTCGGGGCAACTCCTCCGCTGCCTTTTGGTGGCTGAGTCGTTTACTCGTGTCCGACTCTTTGTGACACCATAGACTGTAGCCCGCCAGGCTCCTCTGTCCATGGGATTCTCCAGGCAAGAACACTGGAGTGGGTTGCCATTTCCTTCTCCAGGGCATCTTCCCGACCCAGGGATTGAACCCGAATCTTCCGAATTAGAGGCGGATTCTTTACCGCTGAGCCACCGGGGCCCCACTTCCTTTTAACGAAGCCAGCGTGGGCACCCGCCACATTTTTGCACGGGCATCCCCAGCACTCCTGATCCTTGCAGGGCCGCCCCCCAAGCCCCGCGGGCCGGGGGTCACGTGGCACGGGGGCGGGCGGGGGCGGGGCGGGCATATATTCCGGCGCGCCGGGCGGTGAGCTGTGAACGCCGCACAGACTCGCCGGACCCTCGCCCTCTGGTATCTGCTTGCGGGTGGGTGCGCGATCCTCAGCGGCCCCTGTGGCTCGGCCCACGCGGGCTTCGGGCCGGACGCTCGCGGCCTCGCGGCGGTTTCGGGGCCCCGGCTGGGAAGGGGCGGTGTCTGGGGCCTGCGTTTCCACCCTCGCTTTTGTTCCTTGTTCGAGGCTTGCTTTTCTGCTCGCTGCCTTAGTGCGTTTGTAGCTTCTTGGTTGGGTTGGGGCTAGCAGTTTCCAATCGACCCCAAAGGACGTTAGTTAAAAGGAAACGCGTGAGAAAATCGTCTTAAAGCAGAATTTTGTGGGGGTACGCAGACGGGCTATTGATAAGTGGCGCCTGATTTCCGCCTTTGGCGTGGTTCTTATTTCTTGTAAAATTGGGACCCTCGGCCGCAGGGTGGCTCCGAAGGGGTGGGTTCTTGCCTTCCCAGCCCTGCTGCTTACCAGTGAGGCTGTTTTGTGTAGGTGTGGGTCGTTGGGGACACTAAAGTGACATTTAAAAACTCCTTGAAAAGTTTTTCGATCGTCGGAGTACGTCCTTACCCCCTGTGCTTAATGTCCCCTGAACTAGTTTCGGTTCTTTGACAAGAAAAGTTTGACTCCCCCCACCCCCACCCCGAAGTGCTCCATCTTGATCGGCCTGACTGCCCAAGATATCTTTTCCTTGAAATCTCTCGCTAATTTTTACATGGATGTTACCTGGTTAGCATTTTTGTGGATAGATCTTTTACTTCAAAAGGCGTCTCTAATGTCCTGGTGGGGAAAGCATTGAATTGAACACTTCCAAGTTGGTATATTGTACCTGTGAGCTCTGAAGCCTTCTTTCAAGACTTGTTTGCACAGGGGAGACCTCTGAGAGCCAGAAGGTGGGAGCAATGCAGATTCCACTGACTGTACCTTGAATTTTGCTCACTTGAAACCTGGGGTTGGAGAATTAATCTGGGGATCTTATCACAGTGTTCTGAAATAAGCTTCTTTTCTGCAGATTTCTTCTTTCTCCAGCAAGAAAGATGGCATCTGTTTCAGTTGAACCACAACTGGTATGATTTATAAATAGCCGATTCTTGATTCCTTTCCCCACCCGCCCTGCTTTGTAGAAGTTAACCCCTCCCTCCCTGTTGATTGCAGAGTGTGGTGACCAGGGTGGCCAGCCTCCCCTTGGTGAGCTCCACGTGTGATCTGGTCTCCTCGGCTTACATCAGTACAAAGGATCAGTATCCTTACTTGAAGTCTCTGTGTGAGATGGCAGAGAAGGGCATGAAGACCATCACTTCTGTGGCTGTGACCAGCGCACTGCCAATCATCCAAAAGCTAGAGCCACAAAGTGAGTTTTCATTTTGGCCTCAAAATTTAGTCCCATATAGTCATTGCGAGTGAGCCCAAAGCTGGTTTGAATAATGAAGGCTAGCCTTACACCCTGAGCTTTCATCAGTCAGGGAATCCTCAGCCTTTCCTGAGACACATACTGCCTTTTCTGAGAACTGCCAAGTGATGCTCATTGTTATAGAAGGCCTGCTTCAGAGCAATGGCAAATATGATATTAAAAGAAAAGAAAATTCCCCAGAGATGTTTCTGTGTTGGCAAGTGAGATCAAATGGGGAATCAGTGAGTAAACTGAAATAACTGACTTCCTTGGGACTACACAGTAGACATGAACTGCTTTTAAAAGAAATCAATATACAAATAGCCCACTTAAAGTGTACCATTCAGTGGCTTTTAGTATATTCACAGTGTTGTTTAGGCATCACCATGATCAATTGTAGAACATTGTCATCTCTCCAGAAAGAAACCTCATACCACTTTCTGTTTGGTATGAGGAAGAAGTCCTGGAAATGAGAGTGGTAATGGTTGCACAATATTCTGAATGAACAGTATTGTGAGTCCCAGTGAATTGTACACCTAAAAATAGTTTAAATGGTGACATTTGTTTTGTATATTTTACCATTTTTTTTTCTTTTTAAAGAGAAACCTTATACTCATTCTCAGTCACTCCACCAACCCCCCCTTCCCCAACCTTAGGCAACTAGTAATCTATTTTCTCTTTATAGATTTGCATATCCTGGACATGTAATATAAATGGAATCATAAAACATGTGGTCTTTTGTGACTGGCTAGTTTTCACTTAGCATAATATTTCCAAATTTCATCCAAATAGTAGCATCATCTCAGTATTTCATTTCTTTTTAATATGGAATAATTTAATATTCTGTTGTGTGGGTGTCATTTTCATGCATCAGTTGATGTTTGGGTTGCTTCTAACTTTTGCCTGTCATCATCAATGAATGCTAATGCATTCATTTGTACATAAGTTTTTGTGTGGACATATGTTCTTTCACATATATACCTAGGAGTGGAATTTTCAGCTTCTCTGCATTATTATCTGCTTTGGAATAAGGGATTAAATCATTCTCTCAAATTATTACATCATGGACTTTCAGGATTATGGGGAGGCTTTTAGAAATCAGCTTTCCAACTCTGCTACTCCCCAAATGTTGGGAGTTGGTGGGGGAGCTTGGACTAAAATCTGGGTCTTGTTAGGGAGATCCAGGGTCCTGTTAGCACACTGTTTCCTGGTGATAACCCCAAATATATTGCAACCTACTGAATTAAGTGTAGGTAGAGATTAGACTTGGAGAAGGAAATGGCAACCCACTCCAGTATTCTTGCCTGGAGAATCCCAGGGACAGCAGAGCCTGGTGGGCTGCCGTCTATGGGGTCGCACAGAGTCAGACACAACTGAAGCGACTTGGCAGCAGCAGAGATTAAAGAAGCATGGAAATGCAAATTTTGAGGATTTTCAGATACCTCATTCCTTGAATGAGGATTCTGGTGAAGCCTGGCTTCTCTTAACCTTAGGGGACAACTGATGAGGAAGAGGCTTCCTGACCAGCTTCCTTCTTGGCTTGTCACTGCCTCAGCTTGCTGCTCCCCCACCCCCACCACACACATACACATCGTTATTTCCCTGTCAGTAGAAGGAAGCTGCTGGAAATCTGGCAAGGATCTCCTTTCTGAACTAGAGAAACCAGACAAAGCATGGTGTGGTAAATTAGATATTTTTTGCTGTTTTTCCATAGTAAGAATAAAGCTTCAAGTTACGTGTCACTCTTACCAGACTATTGACATTTTCACCATTTGTGATTCTTCTAGTTGCTGTTGCCAATACCTATGCCTGTAAGGGGCTAGACAAGATTGAGGAGAAGCTGCCTATTCTGAATCAGCCAACAAACCAGGTGAGCTTGGGACAAGAGTGCTGAGGCTTGCCACCGCACATTTTTTAAGTTTTATCTGTTTCATACAGACTGTTGCAGGTCACAAACAGGCAGTACTTATTTGTTCCAACCTTGGATATATTTTTTGAAAGACTAATGACCACTCTCTTACTTCCTGAACTGTTGTTAGGTTGTCTTGGGAAGCAGAGACGAGCTATCCACCTTTGGGCCAGACTTTAGTCTGATCTCTGTTAAATGTGTGGCTTCATCTCTGCAGGTGAAATTGCTTTGTTAAATCACCGAGTCCTATGTGGTATTGGATAAATGCAGAGGTGGTGAATAGAACCTTTTCTTGCTTGGTATTTGAGAGCACAGCCAGTGGAGTGGAGAACTGGTACATCTGCCTGTGTGTCAGCCTGGGGTAGCGTGCATGGGTACCTGTGTCTGTGCTTACAGGCGTGTATGAGGTGCTCAGTAAGAAGCATGTCAATGGAAAATGCCATTTTTCTCTAGGGTCCCACTTGTTCCTTGCTGCAGGTGTATCTAGTTTAAAACAAAGAAAAAACTTTGACAAATTTTTTATCCGTTTCCCTTTTCTGGTCTTCCGACAACCTTTGGGTGGTGGCAGGTAGGGCGTTTATACCTGTTAAGGAAATTGAGGCTCATCAACTCTCATATACTTGTCCAAGACCCACGACTAGAAAGTAAAAGGGCCAGATTCATCCTTTAACTCTTCAACTGTGCTGCCTTAGTTAAGACCTTTATATAGGTGTCTATGCCCATGTTTCTCACCAGCCAGATGGCCTGCTTTTTTTCCCCATAGGTTGTGGCCAATGCCAAAGGGGCTATGACAGGGGCAAGAGATGCTGTGACGACTACTGTGACTGGGGCCAGGGATTCTGTGGCCAGCACAATCACTGGGGTGGTGGACAGGACCAAGGGAGCTGTGACTGGTAGTGTGGAGAAGACCAAGTCTGTGGTCAATGGCAGCATTCACACAGTCATGGGAAGTCGGGTGATGCAGCTGATGAGCAGTGGAATGGAAAATGCACTCACCAAATCGGAGTTGCTGGTAGACCAGTACCTTCCTCTTACCAAGGATGAACTAGGTAATTGGGTTTTTGCCTTGAAATAATGTTTTGTATCTTTCCTTTTTTGCCATGCCATGCAGCTTATGGGATTTCAGTTCCCTGACCAAGAATCAAACCCGGGCCATGGCAGTGAAAGTCTAGAACCCTAATTACGAGGCCACCAAGGAACTTCTTTCAGTGTTTTATATCTTTAAGCAGTTTTTCTAAACAGCTTCCTTGAGATATACTTTTATATACCAAAAAAATTCACCTGTTTTCCTTTTACGTTTTTGGTTGCATGAGCCTCACCACAATCCAGTTGTAGAATATTTTTATCACCCCCAAAGATAAAAGTTCTGTCACCCCCAAAGAGTAAAGTTCATGATCTTTCATGCCTGTTGACAGTCAGTCTCCATTCCCCCATCCCACCCCCTCTGTCTGCATGTGTTGTGTCCAATGCTTTGTGACCCCATGGACTGTAGCCCATTAGGCTCCTCTGATGATGGGATTCTCTAGGCAAGAATACTGGAGTGGGTTGCCCTTCCCTTCTCCAGGGGATCTTCTCAACCCAGGGATCAAACCTGGGTCTCCTGCATTGCAGGCAGATTCTTTTGTACATAGTTTTGAAACTTCCAGAGAAATTAACCTAAAGAAATACTTTCTACAAATGGATTGCCCTTTGTAGGCTACTGTATGGGATTATTAAATATTCAGTGCTTACTGTGTGCCAGGTA
Source organism: Cervus canadensis (assembly GCF_019320065.1). Lineage (NCBI taxonomy): Eukaryota > Metazoa > Chordata > Mammalia > Artiodactyla > Cervidae > Cervus > Cervus canadensis. Next base: position 46,245,426 of record NC_057399.1, on the reverse strand, counting down.
AGACACTCTGATGGGAAGAGACCTGTGTAGATGACGTGTCACAGTGATATGTTCTGGGTTGCCAAGCCCAGCAGCAGATAGGAGCCATCTTGGGCAAAGGGGTGCATAGTTACCAGATGGGTGGGTGGAATCAACAAAGACGAGATCCAAGTTAAGAGTTTAGGCCTTAAAAAAAAAAAAGAGTTTAGGCCTTGTCACTTGGAGCACTTAGAGCTGTGATCCCTAAGACTTCTTTTTTTTTTCCCCCCTTCTTTATAACTTCAGAAAAAGAAGCCAAAAAAGTGGAAGGTTTCGATACAGTTCAGAAGCCAAGTTACTATGTTAGACTGGGATCTCTGTCCACCAAGCTGCGCTCACGGGCCTACCAGCAGGCCCTCTGCAGGGTTGAAGAAGCTAAGCAAAAAGGCCAGGAGACCATTTCTCAGCTCCATTCCACCGTCAACCTGGTGAGTACAACTTCATTTAAAGGCAGCTGAAGTGAGTTCATTTAACTCCAGGATTAGGATAAACGTAATCATAAAATCCAAGAATTTTAATCTTACCTTATGAACAATCCAGTAGAAAAATGGGCCAAGAGTATATAGAAAACTCACAGAAAAGGAAGTATATAATTAGCTGAATACATGAAGCAGTGTTAATCTTACTCTGAGTGGTCAGATTACTGATTTCCTTTCCTGTCTGGTGGCATTTGCAAAGCTAGATTCTGTGGGCGATGGTGTAGAGGAGAGATATACTTGTGTTTTTGCACTTTTGGAGGATTCAAGGGAAATAGGAAAGTTAGAGACACCCCTATGCCTGGAGCAGCTTTTCTTCTAGAAATGTATATTCATTCAGAGTTGCAAAAGAGTGTAAACAATGCACATCAACTAATAGACTGATTCCATTGATACATCACAAAAGACTACTGAGTAGCCTTGAAGGATTGCCAAGTTACAGAACAGTATGCGTTGTTCGGCCATTAGAGACCAGTTTACTCTTGGAAGGGGAAGTAGGTGGCTGGCAACAGGAAAGAGGAAGTTTAAGTTCCTTTCTCTTTTATAATTTTATACACACGTTAAATTTCAGTTGCTGTACTTGTGTTAAACTGGAGGGAAATTGGAGATAGTGGTTTAATAAATAAGAGGCAGTCAAGTCCTATGACTGCTCGGCTGACTTACACATATTGATAACAAGTAACAATGCTCTTGGGGTTCCCTGGTGTCTCAGATGGTAAAGAATCTGTTTGCAATACAGGAGACCGAGGTTCAATCCCTGGGTTGGGAATATCCCCTGGAGTAGGGAATGGCAACCCACTCTAGTATTTTTGCCTGGAAAATCCCATGGACAGAGGAAGCCAGCAGGCTACAGTTCACAGGGTCTTAAATAGTCCGACACGATTGAGCAACTAACACAGGGCAAAACAGAACAATGCTATCTCTGATAGGCTATCAGAGATATCTCCTTAAATACCAAGACTTTCTGTAAGAATTGATGATGGCTGGTTTACATCATAGACCTGAGAACAGGCTAATATGAATATCTGTTAATAGTTTGTTCTTTGTCTTCTTCCAACATATTCTAGATTGAACTTGCCAGGAAGAATGTGCATAATGCCAACCAGAAAATTCAGGATGCTCAGGATAAGCTCTATCTGTCCTGGCTGGAGTGGAAGAGAAGCATCGGCTACGATGATACAGATGAATCCCACTGTGCAGAGGTGAGACAACTGGGACAGGGTCATCCACCAAGAATTGTGTAGAAATTCCTACCAGGTATCGCAGTGTTCTTATTATTCCTCTTAGAATACTCTTCTCTAGCAAAAGTTGAACAATACAGGGTACATAAGTTGCTTGTTATATGATAGAAGCAAAACTGTGCAGTGACTTTAACAACTTACCGGCAGGTATATTGCCCCAGTCAGGACACAACTACCTGAGGAACAGGCATTTCCCTCATGAAAGGTACAAGCTAAGTGAATACAGGTATCTTTACTGCCATAGTGGGTTTTTTTGATAGTATAAATAGAGTTGCTGTGAGAATGCTTTGTAGGAAGGGTACTAACTCAACCTTGGAGTAAGGATGGGTGAGTCAGATGGTTTGCTGGAAGAGATGAGTGGTCAGTTGAGACCTAAGGGGTGAATAAACTAGGTGAAAGGGCATTAAAGGGGTGAGTGTTCCAGACAGAAGAAATATCATATTGTAGTCCTAGAAAACAGTTTTTTATCTTCCAGAAGCTAATATACACTTGCCCTTGAAAGTAACATTAGTTATTTATTTATATCATATCTCACTTGAAGAAAGAACATCCCAGTTGCCCTACTAATATGGAGGGTATTTTCTTTCTGTCCGGTCTCCCCTGTTGTGTTTCTTCTGCTTAAGACCATGAACTTCAAAGACTCAGGCACTAGTTCAAATCCCAGCTCAGCCATTTTCCAGCTGTTATCTGGGGCTTAGCTTATGTTCTACCTGTGCTGTACCTAGTCACTCAGTCAAGTCCAACTCTGCGACCCCATGGACTGTAGCCCACCAGGCTCCTCTGTCCATGGGGATTCTCCAGGCAAGAATATTGGCCTGTGTTGCCATGCCCTCCTCCAGGGGATCTTTCCAACCCAGGGATTGAACCCAGGTCTCCTGCATTGCCGGCGGATTCTTTACCGTCTGAGCCACAAGGGAAGCCCAAGAATACTGGAGTGGGTTGCTTATCCCTTCTCCAGAGGAACTTCCCCACCCAGGAATTGAACCAGGGTCTCCTGCATTGCAGGCAGATTCTTTATCAGTTGAGTTACCCCGGAAGTCCTATGTTCTGCCTATGAAATGTGAAATAATAACTGTTGCACTCAGGGATGTTGTGAGAATTTTAAAAAGTTAAAGAATCCACATGTGTGGTGGACATATCCCAGCCGAATGTACGTGAACTAAGTCACACATACCCCTGTTGAATCCACTGCTCATTCTTAAACTTGTCTTACTTTTAGCACATTGAGTCACGTACTCTTGCTATTGCCCGGAACCTGACTCAGCAGCTCCAGACCACGTGCCACACCCTCCTGTCCAACATCCAGGGGTTACCACAGAACATTCAAGATCGGGCCAAGCACTTGGGGGTGATGGCTGGTGACATCTACGCTGTGTTTCGCAATGCTGCCTCCTTTAAAGAAGTGTCTGATGGCCTCCTCGCTTCCAGCAAGGGGCAGCTGCAGAAAATGAAGGAGTCTTTAGATGATGTGATGGATTATCTTGTTAACAACACACCCCTCAACTGGCTGGTAGGTCCCTTTTATCCCCAGGTGACCGAGTCTGAGAGTGCTCAGGCCCCAGGTACAGCCAGGAGGCCTGGCAGGCGGAGTACAAAACACCCTAAACCCGTCCCTGTCAGCAACGCACAGGGCAGCCAGCCAGATGACAGCTCCTCTTGAGCTAGACGGCTCCAAAGTAGGCAGGCAGCTAATGAGGCAAAAAGGTCTCCACTTCAGTCATTTCCAGCTGACATAAGAGCTATAAAGTTTCTGCATTAGTGCATAAGTTCTGTTACTTACCTGGCTGGAAAGAAAAGAATAATAGAGTGGTCACAGCCTGTCCAGAACTCACACATGTTTCAGGGCGTTTTATGGCCTCATTCTTTTGCTACTGTTGCTGTTTGTACTGAATAAAAACACCTTCTTGTAGGCTGTTGTATGAATTGGGGTCTGCTCTGAGCAGGCCTCAACTCTGGTTTGTCTCACAATGCATGCTTGTGTACCCTGGGTTTTTTAATTTTTTCATAAAGGAGTGCCTCCTTTGAATTCAATAAAACTCACTGCAGAATAGATCGGTTTTATGCTATGTGTTACATGTGCTTTTTGTGTGGCTTTCTCGGAACTGCTTCGCCTCCTTGACAGGGTTTTTAATACATATGAATTCAAATGGCCTGGGGGCAGGGGGCAGTTTGTACAGACATTGGAAGACTAATGTTAAAAATGGAATGTTTGATAACAAAAGCTAATGTTCCTTTAAGAATGGTATTAGGGGGTGGTGGTGGTTCCTTTCATCTGACTGTTTACTGGACCCCTGAAAACGCGTTCTTAAACCAGTAGAAGGAGGTACATAAGTACCTGACTGCCTTGCTGAGGAGAAATCAGCTGAGAGGAAGCACATGAGTGACTGTTGCATCAGTCTCATGTAAAAGTAGCAGCATTTCTTGCTAAGGGGCCATCTCACATGTAAGGAATGAGATTGTTCAATGTCCAGTCCCAGCTGGACTTAATGTACCATGTTGTCACTTTGGTAGAGAGGCACTAACCTCAGTGGTGGGTGAGGTACCTTTAGAAGACTGCATGAAGATAATTCGAAAAAAAAAAAAAAGACTTTGGATCCCCTGTAGAAAGGAGTTCCTACTACCTCCTGCCTAGGGTGTTTAGGCTTCTAATCCGCTTAGCATGAGTTGATTATGTAGGGAATATGGACCTCCTCATAACAAAGCCCACTCCAGTACTCTTGCCTGAAAAATCCCATGGAAGGAGGAGCCTGGTGGGCTGCAGTCCCTGGGGTCGCTAAGAGTCAGACACGACTGAGCGACTTCACTTTCACTTTTCACTTTCTTACATTGGAGAAGGAAATGGCAACCCACTCCAGTACTCTTGCCTGGAGAATCCCAGGGACGGGGGAGCCTGGTGGGCTGCTGTCTATGGGATCACACAGAGTCAGACACGACTGAAGTGACTTAGCAGCAGCAGCATAACAAAGCTGCAGTATGCCAAACCTTTTCAAAAAAAGCCAATCTTAGAACTTTGAAATAGAGCTAAATACTGAAGGCCTGACTTGCCCTTCAGCAGAACTGAAGTCTAAGTCAAATGTGTCTCCTTTTTCTACCCTGCTTCGCCACTGTCTCCCCATGAAAACAAGGAAGCAGCATACAACTTTACATGCACTTACGTGAATGAGCTATCAAACCTTCCTAAGTCAGAGAACTAATTTTTTTCCCCTGAGGTAACTCCAGGAGTCAGTAGACGTGAGCTCAGTTAGAGGGAGTCCCTGAGACACTTGAAGTGAAGGAGCTTCTGGTTTCTGGAAAAGTGGACTGTCATGATTGATGGGCTTCCAGGGTGGAGCCAATCCATGCCTTTGCCTGCCTGTCCCTAGTGAGTGGCTTTTCTAGAGACTCTACCTCTTAAAATTTTTTTCTTTTTTAGTCCAAATTGGACAGGACCCTGCTGTCATTTGCCTCAGAACTTCACGGGTGGTATTTTATGGCTGATTGTGATTGGCTGGAAAGTTCATTTACTACAGCTGTACACAGACTTCCTTATACTGAACGTGAACTTGCTGTTTCCTGTTCCTAAGAGTAATCGTACCTACTGAATTGCTTATGAAAAGGAGACAGATCTCAAAGCTGTTCTAAGTGAGCAAGACAGAATATAAAGCAGACTTCTCTTAGCTTCTGGAAGACTACCCCTGACTTTGCTTTTACCATGAGCACACCCTGCTTTTTACCATGAGTCATGCTTTTATCTGTCTGTGTCTCAAGTTTGTGCCTACATGCATGTCCCTTGGTTGTCTACATGTCTCAAAACGCATGGTTTCCTTGCTTTATTGTTGGATAAACTAGCAGTTTTAGTTTAACAGACTTTGCCCCAAGGAGGGCAATTATTTTGAGGGAAAAAAACTGACTAAGCCTAGATGTTACAGAAAAACTCAAATGAACATTTTGGCCAAGCCAGTATCTTCTCCCATTCAACAGGTTGCTTTTTAATTTTGTTGAAATTTTGTTGAAAGTTTCCTTCACTATGCAAAAGCTTTTTTAGTTTGATTTGATCCCATTTGTTTACTTTTGCTTTTGTTGTCTTTGCCTAAAGAGACGGATCAAAGAAAGTAATACTAAGACTGATGTCAGGGAAACATAGGCATATGTGTTAGTCACTCAGTTGTGTCCGACTCATTGCAACCCATGGACTGTAGCCCACCAGGCTCTTACATCCATGGAATTCTCCAGACAAGAATACTGGAGTGGGTTGCCATTTCCTTCTTCAGGGGACCTTCCCTATCCAGGGATCGAACCTGGGTCTCCTGCATTGCGGGCAGACTCTTTACATCTGAGCCACGATTATTTTCTAGTTCAAAATCAGTCTGTTTTCCTGACTGTGTGTCATGTTTATGAGCACTGCCTGTACATACACGTTTACCACTAAGTAAAATTCCCTCAGATGTTGTTTTCATTTCTATAGTAGCCCCACCTACAGCGCCACCTTCTGGAAAATTATCATTGTAAATACGGAAATCAAGCAGGCTTATGAATGAATGGTGCCCTCTTATGGTTGTATGGTGATGGTGATAGTGATAGTGATAATGAAGTCGCTCAGTTTCCGACTCTTTGTGACCCTGTGGGCTGTAGCCCATCAGGCTCCTCCGTCCCTGGGATTCTCCAGGCAAGAATACTGGAATGAGTTGCCATTTCCTTCTCCAGGGGATCTTCCAGACCCCGGGATCGAACCCGGGTCTCCCGCAGGCAGACGCTTTAACCTCTGAGCCACCAGGGAAGCCCAACAACCTGCAAAAATGATGTAACTCCCTGGAACCCTGGCACGGTCACTTCGTTTTCTTGAATGTCTTTGCAGGGAGAGACTGTTATTATCTCATTTGTTTCATAGTAAGCGTGTTATTCTGAGTTTGGCCTCAGAATGCCTGATGGGCAAGAGTCTCCTCACACTCCTTCCAAACTAGTTTTTTATGTCAGTGAAAAGGAATTTATTTTATAAATCTGCAAAGTGATTTCTCTTGTTCCACATTTATAAAAACCCTATGAAGATGGTCAAGCACAATCACTACATTCTTTTAATTAAAAAAAATTTTTGGCCGCTCCATGTGTCATGTGGGATCAAACCTGAGTCCCTTGCAGTGGAAGCACAGTGTCTTAGCCACTGGACCACCAGGGCAGTCCCAACCACCTCATTTTAAATTAAACTCACTGAATAAACTTGATAGACTATGGCTCCCTCTTAACTGCCCCACCCTTTTCTTCCCCAAGCCCGCCAAATAGGTTTTGGTGATGGTCGAGAATAATGAAAATTAAATACTCTGACTCATTCTGGATATATGGAAGGTGGATTATTCACATGGTTCTCCCAGAACATCTCACGGACTAGAGCCCCCTTTTTGGTGGTGGTGGAGGCTTTTTTCCTAACCCACAAGTGTGGAATCTCCAATCTTCTGCAAAGAACTCTACCTTAGGCCAGTAGTTCCTGATCTGTAGGTGACTTTGGAGGTTTATATGTGTGACAGGGTGGTATTTAAGAAACTAAAGAGAATTAAAGCTACTATTTATTGAGTACCTTTTACAAGCTAGGCTCATACTATCTTTACTCCTCACTTGGCAACACAATCAATTAGGAATTTTCCTCACTTGACAGGTGAGAAAACTGAGGTTGAAAAGAGACAAGTGGCAGAGTAGGGATTTAGTCCAATGTGTTACTGATGTCAAAGTGCTTGTTTTTTCTATTCTAGCAATCTAGTCTCTGATAGGAGAAAACTCCTGCTTGCTTAGGACTCAAAAAAATCCCTCTCTATTTTCTTGTGTTGTAGCTTCCTGTTCTATTCTACATTTATTAAAAATACTGATAGTGGATATTAAAATATACATTTAATAGAAATAGATCAGAAGAGAGAGCTGAGCAAGGTACATCTTTTAACCTAGAAAGAATAAAATTGCAGTCGTTGACCTGCCTGGCTGACGCCCCGCATCAGTTTATCAGTTGTTGTCATCATCAGTGTATCATTGTTGTTGGCTTTTATGGATGTCAGGTTGGGTATAATCTTTGCAAAGTGAAAATTCATGAAGATCTGGAATGTAGTTTGATTTCCCCAAATAGCCTCAGGAATAAATAGTGGAAGTCTTCTTACCTCAGTCTGGATTGTCGTCTGAGCACCTGGGTTTTTAGGGAAAAGTGTAGTACAGGCCACAGACAGCCAGGTAAGAGATCCAATAAAAAGAAAGATTCTCTCTTCATGTATTTTTAAAAACTATTTTAAAAAATATTGTGGCAAAATATATATAACATAGGGCTTCCCAGGTGGTGCTAGCAGTAAGGAAACTGTCCGCCAATGCATGAGACCTAAGAGACTTGAGTTCAATTGCTAGGTCAGGAAGATCCCCTGGAAGAGGGCATGGCAACCCACTCCAGTATTCTTGCCTGCAGAATTCCATGGACAGAGGACCCTGATGGGCTAAAGGGTCTATTGGTTTGCATGGAGTTGGACACAACTGAAGTGACTTAGCACACATGCATACATACCATCAAGTTTACCATTTTAGCCATTCTTAAGTGTACAGTTCATTGGTATTAAGTACATTTGCAGTGTTCTGTAGCCATCACCACTCCCCATTTCCAGAACTATATCATTATCCCAAGCATAAACATTGTACCCATTAGGCAATAACTCCTCATTCTCCCTTCCATCTGTTTTTTGATGGGTTTTTGTTGTTGGTAGTTATTTTGTCTCCATTAGGTAATCAGCTAGCTTTTTTCCTCTGCTATCAAGATTTAGCCTTCAGACAGAGAATGAGATGGCTGGATGGCACCACCGACTCGATGGGCATGAGTTTGAGTAAACCCCGGGAGTTGGTGATGGACAGGGAGGCCTGGCGTGCTGCGATTCATGGGGTCGCAAAGAGTTGGACACGACTGGGCGACTGAACTGAACTTACTATACCTTTTCTGCTTCTAGTCATCTGTTAGTTAAGAAATATTACTTTGCTTATCATAATTGTATGTAAAGTAAGAGTTAATCGAACTTCTTATCTCTAAAAGCCTTCTCTATGCAGACAAGAGCTAGGGCTTTGTGATAGCTATTTAAACTGTTCAAAGACCTTTTGCTTCCTCAGTTCCTAGACATTTTCCAAACTGTTTATAGTATTGGAAATCAGAATATGGAAAAGTGGAATATTACTGTTTTTAAGAGAGTAATAGAAAGATGACTAGCCAGAAATGCTTTATAGCTTGTAATTTCAAAAACTTTCATTTCATATGTTTTACCACTAGTTGGTTTCCTTTTAAAGAGACGTTTCTTAGTTATAATATGAATGAATTGTGGGGATAAGACTATAAACATCTTGAAGAAAGCATAGTTATTGAGAAAGTAAAGTTCATGTATTAATTTGTGTTTCTAAGAGCTCACCTGGAATTGACAGCTCATTTCTTTAGTGTTTGGTTTAATATCCAAGATTCTTTTTTTACAGGCACTTGATTTCAGTATCACAGACTTGACATCTGAGACTGATGAAATTCCAGATATTATAGCTTTGGAAGAGGAGGATGGACCAAATCATTCTCATGCTAATGGCCCTGAGCCTTCTCAGGGCAAAATGTTGAATAACTAACAAGAAAAATCTCCATTTGCTGAATACACAGTTTGTGTCACATTAAACTTCGTGTTTGCTTGTGTTCATTCCTGTGACTTTAGGGATTGATTGTTAGGGGTTAATCTCTTTTTTTGACTACTTGGTCTTAATTGTAATGAAACCCTGATTGACCCAATCTTTTGTAACAGATTCTAGTTCTGCATTATATATTTTATATAATTCTTCAAAGTGTAATCATCAAAATGCCTATAATAAAAAATGGGCTCTTGAATCAGAGTGGTTTTTTTTTTTTTTCAAACTGATATATTGGACTGTTTTCTTTTCCTCCTCGAATTCATTCCTGTTTCTTCTGGTAACAGCACCTTTATGTCTTTTGGCAGGGGGAGAAGGGGTTGTCTCAGTGGGTCTGTTAGTCAAGGTGTTTTTGTTTTCCCCTGGCCTGGGGGTAGGCATATGACCAAAAACAGGTCAAATGAGAGGAAGCATATCATGATGGGTAAAGGCTCAGACTCTGGGTTCTAATCTTGGCCCTGTCACTTACTAGCTATATGACCTTAAACTTAGTTTCTCTGTACCTCAAGTTCCTCATCTATAAGGACAATAGTAAGGATAATTGTAGGTTTATTATGAAGCATAAACCTTTGCAAAACCTTAGAGCAATGCCTGGCACAGAACAGCATTACATAAGTATTAGTTAAGTAAATTGTACAAACAATGGCTAGCCTAGTATTGAGGAACATCCCTAGTGTCTAGATTGCAATTCTGAAATACCTTTTCCCACTAAGAGAAAGCAGTGTGTCTTGGAGAAATGGCTGATTCCAGGTCTGGGGCAGGAAATGTACAAAATGAACCTTGAACTTCTTGCTATTTCAGGTAGAAAAGAAGCTGATTTGAAGAAGTTCCCATTGACTAAAGATGGAACAATCTGAACTTCAATAAGAATAATTGCAGTAGATTGAATATTTGATGGTGCTCACATTTGATGGGATTCAAAGATATCATTATATATACACACACACAACCTAATAACCTAATTGGTCACTTTCGGGGAATGATAGCAAACCAACCCATTATCTTGAAAACTGGTAAATGAAAGAATCAAGAATTTATCCTTATTTATGTCTTTACTCCTAGGTAAATAAATAGTAAATGAGGGAAAACATCTCTCATGAAAGTATTCCCATTCCCTCCGACAAATGAAAAAGAAATGGTATCTTAGTTGGGACTGCCATTACCAATTACCTTAGACTGAGTGGTTGAAACAACAAACATTTATTTCCCACAGTTCTGGAGGCTGGAAGTCTGAGATCAGGGTGCAGCAGAGTCAGGTTTTGGTGAAGGCCCTTCTGGATTGCAGAGAGTTGACTTCTCGGTGTATTATGTAGTGGGAAGAGCAGAGACAGGAAACAAACCCTCTTGTAGTTCCATTCATGAGGGCTTTACCCTTATGACTGCATCTAATCCTAATTACATCCCAAAGACCCAACCTTCTAATACTATCACATTGAGCAACAGGGTTTGAACATACACATTTTTGGCAGGGGGACACAAACATTCAGCTCATAACACATGGTAAATTAGAATTTCAACATTTTGCAACCATCTGTGAATTATGGATCTAGGCACTTAGCATTAATGCCTGTCAATGGCATAAACAGATATTACATACTTCCGATGAAGAAGCCTACTCCAACCATCATCTAGTCCTACCAAAGGCATCATACATGAGTCTGGTCAATCCTCTGGAGCCAGGTGTCAATTTGAAGGAAATACGGAGGACAGGGACAGTGGGACATATTGAACTGTATCATGAGGATGCAATCAGTGAAATCCAGACCAGGGAAAGTCACTCAGGTCAAGTAGCCCTGCTTCTTCAACAGATTACTTGTAAGAAAAAGAGGAGGGGAAATGAGAAAAACCTGCAATTAAATTATATTATTAAAAACAGGGATTTTCCTGGGTGTCCAGTGGGTAGGACTCCATGCTTCCAGTGCAGGGACCCTGGGTTCTAGTCCTGGTCAGGGAACTAGATCTCACATGCTGCAGCTGAGACCAGGTACAGCCAAATAATTAAGAATAAAAGGACTTGCAAATTAAAAAAAAAAAGTATTACTAAAAACAAAAAGATACCTGCATCCCAACTTTCAGTAGCCAGAACATGGAGGCAATCTAAATGTCCATTTACAGGGGAATGGATAAAGAAGATGTACATATATACAATGGAATATTAGTCACAAAAAAGAACAGTATAATGCCATTTGCAGCAACATGGATGGACCTAGAGATTGTCATATTAAATAAGTCAGATACAAATACCGTATGATATCACATATATGAACCCTAAAAAAAAAGACTACAAATGAACTTACTTACAGAGCAGAAGTAGACTCACAGATGTAGAAAAGAAACGTGTAGTTACCAGGGGACAAGGGAGGGGTGGGATAAACTGGGAGACTGGGACTGAAATATACACACCTATATATAAAATTCCCAAAGAAAGGCAAGCCCCAAGAATGCTCAAACTACCGCGCAATTGCATTCATCTCACATGCTAGTAAAGTAATGCTCAAAATTCTCCAAACTAGGCTTCAGCAATACGTGAACCGTGAACTTCCAGATGTTCAAGCTGGTTTTAGAAAAGGCCGAGGAACCAGAGATCAAATTGCCAACATCCACTGGATCATCGAAAAAGCAACAGAGTTCCAGAAAAACATCTATTTCTGCTTTATTGACTATGCCAAAGCCTTCGACTGTGTGGATCACAGTAAACTGTGGAAAATTCTGAAAGAGATGGGCATACCAGACCACCTGATCTGCCTCTTGAGAAACCTGCATGCAGGTCAGGAAGCAACAGTTAGAACTGGACATGGAACAACAGACTGGTTCCAAACAGGAAAAGGAGTACATCAAGGCTGTATATTGTCACCCTGCTTATTTAACTTATATGCAGAGTACATCATGAGAAACGCTGGGCTGGAGGAAGCACAAGCTGGAATCAAGAATGCCAGGAGAAATATCAATAACCTCAGATATGCAGATGACAACACCCTTATGGCAGAAAGAGAAGAGGAACCTTTTGATGAAAGTGAAAGAGGAGAGTGAAAAAGTTGGCTTAAAGCTCAACATTCAGAAAACTAAGATCATGGCATCTGGTCCCATCACTTCATGGCAAACAGATGGGGAAACAGTGGAAACAGTGCCAGACTTTATTTTTTTGGGCTCCAAAATCACTGCAGATGGTGATTGCAGCCATGAAATTAAAAGACGCTTGCTCCTTGGAAGGAAAGTTATGACCAACCTAGACAGCATATTAAAAAGCAGAGACATTACCTTGCCAACAAAGGTCTGTCTAGTCAAATCTATGGTTTTTCCAGTGGTCATGTATGGATGTGAAAATTGGACTGTGAAGAAAGCTGAGCACTGAAGAATTGATGCTTTTGAACTGTGGTGTTGGAGAAGACTCTTGAGAGTCCCCTGGACTGCAATGAGATCCAACCAGTCCATCCTAAAGGAGATCAGTCCTGGGTGTTCATTGGAAGGACTGATGCTGAAGCTGAAACTCCAATACTTTGACCACCTCATGCGAAGAGTTGACTCATTGGAAAAACCCTGATGCTGGGAGGGATTGGGGGCAGGAGGAGAAGGGGACAGCAGAGGATGAGATGGCTGGATGGCATCACCGACTTGATTGACATGAGGTTGAGTAAACTCTGGGAGTTGGTGATGGACAGGGAGGCCTGGCATGCTGCGATTCATGGGGTCGAAAAGAGTTGGACACGACTGAGCGACTGAACTGAACTGAAATATAAAATTAAGTAAAAAGTGACAGTGAAAGTCTGTCACTAAGTCATGTCCGACTCTTTGCAACTTCATAGTCTGTAGCCCACTAGGCTCCTCTGTCCACGGGATTTCCCAGGCAAGAAAACTGAAGACGGTTGCCATTTCCTTTTCCAGGGGATCGTCTGGACCCGTGGGTCAAACCTGCATCTCCTGCTTGAGCCACAAGGGGAAGCCCTTATATATAAAATAGGTAGCTAATAAAAACCTGTTGTACAGCAGAGGGAACTCTATTCGATACTCTGTAATGGCCTATATGAGAAAAGAATCTAAAAAAAAAAAAAAAAGAAAAGAATCTAAGAAAAACAATGGATATATGTATATGTATAACTGAATCACTTAGCTGAATATCTGAAACTAACACAACAATGTAAATCAACTATAATCCAATAAAAATTTAAAACAAAAAACCCTGGAAAGACTCATTTTAAAAAAAGGCAAGACAAATTAAAAAAAGCAAGACTGAATTATAGTGTCTAGGGAAGGATGAACAGTCAAACTACAAGAAAATGCTAGAAAGTTATTATTTAAAAAATGAGGATAGTGATGACTTTTCAGGAAAGGAGAAGTTTCTGGAATAGATGGAAAACATTTATTTCTCATTTGATTTATGAGGATGTTCACCTATATAAACACATTAAACTATTTTTAAAAAGTAAATTGGACTGCCTGGGATATAAATCTTGACTGAAGTGACACATGGGCCTGCCATTTCCTGAGCCTTATTAATATTTAGTCTTTCCATTCTTTATATATGCTCTTCAATATTCCCCCAATAAAACCCCTTCAGAGTCATTTTTGCTGCCTGCAGCAAAAGAACACTAATTGATTCAAGTGGCTTTTGTAACTTACCACTAGCAGTGAGGTGCATATAGGTAACTTTTTGAAGACATTTCACTGTGATAAGAAATGGACTGGCAGCTTGAAAGCCACTGAAGTCAAAGGAAATTTTTTTTTAAATGATGAAAGATATTAACAGCATGTTTATATACTGAGGGGAGAACTGATGATGCGGGAGAGAGTAGAGGACAAATACTGGAGCAAATTCCTTGAGTGTGAGAAAAGGAATACAGCATATCGAATGAGGAGTGGCTTGGTCTTAGGTAGCTACACCCTGAATCACCCAGATTAATGAGACAAGGAAGTCTATATGGGCATAGATACAGGCAGACTGGTAAATTGTTGATGGAGGTTCTTTTTGGGAAGCATCTATCAACTAAGAACAAAGTTCATCATTGAGAGTGAGGAGGAAGAAGGTTACTGGAAGATTAAGAGAGGGAAGAATATAGGTATAATTGTATGGAGAGTGAGATTTGGGAAAAATAGTAGGGTGGAGCGGGCAGGCCTGAGTCTACTTCAGTTGTCATGAATTTTGGATGGCACCAGGCATCATGATTGCATTTAACTGCTAATCTTTAGATATGGAGTAGGCGGAAAACTGATTTAACAGCGATTTGTTTTCTGCCAGATAAACCTGGCAAAGAAAAGGGGGCGAGGGTGCTGAGAAGAGGTCAAGAAACTGAGAGGCCAGGGCATTGGAAAGGTCAGCTACATGGATACTGAAATAATCAAATATTATACAGTAGTAACATTGGAGAGACAGAATTAAATGCGAAATTTCAGAACGAGGTCCAGCAACCTGGAGATCTTATTATACTTGACCTCCACAAGGAAGAGTTGAGGGTGACAGCATACATTTCAAATAAGCTGGTGGTTTTAGTGAGGCAATAATGCCTAAACTGGTGATCAGAAATAAGTAGGATACCCATTCCATTTCCAGGTCCCGTTGTATTGATATATGGCATGTAGAGGAGAAAGCAATCATCAATTGACAGGGCTGCAGTGGAAAGGTATATGCGTAGGGGAGAGCCAGATTTCTTAAAGCAAGGAGCTGAAAGGAACATTCAGCACTTTAGGGCATAGAATATTTTGTTAATAATAGACCCGACGCTCAGAAATAAGGCGACATGCTCAGGGTTACACATATACTGAGAATAGCTGAGGAAGAAATCCAGTGCTTTTTCTACTACACAGAATAACGGCCTGTGGTTTTTTTTTTTTTTTTACGGCTTGTGGTTTTTATCTGACGTAGTAGGCATATACGAGCAAAAGGAACCACAGAGCTCAGACAAAAAGAGTCAGAAAGCGCGAAGCCAAAGAATGCCGTGCAAGCGCGAGAAAGTTCGCCAGCCCCACAAAGCCTTGTGGGTCTTATTGTTCTCCGCCGGTCTTGCGCGGAAAAGACCGAGGGGAGGGCGCATTGCATGGCGGGAGATACAATCCTCCCCGGAAGCCCGTCCTCCCCCGGCAGCCAGGCGGCGTCTTCCGGAAGCGCGGGACGCTCGGTTTGTGGTGTCTTCGCTCTGGCCGCTGTGCGGTACTACAGTTAGAGGTTCTATTTTCCCGAGACTTTAGAATTTCAGGCTACTTGAGGCCATTTGAGGCGAAATGGCTCCGAACGAGAGAGGATCAAGTGGTGGCAATGGAGGGGCCGCCGCCACCTTAGGCTGCCCATAGGGAAGAAGCCTGAAGGGCCCTCTCAGTCTCTGGAGCCTGTGCTTTCTTCCTTTGCCGGGCCCTGCCTGCCGCGAAGATGAGCTCGGCCTGGGTCACTTCTTTCGAAAAGGCGCGTCTGTGGATGTACCTGCAGGCGCTCGGCTTCGAGCCTTGTCTGGAGACCATAGCCTGTGGAAATACCGTGTCACACGCGCACTTCGGAGTGTAAGGAGGACTGGGCTGGCGGCGGGGGAGTCTGAGACTGGTTCCGTTGGCGCAGCCCGCCCTGTTGCGACCGGCGGGTTGATAATTAAGTAGTCGGTTACTGTGGTCCGTCACTGGCTACAAAGCCTCTGCTCCCAGCGGCAGCTGACATGGTGGCAGGGACTGACCGTTATGGAACCTTGCCGGGAGCACTTTGTAGGGAGTAGAGTCTGCAGCTGGGGCGAAACTGGAGGGGCGGCTTAGGCCTGGTTTGGTCGTGAAGCTGGTTGGTCTGTTAAGTCGAGGGAGAGGTGGCGATTTGGTAACGGAGAGCCAACGCCTTCCATTGTATAGAAACGCCGTTAGGACTCAAGGCGGCCTTTTAAATTAGTTGCTCTTTAGTTTATACTTTTTACTTCTTGGATTAGACTGAAGGACGCCACAGTTAGCAAAAAAACGGTGGAGAGTGGTACTAAGCTGAAAAATAAACGCTCCTTCCTACTCTGCTACAAATGTTACAGTCTCATTATAAAAAGAAACTTTGTTTATATTTCTGTGTCTTAGCAACTTTACCCAGTATTATCTTTCCCACTGAAGGCCAACGAAAATTTGGGATACGTAGACTATTTCCTATTCTCAATCTTCTTGACTTTTGTAATTACGTTATTTCTATCCTCCTTGTGTCAATATTTAAATAATGTGCTTAGTCCTCTATTTCTTGATGTATTATTCTTAAAAATATCTCTTGATTTCCCGCTAAGTAATTTCACAATGAAGGTAGCTTTTTCTTTACACGACAATTAGTTCATCTACACTTAACCTTCCCTCTTTTGCCTTCTCCCTTTTCTTGACTTTTTCAGCTGTATTAAAATTGTTTTACTGTCAAGGTTTAGGGACTCCTAACCTCTCTGTGCCTTAGTTTCCTCATCAGTAAAATGGGTGTAGGGCTTCCCTGGTGGCTCAGTGGTTGAGTCTGCCTGCCAATGTAAGAGACACTGGTTGGAACCCTGGCTGGGAAAGATCCCCTGGAGAAGGAAATGGCAACCCACTCCAGCCTTCTTGCCTGGAGAGTCCCATGGACAGGAGCCTGACAGGGCTCCAGTTGGTGGGATACAAGTGAGCACCTGCTGTCAAGGTTTAGAGCTGTAATTATAATAGTTTTGCTTGGGAACTATTTGTTTAGAAGTTACTACTATTTATATATAGAAATGCTTCCTCTAGCCTAAAAATTGACATCCATTGGGTAGCATTTATCAAGTTATGATTATGTATTAATAAATGTTCCATTTATCTCACATAATTTGATGCCCCAAAATATGGCAGAGAAGTTTAAATCTTCTTGAGGCCTCCACTGAGAATGATTCCCATTGTCAGTGTATCCTCTCTATTCTTTTGGCAATCTTAGTTTTTTCTCTGTTCTGGTTTATACAATTGCAGTCTGCTTTCTGCCTTTGAAAATTAACTAAAATCAGTCAAGTTTTGGTTCAGTGATGATCTTTTTTTTTTTTTAAAACATTGTCATAGATTTCCACCCCCCACCTCCCCACCATGTCTTTAGAGTCATCTCAGTTGGTTAGTGGGAGGAATCTACTCTTTTGAAACAGACATCCCCTTTAAAATTCTTTAAGCATGAATGTGGCATCAAATTTGCTTTAAAGCAAATTTAGAAAAATTTGATTCACTTATTTGATTCTCACACACACATGTCAGTTCAGTTCAGCCCAGTCACTCAGTCGTGTTCAACTCTTTGTGACCCCATGGACTGTAGTGTGCCAGGCTTCCCTATCCATCACCAACTCCCAGAGCTTGCTCAAACTCATGTCCATTGAGTCGGTGATGCCATCCAGCCATCTCATCCTCTTGTCGTCCCCTTCTCCTCCTGCCTTCAGTCTTTCCTAGCATTAGGGTCAGGGTCAGATCTTCTCATCAGGTGACCAGAGTATTGGAGTTTCAGCTTTAGCATCAGTCCTTTCAATGAATATTCAGGACTGATTTCCTTTAGGATTGACTGGTTTGATCTCCATACCATCCAAGGGACTCTCAAGAGTCTTATCCAACACCACAGTTCAAAAGCATCAATTCTTTGCCACTTAGCTTTCTTTATAGTCCAACTCTCACATTCATACATGACTACTGGAAAAAGCCATAGCTTTGACTAGATGGAACTTTGTTGGCAAAGTAATGTCTTTGCTTTTTAATATGCGCGTGCGCGCGCGCGCGCGCACACACACACACACACACACACACACACACACATATCCATACACACACACATCCATATAGAGGCTGTGCTGTGTGTATCATGAAGCATGCAGGGATCTTAGTTTCCTGGCCAGGAATTGAACTCACACCCTGTGCAGTGGGGTGTGGAGTCTTAATCACTGGACCATCAGGGAAGTCCCAGATTCACTTATATATGTTGGTGCAAAATTTTATGTGTTCCTAGTTTCTGTGAGCATGGAATTGCATAGTCACTTTGCTTGTAAAGTTAAATGTACACTTAACATATGATCAAGTAATTCCATTGCTAGATATTTGCCCCAGAGATTTGCATTTTGGAAAAATCATGCTGGTTGCATTACAGAGAATGGATTAGAATGGCTTTGCAGTTAGGTGGACCTAAACTACGGAAGGCAGTGGGAATGGAAAGAAAAAGTGATTCATTCACTTGTTTACTCAACAGATATTAATTGAACACAGTATTGGACCTGGGTATACACTGGTGAACAGAGCAAACATAAACTTTTACCTTATAAAATTTTAGTCTAGTGGGTGAACAAACCTTTCTTTAAAGGTTATCTTTTTAAAAATTAGAAGTGTTGAAGAGAACAGGGTACTCTGTGGAAAAAAAAATAACAGGTTTGAGAGATGATAAGGAGGTAGGAACTTTATTTGTATTTTTTTGAGGAATAGAAACATTCCAAGGATAAGAGTTGTTTGACAAAATGTTAAGTGTGGGAATTTTAATGTGAACATTTTTTCAACTTAAAAAGTTTATTTCAGGAAAATAGCTTTTTGTGTTCACCGAGGTACTTAAATCTATTTGTTATGTCATCTGTATTATGAGGAAAATCAAACTACTTTCTAATGTTGTTGAGATTAAATAAAATACTTCATGTTAAAACTGCAAGTACAGTTAGTAACTTCATATGACTAGTGGAGATTAGCTGAGTTACTGCTTGTAAAAGGCTTAGTTAAAATAATACCTGACTAATAAAGTCAATAAATTTTAAGTCTTTTATTTTCAGAAAATGTTGGTTGGTATCACATCTTCACTTATCTTAGCCATGGTTTTCTCTTCGCCTAATTAGACTTTCCTTTTTTTTTTTTTTTTTTTAGAATGTGTTCATTGAAATAAAGTTCTACCAGTTTTCTTCTATTTGATCATTATTTTCAGAACCAAAATATAAAAACTTGCATGTGTTTCTTAATTGGTTACAAATGTATACATGAAATAGAAAAATTAATTTGTTTTGACCTCTGAACAGAATGAAAACTAATTTGTGTCAAACTCTTACACAGCTTTTTGTGATACTTAGTTTTATTAACCTTTTCTTTTTTCCTGCCTTTATTTCCTTTTAAACCATAGGAACATGTTTGACAAGCTGAACCGTGATGCCTTTCACATAGTTTCTTATTTTTTGTTTCAAACACTTGACAAGTCTCTCACCAAAGAAGTTTTCAAGTGAGTAAAAGTTATTTCATTTTATTTTTGTAAGGGACTTAAAAAAGGGATTATCACTTGATATGGTGAAAATTTCAACTTTGGCTTTCAACTATTTAATGTATGTTAAAAAAGTTAGGTTTGGGTCTTACAGATTTAGTACTTAACCTTTATTAATCTGAGTCCTTTTTTTTTTTTTTTTAATTCATGGTAGATTTCATAAGTAACATGGATTTCATTTTATACATATATAATTCCTAACTTCTTCATAGTCTTAATTATTAGAATACTTAATTGATACTAATCTAGACATGCACTTAATTATGTTTTAATTTTTGTTGTTTACTCCTTTTGCTGTTTACTCCTTTACTCCTTTTTTTAATAGGCAGTATTGTTTGTTTTGTCTTGTTTTTATTTCCTAAAATCTCTGTAAATCGTTATTATTTTTGTCATGATATAAAGAAGTTTCAAGTGCTATAGACAAAGATCATTCCTATTAAGTTTAGCCTATTGTCCTATACTGTTGTATATTAAATAGTATAAGAAGAGATAAAAATGAATAATCACTAACCTTGATTCCAAGTTATTTTGTAGGTGGGTTTCATCTGTTGTAAAAAATGTTCAGATATTTATGTTGCATCATCATTCTCTTAAATAGTAAGACCATTGTTTTTATTTATGATAATTTAATAGTCTTGCCTTCAGTTAAAGTTTTGAGTGACCAAGAGAACAAGTATATTTGAAACATATTTTGGAAATCCCTATCACTATGTTATGGGCTTCCCTGGTGGTTTAGCAGTAAAGAATCTGACTGCAATGCAGGAGATGGGGATTCAATCCCTGGGTTGAGAAGATCCCCTGGAGGAGGGCATGGAAACCCACTCCAGTATTCTTGCCTGGAGAATCCATGGACAGAGGAGCCTGGCAGGCTATAGTCCAGAGGGTTATAAAGAGTCAGACACAACTGAAGCAACTTAGCAGGCATTCAGGCATTGCTAAGTTATAGGGCTTCCCCTGCTCAGATAAAAATAGATTTTTGGATTTTTTCCCTCATTATAAACAAAATAGAGCTTATTTAAAGCAATTCAGCAAATACAGAAAAAGTTAAAGAAGTAAAAATCATTCCTAAACCCAACTAGAGAATATCACTGTTGTTATTTCAGCCTTTTAATCTTTTTTCTATGCATACTTAATTTTTTTTCTGTGAATACACAAGGTATGTTATGCTATAGAAATATGAAAAATATGGGACCCTCAGCAAATAATTATGCCTCAGGATAAAAATTTAGATAAAATTGATTATCAGTGGGAAGCAAAAGGCAAATTTTAAAATCCATTATTTTCTACTAAAACTGAATTTTTAATAATTTTATATCTTGTTTGTCCACAAAACAGTAGCACTTGCTGACTGTGATATGGGTTATCCCTAGGGGTCATGATCTCTTAGGCCATTCTTCTTGTGCTTTTCATGTGTAACCATTATGTTTCTCTCTTTTGCCCCAGGCTTAACATACTAATTTATTTACACTATCTTTATGTGTTAGCCTACTAAATTCATTGAGCATGTTGTCTTCTTTAACTAATTTTCAGTAATTTTAATAGTGATTCATTCCTGTATTCATCCCTATGTATTCATTGATTATTCACACTAAACGGAGTTTAACCCTGTAGATGTTTATAAAGAAAAAGACCTCATTTCTTACAGGTTCGTCTCTCTTTAGTTGAAATTTATGAAATGTTAGCCTTCAGTTCAGTTCAGTCATGCAGTCGTGTCTGACTCTTTATGACCCCATGGACTGCAGCATGCCAGGCTTCCCTGTCCATCACCAACTCCTGGAGCCTGCTCAAACTCATGTCCATCGAGTTGGTGATGCCATCCAACTGTCTCATCCTCTGTCGTCCCCTTCTCCTGCCCCCAGTCCCTCCCAGCATCAGGGTTTTTTTCCAGTGAGTCAGTTCTTTGCCTCAGGTGGCCAAAGTATTCGAGTTTCAGCTTCAGTATCAGTCCTTCCAATGAATATTCAGTACTGATTTCTTTTAGGATTGACTGGTTGGATCTCCTTGCAGTCCAAGGGACTCTCAAGAGTGTTCTCCAACACCATAGTTCAAAAGCATCTATTCTTTGGCACTCAACTTTCTTTATTATCCAACTCTTACCTCCATACATGACTATTGGAAAAACCATAGCTGTGACTGGATGGCCCTATGTTGGTAAAGTAATGTCTCTGCTTTTTAATATGCTGTCTAGGTTGGTCATAGCTTTTCTTCCAAGGAGCAGTGTCTTTTAATTTCATGGCTGTAGTAACTATCTGTAGTGATTTTGGAGCCCAAGAAAATAAAGTCTGTCACTGTTGCCGTTGTTTTCCTATCTATTTGCCATGAAGTAATGGGACAGGATGCCATGATCTTTTGTTTTCTGAATGTTGAGTTTTAAGCCAACAATGTTAACCTTGATTTAGCAATAATGTTTCTAGTGAGTGAGTGAGTGAAAGTCACTCAGTTGTGTCTGACTCTTTGTAACCCATGGACTGTAGTCCATGTAATTCTCTAGGCAAGAATACTGAAGTGGGTGGCCATTCCCTTCTCCAGGGGATCTTCCCAATCCAGGGATCAAACCCAGGTCTCCCACATTGCAGGTGGATTCTTTACCAGCTGAGCCACCAGGGAAGCCCAAGAATACTGGAGTCAGTAGCCTATCCCTTTTTCAGTGGATCTTCCTGACCCAGGACTTGAACCAGGATCTCCTGCGTTGCAGGCAGATTCTTTATCAGCTGAGCTAGGAGATAAATTTGATATTTTAAAGTTTTGCTGAGTTTGTTTTTTTGTTCATAATTCTAATTTTTATTTTTGTTTTAAAGACATTGTTGGCCTCCATTTGATCAAAAACGTGATGTTGAATTCCGAAAACTTTTCTGTGAATGGTTAAAAAAGATTTCTGTAAGTATTCTCTTTCTAAAAGATGCAAACTTTTTCTTTTTTAAGTTCTACCAGTTTATTGCTACCAACCCATCTCCCTCCACCCTCATGCACACGTGCTCAGTCATGTAACCCCATGGACTGCAGCCTGCCAGGCTCCTCTGTCCATGGACCTTTACAGGCAAGAATACTGGAGTGGGTTGCTGTTTCCTTCTCCATAAAAGATGCAAACTTTTGAGCAGTTGAAAACTGCAATTTTTGGTCTGGCTTTATTGAGGTACATTAATTTTTTTAAAGGTGAAGTCTTCTTAATGCTTTTATGCTAACAGTATAAATAAGAAATATCAGAATAATACTTTCTGGTGGTTTTGATTGGGACTCTGTTTCTGGGAAACCAGTTTTTTGACTAAGTGCCTTGGAAATAGGTTTTTGAGTTCTTAGGAATTTATATAACAGTTTTTATTTAAAGAAATAATTTTGACTGTAGATTATTTTAGCTTGTGTCCCCAAATAGTATCAATAATTGTGACTTTAAATTTTAATTACTTTTTGTGACTGAATCTACCAAGAGCTTAGAAAGATTCAAAAATTTAACTTCTGGTTCAAATGGAATAATTCTGATAAATCCTGTTGTGCTTCAAAAACAGTATGATGTAAATATAAAGGTTATCGTTGATAATGTCTTCAAATTGCCTTATTTCCTTTTATCATAGGCCGAATGTGGAAGTAGCTTTCCTCAAGTTGTTGGTTCACTATTTCTATTTCCAGTTGGTCCTAAGTTTATTCATATAATGTATCACTTTGCAAGATTTGTTGCAGTAAAATATATAAAAACCCATTCTAAAAGTAAGTTAAGCTTATGGTAAGATTTTTTTTTTTCACTTTGATTCTTGGTTTTTATTATTTCTTATAATTTGTAAATCATCAAGAGAGTTTAATAAAATAAGGGAAGATAAAGATATTACTTTATCTCAAAAGGCAAATAGTTAATATTTTATTGGAACTGCAGTTTGAAATCCCGTCATAATGAACATAAGTAGCAATATGGATTATTATGTTCTAATACAGGGTTGGGGAACATTTTCTATGTGAGATCTGACAGTGAATATTTTACACTTTGTGGACCACATAAGAGTCTCTGTAACATACACCTCTCTGTGAATTAAAAAAATTTTTTTTTGTAATATAACTCTTTAAAAATGTAGAAAGCAGGCCTAGTTTGCTGACCTCACAAAAATTGGGCACGTTAGACCTACAGGTTATAGTTTGCCTATAATACATTGTATTAAATGCTGTATTGAATTTGTTAGAGATTTAGTTTGGCTACTGGCAATGTGTTGGAATATTTTGGTTTGAAATTATGTTTTAAAGGGATTTTATCTATTTGCTAAATCTTAGAAACAAAATACTGGATTTTTACGCTAAGACTTAATGCCATTTGTAGCTTATTAAATAAGCTGCTCTGTTTAATTGAGTTATGCTCTTAAAACATGGGAGGAAAAAGATGAAAACGTTGGTACAGTACAATCCCATCTTCCAGTTTCTAGAGATAACCACTGCTGACATTTTGATTTCTTTTAGGTGTTTGTTTTTTTAGTGTCATATTGTACATTTTAATTATTTTGAGTAAGTAATACATTCTCATGATTCAAAATTCAGAAAGTGAAAAGTGTCTTGCACCTCTGACTGTCTAGTGATATCTATGGAGGTGCTATCTATAATCTAGGTTACCTGGATACCCTTTTCAGAAACAGCCATTGGAATCAGTAATTCTGGCAAATATGTATATATTCTTTTTAAACCCTAAATGGTGATGGTTTTCAGTCTTGTGTTTTTTATGTAACAGTGTATATTGGAGATCATCACATATCAGTTCATAGATCTTATTCTTTTTCTCTCATTGTATCTTTCCAAATACAATGTATTTGGAACTTCAAATACCTGGGTATTTGAATGGGTGTGTCATAGTGTATTTATCACACGTTTGTTCTGACAGAAATTTGGCTTCCCCCCGCCCCTAATATTTTGCTATAAAAACAATTGTACAATGACAAACTTTATACATATATCATTTTGTGTGTGTTCAAGGTACATATTGTGTTTGTGCGTATATGTATTTGTGTGTATATATATATGTACAGTACATTTTTTCTAGTTTATCTTCCCTGCATGGTTTTTTAAAACATGTACATGTAATCTCATTTATAAGTATTTGCATATTTTAAATTTAATGTGGCATGAGCACTTTACCAGTTTTTCTATTAGATGATTCTTTTTAGTTACATGTAACCCAAACTATTTTATATGAATCATGTGTATTTGGATTTGGCAAGAGTTTATTGTACATAAAACTTTTAGGCATGGGTTATCCGATTTCTTATTTATTTATTTTTTTCGATTTTTTTTTTCTTTTTTTTTTTTCGATTTCTTATTTAAGGCAGTTTCATTGATCATATTCAGTTTATGGATGACTTCTAAATCCAATAAACTCATCTCCTGTTAAATATTTAGAATTTTTGATTATTTTTTGTGGGTGATCTAGCACATGGATTTGTCATGTTAAGTATGGTGTGAGGCCATTGTTTTCCAGCATACCTATCTTTATTGTATTAGCCATCTTAAAGTAGGATTTATTACATTTTATTGCATGTGAAAACCCTAACTCTAAAATGTTTGGATGGATTTTTCTCAGGGTCTGCTTTGATCATTAGTAACATAGCCAAGAATTACTTGAGAAATGGAGATTGGTTTTATTTGGTTGTCTTGTCCTGTTGGTCTTACTAGGAAGAAAAGTAGGCTGTTGGCAGCAATGAAGGTGATGTGATCTCATCTCATCCCTTCTAATTTTCTTCCTTTGTTGTTAAAAGGTGTGTTAAGAAGTTGCTTACGTGTAACAGCATATTTGTTCATGGATGTTTTGTGCTGTGATAATAAGAATTATTTTGGGCAGATGGATTCTAAAAATTTTTAGTTATGTAAAATAACTCAACTTCAGATAATCCTTTTTTGTGTATGTTCAGTCATTTAGTTATGTCACACTCTTTGCGACCCCATGGACCATAGTCTGCCAGGCTCTTTCTGTCCATGGAATTTTCCAGGCAAAAATACTGGAGTGGGTTGCCATTTCCTACACCAGGTTATCTTCCTGACCCAGGGATCGAACTCTTCTCTCTTATATCTTGTGCATTGGCAGGCAGATTCTTTACCACTGTACCATCTGGGAAGTCCCCAATCCTTTTTTAGTTGCCTTCTTTAAAAAACAGGTCATCCTTGCTTTTATTGAAATGAGTTATATCTTTGTGTGTATTGTCATACCAGCTGTTAAGGAGTTGTTAGTTAAGTGAGGTTGTTAATTTCTCAACAGTCTCACATTTTTTGTATTTATTAGCTTGTAAGTCTAAGTTTGGGCTTTCCTTGTGGCTCAGATGGTAAAAAATCTGCCTGTAATGTTGGAGACCTGGGTTCGATCCCTGGATTGGGGAGCTCCCCTGGAGGAAGGCATGGCAACCCACTTGAGTATTCTTGCATGGAGAATCCCCACGGACAGAGGAGCCTGGCGGGCTACAGTCCATGGGTTGCAGAGTCAGACATGGCTGAGCAACTAAGCACAGCACAGCACAAGTCTAAGTTTTCTGTATTTTATCTTCCATGTAGATTCTTCTATACGTTTTACAGAGACATTTAATGTGAAACCACAAGATTTGCACATATGCCTTGCCAGATGCCTTGTAACACGTAATAGATTTTTACAAGTTTTGCAAAGAGAAGATTGTGTTATCCGAAAATATCAAGAAAATGCACAGTAAGTAATACTTTGATAGTTAGAAAATGAAAATTCCTTTCTTTTTGAACAAATGTCATCAGTATCCCTTCGGTGGCTGTAATTCATGAATACCTCAAAATCTCTTGGCAACTACCTTTTATCTTTCCATTTTAAAGCCTGATCACTTCTGAATAAAGTACTTCAGGCATGCTGTAAATGAAAGTTTAGAGAAAAGGACGGTATCATTTTTGTTCAAAAATTCAGTTTCTTCAGATGTTTTTTCTTTTAAACGTGGAAATAAAATTTTAAGCTGTAATTATAGTGCTCATTCTAATTTGTATCCTCTTTTCTCTTGATATTTTATTCTGTAAATTTTTCCATATTGCTTTAATGTATTACTTTTAATGTCTACTTAGCATCTGTTGAGAAGGTATACTGGTTTCTTTAGCCATTTTATATTGTCTTATATTTATTTATGTTCATTTATTCAGCACTTTTTTTTAATTTGTACCTCTGTGTGCCAGATATTGGTTATACACTGGTTCTACAGCATTAAACAAAGAGGCAAGGTTCTTACTCCCAAGACATAGATTATGTCAGATTTTTAATAATTGTAAACAACTGTAGTAAGATAGCTTTTTAAATGCTGTCTTATCTATTATGAAAGCTAAAAAATCCTTTTAAATCTCCTTAAAACTGCAATGTTGCCTCCCTTAGGTAACATTTAAATTTATCCCCTAAGAATGTGATAAGAGAACAGTCTTACCTCCAGCATTTTTACCTGAAGCCAGAGTTTATGAACCAAGAAGTTCTGGTTTATCTCAATAGTCCTGCCTATATGTTAAATCACTCTTGTAATTCTTAAAGGGAGTCTAGAGCCCCTTTAAGACTAGTTACTAGTATATTTGGAAGAGTAGCCCTTAGAGGCCTTGAGTAAAGATATGAAATGGGGGGAAATATCAAAGTGGGCTATACTGTTGTAGTAGAATTATAGCTGTCATTTTGTATGTTTTGTTGCAGATTGTCAGTTAAACAGGTACGAAATTTGAGATCAGAATGTATGGGACTGCAAAACCAAATAAACAAGTAAGTGACTTCTAGAACTGAAAGTTGCCTGAAGTATTTATTAGTTTAACCTCCTGCATGTTATAGGTTAAAAAAAAAAATGAGATTAGTTAAAATAACATTTCAATACCTAGTTGATAATAAGACAAAAACAGATTCCTAGTCCAGTTCTTCTAATAAATTATGGTAGCTTTGAGGTTGAGTTTTATTTTTGCTTTCAATAGGAATGGTGGTTAGTGGCTGGGTTTGCAGATTAATTAGCTCTTTGGATGGTAAGTTACCATTATTTTTTTAATTGACTAATGAGATTATTTAATTTTTAACTAGAATGGAACCCTGTGATGACCAAAGTAATATACAAGAGAAAATTCAAAAGGTGAGACAACTTTTGAAGGGAGAAATTTAATCTTGCTTTTGTGATATGCAGTGTTTACTTACTTAACTGAACTCATGTATGTGTCTTTTTGTAACAGTGTTATACTTTTTTTTAACTCATAAGTTGTATGGACATAAAAGTATCAGGTGCCTTTCAGACACTTGAATATAATGGAAAAAATTAGCTTATAATCAATCAGACTAAACGTATACAACACAGTTTTAAATTTGGTTAATTTAAAATCTTCACTCTAACAAGGAAGGTTCAGTTTGATTGTAACTTAATCAGTAATATTTATCTAAGCAAAAAATACTTGATTTGAAGGAGGATAGTGGTAAGTTTGGAAGAAAAATGAGAAGTCACATTGAGACTGGCATGAGGAATCTGGTAGATATAGATGATCTGAGGCTTTCAGAGGTTGGCTTTAACAAATGTGCGGTAGGAGTGTTTTCTTAGGTCTTTGTATTTGGATGAAATCTCTCCCAAGCTCTTTGTTCTTATTCTGTGGTCACCAAGCTGCTTTGGAGTATTGATTTGACTTTTTAGGCAGTTTTTCATTGGAAGAGGTGAGTGCCCTCCTCGGGGATCATGAATCTGGTCCCATCACTTCATGGCAAATAGAAGGGGGAAAAGTGGAAGCAGTATCAGATTTTATTTTCTTGGGCTTCAAAATCATTGCAGATGGTGACTGCAGCCATGAAATTAAGACACTTGCTCCTTGGAAGAAAAGCTATGATAAACCTAGACAGTATATTAAAAAGCAGAGACATTACTTTGCCAACACAGGTTTGGATAGTCAAAGCTGTGGTTTTTCCAGTAGTCATGTATGGATGTGAGAATTGGAGGATAAAGAAGGCTGAGCGCTGAAGAATTAATGCTTTTGAACTGTGATGTTGGAGAAGACTCTTGAGAGTCCCTTGGACTACAAGGAGATCAAGTTAGTCAATCCTAAGGGAAATCAACTCTGAATATTCACTGGAAGGACTGAAGCTGAAGCTCCAGTAATTTGACCCCATAGTGCAAAGAGCTGACTCACTGGAAAAGACTCTGATGCTGGGAAAGATTGATGGCAAAGGAGACTGGGGTGGCATCTCTGACTCAATGGATATGAATCCGAGGAAACTCCAGGTGATAGTGAAGGACAGGGAAGCCTGGCGTGCTGCAGTCCATGGAATTGCAGAGTCAGACACAACTTAGTGACTAAACAACAATAGGAAATAATTATTCATTAATTCAGTGACTATTTATTGATCACTTGCTAGACATTCTTCTAGATATTATGGGCTAGAGCATTGAAGAAAACAGGCAGAGTCACTTCCTTTATGGAGCTTCTAGTTCAGTGAATATGAATATTCCTGTTGTTGAATGTAGTATCTTTGATTGTAAGCTTAATAGGTTTGGTTGGTATGAAATCCATTAAGAGTTTTCATAGCAAAAAAATTTATATATTTATTTGTCTTAGTTGTGGAATGTAAAATCTTTAGTTGTGGCTTTGATATCTAGCTCCCTGACCAGGGATTGAACCTGGGGTCCTGTATTGGGAGTGCAGAGTCTTAAATTCACAGCTGTCTCTCTTGAGTTTAGGTAATATTTAGTTTCCCTGAGTCAACTTTGAGCCATTGACAAGATAAAATTTCTAGACTTGAAAAATCTGAGACCCGGATCCTGGATCTTTGTACATTCACCAAGAAAATGCCATCCTGTGAGATCTCTAGTTGGCCAGTCAATGAGACTTCCTTTGTGGAACAGCTTTTCTTTGTGCTGTGAGAAGACACAGACACTAACACAAATATAATTATTATATTTTCCCTCCTCCTCTCTACTTTTGTAAATTCTTTTGAGGCATAATAACATACATGCAAAAACGTGCAAAAATCGTTGTATGTAGCTTGACAAAATTTTGCAAAGCGAAACACATCCATGTAACCAGCATTTAACTTAAGGAACAGAATGTTATCATCATCCCAGGATCATTGAACCCTCTTTCATTCACGGCTGTTTCCTTCCAAGAATAAACGGCTGTCCTCACTTCTTACACTAAAGATTAGTTTTGCCTCTTTGACCCATAAATGGGCGTGTATAAAATACATTCTTTTGTATTCAGCTTCTTTCACTTAATGCTGTTTTATCCATGCTGTTGTATGTGTTCATTCTCTTTGCTGTCTAATTTTCTATTTTATGAGTATAGCAAAATATACTCTTTTTACTCAAGGTAATTCTTTGAATTTATTACAGTTTTTGACTATTACAAATGAGTGCTATGAACATTCTTATAATTAATTTAATAAACACAGGTTAATACATAGTTTTGGACATTTTAACTCTTTGAAACTTGAATGACTCTTAAAAGTTGATATATAGTGTTTTCTTTTTTCTCCTGAAAATCTTCGACTCTTCTTGAAAAATCTTTAGATTGATGGCATATCAGAATACAGGAAATGCTAATTGCATCTTGATAATGTAAGGTTTCTTAGGTATGTTTTCCAAATCATAATGGTCTAGATTCTCCTTAGAAATTCTTTAAAGTGATGTTGAAAGTAGTATCAGTGCTTTTGGACTGTTAAAATAGTTAATTTTTTTATCAGAAGCCATTCCAGGAATATTTCATTTGTTCCTGGGAAAAAACATATATTTGTGTTTTACATTTCTTTAATGTATGTATAGACTGATTGTATGTAGACTTTAATATTTGTTTGTCTCTGTTTTCAAAGGTTCGGTCTTTGTGGACTTCAGTGAATGAAACACTTAGGTTTTTGGAAAAAGAGAGAGAAATTGTTAGTTCAGTTCTTAGTCTTGATAACAATTATACTTTAGATGGAACTAACATTGCTATCAATATTCCAAGCCTCTTACTTGATAAAATTGAGAAACAAGTGTGTCAGGTAAGCATTTGATAATTAAGGAAGCTTTTGAGAAAACTCCTTTCACTTAATTATTTTATGTATTGTATATTATTTTTCTTACAGTCTTTTTCTACTGTCTTCAGAATTTACTTTTGTGCGTGTATCTGGTGAATCTTTCATAACGAGGGGTACTGTTAAGGGTGTGTATATTTATATCTATCAACTTTTATTAATTGTCCATACCTTTTATGGTACTTGGAGAAGGAGATGGCAACCCACTCCAGTATTCTTGCCTGGAGAATCCCATGGATGGAGGAGCCTGGTGGGCTACAGTCCACGGGGTCGCAATGAGTCGGATACGACTGAGCGACTTCACTTTCACTTTATGGTACTACATTGTACAGTGTAGAGAGTAGGAGGTACTTAATAGGAAGATGATATGGTACATAATTCTTTATAAATTCTCAAAGAGGGCAATAATGATCTCTGATAGCTAAATTTCTTTTTATTTATTTATTTTTTTGAAAAATTTCTATTTTTTTTATTCACTAGTTTGTTAAATTTTTTTTTCATTTATTTTTATTAGTTGGAGGTTAATTATTTTACAATATTGTAGTGGTTTTTGTCATACATTAACATGAATCAGCCATGGATTTACATGTATTCCCCATCCCTATCCCCCCTCCCACCTCCCTCTCTACCCAATCCCTCTGGGTCTTCCCAGTGCACCAGGCCCGAGCACTTGTCTCATGCACCCAACCTGGGCTGGTGATCTGTTTCACCATAGATAATATACATGTTTCGATGCTATTATCTCGAAACATCCCACCCTCACCTTCTCCCACAGAGTCCAAAAGTCTGTTCTGTACATCTGTGTCTCTTTTTCTGTTTTGCATATAGGATTATCATTACCATCTTTCTAAATTCCATATATATGTGTTAGTATACTGTAATGGTCTTTATCTTTCTGGCTACTTCACTCTGTATAATGGGCTCCAGTTTCATCCATCTCATTAGAACTGATTCAAATGAATTCTTTAAAAATTTCTTTTTAAAAACTCTCCATTTTCTTATTTTCCTTTGATCTTGATTCTGTTATTTTAAAGTCTTTTTTTTTAGCTTTTGTTACCTTAGTGTCGGTGCCCTCCTGTGGTGTTTCAGACTACTGTTTCCATTTTTCCAGTGGTTTCTTTTTCTCTCACTTTTAAGTGAGTGTGTTCCCTGTTATTCCTTTAATGATCTCATTTCTTCCTCATGTTATAAATTCATCTGTAAATTCTTACCCAGTTCCATGGTCTCATCAGCCTCCTATACAATAATATTACCAAATTGTTATTTCCAGTCCCTCCCCTTCAATGCAAACTGTATCAAATTTTTCCACTTGCTTATGGGACATTTACATCTGAATCACTACTTTTTTTTTTCTTAGTAAATTAAAATTTATTAAGCATTGACTTTATTGTCTTGTAGCGGATATAAGGGCTTCCCAGGTGACTCAGTGGTAAGGAACCCTCCAGCCAATGCAGAAGACTTGGGTTCGATCCCTGGATTGGAAAGATCCCCTGGAAAAGGAAATGGCAACCCACTCCAATATTCTTGCCTGGGAAATCCCCTTGACAGAGGAGCCTGGCAGGCTACAGTCCATGGGGTTGCAAAGAGTTGGACATAACTTAGCGATTAAACAACACAACAAGGGGATGTAAAGATAAAATATTGTGACCCTGAAGAACTTTAACGGGTAACATGTCAGGCACTTCAAATTCAGAGTACATAAAAAATTAGGATCTGTAAACACAGATTCCTATAGGGGCTAGGCAGGTAATATATAAATTAAGTACAAAATTATGTGTAACAATAGGGATAAAGTTAAATTTATATAAGTTTATATATATTTATATATAAATTTATATATTATAAATATATAATTATAATATATATTATATTATAATTATATAATATATATGAATATATTATATTAATATATTATATAATATATAACTATTATATATATTACAAATATATAAAAATTATATATTTATATATAATTGTATATAATTTTATATAAATTTATATAAGTTGTTGTATAGTTGCTAAGTCATGTCTGGCTCTTTTGCAACCCCATGGACTGTAGCCCACCAGGCTACTCTGTCCATGGGGTTCTCCAGGCAATTATACCAGAGTGGGTTGCCATTTCCTTCTCCAGGGGATCTTCCCGACCCAGGGATCAAACCCATATCTCTTGCATTGGCAAGCGGATTCTTAACCACTGAGCCACTAGGGAAGCACCAGGAAATGATGAAGTCTTTTTTAGAAATATTGGTAACTAATTCAAATGATTTTAAAACTTTGGAACTGTGCAAGCCAAATAAAAATGTCTAAGTTTGGAATCAGTCTTTAGGGGCCCTTCAATTTTGCAACTTCTGTTAAAACATGAATTTATTATCTTTATCTAAGCTTTATCTTTCTCCTCAATCTTTATTTTACTTTCCATTTCTTTGCATTTCTTTTATTCTAGTTTTCAACTTTTTTTGCATGATATAAAAAACTGTGTTAATTCTTCCACAGTAGTTTTCTTTGGATCAGAAGTATTTACATAATTTCATTTTTGTATAGCTTTTTTTTTCACTCTTGTAGCTTTTTTATATATTAGTGAAAGACATAAATATGTTCTTATAGCATTTTATTATTTTAAGAATCTATAATTCACCACTTTTTTTCCTTTCTGAATCCTTAGTTGCACATAGGAAATATTTATGAGGCTGGAAAATTGAACATCTTAACAGTTTTTTGGTTATTAAATGAAGTCTTGAAAGTAATGAAATGTGAATGTTGTCAGACTGACCAAGCAAGACTGACAGTAGACCTACACTTCCTTGAAAAAGAGACCAGATTTCAGAGAGAAAGACTGTCAGATCTGAAGCATATGAGGTACACTAAAAAGACCTGTTATTTCATTTGGGGAAGAGTAGGGTGGTTTTGATAATTTCTCAGCACAACTCTAGTTAACACCTCTGTAGTTTTGGCAAACAAATGTGAAAATTTTACTGGTACTCAAAAACCATATCATCAACTCCTAGAGAGACACATGAAGTAGAAAGGAAAATTAATGTAGTTTTCTTTTATCTGGTGTATAATACTTGCACTGAATGATAATTCTTAATGAAATAATTTAAGCTTTTCTCTAGCTTTGTTTTGTGGTGGTGGTGTGGTATTTAGTCACTAAGTTGTGTCTGACTCTTTTGCCATCCCATGGACTGTAGCCCGCCAGGCTCCTCTGTCCTTGGGATTTCCCAGACAAGATTAGTGGAGCAGGTTGCCATTTTTTACTCCCCGGGATCATCCCGACCCAGGGATCGATCGAACCTGCGTCTCTTGCGCCTCTTGCATTATTAGGTGGATTCTTTATCACTGTGTCACCTGGAATGCCCCACTGTATTCTTTTTTATTTTTGTTCATTTTTTTCGATTTTTAAAATTGGCTCTTAAATTTTTTAAATTGATGTTTTTAAAGAAGAGTTTAAGGTTCACAGCAAAACTGAGGAGAAGTTACAGAGGTTTCCCAGATACACCACAAATTCTTATTTCAGTACTTTTTCTTAGTCCTTCTTTTTATATATTTATGTTTTGAATGAAGTTATTTTTTATTCCGTCATAGGTATAAAATAACAGAAGATCTCAAAACTATAAGACATTCTATTGTTGAAAAACAAGAAGAATGGCATAAAAAGTGGAAAGAGTTTCTCGGCCTATCTCCTTTCAGTATAATTAAGAGTTCTACTCCAGTAAGTAATATTGACTTGCCTTTTGGAGAATAGTTTAATCTCTTGTAATCTCTTGATTTATCATGTAACAAGTGACTTAGAAATGCAGTATGTGTGTATGCTTTGCATCTGAGCCTAAATTTCAAATATTTTGGTTTCTCTGATTTTTCTAAATACATATTAGAATGTTCATCAAGGTGTTGTTATGATATGGTTAATATTTTTAGATTCAATGGATTGTGTTAAAAAGAAAATGAGACATTTCTCTTTATGTTAGGTTCTGTTACATTTGAGGCATAGTTGAGGACAAAGTAGTCTTCTTATTCCTAATATTGTATTCTTTAGTTTAAAACAGTTATAGTATAATTTGTATGTTTGGTAATTCTATCTTTATTATGGAAAAAAAATCATCCTTTCATAGGTTAATTTAGTATTGTTATTGTGGTACTGAGTAAAGTGTGTATATTTCAAAATAACAAATTCTTTGTTTTGAGGCTGTGGATCTTTTACCGCCTATGTCTCCACTTTCGTTTGACCCTGCCTCAGAAGAAGCATATGCGAGGAGCATTCTTTTACAGTATCCTGCTTCACTTCCAGGTTGGTTTTTTACTTTTTTTCTCTTTTAAACTTGCCTCTCATTAATGTTTCTCACTATAATAATAGTTCTTACATATTCTTTCATGTTTTTTTCCCAGTTATATTTTGTGATGAAATGCATATAGCATTTCGGTCATTGCAAAGTGTCCAACTCGGTGGCATTTAGTAAATTTGCAAAAGTGTGCAACCATTACCACTAATTAATTCTGAGGATTTTTATTACCTCAAAAGAAAACTTGGTACCTATTGTGCAATCACTCCTCATTTTCCCCTCTCCCAGGCCCTGATAATGACTAAATACTTCCAGTCTCGGTGAATTTGCCTATTCTGGATATTTCATGTAAAGAACATCATATAATAGGAGGCTTATTGTGTCTCCTTTTTTTACTTGCACAGTTTTTTACTTTGCACAATGTTTTCAAGGTTCATCCAAGTTGTAGCATTTATCTATACTTCATTACTATGTGTGAATACATTCTTTTGTATGATTTAATTGTATTTTGTTTATCCATTTGTCTTTTGATGGACATTTGTATTGTTTCCACCATTTGGCTACTATGAGTAATGCTGCTATTAATAGTCGTTTATAAGTTTTTGTGTAGAAGCCCACAGTTTTTTAACATGAAAGAATAGTTCAGTAATTACTTGAATACCTAACCATTGCCTGTTTCTGCAGTTGAGATTTTTGCTTTAAATATGTATTTTTCTTTGCTAAACCATTTGAAATGTTAACACTTGACTCTTAAGTGTTTTAGCATGCACTCCCATGAAAATAAGGACTTTTTCCTGTTTAATTACCATTAATTTTATACTTCAAATTAATAATAGTTCTATAATATCTCATCCAGTTTCCTCAAATATCATGCCATTGTCACACCTCAAAGTTAATTTCTCTGCAATATCTAATAGCCATTTCATACTTAGTCTCCCCAGTTGTCTGCTGCTTGTGTACAAGAAATTGTTACTGGGTTCAGTAAATGTAAGATAGATAGGTAGAGGAATAAGTGTATAAAAAAACGTTGAAATATGTAGCCAGTGAGGAGTAGGTCACAGGGGAGTTCAGGCAGCTATTCGATCATGGCAGCAATCAGCACAGGACTTAGGAAGAAAAGGATAACCACAACTAGCATAGGTGATTTGTTTGAGAGTCAGGTGTATGTGAGGAGGACACTAATTGGGAAACATCATAGACCGGAGAGCATGGGTCAAGGATAGGAGCCAGCAGAAGTGTAGACAGAAAAGACTTCATAGTTTGATGAATAAAGACTTTCAGATTCAGAGCATTATTCATGACGACAGAATTACTTTGATAGTTCTTGACATATTTGGTTGGCATTATGTTCTCACTTCAGCTTGGAAAGGGCCTTTTTACTCTCGGCATACTTAGTTTGAGTGAAAGTTGTACAGTCGTGTCCAACTTTTTGCGACCTCATGAACTACAGCATGCCAGGCTTCTCTATCCATCACCAACTCCCAGAGCCTGCTCAAACTCATGTCCATTGAGTTGATGATGCTATCCAACCATCTCATCCTCCCTCGTCTCCTTTTCCTCCTGCCTTCAATCTTTCCCAGCATCAGGGTCTTTTCCAGTGAGTCAGGTCTTTGCATCAGGTGGCCAAAGGATTGGAGCTTCAGCTTCAGCATCAGTCCTTCCAATGAATATTCAGGACTGATTTCCTTTAGGATTGATGGTTTAATCTCCTTACAGTCCAAGGGACGCTCAAGAGTCCTCTCCAGCACCACAGTTCAAAATAATCAATTCTTCGGCACTCAGCTTTCTTTATGGTCCAGCTATCACATCCATACTTGACTACTGGAAAAACCATAGCTTTGACTAGACAGACCTTTGTTGGCAAAGTAATGTCTCTGCTTTTTTTTTTTTTTTTTATGTCTCTGCTTTTTAATATGCTGTCTAGGAGGGTCATAGCTTTTCTTACAAGGAGCAAGTGTCTTTTAATTTCATGGCTGTAGTTAACCATCTGCAGAGATTTTGGAACCCAAGAAAATAAAGTCAGCCACTGTTTCCGTTGTTTCCCTACCTATTTGCCATGCAGTGATGGGACTGGATGCCATGATCTTTGTTTTTTGAATGTTCAGTTTTCAGACAGCTTTTTCACTCTCCTCTTTCACTTTCATCAAGAGGCTCTTTAGTTCTTCTTTGCTTTCTGCCATAAGAGTAGTGTCATCTGCCTATCTGAGGTTATTGATATTTCTCCTGGCAATCTTGATTCCAGCTTGTGTTTTCATCCACACTGACATTTTGCATGATGTACTCTGCATATAAATTAAATAAGCAGGGTGACAATATACAGCCTTAATGTACTTCTTTCCCAGTTTTGAACCAGTCTGTTGTTTCATGTCCTGTTCTAGCTGTAGCTTCTTGACCTGCATACACATTTCTCAAGAGGCAGGTCAGGTGGTCTGGTATTCCCATCTCTTTAAGAATTTTCCACAGTTTGTTGTGATCCACATAGTCAAAGGATTTGGTGTAGTCAATAAAGCAGAAATAGATGTTTTTCTGGAACTCTCTTGCTTTTTCTGTGACCCAGCAGTTTTTGGCAATTTGATTTCAGGTTCCTCTGCCTTTTCTAAGTCCAGCTTGAACACCTGGAAGTTCACATACTGTTGAGGCCTGGCTTGGAAAATTTTGAGTCTTACTTTGCTAGTGTGTGAGATGAGTGCAATTGTGCAGTAGTTTGAGCATTCTTTGGCATTGCCTTTCTTTGGGATTGGAATGAAAACTGAGCTTTTCCAGTCCTGTGGCCACTGCTGAGTTTACCAACTTTGCTGTCATATTGAATGCAGCACTTTAAAAAGCATCATCTTTTAGGATTTGAAATAGCTCAACTAGAATTCCACCACCTCCACTAGCTTTGTTCGTAGTGTTGATTCCTAAGGCCCACTTGACTTCGTATTCCAGGATGTCTGGCTCTAGGTGAATGATCACACCATCGTGGTTATCTGGGTCATGAAGATCTTTTTTGTATAGTTCTTCTGTGTATTCTTGGCGCCTCTTAATATCTTCTGCTTCTGTTAGGACCATACCATTTCTGTCCTTTATTGAGCCCATCTTTGCATGAAATGTTCCCTTGCTATCTCTAATTTTTTTGAAGAGATCTCTAGTCTTTGCCATTCTGTTGTTTTTCCTCTATTTCGTTGCATTGATCGCTGAGGAAGACTTTCTTATCTCCTTGCTATTCTTTGGAACTCTGCATTCAGATGGGTATATCTTTACTTTTCTCCTTTGCCTTTGGCTTCTCTTCTTTTCTCAGCTATTTGTAAGGCTTCCCCAGACAACCATTTTGCCTTTTTGTGTTTCTTTTTCTTGGAAATGGTCTTGATCACTGCCTCCTGTACAATGTCACGAACCTCCATCCTTAGTTCTTCAGATACTCTATCAGATCTAATCCCTTGATCCATTTGTCATTTCCACTGTATAATCGTAAGGGATTTGATTTAGGTCATACCTGAATGGTCTAGTGGTTTTCCCTTTGTTCAATTTCAGTCTGAATTTGGCAATAAGGAGTTCATGATATGAGCCACAGTCAGCTCCCAGTCTTGTTTTTGCTGACTGTATAGAGTTTCTCCATCTTCGGCTGCAAAGAATAGAATGAATCTGATTTCAGTATTGAGCATCTGGTGATGTCCATGTGTAGAGTTGTCTCTTGTGTTGTTGGAAGAGGGTGTT
Source organism: Cervus canadensis (assembly GCF_019320065.1). Classification (NCBI taxonomy): domain Eukaryota; kingdom Metazoa; phylum Chordata; class Mammalia; order Artiodactyla; family Cervidae; genus Cervus; species Cervus canadensis. Next base: position 46,206,907 of record NC_057399.1, on the reverse strand, counting down.
TGCTGTGACCAGTGCATTCTCTTGGCAAAACTCTGTTAGCCTTTGCCTTGCTTCATGTTGTACTTTAAGGCCAAATTTGCCTGTTAGACCAGGTATCTCTTGACTTACTAATTTGCATTCCAGTCCCTGTAATGAAAAGGACATCTGTTTTGGTTGTTAGCTCTAGAAGGTCTTGTAGGTCTTCATAGAACTGTTTAATTTCAGCTTCTTCAGCATTACTGGTTGGGGCATAGACTTGGATTAATGTGACATTTAAGGTTTGCCTTGGAAATGAACAGAGATCATTCTGTGGTTTTTGAGAGTGCACCCAAGGACTGCATTTTGGACTCTTTTATTGACTATGATGGCTACTCCATTTCTTCTAAGGGATTCTTGCCCACAGTAGTAGATACAATGGTCATCTAAATTAAATTCGCCCATTCCAGTCCATTTTAGTTCTCTGATTTCTAAAATGATGTTTACTCTTGCCATCTTCTGTTTGACCACTTCCAATTTACCTCGATTCATGGACCTAACATTCCAGGTTCCTATGCAATATTGTTTTTTACAGCATTGGACTTTTCTCCCATCACCAGTCACATCCACAACTGGGTGTTGTTTTTGCTTTGTCTCTGTCTCTTCATTCTTTCTGGTGTTATTCTCCACACTTCTGTGGGCGTTTACTGACCTGCAGAGTTCATCCTTCAGTGTTGTATCTTTTTGCCTTTTCATACTGTTCATGGGGTTCTCAAGGCAAGAATACTGAAGTGATTTGCATTCCCTTCTCCAGTGGTGTGGCCCCACACGGCATGGCTCATAGTTTCATTGAGTTAGACGAAATTTCCATTACTTTTTAGAAATCACATGTAAGTGATAGTATATAGTATTTGTCTTTCTCTGACTAATTTTACTAAACCTAATATTCTTTAGGTCCATCCATGTTGTGGAAATGGCAATGTTTTACTCTTTTATGGCTGAGAAATATTCATATAAATATCCATTATGTCTGTGTGTGTGCTGTGTTGCTTCAGTTGTGCCTGACTCTGCAACACTATGGACTGTAGCTTGCCAGGCTCCTCTGTCCATGGGATTCTCCAGGCAAGAATACTGGAGTGGGTTGCCATGCCCTCCTCCAGGGGATCTTCCCCACCCAGGATATGAACCTGAGTCTCCTGCGGCTCTTGCGTTGCAGGCGGATTCTTTACTGCTGAGCCACTGGGGAAGCCCAAAATATCCACTATACATGTATATATACATATATATACATACACACACACACACACATATATACATATATATGCACATTTATACCACTTCTTAAGCCAGTAATCTGTTGATGGACACTTGGTTTGCTTCCGTGTCTTAATTATTATAAATAGTGCTGCTATGAACATTGAAGTGCATGTGTTTTTTCAAATTAGAATTTTTGTTTTTTCTGCATATATATCCAGGAGTGGAGTTGCTGGATCAAATGGTAGTTTTGCTTTTAGATTTGTAAGGAATCTCCATATATTTTCTATAGTCGCTGCACCAGTTTACATTCCCCTGTGTAGGAGGGTTCCTTTGTGTCCACATCCTCTCCAGCATTTATTATTTGTAGATTTTTTTATGGTAGCCATTCTAACCAGTGTGAGGTTGATATTGTTGTTTTGATTTGCATTTCTCTAATAATTAGCAATGTTGAGCATCTTTTCATGTGTCTATTATAGACTATCTTTATGTCTTCTTTGGAGAAATGTCTTTACTTACTCAGGAATGATAGATCGGTTATAGGATTCAAGATCAAGGACTAATTTTTCCTTGAGACTTTGATAATATGCCATCATTACTTAATGCCTTCTGTTTGAAACATTTGCTGTCAGTCTAATTGTCATTCATTTGTAGGTAATTTTTGATCTCTGGTTGCTTTTAAGACTTTCATTTATTTATTTTTTAAAAGAGTTTTCTATCTGTCTGTTTATTTATTTATGGCTGCATTTGGTCTTTGTTGCTGTGTTGGCTTTCTCCAGTTACAGTGAACAGGGGCTACTCTTTGTTGTGGAGCACAGGCCATAGGGCATGTGGGTTTCAGTGGTTGCAGCACATTATCTCAGCAGTTGTTGCTCATGGGCTCTAGAGGGTGGGTTTAGTAGTTGTGGCACACAGGCTTAGTTACCTCACAACATGTAGGATCTTCCTGGACCAGGGATCTTGCTAGACCAGGGCTCAAACCAATGTCCCCTGCATTGGAAGGCAGATTCTTAACTGCTGAACCACCAGGGAAACCCTGGAATGTTTTATAAATAACAGAAGCTACATCATCATTAGTAAGTTCAAAAGCTTAGGATATTGAAAATGTTAAAAGGTGGCATTATGATGAATTAAAAGAAAACTTTACAATACACATTGGTTTCTTATACAGTAACACTTTGGACATGTATAATCTTTCAGAATCAAACATGTTGAAAGAAGAGGAGCTTCTGGAATATCTAATCCTCTGAAATATAGCCATGACTTCCTTCAATTTTATTTCCTGTCATGCTTCTCCACTAGATATATGCTATGCTCTGGTACACCAAACGTGCACCTTATTCTCCTGGTACTTTCGTGGCTTCTTCACGTTCCCTACTCTGGACCAGGTGCCTTTCTGCCTTCTTGCATTCTGTGCATACTTGTATTATAATACTGTAACAGTATGTCATAATGCTTTTCTTATCAATAGTCTCTCCTCTACTGATTTCTTGAAGGCAGGTCTCCATTAAAAAAAATTTTTTCCCCATTGTTAGTATTGCAGTGACATAGTTATTAAATGGTATGTTGTAGAATAAATACATAGCAGTTGATGTTGTAGGTGCTGAGCTAAAATGTGCTAAGTATTGTAACTTTTTGACTGGTTTATTTGATAAGTGCATTGTTTGTGTACTTAAACATGAAACATGGCTATATATAACACTAAAGAGTTGAGGATTGTCCCTTTTGGGGATACTTTGAGCTGTCTTTTTAGGAGAGCCTATTGTACATATTCTCCATCACTGTCATGTGTATTACTTTATAGTTAATAATTGAATAATTATCTTTTCCTATTAACATTTATATTTTTTTTTATTTTTCTTCTGTTTAGAACTTTAAGAGAGCTCTAAATATTAGAATGTACAAGTGTAATTAAAGAGTAATTAATTTTTCTATTCCTTTAGTTACACCTAAGCAACATATCCAGGAAAATAATTGCAGAAGAGCAAGTGATACCCTGGAAACTAAATCTGATCCAGCCAACAGGTAAAACAGATTTGATTTTCGTATTGATTTTTTTCATCTTCATTAGTTTTAGTTCCATCTTCAGCCAGTTTTCAAGCTTCGCTAGTATGGGATAGCTTATAACTTTCTTCTCTTAATCAGACGGTGTTTTCCCACTGTGGATCCCCTTTTTCTGGAAAGAGTCAACATTTCTGATGCATGGGCAATTTTTCCTTTTCTATTCTTATCTAAATGTTGAGACTCATGGGGGTTACCTAATTTTTGAAGAGAAAGATATATATGAAAATTATCTAATACAAGTTTGGGAATTTTTGCATTTTTGTGTCTGTGAACTTTGAAATCACTTGTGACTGTTGACTAAATCCAAGTGTTTAGGGACTTCTGAAATTACCTGGTTGGTGGTTTTCAGTCTGTGTTCTGCAGCGCCCTCTGATGCTAAGGATGAGTCAGACTTAGTCTGTGGCTTTTCCATCCTTTGCCACTTCAACCTGAGCAGCTTACTCTTATCTGTATTGTATATTGGGGTTTTATATGCCATTTGATAAAAAGAGTTCTATGCTTAAAAATTTTTTTGGGGGGGGAAAACTTCTGATTTAATCTAATCCCCAAGTTTAGCATGATTAAGCTGAACCTAGTTAGTTTATTGTAGCTAACTAATAGTCTTATTTTATTTATTGCCTTTTTTCTGTATTATTCTGTTTTGGCCCTTAAATAAACTGACGTCAGATTATAAAAGCAAAAATCTCTAAATGTGTATATGTTTCTCCTTAAATAAACATTATTAACTAGTAGTCAAACACGACATGCTAGACAGATTCCTTTTTTATTGTTTTTCTGATTACCATTTGATTTAAATGGGTGTCTTTTAGTTCACTTTCCCCATATTAATGAGGCACAGGTACGGAAACAAAATACTTAGAATAATTCTAAAAATAAGATTCTAAATTTTAAGAGACTTCAGGCCTCCTGCATTTTGTATGCTCTTAGTAAGTTATAATAAATTAAAACACCATCAGTTCAGTTGTGCAGTCGTGTCTGACTCTTTGCGACCCCATGGATTGCAGCAGGCCAGGTTTCCCTGTCCATTACCAACTCCCGGAACTTGCTCAAACTCGTGTCCATCAAGTCGGTGATGCCATCCAGCCATCTCATCCTCTGTCGTCCCCTTCTCCTTCTGCCTTCAGTCTTTCCCAGCATCAGGGTCTTTTCAGTTCTTCGCATCAGGTGGCCAAAATACTGGAGTTTCAGCTTCAGCATCAGTCCTTTCAATGAATATTCAGGACTGATTTCCTTTAGGATTGACGGGTTTGATCTCCTTGCCATCCAAGGGACTCTCAGTTCAAAAACACCATCTGTTCAGTTCAGTTGCTCAGTCGTGTCCAACTCTTTGCGACCGCATGAATCACAGCACGCCAGGCCTCCCTGTCCATCCCCAACTCCTGGAGTTTACTCAAACTCATGTCCATTGAGTCGGTGATGCCCCAGCCATCTCATCCTCTGTCGTCCCCTTCTCCTCCTGCCCCCAATCCCTCCCAGCATCAGAGTCTTTTCCAATGAGTCAACTCTTTGCATGAGGTGGCCAAAGGATTGGAGTTTCAGCTTCAGCATCAGTCCTTCCAATGAACACCCAGGACTGATCTCCTTTAGGATGGACTGGTTGGATCTCCTTGCAGTCCAAGGGACTCTCAAGAGTCTTCTCCAACACCACAGTTCAAAAGCATCAATTCTTCGGCACTCATCTTTCTTCACATTCCAACTCTCACATCCATACATGACCACTGGAAAAACCATAGCCTTGACTAGACGGACCTTTGTTGGCAAAGTAAAGTCTCTGCTTTTTAATATGCTGTCTAGGTTGGTCATAACCTTCCTTCCAAGGAGTCAGCGTCTTTTAATTTCATGGCTGCAGTCACTATCTGCAGTGATTTTGGAGCCCCAAAAAATAGTCAGCCACTGTTTCCACTGTTTCCCCATCTATTTCCCATGAAATGATGGGACCAGATGCCATGATCTTAGTTTTCTGAATGTTGAGCTTTAAGCCAGCATTTTCACTCTCCTCTTTCACTTCAATCAAGAGGCTCTTCAGTTCCTCTTCACTTTCTGCCATAAGGGTGGTGTCATCTGCATATCTGAGGTTATTGATATTTCTACTGGCAATCTTGATTCCAGCTTGTGCTTCTTCCAGCCCAGCGTTTCTCATGATGTACTCTGCATATAAGTTAAATAAGCAGGGTGACAGTATACAGCTTTGACGTACTCTTTTTCTTATTTGGAACCAGTCTGTTGTTCCATGTCCAATTCTAACTGTTGCTTCCTGACCTGCATACAGGTTTCTTAAGAGGCAGGTCAGATGGTCTGGTATTCCCATCTCCTTCAGAATTTTCCACAGTTTATTGTGATCCACACAGTCAAAGAAAACACCATAACCAGAGTCAAAACTTAAATGTGAAATTATGCTATTGGCAGTTTCCTCTGCAGTAATTTTCTGTTCATAGAAGGTCAGGGCTACTTGTGAAAGAATTTTATTTTTGTTTTTACATATGGATGTGATGTTGATTTTCTAAGTACCTAATGAAATATAATGAAATATTCAGTGAAGACCTGGTATTGAAGAAACTGAAGTTATTGGGCTTGCTAATTTTACCCTCTTATCACAATTGTTCTAAAGCATGCCTCTTAGAGGGAAATAGTTGGTGCTCCCAGTCTGTTATTTTTTTCATGTCTTTTCTTGAGAGAGCAAATTAATTTTGATTAATGTCTCTTGCTGGACTTAAAGATTATGGAGTTAGTAGATTAATTTACAAATCTGATTTTATTTTTGAACAACATGAACCTTAAAATTCTTTCTTGAGGTAGAATTTTGTACTAAGATGTACTATCAGAATTCTACAGGAGCCAGACACTTAGCCCTTAAAAATTTGATTCAAATAGAATTCTCTTAAAATAGGAAAAAGTTGTTTTAAATAATTTTCAGTTCCTCATTTATCCTCTTTCAAGCTACTGGAGCTTTTAACTGTCTTGTGATACTTAATTTTACTTATAGGTTGGGATATTAAAAGAAGGTAGAGGAAGGCTTTTGGTGATGAAGGATAAATGCTTAATGGGAAATGAAAGTTTATTACTGCTTAACAGAGGAACAGAAGAGAGGTGAAGAGTTGAGTTACTGAGATGTAGAAGTAAAATTTCTTCTCAGAAGATTGTTTATTAAAAAAGGTATTTTGTAATAAAATGTTTCATGTGTAATGAGGGTAGATTGCACTTAAAGAAATACCCCTTTTGGGCATAGAGAACAGCTGTTACACTAAATATTTATAGAGGCATCATCTTACATCAATGTCAATGTAGTTAATTGGGAAATTCATATGTGAAAATGGTTAAGCTAGTCACTTAAAAAACATGAAATGAATGTAGTTTTTAGAGTAAGTGTGTTGTTTGACTTTTCACAAGTACTAAAATATAAGGAGTCTCTCCATGAATCTCCTGGCTTGGTTTTGATCAGAGTGATGGAGGCTTCACTATACCTACAATCAGAATTCAATAATTGGTGATGCCTTTGCTGCACACTGTGGGTAGTATCTTTCTTTGCAATGGTTTCTGGAAAGGAGGTTTCCATGATATTTCTAGTGGTGGTGATGCAGTTCTTCTAGACCTTTAACCTCTAGAGTTTCTCCTTTATTGCATTTCAAAGATAGGGCAGTGTGATATTGCATGCATTTCAAATGAACATCCTTAGAGTTAGAAATTGAATTCTAATCTCATTTTATTATTTCCTTCTTTAGTTATTTCTCTGTTAATTGTAGACATATTGGAATAACAACAACAAATGAAAATTGTAAAAAACTAGCTAAAATTTCTAACAAATCACTTTTCAGATTCTTTCCCAAGTTCTTTTTAGACTTTACTTATAATTTTAGTTCTAATCAAAGCATGAATATAGTCTTGTATTCTAAAATACAAAATTTTCTCAACATTATCATAGCATAAATGCATTTTTTAAAGTTTGTGTATGTGCTTAACATTATATAACCACTTAAAATAGCTTTGTAATATTTCATTTATTTTTAGACTTTAGGTTTTCCTTAAAAAAGTGTGTCTTTTTTCTTTTGGAAGTGCTTTTAGGGTAAATTTCCACAACGGGGTCAGTACGCTTTTTATCTGGATTTCTTGGGCCTCACTTTTGGCATTGCAAGTGGGTAGAGAGTAAGGACTGAGCCAGGGCTCAATTCAATTTAAAGTTGAATTGAGGTATTAGCAAGACTAACAGCATGTTGCCACTTCAGAAATCAGAGAGAGGAGGTATAGAATGTGGTTCCATTTTTCTCTATTATGAGACTCTGCAAGAATGATTCAAGTAGAAAAATTTGGTGGCATCTATAGAACCTCATCTTCAAGTGGCATTTATTCATTGATCAATCCATCCATTAATCAGTTACAAGTATGTGTGGTACTACCAAGTACCAGGCACTATGTTAGGACTTGGGAATAGCCTTTGGTAAGACATAGTCTTGTCCTCAAGGAGCTCACCAGTCTTTTGGTGGCATCTTAGTGGTGTTTGTCCATAACTTGCTGGCCATGCTTTAAAGGGCTTTCTGATCGTTTTCATGTCAAGTTTGGTGAAGAATTTGGATGAAGTCACACTAGATAGTAGTTACTCATCTTTTGCTCTAGATATCTAGATTATATCCTGTCAAGACAAAGTTGAAGCTTGAGCAATTTCAGTGATTTTTTTGAATTATGTTTGGAAGGTAGATTTCGAGAAGGGCACATTTGAAAAAGTTTGAAAGGTATATTTGCTATTTTGTAAAATATTTGCAAAGCTGTTAGTTTTGTCCTTTTCTATGAACAGAAAGGAAAAAATTAGCATGCTTGATATTGAAAGTGGTAATCCTACCTTTCATTTTACCTGTAAAGCTTTTGGTCAGTGAGCAGACCCAATCCATGATTGAATTTGAAAGCACTTTCAAGATGAAGATAAATGATTAAAGTTATCATTACTTTGAAGGCTTAAAAAATATTTATTACCCTCTTTTGTAATTGTAGTGAAAAGATACGTAAGGTTTTCATGTTTACCAAAAGGAGCAAGAGAATCTAAGAGATTAAGGAACACTATGTGTAGAATGAGTGCTTGCATGCTTAGTCGCTTCAGCTGTGTCCAACTCTCTGCAACCCTATGGGCCATGACCTGTCAGGTTCCTCTGTCCATGGGATTCTCCAGGCAAGAATACAGGAGTGGGTTGCCATTTCCTTCTCCAAATCTGACCTGAGACAAGCCAAAACATGTAGAATAGGACTTCCCAAGTGGCTCTGTGGTAAAGAACTCACCTGCCAATGCAGAAGACATTAAGAGATGCTGGTTTGATCCCTGGTTTGGTAATATCCCCCTGGAGGAGGGCATGGCAACCCACTCCAGTATTCTTGCCTGGAGAATCCCGTGGACAGAGGAGCCTGGCAGGCTACAGTCCACGGGGTCACAAAGAGTTGGATCCAATTGAAGCAACTTAGCATGCACACAAGTGTAGAATGTCACAAATTAAGGTTTTATGACTTTACTATAATACATTTGCCATAGAAAATTCAACATAAGAGAAATTGCTTTTGGACCTGAAATATCCAAAGAAGCTTACAGTCTCTGCTACAATCCTTCTGTTATCTGAAGCCTGAGGACATGGTAATAATGTGATTCTAGTTAACTGAATTTGTTTTTACCCTGTACTCAAGTTTCTGAGTGTTCATCAAGTCATCTAACCTGTGTAAAAAATGCTATTGGCTTAAAATACATAATGGGTAAGGAAAATGTTCAAATTTGGGAGGCTGATACACAAATTGGGCTGAAGTACTGCTCTAATTGTCACTATACCTCCCTAGAATAACACACTGCCTTTTGATGACCGGGACGAATTGAGAGAAATCGTAACGGACAGATACGGGGCAGACAGTTTCTTTAGAATATTCAGATATATCAAGTGAATGGAATTCTTTCTTATTCATAACTTGGATTTAATAATATTTTTCCTTTTAGCCCTGCTTCTTTTCTGTTACAGCCGGTTTCACCATTAGGTGGAGACATTGTTACATTACTTGCAAAGGTATGTTTTAAAACAATTTAAAATTAATTCTGACCATAATTATTTACGATAAAATATTATTTACTTTTGTTGATCTCTCAAATTAAATTTCTGTTTTCACACTTCCCTGTTTGTGAACATTATGTACCATTCCTATTTATACGTTTTTTATTACTTCTAAATGGGAATATTGGAATTTTTAAATTGCATTAGTGAACATAGTTTTTATAGTAACGTTAACAACTTTTTATAGGTTCATGATAACTCTAGAACCTCTAATCAAGATCAGGTACCATTATTAAGTTTTTAACATTACACATCTATCTTTTTCAGGACACGAAGTTGATAACTCTTAGAGAGAAAAATGAAACAGTTCTTAAGAAAACACCAGAATTTAAAGTGGAATACTCTTCATCATCAAATATTGCAAAGAATACAGATAGTAGTGCATGTGGAAGGTCTCTGCCAGCTAAAAAAAGCAATCCATTCCAGAAAGAGCAAGATCATCTGGTAGAAGAGGTTAGAAAAAGATTGTAATAAGTATACTGAAATATGTTATTTTCTTGATGGTGTTGGAATTATAAGTGAAGTATAGTTAATTATTGATTTACTGGGGGTATTTTTGGAAAGGAGGTCACAGATAATAAAAAAAGCAAAGTTTGTCCTCTCCTAAAGTAGGAAAGATATAATGAAGTAAACTTACTTAGTTAAGATTACATTCATGGTATAGAATGTTCCATTCTATAACTATTCAAAAGTGTAAAAATAATACATGTATAATATTTTTTGAATTAATCATTATGTAAATTATTGGATAGATAACACCTGATGATTATACTTTATTAAAATACTCTGTTATCTCTTTCTTAGCTGAGCTTCGTCTGTTTTTGAATTTTAGAACAAAGGCTATACAGTATATATTATCACTAAGCAAAGGTTTTGTTCTGCTTTTCAAATATTTCAGAAGTGAATAAATACATGATTGTTTATGATCTCAGTTTTCTTAACTAGCTCTGTTCCTTAATACTTTTCTACTTTTCACTGGTAAGTGACCATATAATACTACTAATGCTGAGTATTAGAACTCAGTTTACATAAATTAAATGGCTAGGCTATTCTTTAATGTTATTTTTGTTACATATTTCCCATTATTTGAATTTGGATAAACAGACAGAAAGTATATCAGCTATTTTACATTCCTGAGCATCTGAAAGAAAATTTTGGTTTAGTGCATATTGATTCATTCATTGTTTCATGGTCTCTAAATATTTTTAAATCTCTAAAATTCTGTTGTTTCTCTGTATTAGATGATTGACTCTGTACTAAAGAACAGATGATTAGTCATTCTTTTTTTCTTTCCTAATGTGGGAGGAAAGGCATGTTTTTTGGCTAAAGGAATTGATAGTAGCAGTGGTATGAGAAGGGATGGAAGAGGAGAGTCCTAACATCTCATAAAGCTCTGAAAAGTGAAATTACTTCTAATAGTGTTTATGACAGGGCTTCCCTGGTGTCTCAGTGGTAAAGAATCTGCCTGCCGATGCAGGAGACGCGGGTTCAATCTCTGGATTGGGAAGATCCCCTGGAGGAGAAAATGACAACCCACTCTAGTATTCTTGCTCGGGAAATCGCACGGATAGAGGAGCCTGGTGGGCTACAGTCCAGGGGGTTGCAGAAGAGTCAGACACAACTTAGTGACTAAACAACAACCATTGTGGTATTTAAGACAAGGAATATTTAGTGTTAGAATTCTAAGAAGCCATCTGTTTTCAGGGAGGAGGGTGAACTGGAGTCAGTTTGATTATGGTTGTAGGCAGTTTCTTTTTTAGGGATCTCAGGGCACAGAGATTTTATTTTGCTTATTTTTGTTTTCTGGTTTTATTAAAATTTAGTATAGAGTGCTATTTTCATATTGTACTTTTCTTTATTTTAAAAATATATTCCTATGTTTTGTTCACTAATTTATGTCTGATGATGAGGTTACTGGGAAAGAAGTATGTTGTCACCATAATGTACTCTGTTAATAGAGATGCTGCTGTTCAGTGGACTTTAAGAAGAACCTGTATGCTTTAGAACTAGTCATTTTAGCAGATATGGAATTGTGAAGCTCATAAGTGTGGCAGATAGCTCAGATCACTGCAGTCAGAACTATCTCTGTCTAAATCTTTCTAGGTATAAACATTTATCTTTTTCTCAGTGTAACAGGATATTCATTTAAGATAAGAAAGGAGGAAATGGGTTTGGGGTTTGATTTCACCTTATAGGATTGTGCCTATATAGTCTTTATGAAGTGTCTGGGAGCTACATTGTTGAGCTTATTTTTGTGCATGTTGCTGTTATTATGGCTTTTGTTGTAGTCTACCAGTGGGCTTTATATTTTTGCTTTACTTTTTCTTTTCTGTTTTAGGTTGCAAGGGCAGTTTTATCTAATTCACCACAGCTCTCTGAAGGAAAAGAAGTAAAATTAGAGGAACTAGTTGACTCTCTAATATCTAACCCATTCATAACAAGGAGTCAAATTCCTCGAACTCCAGAAAACTTGAGTAAGTTAATAATGCTTTTGGTTATTTTTCTTTCTTCGATATACTATTGTTAGAACCATGGTTTGACAGATCTGCTGAAATTCACTTTAAAATTGTTTTCTGTATCTTTCAGTTTAGTGGCATTGGCTCTGTTTGTTTTGATGTGGGGGACTTTTATTGAAATACTGTGAGCACTGTCACTTATATGGCAGTCCTTCAGCAGTATTATTTTGCCCTGATAACTATACAGTTTTGTTTTTGTTGTTTTACTTGGCTTTTTCCTGGAAAATATTTTAGTTGATTACTTAAAAAAAATCCTCTGCCTCCACATCTGATTTGTGATCAACATTTATAGAGGTGTTTAGTTGCTAAGTGGTGTCTGACTCTTTTGTGTGACCTCTGGACTGTTGCCTGCTAGGCTCCTCTGTCCATGGGATCTCCCAGGCAAGGATACTGGAGTAGGTTGCCATTTCCTTCTCCAGGGGATCTCCTTGACCCGGGATCAAACCCGTGTCTCCTGCATTGGCAGATTCTTTACCACTGAGTCACTTGGGAAGCCCACTTAGAGAGTATGGAGGCTATATTCTTCTAGTCAACAACCAGCAGCATCAGCCAAAAACTGTGTGTACAGAGAGCCCATCTACTGTTCCCGAGCTAGGCAGACTCTCCAGTAGTCTCTTCTTAACAACCTATGTTGTGTGGGCAAAGTTCTGATATTCCTGTCCTCATGTAGGCACATCATCCTGGGTGAGTAAGTGTAATTTCCATTATACTACTAGAAATGACATATTGAAAGTTAAATGGATTCAGTTCAGGTTGAACCTAGCCACTGTATAGGTTGGTGTTTGGCAAACTACATCTTGCAAACCGCATTGGCCCACTGTATGTTTTTATAAATAAAGTTGTTTTGAACACAACCTTGTTCATTTGCTGGGCTTCCCGGGTGGCTCAGAGGTTAAAGCGTCTGCCTGCAATGTGGGAGACCCGGGTTCGATCCCTGGGTTGGGAAGATCCCCTGGAGAAGGAAATGGCAACCCACTCCAGTATTCTTGCCTGGAGAATCCCATGGACGGAGAAGCCTGGTGGGCTACAGTCCATGGGGTCGCAAAGAGTCGGATACGATTGAGCGACTTCACTTTCTTTGTTTCTTTGTTCATTTGTCAGCATATCTTTTATGGCTGCTTTCGCACACACAACAGTGACAGAACTGAAGAGTTGCCACTGACAAGATGCTGTGCAAAACCTGATGTATTACTATTTGGCCCTTTATAGAAAAAGTTTGCTGAGCCCTGGCCTAGATGGACAAGAAAATATCTTTTTAACACATGTAATTTGTGTGTGCTGTGTGAAAGTATATACATATTTCAGGAACAGCTTTTGTTTTTTGTGTGATCATTTGGAGATGGGGTTCTTTGATGTTGTTGGGCTTTGGCATATTGTGGAGTCTTGTCATTCAGCTGGCGTACCTATGAACATATACTGAGTCAGCAGCTTTATCGTGAGCACTAGAAATGAAATGTTTAATTGCATGTTCTGTTTGGGAATTTATTAGCAACTTGTGTTCTTTCCCTCTTCATTTAATTAGTAAGTGAAATTCGGAGCTCATGGAGAAAAGCTGTTGAAACAGAAGATAACAGAAGTACAGAACCAATCCAAGTGGATACTGAACATAGAGAAGAATTGCCAGAATCCTTACCTGTGGTGCATAATCAAAAAGAGTTTAGCATGGCCAGTTTCTTGTCAGCAGCCACTGTATCCGATTCTAGTCATTCTCATTTGCCTGAAGAGAAAGTTGTTTCAGGTTGTCTCGAGTGTGTGCCTCAGAAACCTGTGGTGACCACTTGCATAGGTGAACAAACAACACAAGATCCATCAGATTTGTTAAATAAGGATATAATTTGTATACAAGATTTGGACTGTACAACTTTACAGAACAAACTTTTAGAAACTAGACAAATAGAGACATTTTCCCCTGCTGTAGGCAATAGAAGAAATGTGTTAGGTAGCAGTGAAGAAGATAATATTAAAATATTAGACCAATCGAAAGCTTCTTACGAAGACTTTTCCATGCATAACAGTATGTTATGGAGCTGTTTTCAGGTATCAAGTGGAATTAGTTCCAGTTTTAAAGATGGTGATTTTGGCATATTACATGAAACTCTTCCAGAAGTTGGTCACATAAGTCTTATTAGCCCCAGTAGTACAGAGGCCACTTTTGAACTGGAACCAAACAGTCCTATTCACAGTGGCATTTTCACAGAAGATGTTGTGGGAGAAAGAAAGACTACTCCAGAATCAGACTTCAATTTACAGGCTACTTGCAGTGGATATGAGGCTCTGAAGAATTCTCCGTCCAAGCAAAGGGAGGAAATTTACCTCTCTAATCCTGAAATACTTGAAAGACACCAACCAGAATTGAACCTTACTCCCCAAAACATGCAGACTGATGATATGCTTAATTTTTTGGGCATTCATGATTTGCACATTGACTATACAAAACCATCTTCACGCATGTCCCTTGGTGAAAGAAAACGGTCTCTTTCACCACTAATTAAGTTTTCTCCAGTGGAACAAAGATTGAAGACCACAATACCATGTAACCTTGGAGAACTTCTACCTAATTTAACAGGTAAGATTTAACTAGATGTGGGCATATTGACCTGCTGAAAGTTTTCTCTCAGTTTCTTGTAAAAATAGTATTCTATGAATGTGACACAATCTTGTTAATGTGACAGAATATATTCCTTATTCCTTCAGTCAGGATGAGAAAAGTGAACCCATCATTTTTATGGGTACTTTCAGAATCTCTTGTGATGAGATGATGTATATAGCTTACAACTGCTATGGGACAGGGATGGAAAACAAAACCAAAAACCTGGAACCTGTTGCTTTTGTAATACAAACTACTGAAAATAGATCATGTCAAAATCTTTGCTAATGGAAGATGGTTCGAAAAATGTTGAGAAATATCTCAAAACTTATAGTATCTATGATTTGCTTTGAAGTAATTTGATGGGGGTGTGGTGACAAGATGGGTCAGTGTACTACTTTCCTAGGACTGCCATAACAAAGTACCACAACTTGGTGGCTTAAGACAACAGAAATTTTTTTGTCTCTGGAGGAAACAAGTTTTGGAGGGTGGTATTCAGGCTCATGGTGTTGGCATGACCATGTTCCCTCTGAGATCACAGAGGATGATCCTTGACTTTTCTAGCTTCTGATACTACCAGGTGTTCTTTAGCTTGTGGCAGCATAGTTCATCTCTGCCTCCATCTGCACATGGCATTCTCCCCTTGTGTTCTATGTACCTTCCTATAAGGATACTCGTCGTATAGACTAACAGCCCATTGTGCTCCCATCCTACTCTTAACTGAATATATCTGCAGTGACCCGATTTCCAAATAAAGCCATATTCTGAGGTACAGGGGTTAGAACTTCAACATCAGGTACAGAACTTGTACCTCAACATGAGGTACAGAAGTTAGAACTTCTTTTGGAAAGGACACAGTTCAACTTGTAACAATTAGTATTAATAATTATTTAAGCTGGATGGCAGAGAAGTTTGGCTCATCATAAAAAGTTAAAAACAATTGCTCTTGGAACTGTATTCAATATCTTATGATAACCTATAATGGGAAATAATAAAAAAATATGTAATATAGTATAAAATATGTATAATGTATATGTTATAAAAATAGAAAATATAATATAGGTAGTAAGAAATATATAAATCACTTTGTCCACCTACATCTAATACAATATTGTAAATCACCTGTACTTCAACAAAACAAAAACTGCTCTTAAAGCATGCTAGAACAGATATAGATCTGGTAAGACAGATTATAAATCATTCTGATTTGCCCATGATAATTAAACACTAGTGTGTTTAAAAGTATTCTAGGAGAGATGTACCTCTGGCAAAGAGGTACCTCAGTGAGAATAATGGTAATTTTATCACAGTTACGTATATGCCTGTGAACTTTTTCTGAAGACTGAAGTTTGCTATTACATGGAATTTGACATACTTTTTCTTTATAATGTTTATCCTTTTTTTCTCTTTTTAAAATCAATTTTGCAGAAGAAGAAATCTTGAATAAGAGCCTTGATGCAAAAGTATCTCCATCTGACTCGACAAGATGAAGCAGTAGTCCAGTCAGTTTAACTATGATGCACAAGTTGAAGCAATGTCACAAAATAAAAACTAATTTGCAGTTTAAATACACATGGGAAGTGTAACTGTTTTTCAAGGTCTAAAAAGTCTTAAATAACGCCTGTTAGCCTTTTCTACTGTTTTTAGGTAAGGAGAGTGTGTTTGGATTTTCTTTCTTTGTATGGATAGGGGGTTGAAATGTGAAGTATTGGAAAGCAAATATCAAGTTATGTGAAGCCATTTTGGTTTCTTGACTAATCTTGAGATTCTTTATCATTTGAGCTACCCAGGAAGCCCGAGTAATATTGTAAGCATGAAGTAAATGACAAGGTAGTAGGCTAATTTATTATGTCCTAATTCAGTTAATTAACATAAAGATGAGTAGTTTTTGATGTAATTTTATCAAGTGGTTAACTTAATAGCTATTAGATATACTGATCTTTCTTTTTAGGGAAATAACTTTTATTAAGTGAGGAGAGTAATGTATAGTCAAAATGACAAAGTTTAAGTTTGGGAAAGCTCTAAAGAGGCTTAATGATTATTCAAGTAGGTTGATCCTGAAAATGATGTTTGATGGAATAAAGTGCATGTGATAATAGTGAAAACTGGGGTAGAATGAATTTAGAAAAAAAGAAAAAGGTGGAAGATGACTAGATATTTTTGAGGGACAATAACTATAAATCCATTCAGTGGGTTGTATAGCTGTTTTATGTTTAGTCTAATTTAGACTTTAAGAATTTAACTCTAGTTTTTTATTTTAACAGAAAAAATTAAAAAATTAGTTTGTGTTTATTTTTTTGGAGGGGCACCATTTTGGGGGGAGCTAATTTGTATTGTTACTTTCCTCCTCAAAAACCATAAGTTCCCCAACTACCTATAGAATAGCTTCAAATTAACTTGAAAAAACTGAATTTGGGGTTAAATAACTTGTTCAGTGTTATACAGCTAAGTCAGTGATGAAGCTAGGGTTTGACCCTATTTTCCTTCCTTAATAAACCAACAAGACCTCTCAGAACTAAAAGGCCAAGGTGTAGGATATGGCTGCAGGAGTGGGCCTTCTGGACTCTAAATGGGAGTCAGATGTGAGGTCTCTTGTACAGTGTCCTGCCTGATTTAGTCAGGCCTCGCAGCCAAGAGAAAGGCTTGTCTTTAGCATTCAGGTGAATACATGCCATTACCCTCTGTGAACCAGGAGGTTAAGTACATGCTGGAAGGGTTATAGCACCTACAGCACCCCTGTGTCTAACGCCAGCTCTTAACCATCACAGCTTTGTCCATTTGCCAAGAAATTGGCCAGAAGAGGAGAAAAGTTGAAGGAGAGAGTTCTGGAAGTAGATGGGCTTAATAGTTCATCTTTCATTACTCATCTTGGCTTATTTTCTTTTGTGTTGCTTGTTTGATCCAAGTTTGAAGGCCAGTCATGTGTGTGTGTGAGAGAGAAAAGACAGAAGAAAAGTACCTACAATTACTTTATTAGCAGTGGAAAAGAAAGTGGAAGAGAAAAGCTTCTCCTCAGGTGCCATATTCTTTTATTAGTTAATAGAACAAATAGGGACTCTGCAGGTCTGCTAGGAAACTGTTCTCTAGTCTTAAGAAACCCAGTACTGGTAAGCTCAAAATTAACATGTTAAGGAGAAGGTGCAGCTATCATACTAGCATCTACAAATTGCCAGGGCCGTCCTAGATACTTCATATGTGTGCATGTTAAGTTGCTTCAGTCATATCAGACTCCTGTGACCCTATGGACTGCAGCCCATCAGGCTTCTCTGTCTGTGGGATTCTCCAGGCAAGAATACCGGAGTGGATTGCCATTCCCTCCTCCAGGCGATCTTCCGCACCCAGAGATTGAACCCGAGTCTCTCATGTACTCTGCATTGGCAGGTGGGTTCTTTACCACTAGCATCACCTGGGAAGCCCAGATACCTAATAATATGTATTAGATACTTAATAATACAAATTATATCATTTAATTCTTAAACCTGTGTAAGATAGTGATATTGTACTTATTTTATAGATAATGATACCTAAGCTAGGGACCTTCTTTAAATGACTTGTCTAAGATGGACTCAAGAAATTACCTAGGATACATCTTAAAAAATGTGGATTCTGTAGGTCTAAAATGAGGATTAGAAATTTCCACTTTTAAATATGCTTCCCTGGTAATTGTTAGGCTCAATAAGAAGCTTGAGAGTCAGTGCCAGGGGATGTAGATTCACCTTTAGTCCTGGGGTATCTTAAAGAAGCTAGATACACTATTCACACCATACTGCTTTATAGATCTTAGCTGTTTGATAAGGAAGCTGTTTGGCAGAAAGTGAAGAACTAAAGAGCCTCTTGATGAAAGTGAAAGAGGAGAGTGAAAAAGTTGGCTTAAAACTCAACATTCAGAAAACTAGGATCATGGCATCTGGTCCCATCACTTCATGGCAAATAGATGGGGAAACAATGGAAACAGTGACCGACTTTATTTTTTTGGGCTCTAAAATCACTGTAGATGGTGACTGCAGCCATGAAATTAAAAGATGCTTGCTCCTTGGAAGAAAAACTATGACCAACCTAGACAGCATATTAAAAAGCAGAGACATTACTTTGCCAACAAAGGTCTGTCTAGTCAAGGCTATGGTTTCTCCAGTAGTCCTGTATGGATGTGAGAGTTGGACTATCAAGAAAGCTGAGTGCCGAAGAATTGATGCTTTTGAACTGTGGTGCTGGAGAAGACTCTTGAGAGTCCCTTGGACAGCAAGGAGATCCAACCAGTCCATCCTATAAGATCGGTCCTGAATATGCATTGGAAGGACTGATGCTAAAGCTGAAACTCTTTGGCCACGTGATGTGAAGAGCTGACTCATTGGAACAGATCCTGATGCTGGGAAAGATTGAAGGTGGGAGGAGAAGGGGATGACAGAGGATGAGGTGATTGGATGGCATCACTGACTCAATGAACATGAGTTTGAGGAGGCTCCAGGAGCTGGTGATGGGCAGGGAAGCCTGGCGTGGTGCATGCAGTCTGTGAGGTTGCAAAGGGTCGGACACAACTGCGTGACTGAACTGAACTGAACTGAAAGGAAGCTGAAGCTTAACAGTAAGTGTAGGCCCTAAATTGCTGAGAATCCGAAGATCAAATATCTCTAGATATTAATGGATTTACAAAAACCACATTGTTAAACGAGTCATACCTGGGATAGGCTGAGAGTTTTTGGCATTCTTCCCTGTCCTTTGTATGCTAGTTGTATAAACAAAAGTGTATTAAATGTCACTTTCTCGTAAACCATTTGATTATGACTTATTGCTTTCAGTCTCTTCCTTGTCCCTTATTGCCTGCATACATGCCTTTTGTCCTTAAGGGACTGCTTTGATCATACCATTTTAATTCCAGAATCGAGTTCAAATTTAAAGGCATACAAGGTTCCCTCCATAGATTCCTCTATTTCCTCTTCCAGTATAGTCTCCCCTCTATTTTTTGTTTTTTTAACTGAAGTGCTTTGGTCAGCATGTGTCTTTAAAAGTCTTAATTCACAATTTTGAGGCTGAAATATCCTAGTTTCATCTCCCAGCTTATCACAATTATATTTGTCCTTTAGAAAGTGAAAGTCACTCAGTCTCGTCTGACTCTTTGGGACCCCATGGAATTCTCCAGGCCAGAATACCGAAGTGGGTAGCTGTTTCCTTCTTCAGGGGATCTTCCCAACCCAGGGATTGAACCCAGGTCTCCCTCATGGCAGGCGGATTCTTTACCAGCTGAGCCACCAGGGAAGCCCTTTGTCCTTTAAGGTTCAGAACAAATCTCACATTCATCTTGAAGTCATATCTCTTTCCTTATCCATGGTCCTGTCCCTCTAAAATCCCCTATAGCTTATGCTAATTTTTGTTCACTTAGTATTTTTCATTTATTGCTTTTATCATATTTTTTCATGGTTGTGATTTCTCCAGTTGTATTGATTAAATACACATATACCTATGTAGATGTGTGTGGGGGGTGTGTCCATACATACCTTCTTAACTGATACTGAAGTGTTGGAATTGCTTCCTTTGCCTTCTGTATGATGGAATTAAAGGAATGGTAAAGAGGGAGGGCTACTTTATTGCTATAAGAGTACTTGTTCTCATTATGTTTACAACAGAATGTACTTTTATTCACTATTCGTAAGATGAAGGTGTATAAACTGACTTCCGTATTAGTATGAAACTTAAGATAATGCCTACATGTCCTAATTATTTTAAATGCTTAAAGAGGACAAGCATATATTGCTCAACATGAAAACTGTTATCAAGTGGAATAAAGACTATATCATGTTAAAGAAAATCAATTTGGGGGAATTTAATTGAAAACAAAAATACAAGTATTTTGAAACCATTCTTTACTATGTATTTCTTAACCATGATCTTGGAGTAAATTTACTTAATCCTTGAGAACTATATAGAAGGAATCACTATTTTTTCCCCTAAGTATACTAAAATGAAATATGTTTTAAGGACATTTTCCTTAATGTAAAAGTATTTGCTAAAGTAGAATTCTCTTTCACATTGTTGCCAATATATAGTTGATATACCTTTCTCCTTATGCACTGTCAATGTCAAAGCCACATCCTAAATTTAAAGTATCTGTGAGTCCTCCATGGGACTATTTGTAAATGTTTTACATACTGCAGTCTTGAATAAACATTATTATTACCACCTAGCTCTAGATTATTAAATGTGGACTTTAAAATGACTTAAAAGTACATCTGTATTCTCTATTAGTTTAATAATGTGTCTGAATAGCTTCTTGCTCTTCATAGGTAGGGACCTTGTTATCCAGTTACTGCTATAAAGGATTTAATAAATGTTAAATAACTTTATAAAGGTTTGGAAATTCCCTATCACTTATATTTCATGTCTGTATATATAATGCCTCATTTGTAAAATGAGAGGTGAGAAGAGGTGTTTTGTCTCTAAGATACTTAGATTTCATTTAAAACAATATATGAGGCAGCTGAAACAGGGCATTTTAGGTCTTTTTTATTTCACTATATCACATTGCCAACTCAAAACAGGAACCTTAGAATTCTTCCCTGAAAGTATGTAATCTAAGAATCAGATCGAAAATTATTCAATTTCCAGATAAATACAGATGGGAAAATGATCTTGCCCAAGGTGAAACACTATTCTTTAAGAGAAGTCACTTAACTTACTAGGTTTCAGTTTACACAATCTATGAAATTTGAGAAATTATATGAAGGAATAATGTATAGCTAAAAAGCTAGGATTTTTATGATTTAACTTTTCTGTCAATGGAGGAAGTAGTGACATGTAAGGGGGGAGGATCTGCAATTTCACTGCCTAAGTTGCAGCTGTATGACCTTAATAAGGTCATGGCAGTTTTCTCATCTGTTAACAGAGAGAAAAGTAATCTGCCTCACCAATTAGGAAGGTTAGATAAGAAAATGCACATTAAGTATTTAAGAATACCTGGGATTTAGTAGGTAGCTCATATTTTGCTAGGGTTCACATCCAGTAATTTGGCAGTGAGGGGGAAGAATGGCTCAGTAGGTGGTATTGACAGCTGACTCGTTAGTCTGTGCCAGGCTCTATTCTAAATGCTTTCCTTATTGTTTTAATCCAGGGAAGCAGTGCTATTCTTAACCCCATTTTACAAATAAGGGAACAAACACAGTAAAATTAAGTACTTTGCTCAGCTCATGGAGATAGTAAGTGAAGGCCCTAGAATACTAGTGCTAGAATACTAACTCAGAATACTAATACTAGAATACTAACTCAGCTCAGGTGATCCAGCTCCAGAGACCATTCTCTTAACCACACTGCTGCAGTTGCTAAGTAACACCCTTAAGGCAATGGGGGAGCCAAGATCACACAATCAAATTTACCAGTTAGGCAATACCTGTGGGCAGTCAGAATCTACAGCTTTAATATTCACCACCTTCAAATTATTTCAAATAAGACCATATTTTAAACTGCTAACAGCAAATGTTTATTCACGATTGAAGCCAGGAAGAATTTATAAATGCATTTTAATACCTTGCTGATAAAATAACATTCCATCTTTGCAACCTTGTAAGGAATACAGAAGATATTGTAAAGGCTTTGATGTGTATATCTACTATAACCAGGTAATCAGAACACACATACACACATACACCACCACCTACTTTAGTGTTACCCCATACCAACTTTTCAGAAAGGCCATCTTAAAGCTCTACTGGATAACTGAGTAAATAGCGTCCAAAAGACTGGGGAGAAGGGAAGAAAGAGATGGAAATGATAAGCAGCACACATTTCAAAGCCCACTTATAAGCACACGACATTATGAATATTTAAAAAAAAAAAGAAAGGCAATTGAGCATTTTCTGAGAGCGCATTTTGGCAATATTCAACGCATAAGGAGGCTGTGCTTGGGACCATCCACTCTCTCCAGCTTCTCAAAGTGTTTCCTGGCATTGCGAATGTTGATCAGAGTAGCCGCAGAAGGGATCGACGGATCCGACATAACCACCATCACGTACGTGTTTGATGTGAAGATGTCGATGAAAGCAGCGAAGTTAGAATTCCTAACTTCCATGCTCTGGAAAGAAGCGGCCAATTTACTGCAGCTCAGCTTGAACTGCTTAATAATGTTGCTGATCTTCTCGAATCGGTGGACATCACGCTGCTCTTTGCACTGGTAATGGGAGATGACCAAGAACGTGGCTCTCTCGAACAGCAGAACTTCATCGGCCTCAATAATCTGGGCAAAATTCCTGAGATTCATCTCCAGCTGCTGGACATTGGGAATCAGCTGATAGACAATACTGGACCAGGCTTTGTAGAGCGTTTCATCCCAGATGGATGTTCGAAAACAAGCACACTCCAGCGGGCGAGACAAACGCCTCAGGTCTTCCTCTCGCTCTTTAAAAATCAGGTCACGCTGATCTTCCTGAACCAGATCCATCTTGTGCACCAGGCAGAAGATTTTGGCATCAGGAGAGTTCTGGAGGATGGCCTCCAGACACGACTGGTAATAATGCATGTCCTTTTCCAGTTCGCGGCTCTCCACGTCGAACACATAAATCAGAACCTCGACATTACGGAAGATGTTGTCTCGCTGGCTGGTAAAGTAATTTTCCATGAAGGTGTCCTGACCGCCACAGTCCCACAGATTCAGCACTAGGTTGCCCAGGAATCGGACGTGGGAGTGCTCCACATCAATGGTGGCACCCAGGCGCCGGGTGTCGCGAGCGATGTAATTGGCAAAGATAATCGATCTCATGCTGGTCTTCCCCGACCCGCTCTTCCCCATTAACAGCACCTTTTTCTTCATGGCTGTATTTGGCATTACACGCCGGAGCTGCCGCGGACTGGGCCTCTGGGCGCGGCCTAACTGCAGCGCAGACGGAGGGAGGGAGGAGCCGGGGATTTCGGCGGCTCTGTCGGCTGGGCCGCGCCTTTGTACAGCTGGGGAAGCCGAAGGGGCGAGCTCGGCGCTGGGAAGGGCCGCGTCCGGTGAGCTCTTTCTCTGGGTAGAGCGCCACGGGGCGGACCGCTGCAGCAGCTCCGAAGAAACGAACGGCTTCCGGGGAGAAGAGTCTCTGAGCCTCCGCAGCCACCCACTTCCGGCGGCGATCTCGCGAGAACCCGCGCTCTCGATTGTCGTTGCCGGAAGAGCTTTGAAAAACCGCTCTATTAATGAGACCCAGTACAGCCCACCCGAAAGAGAAATTGGAAGGGGAACACAGGACTCGGGTGTTCTGTTCTCCTATTTAAACTGAGCTTACGGTAGCAAAATTGTACGTGCGTGGGCAGTTGGGAGAGTTGCTGCCACCTCGTGGCCGAAAAAACACAGCACACGACTATGCGCGGTGTGCTTTTGGGTTGTTTTAACCTCCCCTGAAGTTGACTTAGCAACCTCCCCTGGAGTAGGAAATGGCAACCCACTCCAGTATTCTTGCCTGGAAAGTCCCATGGACAGAGGAGCCTGGAGGGCTACACAGTCCTTGGGGTCGCAAAAGAAACCAATGTGGTGAGAGTACCTTAAATCTACTCTCTTAGTAAATTTCCAGCATTCAATACAGTGCTGTTAGTCATCGTGTTTAGATCTCTAGACTTACTCTGAGTTTCCTGCGTAACTGCAGCTTTGTATCCTTTGACTATTATCTCCCCATCACCCGCGTTTCCCCTTCCTGGTAATAACTATTCTCCTTTCTGCTATTATGTGTTTGACATTTTTAGATTTTAAAGATAAGTGAGATTATGCAAAGTTTTTTCCTTTTTATGTCTGGCTTGTTTCACTCAAGGCTGATGCCCTCCAGTTTCATCCCTGTTGTTGCAAATGACAGGATCTTCGTTTTAAAGACTGAGTAGTATTCCCTTTGTATATATGTAAATCACCATTTCTGCTTTTTTATTTTTCAATGTAAACATTTTTCTTTTGTTTTTATGTTTAAAACAACATATCTTCATTTTCTGAACCAACAAGAGTATTTTCTAACACCATATTCTACAAGTGGATATTGACATATATTTTAGTTAAAATATATCAACAAAAGAATTCCTGCTGAAAGTTGGACATTTTGGGGTTTTCAGTTCAGTCACTCAGTCGTGTCCAACTCTTTGCAACCCTATGAACTGCAGCATGCCAGGCCTCCCTGTCCATCACCAGCTCCCAAAGTTCACCCAAACCCATGTCCATTGAGTCGGTGATGCCATCCAATCATCTCATCCTCTGTCGTCCCCTTCTCCTCCTGCTCTCAATCTTTCCCAGCATCAGGGTCTTCCCAAATGAGTCAGCTCTTCACATCATGTGGCCAAAGTATTGGAGTTTCAGCTTCAACATCAGTCCCACCAATGAACACCCAGGACTGATCTCCCTTAGGATGGACTGGTTGGATCTCCTTGCAGTCCAAGGGACTCTCAAGAGTCTTCTCCAGCACCACAGTTCAAAAGCATCAATTCTTCGGTGCTCAACTTTCTTTATAGTCCAACTCTCACATCCACACATGACTACTGGAAAAACCATAGCTTTGACTAGACGGACCTTTGTTGGCAAAGTAATGTCTCTGCTTTTTAATATGCTGTCTAGGAGGGTCATAGCTTTTCTTACAAGGAGCAAGCGTCTTTTAATTTCATGGCTGCAATCACCATCTGCAGTGATTTTGGAGCCCACAAAAATAAAGTCTGACACTGCTTCCACTGTTTCCCCATCTATTTGCCATGAAGTGATGGGACCAGATGCCATGATCTTAGTTTTCTGAATGTTGAGCTTTAAGCCAGCTTTTTCACTTTCCTCTTTCACTTGCATCAAGAGGCTCTTTAGTTCTTCACTTTCTGCCATAAGGGTGGTGTCATCCGCATATCTGAGGTTTTAGTATTCAGTTTATTTAAGTTCTTCTAGTACTTACATTGGATTATGGTGACTCCCCTCACCCCCTTTCCACAGTGTTATTGAGATATGACATTGATATTCATTTTAGCTATACAAACTAATAATTTGATATATGTATATCTTACCAACTGATTACCACAGTAAGTTTAGTTAACACCCATCCCCTCACATAGTTACATTTTTTTTCTTGTGATAATAGCTTTTAAGATCTATTCCTTTTAGCAAATTTCAAATATACAATACAATATTGTTAATTATAGTCACCATGATTGACTATAACTATTTAGTTAACAATGCGTTACATGCCCAGACTTATTTATGTATTACTGGTAGTTTGTACCCTTAGACCACTTTCACCCATTTTTCCCACCTCCTAAAACCCCACCTCTGGCAACAACCAATATGTGTCTATGAGTTTGGATTTTTAGATTCCACATATAGATGAGATCATGTGTCTGACTTATTTAACTTAATATAAAGCCTTTAAGGTCTATCCTTGTTATTGCAAAAGGCAGGATTTTCTTCATCTTTATGGATGAATTTCCTCTCCTTGATATTTATTGGTATATTAATGTCAACCATATTTTCTTTATCCATTCATCCATCAGCGGACACTTGGGTTGAATCCATCTCTTTTTTCCTTCTTTGACAAGTTGCATGGCATGAGGGATCTTAGTGCCCTGATCAGGGACTGAACCTATGTCCCTGCATTGGGAGTGCAGAGTCTTAACCACTGGACTGCCAGAAAGTCCCTGATTCTCACTTCTTGGCTATTGTAAATAATCTTGCAGTGGACATGAGGGTGCAGATACCTTTTTGAGATAGTGATTTTCTATCCTTTTACTATATACCTAGAAGCAGAATTTCTGAATTATACGACAATTCCATATTCAATTTTTTGAAGAACCTCGATAGTGTTTTCCACGGTGGCTGCACTGATTTACATTTCCATCAACAGTACAAGGGTTCCTTTTCTCTGCATCCTCACCAACATTTGATATTTGTGGTTTTTCTAATGATAGTCATTGTAAGGTGATATCTCATTATAGTTTTACTATGTATTTCTCTGATGATTAACGATGTTGAGCATCTTTTCATATGTCTGTCGGCCATCTGTATGTCTTCTTTGGGAACATATCTATTTAGGTCTTCTGCCCCATTTTAAAAATTAGGTTTGTTTTTTTTTTTATGTTGTATGAGCTTAACATAAGGGGTTAGTATTTTGGGTATTAACCCCTTATCAATCATATCATTTGCAAATGGTTGCCTTTTTGTTTTATTGATGGTTTCCTTTGCTCAACTGCTAAAGAATCTGCCTGCAATGCCAGAGACCTGGGTTTCATCCCTGGGTTGGGAAGATCTCCTGGAGATGGGAAAGGCTACCTACTCCAGTATTCTGACCTGGAGAATTCCATGGACTGTATAGGCCATGGGTCCCAAAGAGTCAGACAAGCGACTAAGCGATTTTCACTTTCACTTTGCTATACAAAAGCTTTTGAGTTTTTTTGTTTAGTTTTGCTTTTATTTCCTTTGCTTTTAGGAATTAGATCCAAAAAAATATTGCTACTATTTATGCTACTGTTTATGTCCAAGGTGTTTGTTCTACCTTCTACTCCTTCTAGGAGTTTTATGGTTTCTAGTCAGTCTTACATTTAGGTCTTTAATTCAGTCTGAGTTTATTTTTGTATATGGTGTTAGTTTCATATATAATGTTAATTGCATTCTTTTACAAATAGCTCTTCAGATTCCCCAGCACCCACTTATTGAGGAGGCTGATTTTTCTTCTTTTTTTATTCTTGCCTCCTTTGTCTTAGTGCATGGATTTATTTCTGGGCTCTCTTTTCTGTTCCGTTGATCTGCGTGTCTACTTTTGGAAGCACAACTGCTTCTTATGCATGAATTTTGCATCCTGCAACTTTACTGAATTTGTTTAATAGTCCTAAGATATGTGTGTATGTGTGTGTGTGTTTAGGGTTTTCGATGTATAAGATCATGTCACTGTACAGTGAGAAATTTTACTTCCTCCTTTCTGATTTGGATGCCTTTTATCCCTTTTTTTGGTCTGATTGATATTTACAGTATTTCTAGTACTGTGTTAAATAGAAGTGGCAAGAGTGAGCATTCTTGCCTTGTATCGAATCTTAGAAAAAAAGTTTTTTGTTTTCTCCCCATTGTTTATGATGTTGGCTGTGACTTTTCATAAATGGCCTTATTATGTTGAGGAAATTTCCTTTTGCATCTACTTTGTTGAAAATTTTTATTATGAATGGAAGTTGAACGTTGTCAAATGCTGCTTCTGCACCTGTTGAGATAAACATGTGATTCTGATGTTTCATTTTAATGTGGTGTATCACACTGACTAATTTTCAGATGTTAAAAGAGCCTTGCATCTCAGTGGGGCAACTAAGCTATCTGCCTTACTGCTAAGCATGATGTGAGTTGTAACTTTTTTGCAGATGTTCTTTATCAGGTTGAGGAATTGCCCTTCTTTTAAAAAGAAATGAATTCACTTATTTTTGGCTGTTCTGGGTCTTCATTGCTGTGCGTGGGCTTTACTTTGGTTGTGGTGAGTGGGGGCTGCTTTCTTGTGGGACTTCACGCAGAACCAGCACATGGCTCTGACAGTCATCTTCCAGTTGGTCATCTGGGCAGTTTTAGGTACAGTTAACTTTCAGTTCCAAGGTCAGTTTGTTCCCACTTCCTTGAGGCCAATTCTTGGAACTGTGGCAGCTCATGTCCTGGGTACAGTCTGGTCCTTATGTAGTTAACATCTCCACCTGATGTTTTAGTATCTGTAAGACAGCTCACAGGATATGGCTCAGAATATCATCTATAGTGCGTGAGAAGGAACCAAAGGTCCTCAACTATGCTTAGTGACTACATTATTATTATTTAGTCTCTTTTGACTGTTTCCCTTTGTTTCTGCATTTCTCACTTCTCTGATTAAACTTATTCTTTGACTAAAGTTTTCCACAGACAAAAGGCAGGCAGAGGACATGGTGTGGGGGTGTGGGCTGGGTGGCGGTGGGCAAGGACCATAGATTCCTCTCTGCTTCAATATTAAGAAGTAAATACAAAATTTTAAAATAAAATACCATTTGCAGTGGTCCTTAAGATCTCCAGGTTACCCATTCATTCTTTTTCCTGGGTGTAAAAGTATGAAAAGAAGGATTCAAGGGCTTGAATCTCAACCCTAGTACTCACTAGCTGTGTTATCTTGGGTGGGTTTACCGCCGAGCTTCAGTTTCCTTAATTGTAACATGGGTATGATAGATTTATGTCAGTTTTAAAGACAGACAAGAGAACTTATGGGAAAGAACACAAAGGTGATAATGCATAGCAAGTGACTGTAAATTTTTCATAGGAAGGGACATTTGGGAACATGGTTAGAGAGGTGTTTATACAAGTTAGGGCTGCGTTGGCTGGAACTGATGAAACTTGAGCAGTAATGTCACAAGGAGGAGGAGGAAAGGTGGTCTTGTAACAGCACCAGCTCTCCAGAAGTACTGGTGCTGAGGCCAGTTTTATCCTTACCATCTTCATCTTTTAAGATCTCCACCCTCTGTTGAGAGCAGGGATGGGGGAGGTTGGGAGGGCCATGGGTTATTGACAGAGTTGCTACCTGTAAGGGTGGCCTGAATGGGGTTTGGGGGCATGAGTATGCCATTCTTCTGGAAGACTCATAGATAATCTTTAAGCACCAAGGGAAGGCTGGTGTTCATCCCTGTAGTTCCTCTGTAAGTCCCACGTGATGTTCTCTGTTAATGACAAGGGATGGCATGCAGGCTTTCCCTGGCTTCCAATATCTCCCACACTTCCATCTTGTCCCCTCAGGTTTCCACCCTCCCCTTTCAGGCCCTGACCTCCTACTGAGAAGGCAAGGAGCAGCTTCCACTTTCCTGTTTAAGAGTGATGGGTAAGCTTTAATGGCAACCCACTCCAGCGTTCTTGCCTGGAGAATCCCAGGGACGGCGGAGTCTGGTGGGCCCGTCTATGGGATCGCACAGAGTCGGACACGACTGAAAGCGACTTAGCAGCAGCAGCTGCAGCAATGTGCCTGAATACCGAGAGAAGGTTACATAGCTGGGAGAAGGGTTTGGTTACAGGTTAGCAATAAAATATACAAAATCAATGTCCCCACAGCCCCGTGCAGAAAAGACAAATTTGAAATGCACAAAAATACATTTTATGCAGAAAGTCACCACAGTACACAACATGATAAAGCTGTGAGTAGCACTCACAGTCATAATACCAAACAATGAATACTGATGCAACCAAATTGAAAGAATATTGGGAGGATGGAGAGATGGAAGTGTGTGCAGAGGAGAGGGAGGTGAAAGAAAGCCCTTCCATGATGGAAATTCAAAAGAAAATACCTAAAACTGAAACACTATTAAGGAGCATGTGATTTGGAGACAAATACAAAGTAAATCAGCTAAAAAAAAAAAAAGAGAATGATGGGTAAGCTTTGCTCCCCTCTGGATCTCCCGCTTTGACTTTTCAGAACTGGGGTCAGCAAATTTTCTCTGTAAGAACTCTTACAGTAAATATTTTAGCCTTCATGGGCCAAGAGGCAAAAATCAGGAATATTTCCACAAATTTTTGGACAAAATTCAAAACTTAATTTATAGATGCTGAAACTCAATTTTATAGTTTAGTGGGTCATGTTAGTTTCATGGGTCATGTAATATTCTTTCAATTTTTCTCAACCATTAAAAAATGGAGGGACTTCCCTGGTGATCCAGTGGCTAAGACTCTGCGCTCCCAATGCAGGGGACCCAGCTCTGACCCCTGGTCAGGGAATTAGATCCCACATGCCACAAATAAGAGTTCATATGCTGCAACTAAGACCCAACACACACACAAAAAAAGACCCAACACAGCAAAATGAGTAAGAAAATATGTAAATATTAAAATATATATATATATATATATATATATATATATATAACATTCTTTGTTTGCTGGCCATACAAAGACATGTGGCTGCCTGAATTTGGCCTGTTGGCAATAGTTTGCTGACCTCTATTCTGGAGCTTTACATGAAAGAAAAAAATCCACAAAAACTCTGAAGTCTTCTGCAGTCTAAAATGCCTCTGACTTACTAATGCACTCTTTCACAGAAACTAATGAGGGTGACTTCCATGGTGGTCCAGTGGCTAAGACTCTGCACTCCCAATGCAGGGGGCCCAGGTTCGACCCCTGGTCAGGGTATTAGATCCCATATGCTGCAACTAAGTGTTCATAGGCTGCAACTAAAAAATTGCACATGCTGCAATTGAAGATCCTACATGCTGAAATGAAGATAGAAGATCCCATGTGCTACAACTAACACCCAGTGAATAAATAAATACATAACTATTATTAAAAAATGTAAAAAAATTTTCTTGATTTGCTGGTCATACAAAGACAGGTGGCGGGCTGAATTTGGCCTGTTGGAAATAGTTTGCTGACCTCTATTCTGGAGTTTTGGGGCTTTCCAGATAGCGCTAGTGGTAAAGAACCTGCCTGCCAATGCAAGAGACATGAGACATAGGTTTGATCCCTGGGTTGGGAAAATCTCCTGGAGGAGGGCAAAGCAACCCACTCCAGTATTCTTGCCTGAAGAATCCCATGGACAGAGGAGCCTGGTGGGCTATAGTCCACAGGGTTGCAAAGCGTTGGACATGACTGAAGCGACTTAGCACACACATTCTAGAGCCTTACATGAAAGAAAAATATCCAAAAAAACTCTGAAGTCTTCTGCAGTCTAAAATGCCTCTGACTTACTGAAGCAGTCTTTCATAAAAACTAATGGTGGTGGTGGTGGGACCTCCGTGGTGGTCCAATGGCTAAGACTATGCTCCTAATGTAGGGGGCCTGAGTTCCATCCCTGGTCAGGGACTAGATCCAACATGCCACAACTAAGAGTTCTTACGCTACAACGACATCAAAGATGCCTAGTGCTCCCAACCAAGACCCAGTGCAGCCAAATAAATAAATAAACAAACAAAAAACCCAAACAACTAATGCAAGAGTTAGGAAGTGTGGGGAAGAAAAGCATGGGATTGTCAATACTTCAAGCTCTCATGTCTCCTAACTGGAAAAGCATGCTTCTTTCCATACCAGCTGCTAGAGCAGTGCCTCTGCAGCTTGCTTCTGATCCAAATCACCAGGCTTCTTGTTGAAACTAGGGTCCCGGGTTAGAAAGTCTGATACCAGTGGCTTCTGGGCAGGATCTGTAGTGGTTCTCAGGGTGAGGATAGCTGAAGAAACACCATACCAGGGGCTGACTAGTTATAGAGAGCACAAAATAATCTCCCAAACTGTGCTTCACACAAAAAGTGTGGTCCCTGGCCTAGCAGCATCTGTGTGGCTCAGATCTTGTTAGGCTCACCCCAGACCTACTGCTGGGAGAAATATCAATAACCTCAGCTACTCAGATGACACCACCCTTATGGCAGAAAGCAAAGAAGAACTAAATGGCCTCTTGATGAAAGTGAGAGAGTGAAAAAGTTGGCTTAAAACTCAACATTCAGAAAACTAAGATCATGGCATCTGGTCCCATCACTTCATGGAAAATAGATGGGGAAAGTGACAGACTTAATTTTGGGGGGCTCCAAAATCACTGCAAATGGTGCCTGCAGCCATGAAAGTACAAGACACTTGCTCCTGAAGAAAAGTTATGACCAACCTAGACAGCATATTAAAAAGCGGAGACATTACTTTGCCAACAAAGGTCCATCTAGTCAACACTATGGTTTTTCCAGTAGTCATGTATGGATGTGAGAGTTGGACTATAAAGAAAATTGAGCGCCGAAGAATTGATGCTTTTGAACTGTGGTGTTGGAGAAGATTCTTGAGAGTCCCTTGGACTGCAAGGAGATCCAACCAGTCCATCCTAAAGGAGATCAGTCCTGATATGCATTGGAATGACTGATGCTAAAGCTGAAACTCCAATACTTTGGGCACCTAATGCGAGGAACTGACTCATTAGAAAAGACCCCGATGCTGGGAAAGATTAAAGGTGGGAGGAGAAGGGGATGACAGAGGATGAGATAGTTAGATGGCATCACTGACTCAATGGACATGAGTTTGAGTAAACTCCAAGAGTTGGTGATGGACAGGGAGGCCTGGCATGCTGCAGGTTGCAAAGAGTCAGACATGACTGAGCGACTGAACTGAACTGAGACCTACTGAATCAGAAACTTGGGGGTGGGTTGGGCAATCTGGCTTTCATCAAGCCAGGTGATTCTGATGCAGGCTCAAACTTGAGGACCATGGCCCAGCATCATTACTAGCACCTGGGGGAGTGACTGAGCACCCAGTGAGCAGTTAAGCCCCAGGTGCCCTGTAACTGCTTTGTTCTCAGAGAGCAAGGTCTATGGGGGGAGCTGCAGGCATGATTTCCACAAGAGAGATCTGGAAATGGTATTTTCGTCCAGCCTTCTGGAAATCAGTGGGTGCCTTTCTATACCCAGGGGCACCATAGGTTCTAGAGATAAAAAATGCCACCTAGTGTGATGACAATGGGGTTTTCAGCCTTTTTTTTTTTTTTTTTTTTTGTCCAAGTGAGCAGGCTGCTTGAGGACTTGCACACCCAGAAACTTTTCCAAGTCCTCTATCCTTCGCTTTTCCTGAGATTTCAACAAGGCCCAGTGGGGGACCTTGGTCCTGGGCCCCCAGGTAAGCCGCGGGAAGCTTCCTGACCTCACAGGCGCAGGTGCTTGTGTCATCACTGCCACCCACCGGTGTCCCTCCCGAGCCGGCTGATGTCACAGAGGCCCCGCGGCCGGGATGCTTGGCCTGTGCGTGGGTGGGGCGGGCGGAGGCCCGGGCTGCGGGAG
The DNA here is from genome assembly GCF_019320065.1 of Cervus canadensis. Lineage (NCBI taxonomy): Eukaryota > Metazoa > Chordata > Mammalia > Artiodactyla > Cervidae > Cervus > Cervus canadensis. Next base: position 46,173,779 of record NC_057399.1, on the reverse strand, counting down.
GTCGCCCGGCCCGCGCGGTCCACGCCCGGTGCTGCTCCCGTGCGAGGCCTGCTCAGGGAAGGAAACGCAAGACCGGACTTGGCAAAAGGGCCGCTTACGTTGTCTTTGGGGTCAGTATTCAGAGTATTTGCCAAGGCCCTCGAAACTTGGCGCGCTCCCTGCGAGGCAGTCGGGGTCTCGGCGGCGGCGGCGGATGCTCGGCGTGGACTCCCAGGCCTCAGGATGGCCCCCACGAAGGGGAAATGTGTCTGTGAACTGTGTTCCTGCGGGTAAGGCTGCCGCGCGCCCAGGGCCCGCGAGCCTGGGTTTTCGGACTCCGAAAGTCGAGTGAGACCTGACCCTGGGCTCCGGTAGCACTATGGTGGGTGCGTCCTCTTGTTGCTGTCCTGTAGACTGTCGTGTTGCCAACTAGCAGTTACCGCGGTCGCGATGAGTGAGTCCCAGTGAAGGTGGCTGGTCCTCAGGGCGTCTCTGTGGTCCTGCCACGCAGAACTGCATGGAGGCTGAAAGTGGGCACAGATCCGTAGAGTTTGTGCACACCCCGCTGCAGCCCAGGGCATGTTGGGCGAGGTCAGAAAACCCCTGGCCAGGTCGGGTAAAGTCTTGCATCTTTTGTTGGTTTCCTTTTGGAAGAGTCTATGATGGGGAAGAGGAATCCTTCCAGGTAACTGGAGTTTCTCACTCAGAGACATTGTCGCTACTTAGAAGTGTAAGGTATTTCTAAAACTCGTGTTCACAGTGGTGTAGAGTTGAACAAGAATAAGGAAAAGAAGCTATTTTTTCACTGTTCTCTCCTGGCCATTGCCTTTAAGAACCATACTTGGGTGAAGCTCGTGGTCTTGAAGAGATTGTGGGTTTTAGTCAGAGTTGTTGATTTCTTTCCTATGTCTCACAATGCCTAAGGTGGCTTCTTTCACCGGCTTCCCAAGGACATTTTAGAAATTGCCGGGCTTGAGAACAACAGAGGAGCAACAGCAAAGAGGGGCGGCCCTGGGGTCAGCCCTCCTGGATGGTTGCTAACTGTGGGGTCTTGGGCAGGTAACCCATCTTCTCCAGGATTCTCTAAGGTTTCAATGAGAAAGTGTGTATGAGACACTGGATTGTGCTAGAAATGTGTTATCATGTTGGAAGCTGCAATAGGTGTTTGCCAGCTATGTTACTTGAATATTAAAAATGGCATCAGGATTGGGGAGATTTAAAAGGGATTCTAGAAACTGGGTTAGCAGCCTTACACATCTCGGGCGTCAGTGGGTGGTTCTCAACCTCGGCTGCTCACAAAAGTCACCTGGGGAGCTTAAAACAATACTGGTTGCCCAGGCTGTTAAATCACCAGCAGTCTTTTGGCAATTTTCCCATTTGCCAGGATTGGGAACCGCTGAGCTAGATCAAGTAGAAGCATGGGTCTTGTTTTTAAGCTTTGTTAGGCAGATCCAGAGCAGTGTTGTAATCTGGGGCTAATTTTCCACACTAGTGAGGGAAAACCTCTACGACACCCTCTCCCGGGGCCCTTTACATACCCTCTCATCTTCTCTTAAGATACTTGAGTTATTCAGTTAGGACTGGGGCTTAATTTGTTCTCTTGTGGCTGTTGGGATTGAAATATCTGATACAGTCTCCGTCTTTGCACAGTATCCATTCCAGTTAGGAAGGCAGGAATGTTCATTTAAGAGGTGCAGAGGATATGCAGAGAGAAGTCTCTGTCCTAATTCTGTCGTAAGGGATATTCCTTCTCTGTTTCTCTTCTGTCCCTGAAAATAGCTTATTTCCCATCAGATGCAGAGCCTGTCCGTGGGCCTCTCCTTTCTTTCCTCCTGCTCCTGTACCTACCCTTCCACTCGGATTTCAGTCAGGGGGCTCCGGTTGACTCTCACATCCATCAGGCTTTCTCTTCTTTTAGTCTCATTTCAGTTCTCAGAGTGCTTGTTGGTTCATCTCTTTATTTCATCAACCTCAGCTTTTAACAGTCGGCATGATCCCCCTCTCCCAGTATCTGCCCCATTAATGTTGCCATAGATGGTCCATTTACACTGGTTTTATTTATTTTTTTAAATTTACTTTTTACTGGCATATAGTTGATTTACAGTATTGTTTCTGTTGTACAGCAGAGTTAATCAGTTACATATATATCCACTCTTTTTAGATCCTTTTCCCATATAGGGCATTATAGAGTATTAAGTAGAGTTCCCTGTGATACATACAGTAGATTTTTATTATCTACTTTATGTGTAGTAGTGTGTCTGTGTCAAACCCAATGTCCTCTTTCCTCCCGTGGGAACCGTTAAGTTTGTTTTCTATGTTGGTGACGCTATTCCCATTTTGTAAATACATTCATTCGTACCACTTTTTAAAGATTTCGCATACAAGCAATATCATGATATTTGTCTTTGCTTGGCTGACTTCACTCAGTATGACAATCTCTAGATCCATTCATGTTGCTGCAAATGTCCTTTTTTTTAATGGCTGAGTAATGTTCTGTCGTATATATATGTACCACATCTTCTTTATCCATTCCTCTGTAGATGGACGTTTAGGTTGCCTCTACGTCCTGGCTATTGTAGGCAGTGCTGCAGTGGTCACTGAGGTACACATATCTCTCTGAATTGTGGTTTTCTTCAGATATAAGCCCAGGAGTGGGGTTGCTGGATTATATGGTAGCCCTATTTTTAGTTTTTTAAGGCACCTCCTTACTGTTCTCCATAGCAACCACACCAACGTACATTCTCATCAACAGTGTAGGAGGTTTCCCTTTCCTCCGCACCCTCTCCAGCATTTATTGTTTTTAGATTTTTTTGGTGATGGCCATTCTGACTGGTATGAGATGATTCCTCATTGTAGTTTTGATTTGTATTTCCCTAATAATTAGTGATGTTGAGCATCTTTTCATGTGCTTTTTGGCCACCTGTGTGTCTTCTTTAGAGAAATGTCTATTTAGATCTTCCTGTTTTTTGATTGGGTGTTTGTTTTTTTTTTAATATTGAACTGCCTAAGCTATTTGTAATTTTGGAGATTAATCCCTTGTTGGTCTCTTCATTTGCAATTATTTTCTCCCATTTTGTGGGTTGTCTTTTTTTGTTTATGGTTTCCTTTGCTGTGCAAAAAGTTTTTGAGTTTAATTAAGTTCCACTTGTTTATTATTTATTTATTTTAATTTTCATTACTCTAAGAGGTGGATCAAAAAAGATCTTGCTGTGACTTATGTCAGTGTTCTGCCTGTGTTTTCTTCTAGGAGTCTTATGGTTTCCAGTCTTGCATTTAGGTCTTTAATCCATTTTGAGGTGTGTGTGTGTGTATATAGTGTGAGTGTTCTGATTTCATTCTTCTACATGTAACTGTCCAGTTTTCCTAGCATCACTTATTGAAGAAACTCTCTTTGCTCCATTGTATGTTCTTGTCTCCTTCATCATAGATTAGGGACCATAGGTGCATGGGTTTATTGCTGGACTTTCTATCCGATTCCATTGAGCTATAGTTCTGTTTTTTGTGCTGGTACCATACTGTTTTGAGGCACCTTTATAGTACAGTCTGAAGTCAGGGAGCCTGATTCCTCCAGCTCCATTTTTCTTTCTTAAGTTTGCTTTGGCTATTTGGGGTCTTTTGTACTTTCATACATATTGTAAAAGTTTTGGTTTAATTCTGTGGAAAATGCTATCATTAATTTGATAGGGATTGCATTGCATCTGTGTATTACTTTGGGGGGTATTGTCATTTTGACAATGTTGATTCTTTTAGTCGAAGAACATGGTATCTCTCTCTGTGTCATCTTTGATTTCTTTCATTTTATAGTTTTCTGAGTACAGGTCTTTTGCCTTCTTAGGTAGGTTTATCCCTTGATATTTTATTCTTTCTTGTGTCATGGTAAATGGGATTTCCTTAATTCCTCTTTCTGATCTTTCATTGTTAGTGCATAGGGCTTCAAGAGATTTCTGTGTATTAATTTTGTATTCTGCAACATTACCAAATTCATTGATGAAGACGAACCCTATGGTAAGATGAGACAGCATTTCAGTGGGAGAGGGCGGCCTTGATTCTGAGTGAGTCACCTGCCCTCCCATGGCTTCAGTTCCCCCATGTTTTTGAAATCAGGAGGCTTGTGGAGGCCTGTGGGCCTGCCAGCCAGGGAGGGAAGCCCCTATCTCTTCTTTCCTCTTCTGCTTTTCCTCCTAAGGCTTTGTTTGAGCAAATTGTCCTTTAAAGTCCTTTCAGCTTTGATTTTTGAACACTTTGTTCTTATTGGGGAGGCTCAGGATGTACGTGGAGCCCTGGGTGGGTAGGCTTCCCCCCTGGACAGGTGGACTTCCTTCCGTGGGAGCCTCTGCTGCAGGCTGGAGGAATGGAACTCTTGGAGAGAGTTCTTACTTTTGGCCACAAGATGGCAGCCTTCTCCCGACCAACTCTGCCAGATCAGCGTAAAAGGACAACAATACCTTGTTCTGGGTTTTTGTTTTCTTTTTTTAAAAATAGATTTACCTTACCTTTTCTAAAATGAGCAGTTAGAGTTTAGGATCCAGCAGAGCTCAGGAAGTGGTAGACCTTGAAGGGTAGATCACAGATGACAAGGAGAAAGTATTCAGTTCAGTTGCTCATTCATGTCCGACTCTTTGGGACCCCATAGACTGCACTAGGCTTCCCTGTCCATCACCAACTCCCGGAGCCTGCTCAAACTCATGTCCATTGAGTCAGTGATGCCATCCAACCATCTCATCCTCTGTCATCCCCTTCTCCTCCCACCTTTAATCTTTCCCAGCATCAGAATCTTTTCCAGTGAGTCAGTCCTCATCGGGTGGCCAAAGTATTGGAGTTTCAGCTTCAGCATCAGTCCTTCCAATAAATATTCAGGACTGATTTCCTTTAGAATGGACTGATTGGATCTCCTTCAGTCCAAGGGACTCTCAAGAATCTTCTCCAACATCATAGTTCAAAAGCATTAATTCTTTGGCACTCAGCTTTCTTTATAGTCCAACTCTCACATCCATACATGACTACTGGAAAAACCATCGCTTTGACTAGATGGACCTTTGTTGGCAAAGTAATGTCTCTGCTTTTTAATATGCTGCCTAGGCCAGTCGTAACTTTCCTTCCAAGGAGCAAGCGTCTTTTAATTTCATGGCTTCAGTCACTATCTGCAGTGATTTTTGGAGTCCAAAAAAATAGTCTCTCAGTGTTTCCATTGTTTCCTCATCTATTTGCCATGAAGTGATGGAACCAGACGCCATGATCTTAGTTTTCTGAATGTTGAGTTTTAAGCCATCTTTTTCACTCTTCTCTTTCACATTCATCAAGAGGCCCTTTAGTTCTTCTTTGCTTTCTGCCATAAGGATGGTGTCATCTGCATATCTGAGGTTATTGATATTTCTCCCAGCAATCTTGATTCTAGCTTGTACCTCATCCAGTCCAGCATTTCTCATGATGTACTCTGCATATAAGTTAAATAAACAGGGTGACAATATACAGCCTTGTATTCCTTTCCCGATTTGGAACCAGTCTGTTGTTCCATGTCCAGTTCTAACTGGTCTTGACCTGCATACAGATTTCTCAGAAGGTAGGTCAGGTGGTCTGGTATTCCCATCTCTTGAAGAATTTTCCATAGTTTGTTGTGATCTACACAGTCAAAGGCTATGGTGTAGTCAATGAAGCAGAAGTAGATGTTTTTCTGGAATTTTCTAGTTTTTTCGATGATCCAGGAGGTGTTGCAAGTATCTAAATCTGGAGACTCCAACCCCTCATAAAACTTTTTAATGAGCTTTGATGGTTTTAAAAAACCAGACACATTTCCTGAATTAAGCCCAAGGTTTTCTGTCCACAACAGTACCCCAAAATCTGGCAACAAAAAATCTGGCAATTGGTTTCTTACCATGAAGTGTTATAATTTCTTTTTCAATACAGTCAATGCCAGATAACCAAACATATTCATGCGATGTGGAAATATACAGCAAGGTAAGCATTTAAAAATTGTTTCTAACCATCTCATCACTTTTCTTGTGATGGCTACATTGAAGTGTCTGAGTGTTTGAGTGTAGAGACCCTACTTTTGTACATACTAAGATCGCCTGAATGTCCTCAGCACTTCCTGTTCCTGAAAAAAAATGCCAAACTTTCACAGTCTTCAGTATTAGACCACCTTACATTTCTGTAGTGTTTTGAAAATTTAAAAATTTTAAAACCATTTTCTCATACATTATTACCTTTGTCTCTCAACAAAGGGAGCGTTGCTTAGTTTGGAAATTCAATTCCTTGATCTTAGCCTTCATTTTCCCTGGGGGTGTTTTCTGTTTACAGAGATGTTCTTGCCCCAGATGACTAAATTTGCAACTGGGGGTGGGGACGAAAGGATTCTGGGGCAAGGGGTAGGGGAGGGCTGAGGATAAAATAAATTGTTAATCAGCTTTTTAAAGCTAGAAGGGATCTTAATGGTTCCTAGCTTTTATTTTACCGACAAGGAATTTGAGGCATTAATTTTAATATCCGAGAACATATTTTATTAAGATTAAAGGACAATTAGGTCAACAATTAAATTTTATTCATCTTTTACTGTGTATCAGACTGCTGGATGTTACAATTCAGTCTGCCATCTGCGTTCAAGTCACACTGGATCATTTTTGACTGTAGATGATAATGGGAAGGCTCCTGTCCAGTTGAGAAATATTACCTGATGTTAAAAGAGTATAATTCTAAAAGCCTTTTAGTAAAGTAATATAAATAGCAAATCTCTCTCCTGAGATTAAGTTGTAGTAACACTATTTTTTCTGAAATTCTTGTTAAATTGTGGTTAATCAAGGGATTGATCCAGCTTACTTTTATATCTGATTATTTTATGACTTGCAGTGCACTGTTTTAAAGACTTCATGCAATCTTGCAGGAAATTCCAGGCCTGGGTAATGTATCATGAAATATTTATGTAGCATTGGTAGTATGTGCAGCATTTCATAAAAAAGGTAGTCCCATAGAGGACTTGCAAATTGCTGAAAAGGATGTGGATTTGGCCCTTGCAAGGGGCTGGGGAGGAAGGTGATCTCAGGGGCAGCCATGTATCTGCAACTTAAATCAGTTATGTTAACCAGGGAGGAACTTGTTATTTTAATTTTGGAAAATATTTTCTTCACATCGATGGAAATTTCCTTAACCTTAGATTTTATTTTCTTAGAGTCTCTGTTACAAATTAAGAGGAAGGGGGAAAAAAAATCGAGGAGTTGGTTTGATATTACATGTTTCAAGAAGAATTCTTGTTTTTAATTTAAATAAAATTGACTTCATAAATTCTTATTAAGAAAAGAAGACAAAGAGCAGCTTTTAATAGATGCTTGCTGGTGGCTTTTTATCTTTAACAGAATCCAGATAGAGAAGCCAACAGTGGGGGGGGCAGTGGGGGTGGAACCTTTAACATTGAATTATTTTTGTTGTAGACCTTATGCATTCAAATGTTATATCCTGTTTAAAAATAATGGTATTTTTGTCATATCAGAATTAGTGTTTGTTCATAAATACCTTTAATCTTATAAGTCAATATGTATTATTAGTCAAATTTCAGATATTAGGAAATTGCCGAGTACAACTTCGTGGTAATTCAAATTACAGTAGTTAAAATGATCTACTCAGTCTTAAGAGTTTCTAAGTGGATGAGTTTAGAGAAACTGTGCTCCAATTCCATCATGCCCTGGGTAGTTTTAAGCACTGTTCCCTCCATCGGTAACAAATATTTCAGACTGGCCTTCAGATGATAAAGTTCATTTGAGGAAATGAAGTATCTCTTGGGGGGAGGGGTGGGAGTAGCTAAGCCACAAATGCACAGGATGAATAAAGTGAGTGACGCAGGACGGCAGAGGGGGACAGATCCCTGGGAGGGGTGCTGTGCAAGCTCTAGGAAGGGGAGATTGCTTTCCTGGGGAGGTCAGGAGGGTCAGTGCCAGAGTCAGACGGCCTGGTTTTGAATCCTGACTCTGCTGCTTTGAGCTGTGGAAGCTTGTGCAAGTGGAATGTGCTCAGTCGTGTCCAGCTCTTTGTGACCCCGTGGACTGTAGCCCGCCAGGCTCCTCTATCCATGGGATTCTCCAGGCAAGAACACTGGAATGGGTTGCCATTTCCTCCTCCGGGGGATCTTCCCAACCCAGGGATCGAACCGGAGTCTCCTGTGTCTCCTGCATTGAGGGCAGATTGTTTACCACTGAGCTATCAGGGAAGCCTGTGCAAGTGGAAGACAGGGGTGAAAACTGTGTTAACAGGCCTGGCATGGTATGACGGGCTCTGCTGAGCTCTGGCGGCGGGGGGATGTCTGCACCAGGAGCCTGGGAGACAGAGATGTGGAGCATCACACCCACACTGAGCGCTCGGGGGCCTGTCAGGGCCTCAGAACGTGAGCTCTCAGGGCAGAGAGAGCTGTTGATGGATTGGAACAGGCAAATAACAGATAAAACACTCTTCTCCCTCAAAGAAGTACTTAAAGGAGCAGCATTTTCCTCTTCTTTTTTCTGTTAAAATAAATATCCAGTATCTGAATCAGGTCACACTTAAGCCTGTTATTCAGTTAGAGCTGAATGGATTTATAGTTCTTAATATACATATTTTTAAAGTGTGTAGTCTCCGTTCCATTCTTGGCGTTTTTTGAAATTCACCAAATAACTTAGGATGATTTACTGTGAGAGCCAGCCGCGTGCGGGACTTAGCAGAGATTGTGAAGCCAAACCCCGTGGGTTCAGTTCCCAGCCTTTCCGCTCAGCAGCGGTGCCCTGTTGAACCATCTGACAGCATAGTCCCCTCCTGTGTGCTGCCGTGTCCGCATCTGTAAAATGCAGGTGACGATAGGGTAAGACTCTGCTCTCCCAGTGCAGGGGACATGCCTTAGATCCCTGCTCGGGGAACTAAGATCCCACATGCTGCATGGTTTGGCCAGAAAAAAAAAAATGCAGATGATAACAGAGCCTGCCTCAGAGGGTTTTTGTGAGGATTGTGTCTTTATTAAGCAAACAGAACAAGGCCTGGCATACATTGTAAAGAGCACAGATAAGTGTTATTCTATAAATATAAATAAGATGTCAGTCTGTGGGCCAGGTTGTGAGGCGCTGAGAAGTGTGAACAAGATCTCTTCTCTCATGGAGAGCTTGCACTCTAGAAGAGAGTGTTAATTTTGTTTATTAACTGGTTGTTGTTTAGTTGCTCAGTCGTGTCTGACTCTTTGCGACTCCATGGACTGTAGCCCACTACGCTCCTCTGTCCATGGGATTTGTCAGGCAAGAATACTGGAGCGGATTGCTATTTCCTTCTCCAGGGGATCTTCTTGACCTGGGGACTGAACCTATGTCTCCTGCATTGGCAAGCAGGTTCTTTACCACTGAGCCACCTGGGAAGTCCTTGTTAACTGGTAGGTACTTAAATGCTCTGCAGAGAATGAAAACTGAGTGATGTGCTGAAGTTCTTGGGAAACTCGATTAAATGTGGAAGATAGGGATCGTCTGCAAAGATCGAATCTACCCTTGACACACCTGGGAGGCTCTCAGCCCTTGCAAGGCTGTCTACACTTGAGTCCAGCAATGACTGTACTTCTCAAGTTCCAACTGACGTTAACAAACTTTAAGGTTAAGTTTCTGTTCGGTTTAGAGCTTTCCAAGCCTTAAGTTCAATGACCCGGGCATTAAAGGCATCCTTATTGTGTAACATTCTCTACCATTCTATTCTGGAGTTTTCTTTATGGGCTGGTTCGGAATAACTTTGAAGCATCTGTGATTGTGTCTCTAAAAGGAAATGGCAGTGTTTCTGAATGGCTGTCAAGTTAACCACTTAGCCAAATCTATCCACGTAGTTTAGATATCCAGGTATCCAAAGGTCCCTTATTCTTTTATTTATTATTTATTTGTCAGCTGTGCTGGGTCTTCAATGCTGTGTACCAGCTTTCTCTAGTTGCAGTGAGTGGGGGCCGCTCTTCATTGTGGTGCAGAGGCAGTGGCTTCAGCCATTGCAGTGCTTCTCATTGCAGAGCATGGGCCCTTGGCACACGGGCTCAGTAGTTGCAGCACACAGGCTTAGTTGCTCCACAGCACATGGGATCTTCCCAGACCAGGGATCAAACCCGTGTCCCTCGGACTGGCGGATTCCCAACTGCTGGATCACCAGGAAAGTTCCATGTCCCTCATGCTCAATCAAATTAAGTTGTAAGATAAGGAATACCTTAAATTTCTGCTTGTCCTGGTCAGTTAATTTTAAAAACAGTATCATTAAAAAAAAAAAAACAATTTTTCCCACTTAAACTGTCCATTTTCTCCTTCAAGTATACTTTAACTGTGTTTTCCAAATAAAGTTTATATAATATCTGAGAACAAGAGCTCAAGGTGAAAAGCAAAGCATTGATCGAATCCCCTGTTTGTTTTGTATCTTGCTTCAAATGGGAAGGCAGGGGATGGTGATAGGGAAAGAATTAGAGACACTGAGGCAGTATGTTTGCATTCTAGTCCTGGTTTTGATGAATGATGAGGTTTGTGAAGTTGTTCAGGTCCTTTAACATCTTTGAACTTCTCCAAGTCAGTGATCATCAGTTTTGTTTGTTGATGATAGTGTGAAGGGGGTATCTCATTGTAGCTTTGAGCATTTCCCTGATGATTTGCTATAGTGGACATTTTTTCCATAAGCTTATGGAAAGTCCTAGGCCCATTTTAAAAAATCAAACTTTTCTTTTTGCTATTGAGGTAGATGAGTTCCTTAGATGTTTCGGAACTGAACCCCTTATTGGACATATGTTATCCCATTCTGTAGGTTGCCTTTTCATGTTGTTAGTAGGAATGCAAAATGGTGCAGCCACCATGGAAAACAGGATGGTGGGTTCCCGAAAAAGCAAAAGTAGAGCTACTTGTATGATCCATCAATCCCAGTTCTAGGTTTTAATCCACAAGAGTTGATATCAGGATCTCGAAGAGCTCTTAGCACCCTCTTGTTTGTTGCAGCATTATTCACAATAGCCAAGGTGTGGAAGCAACCTAAATGTCCATTGATGGATGAATGGGTAAAGAATATGTTGTATATACACACAGGAAAATATTCTTTAGTTCAAAAAAATGAGGAAATGCTGTAATATGGACAACATGGACGAACTTCAAGGATGTTATGCTAAGTAAAATAAGGTAGTCATAGAAAGACAGATGTGATTGTATTCATCCTTTTGTCTAAAATAGTTGTGAATTCATAGAATCAGGGTGGAATGATGGTTGCCCGGGGGTGAGGGAAGGGGGAGATGGGGAGTTTACTAATCAGCACACATTGTTCAGTTGTATAAGATGAATGGATTTGTTATTGTGCACTGAAAATTAGGATAGAGCTCATGTTAAGTGTTCTTACCACAATAAAACTAAAATAAAAAAAGTTAGTGATCATCAGACAATGAAGTAGTCCCTATTGCCCACAATAGCTTTTTTTCTAGGCCTGTCTAGAAAAACGTCTCGGGGTTCTGAAGGCATGTGCAGAGGTCTCCTGGTGCCTCTGTTGGTGATCTTGGAGAAATGAGGGGAAAGTGGAGATGTGTCACAGAGCTGAGGGTGGACAGATGTCCCCTAGACTTTGCCAACAATTCCTGAGTAGCTGCTTAGAATGATTAAGTGTCCTTCTCGGGCCTCATGATGTTTGGTCTTGGGGGTATGTCTGATGTATTTGTAGCTGCCTAGCCCTAACTTTGCATTGCTTACCATTTTCGTTAACCAAAGAGGCTACCAAGAGTTCAGTGTACTGTCTCCACATTTCAAGGGGAAGAGGGCCTGGTTGGATCGGCCTGTGACCTGGTTCCTCTGGCATCCGGGGTCCTTACCCTTGGTCCAATCAGTTGAGTTGTGGGAGTTACATGATCTAAACTGAGCAGTTAGAGGAAGGGGCTATTTTGTGTAAGAAGGTAGGGGAAGGAAAAAAATGATAGGAGAAATGATTGGCCTCTTGCCAAGTTATCCTTGCAGATAAAGTTGGTGAAAGATGGATTAGATGATAGTATAACGAGGTGGATTCCTAGCTCATTGAACAAGCAGAACCATTAGAGTGTTGACTGATGGCTTTTTGCCTACTTGGAACAGCATCACTAGCAGCATGCCACAGGACTCTGTCATTAGCTCTGTCCAACACTTTTATCAAAACTTGGATGAAGACATAGAAGTCATCCTTATCAAATGTACTGAAAACACAAAATGAGAAGAAGAGAGCAAGTGATAGACGACAGAATCAAGATTCAAACTTATCTTGACAGGCTGGAATGCAGGGCCCAAAACCGAGCTGAGACTTAACAAGAGTAAACATGAAGGTCTACAGTTGGGATGAAAAATCAGTTCTATGTGTTCATAATGGGAGACGTTTATCTTGGCCATAGTTTGTGAAAAGGTCCTGGGGGTTTTGCTTAACCACAATTAAATATGATCCTTTAAAAAATATTTATTTATTTGGCTGTGCCAGGTCTTAATTGCAGCACACGGGATCTTCGATCTTCATTGCGGCGTTCGGGATCTCTAGTTGTGGCGTAGGAACTCTCAGTTGTGACATGTGGGATCTACTTCCCTGAGGAGGGATGAAACCAGGACCCCCTGCACTGGGAGTGCAGCGTCTTAGCCCCTGGACCACCAGGGAAGTTCCACATTTAGTATGATCTTAATGGTGTGATGTGACTGATAAGAAACATTAACTTTGTTTCAAGTCGCATGGCAGTAGGGTGTCCAGGTCAGCGGATGTAATTACATCATTGGACTTGGGCTTGATCAGACGGCAACTGAAGACCACTTGTCCATTTGGGCACTGTATTTTTTTTAATAATACCAATAAGTGATCATGAAGGCCAGGTTATGGGGAGTTCACACATTCTGGAAGTGAGAGAACTTGAACTTGACAAGATCAGGGGATGGATAGATAGTCATTTAGGCTTGTTCTGGGTTGTTCGGAGGGTGGACTTAAGATCACTGTGTGGTCACTTCAGGACAGCTGAACTGGAGTCAATACAGAGAAGAATTTTGCAGCAGTTAGAACCTTAGGGACCTGAAGGGGACAGTCTTTGGCCCTTGAGCTGGGGCATGTACCTGTTGGGGTCCTGTCGAAAGGGTTTAGGAGCTTTGATGAAAGGATCTCTAGGGTCCCTTTCAGCATGGAAAACCCAGATTTCTGGAAGGGGAGAATAGCATTTATTTTAATATGATGATTGAACTTGAAAGACTACTGCAGAGGGAAGAACGATGGGTGCAGGTGATAGGAAGAATAAGCTGAGATCCACATGTGCCTGGAAAACCAAGGAAGTTGAGACAGTTAAGGCGTTTATATTTAATGCTTAAAGCATTGGTGCAGTATGCTTACGCCTTCTGTCCTCATCCACTGCACCTGCCTCTGTACTTGGTACCCCTGGTTTTCTGAGAGCCCTCTGATAACCTTCGGGTAATATATAAAGAAGCTTCGTCGTTCACTTCCATAACTTTCCCTGGTTATGTCCACATATAGGAGTGCATGTATGGGAGGCTTATGTGGGCTAGTCTGGGACTCTAGCCACCATGTGAAGAAATACTTCTATGGGAAATGTATTTCAAGTCTAACAGCCAGTATATGGAATTAAAGAAAATTTTTTTTTGAATGTGCTCAGTCTTTGTTGCTGCGTGCAGGCTTTCTCTGGATGCAGCGGGTGGGGGCAACTCTCTAGTTATGGTGCGAGGTCTTTTGATTACAGTGGCTTCTCTTGTTGAAGAGCACAGGCTCGGTCGTTGTGGCCAGGTGCCTCGTTGCCCCATGGCATATGGAATCTTCCTGAGCCAGGGATCGAACCTGAGTCCCCTGCATTGGCAAGTGGATTCTTAACCACTGGACCACAGTCCCAGCAGATGGACTTTTGAGATGTGTTTCATTCCTGCGCTAGGGTGATCCATGTGTCTCTTGTCTTGTGACGTTCCATTGCACGCCACCTCCAGGCCTTTTCTAAGCTGGGCTGTGGGCTTGGAAGCTCTTCTTGCTGTTTGCTGCCAATGATGGCAGTTCCTGAAATTCTGACACTTGCATGACTCAAGCCTTCCTGTTTCGCTTCCACTGCTCAGTCTAGAAATAGATTTTATTAAGATGCTTTCTTCTCCAAAAGGAACGTGAAGAATCTTAAATAACCTCACATAATACAGTACAATAAAGCAAGCCTCAGTGACTAGGTCCAGGTCTTCCATCCCCATGGTGCCTGCTCGGAGTCATCATCGTGTGCAGATTGAGGCTTTCTGTTCTGCCTTTTGCTTCTGGAGCTTCTAGTCTCTGCCTGAGGTGTAGGAACTTGGTGTGATTCCATCGTCTTTTAATGATGCTGTTGGTACCAACAAGAGCTTTTAGAATGGTTTTAGTGTACAGAATTCTCAATTGAAGCAATGGAAATGGGCATTGGCTGGTTTAAGCAGGTTTAAACAAAAGCTATAGTGCAGTGAAACAGAATAAATAACTGGGAAGAGTGAAGAGCCTCGGATGGCAGATGGGAAGGTAGGGAAAGAGGCCAGGAGGTCAGAGCCACAGCCCAAATCACTCTCCAGAAACCACCTGGTGAGGACGCTGCTGGTGTAGCCACTGCCCCGGACACAGTTCTGCCCTGTCACCGCCCCTCCTTTGGAAGAAGTTCTTCACTTTAACTCCGCTTTTTACTTATTTTTTGCATCACTTTTTCTACATTAAAATTTCCAGATTGAAGTTTCTTTCTTTTTAAAAAATATTTATTTATTCATTTCGTTGTGTCTGGTCTTAGTTGTGGGATCTTTCATTGTCAGGCCCAGACTCCCTAGTTGGGTCGCGTGGGCGCTGGGGCCAGCGTGCTCAGCAATTGCAGCACTGTTGCCTCATGTCACGTGGGATCTTAGTTCCCTGACCAGGGACTGAACCTGCATCCCTGCATTGTAAGGTGGATACTTAACTACCGGACCACCCGGCAAGTCCCCAGATGGGAATTTCTGATGTGCTGTGCTGTGGTCATATGCTCAGGCCTCTCTGTGGAGTTGGGGGCTGGGAAGGATGTTTTACTCTTTGGTTTCTGGAGGTGGGTACCACTCACGAGGTGAACATCACTGGGAATCTCTCAAAGGAAGGGTGTCAGATGTTAGGCAGTTAAAAAAAAATTGCTGCAAATTAGTTTGTTTACATTTCTGTACCAACATAGTAAAATAAAATTAGAGCAGGGATTCCCTGGTAGCTCAGACAGTTAAGAATCTGCCTGCAATGCAGGAGATGTGGGTTCGATCCCTGAGTTGGGAAGATCCCCTGGAGAAGGGAATGACTACCCACTCCAGTATTCTTGCCTGGAGAATCCCATGGAGAGAGGAGCCTGGTAGGCTACAGTCCGTGGGATTGCAAAGAGGCGGACACGACTGAGCGACTAACACTTTCCCTTTTCTCAGCCGTGGCCCATTTTGGCATTTTTGATGTGGAGGCCTGTCCTATGCATGGTTGGATGTTTAGCTGGAATCCTGGCCTCTAACCACTAGATACCAGTGGTACCAGCCCAGTGGGGAACAATAAAAAATGTTTTCAGATATTTCTACATGTTTGCTGGGCAGGGTGAGTGGTAAAATGGCTCCAGTTGAGAATCCCTTGGCTAGAGGCATTCTCAAACCACGGATTATGACTTGATCGCCTTGCAGTGATGGCTGCATCACAGGATGGATCTTATACTATTGTCCTTGGAGAGACCCACAGCTTTCCCCACCTGGTGCCTTTCCCTTGCATGCGAAGGTCTGAAATTTCAGTGCTCTCCAGCTTAAGTGTGCTTAAGAATCAGCTGGAGAGCTCTTTGAAAGACATGAATTCCTGGGCCCTGCCTCCATATAGTTTGACTCTGTGGGTCTGAGGTCCTGGAATCTGCAAGTTTTAACACTAAACCTTCACGACTCTGATGCAGGTGGGCTGTAGAGTACACGTTAAGAAACATACAGCTCCTTCCTGGAGAATTGGCCTCAAAAACAAAGGCATGTGTTTCTTTAAGGAGAGGAGACATGGTTTTGAGCCTTTCAGATCTTTCCAGTCATTGATTAAAAAGAAGCAAGGTAAAGATGTGGTCTGTTCTTCCAGGAGTTTTTTGGCAAGGGTTGTTTGGACCCAGCCTTGACACGTGATGCCGGCACTCATCAGCCTTCATCACCATCAGCAAGAAGTGTCTTCTGTTTGGAGCTCTGCCTTGCCTCTCAGTCCCCCTTGGGACAGGACCTTTCACTTCAGCCCCTCTTCCCTGCCTCCCTCCTGGCCCCCCCTTAAGTGTGAGTCAAATCTTGCTGGGAGGTTTTAATGCTTTCCAGGTCTCCCTGGTCTGTCTCGTGGTCTTGTTCACGGAGGCCCTCACCTCCGCAGGAGCACAGTCAGCATCACTGGCTTCACTTCCCCTGTGGAGGCTCCATGGTGGGAGGTCTCATATTCTGATTGTGGGTGGAGGAGACATCTGGTAATACCTGAGACAGCGCTGTGGGCTTCCTGAACCTCTGTGCTCTTCTCTCAGGAAGCCTTAAGTCTGAGCAAGACGATTCCACCCACGGATACAGCATCCTACCGTGTCTGGGGTGGAGGTGGGGAGATGGTGCCTACTTGAGCTCCTTGGTTTTGTCTTCACTTCTGCTGTAGCTAGGACTAGTCACAGTGCTATTTCCAACAGCAGTTTTTCTACACCTCGGATCATGCTGTGGCTTTTGTTCAAAGACTTTGATAGTTGTCCATCAATAAAGGACGAACTATCACTCAAGAGCCCACCCTGCCTTTCCAGCTATTCCCTACCTGCACCCTGAGTTCCAAGCTCCCCACGCTGTGCTGACACCGGTATACTAACTATCCTTGGTGTGCTAATGATTCTACCAGCCTGTATTCCAGGCTCACCAGACTATTCTACAAACGAGTGTGCAATACCCAGTTCACAAATGGGGAGCTTGCCAAATATTTCCCTCAAAAAAGAATTGGGTGGGACTTCGCTGGCAGCCCAGTGGTTAAGACTTTGCCTCACAATGCAGGGGTTGCGGATTTGATCCCTGGGTGGGGAGCTAAGATCTCACGCGCCTTGGGACCAAAAATCCAAAACATAAAGCAGGAGCAATATTGTAGCAAATTCAAGAAAGACTTAAAAAATGATCCACATTATAAAAGAAATCTAAAAAGGAGTTGATTGCTAGCATGTGATATTTCCTGATTTTTAAGAAGTCTGGACTTGTTTCTGTAGAAAAGTGAAAAGATGTGGCAGTTACCATTGCCCACATTTGAGTGGTGACCATCTGCTCCTGCCCCAAACAGGGGCTTGTTCTCTCCGTGGTATCCTTGGATAAAGGAGACTTCGTGAAACTTTACCTTCCCATTTCCCACAAGAGGGCAATATAGTCTCTCAAAAAGTGAAAGGGATTAAAGTTGCAAAAGCTACTAGCCTGGGCATTACTGTTGTACAGTTCTTTGGGTGCCCGCCTGCGTTTTGTATGCTGAATGGGCCGTGTGCTCTTCACACTGTCACAAACACTGTTGTCTCCAGATCTTAGCTCATCTGAAAGCCAGTTTGAGCTAATCCGTGTGCAGGCAGGACCTACAGTTAGCTTCTGGAGCCACCTTTCAGCCTAGGTGGAGGTGTTGGAAGTCTGATGGAGGCTGATGGGACAGCATTGTTTCTGGGGAAATGCCTGATTCGTAGAGACAGCATTGCTTTCTGTGGCAGTGCTTCTCGCTGGCAGAGGATCTTGCTTGTCAGCACCCCAAGAGTAGAGCCGTCACCCCTGGGCATGCCTTAGCTCTAACCAGGCCAAGGGAGACTGGTGTGTTAACCAAAATGCCTGTTTCTCGGTTTAGAATGAGACACATCTGCTGAGGAGGCCTAGAAACTCACTTTTGCTGGCCAGAGTGTACTTTCCTTTTAGAAAAATTAAGAGTAGGAGCCAAAATATAGTTGCCAGGTTGCTTGTATGAGTTCTGAGCAAGGAGAGTGCAATGAATCGCGGGTTTGGAGGTCCGTTGTGATGTTCTGACGCCCCTGCCTGCGGTGAGGGGCTGGCTGGGAGGAGAAAGTGCCCAGCTTCCTAACGGGAGCAATGTGGTGGGCGCCTTCCTGGTGAGCCTTTGACTTGGTCTCTGCCCTGCTCCCTATTGTCCATGCCAGACTTACAAGTCAGCGGATAATGCCATAAATCATTAGATTACATTCACATGTTCCATTTTTCACTTTAGGTACTGTTTACATTTTATCTATTACAGATGATTTTAATAACTTTAGGCCTGAGTATTTAGGGGGGATGTTAGAGGTGAGGCCCCTTAGCACTTTTGACTGTGCCTGAAGACATCAAAAAGGTTTAAGAAAATAAAACTGGCTCTTAACTGCACATGGTGACTAAGTACAGATAAGTGGAAACAAAGGTTCTAAATCTCACTTTCTCTATTGGCTTTCTTCTCTTTGCTTGCCTTTGGTTAAAACAACAAGATGGCTCATCTTTGCCTCATTTTCCCTTCTCATTTCTTTTTTATCCATCCTTAATACTGGTAAGATTTGAAATTGTTTAATAAGAATGTGGAATTAGGTCTTAGGTCTATAATTGGATTGGTTGTTAAATTTGTAAATTTTTTTTCTGTGTCAGTTTGGGTTGAATAGTCACATAACATTAGATAAAGTTAATACTGAATTAAAGATACATACATACTAGCCTATGAATCCTATTTTTTACTTTAGTTTCCACTAATTTGTCTTCAGTCAGAAAGGATGTTGACCAAGCCTCAGGTCTTACAATCTAAGACTTAATTCTGGACACATGACAAACATGAATGCTTTCCCGGAAACATTTTTGTTTTCATGCCTGTGCTCAGGTGAGGGGGCATCTCCGCAGGCTCCGGGGTGTGTCTTCAGTTCATTTGCTGTTAGAATTACTCATGGGCCTTGGGTTCTGGTGCAAAGTGGGGAGGAGACACATGTGTGGCTGTCCCCATCCCATCTCCCTCGTCAGAAAAGGGTGGCCATGGGCTCAAATGCCTCCTTACGAAGTTCTATAGCATTTGCAGAGATAGGCCTGTTAAACAATGAATTATTTGGTACTGAAGTTTAGTCAGCATGAATTTAAATGCTTTTTCATGCTCTGACCTGTGCTTGAGTTTCATGGTACTGTGTAGATAAGTAGAAGACCTAATTCCTGTTTTGACAGAGTTTAAAATGGATGTAATTGGGCATGTACCTAAAATGATGTGAGAGCAATGCAGGACGATGAAGTGTAGTGACCAGGGTAGGGGTTCTGGGGTAGACAGACCTGCATTTGTTTTTATCCTTTCTAAGCCTTAGTTCCTTGGTATGGTGAAGATTATATGGAAAAAAAGATTATATGACATAGTGTATGTAGAGTATTTAGCCTAGAGCCTGCGTATGGTTAAAGGTTCAGTATTTGGTAGATAATCATAGTAATTGGGTCTAATAAAATGGTCTTTTTTACAGTTTTATTGATAAAACTGTATTTCCATATTTCCATATTAGTGCTTAGGTAAATTACTCTGAAAGAAAATTCCTTAAAATACTACTATATACCATTTTGATTTCTTTAATAAAAACTGTTTTCTGGTAGAAGTATGAATCCATTGATCTTTTCTTAAAAAGTATATTGCTTGCAGTCAGTGTGCCTGCCTACAATGACTTTTTTTTTCCCAAAAAAATTATTTGGCTGCATTGGGTCTTAGTTGTGGCACACTCACTTAGATGCCCTGTGGCATGTAGGATCTTCCTAGACCAGGGATTGAACCCGAGTCCCCTGCATTGGAAGGCAGACTGTTAACCACTGGACCACCAGAGAAAGTCCCTTAAAAAAAAAATTCCTTTTTTTAAAAAAAAATTTAAATAAACTGCTTCTATTCTGAAGAGTGAGTTAAGCAAACGATGTATACAAAGGAGTCAAGAAGAGGGCCTGCAGGGGGCCTCATAAGTCAACTCTGGGGCTTCTCCAGGGTTGGGGGTACTCTCTTTGTCCCCACCTTCTTGGCCATGCTTTTTAGGGTTCTGGAAGTGTGGAACCTGACCACGTGGTGTTTATTTAGTAGGACCAGGAATGCAAAGAAACAGTGAGTAGCTCCTGGATCATCCTTATTTCCCATGTGACATGAGTGTGATGGAAAACCTGATTCCTAGCAGGAATATAGGGCTTCCAGGCGTCATGCTGTCAGGGTCCCCTCTCCAGGAATTCATGCTGCCCAAGGTGGTCTTAGAGCTACCAAAGTACTCCAGACCCTCCCGGGAAGAGTAAGGTGCAGAGTGAGTGAAAAGCAACTTACTAGGTCTCAACCTCATATAAGATTTTTTTGTTTAGGTTAATAATAATGTAGGGAATAATAATAATAATGGTAGGGAAACACTGCCCCTCTAACCCCCAACCTCAACCCCAGCAAGTTTTAATGGACTTTGCTTCTTGAAAGAGTGAATTTTCTCTTTTGAAGGTGACAGAAATTGCACAAGTAAAGGAAAATCTGACCGGCTTTGGGGATGAAAGAGTGTAAGAAAGTCTGGGTTTCTCACAGCTGTTTTAGTAGGCAGAGTGCTTGCATTTGGGGAATAACACTGCAAGAAATCTTGATTTTTTCCCTGATATTTGTTCCATTTTATTCTGTGTACTCCTCTCCTCACGGATTTAAATACCAAACTGCTTCTCTGACTTCACAGTTTCCACCTGGGGTCTCAGGAGTTTGCACAGAGCCAAAAAAGCATCTGCCGTTTCCCCTCTTCTGCCACATCTTAGAACTGGGGACTTCTTTGTGAGCTGTTTATGTCATCATTGAGTTTTTAGTTTCAACTGAAGCTGGAATCTTAGAAGTGGCGGGTCTCCCCGTGCTTAAAAACCAACATCATCTTGGAAAGCTTTCAACTGTGACTGATTTGGGGTGACTTACTTTTGAAAATGCCTTTTGACCTTTCTGATCTCTGCTGGGATTTTTTTTTTTTTCTTTTTAGTAAACTTGGAAGATGTTAAAAATATAAAGATTATTTTTTCCTCTGAAGATACAGAAAACAGCCTTAGTGTAGCTGTGTTAGCTTCAGTCTTTTATTCTCTGAAGACAGGAAAAGGACAGGCAGTGAAGATAGATTCAGTTCACTATGCCAGAGCTGTGTGGTACTGATGAAAATGAAGCATTTTTGTTTATCTGAAGGTAAAATATGGATTTTTGTTTGGAGCTAAGTTTGCATGTATGAAATTTGGCCATTTTTACTACATTGATCTATCAGTCAGCTGGTTGATGAATTGCTTTTGATTTTGGGATTTTTGAATTTTGGGTCTTGATCAGCATTCACCTGGCTGAGGGGCTAAGTTGCACATGTGCTCAAAAGTTCTTCCAGAGAGCTGGTCTGTCCTTGAGAAAGTCTCTGCAGTGGCTGGGGTGCCATGTCCTGTCCCCAGCACTTCCCCATCTTTTTCTAATCTTATTGGAAAGATGTTTCTCTTTTTATAGTTTTTTCCCCCCAACTTTATTGAAGTATAATTGACAAAACTGAGATATTCAAAGTATATATACATCATGATGGTTTGATAACACATTGTGAAAGGATTCCTCCCATCTAATTAATTAATATAGCCATCATCTCACATATTTATTTTTTGTAAAACATTGCATTCCACTTTTAGCAAATTTCAATACACAATGCAGTGTTATCAACTATAGTCATAATGTTATACTTGAACTCCTCAGGACTTATTCGTTCCATAGCTGGAGGCTTGGACCTTTCCCTATTTTTCACACCTCCCATTCCTGGCAACCACTTCTTTACTCTGTTTCTATGAGTTTGACGTTTGACTTTGTTGTTCCACATGTTATAAGCGTTATTTCTTATTCTCTACCTGGCTTACTTCTCTGACCATAACACCTGCAAGGTCCATCCACATTGTCTTGAATGGCAGGGTTTCCGTTTTTCTCATGGCTGAGTAATAGTCTACTGTATATTGATATGACATTTTCTTTGTCCATTTATTTCTTGATGGACACAGGTTGTTTTGATGCCTTGGATATTGTGAATAATGCTGTCATGAATCTTGATGTGTGGATATCTTCGATATCCTGTTTACATTTTCTTTGGATGTAGTGAAATTGCTGGATCATATGGTAGGTCTATTTTAACTTTTTGAGGAACCTCCCTGCAGGATTCCATTTAAATCCCCCTCACACCCCACATTTGTCCCATTCTTCACCCCGTGACACCACAGATGGGCTGACTGTCGTTGGATTGACAGATTCACAGGAGGTGAGAGGTTGGGCATGAGACCTGAGAACATTTCTTGAAGCCCCTGAGGTCCTCCCATCACATCTGCCTCCTAACTGTCTGCTATCCTACCCCTCAGGAGTTCAAGTTCATTGTCCTGTGGCAAAGACCCACCCTGAGGCCCAGGCCTGCCTTCCCCTCTGTCCTTGGTGCTGCCATTACTTCTCCTTTCTTTCCTGACTTCGAAACTTCCTTCTAATATTTGCAACTTGGATTTTAATTGTTTGGTGATTGATTTATTGTTTATATCCTAGGACAGTGGCACATAATAGCCTTTTAATAAGTATTTGCATGAATAAATGAATAATTATTTTAGTCTATTGATGGAAAGCAATCTGACTAAACTAATCTGTTTTAAAATACAAATGACTGCCCCACATCTTTTGTCATTATCATTTCAAGCATTCTAGGGAACTGAGGCTTGAGTTTGCGGCATTTGTGCTATTAATGTTTTATTTTTCAAAAATTTAAGATTTAAGAAAAAATTTTTAGAGGAAATACAAGTTCATGGTTAAAAAGTTTAAATAGTCCCCCCAATTCCCTTTATTTAAGGCCCCACTGTTTTTGGTTTCTTATATATCTTTTCTGAGAGTTTCTATAAATATACAAGGATATGTATAGATTGCAGCCTACTTTAAAATTATTTTATTTTAATTGGAGGATAATTACAATATTGTGGTGGCAAACCATACATCGATATGAATCAGCTGCATGTGCACATGTGTCCCCGCATCCTGAACCTCCTTCCCACCTCCCTCCCCATCCCATCCCTCTGGGTTGTCCCAGAGTACTGGCTTTGAGCGCCCTGATTCATGCATCGAACTTGCATTGGTCATCTATTTTACATATGGTAATATACATGTTTCAATGGTATTCTCTCAAATCATCTCACCCTCGCCTTCTCCCAGAGTCCAAAAGTCTGCTCTTTACATTTGTATCTCTTTTGTGCAGCCTACTTTTTAAAATGCTACGACAGATAATATGCCTATTTTCTTATCCTCTGTTAATGTAAAGTGAAAGAGTTAGTCACTCAGTCATGTCCGATTCTTTGTGATCCCAGGCTCCTCTGTCCATGGAATTTTCCAGGCAAGAATACTGAAGTGAAGTGAAAGTTGCTCAATTGTGTCCAACTCTGTGACCCCATGGACTATACAGTCCATGGAATTCTCCAGGCCAGAATACTGAAGTGGGTAGCCTTTCCCTTCTCCAGGGGATCTTCCAAACCCAGGGATCGAACCCAGGTCTCCCACATTGCAGGCAGATTCTTTACCAGCTGATCCACAAGGGAGGTGGGTCGCTCTTTCCTTCTCCAGGGGATCTTCCTGACCCAGGGATCAAACCCAGGTCTCCTGCATTGCAGGCAGATTCTTTATCATCTGAACCACCAGGGAAGCCTGTGGGCCTCCTGACTACTCCCTCTCAGCCATCCCCTAATATGTTTGTCCTTAAAATTCATCTCATTCAGAATTGTGCCCTAGGGTTAACTTTACCATTATTTCTTTTATACCTCTGTGATCTTTAGGATAAAGTTTGACTACATGTGTTAGAAAATGTGTTTCCCCTGAGAGAAGTCCAGAGCTGGTCGGGCAGCTCATAATGTCAGGGACCCAGGTACTTTCTGGCTTGGTGACTAACCCTCTCGTGCTTTGCCTCATAATCCAGCATGGCTGCTTAACCTCCAGCCATTGCATCCATATTCTAGGAAGCAAGAAAGAGTAGTCTCTCCTAACCCCCAAATCATGTATGCCTCACAGAAGTGTCACACAAGACTGGTGCAGCTAAAAATGGGGGTTCTGTTACCACAGAAGAAGGGAAATATAGGTAACAAGGTAGGCAGCTAGCATTTTCTGCCACATTCAGCTCTTCAAATATAGTGACCCTCTCCCCTTTTGTGCTTCTTTCAGAAATCTTTGATTTGTGAAAGATCAGTTCAGTCCGAAAATGGCCATGTCAGATCTATTAAAAAAAAAATGACCAAGTGCTGTATTAGCTCAGTGGAAAATTCAGTCTGGTTAGATGTAGCCATTTGGCCTTTTGTGAATCGATCATTTAGATCAGGTATTGGCAAAGTTTTCCTGCAAAGGACCAGATGGTAAATATTTGGGGGCTTCGCCAGACATAGCTTCTGTGTTGTAACTATTGAACTCGGCCTTTGTTGTATGAAAGCAGCTGTGGACAGTACACAGAAGAATGAGCATGGCTGTGTTCCATTGAAACTTTATTATCGCACTGAAATTTGAGTCATATATTTTTCATGTGTCATGAAATATTTGTCTTAATTTTCTTAACTATTTTAAAATGTAAAATTCATTTTTAGCTCACATGCTGTACGGAAACAGGTGGTGAGCCCAATTTGACTCCAAGGCTATAGTATGCTGATTTCTAACTTAGATGATGATTGTTATAAGTAAGCTCTAAGAAAAGAAAGCAATGTTTTGCTGTTCGAGATAGAAGTTGGTCAACTACGGTGAGATTTAAGAATGGGGCAGGGGGATGGGGAATCTAAAAATACTTAGAAAAATTGACAAAGTTTTGAGGCCATATATTTAAAAATGCTTAAAAACAGATTGCTAGATTAGGAAAATAACCATATTTTAAAGACATGCATTGTTTTTTAGTATGATAAAATGTAACATAAAGTTTCATTTTAGCCAATTTTTAAGTGCTTAATTCAGTGACAAAAGGCACATTCAAACATTATCATTGTCCAGGTCTACAAAATTTTCATCATCCCCTACAGAAACTCTGTACCTGTGAAATTATAACTCCCCACTATCCCAACTCCCTAGTGTCTTATAACTTCTATTTTCTGTCTCTGAGAATTTGCCTATTTTAGGTCCCACATAAGTGGAATCATACACTATTTGTCCTTTTTTACCTGGCTCATTTCACTTAGCGTAATATCCTCAGGATTTACCTATGTTGTGGCACGCCTCAGAATTTCATTCCTTTTCAAGGTGCTCGCTCATCCATCTCTTGATGGATATTGGGTTGTCTCCAGTTTTTGGCTATTGTGAATAATGCTGCTTTGAACATTGGTGTGCAAGTGTGATTTGATCTCCTGCTTCAGTTCTTTAGTTAATATGCCTGAAAGTGCAGTTGCTAGATTGAATGGTAATTCTCTGTTTAACTTTTTAGGGATCCTCCATACTGTTTTCCACAGAGACTGTAGTTCTTTTTACATTCCCATTCAGTTGAGTTCAGTTGCTCAATCATGTCCGACTCTTTGTGACCCCATGAACTGTAGTACTCCAGCCTTCCCTGTCCATCACCAGCTCCCAGAGCTTGCTCAAACTCATGTCCATCGAGTCAGTGATGCCATCCAACCATCTCATCCTCTGTCGTCCCCTTCTCCTCTGCCTTCAAATCTTTCCCAGCATCAGGATCTTTTCCAATGAGTCAGTTCTTTGCATCAGGTCACCAAAGTATTGGAGTTTTAGCTTCAGCATCAGTCCTTCCAATGAGTATTCAGGACTGATTTCCTTTAGGATGGACTGGTTGGATCTCCTTGCAGTCCAAGGGATGCTCAAGAGTCTTCTTCAACACCACAGTTCCAAAGCATCAATTCTTCAGTGCTCAGCTTTCTTTATGGTCCAACTCTCACATCCATACATGACTACTGGGAAAACCATAGCTTTGTCTAGATGGACCTTTGTCAACAAAGTAATGTCTCTGCTTTTTAAATATGCTGCCTAGGTTTGTCATAGCTTTTCTTCCAAGGAGCAAGCATCTTTTGATTTCATGGACGCCGTCACCATCTGCAGTGACATTCCCATTAGTGATGCACAAAGGTTCCAATTTGTTCACGTCTTCACCAACGCTTGTCATTAAAATATTTTTTTATATAATAGCCATCTTATTGGGCATGAAGTAGCATCTTATTGTGGTTTAGATTTGCATTTTCTAATGACTGATGATATTGAGCATCTTTTCATTTGCTTATTGATCATTTTATATAAATCCTTTGCAAGATACCTATTTAAGTCCTATGCCAATTTTATTTTATTTTTTTTCTAAGCCAATTTTATAATTGTGTTTTTCTTTGTTATTGTAGTTGTAGAAGTTCTTTTATATATTTTGGATTTTAATTCCTTATCAGATTTTTGATTTCCAAATGTTCTCTCTCATTTTGTGAGCTCTCTCTTCACCTTGACAGTGTATTTTGATGACAAAAGTTTCTAATTTTGATAAAGTCTAATTTAACCTAGATGACCATTATATCTACTACTGTGGGCAGGAATCCCTTAGAAGAAATGGAGTAGCCATCATAGTCAACAAAAGAGTCTGTAATGCAGTACTTGGATGCAATCACAAAAATGACAGAATGATCTCTGTTCGTTTCCAAGGCAAACCATTCAAAATCATGGTAATCCAAGTCTATGCCCCGACCAGGAACACTGAAGAAACTGAAGTTGAATGGTTCTATGAAGACCTACAAGACCTTCTAGAACTAACACCCCCAAAAGATGCCCTTTTCATTATAGGGGACTGGAATGCAAAAGCAGGAAGGCAAGAAACACCTGGAGTAACAGGCAAATTTGGCCTTGGAGTACGGAATGAAGCAGGGCAAACAATAGAGTTCTGCCAAGAGAACGTACTGGTCATAGCAAACACCCTCTTCCAACAACACAAGAGAAGACTCTACACATGGACATCACCAGATGGTCAAGACCGAAATCAGATTGATTATATTCTTTGCAGCCAAAGATGGAGAAGCTCTATGCAGTCAGCAAAAACAAGACCGGGAGCTGACTGTGGCTCAGATCATGAGCTCTTCTTTATTGCCAAATTGACTTAAATTGAAGAAAGTGGGGAAACCCACTAGACCATTCAGGTATGACCTAAATCAAATCCCTTATGACTATACAGTGGAAGTGAGAAATAGATATAAGGGACTAGATCTGATAGACAGTGCCTGATGAACTATGGACAGAGGTTTGTGACATTGTACAGGAGACAGGGATCAAGACCAGCCCCAAGAAAAAGAAATGCAAAAAAGCAAAATGGCTGTCTGAGGAGGCCTTACATATAGCTGTGAAAAGAAGGGAAGTGAAAAGCAAAGGAGAAAAGGAAGGATATTCCCATTTGAATGCAGAGTTCCAAAGAATAGCAAGGAGAGATAAGAAAGCCGCCTTCAGCGACCAGTGCAAAGAAATAGAGGAAAACAATAGAATGGGAAAGACTAGAGATCTCCTTAAGAAAATTAGAGATACCAAGGGAACATTTCATGCAAAGATGGGCTCAATAAAGGGCAGAAATGGTATGGACCTAACAAGCAGAAGATATTAAGAAGAGGTGGCAAGAATACACAGAAGAACTATACAAAAAAGATCTCCATGGAGAAGGAAACGGCAACCCACTCCAATATTCTTGCCTGGAAAATCCCATGGATGGAGGAGCCTGGCAGGCTACAGTCCATGGGGTCGCAAGAGTCAGACATGACTTAGCGACAAAACCACCAAGAAGACATAGTACTCAGTTCCATTTATTTGGTTGGGGAGTGGTTATCTTTAAAAGTTACTCAAAGTGAAGTAATCACCTTGAGTTTTTGATCTCTGAAACCATGGTCCTTATAATAATTTAGTTCTCTGCAAACAGTATCTAGTCAACGGAGCACTGACAAAAGGTTTAAAAATGTACACATCAATAATTTAATATGAATAAAGTATGAATGCCTTACATAATACATAACTACTAATTACCCTCTGTAGTAGTATGAATAAAACACTATTAAAAGGACAAAAAAAAAAAAAAAAAGATCTCCATGACCCAGATAATCACGATGATGTGATCACTCACACTCACCTAGAGACATCCTGGAATGTGAAGTCAAGTGGGCCTTAGGAAGCATCACTACGAACAAAGCTAGTGGAGGTGATGAAATTCCAGTTGAGCTATTTCAAATCCTAAAAGATGATGTTGTGAAAATGCTGCACTAAATATGTCAGCAAATTTGGAAAACTCAGCAGTGGCCACAGGACTGGAAAAGCTCAGTTTTCATTCTAATCCCAAAGAAAGGCAATGCTAAAGAATGCTCAAACTACCGCACAACTGCACTCATCTCACACACTAGTAAAGTAATGCTCAAAATTCTCCAAGCCAGGCTTCAGCAGCGCATGAATCGTGAACTTCCAGATGTTCAAGCTGGTTTTAGAAAAGGCCGAGGAACCAGAGATCAAATTGCCAGCATCTGCTGGATCATCAAAAAAGCAAGAGAGTTCCAGAAAAACATCTATTTCTGCTTTATTGACTATGCCAAAGCCTTTGTGTGCATCACAATAAACTGTGGAAAATTCTGAAGGAGATGGAAATCCCAGACCACGTGACCTGCCTCTTGAGAAACTTGTATGCAGGTCAGTAAGCAACAGTTAGAACTGGACATGGAACAACAGACTGGTTCCAAACAGGAAAAGGAGTACATCAAGGCTGTATATTGTCACCCTGCTTATTTAACTTATACGCAGAGTACATCATGGGAAATGCTGGGCAGGAGGAAGCACAAGCTGGAATCAAAATTGCCAGGAGAATTATCAATAACCGCAGATATGCAGATGACACCACCCTTATGGCAGAAAATGAAGAAGCACTAGGAGCCTCTTGATGAAAGTGAAAGAGGAGAGTGAAAAAGTTGGTTTAAAGCTCAACATTCAGAAAACTAAGATCATGGCATCTGGTTCCATCACTTCATGGCAAATAGATGGGGAAACAGTGGCTGACTTTATTTTTCTGGACTCTAAAATCACTGCAGATGGTGATTGCAGCCATGAAATTAAGATGCTTACTCCTTGGAAGGAAAGTTATGACCAACCTAGATAGCATATTAAAAAGCAGAGAAATTACTTTGTCCACAAAGATCCATCTAGTCAAGACTATAGGTTTTCCAGTAGTTATGTATGGATGTGAGAGTTGGACTATAAAGAAAGCTGAGTGCTGAAGAATTGATGGTTTTGAACTGTGGTGTTGGAGAAGACTCTTGAGCGTCCCTTGGACTGCAAAGAGATCCAACCAGTCCATCCTAAAGGAGATCAGTCCTGGGTGTTCATTGGAAGGACTGATGCTGAAGCTGAAACTCCAATACTTGGGCCACCTGATGCGAAGAGCTGACTCATTTGAAAAGACCCTGATGCTGGGAAAGATTGAGGGTAGGAGGAGAAGGGGACAACAGAGGGTGAGATGGTTGGATGGCATCACCAACTCAATGGACATGGGTTTGGGTGAACTCCGGGTGTTGGTGATGGACAGGGAGGCCTGGTGTGCTGTGTTTCTTGGGGTGGCAAAGAGTTGGACACGACTGAGCGACTGAACTGAGTTAAGTTTTCTATATGATGTAATTGTCCAGTTTAATTCCTTTGCATATGGATGTCCAGTTTGCCTAGTGCCATTTTTTTGAGGACCATCAGTAGTCCTGATAACCTTTGAAAATCATTTGGTTGTGTATATGATGGTCTATTTCTGAGTGCTGTATTCTGTTCCATTGGTTTATATGTGTGTTCTTATTGCCAGTACCACACTTTTGATTACTGTTGTATAAAGTTTAAAAATCAGGAAATGTGAATGTTTCATTCTTATTTATTGAGATTATTTTGGCTGTTTAGAGACCCTTGAGATTCCATATTAACTTCAGGATGAGTTTTTCTATTTCTGCAGAAAATGCCAGGGATTTTGATAGGGATTGCCTTGAATTTGTGGATGGCTTTGTATACTATTTCTATCTTAGTAATATTAAAATCTTCCAAATAATGAACATAGAAATGGAAGTATCTTTCCATTTATTTGTGTTGTCTTTAATTTCTTTCCAGGCAGTTTTGTTTTTAGTGTACAAGTCTTTTGTCACCTTTGTTAATTTATTCCTAAATATGTTTCTTATTTTGACGCTATTCTAAATGGGATCGTTTTCCCATTTAGAATGAAAAGTGAAAGTAAAAGTCGCTCAGTTGTGTCTGACTCTTTGTGACCCCATGGATATACAGTTCATGGAATTCTCTAGGCCAGAATACTGGAGTGGGTAGCCTTTCCCTTCTACAGGGGATCTTCCCAACTCAGGAATCAAACCAGGGCCTCCTGCATTGCAGGCGGAATCTTTACCAATTTGCATTTCCTTTTTGGGTTGTTTATTGTTAGTGTATTGAAATTCAGTTGATTTTTGTTTTTATCTTTTTACCCTGCAATTTTGTGGAGTTTATTAGATCTGACAGTGAATACAATTTTTTTTAGTGTTTTCACATATGAGATTATATCTATAAACAGAAGTAATTTAACTTCTTTTAGATTTGGGTACATTTCTTTTTCTTGACTAATTCTCTGGCTAGGATTTCTAATACTATATTGAACAAAAGTGGTAAAAGTAGACATCTTTGTCTTTTCCCTAATCTTAGGGCAAGAGCCTTTCGTCTTTCGTTGTTGAGTATCATGTTGGCTATGAGTTTTTTCATATATGTCCTTTATCATGTTGTAGAAGTTTCCTTCTGGTCTTAGTTTTTTTTTTTTTTTAATCAAGAAGGGATGTTGAATTTTATGAAAAGCCTTTTCTGTAGGCATGCATATTGAAATATACAAGAGTAATGTCTGACATTTACTTTAAAATACTTAAGCAAAAAAACGAGATTTGAAGTGTGGCAAAATCTGGATAGTTGTGGAGAAAGGATGATGCTTTGCAGATTTATTAAATGATTATTTCTACTTTTTAGTAAACGCTTCTTGGAAGAAAAGCTATGACCAACCTAGACAGCATATTAAAAAGCAGAGACATTACTTTGTCGACAAAGGTCCGTCTAGTCAGTGCTGTAGTTTTTCCAGTAGTCTGTTTGGATGTGAGAATTGGACCATAAAGAAAGCTGAGGGCTGAGGAATTGATGCTTTTGGACTGTGTTTCTGGAGAAGACTCTTGAGTCCCTTGGACATCAAGGAGATCAAACCAGTCAACCTTAAAGGACTGTTTTAAATTACTTAATTTTAAATTATTTAATGCCCTCATTTACTAAATTTCTACTTAAAGTCGTTATTGTTTTGATTACTTTCACTTTCCCCTTGTTTTTAGGGTATACTCTGTGCTTTTGTAACATCCAGATATATTATGCTTTTGCCTTTTCCCAAGGTAGAAGAAGAATCTGTTAACAGTTTTTCTGTTTGTAAGAGTCTCACTCTTGCCTAAAGTGCTCTTCTTTCCTCTAGAAGTCAGTATAGGTGATTCTTTTTTTTAATTTATTTTAATTGGAGGCTAATTACAATATTGTGGTGTTTTTTGCCATACATTCACATGAATCAGCCATGGGTGTACATGTGTTCCCCATCCTCACCCTCCCTCCCACCTCCCTCCCCATCCCATCCCTCAGGGTCATCCCACTGCACCAGCCCTGAGCACCCTGTCTCATGCATTGAAACTGGACTGGCGATCTAGTTCACATATGATAATATACATGTTTCAATGCTGTTCTCTCAAATCATCCCACCCTCGCCTTCTCCCACAGAGTCCAAAAGTCTGTTCTTTACATCTGTGTCTCTTTTGCTGTCTCGCATATAGGGTCATCGTTACCATCTTTCTAAATTCCGTATGTATGTGTATATTAATGCATTGTTATAATACAGTATATTAACTGTTTTGGCATCTCTCTTTCTGACTTAACTTCGCTCTGTATAATAAGCTCCAGTTTCATCCACCTCATTAGAACCAATTCAGATGCATTCTTTTTGATAGCTGAGTAATATTCCATGATTCTTGTGAACACTTGGGACTTAATCCCCAGAAATGATTTCTGTGGAGCCAGGTTTGGGAATCATTAAATGTGAGCAAGACTTCAGAACTCGGGCATGGGAGCCCTTCAGCCTAGAGGATTTCTTGCTTTAATGGGAAGAGAACAGGGCTTAGAATTAGAAGTTCCATTTCAGTTCATAGCCGTAGATGACTTTGGTTGAACTTGACTCTTGGAAAAAATAGGAAGACTGAACTATACCAGTAATGAGCTCCCTGAATGAGTTATTACATGATGAAACTTTGGCTGATGTGAGCTTCAGCCTGAGAGAGAGATATTGGCCACTAAAGGGGATTAATTGACCACTGAGGGGATTAATTCCTTGTACTGAAGAAGATATTTGTGTATTTGGTTGATTAAATTTTAGACAAATATCTCAAAAGGAAAAAAACTACAAGTTACCAAAGGATTGTTTTTTTGGGTGGGGTGGGGGTTTGGGGAGAGATGCTTGCTTTATTCATTTATTTTTATATTTACTAATTCACTATAAGTGGTAGAAACAATTACTTCCTATATTAAAAAGAAAAACTCGATCTCTTCTTGGTCTAGTGGAACCACATCTTGACATATTTAATATGTCCCAATTAAGCATTAAACAAAGAGCTTTTCTTTTGAGGCCTTTAAGAATGTTCAGATATGCCTTGTTAGCTTACTCAAGCCAAAGTGGGGGGTCAGAAGGATGGAGGGGGGCAGCCTGTTGGATCCTGAGGCTCCAGGCACTGAGATTAGCCCCAGATCACACCCCAGGGTTAGCATGCAACTGCTCACAGATTTATCTTCCTAAAATCCAGGGTTCAGAGGGAACGGGAACTGAGAGACTTTTGGTGCAGCCCTTCCTTTCGTTTCTTTCTTATTTATCTTTGTGTGTTGTTCTTCATTTTATTTAAAAACACTTTTCCCCCCACACTTTAAACTTTTAATTTTGTATTGGGTTTAACAATGTTGTTGCAGTTTCAGGCAAAAAGCGAAGCAGCCCTTCCTTTTACAGATGACAGAACTGAGACCTCTAAAGGGGTGGCTTAGCCCGAGCCCTCTCGTGCTGAGCCCGGTGTTTTCCATTTTCTCGGTCTCTGTTAGCATGGCAGCACCTTCAAATATAGAACCTACTTCCCTGCCGGAAGCCACATCTTTCAGCGGTGACACCCAGAGGTGGCCCCTGTGGTCTCTTGCTTGTTTTGGAGAGACACAGCGTGACTGCCTTTGTTGTTACAGCACTGGGTGGTCTGCTAGTGAGCACGTAGTATAAATAACAACTAATAAATAATTTTACAGCAGAGGTCCTAAATCTTTCCAGATAGTGCACCGGTGCATGGCTGTCAAACTCCAGACAGATCCTAAGAAAACAGTAACTTTAACCCATCCGTCTTTCACGTACACGGCACATTGTTGTCATAAAATTTTCCAAAGTTCTAATGGCTTAAAGGAAAAAAATGTACATATAAAAACACACATACACAAACACACCCACATATGCATGTAGCTGCCCTAGCTGGCTATATGATTACTTCTGTTATTAGAAATCACCAGTTTTATAACTTTCTGAATTTTTTTCTACCTTTGCTACAGGAAATAATCTTATTTTTTACTGTAGTGAATTTGAGCAGACTTGGTGTTTTTGAAATAAAATCCCTCTGATTTTTGCATGCTGAACCGTACTTTTGCTTTTGTTTTGGAATCAGAAACAAGATGATGAATTGGCTTTACTAATTTAAAAAAATAATTTATTTTGGCTGTGCTGGGTCTTTGTTGCCGCCCAGGGTTTTCTCCAGCCTGTGGCTAAGCTTATCATTGCAGTGACTGCTCTTTGCTGCGGAGCACGGGCTCTAGGGCATGCAGTTGTAGCATGTGGGCTCAGCAGTTGTGGTTCGTGGGCTTAGTTGCTCCAGAGCACGTGGGATCTTCCTGGACCAGAGAATGAACCCATGTCTCCTTACTGGTTGACCACTGAGCCACTAAGGAAGCCTCGCTTTACTCATTCTTTGGTTTTATAGCTCTTGAGAGCCAGCTGAGTCCTGTGCTAAGATCCTTGGGTTTCCAGATGCATTGGAGGTTAGGATCCTGGCCGCCTTCCCCTCCCTGAAATCTGCAGGCTTCAGCTTCTTCACCTGTAAACTGGGGAGAATACCCATTGCATAGGCTATTGTAAAGATGGAGGGTGCCAGCTTCCCCCAGCATAGGCCTTCCATCTAAACTCGCAGCAGGCGTTGGCTCTGTTTGCCTTCTACCTGGTCTTCTTATCTCCTCTTGTTGAAACTAGCGCATAGCAAAGCCTGTCCTCTCATGGAGCCGTCCCCAGTTGGAATGAAGGCTCACTGCTGTGTTTCCATAATGCACTGTACCTTCCGCCCCTCCCACGTGGTCCTGGACGTGATGTCTCAGTGCGGTGATTACAGGGGAGCTGTCCGTGGATGTCCCCACTTCACCCCCTCTGGCTGAGTCCCTGAATGAAGACTGTCTGAGGACAGAGGCTGAGACCTCACCGAGCCCTGCATTGCCTATAGGACATTAACGCGCACGGCACACACAGCAGGTGGGATCTTGGATAAGCTTTCAACGGATGTGTAGGGAGTTCACGAGGTGGTCCCTGTCTTCCTCATCCTTGCTGCTTCCTGCCGCCCATCTCTCTCTGCAGCCCTCTTACTTGGAAGGCTCTGCTCTGTCCCCTGAGCGGACTTGGCTCCACAAGGAGGAGTTATAGATGAGTGGTTAAAGGGAGCCAGCCTGACTGCCTAATAGCTGTGTGTTATGAGTGGGACTGTGTCTTCCTGCCCCAAAGATGTCAGAGTCCTAACCCCTAGTACTCAGAATGTGCCCTTATTTGAAATAGGGTCTTTACAGAGGAAATCAAGGTCACATGAAGTCATTAGGGTGGGCGCTAATCCAGCATGACTGGTGTCCTTTTTAAAAGGGGAGATTTGGACAGAGGCAGGCACATGCAGAGGGAAGATGGTGGGAAGGCACAGAAAGAACATCTAGAAGCCAAGGAATGCTTGAGGCTGCCAGCAACCGGGAGAGAGGCCTGCAACAAACAGATTCTGCCTCACAGGCGTAAGAAGGAACTACTCTGCCACCACCTTGATGTTGGACCTCGAGAACTGTGAGACAGTTTCTGTTGTTTAAGCCACCCAGAGTGTGGTACTTTGTTCTGGAGGAAACAAATATTTTATGTGAAGCAGTCAAGTTTGCTCAACTTTTCAGCCTTATTTCCTTACCTGTAGAACAGGATGCTGTGGCAAATCATACCTACCTCATAGGATTCTTCTGAGGGTTAAATAGCGTCTGTGTGCCTGCAAGCTAAGTTGCTCGAGTCGTGTCTGACTCTGTGCTTCCCCATGGATTGCAGCCCACCAGTCTTCTCTGTCCACGGGATTCTCCAGGCGCGAATGCTGGCATGGGTTGCCACAGCCTCTTTCAGGTGATCTTCCTGAGCTCCTGGCATTTTGAAAAGATGTTTATTGACGGTATCCCTTTGCTGTTCTTCCACCAATTCCCAGACTTCCTCAGCCTTGGGCCACTTTTAAATTTGCATTTTTTCAGAAGCTGTCGAGCTGGGTTCTAGTTTCTGTGGCCAGAATATCTAGAAAACTTAATGTTAAGCAAATCATTTTTTCCTGTGGGAATCTAGTTTAATTAGGGGTTTTATTTCTTGACAATATGCTCAGCTACAGATAATCTGCAAAACTATCCCATCCTAAGAGGTTAGTATGTGTTAACAGGCTGAGACCCTTCCCTGTTAACCATTGTATCTGAGAGTCTTTGTTATATTATATGATAACCTTTCAGTCTCTTCAGTCATGTCCAACTCTTTGTGAGCCCATGGACTGCAGCACAAAAGGCTTCCTTGTCCATCATCTCCCGGAGCTTGCTCAAACTCATGTCCACTGAGTCAGTGATGCCATCCAACCGTCTCATCCTCTGTTGTCCTTTCTGCTCCTGCCTTCAATCTTTCCCAGCATCAGGGTCTTTTCCAATGAGTCAGTTCTTTACATCA
The DNA here is from genome assembly GCF_019320065.1 of Cervus canadensis. NCBI lineage: Eukaryota > Metazoa > Chordata > Mammalia > Artiodactyla > Cervidae > Cervus > Cervus canadensis. Next base: position 46,137,862 of record NC_057399.1, on the reverse strand, counting down.
GGTGACCGAAGTATTGGAGCTTCAGCATCAGTCCTTCCAGTGAATATTCAGGAATGATTTCCTTTAGTACCTATAACCTTTACGTACCTATTGATTGATTGTCTTACTTTTGAATCCCGGTCTTTATAGGGCTTCCCTGGTGGCACAGAGGTAGAGAATCCACCTTCTAATACAGAAAATGCAGGAGATGCAGGTTCAATCCCTGGGTCAGAAAGATCTCCTGGAGAAGGAACTGGTAACCTCCTCCAGTATTCTTGCTGGGGAATCCCATGGACAGAGAAGATTGGCGGGCTACTGTCTATGGGGTCACAAAAGAGTCAGGCATGGCTTAGCAACAAAACAACAATTGTAGGTCATAGGAAGTAAGGCCTGGATTATTTGGTGATATTTAGAAGAAAAACATTAAAGTCTGTGAATTAAAATCCTTCTCAGTGTGTGGTTGGCTGGCATCTGAAATCAGATGTGGGCTTCAGTCGGATGCTTGTACCTGTGTGTGTCCTTTGGCCAGTTACTTACTCTTTCTGGGCAACTGCTGATGCTACCTGCCAAGTGGCTGTTTTAAGGTTTAAGGAAGATAATGTAGGTAAAGTAATGCCTCCTCTATGTGGTGCATACTATCCCAAAGTTCCTTTCTTTGCCTCTTCCCCACTCCTCAGCTGTCAATGGCTTACCTGTTGGTGGCTCCAGGCATGATGTGGAGGTGGCTTTGGGATAGAGCTCATTGTTTTTCTTCCATTATATTCTGCAGAAAGCTACCCACCACTTCCATGCTGAGAACCTTGGAGTGACATAATTCAGATGTAAAACTTTATTTCAGCATGGTGCACAGTGAATTTGATATTCTTCTTATGGTTCTTTTGGTGACATAACTTTTGAGTTACTTATTTTTTAAAAAAGTCAGAAAGTACTAAACATTTGAGGAACGAGGTATCATGAAACAGGGGTGTGTGTGTGTGTGCATGATGGCTAAAAAAGTACATTTTCCTATAGCCAGTATTCTTTAATTATGAATTGGTTACCTCCAGAAATTAAATGTATATTTTTGAAGTTCTCTAAGATAAATCTGCATTATTAACTATGGCTATTTGAGCACTTAGGGTTCAGATAACATCAATAACCTAAAAAGCTTTTTATAAACATCAATGCAGACTGTATTAATATCCATATAAAACAGAACTTCAGTTTAAGCTTAATTGAATTAGTCTTCTGGTATCAGATGAAGAGTCTACTCTCTAGTTTCACTTAAAAACCAATGGGGGTAGGGGAAGAGAGAGGCATAGAAGGTTAGGTTTTGGAATCGGTTTATTTGTTTTATTAATTTTCTAGTCTCAAGGCCATTCTCAGATGATTTCATTATAAAGATGTGGGTTCTTTGTCATTTTCCAGCAAAGTAATGATAGATGCTGGGAGAGAGGTTATTCATGTCTTATTATAATCAATATAACTTTATTCTGTAACTACTTTTAGTGCACTTGAAATCGAATGATCTTACTTCTTTTTAAAGATGAAAATACTAACAAATTCCACAGGGGAAAGTACAAGACACAGAGGAAATTTCCAGAGGTTTTAATACCCCCTTTTGCTAATTATTTTCACAACCTATGTTCAGGTAAGACCTTGGTTTGAGTAGTTATATGATCTGGAAATCAGGGTAAAATGAATCATCATAAAAGCAATTCATGTTTTCCCACAGGAGTCTAGTTTTAATTAGGGGTTTTATTCCTCACAAAGTGCTCAGCATGGTATAAATCATACATATTGCCACTAATATGTTGTAAAAGTAAAGATACAACAATATACATTGTGTAATAGTTTAAATAATATTATACTCCTAGTTACATACAACGGGCATGTGTATAGTATATACACTGATTATCCAAAGGCCCAAGTGCTTTATAAAACAGGCATTCAGCATATAAAATGCACAGCTCTGCCATGATTTCATGTATATGAAAGAGCTTAATAAACTATAGAGTGCTATACAGATGTAAGCTGAAATTTTATTAGCCTTGTGCATATAGCCTAACATCATACACGTGCAATAAGACATTCCTAAATGTCTAGTTAGGAATATTTTTGTTCTCCTTAGAATTTGGAAGGACATTTGGGGGTTTAAGTGACTCTTGAGCTGGGTTATGTAGGGAAGTTTGAGTGCATGCTTTTCCTCTTTTGTTAATATTTCTTGTGCTTGTATGCTTTGTTTCAAGTGTTCTTTTTACATGTGTTTGGTGTCCTCATTTTCACCTTTTAAGAGAGGCTTCCATTAGCTCCATTTTGAAGAAGTGATGATCAGGGATCAGTGGTGCTTTCAGAGTCAGCGTTGCTAGGAAATTGTAAAACCCGCACTAAAATCTGTTCTTCCTAATTCCTCCTTCTGCACTCTTTCAAATACATCATGAGGTCCTGACACTTTTCCTTGGGATAAGCAGATGGTATCGAGATTATTTCAGGGATCCTAGAGCAATGTTTAAATCTGGGTTCACTCTCAAAGGGGGAACTGTTAGTGTCTGCAAGCGCGGAGGCTTCAGAGGAGATTTCAGCTGCGAGGGTTCAGAGAGGAAGAGACTCTTCAGTCTTTGCTCTCTTTCTCCCTCGCCCTCTCCCATAGCATTACTGAACACAGGTGTTCACAGCGGGCTGGGCGGGGGGACTGCCTGAGGGAAGCACATGGAAATGGGAAGCAGGGTCCCGTGTCTTTGCCTTAGTGTATTAGTCAAGTAATATAGCCAGTGCTGCGGTGATCTGCGATCTCAGTTATGACGAAGGTTTGTCAAAGTCAGAGGCTCTTTTCTGTGTAGTGACTAGAGGTCAGGACTTCTGCCATGCTGCCGCTCTGCCATCTTGGAGTTCCTCGTTTCCAGGTTTGAGGAGAAGGAGGAGGCAACGTGGCTGCTCCTGGGTTAAGAGGTGTGGAGTTAAAAAAAAAAAAAAAGAGGTGTGGAGAGCGGTCTCAAGCTCTCCACAGGAAGAGCAGTTCTCTGTGCTGAGATGACGGCTTCTATAGCAGCTGAATCATGACACTGTCTTTGTGTTAACATCCTGGTCAATCACCCGAGCTGAGCATACCTGACAATCATGCTGATGGCTTATTTAGTAAATGTTTATGGAGTGCTGTGTGCAAGGCACTAGGTTGGAAAGTTGACTCAAAGCAGCAGTTCATTCCAAAGAATCACTTGAATGGTGTCATCTACAAATCATAACTTCACCAGCAGAGCCACTGTTATCCGCATGAAGCCTTTGTGCAAATTAGAAACAGACACGGCTTCCTCAGTGTGTTTTACTTCCACTTATCAGAATATTGTCATGCTGGGTTTCGGAGCAATACCCTCCATTACTATCTCCTGAAAAACTGTTTAACTACACAAATTGACAATGTCTCCGAAGTGACAGTGCCCTCTTAGATGTCACCCTTGTGCAGTACACGACCTGTATAACTGTGTATAGCAGTCTTTGTTCCCCTTGCCTCTTACTAATGAATCTTATTGAAGTTCCATAGATATTTCTCGGTAAGAAGCTTTAAAATCTTTGTAAACCTGGAAGGATATTCTGTTTTGGAAGAAGATAATTTCAGTTCTGTTAGGCCACAGGGGGAAAAAAAAAGTGTCACTTCTTCGTTTTGCTTAAGGTTATTTTTTAAAATTTTCTTTTGAACTTTTAACTTTGTATTGGGGTAGAGCCAATTAGCAATATTTGTGCTTGTTTCAGGTGAACGGAGAAGGGACTCAGTCATACATACACATGTACCCATCCTCCCTTAAGCCCCCTCTTGCATCCAGACTGCCACATAACATTGAGTGGAGTTCCATGTGCTATACAGGAGGCCCCTGTTGCTTATTCATTTAAAATGTAGCAGTGTGTACATGTCCATCCCAAATTCCCTAAGTATCCCTTCTCCCCTGGCAAGCATAATTTCGTTTTCTAAGTCTATGAGTCTAAAAGTGTCACTTCTATTCATGAGGCCAAGTCTCTATGCCATTTTCTGAGACACATATCAACCGTTTTTAGTCTGATTTGTTTTAAAACTATATTTACTTTCCTCCATTGATGGTTTCTTTGTTCTTTGACCACTTGCTGCATTTTGAAAATACAGAGTCACTCCAGTACAATAGTCTCTTTTATTGAAATAATTTAGGACTTTAATGAAATATCCTCAGAGTGATAAAATTCCTGCCCAGGGGCTAAAAATTATTGCCATTATTAGGAAAATAGATTTTCTGTTTTCCAGGATTTGAAATAGACCAACCCAACAGGCAGTGCTATTATTTGTTAAATGAACAAATGAATGGATACACTGTGGAGGACATTTAGTCTTAACTGTAAACCAATTGCTTTTGTAAAAAATAACAACAGAAAACCAGTTTTATGACTGCATATTATCACAGAAGGACCCAAACCTAGAAAAGCCCATTTCTCTGAGTTAAGGACCCTTGCTACAAATGCAGGAGCAGCCATGTGTGAAGAAAGGATGGTATGTTTAAAAAAAAAATTCCAGGACTGCCCTAATTGTGCTTTGATTACTCTCTCTAGGGAGTAATTTTTAGAGCTCGGTAGGAAACCACGAGCAAGTCTGACCATTTGGTTTTGTGAAAATAAACTTCTTTTAATTTATTGACACGTTACACGTACCTGCCAAATTTTCTCTTGCTTTCCCCCCTGACATGTGTCTTGCCTGATGGAGTCACTGTAAGGCAGTCGATATGTTTTGAAAGAAATTAGGTTTTGCTAAGGAATGTATCAGAGCTGTTGAACCGAGCTGCACCTTGTTCTCATTAGTCTTTGGAAGGCAGCTGCCGGAACAGAAGGGGCAGGGGAGGCAGAGATGGAGCGGTGGCCACGAATACGCTCAGCGCTGCTGGCAGGAGACCTCAAGGCTCTATTCTGAGCTGCAGGAGCCTGGCTCTTCCCTGGGCCGCTGTGCCAGAAGGTGTGGTCAGGGAGCCCTGCTCTGTGTTGCTGACAAATCAAATAACAAAATGCATCTCTCCTCTCTGCAATCCAGCTACTATCGTCACACTGTGTGTAATTAAACATCCAACACTGGGGTTTCTGCTGGAAATACCCGCCAGGCCGAGGCCTGCCTGGGTTCATTAACAGCCGGAGCACTGAAGAGTGTCCCCACATTCCAAGTCCTGACAGTTTTACTTGCTAACGTTTCTGTTCTGTGCTGGCGAGACCCCCTGCCTGCCTCAGCATCCCATGAATCCTGCTTGAAACCTGTGCAGGACCTTCTGGATAGGCCTCCCTGGGCTCGCCAGTATGCCCTAGCTGGAGAGATCTTTTAAAGACCTGTGACCTTCTCTTCCCTGCTCAGGGCTCATTTGGGGTCTCTGTCACCTCCAGCGTATGATGATAACTCCTCTCCATGTTGTTGAAGGCCCTTTGAGGTGTGGCCTCTGTCACCTTGTCCAGCGTGATCTCCCAACCTTTCTCATCTGTCATTTTATGCTCCACGAATGTAGGACTGATGATGATTTTGGAAATGCACCTTTTTTTTGAGCATATTTTATTGTTTTTAACTTTTAATTTTATATTGGGAGTAGAGCTGATTACAACGTTGTGATAGTTTCAGGTGAACGATGAAGGGACTCAGCCGTATATAGACAAGTATCCATTCTTGCCCAAAGTCCCCTCCCATCCAGGCTGCCACATAACATTGAGCAGAGTTCCAAGTGCTATACAGTAGGGCCTTGTTGGTTATCCATTTTAAATATAACAATGTGTACATGTCCATCCCAAACTCCCTAACAATCCCTTCCCCTCATGCTTCCCCTTATCCACCATTAAGCTCATTCTCTAAGTCTGTGGGGTTCTTCGGTAGCTCAGATGGTAAAGAATCTGCCTGCGATGCAGGAGACCCAAGTTTAACTCCTGGGTCAGGAGATCCCCTGGAGGAGGGAATGGCAACCCACGCCAGTATTCTTGCCTGGAGAGTTCCATGGACGGAGGAGCCTGGCGGTTTCCAGTCCGTGGGGTCACGCAGAGTCGGACATGACTGAGCGACTTTCACTTTTTCTAAGTCCGTGAGTCTGTCTCTGTTTTGTAGCTTCCTTTGTATCATTTAATTTTAGATTCCACATACAAGGAATGTCATGGGCTTTCCCCCAGTGGTAAAGAATCTGCCTGCAATGCAGGAGACATGGTTTAGGAAGATCAGGTGGGTTGGGAAGATCCCCTGGAGAAGGGAATGGCTACCCACTCCAGCATTCTTTTCTGAAGAATCCCATGGACAGAGGAGCCCGGCAGGCTACAGTCCATGGGGTCTCAAGGAATCAAACATGACTGAAGTGACTGAGCCTGCACACATAAGGGATGTCATAGGATATTTCTCCTTTGCTGTCTGTCTTACTTCACTCTGCAGGACACTCTCTAGGTGCATCCATGATGTTGCAAATGGCATTATTTCATTCATTTTAATGGCTGAGTAATAGTCCATGTATATATGTACCACATCTTCTTTAACCATTCCTCTGTTGATGGACATTTAGGTTGCATCCATGTCTTGGCTATTGTAAACAGTGCTGCAATGAACATTGGGGTGCATGTGTCCTTTAGGATCATGTTTTTGTCTGGATATATGCCGGAGTGGGAATATAGGGTCATATGGTAACTCTATTTTTAGTTTTTTAAGGAACCTCTATACTGTTCTCCATAGTGGCTGTGCCAATTGACATTCCCACCAACAGTGTAGGAGGGTTCTCCAGTATTTATTGTTTGTGTATTTTTTGATGATAGCCATTCTGACTGGTGTGAGGTGGTAATCTCATTATAGTTTTGATTTGTATTTCTCTAATAATTAGTGATGTTGAACATCTTTTCATGTGCCATCTGTATGTCTTCTTTGGAGAAATGTCTAGGTTTTCTGCCCTTCTTTTGAGTGAGTTCTTTGGTTTGATGATGTGTTAAGCATCATGAGCTGTTTGTAAATTTTGGAGACTAATCCCTTATCGGTCACATCATTTGCAAATATTTTCTCCCAGTCTTCCACCTCCAGCATATAATGAAAACTCCTTTGCCTGTTGTTGAAGGCCCTTCAAGGTGGGGCTTCTGCTGCCTTGTCCAGCCTGATCTCCCAATCTTTCTCACCTGTCATTTTTTGCTCTAGGAATATAGGACTGATGATAATTTTGTAAAAGACCTTTTTTTTTTTTCCTTTTTCAATACCAAAAAAAAAAAAAAATAATAATATTTGGTGGCTTTCTTCTTCTTGGGCTTTTATTATTCTCTACTTTCTTACATGTGTAATTGGATTATATATAAATATTTTTATATTTTGTTTTTGTTTACAAGAAGCATTTGCTGTTGTAAACATTTTAATGGTTGCATTGTTATCTGTCATGTGGATAAATGATACTTTATTCAACTACTTCTGAACTGACAAAACAACAAAAGCAGAGTCAGCAGAAGTAAAATTCAGTTCAGTTCAGTCGCTCAGTCGTGTCCGACTCTTTGCGACCCCATGAATCACAGCACGCCAGGCCTCCCTGTCCATCACCACCAACTCCCGGAGTTTACTCAAACTCAGGTCCATCGAGTCGGTGATGCCATCCAGCCATCTCATCCTCTGTCGTCCCCTTCTCCTCCTGCCCCCAATCCCTCCCAGCATCAGGGTCTTTTCCAATGAGTCAACCCTTCGCATGAGGTGGCAAAAGTATTGGAGTTTCAGCCTCAGCATCAGTCCTTCCAGTGAACACCCAGGACTGTTCTCCTTTCGGATGGAAGTAAAATTACTGTGCTGTATACATGTTGTTTAGTCACTAAGTTGTGTCCAACTCTTTTGTGACCCCATGGACTATAGCCTGCCAGGCTCCTCTGTCCATGGGATTTCCTAGGCAAGAATGCTGGAGTGGGTTGCCATGGAAAATACCTTTTTAAAGTATGTATTTATTTTTGGCTACATCAGGTCTTAGTTGTGTGTGGACTTCTCATCTAGTTCTGGCATGTGGACAAAATTGCTCCGAGGCACGTGGGATCCTAGTTCCCTGACCAGGGATCAAACCTGCTTCTCCTGCTTTGGAAGGTGGATTCTTAACCACTAGACCATCAGGGAAGTCCCTAGAAATATACCTTGCTCTCTCACTCTTCTCATACCTTTGCTCTTTCTTCCTTGGATGTCCTCCCTGTGAACGGTTGGTCTGGCTGGCTCTCCTTAGCCCCATGCCACCTTATTTTGGAAGCCCTCCCTGATTTCCTGTCCTGATTCAGGTTCTCAGCTTTCTGTTTTCCCTTTGAGCTTTATGTAAATACAGCCATCAAAGCAGTTGCCTCAAAGCATAAATACTTGTTGGACTTGACTGGACTTGGAGCTGCTTGAGGTCGAAGATCATAGCTTTTAATTCATATCTCCCTAAACCGTCAGACTGGGTAGATAGAAGCTCCGTGAATGAAGGAAGGAAAGATTTACCAAGGTAAAAAGATTGCCAGTTTTGGCTGAGCGAGGTGGCAAGGGCTCTGTGTCTCCATCTGGCAGGCCTCCCTTGGGAATGAGGGTCTTCAGTCCTTAGAAGGAAGCCCTGCCTGGCCACAGTGGAGACATGGGTGATGCCTGAGAGGGGGCTGTCCCGGTGCTGGCCCTGGTGAGATCTGAGAGGCCCGTGGACCAGGGAACCGCTGTTGGGATGGGGTTTTCCTCTTCCCCTGGTGACAGGGTCCGGCTCACCCAGCCTCTGGGAGCTGGATGCCTTGAAACCTCCAGAGTGCGGCAAAATGCAGAGCTGTGCAGAGCTGCACTAAGAATCCTGTTTCTGGAACTTACTCCAGGACTTTGGACAAGTTGGGTTTTTAACACTTATAAAATAGGGCTCAGGCTCCTTGTGGGTTCTTGTGAGAGGAGATGTGATACCTGTCAGGAGCTCAGAGGTTATTACTCCTGATTGCAAGTATCTACTCTTGCAGTACATTTGAGAAGCCCATGGTGGTGAAGAAAGGGAGAGTGACTGGGTTTCGCACACTGGAGTAGTGAGATGACTGCAGAGACTAGTAACACGCTGGCTCAGGGCGGGCTCCTGGCTGCATGAGGAGCTTCCCTCTGCTCCCTTCTCCAGAGGATCTGCTCAGGGGCCCCTCCGGAAAGGGTGGAGGGGGCACGTTGCCTGAGTTCTGTTCAGGCTTTGCCCCCAACCATCTGTATGACCTCTGGTGAGCCACTTGCCCTCCATTTGCCTCAATTTCCAGACTCTCTTGGAAGCTGGTGAGGACCAGCTTTGCTCACCTCCCACGATGTTTGTAGACATAATAGCAAATAATGTAGATGTGCAAGTGTCATTACGAGAACACCACGGGGTATCTTATGACTGAGAATGAGAGTGAGTGGGGCCAGGCTTGTCGGCCCTCTCTCCCTTTCTTCCATTAGCAGCCACAAAGAAATAACCCAGAAACATGGGGAGAAGCATTTCTGTTAAAGCAGTTGTCCATTGATGTCATCATATCTATTTCCAGAGGTTCTTAGGAGAGACTTTGAAGCTGGTTTAACACTCGACGCCTGCTCTGCTGTTAGACGCTCGGCTGGGCGCTGGTCAGATGTGAGTTTCACAAGTCCGTGAGTCAATTTGTTTTTCAGCTCTTAGATGATGCTCTGCAGGAAAAACACATTTTGTAAGGTGAAAATCTCTTTGCTATGTTAAAAATGCAGGTGGAACAGAATGGAAGGTAATGTATCAAAATGTTGACTGATGGCTCTTAGTAGAGTTCTCAATGACTTTTTTTTTTTTCCCCCTGTTTCTATCCTTCTGTACTTGGCAATTGTTCAAGAATGAGTTTTGCTTTGGCAATCCAAAAAATATATGTATCTCCTCACACAAATTGAATATAGTGCTATTTAGGATTAGAAAGATAGGGATTTGGAAAGTTAGTGATTCACCATTATACGTCAGCTTCCCTGATGGCTCAGATGGAAACGAATCTGCTTGCAGTGTAGGAGACCTGGGTTCGATCCCTGGGTTGGGGAGATCTTCTGGAGAAGGGAATGGCAACCCATTCCAGTATTCTTGCCTAGAGGATCCCATGGACAGAGAAGTTTGGTTGGCCACAGTCCATGGGATCACAAAGAGCTGGACATAACTAAGTGACTTATAAACACACACACACACACACAGACAACTGAAGAGGACCAGAGGGCCCCAGAGGCAAGCTGGGCCCAGCCAGTTGGAGACTTCCCTCAAGAGCCAGCACAGGTCTCCTTCCATCATCCGAGCAGCTGCTCTGAACCTGGGCAGAGGCCACCAGGCTCCTCCCCAGGCCAGCCTGTCCTTGTGAGAGCAGGGTGTTTGGTGAGCCTCACATACCAGTTTCAGTGGGTCTGGAGGATTAACGAGCTGCTAAAAGTCTCCGTCTTCCTCTCCTGAAGCCTCCTTTCAAACGACAGATCCCAAATCCGACCTACCACAGCCACATGTGCCACATCCCACTGGACTTTGAGTTCGTTTGCTTAAACACACACTCCCAAGCAGCACCTCTGTTCCTACTGTTGGTTTAGAGAATTTGAGCCCAAAGGTGCCAGAAAACAGCTCTATGAAAGAGCTCAGCAACCTCAGAGCATGAAAGTGACCCAAGAATAACCCTGTTTTCAGGCCTCTGCACAAATTAAACTTTGAAATTATTCTAAATGGTTAATCCTAAAGTGCAAATACTTGAAACAATCAGAATCAGGCTGTTAAAAACCAGAAATTCTTCCCTTTCTAAGGCAAGACTTCCTTTCTAAGCACCCCATTTCAGACTGCTTCTCTGGTGGGGAATTTCCTTGCATTCCTCCAATAGAGCTGCCACTTAACTCCTTGCTTCCTCGCTTCTACATCCTAGTTGAGGCCTCATCGTCTCATCACCAGACGGCTGTAGTTGGTCTCCCCGCTTCTAATCTGTCTTCACTCTGTATACTTTGGCCAGGTCAGTCTTTTATGGAAAATAGAGCCGATTGGGTGGCTCCCAACCCAGAACCTTCACTGAGCTCCATTGCTGTCTCTGAATGCAGCAGGCCGTTGAGACCTTCCCAGTGCAGCTCCCAGCCTGCTGGCCACCTCCAGGCCAGGCACTTCTGGCAGGGGGTGGCTGTGGATAGTCCTTCAAGGGCCTTGTGCCTTCTCCCAGAGCCTTTGTTCACACGCCCCCTTCACGTGAGTCCACTCATCCCTCACATGCCAAAGCCTGCTTCTTCTCAGCTTGGATGCTGTCTCCTTGTGAATTCTGTACTTATCACATCCCTTCCTTCCCTCAGCCCACCCCCAGGACAACAAATGCATCCTTATTTCCTTCTGTTAAGGTCTTATTAGCTTGCTAGGAAATTGTTGCTCTCTTGCTTTAGTAATACATTAAACAATATGGGGAGTAGTCTGCTCAGTTGATTGGAAGATCCACGGAGGGGCCAAGTCTCCCTTACTCTTTGGGGTTTCTTCATACTCTTTAGCTGAGTGCCTTGAACCTCCTCTATTTGTTGAATGTATTATGAATGAATCATTGGATAACTGAATAACAAGAATCAAAGATGACTTTTAATGAGGCATCTACAATAGACTTAAGAAATATGCTAAATATACTCCTACTCATGAAGTGTGGAAAACATTCTATACTAACCCATTTTAGTACGGTGCTGTGAAATGATAGTTCTGTAGCTGCTGAAGATATTGAGGCCTGGATATCTTTGCTACTTCCAAACGAGTGAACTTTCTTAAAAAAAAAAAAAAAGTAATATTGGTTCCATGAGAAGACAGGACCGTGGAGGGATAGGGATGTGTAAGGGTTTTCGTGTTGGCCCAACATGGGGTCAGATCTTGGCTCTTGAGAACTTACTGAACCTTTCTGATAGAACTTCAGGTTCTCCATCTGCAAAATGTTGATATTGTCTACCTAAGCTATTGTGAGGATGGCAGAATGATGGATGGAAGCATCTAGAAGAGAGCCTGGCACACAGGCATGCCCAAAGTGCAGTGATGGGTCATCATTTTCCTGGCCATCACACACAGTTCAGTTGGAAATTGGGGCATCTGTTAAGTGCAGCTGCAGACTGCAAACCAACTTTACATATTTCAAGAGCTCACCGTGCACAGTGGCTTTTATTAAAATGTGAGATTGTTTATAAAGCAGAGGATTACTTGACAGCTGACCCTGAAAATGAGGCTGGAGCTCACACAGAAGGGCCAGGTGTGCTGCTCTGCACTGCTGGGCTTTTCCTCCTCCGCAGGTGTGCCCTCCAGGCCGGAGCAAGCAGATGTCGGTTTTCTGGGATGAGAAGGCAGAATGGGGGTCTTGTGTGCTCTTTCAGAGCACATGGCTGTGAAGGGCAATAGTGTGACAGCCTGGGCCCTGGAACTGTGCTAATGGAGCTCTCACATGTGCATGGCTTAAAAACAGAAATGTAAAAAAAAAAAAAAAAAATCACTCTGATTGCATCTCCATGGGGGGAAAGACTAAGAAAGGACCAGAGAAGAGAATGGGGTCAATTGGATAACCTGTCATGTACTAGGCACTATTTTTGGGTGCTGAGGGCAGTGAGAGGAATGATGGTCCAGAATATAAAGATGGTAAGATGTAGTCCCACCTGCGTCTGGGCTGTTAAAAAAAAATATTTTTTGAGTCCTGGACTGTTTTGGAAATACGGTAAAAGTTTTGAATTTTCTCCGAGGAAAATGCATGCATACACATACCATTTTACATACGGTTCCAAGGGGCTGGCTCATGGGTCTCTTGAAGTTCATTTAAGGAACCTAAGTTAAGAACCCTTTATTTAGTAATTACAGTCTTGTGAAAAACATTAGCACAGACACTGGGTTCAGAAACACCTGGTTTGAGTTTGGTTCCACCCCTTTGCCAGCTATGTGTCTCACTGAAGAATGATCTTGAATAGCTCAACCTTTCTAAGCCTCAGACATCTCACATAGATGGAAATAACAGCAGCATCTCATGGGGTTGCAGTGAAGATGAAATAATAAACAAAACAATCAATACAATGCCTAGCATGTGGCAAATGCTCTATAAATGTTAACACGTAATTATTACTAGTGAGCCTGTTATTGATAGAAGGGAGTCATGAAAATACAGCAGGAGATAAATTCCTGTAGCATCTGTGAGGAAAATATGAACGATAGTTTTCAGTTGAGGTCTTTGTATATAAAAGAATGTGAAAAACAACATGGTGGGTTTTGTCTGCTATATAAACAACACATTTATGGTAACTGTCTTCTGTCCATTAGTAAAAGAAGGCAACCACAACAGCATTCCACAGGGCTGTTTCTGTGGCTATATACTCCATGAAGATGGCCTCATTGTAGGGAATAACTCTCTCAATGACTGCTAAATACTTAGTGCTATAATCCATCAGCAATAATGAAGGAAAAGAAGGATACATGATAACAGTTAGGAGCTGTGGAGGGCTTGCCTTGTACCTCACATTTGTGTGGGTTGTGGTGTCTTTCTGATAAAGTTTAATCACTTAGAAGAGCAGAAGTCAAAGATAAAGCACTGCCGCTGGGTGTAGCTGGAGGTCAGCAGGCTGTGTGTGTGCACACACGTGGGCACATATGTGTGCAGGCGATCAAGAACAGAGCTCCTTTTTATCAGCCTTCCCTCATTTGACTGCTTTCTGAGCCACGAGTTTGAACATTTTGGAATGTGCTTGTTGAAAATGAAGATTTATCATACAGAGTGTAAGATTACAACCACAAGATTCAGAAAGGGGTTTCTGAGCTTGGGGGAGAGTTACAATTAACCTCGTAAAGAGCACAGATGAAAGCCTTTCCCACAGTTACAATCAAAGACACTTTAGGCCACTCTTTCCCCAGAGGAATAGTTGCCTTTTACAGTGTGTTTTAAAGTTTTATTTCAAAAACAGTCAGCATCTTAAAGCAGCATGTAGTGCGCTCCCCACGCTTTCACTTGCAACATGTTTCCCGTTTTCTCAATCATATTACCGGGTTTCTGGATGTGGTATGAGTTGCTACCTTCACCAGATTCGCAGGCACTCAGGAGGATTTAGCCCGACATTCTTGTGCTTGTTGCAAGAACACTCTCCCAAACTTCCTTGCTCTTCTCATTCTAAGAGGAGAGTTCAGAGTCAGCATTATTATGTGTGAAGAGATTATACTTCTATCCTCTCATTTGTCAGTCGGGGAAACCGAGGTCCCGAGAAGAGATGAAACCTAGTTCTACCCAGCGCTCCACTGCTTCTCAAACTTAAGAAGCGCATCCTGCGTCGAAATGCTTGCTCATTGTATTCTAGGTCTCTGTGCACACCGGGCTTTATTTGTGCATGTGTGTTTTAAGTGCTTAAGTATCATGTTTCTTCCCCTCAAGATACAGAAAGTGTGATTGTCTTTTGATAGACATGAATTTGAGCAAACTCCAGGAGATAGTGAAGGACGAGGGAGCCTGGTGTGCTGCAGTCCATGGGGTCACTAAGAGTTGGACACAACTTAGCGACTGAGCAGCAACATGCATCCTTTCGCTGAGCACCTTAGTGTTGCAGGGAATAACTGGTCGTCCAGTAGTCCCGATACCACATAGGTGTCGCGGTACTGCTGTGGCCGCTTTGCAACCACGTTTACGTGGACTGTCAAGGGTAGTGAAACTTGCATCTCTCTTGGTCTGCCTGCTTTCAATCCTACTGTAGTCTGTTTCCTGAGTCTCACTGTCTCCTGAGCACAACTTCCAACTTGCCCTGGATTTTGTTGTTTGAAGAGCACTTTGCATGCTTCCTCCACCATAATATGCTTTGTGACAGTGCCTGGAGGAAAGCCTGGAGTTTGACCCAATCCTGACTTCGCTTGGATGTGCCCCTTGCCTTTATACATCGCACAGGACGGTGGTGGCAGCCTTTTCACGGGTCATGAGGTCTGCAGTCTGGTTCTTGGCCAGTCCTCACTGCTGAGCTGGTTGTAGTCTGTTAACACCAGAGCCAATCCTACCAGCTACCTGTTAAAACCCTTGTACGCCTCCCCATTGCCTACAGCAGGAGGGTGCCAATTCCAGTTAGGTAGTGGCCATCTGAAGTGCAGGCTGTCCGAAGTGTCATAAAGTGCTGTGATTTGTAATGTCTCACAAGTGTGGGGAGAGGCATTGGGAGCAGATGTGCCGTGTCCTCTCTAGCCAGGAGAACCACGTGTTGGCTTCCTTTTTAAAAATTAATTTATCATTTTTGGCTGCACTGGGTCTTCACTGCTGCATGTGGGCCTTCTCTAGTGGTGGTATGCAGGTTTCTCCCTGCGGTGGCTTCTCTTGTTGCAGAGCACAGGCTCCAGGGCACGCGGGCTTCAGTATTGTTGCAGAGGGGCTCAGTAGCTGCGGCTCCTAGGCTCTTGAGCACAAGCTCAATAGTTGTGGCTCATGAGTTTAGTTACTCTGCAGCATGTGGAATCTTTATCTTCCTGGACCAGGGATTGAACCCGTATCCTCTGCATTGGCGGGTGGATTCTTATCCACTGTACAGCCAGAAAAGTCCTATGTCAGCTTCTAAAGAGGACACGTCAGACTTTTCCTGATCTGGTTTCTGCCCACCTATCACTGACCCCTCCACAACTGCATCCTCCCTCCATATGCTGCTTCCCCAGCACCCCTGCTCACACACCAACATGGCTTTGCATCTGCTGAACTTCTGCCTGAAATCCCTTACCTCTTGTTTCTCCATTACCTCCTCATTCTCTAACACTCAGTTCAACTATTACTGCCTTAGAAGCCTCGTCTCCTTTTTGCCACACAGCCAGATTGCACAAGATCACTTTGCACAAGATCTTTAGTTACTCATTGCATTCAGCATTAACACTTTATAGTATAATCATTTAGTCATCTATCTGCTCTTCTACTAGGTGGTTGGTGGGAAAATGAATGTTGATTGAGCTCCTTCAGTGTCCTAAAGACACTGGGAAGAAGAGCTGCCTGTCTGAAAAGCCCAGTGGAGCAGAATGAGGGTGGGATTTTGAAGCTGGTTTCCTGGCTTGAGCCCTCCTTTTTTGCATGCCATTTCTCTGAGTCTTAGGCTATTCATGTTGTAAACTGGGAATCATAACACTATGCCAGTTTGTTGAGTGGTTTAGAAATAGTATTTCTAAAATGTGAGCATACAGTAAGTCCTCAGTAAATGGTGACTATAATTGGTTATCTACTTTAATTTCAATTTTGTGAGGCACAGTAGGAATTAATTTTAAATACTGTAACTGAACTTCAAATTATTTCCTTAGAGTCATAAATCAAATATATTACTGAGTTAGATTTTAAACTCAGATCCTAGTGGTGTCAGGGCCAGTGTCCACTGTCTTATATCATCTGATTTTATAAGAAAATTGGCAATGGACCCAAACATACAAAAAATGTAAAAACAGTACAATGGATCCTGTATCCCCTCCATCTCACCTAGATTTTAATATTTCACCTCAATTTTTGGTCACTCTCTCTTGGTTTCTATACGTGCATGTGGCCACATGACATGCATCTTTTTTCTCACATGCTGATCACCACTAATGTTGCCCTAAACAAGGACCTCTCCTCCTGCATTCTCCTATACAAGCATCCCAATCAGGAGATTAGCATCAATACCACAATACACACTGTACAGTCTTAATGACCCAGATAACCACAATGGTGTGGTCACTCACCTAGAGCCAGACATCCTGGAATGTGATGTCAAGTGGACCTTACGAAGCATTACTATGAACAAAGATAGTGGAGGTGATGGAATTCCAGTTGAGCTATTTCAAATCCTAAAAGATGATGCTGTTTAAGTGCTGCATTCAATATGCCAGCAAATTTGGAAAACTCACCAGTGGCCACAGGACTGGAAAAGGTCAGTTTTCATTCCAATCCCAAAGAAGGGCAATGCCAAAGAATGTTAAAACTACTGCACAATTGCACTCATCTCACATATTAGCGAAGTAGTACTCAAAATCCTTCAAGCTACATGAACAGAGAACTTTTAGATAGTCAAGCTGGATTTAGAAAAGGCAGAGGAATCAGAGATCAAATTGTCAACATCTGTTGGATCACAGAAAAAGCAAGGGAATTCCGGAAGAAGCATCTACTTCTGCTTCATTGACTACGCTAAAGCCTTTGTATGGATCACAATGAACTGTGGAAAATTCTTTAAAGAGATAGGAATACCAGACCACCTTACCTGCCTCCCGAGAAACCTGTATGCAGGATAAGAAGCAACAGTTAGAACCAGACATGGAACAATGGACTGGTTCAAAATTGGGAAAGAAGTGCGTCAAGGCTGTATATTATCACCCTGCTTATTTAACTTATATGCAGAATACATCATGAGAAACGCTGGGCTGCAAGAAGCACAAGCTGGAATCAAGATTGCCAGTAGAAATATCAATAACCTCAGATATGCAGATGACACCACTCTAATGGCAGAAAGCGAAGAGGAACTAAAGAGCCTCTTGATGAAGGTGAAAGAGGAGAGTGAAAAAGCTAGCTTAAAACTCAACATTTAAAAAACTATAAGATTATGACATCCAGTCCCACCACTTCATGGCAAATAGATGGGGAAAGGATGGAAAGAATGACAGCAAAATCACTGCAGATGGTGACTGCAGCCATGAAATTAAAAGATGCCTGCTACTTGGAAGAAAAGCTATGATTAACCTAGACAGCATATTAAAAAGCAGAGACATTACTTTGCTAACAAAAGTCTGTCTAGTAAAAGCTTTGGTTTTTCAAGTAGTCACGTACGGATGTGAGAGTTGGACCATAAAGAAGGCTGAGTGCCAAAGAATTGATGCTTTTTAAACTGTGGTGTTGGGGACAACTCTTGAGAGTTCCTTGGACTGCAGGGAGATCAAACCAGTTAATCCTAAAGAAAATCAGTCCTGAATATTCATTGGAAGGACTAAAGCTGAAGCTCCAATCCTTTGGCCTCCTGATGCGAAGAACCAACTCATTGGAAAAGACCCTGATGCTGGGAAGGACAGAAGGCAGGAGGAGAAGGGGACAACAGAAGATGAGATGGTTGGATGACATCACTGACTCGATGGACTTGAGTTTGAGTAATGTAGGACAGGGAAGCCTGGCATGCTGCAGTTCTTGTGGTCGCAAGGAGTCGGACATGGCTTAGTGACTGAACAGCAACAATAGCATGGCCCACAGACTCCATTCAGACTTATCCAAGCATTATGAAAATGACCTTTCTCTTTTCTAGTCCAGGATCCTATCTAGGAACATGCACTCTATTTAATTATCTTACTGCATCAGGATCCTTTAACCTGGAAACATTTCTCAGTCTTTTCCTGTGACTCATGCCCTTGGTAGGCCTTTCATTCTATAGGACAGCCTTTCACTCGGATCTGTCCAGTGCTTCCTCCATGATTAGACTCAGGCCATGATGTGAGCTCTTCTGGGTGTATCCCGTCAAGAGACACATGATGATGACCCATCTTATCCCTGGTGACGTTTACCTTGATCACGATGGGGTTGGCCTGGTGTGTCTACTGTAGAATTGTCATATCCCTTTGTATTTGATCACTGTGGTATGTAGTGTTATACTAATATCCTGTTCCTCCTCAAAATATCACCCAAGAACCTTAGCTTAATGGGTGAGTCCCACCTGCATCCACCCTTACCATGGATGCTGAATGGCAGTGATCTGTTTCCACCGTTTCTACGTTCATTACTTGGCTTTCTACTGTAAGAGGGTTCCCTTCTCTTCTGTTTATATATGTAAAATATGGACTTATGGTTCTATTTTAACCAATGGATTATAATCTTTTAACTAGAATTTTAATCCTCAGATTGTTCCTGATTATTTTCAAGGTGTTCCTACGTCCTCTTCACAGATGCCCATCATCTGTTAAGCATTTCCTTATGTTCCAACACAAGATGTTCCAGAATCATCTTGTATTTTCTCTTCTCCAGCCCTGAAATCAACTTCTCTTCAAAGTGTTCTGATTCATTTTCGTGGAGGATGATATTTGCAAACCAAAATTTGATTATTCACTGTGCTCATAGCTTCTGTATGCACACACACACACAGCTATACATACAAATATGAGACACTCACAAATAGAGAAAATAAATATTTTAGCCAATTCTTATTTAAAAACCCATCGCTTCATACCAATACTCCTAGTTCCAGTCCTACATCTCAGAGGTCTTTCCAGCCTTCTTTCCATATTGAGAAATCTCAGAGCGGGAAATCTCACCCCTTTTATTCTCACTAGATTGACGTATCTGTTCAGTGTCACCAGGCTTCCTGACTACTCTGGCTGCCTCTCTTGTCTGCCACCTCTGTATCCAACCTCTTCCTGCCTGCCTCCTTGACCCTTGGGGGGACATTGCACCAATGTCTTCATAAGGCATAAAGGCTTCTTTTGTCTCCACATGTTTTTGAATCTGAGCACCAATGTCAAGAAGTGGAGATAAGAAGTAATGGATATGTGCTTTTAGGCAGGAGATATGTGCCTTCTCTTTTCACCATCCAACATGGTACATGACATAATAGGAGATTTATGAATGCTGTACGAAGGAATAGATAAATGAACCAATGAACAAATTAGAGAGTAAACAATTTTCCTCTGCGATTGTTCATTGTTTAACTTGTGGATGTTACGTTGGGATTATCAGGATGAGAACAGGATAGGTAAGACCAAAGCATCTTCTCTGTCTAGGGACATTTTTGTCCCTTCACCTTTGCAAGACTAAGGTCGGGGGGTGGGGTGAGGGAGGGGGAAGGGGCAGATTTGGGAATACCTGCTCAAGGAGCCAGAGGAGCTGAATGAAACTCTGGAGTCAGTTGACAGATGAGGCCACCAGCTTATCTTTGTATCCAGCACAGCTTCAGGGACCCCTTTAACCAGGAGATACAGTTATGGGAACAAGTGCAAGAAACAGTCTAAACTTCGGCTGCTTCATTTTATTTATTTATTTCTTTTACCTTTTATTTATTTATTTTTCATTTATTTTTATTAGTTGGAGGCTAATTACTTTACAATATTGTAGTGGTTTTTGCCATACATTGACATGAATCAGCCATGGATTTACATGTGTTCCCCATCCCCATCCCGCCTCCCGCCTCCCTCTCCATCCCAACCCTCTGGGTCTTCCCAGTGCACCAGCCCTGAGCACTTGTCTCATGCATCCAACCTGGGCTGGTGATCTGTTTCACCCTTGATAGTATACTTGTTTCAATGCTATTCTCTCAGAACATCCCACCCTTGCCTTCTCCCACAGAATCTAAAAGTCTGTTCTGTACATCTGTGTCTCTTTTTCTGTTTTGCATATAGGGTTATCGATACCATCTTTTAAAATTCCATATATATGCATTAGTATACTGTATTGGTCTTTATCTTTCTGGCTTACTTCACTCTGTATAATGGGCTCCAGTTTCATCCATCTCATTAGAACTGATTCAAATATATTCTTTTTAATGGCTGAGTAATATTCCATTGTGTATATGTACCACAGCTTCCTTATCCATTCATCTACTGATGGGCATCTAGGTTGCTTCCATGTCCTGGCTATTATAAACAGTGCTGCGATGAACATTGGGGTGCATGTGTCTCTTTCAGATCTGGTTTCCTCAGTGTGTATGCCCAGAAGTGGGATTGCTGGGTCATATGGCAGTTCTATTTCCAGTTTTTTAAGGCATCTCCACACTGTTCTCCATAGCGGCTGTACTAGTTTGCATTCCCACCAACAGTGTAAGAGGGTTCCCTTTTCTCCACACCCTCTCCAGCGTTTATTGCTTGTAGACTTTTGGATAGCAGCCATCCTGACTGGCGTGTAATGGTACCTCATTGTGGTTTTGATTTGCATTTCTCTGATGATGAGTGATGTTGAGCATCTTTTCATGTGTTTGTTAGCCATCTGTATGTCTTCTTTGGAGAAATGCCTGTTTAGTTCTTTGGCCCAGTTTTTGATTGGGTCATTTATTTTTCTGGAATTGAGCTGCAGGAGCTGCTTATATATTTTTGAGATTAATCCTTTGTTGCTTCGTTTGCTATTATTTTCTCCCAATCTGAGGGCTGTCTTTTCACCTTGCTTATAGTTTCCTTTGTTGTGCAAAAGCTTTTAAGTTTCATTAGGTCCCATTTGTTTATTTTTGCTTTTATTTCCAATATTCTGGGAGGTGGGTCATAGAGGATCCTGCTGTGATTTATGTCGGAGAGTTTTTTGGCTATGTTCTCCTCTAGGAGTTTTATAGTTTCTGGTCTTACATTTAGATCTTTAGGCTGCTTCATTTTATTTGAGATTCGTGTGTGTAAGTGTGATTGTGTGTTAGAGCTAATACAAAGCAGCACCCAGAGTAAATAGTTCCTGCTCATTTATGTGTGTCCTGAAATTCTATTGAGCTTGCAGTGTTTTATGTCATTTTTGTCCAACTCTATTGGGATCTGCAGGCTTCCCAGGTAGCTCAACAGTAAAGAATATACCTGCCAAGGGTAGGAGACATGGGTTTGATCCCTGGATCGGGACGATCCCCTGGAGGAGGAAATGGCAACCCACTCCAGTATTCTTGTTTAGAGAATCCCATGGATAGAGGAGCCTTGCAGGCTATAATCCACGAAGGGTAGCAAAGAGACATGACTGAGCATGCATTGGGACGTTTGCTAGCCAGTTGCTGGTGTAAAGATGCTAGTACTTTAGAATGCTCTCTGATAGCCTGCAACTGTAAGTAAATGTGCATAATACTAGTTTTGTGAATACTTGAAACTCATTACCCTTTCGTTAGTTTTCACTAGCTCTTGCATGGTACCTGCATGTACTACATGACAGTTTGTGAAAAGGCCTTATTTTGTTAGAATCACTTTGACCACAGATTCTGTTGGGTGACCACTCGACGTTATCCCTCTCTCTTTTGTTTGTGGCCCACTGTGGTGACTGAAGAAGCCTGACCCTTGACTTCGCAGCTTCCCTTGCCACCGGGTGTGGTTTATGACCTGATTCCAGTTAGTGAAAGTATTACAGGAAGTGTCTTTCACTCTTCTTTTATCTGGTTGGAGAGGGCTGGATTCCTAAGTACTTAGGGCTGCTGATACCGTGTTCTCTTAGCGGTCTTTGCCTGCCAGAGTGTCCTCTGGGTTGGGAACGGTCTCTGGCTTTGAGCCTGAAGGATTCAAGGTTTGGAGTACTGCGTGGGCACCAAGAGGAGAAGAGCGAGGGGAAGAGCATAAGGGAGAGAATGAGGAAAGGGATGGGGTCTCACGGAAACTGGAGGAGGCCTGCCCTCAGCACCTTAGGCTTCTTGGAGTTTCAGAGATGGACACTCAGGTCCACGTCCTCGTTCATGCCTTTGTGCTTTTTGTGTGGAGCTGGTCCCCTTGGCAGCCCAGGGCTCTCAGCCCGAGGATCTGAGCCCTTTGTAAGCCTTTCCGTCTAAGGACTGTTGTGAAATTTGAGATAATACAGATACAGAGGTAAGAGCTGCGCCTTGTACGTGGTCAGTGCTCTCAGTGTTGAGTATTCATATCGTTACCTTTTTTTTGAGGGTGTACAAATCTACCAATGGACAGACTTTCTACCTTTATGAAAAGCCGAGGGCCCCACAGAGAAGAGATTTCATCTGGACTAATGGAAACGTATGGTGTTTATTTCTTCAGTGATTTGAGAAGAGAAAGAGGTGGTCACTTTGCAGAGATGATAGAGAGCCAAGAATTTTATTTTTGTGAATTTCTCTTTTTTTTTTTTTTTGGTGAAGGACTGTGTTCTACCAGAAATCAAGAACGGAATTAACACCCATTGCGTGTGTATATCTGCCTGTTCTCTCCTAACACCTCCTCATTCCCTAGGACTTTGCCAGCATCTGGGAGGTCCAGTAAGAAATGCTCTTTAAATCCTCTGCATTCTTCCAGAAGCCCAAGGGGTTTAACAAGTTCTGATTTTAGCTAAAACATATAAACCAAAAAAGAAAAAAAAATACAATTTCTGTAACTTGGTTCTTTATGCCAGAAATCTTTTGTGTGTTTGTCAAGTAAAAGTATAATAAAACCTGGATCTTTTGTTATTGGCTATCAGGCAGTTGATATAAAGCAGGATATTTGTTCAGAGATAAGAGTGGGTTGCCTTTAACATTTATAAGGTCATGTTTTTTTATTGAAGGGGTGGGTTTCACACCATTGGTATAAAGTTAATATCAGTGAACTTAAATTTCCAGAGAGACAAGTATATTGAAAAAGTACAGTTGGAAAGAGGTAATTTAAAAAACTTCCCTTTAAGCTAAACATCTGAGTAGAAGTAGAGAAAAATCATTAATGAAGTCAGAGATCACTTGGACAGATGAATTATGAACACACAGCAGAATGAAGTAATTTCATTCCAGCTGCTCAGCTATAGTCATAATTAAACTAGAAATTCAGCCTTCTGCTTTTTTGGGGTAGGGGGGTGTCTTGTAACACTGACTTCAGTCCCTAAGAATCAGATGCTTGTTTAAAAATATTTATGGTACTCAAAGGAATAAATATAATGCAATAAGGCTATTTTTCTAAAATTATTCCCCTCATTGTTTAAATTATGTTTCTTTCACTTTAATGACATTTTAGAAGATCTGGCTCAAATTTTGAAAAGCTCCTTAGAGGCAGAGGGAAAAAAGCATAGATTAGCATTGGTAAATCTTTTTTGATGGAGGATATAACAGTTGTTGAAATTTCAGTATCAGTTGAAATGCCAAAGGTTCCCAGCACTGAAGCAAGCAGCAGTGGGGCTTGGGGAATGCTCAGTTTATGAGGGTAAAGCCAGTAGCTTACGAATAGCAGTGGAGAAAATTCTCACTGTTGAAATCGGGCATTGGCTACTAGATTCAGATCTGCTCTGTCTGCATGTGCTTGGCCACGTGCTGCTGTGAAGGACGAAAGTGCTCTTTTCTGTGACTGCTCGGGTGGGGAACAGTACTGGGGAGGTGGGCAGTGGATGCTCAGTTGTTCAGTTGTGTCAGACTCTCTGTGACCCCATGGACTATAGCCCACCAGGTTCTTCTGTCCATGGGGTTTCCCAAGCAAGAATACTGGAGTAGGTGGCAATTTCCTCCTCCAGGGGATCTTCCCAACCCAAAGATCGAACTCCTATCTCCTGCGGCTCCTGCGTCGTCAGACATATTCTTTTTGCCACTGAGCCACCTGGGAAGGCCCAGCTCGGGAGGAAGGCTGGGGCTGGCAAGAGATGGTGGGAGCTGTTTCCTCTTCATTACCCACAGCATGGGACAGGTCCACATTTATAGAAGGGAAGGTTTCCAGGAATCTTGACACAGCAGGACCTTGACATTGAAAGTCAGGTGGAGGCTGATTCTTCAGTACCAAGTTTTGGAGCCCAAGGCAATGGGACATAGATAAATACAGTGAAGTGCCTGGTAATTCCACAGTAATTCACAAGGCCCTTGACAGTTCCCAGGCCTGTTGGTAACTCTGTGCAGTTCAATTCAGTTGCTCAGTTGTGTCCGACTCTCTGAGACCCCATGGATTGCAGCATGCCAGGCCTCCCTGTCCATCACCGGCTCCCGGAGCCTACTCAACTCATGTCCATCACGTTGGTGATGCCATCCAACCATCTCATCCTTTGTCGTCCCCTTCTCCTCCCACCTTCAATCTTTCCCAGCATCAGGGTCTCTTCCAGTAAGTCAGTTCTTCACATCAGGTGGCCAAAGTATTGGAGTTTCAGCTTCAACATCAATCCTTCCAGTGAATATTCAAAATTTCCTCTAGGATGGACTGGTTGGATCTGCTTGTAGTTCAAGGGACTCTCAAGAGTCTTCTCCAACACCACAGTTCAAAAGCATCAATTTTTCAGTGCTCAGCTTTCTTTATAGTCCAACTCTCACATCCATACATGACTACTGGAAAAACCATAGCTTTGACTAGATGGACCTTTGTTGTTAAAGTAATGTCTCTGCTTTTTAATATGCTGTCTAGGTTGGTCATAGCTTTTCTTCCAAGGAGCAAGCATCTTTTAGTTTCATGGCTGTAGGCTTTAATTTCATGCCTGATGAATTTAATTTCATCATCTGCAGTGATTTTGGAGCCCCAAAATAATGTCTATTTTCCATTGTTTCCTCATCTATTTGCCATGAAGTGATGGAACCAGATGCCATGAGCCTAGTTTTCTCGATGTTGAGCTTTAAGCCAACTTTTTCACTCTCCTCTTTCACTTTCATCAAGAGGCTCTTTAGTTCTTCTTCACTTTCTGCTGTAAGGGTGGTGTCATCTGCATATCTGAGGTTATTGATATTTCTCCTGGCAATCTTGATTCTAGCTTGTGCTTCATCCAGTCCAGCATTTCTCATGATGTACTCTGCATATAAGTTAAATAAGCAGGGTGACAATATACAGCCTTGACGTACTCCTTTCCCGATTTGGAACCAGTCTGTTGTTCCATATGGTAACACTGTATAGGGCATAAAGGGCGTGCTGAGTCCTGGTGACGGGATGTTGGGCTGCTTTTCTGAAGGGGAGGGAGCGAGGCTGTGCCTGGAGATCTGCCCTTTGGACCCTTGTTCCTGTGCAAGTCGTTGCCAGTTCACCTGCTGAAACTCAAACTCAAATCCTGGGCTGCAGTGTATGTGTGCACGGATGGGTTTGGGAAGGGCGTGCTGAGGCGGATGGCCAGCTTTATTTATAGACCCACCAGAACTTCCAGTTCTTTCCCCCAACTTGAAGTTAAGAGAGGAGGACAAGTCTTGTATGAACTAACAATGCTTGGGGGTAGTTTGACCTCAAAGGTGACAGCTCAGGGTAATCTTAACCAGCTCCTGATCCTTCCAGAGGGGCTGTGAAGACAGCACTTGGTTGTTATTTATGCAAAATGAGGGAAAGGGCATGTTTGGCAGGAGAAATTATGCAACAAATTAATGCATGTTGAGCAGTTGATGTCAGCTGGCTGGTGGAAATTAACATGGTGGAGAGTGTCACTGTTGTTCTTTTACCTTAATTAATTGTATGAGACATTTATCATGTTGAAACATCAAGCCAAACATCTGGATTTTTATGGGTAGTGGAGTTTATCCAGCTATTTATTCTGCCTGCTTTCTGAGGAAGAGCCATGCTCATTGGGTCCTGTCCACACGATCCCTAACTCTGAGCTCTTTGGTGGGTAGAGAAATGTCTGGTCTTCTGAGTGATCTGCTTGGTTTTTCCTCAGAAAGGAATTTGATATGATGGAGAGAGCATCTTGGGCAGTTAGCGGAACCAGCCCTGGTCCTGCTTTTACCACTGGTTGTTCTGAGAGATTGAAGCACGTCTTGAGCACCCTCTTGGCCTTGCTCCTTCATCTGCAAGGATATTTTGAGAGAGGGATCATTTCTGCCCTCCTTAGCTTTTAGGTTTGCAGGAGGAAGGAGATTGAATGGACAGGCTGTGTAAACTCTATGTGTTTTACAACTGTTCACCCAGCTGCCCAAAACGGTTTTAGCAAGCATGTAGGTGTTCCGAGCATAGCTTAGCTGGTTATATAATAGTGAACAAGATACCCTCCCTGTCCTCACACCAAGAAGCATAGTCTGGGCAAAAACAAGCATTTTTTAAAAATACCATTGATTAAATGCTGTGATAAGAATAATTACACAGAGCTCTGGCGGTAATGCAATCTTGGGTTAGGGGTGAGGTGGTGGGTCAGAGACAGTTACTGTTTTAAAATAGGGATTAAAGAGGCTTTTTTTTTTTTTTGCAATGCCTGGATGAGTGCCTTGGGAAGATTTGTTGAGCACAGCTGTCGGATCTCATCCGAAATGCACGGGATGCTCACTTGATTTCTTGAGAAGAGAATGAAACTCTGGTTAGGTATGTGTGCTCACTGCTTTTTGGCTGGAGGACACTAAAAGGCCGTGTGGGAACAAGCCCAGTGCAGCTGACACAAACTTCAGAGTGTGAGAAGGGAAGCTGCCTGTGGTTGCTGGCTCTGCACTTATCATCAGCCTAAATCAAGATCCTGTTTGGTCCCAGGTGGTTGGACTAAAGCCTTGTTGGCCTCGGGGGAGCTCTTGCTGAAGCAGATACATGCTTGTTTCATGCAGGCCCTGCCTCTTAGGGATGTGTCTAATATTTCCTTAATTAGAAAAAAAATTATAACTGCAAAAAAGAGAAACGTGATGAACCCCTCCCTGTCAATAATTGTCTCCTAGCATCAATAATTGTAAAGGTTTTGTCATGTTTGGTTCATCCATCGACTCCAGGTGTCTTGTCATTTTACCCCTGTGTACTTCACTATGCTTCTCTAAGTTTGTGGACACTTTATTATGTTACCATAATGCGTGATTACATCTGAAAGCAGAGGATTTTTAGGAACTTTTTCTTGCTCTTTCACTTTCCCAACATTTTTTGATGAAAAATTTTGAGCATATGACAAAGTTGAGAATTTAATATGCACGTCTATTTATCTGCTGCCTAGGTGCTCTCATCCACTTTGATGCATTTCTCCATCTGGTCTTCCTGTTACCCCTCTGACCATCTATCCATCCATCTTTTTTATGTATTTCAAAGTAACTCACACACATCAGTAAACCTCTCCCCTAAATAGTTAAAGATTCATATCACTAACAGTTCAATATTGATTAACTTTTTCTTTTGAGGTAAATTTATAATGAGATGCACACATCTTGAGATGTTGGCTTAATTGTGACAAATTCATGTGTCTGTGTAACTCCAGGGCTTCCTGGTGTGGCTCAGATGGTAAAGAATCTGCCTGCAATTCAAGAGACCTGGGTTTGATCCCCAGGTCAGGAAGATCCCCTGGAGAAGGGAATGGACAACCCACTCCAGTATTCTTGCCTGGAGAGTTCCATGCACAAAGGAGCCTGGTGGGTTCAATCACTAACAAACTGTAGAACCATACTTGCACTCAGGCAAATTCCTGAATACTCCTCCCCAGTCATTCCCTTCTTTCTCTCTGCTTGTGGTAACCACTGAATGGATTTTTTTTCCTAGTAGAGGTTAGTTCCTTATGTTCTAGAATTTCATATAAATGGAATCATAAAGTATGTACTCTTGAATTTGCTTGCTCAGCAAAAGTGTTCATGGGCTTCATTCATGTTATGTGACTGCTACTCTGTGGCTGCAAGTAGTTTATCTTTTTATTGCTGAGTAGTATTCCATTAAATGATGCTACCATGATTTATCTATTCTCTCATTGCTGGACACCTGTGCTGTTTCTACTTTTTTGTTTATATGAATTAGCTCCTATGAAAATTCTTGTCCAGTTTTTTTTTTTTTTGGGTGAATGAATGGCTGTTATTTCTTTGGATAAATTCCTAGGAATGAAATTGCTGGACTAGTAGGTAGATCAGCATGTAGAAACTGCCATAGCTTTTGCCAAATTGGTTTGGACTTTTTTACAGTCTTACCAACAGTGAATGACAGTGCTAGTTATTCCAACAACCAACAGTAGGTTTTGTTAGTCTTTTTAATTTCAGCTGTTCTTGTGTGTGTAGAGTGGTATCTCTTGTAATGCTAAATCACTTCAGTCATATCTGACTCTTTGCAACCCTATGCACTGTAGCTTGCTGGGCTTCTCTATCCACGGGATCCTCCAGGCAAGAATACTGGAGTGGGTTGCCATGCCCTCCTTCATGATGTTAAGCACTTTTGTATGTGTTTATTGACCATTTGTATTTGTTCAGATTTTTGTCTGTTATTTTTGTGTCTTTCTTATTGAGTTATTGATGATCTTTATATATCCTGGCTACCAGTCCTTTGCTGGATATCTGTTTTGCAAGTATTACTTACAAATGTGTGGCTTGCTTATTTTCTTAGTTGTATCTTTTGATGAGCAGAAGCTTTTGACTTTGTCTGAATAACTTAACCAATTCCTTCCTTTATGGTTATTATTTCCTGTTACCTAAGAAATCTGCCTTCTACTCTACAAAAGGCATTACCCTGTGTTTTCCTCTAAGAACTTTATAATTCTAGTTTTCACATTAAGGTTTGTTGTGATCCATCTTAAATTATGTATATATGTGACTTGAGATTGGGTTTGTTTTTTTTGTTTTTTTAAATAAGTTTCTAGGCTTTGTTTACCTAGAAAGTGCCACGGGACATGGCTAAACTGCTAAAATATGAGTCTAAGCTGCTGTTTTTTTTTTTTTTTTAAACAGTTTGTAAGTGGTCTGCTGGGTCAGACCACAGTGGACACAGCTTAGCCACGTGGAGGACTTGTGCCTGTTCTTCTTGCCTTCTTTCAGCAATCGTATATTGAATGTCCACCGTGTGCTGGGCACTGAGGCAGTGACAGCCAAGGTTCGCCTTTCAGGGTGTCAAACTGAACAGGACGCTGCCAGCATGTGATTCGTGAATGGGGCGAGGAGCAGAGTGAACATGATCTGATCAGGGATCTGGGAAGTCCTCCGCAGGAGAGATCTTTGAGCTGAAATCTGAAGGACGTGAAGGGGGTTAGGTGGGAATAGGGTCTTGGCACTGTTGCCAGAGCTGATGGGGAGGAGATGTGCCAAGTTAGAACAGCTCGGGTGGCATCTGCCTTCCCCCGGAGGGTTGGTTGTTAAAGAAATGGAAAGAGAAGGTGCCCTGCTGACTGGTATGCTTATTTCTGCATGTCTCTTCAAGACTCAGTTGGGGCCATTGCTGCAATGACTGCCCTACATCTCTTGTGGATGATGCCTTAACCAATTGTACCTCCTCCTCCTTTTTTTTTTTTGGATATTTTATTTTATTTTTTAAAAACATTATTTATTTTTAATTGGAGGATAATTGCTTTACAATGTGATGTTGGTTTCTGCCATACAACAACAAGAATCAGCCTTAGGTGTGCATATGTTCCCTCCCTTCTACCTCCCAGCCCTCTAGGTTGTCACAGAGCACTGGGTTAGAGCTCCCTGTGTTATATAGCAAATTCCCATTAGCTATCTATTTTATTTATGGTAATGTATATATTTCAGTGCTACTCTCAATTTTTCCCACCCTCTCCTGCCCCCTGCTGTGTCTTAAGCCTGTTCTCTATGTATGAGTCTCTATTTCTGCCTTGTAAATAGGTTCATGAGTACCATTTCCCTAGATTCCATATATATTCATTAATATACAATACTTGTTTTTCTCTTTCTGACTGATTTCACTCTGTATAACAGGCTCTAGGCTCCAACTGCACCTTATTGAAGGGATTTCCTCAATTCATCTAACATTTTTTTCCATAAAAGAAACTCTTCTTTCGTCTGCCAAGGAGGAATGGGTGAGGAGAGCCTCTGGGATCCCCTCCATGGCTCTGAACGTATTCTCTACCCCTCTCTCCAGGCTCTTGATTTCCCCATGGACCACTGGTTCTCGCCGACCACCTTCCTGCCCACTCAGCCTGGTGGCTGCACATCCCAGCAGAGCTCCTCTCGTTGGTGCCTGCCACCCCACAAACCCTCTGCCTCCCACTCTGCGGAAGCAGAGTATCTTACCCCAGAGCTTCTGAACCTTGCTACACCATCCTGGTTGGGCCTTTCTCCCTTGGCATCACTAGTCCTCGGAATCAAGCCTGCATCCTTTCTAGTTGCCGCTTCAACGCTCTCCCTAGAATGCCCTGTGCATGCTTTGAGCCTTCCACCTCCTCTATTTGCTTTGTCTTGATGCCTTTGTGCCTTGCATCAAGGCCTCCAGACTGCTGCTGCTCAGATTCACATCTCTCCTTTCAAATTGTCCCTTGAGGAACCCTCTTACACTGTTGGTGGGAATGCAAGCTAGTACAGCCACTATGGAGAACAGTGTGGAGATTCCTTAAAAAACTGGAAATAGAACTGCCATATGACCCAGCAATCCTGCTGCTGGGCACACACACCGAGGAAACCAGAATGGAAAGAGACTCGTGTACTCCAATGTTCATCACAGCACTGTTTATAACAGCCAGGACATGGAAGCAACCTAGATGTCCATCAGCAGACGAATGGATAAGGAAGCTGTGGTACATATATACAATGGAATATTACTCAGCCATTAAAAAGAATATATTTGAATCAGTTCTAATGAGGTGGATGAAACTGGAGCCTATTATACAGAGTGAAGTAAGCCAAAAAGAAAAACACCAATACATTATACTAACGCATATATATGGAATTTAGAAAGATGGTAACGGTAACCCTGTATGCGAGACAGCAAGAGAGACACAGATGTATTGAACAGTCTTTTGGACTCTGTGGGAGAGGGAGAGGGTGTGATGATATGGGAGAATGGCATTGAAGCATGTAAATTATCATATGTGAAACAAATCATTGCCAGTCCAGGTTCGGTGCATGATACAGGATCTTGGGACTGGTGCACTGGGGTGACCCAGAGGGATGGGATGGAGAGGGAGATGGGAGGGGGGTTCAGGATGGGGAATACATGTATACCCATGGAGGATTCAAGTCAATGTATGGAAAAACCAATATAATGTTGTAAAGTAAAATAAATAAATAAATAATTTAAATAAAAAAAAAAAAACCCAAAACAAAACCAAATTGTCCCTTGATCCCCACCCATGTCCCCTCTGGGCACACCCCCCCCCCCCAACCTTAATCATATCTGCTGTAATCATGTCTCTCCTAATGGACTTTTTTGTTGGTTTTGTCACCAGATTTTTCAATATGGCCTCTCTGCCCTCCTCCACTTCGCCAGCAGCATCCATTTCTGGGTTCCTGCCCAAATGCTCTACTAAAGCTGCTTTCTAGTCACCATAAGAGATTTTTCTGTGGTATTTAACTGCTGAACATTTAAAATCCTTTATTTGACCTGCCCCTGAATTATCTTCTTTTTGTCAGTGTTTTCCTCCTAAACTTTATCTTGCATCCTAAATTTGGTGTTCTTCAAAACGTTGGCCTTGTTTTTAGTCCTCTTTTTTCATCTTGGCAACTTCTTTCATATTTGTATGGCTTTGTTGTTTCTAGATGTCTTCCAAAGTTTGATTCCTGTATGTCACCATTTTCAACAGTTGGTGGACATTTCAACCAGAATTCTTTCCCTTTCTTTCCTTCCTTTTTGTTGATAGGTTCATTCATACATTTATCCCCTACCCCCACTTCCCTAACTCAGTACCCTTGACAGACATGGCTGTCTGTCAAGATGGTCATTCTCACTCAGTTGGTTGAGACGTATAGTTTTTTATTGTGGCTCCCAGGTAGCCACTGCTAGTTGGTACATCAGTTGTATCTATTCGTCGTATTTGTACCAGACAGCCCTGCTTTCTCTTACTGAGAATCTGGTCCCCTGAAGGATTCAGTTCAGTTGCTCAGTCGTGTCTGACTCTTTGCAACCCCATGGACTGCAGCATGCCAGGTTTCCCTGTCCATCACTAACTCCCACAGTTTACTCAAACTCATGTCCATTGAGTCAGTGATGCCCTCCAGTCATCTCATCCTCGGTCATCCCCTTCTCCTCCCGCCTTCAATCTTTCCCAGCATCAGAGTCTTTTCAGATGAGTTAGTTCTCCCCATC
This sequence comes from Cervus canadensis, assembly GCF_019320065.1. Lineage (NCBI taxonomy): Eukaryota > Metazoa > Chordata > Mammalia > Artiodactyla > Cervidae > Cervus > Cervus canadensis. The sequence goes on along the minus strand of NC_057399.1, from coordinate 46,105,571 downwards.
AGGTGGCCAAAGTATTGGAGTTTCAGCTTCAGCGTCAGTCCTTCCAATGAATACTCGGGACTGATTTCCTTTAGGATGGACTGGTTGGACTTGCATTCCAAGGGACTCTCAAGAGTCTTCTCCAACACCACAGTTCAAAAGCATCAATTCTTCAGTGCTCAGCTTTCTTTATAGTCCAACTCTCACATCCATACATGACTACTGGAAAAACCGTAGCCTTGACTAGATGGACCTTTGTTGGCAAAGTAACGTGTCTGCTTTTTAATATGCTGTCTAGATTCGTCATAACTTTCCTTCCAAGGAGTAAGCGTCTTTTAATTTCATGGCTGCAATCACCATCTGCAGTGATTTTGGAGCCCAAAAATATAAAGTCAGCCACTGTTTCTACTGTTTCCCCATCTATTTGCCATGAAGTGATGGACCAGATGCCGTGATCTTAGTTTTCTGAATGTTGGGCTTTAAGCCAGCTTTTTCACTCTCCTCTTTCACTTTCATCAAGAGGCTCTTCAGTTCTTCTTCACTGCCATAAGGGTGGTGTCATTTGCATATCAGAGGTTATTGATATTTCTCCTGGCAATCTTGATTCAAGCTTGTGCTTCATCCAGCCCAGCGTTTCTCATGATGTACTCTGCATATAAGTTAAATAAGCAGGGTGACAATATACAGGCTTGAAGTACTCCTTTTCCTATTTGGAACCAGTCTGTTGTTCCATGTCCAGTTCTAACTGTTGCTTCTTGACCTGCATACAGATTTCTGAAGAGACAGGTCAGGTAGTCTGTTATTCCCATCTCTTGAAGAATTTTCCACAGTTTGTGGTGATCCACACAGTCAGTGGCTTTGGCATAGTCAATAAAGCAGAGATAGATGTTTCTCTTGCTTTTTTGATAATCCAGCGGATGTTGGCAATTTGATCTCTGGTTCCTCTGCCTTTTCTAAAACCAGCTTGAACATCTGGAAGTTCACGATTCATGCGCTGCTGAAGCCTGGCTTGGAGAATTTTGAGCTTTATTTTACTAGCATGTGAGATGAGTGCAATTGTGCGGTAGTTTGAACATTCTTTGGCATTGCCTTTCTTTGGGATTGGAATGAAAACTGACCTTTTCCAGTCCTGTGGCCACTGCCGAGTTTTCCAAATTTGCTGACATATTGAATGAGGCACTTTCACAGCATCATCTTTTAGGATTTGAAATAGCTCAACTGGAATTCTATCACCTCCACTAGCTTTGTTCGTAGTGATGCTTCCTAAGACCCACTTGACTTTGCATTTTAGGATGTCTGGCTCTAGGTGAGTGATCATACCATCATGATTATCTGGGTCGTGAAGATCGTTTTTGTATAGTTCTTCTGTGTATTCTTGCCACCTGTTCTTAATATCTTCTGCTTCTGTTAGGGCCATACCATTTCTGTCCTTTATTGAGCCCATCTTTGCATGAAATTTTCCCTTGGTATTAGTCATTACCAAAGGTTTAGTTTATAATCACTGTTCAGTTCCCTAGCACCACAGGCAGGATAAAAGCTCGAGTAATTCAGATTTCTCCCACCGCTATGTTTCTTTAAAGATCTATGTAGAAGAGGTAGGTAGGGGAAATGTGAGTCATCTTAAGATTGGTATGAAATATATGTATGTTCAACAGTGGTCTTATTTTTCAGTTCATAAAAGCATTCTCACTTCTCCCTTTGGATCCGGGTATTTTATAGATATGAGAGAACAAATTTTATAAAATATTTTAAAAGTTTATAAACTACTGCAAGCAGATACAAGTGTACTTTGGTAAAAGCACTGGCCTTGTCCATGCTTGGAGGCTAATTGGGTTGGCTTTGTGAACTGTCCAGGAGAAGACCATTCAGAGATGTAGGTCCTCCTCTGAGAGGACCCTGCCTCTAGGGTCTCAGAGTTCTTGTTAACTCTAGATATCTTGTTGTTCAGCCGCTAAGTCACGTCTGACTCTTTGTGACCCCATGGACTGCAGCACGCCAGGCTTCCCTGTCCTTCACCATCTCCTGGAGTTTACTCTACCTTGGAATAATTCTAAATCCTTGGTATAGAATGAGGACTTTTTGACTTGAGATTTGGTGATGGTTAGCACCTTCCCCTCTCCTAGACCAAGAATGCATTTTCTGCTCGAAGCATTTCCTCCCTCGCACAGCAGCTGTGACAGGTCACAGGCTCCCAACTACTGGGCAAAAGGGAAAATGTGCTGCAAATCCTTTAAGAGCCTGCACTTCGAGTTTTAAATCGGGTTGTAAATGGAAGTCAATGATGTGGGAGTTGATATGTGACCTGGGGTGGATATTGCTGCTGACTGGCTGTGTGACGTGGGGGGGCAGAAGCTTGGTGTGTCTTGGTCTCAGTGGCCACATCTGACTGATGAAGCCAAAGGGGTTGGCTGATCTCAAGCGTCCTTCTAGACCCAGCGTTCTGTGTTCTTTGTTTTCCTGGTGGTTACTATTATTTTATGTAATGAGACTGTTTTTTTAGACAGCAAAAAAAAAAAAAAGTTGAGAGATCAGAGTCTTAAAAAGTACTTGGAATTGCATCTATTTTTGGTTTGTATTAGAAAGGTTTTGGGATCCTCAGGAAAGGGGAGTGCATTCTTTCTTGGAACGCAGAGTGTAGCTAAGACAACAGGGCAGGGGCAGAGCAGCCAGGAAACAGGTGTTTGGTATAGGCTGGCATCCCATTAAGCCACACAGTGTGTATGGCTGTGGTTAAGAGTACAGGCTTTGGAACCAGGCAGAAGGCTTGAGGTTCGAGTCCTGACTTTGTTACCTTCTGGCTATGTGACTTTGAGTGAGATAAGTCTCAATTTTTATGTTTGTAAAATGGGGAAAATAAGAGGGCTTCCATTATGGCACTGCTGTGAGGATTAGACAGGATGAGATGTAGAGCTCTTAGCCCATGTGATGTATAATAATTGCTCAATTAACATAGCCTACTAATCACGGAGTGCCTGCCTTAGTCTGGGCTAGACATTTTCCCTCCAGCTATCTACTTTAATCCACACAATGACACTAAGTAGAAGTTGTTATCCTCACACCATAGAGGAGGAAATCAAAGTTCAGAAGAGTTAAGTAATTTTCTCAACTTTATAGAAGCAGTCAATGACAGAGCTAGGACTGGAAAACAGTCTCCCTTCTTGCAAAGTCCCTTTCTGCCATGCTGTCTGCACCTTGGAGTAGAGAGTCCTCCTCACTGCCCACAGGGTTTAGCGAGGGATTCTAAAAGACCACGGTAGAGGCCAGATGAGTCACTGGTACCCACTAAATGCTGTCCTGCTTACAAATAGACTGGGTTCTAAAGAACTATTAGAAGTTCATTTGTTTGAAAAGTCTAAAGTTATAGCAGCTACTATTCATGCTGCCTCTCTTTCTTTTTTCAAACTTGAAGCTTTTTATTTTGTGTTGAGGTATAGCCAATTAACAATGTTGTGGTAGTTCCAGGAGGACAGCAATGGGGTTCAGCCATCCCTATACATGTATCCGTTCTCCCCACCACCCCCCTCCCATCCAGGCTGAGACATAACATTGAGTAGAGTTCCCTGTGCCATACACTAGGTTCTTGTTGGTTATCCACTTTGAATATCATGCTGCCTCTTGGTGGCAAGAAGAGTTACCATACTTTCTCCCTCATGAACAGCTTTGTTTGCAACCATGAAAATTCTTAACGTCAAAATTTATAAGTAGAGAAACATGGAAGGCAGAGCAGATGGTAATGGGGTCCTCAAAGAGGTAGGGACACAACGCCAGGCCCAGAGAAGGAAAGTGATGGCCAGCAAGAGAGTGCAGTGGGATCATCAGTAGCTCCCTGTGGTGGCGGTGGTGATGGTGGTAGAAGTGGCATTCATGATTGGCCTTGAAGGAAGGGGAACATTTTGAAAAAGTGGAGGCGGCAGGAAAGAAGTTAACTTAGGGTGCTTAAAACTGAAGATGGCTCTGTGGAGTGAGGAGATGATGAAAAAATCCGCCTACTAATTTTTCATGTCTTTTAATATATGCCTTGGATTGTGTTACATGAAGGCAGGCCAGAGAGTCTAAGAGGCAAAATACCCTATTTGTCAACAAAAGTATTTCTAAGCATTTGTTGGGAGAGCTTTCAGCACCCATGTGCTTGCAGTTCTTTTGTCTGTACTTTCAGATTCTAGGCCTGCCCTTCTCAGCAGGGAAGCCACCACATGTGGCTTGAGCCCTGGAAATGTGGTGGTCCTGATATGTGCTGTCAATGTGAGACACACATTAGATTTTGAGAATGTAGTAAGAGTTCAGTTCAGTCACTCAGTCATGTCCAACTCTTTGTGACCCCATGGACTGCAGCACGCCAGGCTTCCCTGTCCATCACCAACTCCCGGAGCTTGCTCAAACTCATGCCATTGAGTCAGTAATGCCATCCAACCATCTTATCCTCTGTCGTCCCCTTCTCCTCCCACCTTCAATCTTTCCCAGCATCAGGGTCTTTTCCAATGGGTCAGTTCTTTGCACCAGGTGGCCAAAGTATTGGAGTTTCAGCTTCAACATCAGTCCTTCCAATGAATATTCAGGACTGATTTCCTTTTGGATGGATTGGTTTGATCTCCTTGCAGTCCAAGGGACTCTCAAGAGTCTTCTCCAACACCACACTTCAAAAGCATCAATTCTTTGGCACTTAGCTTTCTTTATAGTCCAACTCTCACATCCATACATGACTACTGGAAAAACCATAGCTTTGACTAGATAGACCTTTGTTGGTAAAGTAATGTGTCTGCTTTTTAATATGCTGTCTAGGTTAGGTCTGTGGCTAGGTTACATGCATAGTTCTCTGAGCTTCAAATTTTTCATCTGCATAGCGGGGATGTTGGATCAGATGTTTTCCATTTAAAAATTTTAAAATTCTATAATTCTAATTTGGAATCAACTGTTGTTAACAACTTTTTTTCTGGATTCTGCTGAAAGGTCTCTATTGTCCCTTTACCAACACAGAATATGTTAGGATTATTTCCTTTTATTGCTGGTCCTTTAGTAATTCTTGGAATGGAAAAACTTCAGAGTTCTGATAGATTAAGGAGATCTTACTCTTTCTCTCTTTTCTTGGTCTGCTGGCCCATCTAGGCTTGTTTGAATGTGCTCCTGAGCTGGGTGACTGAGGTAACTGGAACAGGTATCAGAGAGCTGGAACGAAGAGTCGTGTTTCTTTGGTCCATGACTATTAAGACCACTTTCAAATACACCGTGCATAGTGATCCCACACTCTGTAGCACTAGGTCCATAAAAAAAGAATCTGCTCTGCCTTTTCCCTTTTGGCTCTACTAATATTAGCACAAATCAGTCATCTCTTTGTCCATATCTTTCTCCAGTAGTTTATCCTCCTATACATTGTCCATCCAGCTATTAAAATATATGAAATATCAGGCTAGCTAGTTTCCAGAACACAGATGTGTAAGACTTGGTTTTCATCCCTGAGGAACTCCTGGATAAAGATCAATAAGGTGGAGACACAGTACTTGGGGTCTTGAGAGGGACTTTCAGTTTGGGGTGGGTACAGATGAGAAAAGAAGGTCCCTCCATGAGCACACTCAGGTGATGAAACATTGAGTTTCTGCGAGTCTTTGATATTTCAAAGTGAAACAAGGTCTTAGTTAACTAAAGAAAGTGAAAGTGAAGTCTCTCAGTCGTGTCTGACTCTTGTGACCCCATGGACTGTGGCCTACCATGCTCCTCTGTCCATGGGATTTTCCAGGCAAGAGTGCTGGAGTGGGTTGCCATTTCCTTCTCCAGAGGATCTTCCTGACCCAGGATTGAACCCTGGTCTCCCCCATTGTAGGCAGATGCTTTATCGTCTAAGCCACCAGGGAAGTTCTAGTTAACTAGCAACATCTCAAATAAATAAAATCTTCCCTGTAAATATATATATAAAGTCCATTTAATGGAACATCAATGCCTGGAGGCAAGTGTATTGCTATACCGAAATCCTCTCTCATGATGCCAGCTATAATGTCTTTTTTGCCATTACACTTATTTTTCTGTAGTAATGAACCTTTATAACATGTTACAATTTGAAAAAGTAACAATATGAAAAGGAGGTTATATAAAAGCAAAGTTTTACTGGTTTAAAAAGCAAGAGCACTAGAGAGGGAAAATCCTTTTTAAGTCTGGAGTTAGATTCAGGCACGTGCAATAAAGTAACTGTTAATAAAATCTTGATTTTTCTCTCCAAAGTGTGGGTGAATAAAATATATCTGCAGAGGTATTTTTGGGTAGCCAACACTTCTTGGCTTTTGATTTGAGGTTTGTAGGAATCCCAAAATGATAGGGTACTAATTGGCTCAAATTGAAATCTCAGATAATTGGACTGATTCTGAGCCTAGCAGTGCTAACAATATCTAACATATACTGTGGGAAATGTTTCATAGTAAACAAAACAAAATAGAGCAATCATTTTTGTGCCAACACTTAGGAGATAACTGCAGATTCTTTACCCTCTGAGCTCTCAGGGAAGCCTTATTAAATATATATAAAATATAAATATGCATCTTCATATGTTAAATGCCAATACTGTACATTTTTAAAAGAGGAAACTTTGGGGACTTTTCAGGTGGCACAGTGGGTAAGAATCTGTCTGCCAATGCAGTAGACACAAGTTCCAACCCTGATTTCGGGAAGATTCCACATGCTGCAGAGCAACTAAGCCCATGTGCCACAACTATTGAGTCTTCGAGTTGCAACTACTAATGCCTGCATGCCTAAAGCTTGTGCTCCACAAGAAGAGTAGCCACAGCAACGAGAAGCCCTCGAACTACAGTGAAGAATAGCCCTGCTCTCCGCAACTAGGAAAAAGCAGTACAAAGCAACAAGGACCCAGTGCAGCCAAAATAAATAAGTTAATTAAAAAGAAAAACTTTTGAATGTATTTAACACTGAAATTCAGATACTCATACTATCAGTTCAGTTCAGTCACTCAGTCATGTCTGACTCTTTGTGACCCCATGGACTGCAGCACGTCAGGCCTCCCCGTCCATCACCAACTCCCGGAGCTTACTCAAACTCCTGTCCATCGAGTCGGTGATGCCATCCACCAAACCATCTCATCCTCTGTCGTCCACTTCTCCTCCTGCCCTCAATCTTTCCCAGCATCAGGGTCTCTTCCAGTGAGTCAGTTCTTCAAATCAGGTGGCCAAAATATGGAGTTCAGCTTCAGCGTCAGTCCTTCCAATGAATATTCAGGACTGATTTCCTTTAGGATGGACTGGTTTGATCTCCTTGCAGTTCAAGGGACTCTCGAGAGTCTTCTCCAGCACCACAGTTCAAAAGCATCACTTCTTCGGTGCTCAACTTTCTTTATAGTCCTACTCTCACATCCATACACGACTACTGGAAAAGCCATAGCTTTGACTATACAGACCTTTGTCAGCAAAGTAATGTCTCTGCTTTTTAATATGCTGTCTAGGTTGGTCATAGTTTTTCTTCCAAGGAACAAGCATCTTTTAGAACCAATAGTACTTTTATAACAGAAGTGAAAAGTAAATATGGTAAGTTTGTACCCTCTTAAGTTACCCTTAGTAATATCTTGATTTTTTCCCTCAGAGTGCGGGTGAATAAAATATATCTGCAGAGGTATTTTTGCATAACCCGCACTTCTTGGCTTTTGATTTGAGGTTTGAGGGAATCCTAATCTGATAGACAAATCTACATGTGAAATGAAAATAGGGATATTTCTAGAGACACGTGTCCATGTGCAGTTCTAGCCATATAAACAATACAGGTGTTGATCATTTTCCCTGGGGGTTGGAGGTTGAAGAGAGGCACACAGTAGCTATAGTGATGGCAGCAATGTTTATGTAGAGGGTTGAACTTATTAACAACAGGAGCAGCATGCTAACTGTTGCCTGGAAACCAGCTTTTGGTTGGAGCAGTGATGAGTTCTCTGTATGTCTGTTTCCTTTTTCTCTGATGTGATGCCCCAGAGTATGTGTATTTTAGTTTCTGTTATTAGAATTCAGTTTAATCGTTCAGTCGTGTCTGACTCTGCGACCCCATGGACTGCAGCTTGCCAGGCCTCCCTGTCCATCACCAATTCCCGGAGTTTACTCAAACTCATGTCCATTGAGTCAGTGATGCCGTCTAACCATCTCATCCTCTGTCATCCCCTTCTCCTCCCACCTTCAATCTTTTCCAGTGAGTCAGTTCTTCACATCAGGTGGCCAAAGTACTGGAGTTTCAGCTTCAACATCAGTTCTTCCAATGAATATTCAGGACTGATTTCCTTTAGGATGGACTGGTTGGATCTCCTTGCAGTCCAAGGGACTCTCAAGAGTCTTCTCCAGCACCACAGTTCAAAAGCATCGATTCTTCGGCGCTCAGCTTTCTTTATAGTCCAACTCTCACATCCATACATGACTACTGGAAAAACCATAGTGTTGACTAGACGGACCTTTGTTGACAAAGCAATATCTCTGCTTTTTAATATGCTGTCTAGGTTGGTCATAACTTTTCTTCCAAGGAGTAAGCGTCTTTTAATTTCATGGCTGCAGTCACCATCTGCAGTGATTTTGGAGCCCCCCAAAATAGTCTGTCACTGTTTCCTCTGTTTCCCCATCTATTTGCCATGAAGTGATGGGACCAGATGCCTTGATCTTAGAATTGGTTTAGTATAAAAAAGTTATTAAAAAAATTCAGTGTCATTTCTGGATATACATTCTGGGTGTCATTTCTGATCTCTAAGTTGGAGATCACTAATACGGAGCTTTGTTGATGTGCTGGTGTCTGATGATAGAGATACCCAGCTGGTTTGTAAGGATTGTGTGTGGGTGTACAAATAATTGATATACTGCTTAGCTTTGACAGCTCAAATAGCTGCCCTTTATTCACCTGTAAGTAGAATAATAAGGTTGTTTATTACCGTGCTTATGGTAATAGAATAAGTCACTATAAACTATAAATGGAAATGATAATAAATGGAAAAACTCACTATACACTATAAATTCAAGTTATTGTCTATTAGTCATCAACCTGGATAAAGTTTATTTAATAATTCATTCATATGTTCAATATTTGTGTTTAAATTTTTTTATTTATTTTTGACTGTGTTGGGTCTTCATTGCTGTGTGGGCTTTTCTCTCGTAGGGGAGAGCGAGGGCTGCTCTCTGGCTGTGGCGCACGGGCTTTTCATTGCAGTGGCTTCTCCTGTTGCGGCTCCTGGGCTCTAGAGCATAGGCCGAGTTGTTGTGATGCGTGGGCTTAGTTGCTCCACAGCATGTGGGATCTTCCCTGACCAGGGATCGAACCCATGTCTCCTGCATTGGCAGGCGATTCTTTACCACTGAGCCACCATGGAAGCCCCAGTATTTGCTTAGTAAATGTTTTTTTGAGTGCCTGCTATATGGCAGGCAGGATATGAGAGGTACTAGAGATATAGCAGTGAACAAGACAGAAAAATGGTGCTGAGCTTGATGGATAATAAACTCGTCAACAAAAGTGCAAGTTACAGATAATAGGAAGTGATGGGAAAGTCATCCATGTGATGAGAGAAACTCTGTGAGTGATGGGAGGGGCTGGTGGGGTGTCTTTTAGGTTAAGATGATCAGCGGAAGTCTAAGGAGGCAACAATTGAAATGAGACCTGAAAGAATGAAGGAACCAGACTTTCAATGCAAAAATGTTTTCACGTCGTCAGCGGTGTATACTCAGAACTGGGGTGGTTCCGCTCTGTGTGATGCCACTTGTGTGTGAGGGTGATGTTCTTAATTAACCCAGGAACCAATGAAGAAAGATAATAACCTGGCCCTTGAGCACAGCCTTGGAGCTGCCTGTTAGGTCAGATATTAAGCCCTTGATTGCTGGGCGACCGGGAGGTGCAGGAAGGTCTTGGGAGGGACTGGATTGGCACTCAGATGCCTCAGTGGCTACAACCATTTTGCTACAGTATGGGAGTGTTTCAGTATTTAAATGAGAAGTGTGATGCATGTGAGGGCTGGTTGTCAGCTATGCTTTTGTAACTTTATGATCCAAGGAATTTTGACAATTAACCAGTTGCAGTTACAGATCATTTAAAAAATTCTGGCCACTTCATATAGTTCAGTAGAGAAAAAGAAGGGTTAAACTCCTGCTTTCAATGTTGGCTGTCATGATTCTATACTCTGGGTCACATTTTGAGTAGGTAGCAGGCTGAATGTATTCTTTGCAAGAAGGTAACCAACCTCATGTTCCATTTTTCTTTTTTAACTAGGCGGCATCATTGTCCACACCTCCCTACCAAGATTTATGATAAAACAGAGAAACCATGTCTTCTCTCCGAATATACCGAGAACTACCCTGTCCATCACTCTTACCTGCCCAGAGAGTCCTTCAAGCCCAAGATGGATTACCAGAGAGCGTGCACGCCGATGGAAGGCCTGACCACATCGAGGTGAGGGTGTGGTGTAAATGTAGGAGTGTACAACACTGATGGAGTAATGTACATTAAGTTAATGTTCAATATTACATTAATGTGCACTATCAATATGTGCTATTAATGCCTTAATTTACTCAGAGAATCTCTGAAAGAAAATCCTGCATTTATTAGCCAGTTTAGTTTTCCCCAGCCCTCTTTTAGCTAGAAAGGATTCTTGCTTGGGGCTTGGGGCAAGGGTGGGGCCGTGGGGCAGGAATTGCAAATTGATCTACATGGAAAGGCTTAAATTATTAAAGGGAAATAATAACTTGAAAGGGGTGAGGGCTGCTGCAGAAAAAGGAGTTTTGGGCTTTTGCACATAAGCTCCAGGTCAGCTTGGGTGGTGTTAGTGATGTTGGTAGTGGTGAAAGAGAACTTGAGCGTTTTTGAAGTTATGCTGTAGATTTTGAATTGAGGTCCCCTTGAACATACATCAAGAATGTAAGCAAAGAATATTTCCTTTTAAGTTACTCTTGACTTAGAAACTCTGATTCTTGAGGTCCAGCTCTGTACAGAGACTGAGTCCCTGATGAGTCAACACATCAGGGCTGCAGCGTTATCTGTATTGAGGGGGTGGGGACACATGGTCAATCCCAGGATTGTTCTACACATTGCGTTGCAAGGCTCTCACAGAATTGGGTTGTTGACAATTCAGTGAGTGACTTCTGTCCTGTGCCTGTTGACCAAGAGGAGTACCAATACCTTGGAGTTACTTGGGCGGTGTTTCAGGCTGTATAGCTTAGTTCCCAGATAAGACCTGAGAGCTGGATGCCTTCTCTGCCTCTGATGATCCTCATCCCTAAGGGGCAGGATTGCTGTGCAGTGGAGAGGAAATAGTCCTAGTATGATGCCCACATATTATAGGTTTTCAAGATCTGGTAAATTTTCTTCCTATTGCATGCTGCCCCCACCTTTGCCTTGCAATTTTATGCTTTTCTGATAAAGGTCCCAGATGGCCCAGACTAAGCAGAACACCATTGCTTCTGCCTCTGGGTTTCCTCCAGGATAGGCCTGGAAACATCCTCTGTTGAGAACATGGGTTGGAGGCGTGTACTAAATGCTGCTTATCTTGTATATCCAAAGGAAGAAGTCCACGTCTGGGTGATGGGGTAGAAAAGACCCACAAGGCAAGGTCGAAGCCAAGTGATTGCTGGACTTAGTGGGAACTGGTGGACAGAGGCAGTTTGAGAATGGGGGGGAGTCAAGGGTTCTATCTGATTCTTGAATCAGGCCACCTTTATGCTGAATAGTTATATTAAATGATTTGATTTAAGCACAGGGTTTCTGGGTCCTGATTCATGAAAAAAACGTAATCTATGCAACCTGCTTTTCAACCTATGACTTACTAAACAATATAAACCTTAAGGTTTGGGCTTCATTTTACCAAGAAAACAGCATCCTTTGTTTCTAAGAATCTAAAGACCTCAACAAGAGAGAGAAGTGGATCATTCTCGAATGTTGCTTTTCGTTTGAAGAAACTACGGTCGATACTCATGAAAAGAACTAGGCTTGTGTATAACAGACATGTAGTTGATAGGAAAGGATAAGAGCAGTATGGAGAAATGGCTTGTGAATATCACATTTGGTTTTAAGATACTAGTCTTCACTTCTCTTTATACCCAAGTATATAGAGCGCCTCATGGAATGTAGAGTGCAGCGTGGCTTCAGATATTGTTCTGGAAATATTTGAATCCTTGGAGGGCTGGATGTTGAAGGATGCTTTTTGTTTGTTACCCACAAGCTCAGGACAAATGAAGACAAACCTTTTCTCTGGAGCAGTAGTCCTGCCCCATCCCTGAGCTATGAGCCCCCAGTGGAGCCCCACATTCCCTCTCTCCTCCCCATCATGCCCCCCTTCCCCATATGCTCTCCCTCTTTGCAAAACAAAAACCAGCCCTTTGACCTGTTCTAAATTATCCTTGCCTTGTGTTACTTACAACAATAAACATATCACCCAGAAATCCTCTCTGTCCCTGGCAAGGCCAGAATAATAAAATCATTCATGTTAAGTTGTGGCCAAAGCGGAGGAATGCAGATAGTAAAAGAATTTCCAAAATAACTTATTAATGATCATACAGGCCTTAAAAACAAGAAGTGGCAGGATCACAGTTACCCATGGGAAGGAAAAAGAACAGAAATACCTCTCTCCTCTCCTTTATTTTCTTCCCCAAAAAGAGGACTAAGGGGAGATGAACAGAAGGCATCTCTTCTCTCCCCCGTCCCTCAGTTTCATCATTTCTCAGTCCCATGCCTGCCCTGCTGGGCACATTTTTGTAGAATGAAAAAAACAAACAAAACAACCATGCCACTATCAGGATGCCTTTTTTTTTTCTTTTAGCTTTGGTGGGATTTTACTGACATAAATCAACAAAAATCAAGATTTTTACTAACCATCTTTTCTGAACCTTGTAAACTCAGCAGAGACTCTGGTCCATATCTCTGAATACATAAAACCATTCCCCATAGGGAACTGTAGAGATGCTGTTATCTAGGCGCTCCACCAGAGGTTGGTGAGGAAGGGGTGGGTCGGCCTTGTGTCTGCACACCTCTGTGTCCGTGCAGGTCGTCATCCTTCTGCCCGTGGAATCTGGTGGTCAGAATGTCTGACCCACTTCTTTATGTAAAGGAGGACCTGGCTTAGTTTCTGAGGTTGGACTTGGGACTGCTTGACATGCCACCTGCTGCATGACAGAGTCATATGGCCTGAGGCTTGGCTGGGTCTGGTGATGAAGCCCAGACACGAAAAACACCTGGTTTCTAGAACAGTTATTATCCCAGCATGAGGCATGATCGCAGCTGCACGCCGCTCTTACTGACTGTAAGTCTTGGGGATTTACAGCAGGTGCCACGAGGCGAATATTCGCTTGTGCTTTTCAGCCCTTCTTGATATTGAGTGGTTTCTTGCAGCCCTTTGGTAGTTCTCTCACAGAGGATCTGCCTTTAGTCTGGATAGACCTGAGATCAATTTATGAGCAAAAGGTTTGTGCTTCAAGCCTTGTTTCCTCTTAGGCCTGTCACCATGTTAGACACTTGGGCCCCATTTTTGGACATTGTTTTGTTAGCTAAGTGCGATCCCTGAAGATGAGCAAAGTGAATAGCCTCAGAAAAAAGAGGTGAGTCTTTACAATGGTGTTAGACCTTTATTCTAAAGGGAGTGAGGCTGTGGGTAGGGGGAGATAGAGGTGCAAGGGGGTGGGTGAAATTGGGTTCACGTGATGAATTTGGCTGCCGCGAAAAGGGTAGGAAGTGGCATGGATTCCTTTGTTTACTGACAAGACTCCTTAGTAAGTGGAAGAGTAAAGAGAAAGAGCTAAAAGGGAGAGATCTTGTTGTTTACTTACTTTTGATAGCACTGGGGCTTTGTTGCTATGTGCGGGCTTTCTCTAGTTGCAGGGACCAGGGGCTACTCTCGTTGTGACGCGTGGGCTTCTCATTGCGGCAGCTTCTCTTGCTGTGGCGCACAGGCTCTAGGCACATGGGTTCAGTGGTCGTGGCACCTGGGCCTAGTTGTTCCGCGGCATGTGGGATCTTCCCGGACCAGGGATCTAACCCATGTCCCCTGCACTAGCAGGTAGATTCTTATCCATTGTGCCACTAGGGAAGTCCAGGGAAGGGCTTTTGGAATCTGTTCCAAAGAGCCAGGAGAGAAGCAATAAAGTTGGTAGTAGGCTTGTGTCTACCAATTGAATATTACGCACTTCCTGTTCAAATACTTATTTCTGTACTCAGAGCTGTCCCAGTGGGGATACACTTTCTCACCTCTATAGACAAAAGATACACCCATTTGAATGCAAAGTTCCAAAGAATAGCGAGGAGAGATAAGAAAGCCTTCTTCAGTGATCAGTGCAAAGAAATAGAGGAAAACAATAGAATGGGAAAGACTAGAGATCTCTTCAAGAAAATTTAGAGATACCAAGGGAACATTTCATGCAAAGATGGGCACAATAAAGGACAGAAATGGTTTGGACCTAACAGAAGCAGAAGATATTAAGAACAGGTGGCAAGAATACACAGAAGAACTATGCAAAAAAGATCTTTATGATGACCCAGATAAGCATGATGGTGTGATCACTTACCTAGGGCCAGACGCCTGGAATGTGAAGTCAAATGGGCCTTAGGAAGCATCACTATGAACAAAGCTAGTGGAGGTGATGGAATTCCAGTTGAGCTATTTGAAATCCTAAAAGATGATGCTGTGAAAGTGCTGCACTCAATATGCCAGCAAATTTGGAAAACTCAGCAGTGGCCCCAGGACTGGAAAAGGTCAGTTTTCATTCCAATCCCAAAGAAGGGCAATGCCAGATAATGTTCAAACTACTGCACAATTGAACTCATTTCACAAGCTAGCAAAGTAATGCTCAAAATCCTCCAAGCCAGGCTTCAACAGTATGTGAACCGTGAACTTCCAGATGTTCAAGTAGGATTTAGAAAAGGCAGAGAAACCAGAGATCAAATTGCCAGCATCTGTTGGATCATAGAATAAGCAAGAGAGTTCCAGAAAAATCTCTATTTATGTTTTATTGACTATACCAAAGCCTTTGACTGTGTGGATCACCACAAACTGTGGAAAATTCTGAAAGAGATGGGAATACCACCTAACCTGCCTCCTGAGAAATCTGTATGCAGGTCAGGAAACAACAGTTAGAACTGGACATGGAACAACAGACTTGTTCAAAATTGAAAAAGTAGTACATCAGGGCTGTATACTGTCACCCTGCTTATTTAACTTACATGCAGAGTACATCATGCGAAATGCCAGGCTGGATGAAGCACAAGCTGGAATCAAGATTGCCAGGAGAAATATCAATAACCTCAGATATGCAGATGATACCATCCTTATGGCAGAAAGTGAAGAAGAACTGAAGAGCTTCTTGATGAAAGTGAAAGAGGAGAGTGAAAAAGCTGGCTTAAAACTCAACATTCAAAAAATGAAGATCATGGCATCCAGTCCCATCACTGCATGGCAAATAGATGGGGAAACGATGAAAACAGTGACAGATTTTATTTTCTTGGGCTCCGAAATCACTGCAGATGATGACTGCAGCCAATTAAAAGACTCTTACTCCTTGGAAGAAAGGTTATGACCAACCTAGACAGCATATTAAAAGGCAGAGACATTACTTTACTGTCAAAGGTCCATCTAGTCAAAGCTATGGTTTTTCCAGTAGTCATGTATGGATGTGACAGTTGGACTATAAAGAAAGCTAAGCACTGAAGAATTGATGGTTTTGAACAGGTGTTGGAGAAGACTCTTGAGAGTCTCTTGGACTGCAGTCCAGCCAGTCAATCCTAGAGGAAATCAGTCCTGAATATTCATTGGAAGGACTGACGCTGAAGCTGAAACTCCAATACTTTGGCCATCTGATGCGAAGAACTGACTCATTGGAAAAGACCCTGATGCTGGGAAAAATTGAAGGCAGGAGGAGAAGAGGATGACAGAGGATGAGATGGTCAGATGGCATCACCAACTCGATGGACATGAAGCCCAAGAATACTGCAGTGGGTAGCCTATCTCTTCTCCAGCAGATCTTCCCAACCTGGGAATCGAACCGGGGTGTCCCGCATTGCTGGCAAATTTCTTTACCAACTGAGATATCAGGGTATCTTTGTTTAAATTTGGGGACATTTTGGCCTTTAAGTATTTTTTCTGTCCCTGAGGCTTTGTTCATTTCTTTCACCCAGTCTTGTTTCCTCTCCGTCCTTCAGACTGGACAGCTTATATTCATCTGTTTTCAGGTTTGCTAAGTCTGTCTTTATTCCTGTCTCCATTCTGCTGTTACCTATCCAGTGAGTGTTTCATTTTAGATATTATGTTTTTTAGTTTTAGAATTTACATGTAGTTATTTTTATATATAGTTTCTATTCTTCTTCTGTGATTTCCTTTTTTTAATTTATTGTGACCTTGTTTTCCATTTTGTAAGTAAGCATAGCTAAAATAGCTACTTTATAACCTTTCTCTTCTAATTGCAGAATTTGGGACTGCTTGGGGCTGGTCTTCATGATTATCTTCTCTTTTTCCCCCTTGATAATGGGTCACATTTTCTGTATGTATGTCAAGAAATTTGGATTGATCCTGTGCATTGTTAATATTATGTTGTGGAAACTCTAGATTTTATTACATTCCTCTGAAGAATGTGGTTTTAAAGCAGACAGTAGGTGGCTCAGCGGTAAAGAATTTGTCAGCAATGCAGGAGACCACCTGTAATTCAGGAGAGTTAGGTTTGATCCTCGGGTTGAGGAGATACCCTGGAGGAAGAAATGGCAACCCACTCCAGTATTCTTGCCTGGCAAATCCCATGGACAGAGGAGGCTGGCGGGCTACAGCCCATGGAGTTGCAAGAGTCAGACACAGCTTAGTGACTAAACGACCACCACCACAAATTGATTGGACTCAAAATGCAAACTTGTGTTTTGTGTGGCAATTTTCACCTCAGTTCACTTATCTTTAGCACAGTTGCTTGAAGTCTGTCCCACGCAGGCAATGTCAGCCAGAGATAAGGGCCCAGTTTATAAACAGAATTTAAGCCTTACTGTTTCCGGTCTCCCCTCTTCAGGATTCCTTTCTCACTTCCCAGCATTTGTGGTGGCTTCAAATTTTGCCTTCTGGTTTTTCAGTCAAGAAGATGTGCCCTACATGGCACAGACTGGAGCCTGCCTACAGACTGGAAATGTTGGAAAAAGAAGGAAAGTTGATGCGTAGGCTCATCCGGTATCATTCCCTTCTTCCACCTGATGCTTCTGCTCTAGA
The DNA here is from genome assembly GCF_019320065.1 of Cervus canadensis. Taxonomy (NCBI): domain Eukaryota; kingdom Metazoa; phylum Chordata; class Mammalia; order Artiodactyla; family Cervidae; genus Cervus; species Cervus canadensis. The sequence goes on along the minus strand of NC_057399.1, from coordinate 46,088,425 downwards.
ATCTTCCTGTTTTGGTTGCCCTTTAGTGCTCACAGGTAGTTGATTTTTATATTTTGTCCAGAGTTTATGTGAGGCAATGACAGATGTTACCCTCAGCTTTGGTTGGGTTTGAGGAGATGAGTGAGTAGAGGAGTAGATAGGTACAGCCATATCGGTGGGTTCCACATCTGTGCATTAAAAATATTTTTAAAAATTCCACAAAGTTCCCTAAAGCTAAATTTGAATTTTCCATGCACTAGAAACTACATAATGTTGGGTATTATAAGTAATCTAGAGGTGATACAAAGTATACAAGAAGATGTACATAGATTATATGCAAATACTACACCCTTTTATACAAGGAACTTGAGTATCCACAGATTTTGGTATCCATGGGCTGGGGGTGATCCTCCACGAATAATGGATACCAAGGAATCTCTGTACTAGAGGCATATTCTTGGAATCCGGTCTGTTGTAGCAAAGATAACGTGGGCTTAGTGTGTCTTTACCAGGGTAAGGGCACGAATCAAGCCCTGTGACCCAGCCTAGGGATCTTTCTCAGTGGGCTGGAATGGCCTACCCGATCTGCCTGTGGAGACATTATGTTTTCCTCAGAGGGCTCCTGTATGCCAGGAGTTTCAGAATTACATGCAGAAATAATGAAATCAAATTACTTGACAAAGAACAAAACCCCATAGAAGCAATTAAGAGGTCAAATGATGAGGAGAGGTATCAAAGGAGTCGAGGGAGAGATTACTACAAAATTGAAGGAGAGAATGGATGCCATGGAGATGCTGCATAAGGATAAGTTCAGTTCAGTCACTCAGTATCATCCAACTCTCTGTGACCCCATGGACTGCAGCACTCCAGAATTTCCTGTCCATCACCAACCCCTGGAGCTTGCTCAAACTCATGTCCATTGAGTCGGTGATGCCATCCAACCATGTCATCCTCTGTCATCCCCTTCTCCTCCTGCCTTCAGTCTTTCCCAGCATCAGGGTCTTTTCTAATGAGTCAGTTCTTTGCATCAGGTGGCCAGAGTATCTGGTGGCATAAGGATAAAGGCCTGGAGAAATAAGGTGGGGCTTTGAAGGCCCTGACTCAAGCAAGGAGTGAGTAGGATGAGATTTGATGGGTGGAGCCTGAGTAGGGTGTGAGGAAGGCAAGCCTGTATTTGTAGACAGCCCCTTCTCTAGAGGCTTAAACTAAACAAAACTGGAAAAATGCTAGACCAGCCAGGTATGACTTAAATCCCATATGAATTCACAGTAGAGGTAACAAATAGATTCAAGGGACTAGATCTAGATAACAGTATGCCTGAAGAACCATGGACAGAGGTCCATAATATTGTACAGGAGGTGGTGAACAAAACTATCCCAAAGGAAGAGAAAAGCTAGAAGGCAAAGTGGTTATCTGAGGAGGCTTTACACATAGCAGAAGAATGAAGAGAAGTGAAAAGCAAGGGAGAGAGGGAAAGGTACACCCAATTAAATGCATAGTTTCAAAGAAGAGCTAGAAGAGACAAGAAGGCCTTCTTCAACGAACAGTGTTTAATAACAGAAGAAAGCAACAAAAGGGGAAAGACTAGAGCTCTCTTCAGGAGAATTGGAAACATCGAGGGAGCATTCAGCCCAAAGATGGGCACAATAAAGAGTGAAAATGGTAGAGACCTAGTAGATGCTGAAGAGATCAAGAAGAGAAGGAGAGAATACATGGAAGAGCTACACAGAAAAGATCTTAATGAACCGGATTACTGCAATGGTGTGGTCAGTCAGAGCCAGAGTTTCTGGAGTATGAAGTCAAGTGGGCCTTAAGAAGCCCTGCTGTCAGTAAAGTTAGTGGATGCAATGAAATTCCAGCAGAGCTATTCAAATCCCTAAAGGAGGATATCATCAAGGTTTTGCATTCATTATGTCAGCAAATCTGGAAGACCCAGGAGTGGCCACAGGGCTGGAAAAGGTCAATCCTCCTTCCACTTCCCAAGAAGGGTAGTACCAAAGAATGTACTAACCATTGGACAATTGCACTCATTTCCCAGGCTAGTAAGGTCATGCTTAAAATCTTGCATGCTAGGCTTCAGCATGATGTGAACCAAGAGCTTCCAGATGTCCAAGATGGGTTTAGAAAAGATAGAGGAACTAGAGATCAAATTGCCAGCATTTTCTGGATTATAGAAAAAGCAAGGAAATTTTAGAAAATCATCTATCTCTGTTTCATCAACTACACTATAGCCTTTGACTGTGTGGATCATGGCAAACTGTGGAAAGCTCTTAAAGAGATGGGAATTCCAGACCATCTTACCTGTCTCCTGAGAAACCTGTATGTGGGTGAAGAACCAACAGTTAGAACCTGGTATGGAACAACTGATTGGTTCAAGATCAAGAAAGGAGTATGAAAGGGCTGTCTGCTGTCACCCTGTTTGTTTAACTTATATGCTGAGCACAATATGAGAAATGCTGGGCAGGATGAGTTACAAGCTGGAATCAAGATAAGTGGGAGAAACATCAACAACCTCGGATATGTGGATGATACCACTCTAATGGCAGAAAGCAAAGAGGAACTAAAGAGCCTCTTGAGGGTGAAGGAGGAGAGTGAAAGAGCCAACTTAAGACTAAGAATTAAAAAACGAAGATCATGGCATCTGACCCCATTACTGGATGGCAAATTGAAGGGGAAAAGGTAGAAGTAGTGACCAATTTCCTATTCTTGGGCTCCAAAATCCCTGCAAATGGTGTCTGTAGCCATGAAATCAGAAGATGATTGCTTCTTGGCAGAAAAGTGATGACAAACCTAGATAGTGTGTTGAAAAGCAGAGACATTACGCTGCTGACAAAGATCCATATAGTCAAGGCTATGATCTTCCCAGTAGTCACACATGGTTGTGAGAGCTGAACCGTAAAGAAGGCAGAACACCAAAGAATTGATGCTTTTGAACTTGGTGCTGGAGAAGACTCTTTTTTTTTTTTTTTTAATTTTTTAAAATTTTATTTATTTTATTTTATTTTTTTTAATTTTTTTTTTTTTTATTAGTTGGAGGCTAATTACTTCACATTTCAGTGGGTTTTGTCATACATTGATATGAATCAGCCATAGATTTACACGTATTCCCCATCCCGGTCCCCCCTCCCACCTCCCTCTCCACCAAGTCCCTTAGACCACTAGGAGATCAAACCAGTCAGTCTTAAGGGAGATCAACCCTGAATACTCATGGGAGGACTGATGCCAAAACTCCAGTATTTTGGTCATCTGATGCAAACAGACGACTCATTAGAAAAGTCCCTGATGCTGGGAAAGATTGAGGGCAGAAGGAGAAGAGGGCATCAGAGGGTGAGATAGCTGGAAGGCATCACCGATGCAATGAACATGAACTTGGGCAAACTCCAGGAGATGGTGAGGGACAGGGAGGCCTGGCTGCCTCTCTAGGGTCACAAAGAGTTGGACACGACTAGGCGACTGAACAACATTTCTCTAGAGGGGTCTTCCCTGGTGACTCAGCAATAAAGAATCTGCCTGCTAATGCAGGAGACATGGACTCAATCTTTGATTGGAAAAAACCTCACATGCCTTGGAACATAACCTGCAGTTATGTTGTGGTTAGTAATAGGTTTCAGTAAATGTTCCGAACATAAAAACATAATGAGGAAACATATAAATTCTAATTCAATTCACTCTAAAGCCACAGTAAATATTTTTGGGTGGAGGATAAATGAATTAAACTTTAAGCTTCTTTCCTCTCTTCAGAGGTAGATCACTGCCCCCCTCCCCAAGATGATTTGTCTTGGTTATAACTAATCAGTAAATTCAATCCATAGATGTTCTTTCACAAACTAACTTGAATTTTGCATTGGGGTTGCTAAAGATTGGACAGGATTTAGCAACTAACCAACAATGATAACTTTCTAGAGGAGAGATGCGGAGTGGACTGCAGTGAGGGTTGTTGTTTGCTGTTTTTCTTTGAAAATGGGGAAGACTGAAGCATGTTTAAATACTGACAGAAAGCAGCCAGTAAGAGGAAAAGGTGAAAACACTGATCCTTGAGGAAGAGGGAGGAGATTTAGGGCAGGGTGTGAGGATTGCTTTTGGGCCAAGAGGAGGAGCTGTTTTTTCCCCTGAATGGAAGTATAGTTGATGTATACTATTATATAGGTTATGAGTGTGCTATGTAGTGATTCACAACTTTAAAAAAATTATATATTTATTTGGCTGCACTGTCTTCATTGCTGTGTGGGGCTTTTCTCTAGTTGTGGTGAATGGGGTCCACTCTGTAGTTGTGGTGTGTGGCTTTCTTATTGAGTGGCTTCTCTTGTTGCAGAGCACAAGCTCTAGAGTGAGGACCCAGTAGTTGTGGCACAGAGGCTTCGTTGCTCTGAGGCATGTGAGATCTTCCAGGACCAGGGACAGAACCTGTGTCCCCTGCAGCGAAGGGCAGATTCTTAACCCCTGGACCACCAGGGAAGTGTGATTCACAACTTTTAAAGGTTATACTTCATTATAGCTATTGTAAAATATTAGCTTTACTATTTTGTACAGTATATCCTTGTAGATTTCTATGCATAATAGTTTATGCCTCTTAATCCCCTATTTTTTATTTATAATGTAATCCCCTACTTTTTATTTACATTGCTCCTCCCTCCTCCTCGCCACTGGTAATCATTGGTTTGAGTCTGCTGCTTTTTTGTTATGTTCACTAGTTTGTATTTTTTAGATTCTACATGTACGTGATATCACACAGTATTTCTCTTTTTCTGTTTTATTTCTCTTAGAATAATAGCCTCCAAGTCTGTCCATGTTGTTGCAAATGGCAAAACTTTTATTATTTTTTATGTTTGAGTAGTATTCCATTGTGTGTGTGTGTGTATCAGAAAAGGTGTGGTGTACGCACACCACACAATTTCTGTTCATTAGTTAATGAACACTTCGGTTGCTTCCATATCTTGCCAGTTGTGTAAGTGGTGCTGCAATGAACCTAGAAGTGCATGTATCATTTTGAATTAGGGTTTTTGTTTCTTTCAGATATATACCCAGGAGTGGATTTGCTGGGTCATATGGTAGTTCTGTTTTTAGCTTTTTGAGAAGCCTATATACTGTTTTCCACAGTGGCTGCACCAATTTGCATTCCTACCAACAGTGTAGGAGAGCTCGCTTTTATCTACTTCTTCTCCAACATTTGTTATCTGTGTTCTTTTTGATAATAGTCATTTTGACGTGATATCTCATTGTGGTTTTTATTTGTGTTTTCCTGATCATTAGCAATGTTGAGCATATTTCTCTGTGCCCATTGGCCATCTGCATGTCTTCTTTGGAAAAATTTTGACTGTTCAGCTCTTCTGTTTTATAATCAATTTTTTTATGTTGTATGAGTTGTTTATATATGTTGGATATTAACTCCTTACTGCTCATATTGTTTGCAAATATTATCTCCCATATTGTAGGTTGTCTTTTCATTTCATTGTACTGTATAAAAGCTTTCAACTTTATTTAGGTCCCATTTGTTTATTTCTGTTTTTATTTCCTTTGCTTTAGGAGAGATTGAAAACAGATTGAAAAAAACTATTGGTATGATTTATGTCAGAGTATTCTGTTTTCTTCTAGGATGTTACGGTTTCTGGTCTTACATTTAGGTCTTTAATCCATTTTGAGTTTATTTTTGTATTATTGTTAGAGAATGTTCTAACTTCATTCTTTTATATGTGTGTGTCCAGTTTTCCCAGTACCACTTACTGAAGAGACTGTCTTTTCTTCATTGTATATATCCTGGGTTCCTTTGTTGTAGATTAATTGATCATAAGTGCCTGGGTTAATTTCTGGGCAGGAGCTCTTAAAATTATTTCTGCTTATTAATATGATTGGGCATACTAACAAATTCTGAAGTTTGCCCAGCTAAACATTAAAAATAGGGACTTCTTGGCAGTCCAGTGGTTAAGACTCTACTTTTCCAACGCGGGGGCTACAGGTTTGATCCCTGGTTGGGATCCCACATGCCAAGTGGGATGGCCAGATTAAAAAAAAATTCTCTAGCATGCCAAAGTTATACAAATATTAAGCATTTTTTAAAAATTAAAAATAGATTGAACCAAGTATTGTGTAGCCCCTTTATCATAATGAAAATATCCTTTTCCCTCTTCCAGGCTCATGACCCTGGTTAGCTGTTACGTTATAGCTTCTTTCCTTTTGCCAGACTCTTGTCAAATGCCTTCCTTTAACTTTGCCTAATGATGGGAAGTCAAATTGTTTTGGCTTCCCAGCAGGTTCTCTTTAACCTTTACTTCAGAGTTTAACTCAGGACTTTCCATACCAGATAACTTTTATGACTATGCACCTAAAAGAAACTTGGCATCTTTGACCATTTTTTTTCTTGGTTCAGAGTCAAAATGGGCACAGGAGCTAGGATATGTACCCCAGGAAGAGAAGGGAGTTTTATTAAAAAAACAACCTACTAAATTTGAGCAATTTCTGGGAAGGATAAAATAGTTTTCTTTTACGTGAACTTAAGGGCTGTAAGATTATGAGAGGTTGGGGACCTGTAGTTATGTTGTGGTTAACGATAGATTTCAGTAAATGTTCTGAACATAAAAAACATAATGAGGAAACATATAAATTCTGATTCAATTCATTCTTAAGCCATGATAAATAATTTTGGGTGGAGGATAAATGAATTAAAATTTAAACTACTTTCCTCTCTTCAGAGGTAGATCACTGCTCCCCTCCCCAAGATCATTTGTCTTGGTTATAACTGATCAGTAAATTCAATCCATTGATGTTCTTTCATAAACTGTCTTGAATTTTGTGTTGGAGAGGAAGATTCGGTTAAGAATTTCGTTCCTTGAACATGGTAAATGAGGATTTTGCCACATCACCTTTTGCTATTGAGAAACCAATTTCAGGAAAAGTCCATGAATTGGTAAGGTTAGTTGTAGGCAGTCATCTGTGCTTTTCTGTTTAAAAATTTTTTGTTTTTGGCTGTGTTGGGTCCTCGTTGCCATGCACAGGCTTTCTCTTGTTGCAGAGCATCAGCTCTGGAAAGCAAGGGCTTCAGTTAGTTGTGGTGCATGGGCTTAGTTGCTGAGGCCAGTTGCTGAGGGCTTAGTTCCTGGACCAGGGATTGAACCTGTACCCTCTCTGTCGTCCCGTGGACTCTTATCCACCGCGCCACCAGGGAAATCCTGTTTGTTTTTTTTTTTTATCTTTGTAGCAGCAGGAAATGGGGGCATTAAGCACATTTTAGTTATCATAGAGCCTGGCCGCCCTTGTAGGAAGGTTTTCACAGCATCTCTGAGGGGAAGTTGGTTCCCTCAGTAGAAGTAACAGCAGAAGAGAATGTCTCGTGTTCTGTGTGCAGGTTCCAGGGTGTGATGGGCCCATGACAGGAAGGCAGCCCTGGCTGCTCTGGGCCTGGGAGGGCTCTGCGGGGCAGTGTGGGCATTCGGCTTTGTTCCTCATCACCTGCCGCCTGGTATCTTCTGATACACATTCTTGGAAGTGAACAGGGCTGAACTCTTGGATAGCCATTAGTCAACACAGATTTGTATGGAGCTGTAGGGTCTCAGGCTGCCTCCAACCCGACTCCAGCCCCCTGGGGAGTGAGGAAAGCCACCTCCCCTTGGGAGCCCTCCTTGAGAACACAAACTCTCTGATGGAAGCCACTTTGCAGTTAACTGGTTATCAGCCAGTGTTTTCTGGGCCTTCCCATTTCTCTTGGCAGCCTAGAGGCCTGACTGTCCTAGTTCCCTGCTGCAGCTGGTTTAGCTTTGAACAGACATCAGTGTGAGGTACTTGCACACGTAGAAGGATAGGAGCGGGGAGCTGATCCCTGGGTTCTTATTCCGCCCATTCCCTCCATAAACCCTGACTTACACTGTCAGCAAACAGCTGCCTCAGGTCTTTTGGCTTCCTCTTGCTATTTGCCAACATGGGGCCCCTGGGGACAGAGCCCAGGCTGCAGGCCCGGTAAATGCTGCTGAGATGTATTTTTAAACCTACCCAGAGGGTGTTACAGGGAGTTCAACTGAAGCATCTCCTGTTTCCCCCTTGGAGCCCTAGGGAGACTAATTCTCCGGCTTCCTAACTCCTTCCTCCCCTCCCACCAAGCGCTTTCAGTCCCTGGTTTGGGTTTATTGACAACCATATGTATAATTCATGCAAGACAGGTTACAGTGGAGCGTGTTGCCTCTGCTAGTCAAGCATGGCTCAGTAACACTGCTCCAGATTTTGGCGGGGAAGTAGGTTTTTACTGGTGTTTGGGCCCAACGTCTTCCTGTCCGGAAGCCTTCCCCTTCCCTTGGTGAGGTCGTTTTGGAAGTGCCGTTAGGGAAAAGCCACCTTCCCCCTGTCCAGTTAGATAAATGAGTTTCAGGCAAGAACAGCCCGTTGTGTGAAGCAGAAGTTCTCGGAGGAAGGGGGGAAGGTATGCTGAAGAGAGTTTGCCCTGGGCAGCTGGTGGGCAGTGGGCACCCGGGCTGAGCCAGGGTACTTCGTGCTGGTGGCGATGCCGCAGTGTCTTGGTCTTTGTAGAACTGGGGTGCTTTGGGAAGAGAGTGTATAGTAAAAAGTGTCATGCTTTTTCTTTTCTTTCTTTTAAGTTGGGAGTATAAATTGCTTTACAATGTTGTATTTAGTTTCTACTGTACCACAAAGTGAATCAACTGTATGTATACATTTATCGCCTCCTTCTCGAGCTTCTGTCTGCCCATCCCACCTGTCTACCTCATCACAGAGCATTGAGCTGAGCTCATTGCTGTGACACCCCCAGCTTCTCACTCGCTATCTGTTTTACATGTGGGCTCCCCTGGTAGCTCAGAAGTTAAAGAATCCGCCTGCAGTGTAGGAGACCCAGGTTCAATCCCTGGGTTGGGAAGATCCCCTGGAGAAGGGAATGGCAACCCACGTCAGCATTCTTGCCTGGGAAATTCCATGGACAGAGGAGCCTGGCAGGCTACAGTTCACGGGGTTGCAAAGAGTCGAACATGACAGAGACTTACACACACACACACTATGTATAGGTCAGCACTGCTCTCCCAGTTCGTGCCCCCCCGCCTCCGCTTCTCTCTCTGCCCTGTGTCCACATATCTGCTTTCTAAGTTAGTGGACTTTATTCCTGCCCTGCAAATAGGTTCATCTGTACCATTTTTTCTAGATTCCATATATATGCACTTGTTTTTCATAAAATGTCTTCGTTTTTCTATTCCATTGTTTCCATATACCCTGAAATGATGGGATTGCTGATGCCAGAGAGCTGAGAAGTGAAAGGTTCATTGTCTGCATTTATTGGCCTTTTCTTCTGGGTTTTCTATGAAGTTAAATAGAGGAAGGAGATAAATCTTAGCATGAGCTATTGGGAGCACAGAGAAGGAGGTGGCGGGACCGGAAAAATAGAAGTCAGCTCCACAGTGAACAGGTTGGGGGAGGAAGGTGGAGACAGCAAGCACAGGAGAGGCCTTCTCAGTGGTCCTGGGTGGCGGCAGTGGGATGGGGGTGGGAATGAGGGGGAGGGGGGCGCGGCCAGGGAGGGAAGGCCGAGGCAGGTCCAGGAAGGTTTACATTCTGTGCTAGAAAGTTGGGCTTTATCTGGAAGATTTTAAAGCCAGGGAGTAAAAGGGTAAGATTTTGGGTTTAGAGAGTTGATTTTGGCTCTCCAGGATAGGAGAGTGGCAGGTGGTGGCAATCATGCAGGAAGCCCAGGTTATAGGTTATAACATGACCCACATGAGAAATGGCCAGGGTCTGAACTGAGGAGGAAAGAGGAACCGATGAGCTGCAGCGTGGAGGTAGGGATCACGCACTTGGTGAATGGCTGGCCCTTGACGGCGTGTAACTTGAGTGAGACGTGAATGGCCATGTCTTTGTCAGAAGTGGGAAACGGGAGGCAGAGAGGGGAGGATGACTTCTCAGCCAGTGCCTATAGAATTGGGTTGAATGGAAACCATGAGCCTTATTCTGAGGCAAGGGCTCCCAAGGCTTCTGCTTATTTTCCTACAGGAGAGACTATGGGCCTCACAAAGTGTTACCAGTGAAGATCCACCAGCCCAATCCGTTCGTCCCAAGTGAAGAGAACATGGATCTGCAGACCACGTATAAACAAGATTACAACCCTTACCCCCTCTGTCGAGTGGATCCCATCAAACCTCGGGACAGTAAATACCCTTGTGGGGACAAGATGGAGAGTCTGCCTACTTACAAAGGTGGGAGAAGGCTGGAGGGGCAGGGCTGGGGGGGACGGGCTGAGCCTAGGTGCTGACTGGGAAGTGGGTTTTATGCACACACGCCCTCAGTGCACAGGCTGGGCAGTCTTTTCTGCGGCCAGATCTGGCCTTCAGCCTGTTTCTGTGCAGCTAGAGAGGTAAGGATGGTTTTTAAATTTTTGAATGATTAAAAAAAAAATGAGAAAGACTATTACATTAGGGTATGTGAATATTAAATTCAGAGTTCAGTGTCATAAGTATGTTTTGTTGGAACACGGCCACTTCCATTGGTTTTCTATATTATCTATGGCTAAGTTTGTGCTTCGGCAGCAAAGTTGAATAGCTGTGGCAGAAATCATATGGCATGCAAGGCTTAAGACATTTAATATCTGGCCTCCTACAAAAAATATTTGCTAGTTGCCTGCCTCAGCTTGCCATTCCTGTCCTATATTGGGCAAGCAGTTCAAGTTTAAGCCAAGTTGGGTTTCACCACTGATTGATTCATTCATTTGTTAAAAAATTATGGAAATGTAACATACAGAAAAATGTGCAAATATATAATGATAGAGACTGGTGAGTTTTTAAAATTGTATTATTTTTTAATGGGCTGAGTACCTCCCCCTGAATAACTATTTTGCTATATACATCAATCCTTTTAATTTTTAAAAATTTTTTTATTTATATTGGAGTGCAGTTGATTAACAATGCTGTGTTAGCTTTAGGTGTATGGAAAAGTGATTCAGTTATATGTATACATATATCTATCTTTTTCAATTTTTTTTTCTGTTTAGGTTATTATAAAATATTGAGTAGAGTTCCTTGTGCTGTATTTGCTATAGGTAAAATAGATAACCAGCGAGGACCTGTTCATCTTTAATTCCCATTGGACTGCAAAAGTTTTAGGAAAGTTCTAGAGGAAAGTGAGAATCCCTTGGTGAGTTGCCAGATAGCTGACAGTACAAAGGCAGATTAGACCAATGAATTGTGAGTGAATAGGCATGGAAAGAGGATGCAGATTGAAACATATAGCATTGATACTCCCTTCTAGTTACCGTCCCCACCCAGGAGAGAACCACTGTGCTGACTCTTGACTTCGTAAATTAGTTTTGCTAGTTTTGAACTTCATTGTATTGAGATGGGTTCCTTCTTTATTGGGCATTTTCTGCATTCCAGGCATGGTATTAGGACCCGTGAAGGAAGCATAATGACCTGCCCTTGAGTTTGTAGTCTGGTAGGAGAGACAGGATATCGAGTGATGTGTGTGGCAGGTAGCAGTCACTCTACTCTATGGAGCATGAACCACAGGACTGACGCCATGGGGATGGAGGCCAGGTTTGTGATCAGTAACTGCGCTGCTTGTGATGTACATGGTTGTCCTAAGAAAATGTGCAGAACTGTCCCTGTCACATGTCTGGATATCTGCATGCCTGTGGTGATGGTGGCTTTTTAAAATTATTATTATTTTAAAAATCTGGCTGCATCATGCAGCACATGGGATCTTAGTTCCCTGTGAAAGTGAAAGTTGCTCAGTCGCATCCAACTCTGCAACCCCATGGACTATACAGTCTATGGAATTCTCCAGGCCAGAATACTGGAGTGGGTAGCCTTTCCCTTCTCCAGGGGATCTTCCCAACCCAGGGATTGAACCCTGGTCTCCTGCATTGCAGGCAAATTCTCTACTAGCTGATCCACAAGGCAAGCCTAAGAATACCGGAGTGGGTAGCCTATCCCTTCTCCAGTGAATCTTCCCAACCCAGGAATCATACTGGGGTCTCCTGCATTGCAGGTGGATTCTTTACCAATTGAGCTATCATGGAAGCCTCTTAGTTCCCTAACCAGTGATCTAACCCTCAGCCCTGCATTGGAAGCATGGAGTCTTAACCATTGGACCACCAGGGAAGTCCCCAGTAGTGGCTCTTATTTAGTCAAGCTTAACACTTGGCCATGGGGAGGTGGAGAGGCTTGAGGGGATGTAGCAATGTTCCTGAAGCCCTTCCAGGAGCTCTTAATCTATCATTCTGGAAGATTCTAAATGTGGCTGAGTATCTCTGCTTTTGCTTTTTTTTTGTCCTTTTACTTTCTTTAGTGTCACCTATTATCTTTTACTCTTCTATAGCCACCTTCTGCCAAGCCACATTCTGGACATTGTCAAATCCCCAAACAGCTCCACCTTCGTGCCCTCCACATCTGGTCCTTTTGGCTCTTGTATTTACTCCCACCGTGACAGTCCTTGGCCTCACTGGGACCTCCAGCCCACTGATGCCTCAACCTTCCTTCTCATCATCATCAGCCTCTCCTGTGTCTGTTCCCATGCAGCTTATTCCACGTTGTATCACTGCAGCCCCTGTCTTAACTCCCTCTTTCTTCTGTCCTTCTGTCGCATCCTCCTGGTAACAACCAAACCCTGCCTTCTCCATGTCTACCACTGGATGCCCAGCTGCACATCTCTCCAACCTTATCAGCTCATCTCTGTTGGCCACAGAAAGCAAGCAGAGAGATCTTCTGAAAACAGAAATCTCACCTGACCTCGTCTTTACCTAAAACTCCTCAAATAATCACTCCAGTTCTTAGGATAAACTCCCCCACCTTTGCCCGCTCTGCTGCCTTGAAGATTTGGGCTCCTCCTCCCTGGGCCCCTCTGCTCTGACCACAGGAGCTTCTTTCAGTTGCTTTGCTCCACTTTTCTCTCTCAGGGCAGGTTGCACTGTCCTTCCCTCTTTAGAGAGCCATCCTCCTGTCCCCTCTCCAGTGCTCATCCTTCTGCAAAGGGCAGAAGCATCACACCTTCCCCTGTGCCAGACCAGACACATCCCCTAAGGTGCTTGAAGGCTGACTTGTCCCACCTTGTTTCGTAATTCATTTTGTAATTTAGTTTAACATTTGTCTCTTTGGCTAGATCGCAGGCTACAAGAGAGCAAGGGTCTGCCTTTTTCTTTGTCTGCTACCCTCAACAAGGTAGGCACCATAGCAGATGTTGTACTAAGGAGTCAGCCCAACGAGGCACGTTATGGGGTGGCACTTGGCCTCTGCAGGGCTCCTCTGTTTCCCTTTTCATCCAGTGTTTATAGGAGGGCAAAAAATGGACACTGAGCACGCAGAAAAGAACAGAGCCCAAATGAGCACTTCCCTTTGACGGTGAGGAGGCAGGGCTTCTGGTAGGGCTCATCCGACTGCATCCTCTCCTCTCTACATCCTCCTTGTGGGCTTCCTGGGTTTACAAGTCTTAACAGAGTTAGAGGCTCCTTAGAGCAGCTGTCTGCTCAGCTCAGCTTCCCCTCTCCACCTTGCCCTGGGTGCAAGGAGAGACCTAGGGCTGAGAAATACTCCCTGCTTTCCTTAGCGGTTGGCAAGGATGGAGTTTTCCAGTGGTATTATTTAAAAGGACATCTCCCTCCACTCCCCACAAAATAATCCCCCCCAAAATCAACACACAGAAAAAAAAAATCTAATACTTAAGCTTTAATCTCTGCAGTATTCTTCCCCTTCTCCAAACATTTACATCTCAAATTGCCCTCTGCAAACCAGAGAATAGTATTCTGCTGTTAAAACTGAGTCATGGCTGACTTTGCCTTACCGAGAAAGTTAATATTGAGAAAACCCTATTTTCTTTCTTTCTTTTTTTTTAAAAAGCAGTTAATAGGCACCAGAAATTTGTCTGCTGACACAGACTTAAAATTTTTTAAAAATTGAAGTATGGTTGATTACACTGTTGTATTAGTTTCTGCTATAGAGCAAAGTGAATCAGTTATATATCGACTCCACTCTTTTTTAGATTCTTTTCCCATATAAGCCATCACCAAGTATTGAGTAAGAGTTCCCTGTGCTATAAAGTAGGTCCTTCTTTGTTATCTGTTTTATATATAATAGTGTATATATGTCAATCCCAATATTCCAGTTTACTCCTTCCCTCTGTCCCCCTGGTAACAAAGTTTATTTTCTACATCTGTAATTCTATTTCTATTTTATAGATAAGTTTATTTGTATGCTTTTCTTTAGATTCCACTTATAAATGATATCATATGGTCTTTGTCTGACTTTCTTCACTTAGTATGATCATCTCTAGGTCCATCCATGTTGCTGCAATTGGCGTTATTTTGTTCTTTTTTATGGCTGAGTAATATTCCACTGTATATCTGTACCACATCTTCTTTATCCACTTCTCTGTTGATGGACATTTAGGTTGTTTCCATGACCTGGTTATTGTAAATAGTGTTTCAGTGAACACTGAGGGTGCGTGTATCTTTTCAAATTGGTTTTTTCCCCCAGATATATGCCCAGTAGTGGGATTGCTGGATCAAATGTAGCTCTGTTTTTAGTTTAGTTTTTTTTTTTTTAAAGATTTGTTCTCATTCTTTTTAAAAAAATAATTTTATTTATTTATTTATGACTGTTCTGGGTCTTAATTGCTATGCAGGCTTTTCTCTAGTTGTAGCAAGTAGGGGCTGCTCTCCAGTTGAGTGTGTGGGCTTCTAATTGCAGTGGCTTCTCTTGTTGTGGAGCATGGGCTGTAGGGCCCCTGGGCTTCAGTAGTTGTGGCTCTCAGGCTCCAGAGCACAGGCTCAGTAATTTTGGCACACAGTCTTAATTGCTCAGAGGCATGTGGGATCTTCCCAGATCTGGGATCGAACCCATGTCTCTTGCATTGGCCGGTAGATTCTTTACCACTGAGCCACCAGGGAAGCCCTGTTTTTAGTTTTTTAAGGAACCTCCATACTGTTCTTCTTCATAGTGGCTGCCCCAATTTACATTCCTACCAAAAGTGTACTTACACAGACTTAACAGGACTGTTCTGAACCAGGCATGCTTAGACCTGTTGGTTTTATTCTGGCTACATATGTACCTGAGGGTAGGTTTCATAGTTCTCCTCTGAAATTCAGGTTTAAAATCAATTCGGTTTGTAGTCAAAGAAAACATCTGTCATTCGGTGTCAGTTGTAACCTATGTGTAACCTAGTTTTTTGAATAATACTTACCATATCATATAATCTCAGTGGTTAATTTTTTCCATTACTCCTCTAGGGTATAGTGGCTTCCAAAACTTGGCCTTAAATGCCAAACATTTATTTTCCACTTTTAGCACAGGGGATGCTGCAGTGAAGATGTGTTTAGTGAGGTAATAAATGAACGAGTAGTTCTAGATCTCTATTTACGAGGGCTCCCGGTGCCATAGTTTGGCATTAGAGTTGCACATATCCCCACCAGGTCTGTTACTCGGTGGGTGCAGGCCAAGGGCAAGAATGAAGCCTGGGGAAGGCCCAGGACATTTGCTCTTTGCATCCTGCACAACCTCATGCATATTTGAGGGGCCACATCCTTGCCTTATCAGTTGGCTTATTGCTCATGTGATGACTTGTTTCTCTTATGGAAATAGTATTGCTTTAATACTTAATAAGTCTTTAATAAGTCTTCTGTAGCAGTGTTTATGGTTTTGTGTCTATACATTGATTCTCCTTCCAAAGGGAAGGTGGGGTAGAAACCAAAGATCAAGGTCATTAAATAGATGTATTTCAACGGGTGCATCTATATTATGTCTATATGCTCTGCTTGCTATTGTTGCATAGGAAAAATATGCAAACTTTTCTCTTACTACTCTTATGGCCAGTGCCTTTACTGGCCTCCAGAAAACCACTAGTAAAATTTGCTCCAGCAGCATTTGGTTGTAATTTTGACATTTTCAAAACACTGTGCAATTGGAAAGATTGAGAGTGTAATTACTTGATGCTCAGCTTTAGGTTTAGCTTTTTTTTTTTTTTTTAGACACATTATTGAATGGAATCTCTTTTAAAGAGGTTCTTGCCAATTACGCACATGACACCCTGGCCCTGAAGGGCTTTTACTGATGGCTTTTCAGGCATGTGAATAGTTTGTCATGTGGAATTCTGAGGTTTTTTTGTAATATACGCTGGGTGGAGGAAGTTAGGAGGTTGGATAATAATGTGGTTTCCACTGTATTGTTGGGTATCAGAAATCACATGAGGCAACTCTCAGTTTAGGAACCTGTTTTCTTAACACTCCATCCATCACAGGAGAGGGCCAGAAAACCCTGTCCTACCCACCCCCATGTACCTTGAGGCAGTGTGTAGGCATCTACAGGTAGATGCCCCCATTTCAGTGAGGCTTGAAGTCTGAGGGGGAAACATGTGGTTTATATTCAGCAAGATGGTTCCCTCTAAGGCCCCCTAATGCTTTCAAGATGCTGATAGAGCCATTAATAGCTCTTGGAGAAAGATTAGATTTTCAATTAAAATGAAGCCAATTTAAAATAAATAGTTGGTAGTATTATTAGCTTGAACTAAGCTTAAGAGTGTGCCTGGGGGTGGGGATGTCAGGACTTACAGGCGTGGCAGAGTGAGGAACTTGACAAATTCTCTCCCCAAAAAAGCAACAATAAAACTGGACAAAATAGTAAAAACCAACCATTTTAGGACTCTGGAACTCAACCAAAGGGGTACAACAAATTGAGAACCATTTATTCAGGAAAAACTACTAAATCATGTTATGAACAGTGGGAGTGTGTGGTGTTTTATCCTGGGGCTGCTTCCATCACCCCTCCCTCAAGTTCCATCTGTGTGGTAGTTCTGCTTGGGCAGGCTAGGCTGCGAAAACCAGAAACTTTGCTGCCAGTGAGGGCTGATTGGAGAAAAGTGCACACTCAGGCAATTCAGTAAAAACAATAGTGACATTAATGGCAAAAAAATTAGGGAAGACAGTTTCTGCGGTTAGTTTGAGGTTGCAGTACTACTTGAAACAAGCAGCAGACCAGCAGATCAGTGAGAAATTGACCAAAGAGACTCAGAGAATGAGACAGACTCAGAGGTGGGCCTTGATAAGCTCATATATATTCCTGATGGTCTTAAAGACTGTGCATATGGGCAAGGCAGTGTGCAGGCTCAAGAGATCAGAGAAAGGGTCTAGTTATTTACTCATCTTTCCTGGCTGAACATGATGCCTGGTGCATATGCAGAGGAGATATGAGACAGCCTGGTAGAAAATAAAAGCTGGGGGAAAGTTGTAAGCTGTACGATCTTTGACTGTATTCTCCAACTCACACACAGATTCATTGGCAAATGGTGAAAACCTTAGTGGCTTAAGGTGCCTAAGTATGTGTGCTTAGTCGCTCATTAGTGTCCAAGTCTGTGATCTCATGGACTGTAGCCCACCAGGCTCCTCGGTCCATGGGAATTCTCTGGGCAAGAATACCAGAGTGGGTTGCCGTGCCTTCCGCCAGGGGATCTTTCCAACCCAGGGATTGAACTCAGGTCTCCCACGTTGCAGGTGGATTCTTTACCATCTGAGCCACTAGGAGGAGGGTGCTTATGTATAACTTCTGGTTAATCAGAGGCTGATTACTAAACTATGCTGTGATAGAGGGTAGCTCTTAGGAATCTAGGCCTAAAAGCAAGATAAATTAAAAAGAAAAAACTGCCAGTACAATACTATAGTGATTACTGTAGCTTTGCAGTATAGTCTGAAGGCTTCCTAGGTGGCTCTATTGGTAAAGAACCCTCCTGCCAATGCAGGAGACATAAGAGACTTGAGTTTGATCCCTGGGTTGGGAAGATCCCCTGGAGGAGGGCATGGCAACCCACTCCAGTATTCTTGCCTGGAAAATCCCGTGGACAGAAAAGCCTGGTGGGCTACAGTCCACGGGGTCACAAAGATTTGGATATGACTTAGAAACCAAGCAATAACCACAGTCTGAAGTCAGGGAGCCTGATTCCTCCAGCTCCATTTTTCTTTCTCAAGATTGCTTTGGCTGTTTGGGGTCTTTTGTGTTTCCATACAGATTATAAAATTTTTTGTTCCAGCTCTGTGAAAAATACCACTGGTAATTTTGCTAGGGATTGCATTGAATCTGTACATTGCTTTGGGTAGTATAATAATTTTCATAATATTGATTTTTCCAGTCTAAGAACGTGGTATATCTCTCCATCCATTTGTGTCATCTTTGATTTCTCTCATCTTATAGTTTTCTATGTACAACTCTTTTGTCTTAGGTAGGTTTATTCCTAGGTATTTTACTCTTTTTGTTGCAATGGTAAATGGGGTTGTTTCCTTAACTTCTCTTTCTGATTTTTTTGTTGTTAGTGTATAAGTATGCAAGAGATTTCTGTGTATTAGTTTTTTGTTTTGTGACTTTAACAAATTCTTTATTGAGATAGATCTAGTAGTTTTCTGGTGGCATCTTTAGGATTTTCTATGTATAGTATCATGTCATCTGCAAACAGTGAGAGTTTTACCTCTTCTTTTCCAATTTGGATTCCCTTTATTTCTTTTTCTTTGATTGCTGTGGATAGAATTTCCAAAACTATGTTGAATAATAGTGGTGAGAGTGGGCACCCTCATCTTGTTCCTGATGTTAAAGAAATGCTTTCAGTTTTTTAAAAATTGAAAATAATGTTTGCTGTGGGTTTGTTGTATCTGGCCTTTATTATGTTGAGATAGGTTCCCCCATGCCTACTTTCTGGAAAGTTTTTTTAAATCATAAATTGGTTTAATTTTGTTGAAATTGTGTTCTACATAGATTGAGATTATCATATGGTTTTTATCCTTTAGTTTGTTAATGTGGTGCGTCACATTGATTGGTTTTCATATCCTGAAGAATCAGTATATGCATTGCATCCCTGGGATAAACCTCACTTGACAATGGTGTATGATCCTTTTAATGTGTTGTTGGAGTCTGCTAGTATTTTGTTGAGGATTTTAGCATCTATGTTTATCAGTGATATTGGCCTGTAATTTCCTTTTTTGGTAATAACTTTGTCTGATTTTGGTTATCTGGTTATCAGGGTGATGGTAGCCTTGTAGAATGAGAAATAATATCAAAATAGGTAGTGAGAATCCATGTTTGTAGATTGAAGATTCAATGCAGTTTAAGGTGCAGTTCAGTTCAGTTCAGTCTCTCAGTCGTGTCCGACTCTTTGCAACCCCATGAATCGCAGCACGCCAGGCCCCCCTGTCCATCACCAACTCCAGGAGTTTACTCAAACTTCTGCCCATTGAGTCGGTGATGCCATCCAGCCATCTCATCCTCTGTCATCCCCTTCTCCTCCTGCCCCCAGTCCCTCCCAGCATCAGGGTCTTTTCTAATGAGTCAACTCTTCACATGAGGTGGCCAAAGTATTGAAGTTTCAGCTTCAGTATCAGTCCTTCCAATGAACACCCAGGACTGATCTCCTTTAGGATGGATTGGTTGGATCTCCTTGCAGTCCAAGGGACTCTCAAGAGTCTTCTCCAACACCACAGTTCAAAAGCATCCATTTTTCGGCGCTCAGCTTTCTTCACAGTCCAACTCTCACATCTATACGTGACCACTGGAAAAACCATAGCCTTGACTAGATGGACGTTTGTTGGCAAAGTAATGTCTCTGCTTTTTAATATGCTCTCTAGGTTGGTCATAACTTTCCTTCCAAGGAGTAAGCATCTTTTAATTTCATGTCTGCAGTCACCATCTGCAGTGATTTTGGAACCCCCCCAAAAAAAAGTTTGACACTGTTTCTACTGTTTCCCCATCTATTTGCCATAAAGTGATGGGACCAGATGGCATGATCTTAGTTTTCTGAATGTTGGGCTTTAAGCCAACTTTTCCACTCTCCTCTTTCACTTTCATCATTAGGGAAATGTAAATTAAAATATAGAGAGGGAGGTGGGAGGGGCGATCGGGATGGGGAATACATGTAAATCCATGGCTGATTCATGTCAATGTATGACAAAAACCACTACAATATTGTAAAGTAATTAGCCTCCAACTAATAAAAATAAATGAAAAAAAATACAATGAGATACCATTAAACACCCACTATAGAATGCCTATAATTAAAAAACAAATTGTAATAACAAGTGTTGAAGATGTGGAGAAATGAGAACTTTCATACATTGCTGGTAGGAACATGAAGTGGCACACCCACTTTGGAAAAGTTTGCGGTAAATGTTGAAAAGTTAAACATAAATTAAACATATAACTTATCAATTTTGCTTCTTGGTATCTACCTAAGAAAGATGAAAAGATATATCCTCACAAACACTTGTCTATAAATGTTCCTAGCAGAAATTTTCATAATAGCCAAATGATGAAAACCATCCAAACGCCCATCAAATGATGAATGGATAAACAAAATTTACCCTAGTACTATTCAACAATAAAAGGGAGTGGACTGATACATGCTGTGAGAGGGATGAGCCTCCTTTACATTATGCTTAGTGGATGAAGCCAATACAAAACACTATATATTGTGCAATTCTATTTATAGAAAATGTCCAGAAAAGGCACATTTATAGTGACCAAGAAATGATTAATTATTGCCCAGGGATGAGAATGAAGATTGCAAATTGGCTTGATTAAATTTTTAGGGCAGTGATGGAAATGTTGTATAACTAGATTAAAAAAAAATTTTTTTTATTGAAGTATAGTTGATTTACAATGTTTTGTTAATTTATGTGGTACAGCAAGGTGATTCAGCGTAACTAGATTTTGATTATAGATTGTTGCACAACTCTGTAAAAGTTATTAAATTATGTGTGTAAAATGATGCATTTTATATTTATACAAATTATACCTCAAGAAAGCTGTTTAAAATGTGTGCCTGTGGACTCCACTGGTATTGGCTATATACCTCAAAGACTGCTTTTGTTCTTTTTGTAAAGTTGTAGGCAAGAGAATTCCCTGTGGATTCAGAGTGGTTAGCCAACATAGTCCCCCTTATTCCCCTGGAGTGCCATATTTGATGTATGTGGATTGTATGTGTGATGATAGGAACATAATGGCGATTACCCCATGGATGACCAGGGGAGGCCTGGTAGGTCTGGCTGGTGGCCCAGTAGGGCTGGGTTATGAATCTTTGGTCTCACTGCTCTGCATATACCTTCCCAGTCACTCTTTGATGATTCACAGAGGACACCTTCCCTTAGAGGAATGGAGCTGTTCTTGGATAAGGGAAAAGCAGTAGTTGGACTGGAGAAGGCAATGGCACCCCACTCCAGTACTCTTGCCTGGAAAATCCCGTGGACGGAGGAGCCTGGTAGGCTACAGCCCATGGGGTTGCACAGAATCAGACACAACTGAAGTGACTTAGCAGCAGCAGCAGTTGGACTCCTCTGTTGGAATCCATTCCGTGGGTCCACTCATGGCCATGGACCCTCTAAAATCCCCACATGCAGCATTGTGGGTGTGATGAGACTCCTATAAATTAGTCTCTTCTGCATGTGTGTGTGTGCTGTCACTTCAGTTGTATCTGACTCTTTGTGATCTATTGGACTGTAGCCCACCAGGCTCCTCTGTCCGTGGGGATTCTCCAGGCAAGAAAACTGGAGTGGGCTGCCATGCCCTCCTCCAGGAGATCTTCCTGACCCAGGGATTGAACCTGCATCTCTTACATCTCCTGCATTGGCAGGCAGGTTCTTTACTACTAGCACCACCTGGGAAGCCCTTCTGCTGCACAATGACCTGCAAATACCACAAAGTTGAAACATCAGGCCCTTGGTTGAGGTGGTGGCAGGGATCTAGTCTGGTTTTCCTCTGTCTCCTGTAACATCTCCCTGAAGTCTGGCCTGTGGCTTTGGGGCTTCTGGGAATACATGCAGGTCGAGTGATTGGATTTATGAATAATCACCACTTCTGCTTTATTTTCAGCTGACTATTTACCCTGGAACCAACCAAGACGAGAGTTGCTTCGTCCTCCTCACCACTACCGGCCGGCATCGACCAAGTTTGATAGTCGCACTACACAGCAGGACGACTATTCCATGAAGGGCCTGGTGAACACCAGGAGCTGTAAGCCTCCAGCTGTGCCCAAGCTCTGTAACATCCCCCTGGAGGATCTGACGAACTACAAGATGAGCTACGTGGCCCACCCCTTGGAGAAGCGCTTTGTGCATGAGTCAGAGAAGTTCAGGCCCTGTGAAATCCCCTTTGAAAGCCTCACCACCCACAAGGAGTCATACCGCGGTCTGATGGGGGAGCCAGCCAAGAGCTTGAAACCTCCTGCCAGGCCTTGTGGGCTCTTGCCCTTCTCCAACACCACTGAGTTTCGAGATAAGTACCAAGCCTGGCCAACGCCCCAGGCGTTCTCCAAACCTCCTGCCATGTATGTCCCTCCTGAAGAGAAGATGGACCTTTTGACAACAGTTCAGGCCCACTACACGTTCCCTAAGGGCGCCCCGGCTGAGTCCTGCCGACCCGCGCCCTCCGTCAAGAAGGGTGGCCACTTTGAAGGCTCCACCACGACCAAAGAGGACTACAAGCAGTGGGCCAGCATGCGGACAGAGCCGGTCAAGCCCATCCCCCAGCTGAACCTTCCCTCTGAGCCCTTGGACTGCCTGACCACCACACGAGCCCACTATGTGCCCCACCTGCCCATGATGACCAAAAGCTGCAAGCCCCTCTGGTCTGGGCCCCAAGGAAATATCCCTGTGGAGGGCCAGACCACATATACCATCAGCTTTACTCCTAAGGAAATGAGCAGATGCCTGGCTTCGTACCCTGAGCCTCCTGGCTACATCTTTGAGGAAATAGATGCTTTGGGGCACAGGATATACAGGCCCATTTCTCAGACAGGCTCTCGGCGGAACAGCCGTTTTTCTGTAGGTGATTCAGAAAATCCCAACCAGCAGGAGTTGACAGTGTCAGCCTGATTTTTAAAGGTTGTAATTTAGAAATTGCACAATACTTATAAAATCATATGGTTGAGCTATTCATTGGACCAAAAAAGAAAAAAAAAAAGGAATTCCCCAAAAATGAAAAAAAAATTTCATCGTCGTTTCCTGGACACTTGAATAAAATGAGAATCACTTGACTCAAGGAAAATGACATTTAATCACTGGCTAATTAGTCCCCTAACCCTCCCTCTTCTGTCTCCCCCTCTTGGGCCCTTTATCTTGTGCTCATGGAATCAAAGCTGGTCTCTGAGGTTTCCTTCCCATCCAGATGTATTTTACTAGTTTAATTATTGTATAAATTGACATCATGATCATCCCTTGCCAAGAATGAAGTGCCAAAGAATAAACTTCATTTTGGGGGGATTGAATCTGCAGGTCTGTTTGTTCACCCCATGTGCTGTCTATGCAGAGAGCAGGCCATATTTCTTGCGACCTCTGGGGATATTTCAGCCTAACTCTCTTGTTGCTTCCTCATCCTGGTAGGGGTGCCTCAGGCCTGATCTGGAGTCTTGTTTTGGGGCCTCTCTACACAGGGCTGCTTCACAGGGCATCTTTCTACCTCTTCACATCACAACATACCAGTAACAACAGTGTTGTCTGATGGGGTATGAGTCTAGTCATGAGTCTTGCCCATGAACCAGGCACTGAACTGAAATTTCCTCTCCCCTCCATGCTCTTCCCCAGTTCTCTGATACCATGGAGTGTATTTTAGGGTTCTACCGACTCAAAACAGAGGCAGATGGAGGGAAAGGACAAAGTTCTATGGCAGTCCTAGGAAAGCATGGACGGCCAGACCTCTCTCATTCCCAAACCAGTGCAGGCTCTGAGTCCAGGGAGAGGAGGGGCGGAGGGGGGAGAAAGGGAGCCCTCGGCAACCAGGCAGTTGGCAGCTGGCTCTTAAGCTGTGAGCGCTTCTAAATGCTCAGAACCTGGAAAAAATGGCCGCACATTGGGCTGATTCCTGGGAAGCCTGGATCCGCTTGTCCTAAAATGACAGCTATGACCAGGCCTCTCATAAAGTGTGATATAGTGATAATGGAGAAAGGGTTGGAGGTTCCTCTTTGGGGCCTAAGGTTTGATCCTAAGGTTAAGTAATTTGGAGTTTTTTTTTTTTTTGGGAAGAATCAAGGAGGGACTTTGTTCAAGAGGGCCCAGGCCAGGATCAGATGGGTTCAAGGTCTGTGTGAGCCTCATCCAGGGGGATGCAGATTGACACTTGGGTTATCTGCCTCTCTTTTGAGTCTGTAGAACCTTAAAATATACTCCATGGTATCAGAGAACTGGGGAAGAGCATGGAGGGGAGAGGAAATTTCAGTTCAGTGCCTGGTTCATGGGCAAGACGCCTGTATCTCTTATTCAAGTCTATCTTTCCATGGCTCTCACCTCCCTGGCCCAGACTTTCAGGTCCCCACTCATTGTCTTCTTACCGTGAGGTTAGTTTGCATCACTGGATTGGGATTTATGGCATTTAATCCTCTTGGTTGTATCAGGTGTGGATGACTGCCCTTATGGGATAAAGAAGCTCAGAGAGATGATGCACCTTGCCTAAGGCCACAGAGCTTGGAGCACCAAGGCCAAGACTGGAACCCAGGTCTTCTGTTTCCAGATCCAGGGCTCTTGACTCAACACCAGGCACCTCCCATCTGCAGTGGCTCAGATCTCATGGCTCCAGCAACTGCATCAAATTGTACTATCTCTGTTTGAACTCCTTTCTGGAGGCCATTAAGCTAAAGGAGGCCACTTAGGAGGGTAGGTTTTATTATTTTTGTTTCATCATTTTTCACAGATCAAAGGAATATTGGCACTTGATTTGAAAAACCAAATGGTATTAAAATGCTTATAAAACGGCAGCAGTCTCTTAAGCAGCCACCCCTTCGTCTCTATTATAACTTCCCCAGAGAACAATTGTAAATAATTGGATCTGTTTCTACTAATATTTTCCCTCAAATTCCTTAATAATGTTGTTTTAGTTGCTAAGTTGTGTCTGACTCTCTTGTGACCCCATGGACTGTAGCCTGCCAGGCTCTTCTGTCCATGGGATTTCCTAGACAAAAATACTGGAGTGGATTTCCATTTCCTCCTCTAGAGGATCTTCCCAACCCAGGAATTGAACTTGCATCTCCTTCTTGGGAGACATATTCTTTACCATTGAGCCACCAGGGAAGTCCATAGTATATATACTAATATATTAGTATGAAAGTGAAAATCGCTCAGTGGTGTCTCTTTGTGACCCCGTGGACTGTAGCCTGCCAAACTCCTCTGTCCATGGAATTCTCCAGGAAAGAATACTGGAGAGGGTAGCCACTCCCTTTTCCAGGGGATCTTCCCAACCCAGGGATCAAACCCGAGTCTCCTGCATTGCAGGCGGATTCTTCACCTTCTGAGCCACCAGGAAAGCCCCCCTATAATAGTGTGTGTGTGTGTGTGTGTGTGTGTGTACTGGTGTCTGCTGACTCATTGATTTTAGACCTAGTCTCTTTTGGTAAATTAGGTATTTTAATCTTTTACATTTAATTCTTTAATTCTTTTAATTCCTTCGCTCCCCCTTCTTAATATAGTTATATGAGAGTGTGTAGTAATGTCAAAACTAATAAGCTTTTCTGATGAGTAGGAAGGGAAGAAACTGAAGAAAGATTGATAGATCTGACTGTTTTAGGAGCACTGAGTCCCCTTGGGGTGAGAAATTTCCTCTGAGCCCATTCTTTGTGACATTTGGAATCATCTCCACGGTGACTCCAGGCTTGATGACCCACCCAGGGCATCTCTGCCTTATCTGTCTCTCTAGGACTTGAGGAATTGCCTCTCCCCTACTCTTAGTTCTTCTTATGACAGTAGTTAATACAAATAAATTCATAAAATACATAAAGAAGGACACAAGTGGCTTTTATGGGTGCTAGTGGAACACAATGGCTAAGAGCATACGAGGAGAGTCCAGCAGACCTGGGTTTGCATCTTGGTCCTTGTCACCCACTAGCTATGGGGCCTTGGTCAAATTCTTTACAATGTGGATAATACTGGTCTCATGGTTTTGTGGTTTGGATTGAATGATTGAGTATATATCAATCACTTAGGCATGGCTTATCTTTAACTTATTAAATGTAGATGGGGATGACAACAATGGTGGTGATCATGATGATGAAGATTGCTGGATTCTGCCGCTGAAACTACCTGTGATTTTATTGGTCAGTGTTCACAAGTGTGCAGGTAAGGACAACTGCTCGTGTTTTATTTACTTATTTTAAAAATATTTATTTATTTTTGGCTGCATTGGATCTTCATTGCTGCACATGGGCTTTCTCTAGTTGCAGCGAGCAGGCTCTAACCTCTAGTTGTGGTGCTCGGACTTCTCATTGCTGCAGTTTCTCTTGTTGTGGAGCGTGGACTTTAGAGTGCAGACCCAGTAGTTGTGGCTCATGGGCTCAGTTGCTCTGCAGCATGTGGGATCTTCCCGGACCAGGGATAGAACCTCTGTCCTCTGCACTGGCAGGTGGATTCTTAACTATTGGACCGCCAGGAAAGTCCCACTGCTCATATTTTAAATTTTGTGTATTTTATATAGTTTTAAATACCTCCTTTT
The DNA here is from genome assembly GCF_019320065.1 of Cervus canadensis. Lineage (NCBI taxonomy): Eukaryota > Metazoa > Chordata > Mammalia > Artiodactyla > Cervidae > Cervus > Cervus canadensis. The sequence continues at coordinate 46,062,038 of NC_057399.1, read as the reverse complement.
TTCTTATAGTTCATTTACTTTTAGTTGTTCTGAGTTGGGGTTGATAACTGTGCTCCCTAGAAATGTCATTTAAGAGCATTACTTGGGTCACAAGAATGGAAAAAGACAGTGATCTGAGCTGATGGGGCCTTGATTCCCCTCCCCTGTTCTCCCATGGCAGCTTCTTGTAGTCAGTTCTATGTATTGGGCTCCCCTATAAAAGACTGTTGGAGAAAAATTCTTTTACAGTTACGAAAACCCATGCACACGTGTGCACACACTGCTTTAAGACCCCATAGCATCCTATTTAACAAACTCTGATGATGAAAGACTTCAAACATGTTGTCTTGTCTAGAAATACACACACATTATTTATTTCATGCCTTTCTCACTTGTGGGAATGAAGTGGGAGCTTAATCACCTACCACATTCCAGGGTTTCCAAGGCTTTCAGCACGTTATAAAAGAAAAATTATTAGAGACCAGAAATCAAATGCAAACAAAAAAGTATGGCCAAGCAGGGAACCTGCTCCAGTGCAGAATCCAATATGCTCTGGGATGAGGCTCTGGAGATGCAAACAGGTGGGGTTTTTAAAGTTCAAAGATGGGAAAGCTCTATTCTGCTCGAAGAAAGTGGGATCTCAGGGTGAGGCTGATGGGCTGGAGGTGGTGGGGTTAGTTGGTGTGGAGACTCTGGTGGAGTGAGTGTGGCCTGCTGGTTTGTGCTATGGTGACCGGGGGCATCTACTGGGATGTGCCACTCCCACTGACGGTGTCTTCCTGCCCGTGCTTTGCACAGGGCAGCCTTGTATCAGCAGCCTAGATAGCCAGGGCACCTCTCATTCCCTGGTTCACCTTACAATGAGGGCTGCCTGTGTGGTTAAAGACTCTGGCACATCACTTGTATTTTTTGAAGGTCAGGACCGCCCCCCCCCCTTCCAGTTGGCTTCCCAATTATGATCGAAACACGGCACCAAGGGTAGCTTGAAAAATCTCCAATATACTGCTTGTTGCGTTTTCACAGGAGTCAATGTCTTTGAAGATGGGCCTCCCTTTTTAGGCCTTGGCTCCACGATCTTAGGCCAGGCAGTGACTAGAGGCTGGGGAAGGCAGGGCCCGTTAATGATTCTTTCAGCAGTTCCCACTTTTAGCACCATTTGTCACTCTGCTCTCTGTGGTACCTGCTATTTCAGATCCTGAGCTCCTGCCAGATTCTGCCTGTCAGACCCACTCCTTATCAGCCCCAGCATTCTTGTGGTATTTTTATTCTGGGCTTGTCTGCTCCATGCTTGTCAGTCATTGTTCTACTATCTCTCTCCTGTCTTCTTCCATTTTCTTGAAAACCCTCGTTCACTGATGACCCTCCTCCCATCTTCTTCACTATGGTATTTTATAATTTCAGTATTGCTTAAAAGAGTTGAATAGTGTATATGAGGGGGCAGGCTGGAGATGAGCTTGAGTTGACACCACTTGACTGGGCAGAGAGCCCACTGAAGGTGGAGCAAGACTAATGGACTTTCTTGGGGTCTTCTCCACTGGGAAGCACACCCGGAGGGTGACTTTTTCCCCCGAAGGGACTGAAAGGCAAATGTGGGCAGTCAGCATAGAATAAGTACCAGGTCAACTAGTGTTTGCAGTGAAGAGAGTCCTGGATCTTGGGCCACTGCCTTCTAAACCCCAGGCTGTTCCCCAAGGTTGTGCATGTGGCTTAGGATAGCATTTTCCCACTCCATCCTCGGGCCTCAACTGCTGTCCTCCTTACCCCTTTCAGACGTCACCAGCGGTTTCATGGAGGAGGGTCTGGGGGCTCAGAGAGAGCTGTCTATTGAAGCAGAAACCACAGCCCAGTTCTGACACCAGGAGGATCAGTCCTGGCTGGGGCCTTGCTTGGGGGTGGCGAGGGAGCCAGTCCTCCCTGCTGTGTCTCCAAATACCTTTTCATTTGTGGTCACACTGCCCTAAAAGTGTTTGCAGTAATGTACACAGTGCAGCTGTCCTCCCCACCCTCTTCCACACTTCTACCTGTAACGCAGGAGGGAAGCAGATTGCTCAAAGGCAATAGGATCAGCACAACAGACCCTTCCCAGAGGGGTGCTCTCTTTTGGGGATCTGGTCATTTAGGGCCTGAAGATGTACTGAGTGATCCAGATTCTCCAAAAGGGCTTTTCAGCTGTGCAGCTGTTGTGAGGAAGTAGCTGGACTGGCGGGGTGTGTACAGGTCCTAATGGAGGATTAAATGGCCCCCTGGCTTCTCAGACCTGCCAGGCCATCCCCCAGGCCCACATCTGGTCCTCAGACCTTGAAGCGGAGGACAGAGGCCCTTCTGAGCATAAGCGCTGGGGGTGGAGGCCAGCAGAGGTGTTTTCTTTGGCCGGACAAGCTCAGAGTTTCCACATGGCTGGCTGAGCAGGTGCTGGTCTCCTTCCCACTTGGAGGGTGCCCTGGGGGAGCCTAGGAGCCTGTGAACCTTTTAGAACATGTGCTCTGGATTCTGGAAAAGGCATCAAGGTAGCGCTAAGCTGGGCTCCTCTTTAAGTCGCACTTCTGGGCCACAGGTGCCTGGGTCCCTGCCTCTGGGTCCTCGGATGCTGATATGAGATGTACTGATGGCTTTTCCTTGTTAGGTCTTGAGGTGTGGCAGCAAACACAGCTTGATGCTAACTGAAAGGATTCAGGAACTTTCCACTCCTGTGGTTGAATCTGAAACACTGATTTTCTTGGGCTTTTACTGCCCAAACCAGACAGCCTGCCTGTATGCCTGTGACCTGCCTACCTCATCAGGACCAAGGTTGTTCTTTCAATGATGGGGTGAAGCTTGGTTTCTTCCATGTGACCCCCAGTGCATGTGTGTTACTTGACTTCAGTCATGTCCAACTCTCTGCAACCCCATAGACTGTAGCCTGCCAGGCGAGGCAAGAATACGGGAGTAGGTTGCCATGCACTCCTCCAGGGATCTTCCCGACTCGGGGATCGAACCAGAATCTCTTGTGTCTCCCACATTAGCAGGCAGGTTCTTTACCACTAGTGCCACCTGGGAAGGCCATTTCATGTTATAGGAGCAGAAAATGAAGGAGCCTACAAACACCCTTTAAACAGGCAAGCAGCTACTTAAGGCAGACAAAATACCTGTAAAATGACTGCAGTTTGACACATCTATGCCAGTGGATGACTTATAAACTAAGAAATGGAATTTTTTGGACAATAGGCTCTCTTGGGCTTAAAAAAACAACAAAACTTTTCACTTGAAAGTTTCTAAGCAGGGCACAATGCTTACTGTTGACTTGGAGGGACTCTTTTCTTGGCTAAGCATTATAACACCTCTTATATTCAGAGGTCAATTATTTGGAAATTTCAGCTGTCCAAATCTGAGGCAAGACCTGGAAATAAGCATCTTGTAAGCTGCCAAAGTCATTGACATGCATTTCATGTGTGGAAACTCAGGTACTTCACACAGCGCTCACTCTCAGCATATTGGCCCCTCTCCTCCACTTTTTTTTTTTAAACACAGATTTCCAATGAGCTTTTTTCCCTGTTTATTAGCCCACAGAAGAGTAAGAGAGACTGCTGCTAGTTTGACACATTTAGAACAGAAAGCACTGACAACTAATAGCTTGGCACTGGGATTAGAGGCCAAAAAAAAAAAAAAAAGAAGACTATTAAAAAATGCAGTATTCAAAAGCATGGCAGCTCATGAATCATCCCAGTATAATACACACACACACATGTATGTGCATACATATTTTATTGAGTCTGGAAAATATACCACAGTTTGTGCTATTAAGAAGAAAAAATCATACACATTTTTAAAGTCTGGGTAAATGCATCAACAGTGTTGGAAAAATAAATTCCCGTTTGTCTCAGAATAATAAGGGAATGGGGATTTGGAGTATTTTAATATAAGGTTAACCTACAGGTAATGTGTATCAGCCCAATGTCTGTGGAATACCAGCCCTGGGATATGGGATATGGTCACTGGACATGTAGATCAGGGAGAGGCTGCCTGTTATATCCTCCTGTTGGAGATGTGTGATGCATTTTGATCCTTTGAAGTCTTTGTGGAGCCCTACAGTAAAGGCACCTTGTTTAACTTTGTTTATTCCAGGCCGTGAATTAGCATTCTAGTAATTCCAAGTACTCAAACTGAAAAAGAGTAGCTGTTGGTTCAGACAGTTGAGCAGACCAGAGCTTTGTCTGTGGCCTTCAGGCGTAGCTGGATCCAGAGGCTTGGATGCTGTGATGGGCGCTTCCTTTTCTCTGCATTGCCATCTCAGGCAGGCCCTTTCTAAATGGTAGTTTACAGCAATTGTGAGTTTACAGCATCCTTTTAGCTAAAGTGCTTCTCCTTTCCAGTGGTTCCAGTAAACGTCCCTGAATTGAGTCTCTCTTGCTTGACTGAGTCTCATTTCTGATCCCTGAACTGATGGCCCTGGCCAGGGAGATGGAAAATACTCATTCTCTGGGCCAGGATCACCCAGACACCCCTGGACTGAGCAGTGTATATACATGGGGGGTCAATCTCATGCAAACTACATGAACTGTAGGAGGCTGGGGTGAGGGGGCTGCCCCAGAGAAAACTGGGACGTGGTTTCCAGGGATGGATGCTGAGCAGGAAACAACAGTTTCCAACTCTGACAGCAGAGTCCTTTTGTTTTGCAAGACTCATTGGCGCGTACATGGAGAAACACTGCCAAGAGATCATTGCACATTTTTTTCCAAAAGAAGTTTAGAATGTAGTAAAACACACGCATGCAAACATGTGGTTGGACCTTTCTTTGATGATGCAGAAACCCAGTGGATTCTGCCGGGCCTCGGGGTCAGCTCTGAGTGCTGAAACATCCTACTCACCATCCACTGATGTTGTTTGGCTTCTTGATAAATGGGAGGTTACGGCACAGCCAAGTGCAAGCCCCAAGGAGCCTGGGAAAGTTCACGTATCTCCTGTGTCAATTTCCCACAGCACCAGCACACACCACCTCATTTTATCCACATGCAACCCTTCAGTGTGTGTTATTCTCCTGTCCAGGCAGGGAGCTGAGGCTCAGAGAGGTAAAGCAACTTGGCAAGTTACTCACAGCCTTGCTCAGGACATTGGAGGAAATGACATTTGCAAAACAAATCTTGTGAACAGCAAAGATGTTTTTGAATGATGCCTTGGATTTGGAGGAAGGAGGATGCTAGCTAGCTAGAGGCAGGAGACTCTGGAGGTTGAGAGAAAAGAACACAATTTGGAATGCTTTATGTAAAAAAAGTTTTTATTTGCCCGCACTGTGTAGCGTGTGGGACCTTAGTTCCCTTACCAGGGATTGGATTCATGCTCCTCGCGTTGGAAGTGAGGAATCAGGACCACTGGACTGCCAGGGAGGTCCCTGGAATGTTTTTAAGGGGCCATTCAGTTTGCAGGTGTGGCTTCTGAAATACTAAGGTTGAAAGAACTATGTCTATATGAGTGATTCTTCACTGTACCTAGTACTGAGTTAGCGTTCAGACTTACAAATTACTCCTGGACACACACACACCACACACACACACACACACACACACACAGATATAAAAATATTGATTAAGTTGCAATAGGGCTTCTTTCCATGATGCTTGCTTGCTTTACAAGTCATATATATAAAAAGGAATGATTACATCCAGAGATAAAGGTTGTTTGCAGAGATTTTTACATTTTAAGCTTTCGGTCTAAAATAATCACTTTAGACTCTAGAAAAGGATCCCTTGGGATTTTTCAAGGAAAAAGATAATTTCATCTTGTGATCTGCTAACATACCGCCCATCTACTGTGTTGGTTTTGTTACAAGCTCTCAAAGGGAGGCAGTGTCCTGGGCTCCGGTGACTGCTGTGTGTCCTACCCTACCTCTGCTCTCCTGGCTGCCCCGGGCTCCGTGGGACTTGAGGTTATGACAGGGTTTGTGTAGCCCTTTGCCCAGACTCCTGGGTCAGCGACAGTTCTCACCACCCTCCTGCCCCAGGGGCATCTCCAGGGGACCCATCCAGACAGCCTGTAGGCGTTCTCCAGTTTCTCAATGAGCTTGCGTCCAGTGAGTCCCTTGTCTGGTGGGCGGTTGCTCAGGAAGCTTGCCTTCTCCCTCCACACCTCGCATCCTGTGTGCCTCTCCCTAGATACGCCTCCCTTTCCCCTCCGCCCCACAACTGCTGTCTTAGCCCCAGCACCAGGAGGGACAGGACGCACCATCTGTCACAGCATTGGCCACACTTCTCCTCTTCCTGCCATCTGTAAATACATGCATATATAGATTTATTCATTGCTTCAGAAAATATTTATTAGATGCTTTGGGCTAATCAGTAAACAGGGCAGATGCAGATCCTACCCTTCGTGGGGCTTATTGTCTAGTCGGGGAGAGACAAACACTCAATAATAAATATACTGTACAGCTAACATGTGCTTCCATGGTGGCTCACTGGTACAGAATCTGCCAGCCAGTGTAGGTGATGTGGGTTTGACCTCTGGGTTGGGAAGTTCCCTGGAGAAGAAAATGACAACCCACTCCAGAATTCTTGCCTGGGAAACCCCATGGACAGAGGAGCCTGGCAGGCTATAGTCCACGGGGGTTGCAAAAGAGTTGGACACGACTTAGTGACTGCTGCTGCAGCTGCTGCTAAGTCACTTCAGTCGTGTCCGACTCTGTGCAACCCCATCCCTGGGATTCTCCAGGCAAGAACACTGGAGTGGGTTGCTGTTTCCTTCTCCAACGCATAAAAGTGAAAAGTGAAAGTGAAGTCGCTCAGTCGTGTCTGACTCTTCGCAACCCCATGGCCTGCAGCCTACCAGCCTCCTCCATTCATGGGATTTTCCAGGCAAGAGGACTGGAGTGTGGTGCCATTGCCTTCTCCAGACTTAGTGACTAAATGACAACAAATATATAAGTGTATCTAATAATGTATAATATATAATATAAATGCAATAATAAACACATGATAAAAAGTATCATATGTATGGTAACTTAGAAGGTGATAAGAGCCATGGAAAAAGGAAAAAGTCATCAGGATTAAGAGGACCTGGGAGTTCTGGGAGGCCCAGGGTGTCTTGAAGGGAGTAGTCAGGGTGGGCCTCCCTGAGAAAGGGAGACTGGAGAGTCTCAAAGGAAGAGAGAAGGGTGTTTAGGAATAGCTGGAGCACAGGCCCTGACATGAGCATATTTCGGTCCAGGTGTGTCCAGGGAGTGGTCCTGAGGCCACTGCCAGGCCAGTGCAGAGACCACTGCCAGGAATTTGGCTTTTACTCCAGGGCGAGCCAGCACTACACTTGCAACTGGGAAGTGCCGGATCAGGTTTCCATTACGGCTGTTGCTCTGGTTGCCCTGTCCCTTGCTTTAAGGGGGCAGCAGTGGGCCAGGGTAAAAGCAGGGCTTGGTAGGGGGCTTCTTACCTAGAGAAAGATGCCTGGCCGGTGGAGTTGGGGCCAGTGAGAAAAGTGGCCTATCCTGGCACGTTCTGGCTGACGGTAGAGTGAGATGAAGAGGGAATCAAGCATGACTCCAGAACCTTCGGTCTGAGTGGCTGGAAGGATGGAGCTGCCATCCACTGAGGTTGAGGAGAGTTGGGCTGGGCCGTCTGAGTGCGGGACCATCGTTCACATGGCCAGCGGGGTGTAGTGGGGCTCTTGCAGCCAGGCAGGCCTGGCACTTCCACTCACCACTGTGGACCCAGTATGGCCCAGGGGTGACCCGAGCATCCTAGGGTTTTCTAGAAATGTGTCCTCTTTCTGTTTCTCCTTTCTCCCCTACAACTTTAGGGAGATTGGGTTCTTTCCTGAAGTACAGAAGGAAAGATCTTCTGAGTTCCCAGGCACCAGGATTGGACAGGTAATTATAATTGTGTTGGGTGCTGTGAGGGGGGAGGAGGAGGATGGGGATCAGCTTGGAAGATGGTGATGGCTCCCTGGAGGTTGTGACTATCTTGATATGATATGTGACTACCCTCACCTTCCCACTTCGCTCCTCTGTCTCCCCTTCCCCAGCCTCTCCAGCCACAGTCACCCAGATCTTGTCTTTCAGGATTTCTTCATCCTTTTATAGGGTTGCACAGTGTCGTCTTCTCTTGGTTGTGGTCTTCTTTATTTTCACCCATCATCTTTTCAGTGAAACGGGAAGCATTTGTGGGCAGCTACTCTATTTAGAAGAGGGGGTATGATAAATAATCATCATTTTATTTTTTTCAGCCACTTGCGGGAGCCAAGTTCAAACTTGGCCCTGAAATAAGTGGATGTGTGCAATGAGGGAGGAGAAGAGGGGCAGAGGGGGAAGAGATGCTTTGTAAACACAGGGTTTCCTACCTTTGGCCTTGACTTTGTATCTCTGTGGGCTGGTGAAGGACTGAGAGCCTCAGTTTTCTACCTTGGCTGCAAGGCAGTGGGGGAAAGTGCTGTGAAATTAGGAAATCTTTAAGAAGCAAACATCTTAAAGCCTCCATGTTTTCCCTGCCCTGGGTGCCAAGACAACTCACAAGCTAAGAGTAAGTGGTGGTGGCTGTGGTGGTTGGCATTCCATGGCTCATGGAAGGTGAGAAGGGGAAGGAAGATGGAACATGGAGTCTCTAGGGAGCTGAGGTCAGTCACGTAGAGATGAGGCGGTGCTGTTGCAGGGTGCCTCGGGGCATTTCACCGAGTCTGTTCCTTATCCTGACAACAGTGGGAAGGTGTAGAAGGCTTTAGAACAGAGGACTGGTATAACCCTTTTGTCTTTTGAGATTTCTTGGTGAATGAATTTAAGCCATTTTGGCTGACCAATACTTTCCAGGCTATCTTGGGAAAATCGGAGCTCCATCAGGAGAGGCTGGAGGGCTTCCCTAGTGGTTCACTGGTAAAGAATCCACCTGCCAATGCAGGAGACACGGGTTCGATCCCTGATCTGGGAAGATCCCACATGCCATGGAGCAGCTAAGCCCAGGCACCACAACTGTTGAGCCTGTGCTCTCGAGCCTGGGAGCTGCAACTACTGAGCCCACATGTCCTAGAGCTAGTTCTCAGCAACAAGAGAAGCCACTGCAATGAGACGCTTGAGCATCGCAACTAGAGAAAAGCCCGTGAAGTAACAAAGACCCAGCTCAGCTAAAAATAAAATTATTAAAAAAAAAAAAAAAGGCTGGAGCTCTGAGTTTCCACCTACACCGCCTCATTCCTTAAGGTGGTGTGTTTCAGTGGAAACAGTCTCACGCCAAATTCTGATATTAGGCTTGTGTGTCAGTCTCTCAGTCGTGTCTGACTCTGTGACCCCATGGACTGTAGCCAGCCAGGCTCCTCTGTCCATGGAATTCCCCAGGCAAGAATACTGGAGTGGGTAGCCACTTCCTTTTCCAGGGATCTTCCTAACCCAGGGGTCAAACCCTGATTGCAGGCGGATTCTTTACCATCTGAGCCACCAGGGAAGCCTATCAGGTATGAGCATAAAATGCCCACAAACTGGCCCAGTGCTCTGTGAACTTGAGTAAGTCCTATTGTTCCAGCCCTAGTCACTCAGAGTTATTCCAAGGTGGATGTTCTTATGGTAAGATCAGCCAAAGCCTTCTCCAGTTAGATCAAGCAAGAGTTGGGTGGGAGCTGGGGGGGTAGACTTGGAGCTCCAGGCTGTTGGGTTTGCTGGATACCTAGACTGTTTGGACAAGGGCTGTGGTGCTTGTGTGCCCTTTCTGATCTGCCAATACAACTAATTTCACTGATATGTAATTAATGAACCTTGTGTAATTAACAGACCCTCTGGTGCAGATTAAGTTAACAATATTTGAAATGCTTGCAGTGGTCACTTTTGGAGAGTAGATTTATGATTAGATAATTAAATATTAGCTAGCTGGCCCTAGGGTGTGATTTAAGTCTATTTCGCCCACAGCCATCAGTTTACGTTGATGTGTTTGCAGGCAATATTACATTAGTTCTGGCTGCTATATGGGAAGTGAATTGGAGGAGACAGGACAGATTTAAGGAGTCCAGTCAGGATACCTTTGCAAAAGCCCCAGTGGGAGAGAGTCAGGAATAAAAGAAGAAACTCATGCCTGCTGACTGTGGAAAGAACCAAATGAGGAAGAAAACTGGACTGGAGATTTCCCCAAACGTGGAGGAGCAGGACGCACTGGCGTCTGTGGTGGGGTGTATCTGCTTTCCTGGTTGGACTCTGAACTCCTTGGGGCTCAAGACAGGGAGAAGGCTTTCACCCCTGTGTTTTCAGGGCTCAGCCTGGGCCTGGCACAGAGCCGGTGCATAGCCAGAGTTGGTCAGACTCTGAAGGAAAGGAAAGGTATGTAACGGGAAAAGAGATGAGGGAGAAGGAGATGAGATGAGAAGAAATGGGAGGACTGCCTGGTGGGGGCTTGCAGAATGAGGCCCACTAGGCCTGGATGGACAGGTTGATGGTTTTCCATCCCAGTGGGGCCCAGGAACTTCACAGTGCAGAAGGATCCAAGTCGAGGGGGTTTGCTCTCTGGTGGTGACCTTGACTGTTTTTGCTCCGGTAGGGAGGGCCAATACAGGGGAAGAAAGGCAATTCAGGAGTGACTGGGCCATGAACCTGGCACCTCTGTGTGTCTGCCACTGTGATGTGCTGGGCTCTGGCTGTGGGACCGGGCCACCTGGATGACTGATGACCAACTTCATCATTCTCCAACTGACCTCCGCTAAGTCATTTCCTGGCCCTTTCATTGTTATTTTAAAAATGGTGGTGGGGATTGAGGGAAGAAAACCAAGCTCGTGACTCACTTCGCCTCCCTGCATTGACCATTCAAGCTTTCCTAGAGTTGCTCACCTGGCAACCAGTTCACAGCTTGTCTACTCTCCTTTGTGGGGTTTGGAACGAGGTCACCCCTGGCCATCACAGAGGCCTGGAGGAAGGCTGTTTATGTCGTCTTGGAGAGGCGGGCAGGTTTCCCAGGCATGCTTTCTGGTCTGGACGCTGACCGTGCGATCTCTCTCAGGCCCTCCTAAACATTCTGCTTAAGCAAACATTATTTATGTTCAGCAGGAGAACCATTCCCCACTGTCTGCTTTCTCTTCACTCACATAAAAACTACACATTTAATTTCTGTTTATCCATATATAAACCACATCTGTAGGAGCAGCCTGGGAAATGGTCGGTTGAAGATGGATTTTGCCTTTGGAAAACGCAGAGGTGAGTGACATCTGTATATTGTGTTATCAGAGGTGTGACACACGTGGTTGATGGGGTCCAGGTGCTTCACGGAATCCCTCTGATTGAAGCTGTAAACCTCTCGCCGATGGAGGAGGTGACGGCTCAGTTCTTAGCAGAAACTTGTTTGCAAATACCTGCCTTCCAGTTTTGGGGGTGGCAACAGTTGAAAACCTTGGGGTGCTATGAGGAAGAAGCTAAGGTTTGGCTCATCAGCTCACACAAATGTGACCTGTGAAAGCATCTTCAGTTGGATAGGAGGGGTATGTGAGGGGCAGACAATAATTTTAGATTAACCTTAGAGGGTTGGTAGAACTCATTGGGCATTCAACTGTTCACTATTTATTTCAAGGCTTGCATCAACACTGATGTTTTCCTAATTGGCAGTATAGGACATGGATACGTAACCTACCCTGATTTCACTCACATTTAATGCACTCTGACTCTGAATCTTGAAGTCCTTAAATCACAGCTCATTCATTGAACAAAATGAGGGACACAGACAGAAAACATCAAGGGGGTGTCACCTTGTTTTGTTTCCTCATTTATTCTTCTGTGGGTTATTTTGCCAAACAGATCAAGCTTTTCATTGGGTTATTTCCCCAAAGCTTCATCCTTCTCTCTACCTCAATCTTCCCTTGCCCTTTGTAGATGAATTTGCCTATTTGGGGGAGTCTCACAAGTTATTTAGGTCTGTCTTGTCTCATTTTAGCTGAAAAGCATTAATAAAATTGGATTATTTCCTTTGATCTTATTTGCAGGATGAAATGAGAGGATAATACCACGCTGTTTATGGCCCTCAACTTGGTAAGTAAGATATCCTTAATTTTAGCTTTCACTTTAACTTGTATATTTGCTCATGAATGACTATCTCTCCATTTTTTTAAACTGAAGGAAATTGCAATTATGTGCACATTTGAGTATTTTGAATTGAGACTAGGTTGTCCATTGGGATTATAAAATCATATCCGTCTTGGGATGTTTTTCTGGGAGTTTGTCAGTATTTTGGTGAATCATTGAGTTTGCTACATGGAGGGATTGGTTTTCTTCCATGATGCAGAGCTTGGTTCCTAATACCTCTCGTTTACACTATTGGCTGGTATTGAACTTTGAAGGAATGGCTGATGTCTTTCTCAGTTGAAAATGAAAACACAGGCGAGAGTCTTTGAAAACTGACAATGGGAAGTAATGTGAAATAAACCTTCTGCCAGCCCTGCCCTTCATCTCCGCATCTCTCTGAGGTAGCTTGGATGATGGTAACAGCAGTTAACATTCAATGAATGTGTCAGTGATAGGCGAGGCACCCTTCTGTTTCCTCAACAGGAATTAACCAGTTCCTTACAACAACCTGTCACGTGAGGTATCTTCTCTTTAAAGGTGAGGAAGCTGGGATGCAAGAGAGTTCTGATGATTGTTGATCATCCTGGACTCGATGGGTCCACAGATATTCTCAGCTTATCCTGTCAAAGATGGACACTTCTGAGGCCAAGCAGGGGACCCTCACATGAGGAGTCACAATCCCAGGACTGGCCCGTGGTTAAGATTCTAAACTCTTACACTGTGGTTGGTGGCATCTTGGTCAGGATCTCTTCATTTCCCCCTGCTGAGCGTTGTGATTTTGGCTGGAAAATTTTCCATACATTCTGTCTGAGGCCTCCCCACTGTTTGAGCCATCCTAGGTTTTCTCTCTGGCGTCTCTCCTTCCCCCCACCCTCCATGGGTGTCTCTGGGGGACATTGATTGGTTGCTGGTATGTGAGTATTTATTGCGCTAGCATTGGTCTTCTCTTTAAAGCGAAACCCACAACTCCTTAGAAAATAATTGGAATTTCAAGAAGAGCTTGCTGGCATACTTTTATGCTGCAGAACAGATTGTCACATGCTGGGTTGAGTGGCTGAAAGAGGCTGGAGCTGGGCTTGCAGGCTGGGGTCCCCTGGAGTGTCTCTCACAAAGGTCCCTGTGTGGGTGTCTTCTGGGCCTGGGGACACGCTGTCCTTTCACCAGAGCCTGTTTATAAAGAACTCGACAAGCAGGCTTTTGTTTTCTTTTGCACTTTCTCTAGTAGCTTTATTAAAGTGCTTTAAAAAGAGGGGGAGCTAGGAGCCCTCGAATGCCAGGAGCATTGGTTTTAGAGGGTGCAAAAGCAACGTCTCTATTAAAAGTCACACCATTGGCTTCTGCCAACCTCCAAGCAGCAGGAGAGAACGATGCCCACACCAGGGTGGCCACACATGTTGGCTATCGCACAGAGGAGCTGCGGCTGGCCTCCGAGGGAAGGGCAGGGCTCTGGCTAAAAAGCCAAACTGCTCAGGTTTGAATCCTGGGTGACCTTGGGCTTCTCTGGGCCTCTGTCTACCCATAAGTCAGTGGAGATAATCATAGGGTTCATGTGAGGATTGAAATGTGGTAATGATCTTTAGATGGAGCCCTGACGAGGGTGTACACCCAGGGTGCATGCCCCTGGGGGCGGGAAGCCTGACCGGGAGTGAGGCTCCTCCTGCACCCAAGTCTGCATACACCCCAGAGATGCCTGCGCTTGCTCTTCTTCCTGAAGGTGCCGTGGCTCCCGTCTTCCCTCTCACACATAACGTGCTTTATCGTGCTTTGGTCTATTGTGGTTTGCAGATACTCTGTGTTTTAGAATTGAAGGTCTGTGGCAACCCCACCCTGAGCAGGCCTGTTGGCACCAGTTTTCAAACATTTGCTCACTTTGCGTCTTTGTGTTACATTTTGGTAATTCTCACTATGTTTCAGAATTTTCATCATTACTTGTTATGCTGCTCTGTGATCAGTGATCTTTGTTGCTACTATGACTTGCTGAAGGCTCACGTGATCTTTAGCATTTTCTAGCAAAAACGGATTTATCATTAAGGTATGTACGTTGTTTTTAAAGATATAATGCTACTATACACTTCATAGACTACAGGATAGCATAAATATAACTTTTATATGCACTGGGAAACCAAATAATTCATGGGAATTCCTTTTTTTGTGATATTTGCTTTATTGCAGTGGTCTGGAACAAAATCCTAAATCTCTGAGGTATACCTATCCATAGGGCTGTAAATGAGCTGATCGTGAAAGGCAGCACTTGTCTCAATTTGTGGATATTTAGCTCCTCTGGGTTCACTTACAGGACTGACTCTTCCAGGCATGGGCCCCCCAGCTTTCTAGGCAAAGCCCCAAACTGCAATTCATCCATTTTGGCCAAACTCACATTAGTGGCTGGGAACCAGCCTCACCCCCTCCCCTCCTGCCCAAAACAAGATAGGAAGGCTGAACTTAATAGAGACTCGGACGACAAGATTTAAATAAATAAGCTGTATTATCTGTACAAAAAAAAAAAAATAAATACAGTTTTGTGTTTTAGAGGAGGAAGTGCCTCCTCCCACATTCTTCAGCAGCCCTAATAATCTCGTGGTGCTGCTGAGTCACGATTCACAGAACAAACAGTAAATGTACATTCATCTCATGGAAGGAGCACGCTGTTTCCCACCCCAAACCTCGGTCCTCTGGGCTCGCTCTGAAAGCCATCTTCACCTGCTACACCCTGACATGTGGACAAGCTAGAGGACCTCCACTGTTCAGGAACTGTAAATATTGGCCACTGGGTTTCTAGAACTATTGAACTAGAAAGAACCAACCGCATTAGTACCAGTATGGAATCCGTCTTCTGCATTCCGTGCATGACTGTTGTGTCACAAACGAATCCCCTCTTATTGCCCCATCATCCCGTGCCGACTATTACAATGTATTCTGTACACAGTGGGTGGATCCAGAGTTAAACATCAGCTTCGTCTAAAAATAGGAACAATACAATAATCGCCACTGAGTTTACAGGAACACAACTGCAGGAAGTTAATAAAAAGTCCCCCAAATATTTTATTTTTTTTCTGGAAGACAATGTACAATTATTAATATTGCACTTTTTTTATACAAGAAATCCTAATAAATATTCACAAAAGATATACAGACATAGAAAACATTCTCTTTTATTTTAAATAAAAATTACACTGATTTTTAGTAACATGATTTCTCAGAGCCCATTACTATGGTGAGGAAACCGCCTTAACTGTCCACAGCTCACCTGGGGCGGACACAAAGCGTAATGTCTTCCCCCCACCCCAACTTTTATTTCCAGGCTTGCTGGAAAACGCAGCCCTGATGTCAGTGGTGGCCTCTGAGGTGAGTGGCATTTTGCGAGTCTGTATATGTGGCGGGGGGCAGTCTGTGTGAGGGGTGAGTGACTCTGGCCACTTGGTTCTGCTCTAGCTGCTACTAAATGGGGGCCATTGTGGTGGGGGGTGAACAAAATCACTCGCCCAAAACCACTCTGCTGAACGAGCAATTTGCCAAAATGTCCCAGATTTTCAGTTTTGCCACTGGACTTGCTACAGCCTCTCTACCATAGCTGATGGCATGACTAGGTGTGTATGCTGCTTTGCCCACACTGAATTAGCAAACCCGAGGTATGTTAATTCCGGTAGAGTATATCATATTTCACTGTATGGAGGGTATGGTTGAAAAGCCTTCAAGGACCTTCTGGGAAGCTTTAGTTACCCTTCGGCTTTGCTGCTGAGCCCCTTGGCCCCACCCACACCTGGTCAGCTCTGGAAGGAAGTGGTTGCTCTGATCTGATGGATGTTCTGACAAGTCGATTAATGGCTTGGTTTTTGACAAGCTGACCCTAGTCCCTGGCCCTTCAGTGACGCATTAAAAACCTTATAGGTAGGAAACCCAGTCTATTCAGATCAAAACACCTTGGCGTGTGTGAGCAGTTAGCTCCGGGCTGGGGGACTCTTGATTTAGAGACGTCAGGGGTGGCATGACTGCACAGCTAGGCCCCGCTGTCTCACCAGCTCTGCCCTGGGGTGTGGGCAGAAAGTTCACGGAGCTGCCTCGGGGACTCCTCTCCACCCTGGGGAGGGCATGGCATGCATGCAGCCTGGGCCCAAGGGCAGAAGAGCTCAGAGCCCCAGGGCCTCCCCTGACTCCACAGAAGTCCACCAGGCATGTGGGCTTGGGGTTCAGACCCTCACCAGCTGTCTGCTCATTCCCTGCTGTCCCCTCCTCTCAGGAACACACACCACTTTCTTTGTGCTTCTGTCCCTGCCCTGCCTACTTCATTTTCTGCATCACCGTCCACTTCAGCTACTTGGATTGGCTTCCCTTTACCCCTACAGTGTTTTGAGTTCTTGTTTCTCTGAAGCCCCCTTCCTCCAGTGGAAGAGCTGAGTTCTGGGCTGGGTCTTTAGCATGGCTGATGTCCCCTCTCCCCGGTCTTGACCATCCCTGGCTAGGAGAGACGCCTTGGTTGTCCAGAGTCAATACCGATGCTTTACAAACTCTCAGGCACCTACCCTTCTGCCCCTCTCTTTCGTCTGCTGTTGGCTCTGGCTCCCTGCTGTCCCGGGGCCTACGCTGGCCTCTTCCTGGGTCTCTCTGGGACCCAGGTTTGGGAGGGAGCCGGCTGGCCAGGGGGCTCTGCTGTCTGGCCCGTTCTGCTCTGCAGCCTCCTTTAGACCTCCGTCCTTGTCCTGTCCCCTCATTCTGTCCTCCAGCCAGCTGAGAGCAGACAGCTGGGGCCTCACATCTGGGGAGGGGGCAAGGAAGGAGGTCGAAGAGGGTTGTGTGTGTAGGGGTGGGGAGGGGCAAATAAATAAATAAAACGAAGAAAGCTTAAGTTCTGCCCGAGGTGGTTGCATGAGTCCTCTGTGCGGCCAGGGTAGTCTCGCCTCGTCCTGTCTTCAAGCTTTGCCACAGGTTCCACAGCAGCGAGATTTGAACTGGTTGAGCTGGCAGAGTTTCAGCTGTTTCACCTTCTCACAGTACCTGGTGGTGTCTCTGCATTCCGCTGAAGGGGGCAGAAAGGAGATGTGAAACACAGACTCAGTCATGGCCGTGGCCACCAGGTGCCTTCTGGGGTCAGACTCTTGTGCTGGAAGGGCCACCGCTGCCCGGCACCTCTGAAATGGCCTTGCTCTGGCAGAGCTTGGCCATCTGCTCCCCAGGCTGCAGCTGGGCATTGAATGCTGGGGCTCTGTGGCCTTTCTGACAGCCCCCTTCCTTCCTGAGGGTGGTCGGGACTGCCTCACCTCCTAGGCAAGGTGCCCTTTTCCCATGGCATTTGAGTACCTGAAGCTCTTCCTCCTTGAGATGGTTCCCAGGAGGACTAAGTTCTGCTCCACTTCGGGGCGGGGGGCATGCAAGGGAGGCCTGCCTGTGGTGGCCTCATCCCTGAAATGTGAATCTTCCCTTCCCTGTGAAGCTTTGTTTGCTGTAATCTCCCGCCAGCCTCTCTACTCTTCACCTGCACCGTGGCGTCCTAGTTCAGTACCGACACCGGCTACATGGTTCTTCAATACTGACGTGGGTTGGGGCTGTGCACATCGGTGGTTAACGTGCTAAGTCTGAACTATTTTCATGGAAAACAGTGGCCCCGAGTGTGGGAGCTGGCAAAGATGGGTCAGCACCACACAGGAGGACATAGGCAATCCCTGCTCATGTAGAAGAAGCAATGGGACTGTCTGTCTAGAGGGTATCTCTTCAGCAGGGGGAATCTGAGACTCGGTGAGGCCCTGACTGAGGAGAAACTGCACAGCAAGACTTAAAAATTTCCTATTCTTTGCCTCATGTTTTGTCTCTGTCCTTGGGAGGAAGCACCTCCAATGTATTTTGGGTCCAAAGGAAGAAAACATAGGTCCCCACCCAACTGGGATACAAATGTGGTGTTGCACTGAGGAGGAGGCTCCAAACTTGAGGGAGGGAATGAGTATCAGACCCTGGGTGTGGCTCTTGCACAACCAGCTGGGTGTACACGGGGCAGGGAAGGAGGGCACGGGTCGGCAGGTCCTTGTTCTGTGGGAAGCAGAGCCGCGAGGGCTGCAGTGTCGGCTGAGCGGGAGGACCTCTGTTCACTGCTCGGGTATAAACAGTGCTTTCTCCCCAAGAGCCACGGTTTCGTCGTCCTCTCTGAGTGTCTGTGTGTGTGTATTAGTCACTCAGTCGTGTCTGACTCTTTGTGACCCGTGGACTGTAGCCTGCCAGGCCCCAGCCTCCTCTGTCCATGGAATTTTCCAGGCAACAATACTGGAGTGGGTTGTCATTCCCTTCTTCAGGGGATCTTTCTGACCCAGGGATGGAACCTGGGTCTCCCTCACTGCAGGCAGACTCTTGACCATCTAAGCTATCGGGGGAGTACCCGTAGCCAAACTACTGTAGGTGAGCTGGAGGCTGATTGCATCCAGCGCTTAGCCAAATGCACCTGGCCCTCTCAGGGGCCAGTGTGGAGCCCTTGGGCCACACCCAGCCGTCCTCTGTGGCCTCGACACATGTATCCACATCCTCGCACGCCTGTGTGCACCCTCTGAAAACACCTGACTGCGGCCCTGGCTCAGGATCCCTGGGAAGGTGGGACTACTGCCCTGTGTTCAGGCTCAGTCCCTGGGACTGCCCGTTGCACCCGACGCCTGGCGGGGAGTTTGCAGATGGCTCTGTGGGGTTGGAACCTACTGTTTTCACAGGGGGTGATGTTGCAGCGCTGCCAGTTGGCGGGCCGAGGTCCCCAGGAGCACAGGTGGTCGGGCACTGCCTTGTTGGTGCGGGTGTGCACGCACTCCACGCGCCGGGACTGGAAACCGTAGCTGCCGCAGGTCGCCGTGCACAGGGTCCACAGGCTGACCCTCCAGTGTACGTTGCAGGCTTCTGACCAGCAGTTCTGGGTGCTTACAGGCCTGTGCCGGGGGAGTGGGAGTGGCAGGGTTAGGATCTGCGCCTCTGGGGGCAGGATCAGGGGAGGCAGATGTGAACACACTGCTATAAACCCAAGACTGTCAGGCATCCATCAAGAACTTCCAGTGCTGCTAGCCCTGGGTTCTGATCTCTTTTCTTGAACGGCTGCAGGGTCTCAGAAGACCCCTTCCTCTAACTGGGCCTCCATCTGCTCATCCCTACAGCGTCTCTGTCACTGCAGGAATTGAGAATGAGCTCCACCAGGCTGGGGCCAGCAGAGCTGCACTCAGGGCCTGGGACCTTGGGGAGGCGGGTGATGAGCCCTCACCCCCAGGGAAGGAAGGAGGAGAGGGGCTGGGGGCTGGGTAGGAATGGTAGGTGGAGACCCGGAGACAAGGGTCTCAGTGTAACTTCTAAAGGGAAGTGGACAAGAGTGAGGCTGGTGGAACCCTTGAGGTCTGGTGTCCCCTTTGTGGACCTGATCTCCTGTCCACCCTGGGGCCAGAGCCAGTCTCTGTGCCAGCTAGTCTCCTCAGAAGAGCAGCACCCTCTTGTGCTCTCATCTCTGAATGAGGAAAGCCCAGCCTGATCCATCCAGTAAGCATGAGGCCACCCTGAGCTGTCTACCTTTAGGAGTCCAATGGTCTGGAGAGGGTGGAGGTGAAAGGGGAGAGTGTCTGACCGCTGGGACCGTGGGAGGTTGGAGGAGACACGTTCACTCGCCGACGTCTTTCCGCGCTGTTGACACAAGGGCTGGGGAAGGGGTGGTCCGTGGCTCTCCCTTACCTCGGAAGGGCGCTGCACTGCTCCGATGCCAAGGTGATGCCATCCAGTGTCTGGCAGAAGACTTGTCTGTGTTGCACCGCGAGGCGAGGCCCGATGCAAGGCCCGTTGCACTGGGAAGCAGAGAAAGGTGACATAGATGTTAGCCAGTCATGGGACAGGCTGCCACACCCAGGCTGCGTGTGGCAGAAGATCCCTGTGCAGGGGCTTGTTCGAGGTCGTCAGGTCATTGATTCTGCCTCTCTTTAGGCCAGTTTAAAGGTTATCCATCACATTTCCTTTTCTTAGTGCCACAGTGGGATGGTTGGCTCTGCTGAATTCTGTGAGCATTCTCACATCGTTGTTGCTGTTTGGTTGGTAAGTCATGTCTGCCTCTTGTGCAACCCCGCGGACTGTAGCCCACCAAGATCCTCTGTCCATTGGATTTCCCAAGCCAGAATACTGGAGTGGGTTGCCATTTCCTCCTCCAGGGAATCTTCCCAACCTAGGGATTGAACCTTTGTCTCTTGCATTGGCAGATGGATTCTTTACCACTGAGCAATTGGCTAATGGTAGTGTGGAGGTGGTCAGAGATGTCAGCCGCCTCCCAGATGAACCATATGCAAGCTGACTTGACACAATGTACTAGGGATGTCGTGGTAAACTTGAGAGCTGAAGACCTCTAAACAAGGCCCCCTTCCCTCCTTCAGTCCAGAGGGTAATCTGGTTTATTATTTTCTTGCTGAATTCATTAAAGTAATGATCATTTCTTTCCTTTCTCTGGTTTCATTTCCTCTAGGATAAACCAAAGGTGCTGGAGCAAAAGTAGACTTAAGTGTGTATAGTTAGTCCACGCTCATGGAGATGGTTAAGCTTTTCCCAGGGTTGGCAGAGCCAGCCTATCATGGTAAATATTCCCACCAACAGCGATGTCTGTACAATGAGAAAGCAGCAGGCCCTTAGCCAACATCTGCTATTTGAGTAGGGTAAGGGGACAGATACCCCCTTGGAGGTCATTTTAGAACAAAGGCTCTTAACTTGAAAGTATCTGGACTCCTAGGGATTCACAGGGGAGCTGTTAACCCTTAAAATTACAAGCGGAAATCCTGTTTTATTTTAAATTTTATTTTTTCTTTTTAGTCTTTGACCTCCTCACCCATTATTTCCACACTCCACCCACTGCCTCTGGCAACCACCAATCTGTTCTTTGTATCTGTGAGCTTGCTTTTTTAAAAAACTATATTCCATATATGAGAGAGATCATATGGTATTTATCTTTCTATGTATGTGTGTGTGTGTGCATGCATGCGCCATCATGCAATTTTTGTGACTCCATGGACTGTAGCCCACCAGGCTCCTCTGTCCATGGGATCTTCCAGGCAAGAATCCTGGAGTGGGTTGCCATTTCCTAATTATTCTCTGTATGACTTATTTAACTTAGCATGCCCTTGAGGTCCATCCATATTGTCACAAACGGCAAGATTTTAGTCTTTTTTATAGCTGAATAAAATTCCATTGTGTGTGTGTGTATATATATATAAAGATGATGTGTGTATACACACATACACACATATATATACACACACACACAACACATATATATAGATATACATATGTTGTCTTTATCCATTCAGCCAACAATGGACACTTAAGTGGTTTCTATATGTTGGCTATTGTAAATTATGCTGCAGTAAAATATGAAGGTGCAGATACATTTTCAACTTAGCATTTTCATTTTCTTTAGGTAAATACCCAGGAGTGGAATTGCTGAATCATAGGGTAGTTTTAATTTTTTGAGGAATCTTCATATTGTTTTTCATAGTGGCTGCCCCAATTTACATTCTTAACAACAGTGTGGGAGGCCTCCTGTTTTTCCACATCCTCACCAACACTTGTTACTTCTTGGCTTTTCAATAATAACCATTTTGACAGGTATGAAGCTATATCTCAATGTGTTTCTGATTAGTATTTCTCTGATAATTGATGTTGAGCACCTTTTAATGTACCTTTTGGCCATGTGTATGTCTTTGAAAAAATGTATATTCAAATCTGCTTATTTAAAATGGAAAAATTTTTTTTTTGCTGTGGAATTATATCAGTTCTTTATCTATTTTGGATATTAAACCCTATTGGATATATGATGTGCAACTCTTTTCTCATTTAGTAGGTTATTTTTTCATTTCATTGATATTTCCTTTCCTGTGCAGAAACTTTAAGTATGATGTAGTTTCACTTTTGCTTTTGTTACTTTTGCTTTTGGTGTCAGATTTTAAAAAATCAACACCAACACTGATGTCAAGAAGCATACCACCTATGTTTTCTTCTAGGAACTTTATGGTTTCAGGCCTTACATTCAAGTCTTTACTCCATTTTTAGTTAATTTTTGTATATGGTGTAAGGTAGTGGTCCAATTTTCCAGACTACGTTTATTTAAGAGGCTGTCCTTTCCCCATCATATGTTCTTCACTCCGTTGTTGTAAATTAATTGATCATATATTTGTGGAACTATTTCTGATTGCTTTGCCTTCATTTTACTTAGAACCCCGTGGGTTTCCTGAGCCTGGATGTCTGTTTCTTTCCCCAGGTTTAGAAATTTTTCAGTATTATATCTTAAAACAGGATTTCTGCTCCTTTTTTTCTGGGACCTATATAATACAAGCCCTTTAGCTTAACTTTCTTTCCTGCTCTGATTGGATGAGTTCTTCTGCCCTGACTTCACATTTACTGATCCTTTGCTTCATCTAGTCTGTTGTTGAACACCTCTAATATAATTTTTAGTTAATGTGTTCTTCAGCTCTGTGACTTCTATTTGGTACCTTCTTATATTTTCTATCATTTGGTTGAATTTCTCATTCTGTTCACACATCTTTTTATTCACCCATGCTGAATTTCTAAAAGCTCTCAGGTGATGCCAATATCATTGGTCCATGAACCTCATGTTAAACAGTAACAAGGCTTACGGCATTACAAAGAATAGGGAACTGCTTGATCTCAAGATCTTTTTAGTATTTTTGCATTGGTGATATTGTTTGGATTGGCTTCAAACCATAAAGTCCCACCAAACCTCCATATCCCTCTCCTGTAAGAATGAAAATGGTGAGTTTCTGACAAGAAAGTTCTTTTGAAATAGTGTCATGCAAAGATCTATTCCTTCATTTTCCTATCTCTTTGAAGTCTGTGAAAACCATGCTGGTTTTAGTCAAAGTAGAACTAAGACCACCTTCTCAGTTCTAACAACCTGGCTTCATGTATAATTCAACTTTACTCTTTTTATCCAACAAATTTATGAGGCACCTGTCGTGGATAGGGAATGTGTTCCATAAAAGCATGTGTGAAGGAATGATGGCAAAAACAGCCCTGGAATGTTTACAGGAGAATTACATGAGAGGTAGAATTATAAATGTGGCTGTAAAACATGTGCCACATCATGAGAAGTACTGTATGCTGTCTGAGGAGTTTGGATTTTCTTATGAATGCTACTTTGTTGGGGTGGGGGAGGGGAGGCACCTAAAATGGTTTTTAAGTGGGAGTGTCATGATCAGAGTTACTCTTTAAAAAGATTATTCTGTCAGCAGTATAGTAATTGAGTTGAAAAGTCTGGAGAAAGAAATCTAGGCAACAAATTGTGCTGACCAAAATGAGGGCAGTGGAAATGGAGAGGTGATTCTCCAGAAGTATTATTCGCTTGGCTTCCGTGTTGCCTTGACTCTCAGTAACAGACAGGGAGCCAGCTGAGTCTCAGGTTGAAGGACTGAACAACTAGATAAGAATTTGTTTTGAAGATGTTTTGTATGAGATGTTTGTGACATATGCAAATATGTATGTTCACTAAGCAGGGGGGTATATAGATCTGTGACTTAAAAGTTGAGCTGTACTGAGCACTATCCATTTGAAAGCCATCAGGAGACAAGTAGTGGCTAGGAGTCACAAGTAGTATAACCCAAGGTGGGGGAAAGTATGAGATGGAGAAAAGGCTTAGGGCAGAACCGCAAGGGACACTAATTAAACTGCAGGAAGAGGAGAAAAAGAGAACATAGAAAATGTATTCACAGAGACCAGTAAAGGAGTTTCCAGAAAGGAAAGGGGGTCAGTGGTATCAAAATCAAAATGCATCAACAAGAACAAAGAAGTGGCCAGGACCCAGTGGAACTTATAGGCTGCACTGGTGATCCTGGAAAGGGCTGTTTCAATGTGGCAGTTGGCATTGAAGTCAAAGCAGCAATGAACAGAGATACAAACGAGAGAGGAGGCAATAGGGCTCTTAGAGAGACAGCACTCCTTCAAGAATTCCCGATTGTGAGGATGTCAGCAAAATGTCAGGGTAGGTAGCTCTAAGTCCTCCTTTGCACACAAACATCAAAAAGCTGCCAGAAACTGGCTAAACTAATCTCACAGGAATTCTGAAAAAGTTAAAGGCCTACAGCAACTTAGAAATACCCAATAAAGAAAAATCCGTCTTCAAAACACTAGGAAAAATTGTGGAGTTTTGAGAGAACACCCAGTGAAATCAGCGAATGTGTGCACAGGCACAGAGAAAGTGTATTCAAGGACTGGGAGGGATGTCTGTCTTTTCCTGTGCCCAAATCCCAGCAAGGCAGTTTTGGTCTAGACGTAGTAGCAGCAGCCTATTTTTCTTCCACCATCTGTAGGGAGCAGAGAAGATCCTATCTGCAGTGTGCAGGGTTCTAACCTATCAGAGGGCTGCCTGAAGGACTGGTCTGTGTCTCTCCTAACTCAGGCGTCAAGTGCCATCCTCCACGTGTGAAAGCTGCAAGGAGACTGGGGACGCTTGGGGCAAGAGATCACAGATGGAGACATGCACTAGACCACCTAAGGCCCTGAGGACAACCTGAGGTGAGACCATCTTTGGAAATTAAGATGTTCAAGAGCAGCTGTACATAAAGAGGAATTCTGAAAGCCAGAAGCAGGCCCAGGTAAGACATATGCTCAGAAAAGACCTCAGAAGACCTTAAGCTTTCATCTCAGGCTGATCCCTAGGTTCAGAGAGCACCCAGCTAATCTGTGCACAGGCACAGAGAAAGGGTATTCAAAGACTGGGAGGGATGTCTATTTTTTTCAATGCCCAGTTTTCCATAATAAGTCATAAGCACTTCAAAGAAATAGGAAATCATGGCCCATTCAAGGAAGAAAGTAAAGTGGCAGAACCCGCCCTAAAGCAACAGAGCATCACATGTATTAAACAAAGACTTTAACACAACTGTCATAAACATGTTCAGAGATCTAACGCAAAACATGAATAAAGGAAATCAGAAAAACGTTATGTGAACAAAATGAGGATACTGACAAAGTCAAATTATAAAAACATTTGGAACCAAAAAATACTTATCTGAATTGAAAATTTCACTAAAAGAGTTCTATAGCAGGCTTGAGGAGACTGAAAAAACAATTGGCAAGCCTGAAAACAGTTCAATTGATGTTGTTGAGTCTTAGGAGCTCAAAGAAAGAAAATGAAGAAAATGGGACCAATGTATACAGATTTTATCTATCTCTATGAGTCCTAGAAGGAGGAGAGAGAGAAAGGGGCAGAGAAGTCATTTGAAGAAATAATTGTTGAAAAAACCCCAAATTTGATGAGAACTGCAAATCTGAGACATTATAATCAAATTGTCTTGCAAAGAATTTTGAAATCAACAAGATAGACTCATCAGGTATAAGGGATCCTCTCAACAAGCTTAGCAGATGATTTCTCAGCAGAAACCCTGCAGGCCTGAAGGTAATAGAGTTATATCCTTAAAGTGCTGAAAGAAAAAAAAAAAAAAACTATGTACTTAGAATTCTATATCCAGTGAAACTGTCATTCAAAAATGAGGGTAAAGTTAAGATATTCCCAAATAAGATCAGAGGGAGTTCATTAACCACTATACTTGAAAGTAAGATACACGAGAGACCCTTAGGTTGAAATGAAAAGATGTGAGATAGTAACTCTAAACCATATGACATGGCCAGCAAATATAAATACATGTTGAAATATAAAAATTGGTATTATACTTTTGTTATGTAACTGCACTATTTTCTATAGGATTTAAATGACAAAATGCATTAAAAATGATTATAAATCTGTTAGTTGATATACAATGTATAAAGATGTAACTTATATTATTAACAAAGGGGAAAGGTTCTATAGGAATAGTTTGTGTGTGCTTGAAGTTGCTATAAATCAAAATTAGGTTGTTATAACTTTAGAATGCTATATGTAAGTCCAAGAGCAACCACAAATAAAATATTTGTAGACTGTATTCCAACAACAAAAAGAATAAAAGACATCACCTAAACACAAAAAAAGGCAGTAATGAAAGTAATGAGTAGGAGAAGCTATAAGACACCTAAAACAAAGAACAGTGGCAAAAGTAAGTTCTTCCTTATCAGTAATTATTTTAAATGGAGAAAACAAACCTCTCCAATCAAAAGGCACAGGTTGGCAATCTATCGACAAGCCACTATTTAATATAATTTTAAAAATTACAGTGTTGTGCTTCTGGTATATAGCAAAATGATTCATACATGTGTTGTATATTATATATTTCATATTTTCATCATAGGTTGTTACAAGATATTGACTATAGCTCCCTGTACTCTACTGTAGGTCCTTCATCTATTTTTAAAATTAGTTGAAATTTTTATTTATATTGGATATGGGTTCCTGGTGGCTCAGATGGTAAAGAATCTGCCTGCAGTTCAGGAGACCCAGGTTCAATCCCTGGAGAAGGGAATGACTACCCACTCTAGTATTCTTACCTGGAGAATTCCATGGACAGAGAAATCAGGTGGGCTACAGTCCATGGTTGCAAAGAATTGGACACGACTGAGTGACTAACACTTTCATTTTTCTCTCATTTTCAGAAGGAGAAGAGAGAGGAAAGGGTTACAAATATATTTGGTGAAATTATGGCTGAAAACTTCTTGAAATTGAAGAAATTCCCACACAAAATGGACCCAAAGAGGTCCACATCATTTGAAGCAATAAAACAACAGAGATGGACTTGGAGGGTATTATGCTAAGTGAAATAAGTCAGACAGAGAAAGACAAATACTGTATGATATCACTTATATGTGGAATCTGAAAAATATAAGAAACTAGTGAATATAACAAAAAAGAAACGGACTCACAGATTTACAGAGCAAACTCCTGATTACCAGTCAGATGAGTGAAGGGGAAGGGACAAGATGGGGGTAGGGAATTTAGAGATAGCAACTATTATGCAGAATAAGCTATGAGAATATACTGTATAACACAGGGAATATAGCCAATGTTTTGTGATAAATATCAATGGAGTATAGCCTTTGGAAGTTGTGAATCACTATTATACATCTGTAACTTTATATAATGTTGTACACCAACTATATATTTCACATTCACATGGTTGATTAACAATGTTGTGTTAGTTACTGGTGTACAGCAAAGTGATTCAGGGATCCATATATATTTATCTATTCTTTTTCAAAGTTTTTTCCCATTTAGGTTATTACAGAGCTCTGAGCAGGGTTCCCTGTGCTATACAGTGGGTCCTGTTGGTTATCTATCTATATTACTTTCTACAATTGGAGTATAATTGCTTTACAATGTCATGTTAGTTTCTGCTATAGAACAGTGTGAATCAGATACACACACACACATATCACCCCCCGCACCCCCCAGGTCATCAGAGCACTGAGCTGAGCTCCCTGGTTATACAGTAGCTTCTCACTAGCCATCTGCTTTACACATGGGAGTGTATATACGTCAGTCCTACTCTCCCAGTTCATCTTACCATCGCCTTCCCTGTGTCCACAGTCCGTGTCTCTATTCCTGCCCTGCAAATAGGTTCATCAGTACCATTTGTCTAAATTCCATATATATATGTTAATATATTTGTTTTTCTCTTTCTGACTTATGCTAGGTCCATCCGCATCACTACAAATGACCCAGCTTTGTTCTCGAGTAATATTTTGTACTCAGAATATTAATGGCTGAGTACTATTCCATTGTATATATGTACCACATCTTCTTTATCCTTTCCTCTACTGATGGTCATTTGGGTTGCTTCCATGTCCTGGCTATTGTAAATAGTGCTGCAATGAACACTAGGGTGCATGTATCTTCAAATTATGGTTTTCTCGGAGTGTATGCCCCGTAGAGCGATTGCTGGATCATATGGTTTTATTTTTAGTTTTTTAAGGAACCTCCATGCTGTTCTCCACAGTGGTTGTATCATTTTACATTCCCAGAAAGAGGGCTCCCTTTCTGCCACACCCTCTCCAGCATTTATTGTTTGTAGATTTTTTTTGATGATGGCCATTCTGACCGGTGTGAGGTGAGATCTCATTGTTTTGATTTGCATTTCTCTAATAGCTAGCGATGTTGATCATCTTTTCTTGTGTTTGTTGGCCATCTGTATGTCTTCTTTGGAGAAATGTCTATTCAGGTCTTCTGTCCATTTTTTTATTGTGTTGTTTTTGTGATACTGAGCTGCATGAGCTGTCTGTATGTTTTGGAGATTAATCCTTTGTCAGTTGCTTCATTTGCAAGTATTTTCTCCCATTCTGAGGATTGTTTTTTGTCTTGCTTAATTAGGTCTCATTTGCTTATTTTTGTTTTTATTTTCATTACTCTAGAAGCTGGTCAAAAAGAATATTGCTATTATTTATGTCAGAAAGTATTCTAGCTATGTTTTCCTCTAAGAGTTTGATAGTTTCTGGCCTACATTTAGGTCTTTAGGCCATTTTGGGTTTACTTTTGTGTATGGTGTTAGGAAGTGTTCTAATTTTATTTTTTCACATGTAGCTGTCCGGTTTTCCCAGCACCACTTACTGAAGAAGCTGTCTTGTCTCCACTGTATATTTTTGCCTCCTTTGTCAAAGGTAAGGTGCCCTTGGGTGCTTGGGTTTATCTTTGGGTTTTCTATCATGTTCCATTGATCTGTATTTTTGTTTTGCACCAGTACCATACTATCTTGATTACTGTAGCTTTGTCGTATAGTGTGAAGTCGGGGAGCTTGATTCCTCCAGCCCTGTTTTTATTTTTCAAGACTGCTTTGAGTATTCGAGGTCTTTTGTGTTTCCATATAAACTGTAAAGAACTTTTTGTTCTAGTTCTGTGAAAAATGCCATTGGTAATTTGCATTGAATCTGTAGATTGCTTCGGGCACTATAGTCATTTTCACAATATTGATTTTTCCATCTATGAACATGCTATATCTCTCCGTTTGTGTCATTTTTCTTATAGTTTTCATCTTTTTTTTTTTTTAATAGTTTTCTGCATACAAGTCTTTTGTCTCTTTAGGTAGGTTTATTCCTAAGTATTTTATTCTTTGAGTTGCAATGGTGAATAGGATTGTTTCCTTAATTTCTCTTTCTGATTTTTTGTTGTTAGTGTATAGGAATTTTGTATTCTGTAGCTTTACTAAATTCATTGATTAGCTCTAGTACTTTTCTGGTGACATCTTTAGAATTGTCTATGTATAGTATGTTACCTGCACACAGTGACAATTTCAAAAAACTGAAAACATTTCCTCTAAGATCACAAAGAAGGCAGGGATGTCCACTCTTGCCACTTTTATTCAACATGGTTTTTGAAGTCTAGCCATGGCAATCAGAGAAGAAAAAGAAATAAAAGGAATTCAAATTGGGAAAGAAGTAAGACTGTCATTGCAGATCTACAAGGCAATCTGCTAAGATTCAATGCAGTCCCTATCAAATTACATTGCAATGGCATTTTTCACAAAGCTGGAACAAAAAAATCTTAAAATCTGCATGAAGACACAGAAGACCCTGAATAGCTGAAGCAGTCATTTGAAAGAAAAAAACAGAGTTGGAGGAATCAGGCTTTCTGTCTTCAGATTATACCATTAATACGTGGCTCAGAGGTTAAAGCATCTGCCTCCGATGCGGGCTACCCGGGTTCAATCCCTGGGTCAGGAAGATCCCCTGGAGAAGGAAATGGCAACCCACTCCAGTATTCTTGTCTGGAGAATCACATGGACGGAGGAGCTTGGTAGGCTACAGTCCACGGGGTTGCAGAGTCGGACATGACTGGGTGACTTCACAGAGTACAAAAGAATATGGTACTGGCACAAAAACAAATATAGATCAATGGAATAGGATAGAAAGCCCACAAATAAACCCCTGCACCTATGGTTGATTAGTCAATGACAAAGGAGGCAAGATTATACAATGGAGAAGCGACAGCCTCTTCTATAAATGGTACTGGACAGTTACATGTAAAAAAAGCTTGGATACTATAAAACTCTCAGAGGAAAACACAGGCAAAATCTAACATAAATTGCAGCAATATCTTTTTGGATCTACCTTCAGGAGCAACGAAAATAAAAATGTGCTTAGTTGCTCAGTCATGTCCAACTGTTTGTGACCCCATGGACTGTAGCCCACTCTGTCCATTGGGATTCTCCAGGGGATCTTCCCAACCCAGGGATCAAATCCAGGTCTCCCGCATTGTGGGCAGATTCTTTACCATCAAAGCTACCAGGGAAGCCCACTAAATGTTGGGCTAATTCCTAGTAGTTCCTAATTAAATGTTTTTGTGCAACAAAGAAAACCATAGCCAAAATGAAAAGACAACCCGTAGAATGGGAGGAAATATTCGTAAACAATGCGTCCAACAAGGGATTCATCTCCAAAACACACAAACAACTCAATCAAAAAACTGGCAGCTCTAGTTAGACATTTCTCCACAGAAGAAATACAGCTGGCCAAAAAGCACATGAAAAGATGCTCAACACTGCTAATTATTACAGAAGTGCAGATCTACAATGAGAGATCACTTTAGCAGAATGATTATCATCATAAAATCTACAAAAAATAAATGCTGGAGAGGGTGAGGAGAAAAGGAAGCCTCCTATACTGTTGGTAGGAATGTAAATTGGTACAAGCACTATAGAGAACAGTATGGGGATTTCTTAAAAAACTAGAAGTAGAACCACCATATTATACTGTAATCTCACTCCTGGGCATATATTTGTAGAAAGCCATAACTCAAAAAGATACATATATCCCATTGTTCATTGCAGCAGTACTTACAGTCGCCAAGACATAGAAGCATCATGAATGGCCACTGACAGAGGAATGGATTAAAAAGAAGGTATAAAAAGCTATAAAAAGAAGGAAATGATATCATTTGTGGCAACATGAATGGACCTAGAGATTATCTTACTAAATGAAGTCAGTCAGAGAGAGAAATACAAATATTATATGATATTGCTTGCTGTGGAATCTAAAAAAGATACAAAATGGACTTATTTTCAAACAGCCTCATAGACTTCAAAGACAAACATGTGTATCAAAGGGGAAAGGTGGGGGAGATAAACTAGGAGGCTGGGATTAACATATACAGATTATTTATAACTGAATCACTTTCTGTACAGCTGAACTAACATACTGTAAATCAACTATACTCCAATATAAAATAAAAATTAAAAAGGAAGATTTCAAAGAACCGAACCTCAGGCCTTACGGAACCAAAATAAGAAGGGCAAACTAAATCCAAAGCTAGCAGAAGGAAGGAAATGATAAAGACTAGAATGGAGAAAAGGGAATAGAGAAAATCAGTGAAGTCAAATGTTTGCTCTCTCTAAAGATCTACAAAATAGACAACTTTTAGCTACACTGACTATAAAAAAGAGGACTCAAATTATTAAAATCTGAAAGTGGTAACAACATTACTACTGATTTTATAGAAATAAAGATGAAAAGAGTACTATGACCAATTGTACACCAACAAATTGGGTAACCTAGGTGTAGTGGACAATTTTCTAGAAACATACAACCCACCAAGAGTGAATCATGAAGAAGTAAAAGTATGCCTAGATCTAGGTCTGTGACTAGTAATGAGATTGACTCAGTAATTAAAGACCTCCCAACAAAGAAGAGCGCTGTATCAGAAAGCTTCACTAGTAATTCTACCTGGTAGTAAAAAAATAATTCATACCAATTCTTGTCAAACTCTTCAAGAAAACTGAAGGGGAGGGAATACTAACACTGCCTAATTCATTCTATGAGGCCAGTATTACCCTGATACCAAAACACTATAATGAAACTCAAGAACAATATCCCTTCTATTGATGATGAAATCCTGAACAAAATACTAGCTAACCAAATTTAGCATAATAAAAGCATTATATGCCAGGAAGTCATAGGATTTATTTTTGGAATGAAAGGATGATTCAACATATGAAAATCAGTCACTGTTCTATAATACCATATTAGCATAAGGAAGGGAAAAAGCACATGACAAAATCCAACAGCTTTTCATAATAAAACATAAAAAACTAGGAGTAGAAAGAAACTACCTTAAAATAATAAAGACCATACATGAGAAACCCACAACTAACATCCTCCTCAATAGTAAAGACTAAAAACTTTCCCCCTAAGATGAACAAGAATGCAATATTCAGCATTCTTGTGCATATTATTGGAAGTTCAGAGCAATTAGGCAAGAAGAAAGAAAACCATGCAAGTTGGAAAGGAGAAGCAGCAAAATGACCTCTGTTCAGTTTACAAAGATACATAAAAACTCTTAAAATCCCAATAAATGAACTCAAAGTTGAAGGATACAAAAATCAACATTTAAAAAACCAGGTGCATTTCTATACATGATTGATGAACAATCTGAAAAGGAAATTAAGAGAACAATCCCATTTATAATAGCACTAAGAAGAATAAAATACCTAAGAATAAATCAAGAGGTGAAAGACTTATACATGGAAAACTACAAAAAGAAATTAGTCACATAGCTGGAACAATCTGCGAAAAAAACAACAAAGTTGGAGGTTTTATACTTCATGATTTCAAAACTTACTATAAATTTGGAGTAGTCAAAACAGTAGTTCTAGCTTGCAGAAAGATATATAGACCAATGGAATGGAATAGAGAGCCTAGAAACAAATTCTTGCATATATGGTCAGATGAAGTATGCCAAGGGCTTTCAATGGGGAAAGGACAGTCTTTTTGACAAATGGTTCTGATAAAACTGAATATCCACATAAAAAAGAATGAAGTTGGAGCCTTACTTTACACTATATAAAAATCAACTCAAAATGAATCACAGACTTAAATGTAAGAGTTAAGTATAAAACTGAAGAAAACAGAGGAGGAAGAGCTTCATGTTACTGGATTTGGCAATCATTTCTTGAATATGACACTGAAAGCATAGAAAACAACAAAAATTAGATAAATTGGATATCATCAACACTAAAAGCTCTTTATCAAAGGACACTATCAACAGAGTGAAAAGGCAACCTACAGAATAGGAGAAAAATCTGATAAAGGATTAATATTCAGAAAACATCAACAAGTACAATTCAACAAAACACAAAGCCTTAAACAGACTATTCTCTAAAGAAGATCTATGAATGGCCAACATACACATGAAACTATATTCAACATCCCTAGTAATTAGGGAAATGCAAATCAAAACCACAATGAGATATTACTTCACATCCACCAGGATGTCTATCATTAAAAACCCAGAACATAACAATCATTGAAAATGTGGAAAAATTGAAACTTTTGTGCACTGTTGGTGAGAATGTAAAATGATATAGCTGCTATAGAATACAGTATGGCAGTTCCTCAAAACTTAAACACAGAATTACCATATGATTTAACAATTCCATTTCTGGGTATTTACTCAAAAGAATGAAAGAAGACACCTGAATACATATTTATACATGCATATTCAAACTAGTGTTATTCATAACAGCTAAAAGATGGAACCAAACCCATACATCCAATGACAGATGTATGCATAAACAAAATGTGGTATATACTTAATGCTGAATGATTATTCAGCCTTAAAAGGGAATGAAATTCTGATACATGCTACAACATAGATGAATCTTGAAAACATTAATAAAAATGACACAAGGCAGATACAAAGGGACAAATACTGTATGATTTGACAAGTATAGTCAAATTCATAGAAATAAAGTAGAATAGTGGCAACCAGGGACTGGGAGAAAGGGATAATGGGGAATTATTGTTTAATGGGTACAGAGCTTAGCTTGGGATGATGAAACAGTTTTTGAAGATGCATAGTGGTGATAGTTGAATAACCATACAAATGTACTTAATGTCACTGAATTGAAAATATTGTTATGTATATTTTATCACAATAATTAAAAAAAGGATTTTCAGCTGTCAGTGTCAAGGGGATATTTTTATATTTTCCTACCCTTGTGTGTTTGTGAATAGTAGTGTTGCACTGGAGCCTCAAAGCCTTACTCTTTATCTTCTGAGTTCACACTTTCTAGCATCACCTGCTCAAACAGATGTGGTTGGCGAGACTTTGGTATATTTGGCCATAGCAGGAGCAACAGTAACTGGCTATGGACATAGTTACCTGACCTAAGAGGACTGCTTTTACCTAATATCCTTCTCCTTCACTGGTTCATATCCTTCAAAGCTCTCCAAACATCTGATGAAACCTGGAGCCTCTTGGTAAAAAATGTCAATAACCACAAGATTTAGGGTTCCAGTTAAAAATGGTGATATAGGAAAATCCTGAACTCACCTCCTCCCACAGATATATGCAGTCTACAGCTACATATGGAAAAATTACTTCTAAAAAAATTCCTAAAGGCTGCCTGAGTTACAACCACACATCAGGCCAATGAGAGAACTACATCAAAGCAGGTAGGAGGAACTGAGACATAATCTTGCCATAAACCCGGATAAAACTCAATACTTAGAGCCTCTCCCTAAGGAGCGAAGGGTTCAAACTCCACACTGGACACCTTAACTTTTGGAACCTGTATCTGAGAGACGAGCCCCCCAAACATCTAACTTGAAACCCTAATGGGGCTCATGGCTTACGTCCCAGGACTCCGAGACAGCTGGTCATACTCAAAGAAAAGGAGGCTCACCTGCTATATTAAAGCATCGGACTGAAAGCAGACATCTCACTTAAAACACAAATCTAGAAGCCTGCTGGAGCATTTTCCAGGACTGAGCCTCACAGGCACCAATGTCATATAGCCCTTTTGCCGTCCTCCGGAGCACCAGTGTCTCCTAGAAGGGAGTTTTCATATGCATTTGGTGCCTTAGTCTCTGTGGTTGCTGCCCAGAGGAGGCCTCTTGACTGCTTGGTTCTGGAGGCTAGGGGAGTTTGAATTCTTGGTCTCAAGGGGGTGTAATAATCAGCAAGGAGCCCATACCCCTCTCTGTGGCCCTGATTTTTTTCAGCTGCTGCTAGGAGACATAACTACATAGCCAACTCTGGAAGCCAGTGGAGCCTTATGCTTGCAGGTCCTACAGGATTATAACCAATGGAGAAAAGGATTCCTAAACAGCTATCACCCCCTCCTAGGGCTCAGGAGGAGGTAAAAAACATAGAAGCTTGGTATTTCTGTGAAGGAGGCCTCTTAGCTAATCATCATGGCTACAGCCTGAGTGGTAGACTTCTAATTAAACTTGCATCTAAAGACTGACTATAATTTTCTAGAGACTTTCCAGAGACCTCAGAGGGTAGGCACTGAACTTGCACCCTCCCTCTGCTGTGCCCCAGAGCACATGTTTTCTGGAGTGGAGTTTACATGCAGCTGGCTCCGTGATTTTTATGTCTAGTGTCCTAGTTTTTGCAGTGGCCACTCCAGGGATGCCCCTTGGTTGCCTGACTTGGGTGGTCAGGGGAGCTTGCATTCCTGTGTCCCATGGGACTGTGGCAATCAGATACCTAGTTCTTGGCAGGCTGCCACCCCTAGGGCACTGCGCAGACAGCAAGCTATGGCACATCCCTTTGGCTTTCTGTCTGTACTGGAACTCTGGCTTGAGGGGCAGGTTCCAGGTTTGGCACACATCCAGTGGACTACAAGACTTTTCTCAAGGAACGTAGGGTGTGGATGCTGTCTTTGACACGACAGTCCCTCTGCATTGCTCCAGTATCTCCCAGGAAAGAGCTTATACTCTCATCTAGAGCTTCAACATGTGCAACTGCTGTTCAAGGACTACTACCCCATCACCTGGCCAGTGGAGCTTACACTTTCAGTCCCATAAGACTATATATATCTGTGTACCTTGGAAGTCAAGTTCTCCTGCAGCAGCTTTTAACACATGTACACTCATGGCTAATTCATGTCAATGTATGGCAAAAACTACTGCAATATTGTAATTAGCCTCCAATTAAAACAAATAATTAAAAAAGATAAAACAATATGAACCTAGATGCTGAGATCCTCTCCTTAGGGACACTGACAGGTCTTGGCATATCCTCAACCACTGGGAGCTTTTAAAAATATAATAGGCTGCTTGGACAAGTACAAAGGTTTGGGTGATAACAGAGCTGGGACAGGGTTGAAAGTCAAGGTTCACTTCTACAGGAGCCACTGTTTCAAGACTGGGGGAGATGGTGGTTTCATCTAAAGTATGGAAACCAATAGAGAGTTACGCAAAATGAAGAAATGTGTTCCAGATTAAAGACATAAACTCTTCAGGGTACAGTGGGGTGGGAGGAAGACCTCAATGAAATAATGCTGTTATTTACCTGAAAAAGAGTTCAAAATAGTGGTCATAAAGATTCTCACAAAACTAGGGAGAAAAATGGATAAGTACAGTGAGAACGTCAACAAAGAGTTTGAAAATATAAAAAAAAGTACCATAGAAGTCACAGAGCTGAAGAAAACAATTGTTGAACTGAAAAATACACTAGTGGGGTTCAACAGCAGACTAGATGAAGCAGAAGAAAGTGTCAGTCAACTCAAAGACGAGGCAGTGGAACTCACCCAACTCATCCAATTAGAGCAGCCCTGCTCCCATCCCCCCCACCCCCTCCCACAAGAAGAAAAACAAGTGAAGACAGCTTAAGGGGCTTGTGGGACAACAGCAAACACACTAACATTCAGACCACAGGGATCACAGGATAGAGCATAGAAAGGAGCAGAAAACTTATTTGAAGAAACAATGGCTAAAAGCTTTCCTAACCTGAAAGGAAATGGAAATGAATGGAAATGGAAATCTAATTCCAGAAAGCCCAGAGTGTAAAATAAGCCCTAAAGAGACATTATAGTTAAACACATATTATAATTAAAATGTCCAAAGTTGAAGACAAGGAGAGAATTTCAAAAGCAGCATGAGAAAAACAACTTTTTAGGTACAAGGGAACCCCCATAAGACTATAAACAAATTTTTTCAGCAGAATTGGTAGGCTAGAAGAGAGCAGCAAAGTATATTTGAAATGCTGAAAGAAAAAAAACTTTCAACCAAAAGCTACTCTACCCAGCAAAGTTATCATTCAGAATTGAAGGAGAGATAAAGAGTTTTCCAGATAAGCAAAAGTCTAAGGAGTTCATCACTACTAAACTGGCCTTACAAGAAATGTTAAAGGGACTTTTTTAAGCTGAAGAGAAAGGGCACTAATTAGTAACAAGAAAACATAAACCTCAATGGAAAGGAAAACATACAGAATACGTAGTAGATTAATCACTTATAAAGCTAATATGAAGGTAAGAATACATATGTGGTAAAAGTTAACTATGATTACAATAATTAAGGATACACAAGATGGAAAGATACAAAATGTGACATTAAAATTTTAAAACATGGGGAAGGGGGAAGACTAAAAATTTTGAGCTTTACAGTGGTTCAAGTTTAGAACAAATAAGTTTTTATCAATCTAAAATAGATTGTTAGGGATATACTCTATAATATGTTAGCCTCATTGTAACCAGAAAGCAAAAATATAGTCACAAAAAATAAAAGAATATACGTATACCATTTAAGAAAGTCATCAAATCACAAAGGAAGAGAGTAGGAGCAGAAAAAAGGAACAGAGAGGAACTATAAAAGTCAGAAAGCATTAGCAAATGGCAATAGGTACATACCTACCAATATATCTTTAAATGTAAATAGACTAAATTTGCAATTCAAAAGACAAAATAGTTGAATGGAATAGTTGAATAATGAATTAAAAAAAAAAACACGTATACACTGCCCAGAAGAGACTCCCTTCTAGATGTAAGAATACACAAACTGAAAATGAAAAGATGCAAAAATATATTTCATGCAAGTGGATCCCAAAAGAAACTGGAGGTAGCTATATTTTTATGACAGTCTTTGTTAAAAAGGTATAATTTATCTAGTATAAGAGACTAAGAAGTAATGATAAAGAGTTCAGTCCACAAGAGGGTATAGTGTTTATAAATATTTATGCTCCCCTATAGGAGCACTTAAATATATAAAGTCAACTATTAACACACCTAACAGGAGAAATAGACAGCAATACAAAAATGGCAGGGGGCTTTAACATCCTACTTATATCAATGGATAGATCATCCAGACAGAGAATCAATAAAGAAACATCAGGCTTAAACAGTATGTAAGACCCGATGATTTGACATTCCATCCAATAGCAACTCTATACATTTTTCGTAGGTGAACATGGAACAGCTCCTAGGACAGATCATGTGATACGCCACAAAACAAATCTTAAGAATTAGGGACACTGACAGGTCTTGGCACATCCTTATAGACTGAAATCATATATTAAGCATCATCTCTGACCACAAGAGTATAAAGTTAGAAATCAAATTCAAGAAGAAAACTGGAGAATTTGCAAATATGTATAGATTATACATTATACCAAACAATCAATGGGTCAAAGGAGAAATAGCTTGAGACAAATGAAAATGGGAATATTACATACCAAAACTTGTGGGGTACAGCAAAAACACTTCTAAGAGGGAAGTTCATAGTGATAAATGACTACCTCAAGAAACAAGAAAAGTCTCAAATAACCTAACTATATATTTCCTGAAAGAAATATAAAAAGAAAGATAAATGAAGGTCAATGCCGGGAGCCAGCACACAAGATCCTACCCATGACAAGGTCATGAGGGAGAAAACCTGATGGGCAAGGCGGATCAGGTTTTCAGGGATTCCGAAAAGCTGCCCCAAAGCTGCCCCCGGCACTCACCTTAAAGATGATGTCTGTCTTTCTGATGCCTGCCTCAATGGACTACTTCCTAATTTCTCTGACACAGGCAGGAAGGCCTTCCCCGATCTCTTCCCAAATAAGAATCAATTTAGAACTTTAATCAATAAGTTTTTTAGGTGGTGGTATTTTATGAGATTATTTAGGGTGAAAGGAGTGTTTTAATTTGAGCTCCTTTGCTGGTAGTTTGTTAGTCAAATGCATTTATGCCCTTGGTACTAATATGCATGATTGCTTATGATATTTTAATCATAGAATAGTATAAAGAACCTGATTATATAAAAGCCCTAATAGATATAGAGCATTTTTGAGGGATAAAGGAGTTTAATTAAAAAATATAAGAAAAATTATTATAAAAGTGGTTATTGGGTTAATGTTTGCTTGCTGTGTTTTTGCTTTTAGTGTGCTAAGGTTGTGCTATGGTAATCATTGTTAATATAGTTATAGATCTAGAAAAATAAGAGCTTAGCCCCAGTATTGTAACAATGAAATAGTTAATTATTAGCCAGGAGTGCTAGGCAGAGGCCGTCTTATTAGAGCCACAAAGTCTGTATGGGGTAAAACTTTTAGATAAATTTAATTGACAACTTTTGCAGAAGAATTGATGTTGGTATTAACAGGGTCATATTTTTATTATGTTGTGACATGCTGTACTGTTGCCCTATGAGATTGTAACTTTTCTGTTAAGGTCACCACAGAAACAGAAAACAGGCCTACATTCACCTGACTTACATAAAATGTTAATAAGCCCTAAGGCCAAAAGATAATGTGTAAAGATTTATTATAGAAACAAAATACAGAAAGCATCTTGTTCTTCCTTAAGGACAAACTGACGTAATGTAAACTAACCCTGTATAGACATGAGTGAGCATCTTGTATCCTGGATATACTCTGAGTGACGGTATAAAAACTGTTGTCAAAAAATACAGACAGACTTGGCCCTATCAAGGCTGGTCTCACGTGTCTTCTATCACTCGCCGACGCCGTTCATCCTAAGGGAACCCCCTGGATCCTGCTGGGGCTGGACCCCGGCAGGTCGAAATTAGTAGAAGGGAGAAAAATTACAAAAATTAGGGCAGAAATCGAGATTAAAAATCCATAGAAAAGACAGCCTTCAGAATGGGAGAAAATAATAGCAAATGAAGCAACAGACAAAGGATTAATCTCAAAAATATACAAACAGCTCATGCAGCTCAATTCCAGAAAAATAAACGACCCAATCAAAAAATGGGCCAAAGAACAAAACAGACATTTCTCCAAAGAAGACATACAGATGGATAACAAACACATGAAAAGATGCTCAACATCACTCATTATCAGAGAAATGCAAATAAAAACCACAATGAGGTACCATCTCACATTGGTCAGAATGGCTGCTATCAAAAAGTCTACAAACAATAAATGCTGGAGAGGGTGTGGAGAGAAGGGAACCCTCTTACACTGTTGGTGGGAATGCAAACTAGTACAGCCGCTATGGAGAACAGTGTGGAGATTCCTTAAAAAACTGGAAATAGAACTGCCATATGACCCAGCAATCTCACTGCTGGGCATACACACCGAGGAAACCAGAATTGAAAGAGATGCATGTACCCCAATGTTCATTGCAGCACTGATTTACAATAGCTAGGACATGAAAGCAACCTAGATGTCCATTGGCAGATGAATGGATAAGAAAGCTGTGGTACATATACACAATGGAATATTACTCAGCTATTAAAAAGGGTGCATTTGAACCAGTTCTAATGAGGTGGATGAAACTGGAGCCTATTATACAGAGTGAATTAAGTCAGAAAGAAAAACACCAATACAGCATATTAACGCATATATATGGAATTTAGAAAGATGGTAACAATGACCCTATACAAGGGACAGCAAAAGAGACACAGATTTAAAGGACAGACTTGTGGACTCTAGGAGAAGGTGAGAGTGGGATGATTTGAGAGAATAGCATTGAAGCATATATATTACCATATGTGAAATAGATCATCAGGCCAGGGTCTATGCATGAGACAGGGTGCTCAGGGCTGGTGCGCTGGGATGACGCTGAGGGAATGGGACAGGGAGGGAGGTGGGTTCAGGATGGGGAACACATGTATACCCATGGCTGATTCATGTCTACGTATGGCAAAAACCACTACAATATTGTAAAGTAATTAGCCTTCAATTAAAAAAAAATTAATTTTTTAAAAAGCCATAGAAAAGATCAATGAAACCAACAGTTGATTCTTTGAAATGATGAACAAAATTGACAAGCCTTTGACAGATTTACCAAGCAAGAGACACACAGGATTCAAATAAAATCAGAAATGGAAGAGAAGATATTACAGCTGATACCACAGAAATACAAAGGATCATAGAGACTACTCTGAACAATTATACACCAATAAATTAGACAACCTAGAAGAAATGGATAAATTCCTAGAAATATATAACCTATCCAAACTGAATCATGATGAAATAGAAAATCTGAACAGACCAATAAAAGTTAGAAGATTGAATCAGTAATCAAAAATCACCCTACAAACAAAAATCCAGGATCAGACAGCTTGACTTGTGAATTCTTCAAAGCATTCAAAGAAGAATTAATATCAATCCATCTCAAATTCTTCCAAAAAATACAAGAGGAGGGAACTTCTCCAAACTCATTTAATGAGGCCAGCATTGCCCTGAAACTAAAAACCAGACCCTCATCAGGACTCCATGAACAGTATGAAAAGGTAAAAAGATATGACCCTGAACGATGAACTCCCCAGGTTGGTAGGCACCCAATATGCTACTGGAGAAGAGCAGAGAAATAGCTCCAGAAGGAACCAAGAGACTGAGCCAAAGTGGAAACGACGTACAGTTGTGGATGCATCTGGTGGTGAAAGTAAAGTCCGATGCAGTAAAGAACAGTATGGCATAGGAACCTGGAATGTTAGGTCCATGAATCAAGGTAAATTGGAAGCAGTCAAACATGTGATGGCAAGAGTGAACACTGACATTTTAGTAATCAGTGAACTAAAATGGATGGGAATGGGTGAATTTAATTTAGATAACCATTATATCACTACTGTGGGCAAGAATCCCTTAGAAGAAATGGAGTAGCCCTCATAGTCAACAGAAGAGTCTGAAATGCAGTACTTGTATACAATCTCTAAAACAACAGAATGATCTCGGTTTGTTTCCAAGGCAAACCATTCAACATCACAGTAATCCAAGTCTGTGTTCCAACCACTAATGACAAAGAAGCTGAAGTTGAACGGTGTTATCACGACCTACAAGATCTTCTAGAACTAACACCAAAAAAAAAAAAAAAAAAAAAGATGTCCTTTCCATCATAGGGGACTGGAATACAAAAGTAGGAAGTCAAGAGATACCTGGACAGGCAGGTTGGGCCTTGGAGTACAAAATGAAGCAAGGCAAAGACTAACAAAGAGTTTTGCCACGATAACGCACTGGTCATAGCAAACACCCTCTTCAAACAACACAAGAGATGACCCTACACATGGACATCACCAGATGGTCTTACCAAAATCAGATTGTATAATCAATCCGATTTTGGTATTGACCATCTAGTGATGGTCTCCCTGTCCCTGTCCCTGCCTCTTTCTTTGCAGCTGAAACTGGAGAAGCTCTATACAGTGAGCAAATACAAGACCAGGAGCTGACTGTGGCTCAGATCATGAGTCCTTATTGCCAAATTCAGACTTAACTGAATAAAGCAGGAAAAACCACTAGGCCATTCAGGTATGACCTAAATCAAATCACTTATGATTATACATGTGTGTTGTCGCTTAGTCATGTCCAACTCTTTGTGACACCATGGACTGTAGCCCACGAGGCTCCTCCGTCCATGAGATTTTCCAGGCAAGAGTACTGGAGTGGGTTGCCATTTCCTTCTCCAGGGGATCTTCCCGACCCAGGGATCAAACTCGGGTCTCCTGCATTGCAGGCAGACGCTTTACCCTCTAAGCCACCAGGGAAATGTTCCCTTGGTATCTCTAATTGTCTTGAAGAGATAGTCTTTCCCATTCTATTGTTTCCTCTATTTCTTTGCATTGTTCACTTAGGAAGGCTTTCTTATCTCTCCTTACCATTCTTCAAACTCTGCATTCAGATGGATATATCTTTCCTTTTCTCCTTTGCCTTTTGCTTCTCTTCTTTTCTGATCTATTTGTAAGGCCTCCTCAGGCAACCCATTTTGCCTTTTTGCATTTCTTTTTCTTGGGGATGGTTTTGACCATCACCTCCTATACAATGTTACAAACCTCTGTCCTTAATTCTTCAGGCACTCTATCAGATCTAATCCCTTAAATCTATTTGTCACTCCCTTATAATCGGACATGGAATGACGGACTAGTTCAAAATTGGGAAAGGAGTACGTAAAGGCTGTATGTTGTCACCCTGCTTATTTAACTTATATGCCGAATACATTAGGCGAAATGCCAGGCTGGATGAAGCACAAGCTGGAATCAAGATTTCTGGGAGAAATATCAATAACCTTAGATATGCAGATGACACCACTCTTATGGCAGAAAGTGAAGAGGAGCTAAAGAGTCTCTTGATGAAAGTGAAAGAGGAGAGTGAAAAAGCTGACTTAAAACAACACTCAAAAAACAAAGATTATGGCATCTGGTCCCATCACTTCATGGCAAATAGATGGAAAACAATGGAAACAGTGATATTCTTTATTTTCTTGGGTTCTAAAATCAATGTGGATGGTGACTGCAGCCACAAAATTAAGATGCTTGCTCCTTGGAAGAAAAGCTGACAAACCTAGATAGC
Source organism: Cervus canadensis (assembly GCF_019320065.1). Classification (NCBI taxonomy): domain Eukaryota; kingdom Metazoa; phylum Chordata; class Mammalia; order Artiodactyla; family Cervidae; genus Cervus; species Cervus canadensis. Next base: position 46,018,725 of record NC_057399.1, on the reverse strand, counting down.
CTGTTAAAAAGCAGAGACAATACTTTGCTGACAAAGGTTTGTCTACTCAAAGCTATGGTTTTTTTAGTAGTCATGTACAGATCTAAGAACTGGACCATAAGGAAGGGTGAGCACTGAAGAATTGATGCTTTTGAGCTGTGGTGTTGGAAAAGATTCTTGAGAGTCCCTTGGACTGTAAGGAGATCAAACCAGTCAATCCTAAAGAGAATCAATCCTCAATATTCATTGGAAGCACTGATGCTGAAGCTGAAACTCCAATACTTCAGCCACCTGATGCAAAGAGCTGGCTCACTGGAAAAGACCCTGGTGCTAGGAAAGACTGAAGGCAGGAGGAGAAGGGGATGACAGAGGACCAGATGGTTGGTTGGCATCACTGACTCAGTGGACCTGAATTTGAACAAACTCTGGGAGATAATGAAGGACAGGGAAACATGGTGTGTTGCAGTCCATGGGGTTGCAAAGACTCAGACACAACTGAGTGAATGAACAATAGCAACAAAAAAACAGACAAGGATGACACAAAAAAGGAAATTACAGACCAATATTCTTGATGAACATGGATGCAAAAATCCTCAACAAAATATTAGCAAACCAAATTCAACAGTATTACAGTAAAAGGATCAAATGAGATTTAGTCCCCGAAATGCAATGATGGTTCAATATCCACAAAGCAATCAATGTAATACATTAAAAGGAAGGATACGTGCCATGATCATCTTAATAGACAGAGAAAAAGCATTTGGTAAAATTCAACAACTGTTTGTGATAAAAATTTTCAACAAAGTGTGTGTAGATGGAAACTACCTTAATGTAATAAAGGTCATATATGATAAGTCCACAACTAACATTATACTCAAAGGTGGAAAGCTGAAAGCTTTTCCCCTGACATTAAGAACAAGACAAGGATGCTCACTCTTGCCATTTTTATTCAACATCGTATTGTAAGTCTTTGCAGGAGTAATTAGGCAAGAAGAAAAAGGCATCCAGACTGGAAGGAAAGAAGTAAAACTGTCAGTTTTTGCAGATGACATACTATTTATAGAAACTCCTAAAGACTCCACCAAAACAGTCCATTAGAACTAATAAATTAATCAAATTTGCAGAATACAAAATCAACATACAGAAATCTATTGTATTTCTATAGATTAATAACAAACTATCAGAAAGGGAAATTAAGAAAACAGTTGCACCAAAAAGAATACCCCAAAATAAATTAATGAAGGAGATGAAAGACCTATACACTGAAAATTATAAGACATTGATGAAAGAATTGAAGATGACAAAAGTAAATTAAAGATATCCCATGCTCATGGATTGAAAGAATCAATATTGTTAAAATGTCCATATTATTCAAAGAAATCTACAGTTTCACTACCAACTCTATCAGAATTCCAATGGTATTTTTCACAGAAACAGAATAAATAATTCTAAAATGTGTATGAAATCACAAAAGACTCCAAATAGCCAAGGCATGCTTTAGAATGAAATATCTGGAGGCATCACTGATTTTAAATTATATTACAAAATTATAGCAATGAACACAGAGTAGTTTTCCATAAAAACAGACACACAGGTCAGTGGAAAAGAATAGCCCAGAAGTAAACCCATGCATATATGGTCAATTAATTTACAACAAAGGAACCAGGAATATACAGTGAGGAAAAGACAGTCTCTTCAATTAATGCTGGAAAAATGTGACAGTCACATGCAAAAGAATGAAACTGGACCACTACCTTATTCCATACACAAAAATTAACTCAAAATGGATTAAAGACTTGACAGAAGGCCTGAAACCAGAAAACTCTTAGAAGAAAACATAGGTGGTAGGTTCCTTGTCATTATTTTGGGATGATTATTTTTAAAACAAAAAAGTGGGACTACATTAAATCCAGACACTTCTGCACAGCAAAGAAGTCCTTCAATTAAATGAGAAGGCAACTTGCTGAATGGGAGAAAATATTTGCAAATCATATTTCTGATAAAGGCTTAATATCTAAAACATATAAGGAACTCATATAACTCAATAGAAAAAAAGGCAATTTAAAAAGGGGCAGAGGATCTTAATAGACATTTTTTTTGAAGAAGACATACAAATGGCAAACAGGTACATGATAAAAAGAAAGATACTCAACATCACTAATCATCAGAGAAATGCATATCAAAACCACAGTGAACTATCACTTCATACCTGTTAGGATGGCTATTATCAGAAAGACAAGAAGTAAGTGTTGGTGAGGATGTGGAGAAAAGGAAACCTTTGTGAACTGCTGGTGGCAATGTAAATTGGTGCAATCACTTTAAAAAACAGTATAGAGGGGTCTGAAAAAATTAAAAACAGAACCAGCAATTCCACTTCTAGGTATTTATCTAAAGAAAATGAAAACACTAATTTGAAATGATATACGCACCTCCATGTTCATTACAGCATTATTTATAATATCCAAGATATGGAGACAACCTAACTGTCCATCAAAGGATAAAGTGATAAAGATGTGATATGTATGCTGTACCACTTACAGTGGTAGGTGTGCATATATACACATGCACAAACACGTATATACACATACACATATATAGAAGAGTATTAATCAATAAAAAAGGATAAAGTCTTGCCATTTGTGTCAACACTTATGGACCTTAAGACATCATGCTAAGTAAGTAAAATGTGTCAGACAGAGAAAGACAAATACCATACAGTCTCACTTACATATGGAACTGAAACAAAACCAAAAAGCAAAATAGATACAGAGAACAGATTGGTGGTTGCCATAGTTAAGGGGTGGGTGAGATAGTGAATGGAATCAAAAGGTAAAAGCTTCAAGTTATAAAATTAGTAAGTTATGTAGATTTTAATATACAGCATGATGACTATAGTTAATACTGTACTGCATATTCAGAAGTTGAATAGATCTTATAAGTTCTCATCAGAAAAAAATGTTTTTGGTAACTGTATAGTGAAGGATATTAATTAGGCTTATTGTAGTGATCATTTTGAAATATATACAAATATCAAGTTATGTTGTACTCCTGAAACTAGTATAATATTTTATGAATTATACTTCCATTAAAAATTCAGCATTCAATGGAGGAATTAAGCTCCCTGACTTCAGACTATACTGCAAAGCTAACAGCAATCAAAATAGAATGGTGCTGGCATTAAAACAAAAATATAGATCAATGGAACATGATAAAAAGCTCCCAAATAAATCCACACCCCCATGGTCAATTAATATATGACAAAGGATGCAAACTATATAATGGAGAAAAGACCGTCTCCTCAGTAAGTGGTGCTAAGAAAACTGGACAGCTACAAGAAAATCACTAGAGGAAAACATAGGCAGAACACTCTGACATAAATTGAAGCAATATGTTTTTGGATACACCTTCTAGAGTAATGGGCTTCCCTGGTGGCTCAGCTGGTAAAGAATTTGCTTACAATGCGGGAGACCTGGGTTCGATCCCTGGGTTGTGAAGATCCCCTGGAGAAGGGAACAGCTCCTCACTCCAGTATTCTGGCCTGGAGAATTCCATGGACGTATAGTCCCTGGGGTCGCATAGAGTCTGACACGACTGAGCGACTTTCACTGTCTGTCACTGTCTAGAGTAATGGAAATAAAAATAAATGGGACCTAATTAATCTTAAAATATTCTTGACAGCAAAGGAAACCATAAGCAAAATGAAATAACAACCTACAGAATGGGGGAAAATGTCTGCAAATGATGCAACTGACAGGGGGTTAATCTCCAAAATATACAAACAGCTCATACAGCTCAATATCAAAAAAACAAACCACCGAATCACAAAACTGGACAGATCTAAATAGATATTTCTCCAATGAAGACATACAGAATGGCTAAAAGCACATGAAAGGATGAGCAACATCACTAATTATTAGAGAAATGGAAATCAAAGCTACAATGAGGAGGCTTCCCTGGTGGCACAGTGGATAAGAATCTGCCTGCCAATGCAGGAGACACAAATTCAATCCCTGATCCGAGAAGCTCCCGCATGCCACACAGCAACAAGCCTGTGTACCACAGCTACTGAGCTGGTGCCCTAGAGTCCGCAAGCTGCAACTACAGAGGCTGTCTACCACACCTGCTGAAGCCTGCAAGCCCTAGAGCCCATGCTCCACAACAAGCGAAGCCACTGCAGTGAGAAGCCTGCACACAACTAGAGAGTAGCCCCTGCGTGCTGCAACTAGAGAAAAGCCCACTCAGCAATGAAGACCCAGCGCAGCCAAACAAAAACTACAATGAGGTATCACACCACAGTGGTCAGAATGGCCATCATCAAAAAGTCTACAAATAATAAATGGTGGAGAAGGAGAATAAGGAAGCCTCCTATCCTGTTGGTGGGAATGTGAACTGATGCAGCCATTATGGAGAACGGTATGGAGGTTCCTTAAAAAATTAAAAACAGAGCTTCCATATCATCCTGCAATCCCACTCTTAGGCATGTATCTGCAGAAAACCATAGGTGGAAAAGACACATGCATCTCAATGTCCATTGAAGCATTATTTACGATAGCCAAGATCTGGAAGCCTAAATGTCTAAACCTAAATGTCTATTGACAGAGGAATGGAAAAGATGTGGTATATTTATACAGTGGAATATTACTCAGCCATAAAAAGAATGAAATAATGCCATTTGTAGCAACGTAGATGGACCTAAAGTGTATCATACTAAATGAAGTATGCCAGGCAGAGAATGACAAATATGTGATATTGCTTATATGTGAAATATGAAAAAATGATACAGAGGAACTTATATGCAAAATAGAAATAGACCCACAGACATAGACAATGAACTTATGGTTAACAAAGGGGAAAGGAGCAGGGGGGAAGGATACATTAGAAATTTGATATTAACATAAAGATAAACTATATGTAAAATAGATAACCAACAACAACCTACTGTATAGCACAGGGAACTATACTCAATATTTTGTAATAACCTATAAAGGAAAATAATCTGAAAAAATGTATACCTGAATCACTTTGCTGTACATCTGAAACTAACACAACATTGTAAATCAACTCTACATGCATTAAAAAAATTCAGCATCCAAAACTCTACTCTGGACATCCTAGATGAGAATTTGCACTTTTTTTCTTTTTTAAAATTTATTTATTTTTTATTGAAGGATAATTGCTTTACAGAATTTTGTTGTTTTCTATCAAACCTCAACGAGAATTTGCATTTTTAATAAGACTTGCAAGTGATTCACATTAAAGCTAGAGACATATTTGCCTACAGGGGTTTAGAAGAAAGAAGGGGGTGAGAGTATTTGAGAGGAAGGAATGGTCTCTTAGGAAAAATAATCACTGAGCATGATCAATGTGCATGTATATGCCCTTGAGTGACCTCTGTGATACATGCAGAAACATCTCCCATGTGTAGCCAGGTCTGTTCCCAATTGTAGTTTCGCAAACTGCCAATAAGCCTTGAGGGCCTACAGGCAGAGCTACCTTGGGTGGAATGAGAGCTATCAGAAGGGGCTTTTCCAGGTAAGAGAAAGATGATATCCCCCAGGCATGGGAGCAAGGGGGAGCTCATGCCTCTTTGATTATGAACTACATGTATTAGGTCACTGAAAATAAGGGGGGTTGGTAGAGGCCCCAGAAAGGAGCCTCTGGCTGAGTGTGTTGATTTGCTAGCATGGAGCATTATCCCTGGGCTCACCTGCACACAAATGGCTTTTCAGTTGCAAAGAAATTCTGTGGCCACATTTCCTCCAAATAACATTTCATCTTCATCAGAGATGGCCACAGTGTATTAACTTAATAGGAAGTTCCAAGTGATTATTTTCCAAAGAACACATCTAAGGGTGGGGATGAAGGAAGACAAATGCACTGACATGTAGATGCCAGTTCCAATAAGTTCAAGTTGTTAACTGCCCCCAAACGTTTAATCATGCTTGTTCATACAGTTAATGCAAAGAATTAAGAGCCATGTGGGTGCTTTGGGATGTCCTTGCAGGCCAAGCGTAATGGTATGTTTCAGATACTGACCATTCAGAAACTATACCTGATCAATCAGAATGGTCATCCTACCAGTTAGCACTGGCCTTTGACAAACCACAGCTTGTTCCTGCCTAGCTGGTAGGTCGCAGCTGATTATCTGTCTTTGCAGGCAGCTCTTAGAGGCTCAGTAGGTCTCCAGTGCTTCCCTGGTGACTCAGAGGTAAGGAATCTGCCTGCCAGTGCAGGAGACATGGGTTGAATCCCTGGGTCGGGAAGTCCTCCTGGTGAATGAAATGGCAATCCACTCCAGAATTCTTGCCTGGGAAGTCCCATGAACAGAGGAGCCTGGTGGGCTACAGTCCACGAGGTCACAAAAGAATCAGACATGACTGAGTGACCAAACAACAGCAGCAACAACAGCAATGTCTCCAGCAGGTTTTGAACACAGACTTTAGGAGAAACAGAGCATATACAGTTATTATCATTTCTCTCAAGTGGCACACAAGACATTTTTTGTAGGGGGGCAGGGCTGCTAACAACATTCTAAATCATAGAAGGGGTCAGATGAGTAGGACAACTACACTTTGTCTAAACAGAGGCCCTATCTACCAGCACTGGGGAAAACCTAGGCTCTAATTACAAATGGGAGTTCCTGACTTGTCCTCAGTCTCACCAGAAATGATGACTGACAGTGGTGAAGTCACTGTCAGCACCCCACAGCCCTGGGCTGCATCTGTCATGGCCTGATGTGTGTCACTATTTGTGTTGGTCTTTCTTTTTAAGTTATAATTGAACATAAAATTTCCTCTCCAAATGGAGAGTCAATGTGATTTCTCCCTATATCCAGCTGAGCCCCCATTTCTGCTCTGCTGAGCTAACCTGGAACTTTTTTGGTTAACCTCCAGCAAAGAATTAAGAAAGGAGTTGCTGGTACCAGCTAGACTTCAACTCTTCCTGGCTTGGAACAATGGACTGCACATCAGAATTACTTCGGTGGCTTCTAAAATATGTCCATGCTTAGATCCCACTCCTGAACAACTGACTTAGAATCACTGGAGAAATTTCTTTAAGACCAATGTCCAGCAAAGACACCACCAAAAAAGAAAATTACAGGCCAATATCTGATGAATATAGATGCAAAAATTCTCAACAAAATATTAGCAAACTGAATCCAACAACACATAAAAAATATCATGAACCATGACCAAGTGGGATTCATTCCAAGTTCACAAGGATAGTTTAGCATACACAAACCAATCAATGTGATGCACAAGATAAACAGAAGACAAAAGACACATGAATCATCTCAATAGGTGTAGAAAAAGCATCTGACAAAATTCAACATCAATTCATAATATCACCAAAGTGAGTACAGAGGGAACATATCTCAAGATAACACAAGCTATTTATGACAAATCTACAGCCAATATAACACTCAGTGTTGAAAGACTTCCCACTAAAATCTGAACAAGGATGCCCACTCTCACCTCTTCCATTCAACACAGTACTGGAAGTCCTAACCACAACCATCAGACAAGAAAGAGAAATAAAAAGTATCCAGATTGGAAGAGAAGAAGTAAAATTGTCTTTATATGCACATGATATGATACTGTATATAGAAAAATATCTACACAAATTATCTACAAAAGACTCTACACAAAAGCTATTAGCACTGATAAATAAATTCAGCAAGGTAGCAGGATACAAGATTAACATACAGAAAATGTTGTACTTCTTTATACCAACAACAAAATATCAGAAAGGGAATGTAAAACAAAACCTTTTAAAATCACAACCCCCAAATAAAGTATTTAGGAATAAACTTCACCAAGGATGTGAAAGACTTATACACTGAGACCTATAAAACATTAATAAAGTAAACTGAAGATGATTCAGAGAAATGGAAAGATAACCCATGCTCTTGGATTGGAAGAATTAATATTGTTAAAATGGCATACTACCCAAAGCAATCTACAGATTTAATGAGTTCTACATCAAATAACTCATAGTATATTTCACAGAACAAGAACAGATGATCCTAAAATTTATATGGGACCATCAAAGACCTAGAATTGCCAAAGCAGTCCTGAAGAAAAAGTACAAAGCAGGAGGCATAACCCTTCTAGACTTCACACAATACTACAAAGCAACAGTAATCAAAACAGCATGGTATTGGCATAAAAATAGACGTATAGATCAATGGAATAGAATAGAGAGCCCAGAAATGAACCTACACACCTATGGTCAATTAATCTTCAACAAAGAATCCAAGAATATACAATGAGAAAAAGATAATCTCTTCACAAGTGGTATTGGGAAAGTTGGACCTACCTGTAAATCAGTGAAGTTAGAACACACCCCCTCATCGTACAAAAAATAAATTCAAAATGGCTTGTGAAGTCACTCAGTTGTGTCTGACTCTTTGCGACCCCATGGATTGTAGCCTACCAGGCTCCTCTGTCCATGGGATTTTTCCAGGCAAAAGTACTGGAGTGGGTTGCCATTTGCTTCTCATTTCCTTCCTCCCCTGACCCAGGGGTTAAGCCTGGGTCTCCTGCATTGCATGCAGATGCTTTACTGTCTGAGCTACCAGTTCAGTTCAGTGACTCAGTCATGTCCAACCCTTTGCGACCCCACAGACTGCAGCATGCCAGGCTTCCTTGTCCATCACCAACTCCCGGAGCTTACTCAAACTCATGTCCATCACATTGGTGATGCCATCCAACCATCTCATCCTCTGTCGTCCCCTTCTCCCCCCACCTTCAATCTTTCCCAGCATCAGGGTCTTTTCCAATAAGTCAGTTCTTCATATCAGGTGGCCAAAGTATTGGAGTTTCAGCTTTAGCATCAGTCCTTCCTGTGAATATTCAGGACTGAATTCCTTTAGGATTGACTGGTTGGATCTCCTTGCAGTTTAAGTGACTCTCCAACAAGAGTCTTCTCTGATACCACAGTTCAAAAGCATCAATTCTTTAGCACTCAGTTTTCTTTATAGTCCAACTCTCACATCCATACATGACTACTGGAAAAACCATAGCTTTGACTAGATGGATCTTTGTTGGCAAAGTAATGTCTCTGCTTTTTAAAACACTGTCTAGGTTGGTCATAGCTTTTCTTCCAAGGAGCAAGCATGGCTGAGCACCAGGGAAGCCCTGAAGACTTATAAGACATGAAACCATAAAACTCCTAGAAGAGAATGCAGGCACAACATTTTCTGATATAAATTGTCAAATGTTTTCTTACTCTCAAGGCACTAGAAATAGAAACAAAAATAAACAAATGGGACCTAATCAAACTTACAAGCTTTTACACAGCAAAAGAAATGATAAACAAAATGAAAAGATACCTACAGAATGGGAGAAGATATTTGCAAACAATGCAACTGATAAGGGATTAATCTCCAAAATATACAAACAGCTCATACAGCCACAAAAAACAAACAACCCAATCCAAAGATTGGCAAAAGACCTAAATAGACATTTCTCTAAAGAAATACAGGTTGCCAATAGGCACGTGAAAAGATGCTCAATGTCACTAAATATAAGAGAAATGCAAATCAAAATACAATGAGGTACCACCTCACACTAGTCAGAATGGCCACTATGAAAAAGTCTACAAAGTAAGAAATGCTGGAGAGGGTGTGGAGAAAAGGGAACCGTCCTTGCAGTCACTATGGAAACTAGTATAGACATTCTTCAGAAAACTAAAAATAGGATTACTATGTGATCGAGAAATCCCATTCCTAGGTACATATCTGGAGAAAACCATAATTCAGAAAGATACAGGGACCCTAATGTTCACTGCAACACTGTTTACAATAACCAGGACATGGAAGCAACCTAAATGTCATCAACAGATGAATGGATAAAGAAGATGTTGCACGTATATACAATGGAATAGTACTCAGCTATAAAAAAGAATGAAATAATGCCATTTGCAGTGACATGGATGGATCTAGAGATTTTCATACTGAGTGAAGTAAGTCAGACAGAAAAAGACAAATATATTATATTGCTTATTTGTGGAATTTAAAAGAATGGTACAGATAAACTTGTTTGTAGACCAGAAATGGAGTCACAGATGTGGAGAACAAGCTTGTGGTAACCACAGGGAAAAGGGGGAGAAGGATAGATTGCGAGGTTGGGGATTGACATATATACACGACTATATATAAAACATCAATAGCTAGCTAATAAGAACGTGCTGTATAGCATAGCAAACTCTACTCAAAATCAGGCAATGACCTATAAGGGAAAAGACTAAGAAAGAAAGGGTGTATGTATATGTGTAGCTGATTCACTTTCCTGTATGGTAGAAAGCGGCACAACATTGTAAATCTAATATACTCCAATAAAAATTAATTAAAGAGACCCGCAAAGTACATGCACCCCTATGCTTATAGCAGCACTCTTTAGAATAGCCACACATGGAGATAATCTAAATATCTACTATAGATGAATGGGTATAGAAGGTGTGGTATGTATATACAATGGAATACTACTCAGCCATAAAAAAGAACAAAATAATGCCATTTGCAGCAACATGAATGCAACTAGAGATGATCATACTAAGTGAAGTAAGTCAAAAAGAGAAAGACAAATACCATATGATATCACTTATATGTGGAATCTAAAAAAATGATACAAATGAACTTATTTACAAAACAGAAACAGACTCACAAGACCTGAAAAATAAACTTATGGTTACCAAAGGGGAAAGAAGGGGTAGGGATATAGTTGGAATTAAAAGATATAGATTACTATATATACAATAGATGAGCAAGGACCTACTGCATAGCACAAAGTAATATACTCAATATTTTGCAATAACCCATAATAGAAAAGAGTCTGAAAAAGAATATATAGGCACAACTGAATCACTTTGCTATATACTATGAACTCCACAAATCAACTATATGTCAATACAAAATAAAAATTAAGAAAACAAAGCTGTCTTACCTGGCTCCAGCTGGAGAAGGCCCACTCCACACACAAATGCTGGTTACAGGCCTGGGTGTCGACCGGCCGCTTGGCAAGCTGGGTGCACATGTCACTGGACACAGGAGTGGAGACCCCTGAGGCTCTCAGCTTCTGGCAGGTCACCCGGCGTGTCTGGACGCCTCCCCCACAGCTCCGGGTACAGGCCGACCAGGAGGTCACCATCCACCTGAATAGGAAGGAGGGGGAGTGCAGAGGGCCAAGCCGTGAGCAGAGAAATGATGCCATACACACTCAGGAAAGGAGCCCCATGGCACCCTCCTGTTCTTACCACACAGCAGCTAACTGCGGGGCCGTGTCTCTTTTCACAGAATATACCTGGGGTGGTAGGCTAAAAATGCCACCCCCACCCCTCCCAGATAGCTACATGAAATCATCCCTGGAAGCCTGTGAATGTTACCTTATTTGGACAAAGAGTACTTATAGATAAGAGTTAAAGAATTTGAGATGAGCTTGTCCTGCATTATCTGGTTAGGCATTAAATACCATGACGTGTTCTCGTAAGAGAAAGGCAGAGGGAGCTCTGACGTGGAAGAGGAGGGGACAGGGTGACCACAAAGGCAGAGGTTGGAGTGCTGTGGCCACAAGCCAAGGGATGCCTGCAGCCACCAGAAGCTACAAGGCCCCAGGAACTGATTCTCTCCTGGAGTCTTTGGAGGGGGTGTGCAGCCCTGCCGACATCTTGATTTTGGACTTCTGGCCTCCATAATTAGAAGAGAATAAAAGTCTATCATTTTAAGCAACCATGTTTGTGGTAATTTGCTATGGCAGCTACAGGAAATAAATTACCCTTTGGAAACTGATTAAAAAGGCAGACTGTCAAAGAGCTTTGTTAAGATTAGTTACTTTATCTTAATATTGGCCCCCAAAGCTGTGAGCTTGCAGATGAAACCCTCAGGGAAGGCAGTCCTTTAACCGGTTATACTGCACTGCAGTTCTGATTCTTCCTAAAGGCATTCAAGTGTGGGGCAGAGAAGGGCCTGTTTCCCAGGGAAGATCAGATCCAAACCTGGGTCGCCTCCTGACCCCAGAGGCAGTCTGGGTCTCAGTTAAGCCAAGTTTTGTCTGCTAGTACTCACTGTTTTTCCTACCTCGCCTTAAACCACGTCTCATTTGATTTGTTTAATCCCCCAGAAGCCTACGAAGTTCTTTCCAGCTTTCTGGAGCAATTTCCCACCTCCATGAGTCACAGTCCATAGGTCTTATACCTCTCAGAGGGTGGTTTATGTGGTGACAGTAGTTGTTCTCAGGATGTTAGGTTCCAGCTGCAATTTGGATCCTCAGAAGTGAGACTGACCAGGACTGTGACAAATAGCTTTCCTCATAAAGCCAAGCTATAAGCTGGGAAACACTCTGAAATCCTTGGACTGTATACAGATATGGAGGGGTTCTTTTTGGATGTGTGTACCCTGTGCTAATTCTCAAAGAGAAGGGGAAGGAGGTGTAGTTTGGGGAAAAGATTTGGTTCTTTCCAGCCATTTCATTCAACCTAGAATAATCATTTTTTTTTACTTTATTGCTTTAGGGGGGGAAAATGATCTAAATGAAGTGGCTGACACAGCTACCTGGGACAAACTGTGACTTCACAGTGCGATTCAAAAAGACAACCAGGGCCACACTTGTTTGTGTGCAGAGGAGGGGGTTGACATGCCCAGGAAGCCTGGTGGGGAAACCAGTCAAAGATGAGCCTGTGGCCACTTCCTAGTCCAATGGTGCCACATCTGGCTTTCAGGAGAGGTAAGTAGTAGGAACAGGGAGCAAATTTCTCCTGAATCTGGATCTGTGACTTATTTAGTTTGGTGGAACTTCTCTGCTCTGTTCGCCTTGGAGAGAGATGACTGTGTGCAGATTCCTAACCCACAGGAGCAGAGCCACTTAGGAAGCAGGCAGAAGGTGTTTTAAAGCCCCTGAGGGTGCTGAAACCCAAGCAGACCCGGCCATTATTTCATCTGCAGAAGTAAATGAGGCTGATTGACTCTGACTATCACCACAGCAAATCAAAATGTCCCTGGCATGTCCATGACCTCTTCTTCATTTCACACAGCTTGGCAAAGGCAGTCTTCCAGCCTCTCGTATCCCTGGTGAATGTCAGGCCTGCCTTTCAATCAACTTTTATTTCCAAATATACATTTCAGCAATTTTTCAGGAGCTGGGGTGGGGGCTTTAAGAAAGGAGAGCTACGGGCTATGTTACAGTTCAGGAAGGGTATAAAAGGACATTAATCATTCCCGTGGAAACCTTCCCGTCAGCAAGTCAAACTGCTGATATTAATGAGTGTGTTTCATATTTCATTGAGGCTCTCCTGGTTTCAGCTGCTTCTTATGACTCAGCTGGAAAAACACAAAGTGGTTGCCTAAGGAGTGGGTGAACATCCCACAGATAGGCAGTGAAGGGGTGTTTCAGGGCTCAGCCAAGTCTCCCCAGGCTCAGGGCGCCATGTAGGTGCCAACTCCAAGCCCATCCATTATTCCTTTAGCTGCTGCCTGACACGGTGGGGGGGAAGGGCACGGCTCAGTGGGACTCACGGCTGCTCAAAGCTCAAGGAAGGTGGAAGAGGCAGAGACTGTGGGTGTTGTTCTGTGTTATATAAGGAACCCAAATGCAGAGGATGTACAGTTGGCCCCTGAACAACACAGGTATGAACCACACGGGTACACTTGTACTCAGATTTCTTTCACTAAATACCTATTAGAGTACTACACCATCTATAGTTGGGAGCACCAACTGTACAGTTATGGATGGATTTTTGACTGCTCAAGGTCACCGTCCCTAACCTCTGTGGAGCTCAAGGGTCAACTGTAAACCCAAAGTTGAAGCAACTATGGGAAATGAAAATTTATTTCAATGTTAGCAAGAAGCAAGCCTTTGTAGAAGAGAGGAAAAGATTTCCTCAGCTAAAATGGATGAGCAAAGGTATATAGTTAGAAGAAAGGGGAGGGGTTGGGGTATAGACAGGTGATCGCTATCCCTTAAGCACTTCAACCGCAACATGTTGTTTTTCCTCTTAAAACCAGCCTTCTTGCTGCAGGATGGGAACTCTCGCTTGCCAGGGCCTGGGATGTTCTCAGCCCCTAAACTGACCTTTTCAGGCCCTTGGGAAGCCCAGACAGCTTTAGCTGAGTGGTGAGGGGACAAACAACCGAGAAAGGAGGCTTGTCCTGGGGGATGTTTTCTGTGCAGTGGGGAGTCTGGTGGGCCGGGGCCGACAGCGTGGCTCCTCGGCCATCAGGCTCCCTCACCGGCACTCAATATCTCTCACGCTCACAGTGCGTAACCAGGGCTGGCCATGAGCCTGGCTGCAAGTCCAGGCCCATCCTGGGGAGGGGCTGGTGCACTCACCGGGAAGGGCAGTCTCTCCGGTTGCAGGCGATAGGCTGCGCAGCCGGGCGCACCTTCCCTGCGCAGTGAGTGGGGTCCACCTCCGTGTTGTTTAGGAGACACCGCAGGCGGGGCTGCTGAACCCCCCTGTTACCACAGGAGGCCGAGCAGGTTGCCAGTCTGTCCACAGACCACCAGTAATCTGTCACAGGAGGAGAATCAGAGGTGAAAAGAAGGTAGCATCAATGCTCATGCTGTTCCTTCTGAGCAGGGGTGGGGCAGGGAGGGCACGAGATGCTGTTATGAATGAGGCTGTGCCCCGTGATGCTTCCTGTGGTGCAGTGGTCAAGAATCCACCTGCCAATGTAGGAGATGCAGGTTTGATCCCTGGGTCAGGAAGATCTCCTGACAACCCACTCTAGTAGTCTTGCCTGGGAAATCCCATGGAGAGAGGAGCCTGATGGGCTACATCCATGGGGTTGCAAAGAGTTGGATACATGACTTAGCGATTAAAAAAAAGTGCCCCTCAGTGGGCTCCATTCCCAACAGATCTGGGCAAGTCACACGGTCTCCAAGGGCCTCAGCTGGCTCATCCATAAAGTGGGTACAGTTCGCTTATCTCATCATGCTACTGGAGAACAGGATATAAAGAAAGTTCAGGGCCTAGCCCTGGGCCTCCCAGCTGGTGCCAGTGGTAAAGAACCCGCCTGCCAATGCAGGAGACATAAGGGATGTGAGTTTGATCCCTTGGTCAGGAAGATCCTCTGAAGGAGGGCATGGCAACCCACTCCATTCTTGCCTGGAGAATCCCATGGACAGAGGAATCTGGTGGGCTACAGTCCATGGGGTTGCAAAATGTCAGACATGACTGAAGCAATTGAGCATGCATGAAGCACTGGGTCTGGCCCAGGACCTGGCACATAGAACTTCAGTGGCTATAGCGCTCATATCTTTAAACCTACTTCCTAAAGTACTTTTATTCCCCCTGTTGGTTTACCAGAAGGTGACTTTATTTTTCAACAAAGAGATATAAAAGTACAAGAGGTACTCAACAATGATATTGGAGCTGGACTTTGTATATATTACAGAAAAATAGTCTATTCAGAGAATATTCATTTATGGAGACTATGACGTCAGTCAGTCTTTGGGTTTTCTATTGGGGGGTCTGGGACTCACTGGTAAGAGAACCGTTAAAAATAACTGTGGGCTGGTAAATTTTGAGTGCTTATTTGTACAGTTGTGTTTTAGAAAACTTGCAGATGGACACTGCCTTCTGGTTTTTAGCAGAGACTGGCTGGCTGACAAGAAAACGCAACACTGACTTTCCTATCTGGAAGGCCAAATGGTGGTGGAGGGTGTTTAAGGGGAAAATCTACAGACTCAGAAAAATCTCCATCCTTATGTGCTATTGTGGAACGAACTCTGGCCCTTCCCACGGAAACCTCCATTTTAGGATACGTGCAGCACAATTTTGCTTTCCTTATAAGTATTACATACAGGCCACAGGTAGGACCAGCCTATGAAAAACTCAAAGGCCTCACTTATTTCTATAACAAGGCCAGTTTGGGCTCCCTTCCCACTCTTCTGGGCTCATTTGCTACCCTTTCTTGGGGCCGCGAATGCAGGCCCCATCCAAAGGCTCTCGGACCCGCCCGTGTGCCTGGCACGTGAATGTGTGAGCTACACAGACTCCTCAGTCTGCGCGTGGACAGACCACAGGGCGGGGGCCAGGCGAGCACTCGGCATGTGACTGCAGCGAAGACTTCTGCATGACCCACCAGTCCTGGTGCCAGCCCCGCTCTCAAAGGCAGGGGGCAGTAACCATATGGTTCACATCAAGAGGAAATTTTAAACCAACCCAACAGAGAAAACTTGTATTTTCTTAACAGGCAAGTGTGTATGTTCTTTAGTGGTTGGGCCAGCATAAAAGAAACGTCTGCTCTCCTATATGGTGCTATCTCCTTGGTCCTAAGCAGCAGTAACATGATGAGCAGAAGGGCACATCTATGAAAGCAGCACTGACTTTTCCAGGTTCTGCTGAGATGCAGACAAGTGAGATGCAGAAAACTGGAGAGAGCCTCATGGTATGACAACGTGGTTGGGTTTCCATTTTCACACTCTTAAGAACCACTGGGGATCAGAAATCACTTTGTTCTGCTAGAGAATTAGATTCCCAAGTAGACTCTCTTTTTCAAGAAGCAAGCCTGGCGTCCAGGTCCTGAAGGGTTTCTTACCTTGGATCACTAAAGAGGCCTTCTGAACGAGCATTCCTGCCTCATTCTGAGCAAGGCAGCTGAAGTCCCAATGAGATCCGCCACTGAGATTTGCAACCTGGAGAATCTGTCCAGCTGCCAAGATATGATACATCAGTCCTGTGACGTTGGCCACTGGCTGCTCACCGTGGAACCAGGTAATATTGGGAGTAGGGTCGCCTTTGACAGGGCAGCCTAGAAGGAGAGCAGAGGAGAGGTTAAGTCATGGATACAGCCAAAAAGGACACATTCCTGATAAGCTGCTTGACTGTGTCCATGGATTTTGAGGCCATACATTCAGTGTCCCTTCCCTAGGACATTCCCAAGCAAATAGGAGATATTTCTGTTTTCTGGGATACTGGGAAAGTGACTATTACTCATTAAACTAAAGGAAAAAATCCTGGGGAACATGAAGTACCTATTTTAATCTATGTCCCAGTAATAATTTAAAAAAATGAAGCAATTTAGATTTACTCATTAAATGTGATCTCACAGATTAATTAGTTCCTATGCCATTTTTTTAAAATTGTAGGATAATTGCTTTACAATATTATGTTGGCCTCTGCCATAAATCAACATGAATCAGCCACAGGTATACATATGTCCCCTCTCTCCTGAGCCCGCCTCCCATCTCCCACCCCTCTAGGTTGTCACAGAGAACTGGGTTGAGCTCCCTGTGTCATAAGAACACATTTCCACTGGTTGGCTGTTTTACATATGGTAATATGATGTTTCAATGCTACTCTCTCCATTCATCCCACCCTCTCCTTCCCCCACTGTGTCCACAAGGCTGTTCTCCACGTCTGCATCTGCATTGCTGCCCTGCAAATAGGTTCATCAGTACCATCTTTCTAGATTCTGTACACACGTTAATAAACAATATTTGTCTTTCTCCTTTTGACTTACTTCACTTTGTATAACATGCTCTTATACTGAAAGAAGTCATTTCTTCAAATGCAATGTTTTGGGGAAAAACCCCATGTACTAAATAGTGATGATTAAGAATCAAACTTTAATTGGTAAATGTCTAATGTTTGCCTCCATTTTACTCTTTATGTGATTTTCAAGCCCCAAATTTTCTTTTTTTTTTCAGTTATTTTTATTAGTTGGAGGCTAATTACTTTATAATATTGTAGTGGGTTTTGTCATACATTGACATGAATCAGCCATGGATTTACATGTATTCCCCATCCTGATCCCCACTCCCACCTCCCTCTCTACCCAATCCCTCTGGGTCTTCCCAGTGCATCAGGCCCGAGCACTTGTCTCATGCATCCAAACTTCAAGCCCCAAATTTTCAACAGAGACTAGAAAAACAATTTTAAACACTGATCTCATTTCTCTGTAAGTCAAGAACTTTGGTATTTTGACAGCTCTTCTGACAACTAAGCCTGCACTGGACATGTACAATGTCATACTTATTACATAGTCATTTAACTTACTTTGTTACATTAAAATTCTGAAACATTAAACTGAGATATGGTGTCTGTTTAGCAGCATAAAATTAGTCAAATAAACTGCAATTGTGAGAGAAAACTCATTACCTCTAAATTTGTACTTGCTGAATTTACTGTTATGACTCCAGAAATTTAGCTTCCAGAGAAAAATTATTTGAAAATTTCAAAACACAAGATAAATCATTCAAAATAAAGATATTAGAAGTTTTTTACTCAGCTCAGTTCAGCTGCTCAGTCATGTCCGACTCTTTGCAACCCCATGGACTGCACAGTTCACTTAAAAAATATGTATTTGATGCCTAGTGTTCTGGGGACAGTTAAGTAAGTTATGACTGTCTTCTCTTTTTCAAGGAGCTCTCAACTGGTATGGGATGCAAAAAAGCACACCAATAAAGCTGAGATGTAGGCAGAAGATGGGATCAGTGAGACACACAGATGGTCATGTGCATGGATGTGTGTCCTTATGGATCTGTATGGAGAATGGATCTCCTGACGTTGACTTGTCTTGTGTTCTGGGGGCAGCACTGTTAGGATTTTTATAAGATGGCAGTGTTAACACAGCAAAGGTCTTTAAAGAAATGATCTAGCTTACTGCCAGAGGCCCAGAAATGTTAAGAAGTGTTAAGAGACCGTTCCAAGATCAAAGCCAAACCTTCTATCTGACTCATTGCTTTCTGTTCTTTCCTCCATACCTACTACTTGTCTGGCTGGGCACCAGCAATTTATTCGGTTGGCCAAAAAGTTTGTCTGAATGTTTGGCCAACTCAGTACTTAGGCACTTTGATACCTCCTTCCGTTGTCTGCTTACTCCCTTTATTTCCTCACCTTTTTACATTTTCACTGTGGTTGTGTAGGTTGAAGTAGTAGCAACAGACTGCTTTGCAGAAGGGCCCTGGAAAAACAACGCTAAAATTGACCTTCAGAAGTTCCGTCTGGAATATCATTACAGGACCCAATTGTTCACTCCTCCCTATGTGGACTCACTCTGCAGTGTAATTTTGCAGGGCCCTCCCATGATGGGTGGACTGTACTTCCCCTCCTCTTGACTTTAGTTTTGGCCATGTGACTACTCTGGCTGATAAAATGGCTACTAACAAACACTAGAAATGAAAAATCTGAGAAGGAAATTAAGACAACGATTCCAGGATTTCCCTGGTGGTCCTGTGGTTAAGAATATGCCTGCCAATACAAGGGGCACAGGTTCAATCCCTGGTCTGGGAGGATTTCACATGCTGCAGGACAGCTAATCCCCTGTACCACAACTAAACTGAGCCCATGCTCCTAGAGCACATGCTCTGCAACAAGAGAAATGACAATGAGAAGCCTGCACACTGCAACTAGAGAGTAGAGAGTAGCTAGAGACTACTAGAGTACTCTCTAGTGGAGAGTAGCTCCTGCTTGCCATAACCTAGAGAAAGTCCATGTGCAGCTACAAAGATGCAGAGCAGACAAAATAATAAATAGCATTTAAAAAGAAAACAATTCCATTTATACGACTATCAAAAAGAATAAAATACTTAAGGATAAACTAAACCAAGTAGGCAAAAGACCTGTACACTGAAAATTACAAAACACTGCTAAAATAAAGAAAAACATGAATGAATGAAAGGATATAACAGAGTGAAAAGGTGACTCACACAAATGGAGAAAATATTTACAAATCAGATCTGATAAGAGATTAATATATAAAGAATATAGAAAGAATTCCTACAACTCAACAAAAACCACCAACCAAATTTAAAAATGAGCAAAATACTTGAATAGACATTTTTCAAAGATAGGCAAATGTTAGTAAGTACATGAAAAGATGCTCAGCATCAAGACCTATACATAGAAAACTATAAAACACTGATGAAAGAAATCAAAGAGGACACAAACAGATGGAGAAACATACCGTGTTCATGGATTGGAAGAATCAATATTGTCAAAATGGCTATTCTACCCAAAGCAATCTATAGATTCAATGCAATCCCTATCAAGCTACCAACGGTATTTTTCACAGAACTAGACCAAATAATTTCACAATTTGTATGGAAATACAAAAAACCTCGAATAGCCAAAGTAATCTTGAGAAAGAAGAATGGAACTGGAGGAATCAACCTGCCTGACTTCAGACTCTACTACAAAGCCACAGTCATCAAGACAGTATGGTACTGGCACAAAGACAGAAATATAGACAATGGAACAGAATAGAAAGCCCAGAGATAAATCCATGAACCTATGGACACCTTATCTTTGACAAAGGAGGCAAGGATATACAATGGAAAAAAGACAACCTCTTTAACAAGTGGTGCTGGGAAAACTGGTCAACCACTTGTAAAAGAATGAAACTAGAACACTTTCTAACACCATACACAAAAATAAACTCAAAATGGATTAAAGATCTAAATGTCAGACCAGAAACTATAAAACTCCTAGAGGAGAACATAGGCAAAACACTCTCCGACATAAATCACAGCAAGATCCTCTATGACCCACCTCCCAGAATATTGGAAATAAAAGCAAAACTAAACAAATGGGACCTAATGAAACTTAAAAGCTTTTGCACTAACAAAGGAAACTATAAGTAAGGTGAAAAGACAGCCCTCAGATTGGGAGAAAATAATAGCAAATGAAGAAACAGACAAAGGATTAATCTCAAAAATATACAAGCAACTCCTGCAGCTCAATTCCAGAAAAATAAATGACCCAATCAAAAAATGGGCCAAAGAACTAAACAGACATTTCTCCAAAGAAGACATACAGATGGCTAACAAACACATGAAAAGATGCTCAACATCACTCATTATTAGAGAAATGCAAATCAAAACCACAATGAGGTACCATTACACGCCAGTCAGGATGGCTGCTATCCAAAAGTCTACAAGCAATAAATGCTGGAGAGGGTGTGGAGAAAAGGGAACCCTCTTACACTGTTGGTGGGAATGCAAACTAGTACAGCCACTATGGAGAACAGTGTGGAGATTCCTTAAAAAACTGGAAATAGAACTGCCATATGACCCAGCAATCCCACTTCTGGGCATACACACTGAGGAAACCAGATCTGAAAGAGACACGTGCACCCCAATGTTCATCGCAGCACTGTTTATAATAGCCAGGACATGGAAGCAACCTAGATGCCCATCAGCAGATGAATGGATAAGGAAGCTGTGGTACATATACACCATGGAATATTACTCAGCCGTCAAAAAGAATTCATTTGAACCAGTCCTAATGAGATGGATGAAACTGGAGCCCTTATACAGAGTGAAGTAAGCCAGAAAGATAAAGAACATTACAGCATACTAACACATATATATGGAATTTAGAAAGATGGTAACGATAACCCTATATGCAAAACAGAAAAAGAGACACAGAAATACAGAACAGACTTTTGAACTCTGTGGGAGAAGGTGAGGGTGGGATGTTTCAAAGAACAGCATGTATATTATCTATGGTGAAACAGATCACCAGCCCAGGTGGGATGCATGAGACAAGTGCTCGGGCCTGGTGCACTGGGAAGACCCAGAGGAATCGGGTGGAGAGGGAGGTGGGAGGGGGGATCGGGATGGGGAATACGTGTAACTCTATGGCTGATTCATATCAATGTATGACAAAACCCACTGAAATGTTGTGAAGTAATTAGCCTCCAACTAATAAAAAAAAAAAAAAAAAAAAAAAAAGATGCTCAGCATCACTAATTGCTATATAAACACAAATCAAAACTACAATGAGATACCACTTTATGACCATTAGGATGGCTATTATTTAAAAATGAGAAAAAAATTAATGAGTTGATGAAGATGTGGGAAAATTATTATGCTTGTGTATTATTGGTGGAAATGTAAAATCGTGCAGCCACTGTGGAAAACAATATCAAAATTCCTAAAAAAAATTTAGAATTACTCAGCAGTTATTCTACTTCTCTACTCATCTCACACGCTAGCAAAGTAATGCTCAAAATTCTCCAAGCCAGGCTTCAACAGTACGTGAACCATGAACTTCCAGATGTTCAAGCTGGTTTTTAGAAAAGGCAGAGGAACCAGAGATCAAATTGCCAACATCCACTGGATCAACGAAAAAGCAAGTAAGTTCCAGAAAAAACATCTATTTCTGCTTTATTGAGTACGCCAAAGCCTTTGACTGTGTGGATCATAATAAACTGTGGAAAATTCTTCAAGAGATGGGAATACCAAACCACCTGACTTGCCTCTTGAGAAACCTGTATGCAGGTCAGGAAGCAACAGTTAGAACTGGACATGGAACAACAGACTGGTTCCAAATAGGAAAACGAGTACATCAAGGCTGTATATTGTCACCCTGCTTATTTAACTTATATGCAGAGTACATCATGAGAAATGCTGGGGTGGAAGAAGCACAAGCTGGAATCAAGATTTCCGGGAGAAATATCAATAACCTCAGATAGGCAGATGACACCACCCTTATGGCAGAAAGGAAGAAGAATTAAAGGGCCTCTTGATGAAAGTGAAGGAGGAGAGTGAAAAAGTTGGCTTAATGCTCAACATTCAGAAAACTAAGATCATGGCATCTGGTCCCATCACCTCATGGCAAATAGATGGGGAAACAGCACAAACAGTGGCTGACTTTATTTTTTGGGGCTCCAAAATCACTGCAGATGGTGACTGCAGCCATGAAATTAAAAGATGCTTACTCCTTGGAAGGAAAGTTATGACCAACCTAGACAGCATATTAAAAAGCAGAGACATTACTTTGCCAACAAAGGTCCGTCTACCAAGGCTATGGTTTTTCCAGTAGTCATGTAATGGATGTGAGAGTTGGACTATAAAGAAAGCTGAGCACCAAAAAATTGATGCTTTTGAACTGTGGTGTTGGAGAAGACTCTTGAGAGTCCCTTGGACTGCAAGGAGATCCAACCAGTCCATCCTAAAGGAGATCAGTCCTGGGTGTTCATTGGAAGGACTGATGCTGAAGCTGAAACTCCAATACTTTGGCCACCTCATGCGAGGCACTGACTCATTGGAAAAGACCCCAATGCTGGGAAAGATTGAAGGTGGGAGGAGAAGGGGATGACAGAGGATGAGATGGTTGCATGGCATCACCGACTCAATGGACATGGGTTTGGGTAGACTCTGGCAGTTGGTGATGGACAGAGAGGCCTGGTGTGCTGCGGTTCATGGGGTTGCAAAGAGTCAGACATGACTGAGCAACTGAATTGAACTGAACTATTCTACTTCTGGCTACATATCCAAAAGATGTGAAAGCATGACTTCAATAGATATTTGTACACCAGTGTCCACGGCAGCATTATTCATGATAGCCAAATGGTGAAAACAACTCAGAGGGCCATCAACAGATGGATTGATAAGCAAATGTGATCAATATATATGATGAATATTATTCAGCCTTAAAAGGGAATAAAATTCTGATACATGTGACAACATGGATTAAACTTGAAAACATTAAGTAAAGGAAGTCAGATAGCATAGGGCAAATATTGTATGACTCCTCTTACATGAGATGCCTAGAGGAGCCAAATCTATAGAAACAGAAAGTGAATTGTAATAACCAGGGGCTGGAGGAAGGAGGCCATGGAGTATTATTATTTAACGGTTTGGGTTTACGTTTAAGATGATGAAGAAGTTCTGGAGATGGATAGTGTGAGGTTGTACAACAGTAAGAGTGTAATTCATGACACTGAGTCCTACACTTAAAAATGGTTAAAGTTAGAAATTCCGTGTATTTTTCCATAATAAAATGACTGAGGCGGCAGATGTGCTGGGTGTCGGTTTCAATCCCAGACCTCGAGAGACCTGGTGAGTTTCTGCTTGTGCTCTAGTGCCTTTGGCATCACTGCAGAAGAACATGCCTGGACTGGCCTGATGGTCCCAAGGGGAAGATGAGAGAAATGTGGAGAAGAGCCAAGTCACTCTAGCCAAACCCAGTTTAGATCAGCCGAACTAAGGAAGATCAGTAAGAATAAATGATTGTTATTTTAAGCCACTGTGTCTTGGGGGTTTATTTTAATGCAATCTTCAGGGGTGGGGTGAGGTAACTAATTGATACATTTAGGGAACAGGGGCTTCCAGATCACCCATGGATCCAAGGCATCCAGTAGGATGGAGTTTCTACCTGTTGTGCTGACCCAGCTCT
This sequence comes from Cervus canadensis, assembly GCF_019320065.1. NCBI lineage: Eukaryota > Metazoa > Chordata > Mammalia > Artiodactyla > Cervidae > Cervus > Cervus canadensis. The sequence goes on along the minus strand of NC_057399.1, from coordinate 45,994,623 downwards.
CACCTGATCTGGATCACCATCTCAGAGGAGCAGGCTCTCCACATGCTTCTGGTAGCATCTAGGCATCTATATGCCATGAGGTTCATGGTGGTGTCACTGTACTCCTATTATGAAATGAGGGTGTGAATGGCCTTGGGGAGAGGTGCAGAGAGATCAAGCCATTGGGGACCTCTAGGGACCCAGCAGCACCCACTCCCTCCAGTCCCAAATGTCTTCTGGAGTCAGACGTTGGTTTAATTTTCTAATAAAAGGCAGGGAAGCTGTATGTTTGTTCAGGCAAATAGCATGATTTCAAAACTGAAGTTTGAAACAAGTACAGCTTCTTTGACTTACTGAAACAGACAGATCTACAGATCTATGTCTTCCTATTCCATCTGCTTTAAAGAAGAAAAGGTGCCATATGCTGTTGAGATGCTGGCTGCAATAACTGCTTCATTTGATTGTTGTGGACAGAGTGCGGTGAGGCTGACTAGATTCCAAATTGAAAAATAAGAACCTTGCTCTTCCCAAGGAAACAGGAGATCTTTGGCCAGGGAACCTCTCAATTTAGCTCTAATCTTCATTTTTCCAACTCCATTAGGATTAGTTTTCTGAGAGACCATTTAGGCAGGGAAAGGAGTGGTAGCAGCCACAGGCTGTTTTCTATGGCTGATAAAGTTACTTATCCAGGAGCCAGAAATCTTAGTCAGCTAAATGGCACATTTGCATAACAGTTACATTTAAAATCCTTTTTCTTTCCTGGAATCAGAGGTCAGACTGTACGGCCAGGCTATCTCTCTCAGCCCATCTGGGTCCTGCATGTAGAACCCATTTCTAGGGCCTTCCAGCTTGGTGCTCCTAGTGAGCATGAGGGCTGCCATGGATGTGGAGTTTTTTTTTTTCTTCCAGTTTCTCCTAAGTTTACTTCTTTTTTATTTTTATTTTTTCATTTATTTTTATTAGTTGGAGGCTAATTACTTTACAATATTGTAGTGGGTTTTGTCATACATTGACATGAATCAGCCATGGATTTACAAGTATTCCCCATCTCGATCCCCCATCCCACCTCCCTCTCTGCCTGATCCCTCTGGGTCTTCCCAGTGCACCAGGCCCAAGCACTTGTCTCATGCATCCAGCCTGGGCTGGTGATCTGTTTCACCCTAGATAATATACATGTTTCGATGCTGTTCTCTCGAAACATCCCACCCTCACCTTCTCCCACAGAGTCCAAAATTCTGTTCTGTACATCTGTGTCTCTTTTTCAGTTTTGCATATAGGGTTATCGTTACCATCTTTCTAAATTCCATATATATGTGTTAGTATACTGTAATGGTCTTTATCTTTCTGGCTTACCTCACTCTGTATAATGGGGCTCCAGTTTCATCCATCTCATTAGAACTGATTCAAATGGATGTGGAGTTTTTGAAACTGAATGTGAAAAAGACTCTTGAGGAGCAGTGACTAAGACTTTGAGTATTTGAGAAGCTACCTTCACAGTAATGCCTCTCACTCTGAAACCTATCAGGGTGAAGATCTGTTTTGTAGGAAGTTTTGAAAGGAAAAGCAGTTTTGTTATTTTCACATGTAGTTACACAGATACATGACTCTCAAAAGAGAACTCTAGATTTTGATAAGGTTCTCTGGTTTCTGTTTTCCAATCTATAAATGAGAGCTTTTGATTTAATGAACACTTTTCAAATTGGTGTTCCTTGGGGCCCTAAGGTTTTGCAGAGGTATGGGGAGGGGGAGAGGGTTGAGGAAACTTGATAGGGAATCTGGGTTTTCTAGATGGGGTTTGGGAGTAATGCTCAAAATTCTCCAAGCCAGGCTTCAGCAATACGTGAACTGTGAACTTCCAGATGTTCAAGCTGGTTTTAGAAAAGACAGAGGAACCAGAGATCAAATTGCCAATATCCGCTGGGGTTCCAATATCCACAAGAGAGCTCTAGAAAAACATCTATTTCTGCTTTATTGACTACGCCAAAGCCTTCGACTGTGTGGAACACAATAAACTGTGGAAAATTCTGAAGGAGATGGGAATACCAGACCACCTGACCTGCCTCTTGAGAAACCTGTATGCAGGTCAGGAAGCAACAGTTAGAACTGGACATGGAACAACAGACTGGTTCCAAATAGGAAAAGGAGTACGTCAAGGCTGTATATTGTCACCCTGCTTATTTCACTTATATGCAGAGTACATCATGAGAAACGCTGGGCTGGAAGAAGCACAAGCTGGAATGAAGATTGCCAGTAGAAATATCAATAACCTCAGATATGCAGATGACACCACCCTTATGGCAGAAAGTGAAGAGGAACTAAAAAGCCTCTTGATGAAAGTGAAAGAGGAGAGTGAAAAAGTTGGCTTAAAGCTCAACATTCAGAAAACTAAGATCATGGCATCTGGTCCCATCACCTCATGGGAAATAGATGGGGAGACAGTGGAAACAGTGTCAGACTTTATTTTTTTGGGCTCCAAAATCACTGCAGATGGTGATTGCAGCCATGAAATTAAAAGACACTTACTCCTTGGAAGGAAAGCTATGACCAACCTAGACAGCATATTAAAAAGCAGAGACATTACTTTGCCAACAAAGGTCCGTCTGGTCAAGGCTATGGTTTTTCCAGTAGTCATGTAATGGATGTGAGAGTTGGACTGTGAAGAAAGCTGAGTGCCGAAAAATTGCTTTTGAACTGTGGTGTTGGTGAAGACTCTTGAGAGTCCCTTGGACTGAAAGGAGATCCAACCAGTCCATCCTGAAGGAGATAAGTCCTGGGTGTTCATTGGAAGGAATGAAGCTGAAGCTGAAACTCCAATACTTAGGCCACTTCATGAGAAGTGTTGACTCACTGGAAAAGACCCTGATGCTTGGAGGGATTGGGAGCAGGAGGAGAAGGGGACGACAGAGGAAGAGATGGCTGGATGGCATCATCAACTCGATGGGCATGAGACTGAGTAAACTGCGGGAGTTTGTGATGGACAGGGAGGCCTGGCATGCTGTGATTCATGGGGTCGCAAAGAGTCGGACACGACTGAGTGACTGAACTGAACTGACTGATCCTCATTCCAATTACAGCAGAATTAATATATTGGACTTCTGCATAAGAAGATTCTTTTATTGGTAACCCGTGAATTAGAAGATTTTTAAGGTGCTTTTAGGTTCTCAACATCATCTCAAACTCATTGTTCTCACCCCTCTTCTCAGATATACCAGTGTAAAGGGCAAAGAAGAATTAGTCAGTCTATATTGTTTAGATCAATATGTAGTAAAATTGAACTATGCTGATGAAAGGCTCCTGGAAGGGAAGTTACATATGGAGGTTACTGAGGGCTAAGAAAAATGGAGATCATGGATAGTAGGAGAGGAGTGCAGTCTAGAAGATACAGTATGAGCAAAGGTACAAAGATGAAAAAACTGGTGATGTGTCTTAGAGAAAAAACTACGTTGACTTGATTGGAACATGGGGAACAAAGATGATGCTGGCATGGTGGTAGGAGTTGCAATAGACAGGATCTTAAAGGACAAAATACAGTCTTTTGGGAACCCTTACAGGTTTCTGAAGAGAGGGGTGATCTAGGCTGGCTTTAGAAGAATCATTAACGTGGTTCTTTCTAAGATGCACTGGCTTGGGCGAAAGAATCCTGGATATCAGTTTAGGGATGGCAAGAAATGAGACATATTTGCAAAGGTAGCTCTGACAGGATGTGAGTGGAAGTGGATGGAGACAAAGAAGAGAAGCTGAAGAGACTGGAACACTAGTGGAATTGTTAACAGAAGCAAGCAAATCAGGAAAAGAAGCTATTCCTTATTCCCACCCCTAGCAATGGATAAATTCAGTTTTAAGCATATTGACTTTAAAGGTTGTGACAGAATCAAAGGATGGAAAAATTCATTGATATGATTAAAATGGAAGTCAGCGGTAAGAACTGGAGACAGATTTTGGGAACCAGTCTCATAGATGTGTGGAAGAAGTCTTCAGTGAAAAGAGGCCAGATCTCAGTAGAAGACAGTGGGAGAACTCTAATGTTCATTGATTGAAGAAGGGAGAGGAGGCATTAAAGGGGTCTATGAGATAAGAGAAAAATTGAGACCATGTGATGTCATGGGAATCCAGAAAGGAAAGGGATTAAAGAAACAAGTTGCTAGCAAATAACTGAGTTATACAAGAGCTTGTGGAATGAATGAGTGATTTCATTTTTTTTTTTTTTCTCCAAATGAAAACAACAAACCAAACATATCCACTCTCTGAGCCCAGGTAACAAAAGGTAAACTTCATTCCAACTCCTGTTTTAATAATGATCAGGAATTCCAAGTTAGTGCAATTGGAAATAAAAGTGTTCTGCAAAGTCAAAACATCCCATTCAGTACTATGTACACATATTTTTTTAAAGACAGAATTTACCTCTGGGCCTTGAATCTTTAGAAGTATACCAACAATTGTGTTATTAAGAAGATAAAGGATTAAAGAAGAGGGTGAATGAGAATGCTTTGAATGTTGCAAGACAGGAATGGAATAGATCTTGGCCAGAAAACTCTCAAAACAAGGGACTGACTAGGGATTGTAGCATCCAAAAAATGGTGAATAACTCGACTGGACTATCTTAAAACTTAAACAACAACAGCAAAATACACAAAACAACAACTCTCAGAGAGCACTGATGAGTAACCAAAAGCAGTGGCAGAAACAAAAGAGGAGTCTGTCCTAGAAACCCAGGAACTGCAACAGGAGTGATTTGCTATTTAATGGCTTTTTGCTGAGGAAATTTCTCAATCCCCATATGACCCAGGTTGCTGGAAAATGTATAACTTTATTGTCTTGAGATGTCAGAGGATAGTGTCTGGGGACTGTTAGAATACCTGGAACATTAAGGGGTAAAATCCTTTAAAGATAAACCTTAAAATTTGTATAAATCCTGTCCAAATTCTTTTTAGCAGACCCCAGAGGATCCCAGCAAAAGGGCAGCAGCCAGAAGCTGACATGAGTGGAGAATTCAGCTCCCACAGCAGGGAAGACAGAGGTTGAGTCCAGCCAATTTAACTGCCTTTTAGAACAAAACCAAACACTCTTCAGAGGAATATAACAGAATCTAAAGTCTTTCTAGTATATCATTTATGATTTTCATTATACAGTTAAAAACCACTATGTAAGATAAAAATGTAATCCATCCTCAAGAAAAATAGCAGTCAAAAGAAACCAATCCTGAGATGATGCAAGTATTGTAACAAGCGGACAGTGACTTTAAAGCAGCAATTATAAATATGTTTAAGGACTTAGAGAAAAGTCTGCTCATAATAATGAAAAGATGGAGTATCTCAGTAAAGAAGTAGAAACTATGAAAACTAATTCTAGAGCTGAAACAACAACAACAAAAAATGAAATGATATTTCATCTGATGGGCCTAACAGAAAATTGGAGATGGCAGGAGAAAGTGTCAATGAACATGAAGATAGTTCAGCAGAAATTATCCAACATGAAGAACAGAGGGAAAAAAGATAGAAGGAAAAGAAAAACCAGAGCTCCACTGACCTGTGGAAAAAGAAGTCTAGTATATGTGTAACTGAAGCCCAATAAGGAAAGAAAAAATGAAACAAACAGAAGAAAGAAAAATAACAAATCTCCCAAACTTAGACAACCTTAAAGTTTCAGTAAGGTTAACAAACCACCTAGAAACATCATACTCAAAGTGATGAAATTAGTATATTAAAAAAAAAATCTTGAAAGCATTGTGGAGTAATAAGGACTGGGTTTATTCTCTTGCCATAAACATCTAGAAAACTGGACAAAAATATATGAAACTACTGTTTTTGGACATTAGATAACAGACAGAAGATAGCTGTGATTCCTGAAAGAAAAGAAATAGATTAGTGAACCCAATGAATTCCCTGCCTTCCTGCTTGGAGGGACCTTCTGAGCTGCAGGGTAGGGAGGATGTAATCATTTCCCAGGGTTGCCAGAACAAAGTACCACAGACTAGTAGACTTAAAAGACAAAAATTTATTGTCTCACAGTTCTGGAGTCTAGAAGTTTGAGATCAAAGTGTCAACAGTGTTAGTTCCTTCTGAGGGCTGTGAGGGGGTAGTCTGTTCTGTCTATTTTAGCGTCTGGTGGTTTCCTGGCAACCTTTGGTGTTCCTTGGCTTGTAGATACATCACTCCAATCTCTTCATTCATGTTTGCGTGGATTTCTCCCTTGAGTGCATGTCTGTCTCTGTGTACAATTTTTCTCCTCTTTATAATGACACCAGTCAAATTAGATTAGGGCCTATCCTAATGACACCATTTTAACTTGATCATCTGCCCAGACTCTATTTCCAAGTAAGGTCACATTCACAGGTACTGAGGGTTAGAGATTTCAGCAACTTTTGAGGGGCTACAATTCAAAAGGACTATCCCAGGCAGAGCATGACAATCTGGACTAATGAATGAGACAAAAAACAGAGTTCAGTGAGGTTGAGGCATCTGGAAGTTGAGCAGAATTCTGGAAATGAGAGTGTTATGTAGAAAAAGAGCTCCAGAAATATGCATAAATTCCTTTTGAGTCTTTGCTCAAATAAAGATGTATGCATCTCAGAGTAAAACTCTACACTGACCAAAGATCGACCAGGGAGCTGTGAGTTTACTATTTCCCAAAGCTCCAGAAGGGCTAGAAGGGCTTTAAGTTCTGACCAGCCAGAGTGCAACATCCTTGTTCACCATGAGAGGAACTCAATAGAGATCCTAGAAGAGCCCCAGGGTAAAGCCTACTATAGACTAGCTCTTCATCAAACTTCAGAACAAACTTCAAAAAGATCAAATTAAACTTTGAATAACTTAACTGCTTAAGAGAAGAAAATCCAACAATTGCTAGAAGACAACCAAATCTAAACACTTGGTATAAAATTTACATTGTGTAGCTTTCAATCAAATATTACTTGCATAAGTCAAGAAGCAGGAAAATGTGACCCATAATCAAGATAAAAATCATTCAGTGGGAATAGATCTAGAAACAACAGGGATGATGAAATTGGTAGACAAAGATATTAAAGCAGGGTATTAAAAATAAATATTTAAAGGAAAATATATACATAGAAAATGGAAGTTTTAAAAAGAATCAAATACACTTCTAGAAATGAAGCATATTTTATAAAATGAAAATTTCACTAGTCAGGATTAGAAGATTAAATATTATGGAAAAAAGATTTGTGATATTGAAGATGTAGTAATAGAAATTATCCAGAATGAAGCAAAGAGAGAAAAAAGACTGAAAAACAAATCAAGTGGTCAAACATATATTAGTCAAGGATGTGGTTATACAGGTATATCTGCCAAAACTGAATGGCTAAAATTTGGGCATTTTAATAAATGTAAATTTTACCTAAAAGAAAATTAGTTGGTACGGGGGTGGTGGGAAGTTCATGGAAGTAAAAATAAAATAGGAACGGCAGGATATTGTTTGCTAGAGCTAGGTGACAAGTGTCTGGGGTTCATTACGCTGCTCTGTTTACTTTGTATGTATATGAAATTACCCATAAAAAAGAGAAAAAAACATGAAATTATTGATCATCAGAAATGGCTCAGTGTTCAAAAATACTGCTTTTCATATATTCACACCTAGAGTCAATTGATCCTCAACAAAGGAGGCAAGAATATATAATGGAGAAAAAATAGTCTCTTCATTAAGTGGTGTTGGGAAAGCAGGACAGCCACATGTAAATCAGTGAAGTCAGAACATACCCTCACATCCCACACAAAAATAAACTCAAAATGGCTTAAAGACTTAAACATTAGATGTGACAGCATAAAACTCTTAGAAGAGAACATAGGCAAAACATTCTCTGACATAAATCATACACATGTTTTCTTACATCAGTCTCCCAAGGCAATAGGAATAAAAACAAAAATAAACAAACGGGACCTAGTAAACTTACAAGCTATTGCACAGCAAAGGAAATGATAAAAGAAAATGAAAAGAGAACCTACAGGAGAAAATATTTGCAAATGATGTAACTGACATAGGTTTAATTTCTAAAATACGTAAATAGCTCATACAACTCAACAACAAAAAACAAAGACCTAATCTGAAAATGGGCAGAAGCCCTAAATAGACATTTCTCCAAGGAAGACATATAGATGGCCAATAGGCACTTGAAAAGATGCTCAACATCACTACATATTAGAGAAATGCAAATCAAAACTACAATGAGGTACCACTTCACACTAGTCAGAATGACCATCATTAAAAAGTCTACAAAAAGTTACAAACGCTGGACAGAGTGTGGAGAAAATGGAACCCTCCAATTTTGTTGGTGTGCAGCCACTGTGGAAAACGGTATGGAGGTTCCTCAGGAAACTAAAAAAAGAATTACCATATGATCTAGCAATTCCACTCCTGGGCCTATATCTCAACAAAATTATAATTCAAATAGATACATTCACCCCAATGTTCATAGCAGTACTCTTCATGATAGCTAAGACATGGAAAAAACCTAAATGTCCATTGACAGATGGATGGATAAAGAATATGTGGTACATATATACAATGGACTACTACTCAGCCATAAAAATGAGTGAAATGATGTCATTTGAAACAACATGGATGGACCTAGGGATTATCACACCAAATGAAGTAAGTCAGAAAGAGAAAGAATTTCTATATGATATCACTTATATGTGGAATCTAAAATCAATATAAATGAACCTATCTATGAAACAGAAACGTGGACAGAGAACAGATTGGTGGTGGCTATGAGGAATAGATGGAGTGGGAGGTTGGGGTTAGCTGACATAAGCTTATAGGATGGATAAATAACAAGATCCTACTATACAGGACAAGAACTAAATTTAATATCCTATGATAAACCATTGTGAAAAAGAATGTGTATATATATATATATAAAAAATTGAATCACTTCATTGTACAGCATTAACATAACACTACAAATCAACTATACTTAAAAAAAAAACACTTTTTTTTGTAAAAAAAGTACAAAAAAAAAAACCCACTTCCTGCTAGTAGTTTCATTCATTCCTTCATTCATTTACCTCCCTTGCAGTCAGACGTCACTTTCCCTGTGCTTATGTCACCCTCGACTGCAACAACTTCAGTGTGGTTGCTCTGTATGGCAGAAACGGCTAGTTATCCCCTCATATCTGCCCTTTCCTTCTTAGTGTAAATGAACCCTTGGTTTCTAGGTAGGGACATACCTGCATGGAAGAGAGACATTTCCCGTCACCCCTTGAAATAAAATGTGGGCCGTGTGATTCCATTCAGTGACATGAGAAGGAAAGTGATATGTACACCTTCTGGGACATGGCTTTCAAAGACAAGACCTGCCTTTCTTACCCCTTCCTCCATCCTGCTATTGACAGCATGTACGTGGAGTGAACTGGCTGGCTTAGGTCAACGAGGGCAACATTCCAGGATGGTAGAACAACAGGATTTAAAGTGATTTTTTTTTTTTTTTTTTGGCCTGGGTCATTAAGTGACATGGTAACTTGCCACAATGCCTGGGACATCTTTTTCTGGACTTCTATGTGAGATAGGACTATGTTCCTCTCTTGTTCTCTTTGTATTGTATCAGCTGGATCTTTGCTGTAGGTTGCTAAATGTATATCCTAATTATGACAGTCCTAAATATTCTTTCCTTGCTGGGGCAGTCTCCATCTGTTAGATAGGGTGTTCTATTTCCCTTCACATCTGGACACTGACCACAGAGAATGTGTGTAATGACTCCTCTTGGATTGAAAATGCTCTTAGGAAAGTCTGCTTTCATTAGGAAAGGGAAAGTAAAGACCAAAATAAACTAATTATAACTAAAGTGAATGACTCATATTGCAGGTCACCTGTCTTTTCCATCACATATCTGTCTTTCAATGCTTTTAACCAAACACATAACTCCTTAAAAACTTCCTTTGTACTCAGGATTGGTATCCCCTCAGCACACATGGAGTGCAAGCCCGTGTGCTTTTATGTACACATTTATGTGCTTGTCTCTGTGTGTACACAGTGGTCTCTGAGGTTTGCCAGCAGCAAGAGTCAAAAGAAGGAATCTCACATGAATTCCCACTGTGTATGTTCCCAGTGAATAATTATCCATGTTTCACTGCTAATGAGAAAACCTGGCTTGTCACAGGGGTTCCTTTCTGTCACGGACATTTCTCATTTGTTAAAGTAAGAGGCATATCAATCATTCTTTGAAAGTGAGCAATCTCTCCGGGTGACATCTGCAAGGACACCCCTTGCATGTGGTATGCAACTGCACTCCCCACCTCCAGAGAGGCTCGATTAGGAACCATGCCTCCTCCCCCTTGGCTTTCATGGGCACATTAACAGCATCTCCCACAGGGGCTGGCATCTCTTCTTCTGTTTCCCTCCCAGCTACATGAACACTGACCATTTCCATCCTCCCAACCTCAATGTCCAGCCCAGGAAATAGTCCATCACCAGGGAAGGGCAGTGCTCTCTCTCTGCAGACCTCAGTTCGTACAGGTCTTGGGTTGGGTAGGTGGCTGAGGAGGAAGCAGTGCTTGGGAAGGCTGCCTGGATCCTGAGAGTTCTGGCAACAGGAAGCCCCTATCAACCCTTCTTAACCAGTGAAAGAGAATACTGTGCTTAGGCCTCCATTCCTGAGCCTGCTGCGGGTCCACGCTGAGCCAGAGCCCCGTGGGATTCACATATGTGAGGGTTTCCTCCTAGGTTCACCTATTTTTCTGTTTCTTTTTTTCCCCCCAACCACATTAAGAGGAGAAGGATAAAAGTTTGGAACGGGGGAGATGTGTGCATTAAGAAATCAAATTATATATGAAATTGTATCAGCTGGGAGTCAGTGGAGCTGTCAGCTGCCATGCATTGATATCCCCGATTAAGTCAAATTGACCTCACTGACTTTCCTCACCATTGTCTCCTATTTCACATGAGTTTCTGGAACTAAAATAGCCTCGCTCAGGGAAACAGCTTGAGTTCAACAGGTGAGGGAAACAGGGGAGATGGAAAAGCGGGAGGCCTGGTGGCCCCTGACCTCAGCCTCCTTGCACCGTACTTGAAAGAGCCTGGCTCACCTCACAGGAGGTGGGACAGGGCCGCCTTTGAGTTTCCTGTCTAGAAAGAAGTTCTGAACTCATGATGGTCATCACTCACTGGACCTTTCTGTGGAAGGGCTGAAAATCAACAGGATTTCTGGTCTGCAAGCAGCTTGATTTGTGGACCTCCTTGTAGGATAGCTCAAGCCGACCCAGGCCTTCATTAGCTGGCTGTCACTTATGTGAGTTACACATCCGGAGTTTATTTTCATGAATTCTTAGCCCTAATGAGCAGAAGGCAAGAGTTCAGACTTGCATATTCTCCCTCCTCTTCTCCCCGCACAGCCGAACAGCTCAGAAAAAGGCAGCTGAGCTTGACGCACTGATTATACAGAAGGTGTAAATAGACTGAAAGAGGGTCCCAAGGAAGGATGGCTGGAAAATGGGGCTATACCACCTAAAGGAGGAGGAAAGGGAAGCAGTGCTCTAGGAATTTTCATTTACTGGATTGCTGTCTAAAGGAGAAGAAAGCTGTGGCAGATTAGGACATGCTGTGTAAGAATATTAGAGACGTGGCATTATGACTTCACAGGCTGGCTCCATGCCTGTCAGCATTTCCGTAATAATCCTGTAGTTTTTCGACGAGTTAAAACTTACTATAGAAATGATGTGTGCCGGGATGAAACTTGGCACGTAGTGGAGCCAATCTGAGAGTCCTTTCCTTAATTTAATTTTGTACCACTGGAAAATGCTCACTCAGCCATTTACCACTGGTGGCTGATCTCCATTCTGTGCCTGGTATAGGGTTGTGTGTGTGTGGGGGGGTGGGCCTCACTGCATTTCCTGGCTCCCTCTCCTTTCAGGTGTGGTATCCCCACTGGGTGACAGAGCTGGTCTCTGAAGCAGCTCCCACTGAATGAATGGGAGTGGGCAGCAGGCTGAGACATAAATAATTCACGTTGCAAAAAAGCTCCCTTCCTCACTCCCCATTTGTCAGCTGGACCCCAGAAGGCTGTGGGAGAAGACAAGCGACTTCAATTTTCACTCTGATTTCTGGGACCTCCCAATAAGCTGGTCAAGTAACCAGGCCAAGACTATTCCCATGTACATTTGCCCAAAGAAAACAAACATTAAAACATTCCTGGAAAAAAGGAAAAACACAAGCCCGTTTTCCATTCCCCAAAATGTCTTTTTTACCCTTAGGGCAAGCTTTGGGTTTCCATTGGCAGGGGGCATGCTAATGTCTCCATGGTCCCTGGGCATCTGGTAGAAGAATCTATTACATTTCTCAGCATGAAAAGTAGCACCATCCAGATTAATAACCTGAGTAAGGCCCTGCCTTCTCCAAAATGATTTGCTTATTGCTTGGTCACTGCCCTCATCCATACCTTAGGACCTGATTATTCTCTTAGAGGTAAGGAAGCTGAGGTGCCACCTAGTATGTGCATGTACATACAGTCTTGGCTGAGAAAGCATGACCGCGTGGTCTGAGTCTGGCAGTGCTGGGCACGTGCTTATCCAGGGCTGCCTGGGCCACCGTGGGGGCAGGGGGCTCTGGGAAACCGGCCCAGTTTCTTTTAACTTCTCAGTAGTGTTCACTGGGATTGAGGCTATCTCAAGTGCATAATACACAGAATTCCCAGGTGTCCTCCTCTGCCAGCAGGCTCTTGGCATAAAAAACGCCTTTAAAAATACATCAGCATTTTTTTTTTTTAAAGTTTCAGATTTCTGGGTTTATAAGTCCCTGGTTGTATCTACCCTCAGGCTGCTGGCAGGTGCTACCTGGCCTGCAGGAAGGAAGAGGGGGATGACCCCAGAGGAGGCCTGACTGCAGGCTGCCTGGGGCTGAGGAAGGAGTTTCAATCTACTGACATGATGGCCGATGAATGAACCCGAACGTGGATCATACTTGGGTCATACCATACTTCCAAGGACGGTTCTAAGACAGAACTCCCCTCTCTGTGAGTGTTTACTGATGACACCCACCGAGTCTAGATTCTGTGAAGAAGGAGACTGATGGTTCACATCTGGTCAATATTCCAGGACTTGAAGAAGTGCTCTGTGTTATCACGGCGCTACTGTTGTGAGAAGGACGGTTTCAGGGTAAAAGTTGTGGACTCTATGAATATTTATTCTCTTCCCTGAAGTAATATAACCGACTCACCCCCTCACTCCAGCCAATAGCAGGCAAGCTAGAAAATATCCAGATTAGTTTGGGGGGAGGTGGTGGAAAAGCCAGCAGCAGCTCAGAGCCAACAGGCCTTCATGAACTCAGCCTAGGTTTGGCTCTGTTTATGGGCCAGAGCCTTTGTAAAAGAAATAAAACCCCACACACTCAAAAAAAAAAAAAGAAAAAAAAAGAGCCTTCGCTCATGGCCTTGTACACAGCCCATTTCAGCTCTCTTCTGTTGAAACAAAGCCACAGAACAGCAGTGGAGATGAAGAATGGCTAATATTCATAGCAGGTATCCTGAGAGGCCTCACTGGGGCACGCCGCAGAGTTCAGCGGCGAGTCACAGGAAGGAGCAACTGCTGACGAGGAATTCCAGGGCCAGCGGCAGGGGTGGGGTGGCTGGGCGAGCACAGAGACCTCTCCTGAATTTATTATCCCCGTATACGTCTCCTGGGTGTCAAGGCTCCAGAAACTTCTCAGCTTAGCAAAGAAAATAATAAACAGTGTGAGTGAAGTGAAAAAGGTGGGGGTGAAGCAGGCAAGCTGAAGTAGGGACAGGAGCCCTGGAGAGGAAGGGTGAGGCGAGGTGTTGTTGCTGAGTGTCGGTGAGGATGCTGCTGGCTGACTCTGCTGGGGTAATTGTAGGTTCTAGCGGGTGATGTCTGGCCTTTGGCAGGTGAGCCTGAAGAGTGTGTGGTTTGTCAAGGGCCCATAAATAGAGGTGTCCTCTGAAGAAGAGATCAGAAACCTACTATCCTAACAGGAAAAGCCATGACAGCAATGTCACTTGCATCTAAAGAGGAGGGAGGAGCTATCCAAATGCTTCCTCTTTGCTTTGGAACATTCCTATATTGACTTGCTTTGGATCCTAATCCTCTCTGCATTTGGTTCCCAGTGCTTTGGTTCTGTGTATATCTGGAGACTCCCCTTGGAGCATTTAGTGGGCTCCATAAAGGTATAAGGGAGAAGGAGTATGGTTCAGACCTCCGGGGCCAATTTGGATCTTTGGGAGAATCATCTGATTTTCGAGACCCCCCAAAACCAATGCAGTTTCCTTAGGAAACCCGGGATTCAGGGCCATCTAGGCCCGAACGGTAGAGGCGGAACACACGGTGTTCTGTTGGGAACAGATCACTTCTTGCTCAAATTTATTCTTTTTGGGGGGCTTCCACATTCTCCAGAATACGTACACTGGGGGAAGGTAGAGGATCTAGAAAGGAAAATGCCTTTTGAAACAGGGTCATTTACCTAACCTCTTGACAACTGATGGAAGTGAGAAGTGATGTTCCCACTAAACTTCTCCAAGGCATGCCAGGGTCACCAGAGATGAAAGCCTTGATGCCCAGGCTTGGGCAGAGCAAGGGTGCTCAGTAGTGGGGTGGGGTTATGTACCACATGCAGTAATTTGTACTCTAGTTTACAACATGCAATTAGCATTCCACAAGAGGTTTTCTCCTAGAGCTGTTTGAAAGACTAAAACTGGGAAACTTCAGAAAACAGAGAAGGAAAGATAACTTTTTCCTAAAGTAAGGAGGTTTCTTCCCCCTAAAATGCATTTCTGACTTTGGAGGGGTAGCAGGAAATAAGAGTGCTTACAGGAAGGCGCTCACATATTATTGTCTAACTCCTTGATAAAAAAATTTCTTAAAGATGAAGCAGTAGAAGGGGCTTCCCTGGTGGTTCAGTGGTAAAGAATCAGCCTGCCAATGCAGGAGACATGGGTTTGACTCCTGGTCTGGAAAGATCCCTCATGCCAGGGGACAACCAAGCCCATGCGCCACACGTACGGAGCCCAGGCGCTGCAACTACTGAAGCCCGAATGCCCTGTGCTCCACAAGAGAAGCCTGTGCAACACAGCTAGAGGACCCCTGCTCGCCACAACTACAGAAAAGCCTGTGCAGCAACAAAGACCCAGCACAGCCAAATAAATAAATAAACAAAAATTTGTTAAAAAATGAAGCGGTAGAAAGACCTTTGCCATTGTCGTCAGTAAGGAAGCCTAGAGCAGGAGTTGGCAAACGTTTTTAGTGAAAGGTCACATAGTAAATATTTTAGACATTATGGGGCACATGGTCTCTGTCACAGCTTCTCAACTCTGCCATTGTAACTTGAAAGCAGTCATAGACAATATATCAATGAAATGGGTATGGCTGTGCACAGATAAAGCTTTATTTATAGACAAGTGGTAACTAGACTAGGCCCAAGGGCCAACCCCTGGTCTAGGGTAAGAGATCGTTACAGTTTCTGTACACTGAGAGTACAAAGTGTAATAAAATCACTAAATGCCTGTGCAGGATATGTTTTTACCTCCAAAGACAAATGCCATTTTCATAAGAGAAGGGAGATAAATCCAGAACCTTTTTGCCTTTTAATAGGCTCAACTTGTCTTAAAAAAATACCAGTGCATGTTCATGATAGATTAAAAGTTCAGAAAAGTATAAATATTAAAAAAAATCTTAACCATTAGGAGTGTTGCTTCCAAATATACATGCACACATCACTGGACAGACTGAAAAATTTTGGCTAGTCTCAATAATGAATGGAAATATATTATCATCCTTTTAAATTGCTGCTTAAGATTCTATACATGAGTGTAGCAGAACTTTTATTTGTTCAATTCCCTATTTATAAATGATTGCAGTTTCAGTTTTTCAGCATTATAAACTATGGTATGGTGACATTAGTATATACATCTCTGTATCCAAAAATCTCCTTAGGTTACATTACTGAAGTGATATTACTGGGCTAATGAGTATCATTTAAAACTATTGGTACACATAGCCAAGACATGGAAACAACCTAAATATCCATCAAGAGGCAGATGGGTAAAGAAGATGTGGTACGTACAGACAATGGAATATTACTTAGCCACAAGAAGGAATGAAACAATGCCACTTGCAGCGACATGGATAGACCTAGAAACTGTCATACTAAATGAAGGAAGTCAGACAGAGAGAGACAAATAGCATATGATAGCACTTATATGTGGAACCTAAAAGGACAGGGAATTTAGCTGTTAAGCCTTCCTTTTAAAAAAAACCTGACAAAATGAACTTATTTACAAAACAGAAACAGACTGACAGAAAACAAACTAATGGTTACCGAAGGGGAAACACGAGGGGGAGGGATAAATCGGGAGCTTGAGATGAACATACATGCACTGCTGCATATAAGACAGATAACCAACAAGGATATACTATATAGCACAAGGAACTCTCCTCAATATTCTGTGACAAGTTATATATATAGATAGATACAATCTATATATAGATTATATATAGATATAGCTGAATCACTTTTCTGTATATCTGAAACTGACACAGCATTGTAAATCAACTATACTTCAATAAAATAAAAAAAAATACTAGTATATATTGGTAAGCTGCCCTCCAAAAATGCTACACTAATTCATGTTTTAGGTAAAAATGCATGATAGTACATGTCAACCAATTCTTGGCTATTGTGGTTGGTAGGAAGAATAATGAATAGCCTCTTAAAGATGTCCACATGCTAATCTCTGAAACCTATGAATCTGTTACCTTACATGGCAAAAGAGACTTTGCAGATGTGATAAGAAAGGATGGTGAGATGGGAGACTGTCCTTGATTGTCCAATCAAGGGAGGCCCAATGTAATCACAAGGGTCCTAACAATTGGGAGAATAGAGGATCAGAATCAGAGAGGTGTGAAGATAGCAGTTGTTGGTCTTGAAGACAGAAGACGGGGCAAAGGATGCTGGTGGCTCTGGAAACTGGAAAAAGCAAGAAAATGGCTTTCCCCCTAGAGTCTCCAGAAGAAACTCACTTGACCGACCTTGAGTTTAGCCCAGTAAGACTCCTTTAGACTTCCACAACTATAAGAATAAATTTGTGGTGTTTAAGCCACTCAATTTGTGGTACTTTGTTATAGCAGCAATAAAAAACTAATACAGATTTCATAAATATTTTTTATCTTTACCAATTTCCTATCAACAAATCTCATTTTTATTTTCTTTGATTATTAGTAAGATGGAATCTGTTTTTAACCTTTGGGTGTACAGCAAATAGTTAATGTTCCTGGGTCATGGATCTCTCTAAGAATCTCAAGAAAGCTGTAATCTGTCACCAGGGAGAAGCACATTTTGCACATACACTGGGGGCTTATAGAGTCCCCAGAGTTCATGGACCCCAGGTTATGAACTCCCGAGCTAGAGAACAGAGGGAAAGGGGTCTCAGGGATAGCAATCTCTCATTCAAAGTCAGAAACATGAAACATAATAGCATTCTCTGGCCAAATGAGATTAGATGCCTGGCTTAGCGGGTAGACCAGTGAGCGGTAATAATTGATTACATTCTTTGCAGCCAAAGATGGAGAAGCTCTATACAGTCAGCAAAAACAAGACTGGGAGCAGACTGTGGCTCAGATCATGAACTCCTTATTGCCAAGTTCAGACTTAAACTGAAGAAAGTAGGGAAAACCACTAGACCATTCAGGTATGACCTAAATCAAATCCCTTATAATTATACAGTGGAAGTGAGAAATAGATTTAAGGGACTAGATGTGATAGACAGAGTGCCTGAAGAACTGTGGACGGAGGTTCGTGACACTGTACAGGAGACAGGGATCAAGACCATCCCCATGGAAAAGAAATGCAAAAAGGCAAAATCGTTGTCTGAGGAGGCCTTACAAGAAGAGAAGCGAAGAGCAAAGGAGAAAAGGAAAGATATTCCCATTTGAATGCAGAGTTCCAAAGAATAGCAAGGATAGGTAAGAGCCTTCTTCAGTGATCAGTGCAAAGAAATAGAGGAAAATAATAGAATGGGAAGACTAGAGATCTCTTCAAGAAAATTAGAGATACCAAGGGAACATTTCATGCAAAGATGGGTTCGATAAAGGACAGAAATGGTATGGACCTAACAGAAGCAGAAGATATTAAGAAGAGGGGGCAAGAATACACAGAAGAACTATACAAAAATGATCTGTACAACCCAGATAGTCACAATGGTGTGATCACTCACCTAGAGCCAGACATCCTGGAATGTGAAGTCAAGTGGGCCTTCGAAAGCATCACTACAAACAAAGCTAGTGGAGGTGATGGAATTCCAGTTGAGCTATTTCAAATGCTAAAAGATGATGCTGTGAAAGTGCTGTACTCAATATGCCAGCAAATTTGGAAAACTCAGCAGTGGCCGTGGGACTGGAAAAGGTCAGTTTTCATTCCAATCCCAAAGAAAGGCAATATCAAAGAATGCTCAAACGACTGCACAACTGCACTCATCTCACATGCTAGCAAAGTAATGCTCAAAATTCTCCAAGCCAGGCTTCAACAATACATGAACCGCAAACTTCCAGATGTTCAAGTTGGTTTTAGAAAAGGCAGAGGAACCAGAGATCAAATTGCCAACATCTGCTGGATCATCGAAAAAGCAAGAGAGTTCCAGAAAAACATCTATTTCTGCTTTATTGACTATGCCAAAGCCTTTGACTGTGTGGATCACAATAAACTGTGGAAAATTCTGAAAGAGATGGGAATACCAGACCACCTGACCTGCCTCTTGAGAAACCTGTATGCAGGTCAGAAAGCAACAGTTAGAACTGGGACATGGAACAACAGACTGG